>NW_027206512.1:32189849-34589849 GCF_024711535.1 Dipodomys merriami | reverse complement strand
TATGCAAAACAAAAAAAATGTACATATCACCCAAAGTGGAAGAAATAACTGTATTGCAAAGCTCATAGAACTCATAAATGTTATAGACCGTGATAGACAATTTGCTCCAGGAAAGTTAGAATGTGTTTGTGACTTTAACTGAGCATCACTATCCCACAATACTGTGAAATTTGGGAAATTATATAATCACTTAATCAATAAAAAAAATTGAAAAAAAAAAGAAAAAAAGGCTTGTAGGCTCTAACATTTTATATGAATAGTTTTATGATGTAGTAAAACCTATTTGTGATAACTTTCCTTAGAATTTACAACAAACCAAAGTGACTTAATATTAACTACAGCCACAATTGTACTTCTAATTCATGCTCATAAAATTTCATATCCATATTTTTTCTTTGGAGGAGTAATTGGCTGTGAGACTGACCAAACCCTAAACCAAATCACAAAAATGATGGCCCTAAGTAGAAGCTAGGTGAGAGAGTTAATAAGCATAGGGAACTGATACTTGATTTTGCCTGCCTGTCTCCAGAGCGTCCCTTAAGAACTAGTCTTTTTTCTGCTTCTTTCTCAACGTCTCTTATCTTTTATGTGCTTTTAGATGATGTGTATGTTCAGTTTCTGTTTCTGTATGAAAAATATTATTGGTCCTCATGAGGGAGGATGAAAGGAATTGAATTACTGCAGAAATGAGTTGAAATGTGTCTTGTGGATCATTCTGGATCTTGATGGGAATATCCATTCCAATACCCACTCTACTAAGACTGGAAATATGACTTAATTAGCCAAACCAGACAAACTCTGCCTCTCTACTGGGGACCAGAGTCTTGAGCGGAATTGTTCTGAGTATAGTTGAAGCTAAAATCCTTCCAAGCATCACACCAAAAGATACTATCCATAAATACCTTAAATATACGTTAAAGTTGATAAAATGTACAGTGCTAACATATACTTGATTTTAAACAGACATAAATCAGTCATGTATTTCTTGGCAATAGCAGACAATGCAAACTCAACTGTCCCCAGAGTGAATGGATGGAATGGTGTGATGTCATTAGATCCACCAGAAGGGCATCCACACTTCATGCTATCCCACCTCACCCCACCCTCCCATACTTCTGCCAGAATAGTCTCGCAAAGTCCTCTATATGAATTCCCCACAACCTCTAATAACTGGCTATTGTTCTTAGCCTGTAGAGACTCTGTGAGGTAGGCATGACTGTCATACACATGGACTAGCACAGTAATGATTAAGAAATATACTTTCACTAATTTAATGCCTTTCCTGATGCATAAAACTCCTTTCCTTTTATCAGTGGCCAAGCATGACTAAGAAGGCAACAATTTCAGTCTTTCAGAATTTCTCAAGCCAGCTGGAGAGGGAAAATAATACCCTTAAAATCCGAAGCTCCTTGAAGGAGGTGAAGGCTGATAAGGATTGCTCGTTTTACAGGTGATTGGTAGAAGCATGTTTGAGATGGTGTGATCGACTATAGCAGGAGATATTAGGAAGTCTTGGTAAAGGTCTTTTCTCCTTCTCTATGTGATCCATTCTCAGACAAAAAGTTTCTGTTAGCCGGACGCCAGTGGCTCACGCCTATAGTGGTAGCTACCCAGGAGGCTGAGATCTAAGGATCACAGTTCAAAGCCAGGCCCAGCAAAAAAATCTGTGAGACTCATCTCCAATTAATCACCAGAAAAATGGAAGGGCGCTGTGGCTGAAAGTGGAAAACCACTAGCCTTGAGCAAAAAAGCTCAGGGATAGTATCCAGGACCAAAAAAAATAAACTTTCTGTTGTTTTGCTTTGTTTTCTTAGGATGCCAGAGACTAAACCTAGAGTTTTTAAGTACTAGACAAATGTATTACCACTGAGCTCTGATCCATTTTCTTGCAGGACACAGAATGATACTTTAAAATGGGAACAGATCTAACATCTTTTTAAACCTTCTGATCCCAGTTACTGTTGATGTGCCAGGGAGAAACATTTTGTCCATTCCTGGGTCAGAATTCAAGTCCAGCAGCGAAGGCTTTATCCTTGTTGCATGATCTTCGTGGGTGGAACTGAGGGTTGGGGCTGGAGTTATCTGAAGTCTCTGTGAATCTTGTCATGACTAATTGATGCTGGCTCTGTTGAGGGGCTTCAGTACTCTTCACCAAGGATAGTCTCCTTAAGATTAGTTTTGGCTTTGTTATAACATGGTGACTAAATTCCAAGAGAAAGTTGAGAGTGGGGAGAGGAAGGAAGAGAAAGTAGAGAGCTGAGCAAGAGTGAGATTCTAAATTCAAACTCCCAGGACCCCAAGTTCAATGAAGGTAATGAAAAGTATTCTAGGTATTTTAAAAAGAATTTATGAGCATGATGTGCTTACAAAACTAGTGGAAGAGCTGGACAGGCAAGAGTCACAGTACTACCACTAAATTTTCAGCTTCAACACTGCTATACACTTCAACATCAGCATACATCCCTGCTACTTGTCTGATACTATGATGGGGGAGGAGGTGGGTGGGGATTGAGATGACTTCTACAAAACAGGAAGTGGAGCTTGCTCCTTTGGGTACCAGACATGTGCTGGTTACAAACAGACTTTTTATATCTAAATGAATAGTTAAGTGTCATGTGCCAAGCACATGTCCATTTCTGCAATTGACTTTTCCACACACACCTATGGAAAAGGCCTAAATGATTTTGTGGGTACACTGCCACAAAGCCCTGGAACCACAGTTCAAACCCAGGCTGCCTGACTTCAAGTGTGCCTCATGGTCATGTCACCAGTCAAAGGTGGTGATTACCTGCCAATTTGAGACAAAGCAAAGAAGGGCTTCCATCCTCAACCATCCCTCCATGAAGTGGGTGTGCAATCTTCCAAAATGACCCAGGGATGACTACTGTTCACCAATGCTAGAAAACAAATATAATCTGATCCTGCTGCTTATTCATATGCCAAAATCTATTCAAGAAATTGACATATCGGGGCTGAGAAGGTGGCTCAGTGGTAGAGCGCTTGCCTTGCATGCCTGAGGCCCTGGGTTCAATTCCTCAGCACCACATAAGCAAAAAGAAAAAAGCCGGAAGTGGCGCTGTAGCTCAAGTGGCAGAGTGCTAGCCTTGAGCTGAAGAGCTGAGGTACAGCGCCCAGGCCCAGAGTTCAGGCCCCACAACCGGACCCCCCCCCAAAAAATTGACATATCTCATGCCCATTCTTTTCAGAATGTCAAGGCTTTGTCTTTAAAGCAGAATCATATTACCACCATTTGGCATTGACAAATCCAACTGATCAATCACTAGTGCTTTCTACTTTCCTCTGGCACATTGGATAGCCAAGGCCATATTGACTACACTTTATGAGACATCAAAAATAAAGTAAGCCATGAAATCTTTGGCTATTACAGGTATAGCATCCATCATATAAAAACCCCAGAGCCCTGATGAAATGTTCTGTCACAATCTAATCTCTTCTTTCTATTATTAGGCTTGCAATCCTTCATACAGGAAGTGCTTAAACAGGAAGCATTTAAAAGAAAACTATAGAGCCAGGCACCGGTGGTGCATACCTATAATCCCAGCTACTCAGGAGGCTCAGATCTGAGGATCTTAGTTCAAAGCCAACCCAGGCAGGAAAGTCCATGAGACTCTTGTCTTCAATGAACCATCAGAATACTGGAAGTGGCACTGTGGCTCAAGTGGTAGAGCACTCACCTTTTGCTGAGGAGCATAGGGATAGCACCCAGGTCCAGAGTTCAAGCCCCACAACCAACAGGAAAGAAAGAAAAAAAAAAGAAAACTGTAAATAAATCCTCATCATTTCATCTTTGATCATTTTGATCAGATATAATGTGATCAAGAAAGTTTCAACAAATCCCTATGCATCTTAAGTTTTTCCAATCGTACATTTTTCCTAAAGATATATAAATCACCATTAGTTAATTATATTGAATCACTCATTAACTGTTTGTTCATTGAACTTGTATTGATGGCCTGTGGGATTACAGAGATAAGGTTACTTACTTGGGAGAGCTCCTGATGTAGTGGGAGAAAACGGGTATCAGTGGCTCACACCTGCAATCCTAGCCACTCTGGAGGCTCAGATCTGAGGATCACAACTCAAAGCTAGCCCATGCATCAAAGTCCAGGAGACTCTTATCTCTAACCAGAAAACTGGAAATGGCACTGTGGCTAGCCTTGAGCACAAAAAGCTCAATATCAGCACCCAGGCCCTGAATTCAAGACCTAGGAGTAAGGGAAGTATACCTTTGCTTTACTCATAGCCTCTCCCTGTCCTCCAATTGCTGATGGAGAGAAGAGGCAAGAGAGACCTTACATAACCCTGACAGAGACTGCTCTCTGGGTCTGCCAGATGTTTCAACTTGACTTTTGTCTGTCTTCTGGGTTCCTTGGAAACCCTCTCCTCCCTAGGGGTCTCTCCCTTGTCCTTCACATCCTAAGAGGAAATGCCTATAGGCCCCCATTCATCTACACTGATTCTCAGCCTTTGGAACGGGTGCATCTCAACTCTGGGTGGAGGGGAACCCTATTTGTGGAGGTTGTCTTCCCTGGGAAACTCCCTCTACAGGACTGGAGCCTCTTAGGGTTCCGTTGAGGGTAACAAGTCCTCTAGACCATTTAAGTGGCAAGGACTTGCAAAAAGACTGTAGGAGGCTTGTAGAATTATTGGAAACAATTCTGGTGGTAAAATTTATAGAAACTAGGATTCCTCTCTGGGGAGGGCAAAACCACTTCAACCAAGGATGCTCTTGATATCTCCCTCACAGAGATCTCTGCTGTGACATGCAAAGATACATTTCACCCCCAACAAACTCAGGAAGGTTATCTCCAAATCAGGGCTCTCTCCTCCGGTCAGAGAATATGCACCAAGTGGTCTCCTTTAACCCCTCCCATGGTACCTCTATCTTGAATGAAATTAGTTCTTTCTAAAGTCCTTGCTCCTACCTTGGTATTGGGAGTGAGTAATAACTGATTCTGGCTTCTTAGCCAGTGACAGCTGTAGGATGGACATGGGCTAGGTGCCCAACCATGGCCAGCCAGGGCCTCTACCTGCAGAGGCTAGGAGACATCTTTCTTTATGGGGAAAGAACTGGAGGCATTTTTTTTTTGTGTGTCCTGCTCAGGCAGTCTCCAGCTCTTTTTCTCACTTCTTGTTTTAGGTTTTTGACAACTAATACTGAAACACTGTAATACCTAGATCAGATCCTTTTACTCTATGGTATGGAAGAATGAATCTATGGAAACAGAGAAGTAAAATGGTAAATGTTTATTGAAGAAAAAGATAAGCAGAAGCCAGGCGCTGGTGGCTCATGCCTGTCATCCTAGCTACTCAAGAGGCTGAGATCTGAGGAGCGTGGTTCCAAGCCATCCAGGCCAGGAAAGTCCCTGTGAGATTCTTATTTCCAATTAATTAAAACCCAGAAGTGGCATTGTGACTCGAGGTACAGTGCTAGCCTTGAGCAAAAGGAGCTTATGGACAGCACCCAGACCCAGAGTTCAAGACCCAGGACCACCAGGAAAAAAAAGAAAGTTAAGCAGAGCTCTGGCTCTGACTCTGGCTCCCAAAGGAAAGTACTGTGTAAGTGCATTTGCAGTTGTTAATAAGGTGCCTCTAAGGCAACGACACGACTCTCGGGATTATTGGACCATATCAATTCCCAGACCCAATCAGAAGCTTCACACAGCCTGCATGAGCTCCATTCTTGTTTAGCCCTTCTGCCTGGGTGGTCATTCTGGCATATCTCTAGGATTGGATCAATCTTTGTTCATATACAAGTGTTCCCAAGGCAATTGCCACAATATGATAGCTAGGAGCTGGCATACAGGACTGGTCAAGGCCATGGTGATGTGATGCCCAGGAGCCCAAATATGGGGTTGCTCAAGGCCATGATGAGGGTGCAGAACCTCAACAGGAGGGCTCCATTGCCCTGATTGCCTAGCCAGGTTCTTTTTCTGCTCTTACAACCATCTTGTGACCATGACACAAAAGGTCTGAGTATAATGAGGGCCACCCACTGAGGAGAGAAAGATGTAAGTGCCCAGGTCCTAGATGGCACCACTGAACCACAAACCAAACCAACACTCACTCCTGCCAGGTATTTTGTCAAGTGGTCCCATGAAATGCTTTTGTGACTTAACCAAGTATTAGGCATTCTTACACTTGCAGCCAAATGCATATTGAAGTTAGTCTAGTTTTTGCAGGATTCTCTCCCTTCCTTTCTTCCTTCCTTCCTTCCTTCCTTCCTTCCTTCCTTCCTTCCTTCCTTCCTTCCTTCCTTCCTTCCTACCTTCCTTCCTTCCTTCCTCCCTTCCTCCCTCCCTCCCTCCCTCTTTCTTTTTCTTTCTTTCTTTCTTTCTTTCTTTCTTTCTTTCTTTCTTTCTTTCTTTCTTTCTTTCTTTCTTTCTTTCTTTCTTTCTTTCTTTCTTTCTTTCTTTCTTTCTTTCTTTCTTTCTTTCTTTCTTTCTTTTGCTAGTCCTGGGGCTCAAACTCTGGGCTTGCGCATTGTCCCTGAGCTCCTTTTTTGCTCAAGGCTGGTGCTCTACCACTGGAACCACGGAGCCACATCCAGCCTTTTCTGTGATTACTGGAGATAAGAATCTCATGGACCTATCTGTCCAGTCTGGCTTTGAACCATGATCCTCAGATCTCAGCCTCCTGGGGAGCTAGGATTACAGGTGTGAGCCACCAATGCCCAGTTCTTTTTCTAAATTCATGTGATGTTTATTCTATTTCATCAACTGGAATTTCAACATGTGTGTTGGTTTGATGGGACTACTTAATGAAGTAGAACCAAAATGAATGTGAGAACTCAAAAAGCCGAGCTTAGAGACCCAAAAGGATTGGGAATCTGGAAGGCCGTTTTCCCAGCAGAGAATGCCCAAGGATCCATGGAGAGGTCAATCAGTTCTCATTTAACAGGAATTTAGATCTATCCTGGGTGAGGGCTAATTTGACCCTAAACTGCCTGGGAGCCTGGCAGCAGACTTAAATGATAAGCTCTTTATTGTTTTAACTCGTTTCCAAAATGAGGAATTCATCTACCACTTGTATACAAAATATTGTTACCTGTTGACAATACTTTCTGCACATACTTCCCTATACAAAATGAAAAAAAAAACAACAACAACAAACTTGGTGAATAGAACCTTGGGATCTGAAGCTGGTGAAAGGCTGTATGTGCCCTGGTACCCCAAATCTCAATTCCATTTCTAGTCTTCATTAATACTTTGTCTCCAGTCTCGGTGTCTGTGAAGGGTTGGGGCACATGTCTTAACCAATAAGCATTGAACTGTATTACAGTTCTGGAAGCTAGAAATCTGAAGTCAAGACACTGATAGTATTGGTTCTTGTGAGGCCTGTGATAAGACAGTTTGTCTCGGCTACTGTCTAGTGGGCTGCTTGAAGGCCTCTGGCATTCCTTATATATGGCATTTTCCCTGTGAACCAGGGATGGTTCAAACCCAGAAAGGTTCCTAGAAGGCATGAACCTTAACCAGGGGCGCCAAGCTTGTGATACAGGGTGCCGTATTCATAACCCCCATACTGGCTAAATTTGTGACAGTGTCAGAATAAAGACTATAAAGGACTAGTCTAGTTAGGTGGCAAGTCAATAGAACTTTATTTAACAGGAAGCCGAGCATATCCCTGATGTGGGCACAGGAAGGCACCAAGTCCTTTGTGTAATACTTATATTTGTAAGACTCAAGTAATATTTATAGAAGTTTAAGTTCCCTTCAAATAAGCATTTTTTTTTGCCTGACACCTGGTACTACCCAATCATTTTGCTACTAGAAAATTCTAATACAGCAAAGCATGGAGACAGCAAATCTGAGGTGATCTTACCAAGGGTTTTTGTATGGCATGGATGCCTGCTTCTTGTAACTATAATTGCCATTGTCTCAATTAAAAAGAATCTCTAAGTGTTGTGTACATTGCTCATTTGGAGTGAGGGTAGAGTAATGGTGTCTATCACTTTTCCCACCTCCTTGGGAAATGGGGTGAGCTAAGGGAAGAAAGATGTGCTCCCTTTATTTACAATGTTTAATTTTGCAGCCTTCATAGTCCTCCTTTCGTTGTATCTTATGTTTTGGAACTAATTAATTGGAGATCGCCAAACACCCAGTCTCCTCAGTTGACCATGAGCAGCTGCCAGATAGTTCCTTCTAGATCTTAGAGCATAAAAACCCATCATTAGGAGATATTCTCTTGTAAATGGATCTCATTTCAGCCCAAGAATGAACTCTATCAGATGCTTTTCTTGAAGTATTTATTCAGGATACGCATATCTAGAAACAGTCAATGCAAGATTAAAATACAGGTTAGCTTCTAAAACATAATCTAATTTGAGAAGGTGGAGTGAGAAATTTCCAGTTCCATATCAATAATGTTAATTTTCAGCTCATTTTGATATCTTTTCAGGTCTTGGATTTGAACTTGCTTTTGTTTTCAAATCTCAGCATCCCTAACTCAGTCTGGCTTATTCAGACCATCTTCCCTCTGTACTGGATTTCTTTTCTTTACATGATGTTCATTTTGTAAGGACGGCAGTCATATTGGATTATGGCACCAAACTACTTCAGTATGACCTCATCTTAACTAAATAAATCTGCAGTGACCCCATTTTCAAATAAAGCTATAGTTTAGACACTGGGAATTAGAAACCCAAAATACGAATTCTGAAGAAGACTCAACCCATAACAATATAGAATTGAGTTTCAGAGCATGCATCCCTATTGGCATAAATTCAACAAAATGGTGTTAATTCTCATAGTTGTGGCAATGCAGTTCAGTTAACTATGGCTGACCCGTAACTAAGGGTCTCCCAACGCATTGGCCCTTCTATTTTCAGGTCAGCAAATCAGTCTTTCTCCTGTTCCTCAGCTTCTAAGGATTCTTGTAAACATATTAGGGCTCCTGCATAGTCCGGGACAATCTTTAATATTCACTAAACAGTCCAAGTTCCTCTGGCCATATAACATGTTCACAGAGTTCCACAGATTAAGATGTGGACATCTCTTTTATTCTTCCTACTCTAGCTGTTAGTTCATAGTATATTCCTTCCTTCCTTCCTTCCTTCCTTCCTTCCTTCCTTCCTTCCTTCCTTCTTTCCTTCCTTCCTTCCTTCCTTCCCTCCCTCCCTCCCTCCCTCCCTCCTTCCTTCCTTCCTTCTTTCTTTACAGTACTGAGATTTGATCAGCCTTGCTCAGCTGATACTCTACCAGTTGAGCCATGCCTCCAGTCCCGTTTTTTGCTGGTTATTTTAGAGTCTGGAGGACTTTTTTTTTTTTTTTAACCCAGGCTGGCCTCAAATTGCCATCCTGAGTACAGGCATGAGCCACCAGCACCGGCTATACTTATTTCTTAATGACTACCTCTTTTCAAAAGACATCTGCCCCTCTTACCGCCCCCCACTCCACAAATGTGCGTAATTGTACATATCCATGACATTATACAAAAGCCATCTACAGAACTCAATTCATTGCTTCTTAGAAACTGTATAAAAACAGACTAGGCCCACAAAATGGATATATGTGAATGGGTACAAAGTTATGTACCACCACAGCACAGTTACATGAGACACATCAGAAACTCCATTTTCAGAGCTAAAGCCTAATTGAAAAGGTAAAAAGAGCCAGCAGAAAACCATCAGCTCCTCTCTGATCATACACTCTGGCCATTCAGAAAGATCTTAGGTGAAAAATAGACCTTTAGGACCTGACTATGTGTTTTCTAGCTGTGAGCAGTTTTGATTCAATTGAACCCACAAATGTTTATTGTGGTAGATGCTACAAAAACAGTTGCGCTGGGTGCCGGTGGCTCATACCTGTAATCCCAGCTACTCAGAAGGCTGAGATCTGAGGATCACGGTTCAAAGCCAGGAAAAGCTGTAAAACTCTATCTCCAATAAAACACCAGAAAAACGGAAGTGGCACTGTGGTTCAAGTGGTAGAGCCTCACCTTGAGCTGAAGAGCGCAGGGACAGCGCCCAGGCCCAGAGTTCAAGTCTCTCTCATGACCGACGAAAACAAAACAAACAAAAACCATAGCTGAGTACAATGAGCCGGGTGCTGGTGGTTCACGCCTGCAATGCTAGAGATTTGACGGATAACGATGTCAGGTTAACCCCGGGCAAATCCAGGCCGGAGGTGTGGCTCAAGGAATAACGAACAAGCCCCTGAGTTCCAGGCTCTGGCTCCAAACCCAAGTACCACGATGGGTGTCGAGTCCACAGGTGCCAGAAGGGGAGCCAGTTGGGGGTCGATTGTGAATTGCATGGGATGGCAGTCAGAGAAGCCGGCGGACCATTCACCAGTGCCCGCGAAGCCTAATGAGCCCGGAGACCAGACCAGGTGCCCAGCACCTGCGGAATCCAGGACGCCTCCACCCGGGGCCGGTTCGCGGCTGCGCGCTGCGGCCTCCGGCCACCAGGGGCGCCCAGCTCTCGCTCCGTCCGGGGCTCCATCGTTTCCGGGCACCGCGGCCCAGCGCCGCCATCGCCGTCCGCCGCTCCCGTTACCGGGGCAACCGCGGCGCCTCCTGGGGGTGAGCCCTGCCGGTCTCTCCGCGCCATTTTCAAACTGCTGTAGTTCGGGGCGGGTGACCGGGAGCTCGGGGAGCCGGAGGGCGGCGAGTGCGGGGGGCGATGCGGCGGCCGGGGCTGCGGGTGAGTCCGGCCTGGGGGCGGCGCCTGGGCCTGGTCTTCCGGGACGCTGCGGGGTGCTGGGGGGGGCGCGGAAGGGCGCGGGGACCCCGGACCCCCCCACCCCGGAAGCCGCGCGCGCGCCCCGGACGCAGGGGTTGATTTAAAGTTCAAGTGCGCCGCGTACAAACCCCGCGACCCTTCCCCGCTCAGGCCCGGGGAGACCCGGGGACCCGAGGACCTGGCCGGGGTCCGGCTCCCCGCCCTGGTGCCCACTGCGGAGAGGGCAGTGGAGATGAGCGGTGCCAGAGTTCAGACCCTCCGAGGTGACGTGGATGGGTCCGATGGGACGGGGAAGGGCGAGGGAGGGGGTCCCAAACTTCGTATTTCCTGCCCAGGCTGGCTTCGAACCCGCGATCCTCAGATCTCAGCCTTCTGGGTAGCTGGGATGACGCGTGAGCCACCGGCGCCTGGGGGTGCGGGGGGGGGGCTCGGCCTTGGCTTGGATTCGTGTTGATGCTCCTGGGGTTCCGTTTTTTGTCGCTTTCCCTCTCCATCCCCCCCCCCCCCCCACGCCCCGGCAGGAGGAGTTGGTGGGTGACATCCCCCCCCCAGCCCGGGTCTGTCAGGTAGGTTTTCCTCAGCCCCCCCGTCTCGCAAATCGCTGTTTCTGGAAGGTGAAGCCCCCCCCCCCCCCCCCCCCCCGCTGGAAAGGCCCAGGCAGGACCCAGAGGGAGGTTTGGAAAGGAGTACCAGGAACAGGTGCTGATTGACAAGTGGCCCCGGGCCGGGCAGGGCTGGACCGGACCCGGGAGACCCGGTGCCGCGCCACTGGGCAGCCTTCGTGGTGTTTGAGGAAGGGTGATAGCCATGGTCCTCCCCCCCCCACAGGGCGCTTGTAAGGATCGGACTTGTGCGACTCTTCTTCACAGGCACTCCGTGCGATCCGCCGTGGAGAACAACAGAGTTGCCATACCGTCGGTAGTTGGTGCAGAAATAGGAGCCCGAGGATGAGCTGGTTTATGGGAAAAGAGCAAAGTTTCTAAAGAAATGAACTTCTCATAAACAACTTAGTGTGTGCGTGTGCGCAGGCGCACCAGTCCTAGGGCCTGCACTCAGGGTCTGGGTGCTGCCCCTGAGCTGTTTGGCTCAAGGCTAGTGTGTGCTGACACTTGAGCCGCAGCTCCACATCCCGCTTTTGTGTGTGTGTGTGTGGTTAATTGGAGAGTCTTACGGACTTTCCTGCCCCCGCTGACTGGGAACCACAACCTTCAGATCTCAGTCTCCAGAGAGCTAGGATTACAGACGTGAGCCAACAGCTCCTGGCAGTATTCTTGTATAATTAGACGTTTGTTAGCCAGGTTAGCAATTGAGATTGGTCTGAAAATGTTTTCTCACCAATGGTCAATTTTAGTTTTAATATTTGCATTATTTAAGGAAGACAGGTATGTCTTAGAAATAAACATTTTGCCTTTTGCTTTCTGTTTAAGTCTTTTGAAACATGATCAACTTTATTTTCTTTTCTTTCCTGTCCTGGAGCTTGAACTCAGAACCCAGGCACTGTCCATTTAGTTTTTTCTCTCAAGGCTAGCAGTTGAGCCTCCTAAGTAGCTAAGATTACAAGTGTGAGCCACCAGCACCCAGCTTGGAGACTCACATTTTTGTCCAGGAGTGGCCTCAGACCATGATCCTTCTTCCTGTGCCTCCCACTTCATTGGGATTACAGGAATAATCCATCCACTACGCCTGATTTGTTTGTGGAGATTAAGTTTTGCTAATTTGCCCAGGCTCTCTGCCTCCCAAGCAACTGGGATTATAGTGGTGAAGCAGTATGCTGCCTGTGCAGTGTCTGGCCTCTTCTGCTCAAATAATACTTTTGAGATTCATGCACGTTTGCTAATACGTATCAGTAGTTCCTTCCCTTTTATCCCTGAGTAATAGTGCATTTTATCAATATGAGTTTGCTTATCCTTTCGCTGTTCATGTGTTTTTAGGATGTTTCCAGTTTGGGCTCATTTTGAATAAATTTGCTGTGAATATTCTGTCATCTTTTTGTGAATGTTTGCTTTCATTTTCTAGTATAAATGCCTAGACATAAAATGATGGTGTTATTAGCCTGGCTTTTCCCCTGCTGATTTTTACCATCCTGTCCCCCAATGTGTGAGCATTTCATTTGCTCTTAATCTTTGCTAAAATGGAGTGTGGTCAGTTTTTTTAATTATAGCCATTCTAGTATGGGCAAAAGTATCCCTCATTGTGGTTTGAATTGGTATTTCCCTGGTGACTAATGTTGAGCATATTTTCATAAATTATTCCTCCTAAAATAATCTTTTGCAAGGTACTTGTTCGTGTGTGTGTGTGTGTGTGTGTGTGTGTGTGTGTGTGTGTGTTGGAGCCTTGATCTTAGGGCCTTGTGCTTTCACTTGGCTTTTTTGCTCAGAGCTGGTGCTCTAACACTTGAACCACTCTCCAGTCTGGCATTTTGCTAGCATTTGAGAATAGAATCTTTGGAATTTTTTTCTGCTTGGGCTGGGCTAGAACTGCCATAATCCTACCTCAGCCTCCTGGGTAGGTAGGAAAATGGATGTGAGCCACTGGCCCCTAACCTGTTCAGGTCTTTTAACACAACTAAATTTAGTTTTAGCTTAACCATTTATTTATTATTCAGTTATATGTTCCATTTAATTAATTAATTAAATTAATGCTGGTCCTGGGGATTGAACTCAGGGCCTGGGTGCTGTCCCTGAGCTTCTTTTGCTCAAAGCTAGCACTCTACCACTTGAACCACAGCTCCACTTCTGGCATTTTAGTAGTTAATTGGAGATAAGTGTCTCTCACACACTGTTCTACCTGAGCTGGCTTTTAACTCTGATCCTCAGATATCAGCCTCCTGAATAGCTAGGATTACAGGTGTGAGCCACCAGCACAAGGCTTCCTTTTATATTTTATATACAAATCCTTCCTCAGATATTGTGAGTACTTTCTGACCCTCTTTCATTTTCTTTTTTTTTTTTTGGTCCGGTTGTGGGGCCTGAACTCTGGGCCTGAGCGCTGTCCCTCAGCTCTTCAGCTCACGGCTAGCGCTCTACCACTTGAGCCAGAGCGCCACTTCCGGCTTTTTTCTTTTTGCTTATGTGGTGCTGAGGAATCGAACCCAGGGCCTCAGGCATGCAAGGCAAGCGCTCTGCCACGGAGCCACCTTCCCAGCCCCATTCATTTTCTTTCTTGCGGGAAGGGAAGCACTGAGGTTTGAGGTCAGGGCCTTGCACTTGCTAAGCTGGTGTTCTCACTCAGCCACGCGTCTATCCCTTGCCTTTTTCATTTTTGTGATGGAGCATTTTGAGGAGATATTTTTAATTTTGATGAAGTCCAGTTTACAAGTAATTTTTCTTTTATGTTTAGTGCTATCAAAAGAGTTCTAAGTTTGGTCAAAATAGATTGTATGCAACTATGAAAATAAAACAAGGAAAACTGTTGAAATTGTTTCGGGCTGGGGAAGGAGTGTAAGAGGAGGCGAGACTGATTGTAATACACTATACATATGCAGAGATGTAACCGTGAAATTCCCCTCTGTATGCTAATTTAAAAATCTGAAACAGTTAAAAAGAATTATCTATTTACCTCTGGGAATTTTTTGTTTTCTTCTACAATCTTTATTGGTTTAACTTTATATTTAAAATTTAGGAAGAGATATGTACTTTATAATACAGCATCACAGATCATAAATGTTAGCTTTATAAGCAGTAAATTAATTTATCTTAAAAAGGAACGAAAATAATTGTTTCATATGAAAATAATCTTAGGTTATTGAGAAACACCAATAGCAGCTCTAATAACTGTGTTTCATTCTTCTTTTTTAGGACTTTAAATTTTGAAGTGAATAGACCTGGTTCTGGAAGGCGAGATGACCACAGCTGCAGAGAGGAAGTTTATTAACGTCAGAAGAAGATTAGATCAGCTGGGATACCGGCAGACTCTGACAGTGGAGTGTTTGCCTTTGGTAGAGAGAATTTTCAGGTAAAGTGAGAAATACAGACCTAAATATAGCTAATCCAGTCCACTGGTGTAGTTTGTGGTTGCACTTCCTTCTTCCGTAAAGAAGTGGGTAGACATTTAAGTCCTTTGAGTTATTAAGTCATTTAAGTGACAGGGTCCTTATCTGTTTTTCCTCCAGTCCTGCTCTCCCATCCCTTCCTGCAGGGCTCACTTACTGTTCACACCGCTTTTCTGAGCAGACATTTAGGAGGGTTTCTCTGTGCATGGAACTAGAGCTGAGGAAGTGCTGATATAGTCGAGAAATACTTTTCCTTTTTTTGTTGTTAAGAAGAGCTGGAGATTGAACCCTCAGGTGAATTCTCTACCACTGAGTTGGACTCCCAGCCTGACTCTTCCCTCCCTCCTTTCTTTCCTTCTTTCTTGGAGCAATGCTGGGCTTGAGCTGTAGGTCTCAAGTTTTTACTTGGCTTCCTTTTGCTTCATCTTCACTAAGTATGTACTAAATAAATGTCCTTCTAGCCTACATTCTTAGATCCTTAGATCCTCAGATCCTTACATCCTTACTTGTGTGAGTCTTACTTGCTTAGCCTGGAGCTTGTGTAGGCTGGCGATTCTGAGTGATTCAATGTGTATGTACTTTAGAGCGATCTTGTTTTGAGAAATTTTAGGGGACCTGATACTTTGAAAGAGCCTGAAAATTTGGTATCACTTAAGATATATTTTAAGGTTAGAAATGTATTTGGAAGTATGTTTTAAGTTTACTAAAATAATTAATGGAATGTTTTCTTGTATTTATATTTTCTATTTTTTAATTTCAGTGATTTAGTTCATACTACAGAAAGCCTTCGACAATTAAAACTATCTTCTGTGAAAGCTGAAAAAGAAAGTGCAAATTTTGATTTTGTCTTGGAGCCCTATAAGCTTGAAAATGCAAGATTGAGTAAGGAAAATAATGAATTATACCTGGAGTTAATGAGACTGAGAGAGTACTCAGAACAAAACACTAGAGGTAAAGGAAAATCGGTAATTTGTATGTGCAACATCTTTGCTCTTTTGGCTTTACATGTAGATAAGGCTAAGGTCTAATTTTGAAATTGCTGATTATAAAAAAACGATAGCTCCCTGAATACCACCAGATGTGAATGGAAGTAGAGATAAGGAATTGCTGATATTAATAAATAAATATGCATTCTGTAGCTAGGTCAGACCTCGATATATGTGGATTAAAATTTAGAGTTAAAATTGCTAGAATGTTAGCAATGAGGAAAAGCTTTTGTTTTTCATTGAAAATGAAAGTGGTAAAGTAAGGGAAAGCCATGTTTAACCAAGTTTCTGACCTAGGAAGTAGATAGTATAGGATGATTTCAAAGATACCAGGCCTAAGATAGTTATATGATTATTCTTTAAAAAATTATTATTACTATTATTATTATTATTTGCCAGTATCAGGGTTTGAACTCAAAGTCTCCTCTTGCTCAGCTTGCTTGCTCCTGGTTGGTACTCTACCACTTTAGCCACACCTCCAGTCCTTGGTTATCTTACTGTAGATTGGTACTTTATGCCTGGCATGAATTCATAGTCCTTTAGTTTTATACCCAGTTTACTGGATCAAAAGCCATATTATGTATTAAGCACCTATAGCAACATAAAACAGTATTTCCCCTTTGTGTTTAGTGAGATATTTGCAGTTTTGTTAATAATGGTAGAATAATGGGCTTGAGACAAAGCATGCATAAGAAGAATCAGGTGGAGCCTTTCTTGATTTGACCTTTTGTATTTTGTGAAAGGGAAGAACTTCATAGATTTCTTGATCTTTAGTCTTTGACTCTTTTTCATCGTAAGAATTGAAAACAGCATTGAAGAAGAGTACACTTGAAACAGCTGATCTGAAATTTCTAAATAACCAATATGTTCATAAACTCAGACTTTTGGAGAAAGAGAGTAAAGCTAAGAATGAAAAAATTCAACAACTTCAAGAAAAGAATTTGCATGCTGTAGTACAAACTCCAGGTAAGTCTATTCATTCTTAAATTTGTTAGGATTATAATAAAGACAAAATGGTGGGTTATTTATTCCTGAGGACCTGTTTTCTTTTCTTTTCTTGTTTTTGCTAGTTCTGGGACTTGAACTCAGAGTCTGGGCACTGAACCTGAGCTGCTTTTGCTTAATGCTAGCATCCTACCACTTGAGCCACATTCCCAGCCCAGACCTGTTAACTTTTCATGTACAACTCAAATCTTGGCCAGATGCTAAAAAATGATAAACTGTTGCCGGGTGCCAGTGGTTCACGCCTGTAATCCTAGCTATTCAGGAGGCTGAGATCTCAGGACCACAGTTCAAAGCCAGCCCGGGCAGGAAAGTCCATGAGACTCTTATTGCCAATATATTATCAAAAAAACAGAAGTAGAGCTTTGGCTCAAGTGGTATAGCGCTAGCCTTGAGCATAAAGCAGCTCAGTGACAGCATCTAGGCCTGAGTTCAAGCAAAAAAAAAAAAGATAATTTATCTATGCATTTTAGACCAGGACAAGTTTGATCATTCTATCCATTAGAAAAAGTTAAGTCCTGCTAGTTTTAAACATAATTAAGAAAATATTCCTTACTATTTGAGGTTATATCATACTTACATTACAGGTGACATCTATTTATTTTGGGTTTGCTGTTTCAATTTTCAGTTATCTGGCTCTTTGACATTGCTTAATGAGGATGTATACTTTGCCAGTTTTTTTGTTAGTAATAATTTGAGCTCATAATAGTGAACTACAAGACACACTCAGCTTTTAGTCTTACTAAAACCTAATATCTATATAGTAGAGTGTCAGATTAAATCTGAGTCATATGTCACACATGAAGGCACATAAACATTTTATAGTCATGACCAAATGAGTGGATAATGAAAATGTGATTGTGTTAAGTCAAATAAGCCAAATTCAGAAAGTCAAATTTGTTTTATTTCTCCTGATTTTTTTTTTTTTTAAGGTGGCAAGAAAAGAAGCATTGCTTTCAGGCGCCAGCGGATGCAAATTGATGAGCCAGTCCCCCCCCCTGAAGTCAGTTCTTACCCAGTTCCTCAGCCTGATGACCCTTACATTGCAGACCTTCTTGAAGTGGCTGATAACAGGTACGTTAAATCATTTACAACTCGGGTTGTATCCCAGGGTAATCAATGCTCAGCATGCTGAGTTCGGTCCTTAGCATCAAAATAAAAATAATGTGTTTTGTTTTGTTTTGTGGTGGTGGTTCTGGTGGTTCTATGGTTTGAACTCAGCACTTGTTAGGCAGGATTCTACTATTTGAACCACACCTCCAATTGTTTTGCTTTGGCTATTTTTCAGTGAGGTTTTAAATTTTTGCACCTAGTTGATCTCAGACTAAAATTTTCCTACCTGTGGCCACCTGTGTGACTAGGACCACAGGTGTGTGCCACTATTTATTGAAATAAAGTCTTACTTTTTTACCCAAGCTGATCTTGAACCCATGATCCTATGATCTCCACCACCTTAGTACTTCAGAATACAGGCATGAGCCATAGCATCCAGCTATAATCATACTGGCTTAGTTGACCACTGGTTTGCTGTAAATCTCTTGGTAAGGAATGCTTTTGTCTTGGTAACTGTTGTGCCCCTTGTTCCTAGCACAAAATTTGTGTACAGGTACTCAAATATTGCCTTCTGAATCTGTAGAATATTGCTGTGAAACTTTGATTTCAAATGGGTTATGTATCTGAAAATTTTGCTTTAAAGTAGGTTAGTGACATCAAGAACCTATTTCAGGAGCATTGCTTAGACATTTAGTCTCATCTTTTAGTTTATCTTTTTTAGGCATCTCTTCAGATTTATTTCAAATGCCAGTTGGACATGAATAGATGTATAAGTGGATTTGAAAGTCTTCTCTCATGATTTCTCTAACTCTGTATTTATATTTCCTTAAACTGGAATCAGATATAAATTCTACTTAATTAAAAATTCATTAGGCCTCTTGGGCAAGGCACTGTGCAAGTGTTCTGAGATATGAAGAGGGAGGAATAAGATGGTATTACTGTTCTTTAGAAGTCTGTAGTCAGTGGTAGAGATGAACGAGGAATACATGAGATGCCAAGAAGAAAATTATAAGAGGTTCAGGAAAACAAACGAGTAAGTACTACCAACACCAAGGGTATCTATGGGAAGCACTCACCCTGGATCCATTGAGGGAATATTGCACATAGTGCTTTGTAGATGGTGCAGAAAATACTGAGGAATTCTTTGCAT
The DNA here is from genome assembly GCF_024711535.1 of Dipodomys merriami. Taxonomy (NCBI): domain Eukaryota; kingdom Metazoa; phylum Chordata; class Mammalia; order Rodentia; family Heteromyidae; genus Dipodomys; species Dipodomys merriami. The sequence goes on along the minus strand of NW_027206512.1, from coordinate 34,570,962 downwards.
TTAATTATCTTAGTCTAATCTTAAAAAAATTGGTTGAAGAACTGATGATTTCTTCACTAATTTTGCTTAGTCAGTATATGTACCAATATGTACATACTTACTTAGGCATGCAGTATTTTGTGCCTTGCTCTTCTGTTAAAGTTATAAATTGACAGTCAGACAATATAGTGTTACATTCTTACTATAATCCCAGCTACTTGGGAGGCAGGGATAGTAGAATAGTGATTTAAGGCCACCTAGACAAAACTGTTAATGAGACCCCTGACTCAACATCTAGTTGGGCATGTTAGAATACACCTGTAATCCAAACTACTCAGGAAATGGAGGCAGGCATATAATAGTTCTAGAATAGCCAGGACAAAAGCCTAAGTAAGACCCTACCTGGAAAATAAACTAACACAACAAGGGCTGGGAATGTGGCTCAAGCGGTAGAGTGCTTGTCTAGAAGGTGAGTAGCCCTGAGTTTAAACTCCAGTACTGCTAATTTAAAAAATGTTACAGCCTGGGATCCCTTAGGTAAAATGTTAGTATTATTTAAAAATTGATTTGGGCTGCAGAGTTGGCAGCCTGTTTTTTGTTTTGTTTTGTCTTGTTAATTAATTAATTTATTTTTTGGCAGTCCTCAGAGCCTCACACTTGCTAGGCTGGTGTGACACCACTGAGCCATGCCTCCAGCCCTGTTTCTTACCGGCTTCTTTAGGATAGGGTCTCACTTTTACCCAGGCACATACCTGGGCAGTGATCCACTGACTTTAAGCCTTCCTGTCATCACTAAGATCACAGACATTCATCCAGCTTCCCTTCTGAGAAGACAGTCTTCTAGATTTTTCTGCCTGTGCTGTCCTGACTCCACGATCCTCCCAGTCTCAGCCTCCATGTAGTTTGGGATGACATGTGCATGCCACTGTGCCCAGCCATGGGTTGAGAAGAGGTCTCACAAGGTTTTTTACCTCTGCTAGTCCTGAATCATAATTTTCCTGAGCCATAAGTCTCCTGTTGAGAGTCTCTCAAGTGTTGGGATTATAGGCTTGAGCCACAGACCTGGCTGACATTAGTTACTTTTGATGTCTGTTTAATAGAGGTAGGAACTTGTGGAGAGTACACTGTATCTATGGATCATCACAATGAACCCTTGTGTTACCAGTGCATATTAATGAGAAATTTCAAAATTCACAAACCAAAATAAAACCAGGCCTGCCTTTATCTTTCCTGTAAAAACCTATTGAGATATTACAAATCCATTTGAGTACTTGTAGAATTGAGATAGTTTGCACAAAATATGTTCTTTTAAAATTTACAGGTTATAGAACAAGTTGGTGTTTTTACCTTAGTCACTTGGAAAATTGTTCTCTTAATATTTTCTTTCAAGGATTACATAGTAGTTTATTAAATAATCCAAAGCTAATTAGACTTAGAAAACTTGCTTTAGTCCCTTATTTCACATAGTGATGCTCTGAAGTTTGAACTAGACCTTCAACTTTTTGGACCTAAGACTTGGTAGTAGGACCTCAAAGAGTTGTCCTAAGTATCAAAATAGAATAGAGAGCTGGGCACTGGTGCTTCACTATAGCCCTAGATACTCAGGAGGCTGAGATCTAAGAAGCATGGTTAGAATTCAGCTTTGGCAGGAAAGTCTATGAGACTCCTTTTCTTAGTTAACCACCAAAAATCCAGAAGTAGAGCTGTGGCTCAAGTGGTAGAATGCTAAGCTTGAGCAAAAAAGCTTAGGACAGTGCCCAAGACTTGAGTTCAAGCCCTAAGACTGGTATCCACGCTTGTGCGTGTGCATACACACAGACACAGACACACACACACACACACACATACAGAGTAGTGTGATGAGTGTATTGGTACATTGGGTACATCGCATAATGTGCCCAAGTTTCAAGTTATTTACCACTGAGATTTCTACCTGTTCTCATGCAGTTCTCTCTCCAACATGACATAGTCTATTAATGTTGCGGCTTTGGGACTCTGGCACGGCGCTTCATCACTCATTAAGAAGCAGGAAGTGTGGAATTTGTCAAACAACCATCTACTTTCATATCATTCATTACAAATGTGTTTCAGGATTCAGGAACTTCAGCAGGAGGTCCAGCAGCTACAGAGCAAGCTAGCAGTGATGGAAAGTGGAGTGAAAGACTATGGCAAGCAGGTAGGTCATCATTACTTATATCCCTATAGCTGTAAGGATACTGTGGTCATAACTACAGTTGTCTTGTACCTGATATCACTGAGTTTTTATGCAGCTTTTATCTTTATCAGTTTTTTGGTAGAATTAATGCCTTGAATGGCCTGACAGCACTGAGCTCCCTTCATTACTCATTGAGGCAAATAGCATTTTTTTGTGTAGTTTTAGTTTTCTTTTAGGTGACACATCTATATCCCCAAATAAAATTTAATAAACACACTGTTCTTTCCATCTGAGGAGGGATTTTATTGATGTGTACTGTTTTTTGTTTTGATTTGATTCTTAGGGTGTGTGTGTGTGTGTGTGTGTGTCTGTCTGTGTGTGTGTGTGTGTGTCTGTGTGTGTGTGTGTCTGTGTGTGTGTGTGTGTCTGTGTGTGTGTGTCTGTGTGTGTGTGTCTGTGTGTGTGTGTGTCTGTGTGTGTCTGTGTGTGTCTGTGTGTGTGTATGTCTGTGTGTGTGTGTGTATGTTCTGAGGCATGAACTCAGGGCCTGTCTTAGGGTGTGTGTGTGTGTGTGTGTGTGTGTGTGTGTGTGTGTGTGTCTGTGTGTGTGTGTCTGTGTGTCTGTGTGTGTGTGTCTGTGTGTGTCTGTGTGTGTGTGTCTGTGTGTGTCTGTGTGTGTGTGTCTGTGTGTGTCTGTGTGTCTGTGTGTGTGTGTGTGTGTTCTGAGGCATGAATTCAGGGCCTGTGCACTGTTCCTGAGCTTTTTTGCTAGCACTCTACCACTTGAGCCACATCTCTACTTCTGGCTTTTTGGGGTTAATTGGAATTGTGAGTCTCGTGGACTTTACTGCCCAGGCAAGCTTTAAACTGTGATCCTCAGATCTCAGCCTCTTGAGTAGCTAGGATTTCAGGCATGAGCCACTGGTACCCAGCTAGGTTTTTCTTTTTTCTTTTTTTCTTGTGGTACTGGGGATTGAACTCAGGACTCTGTGATTGCTAGGAAGATGATTTACTACTTGAATCATCTTCAGCCTCATTTTACATTGGTGATTTTCATAGCAGCTGAGATTGAGATGGAGTTTCATGAATTTCTTTTTGCCTGTGCCGGCCTCAAACCATGATTCTCTGAACTCTGCCTTCCAGGTGGCTAGGATTACATGCTTGAACCACTATAGATGGCTTCCTCTTCATTTTTTTATTAGGATAAATTAACTGTGTATAGGAATTGCATTATGGTATTTACATAAATGCATATAATGTACTTTGATCAAATTCCCCCTCGGTCCCCTTCCTTTCTCACTCCTTTTTGAAAGTTTTTAGTAGATTTCATAATGCTATTTACGTGGTGTGTGTGTGTGTGTGTGTGTGTTATAAAAATGTACTCCTAGAGTCCAGGCACTGGTGGCTTATACCTGTAATCTTAGCTATTCAGGAGGCTGAGATCTGAGAATTGTGATTTGAAGACAGTGCAGACAGGAAAGTCCATGAGATTCTTATCTCCAATAAACTACCAAAAGCTGGAAATAGAGTTCAAGTGGTAAAGTGTTAGCCTTGAACAAAAGATTTAAGGGACAGTGCCCAGGTCTTGAGTTCAAGCCCCAGATCTGGCACACACACAGAAAAATGAACTTCCATAATATTCCCTTCTATCCTCTATTCTTCCTCTCCCCCACCATTCCTTCCTCTTCTTCCTGACAGTCTCCTGTCATATTAATATTTTATATGTCTAGATTCTACATATGAATGAAACGTAATTTTTTTGAGTTTGGCTTTTCTCACTTAACATAAGTATGCTGTTTTATAATTGTAGGTGTTTGCCGTTTGAACATACATGTCTGAAAATTACTCTTTTGAGTGGCTGTATTTTGGTGTGTTTTTTTGCACAATCGGTTTTATGAAGCAGCAAGGGATTATTGAAGGCAGAGTTAAATCAGGCATAGTGAGCTCTTGTCCTTTTGTGCTTTCTGCTGATGTCTTAGTTAAATTGCAAGCTTGCTCTCTCAATGTGCTTCCTGAAGCTTAACCTGGGTGACGTGTTCCTCCCGTTCTGCTCATGGCTGCATATTCTGGAGTGCTATAACTATGTGTTGGTATAACTCTGTAAAGAACCTTGCAAGAAAGGAAATCATGTCAAGCAAACATTACAAAGAGATGCTTAAAAATATCAAACATGTATGAGTTGGCTGTTATTTTCCCGTTCCTATTCATGCTTCCGTGACATTTTTCTAAGTACTTTATGAACATACCCCAGCCAGACTTTGCCATCCTCTGCAACGTCTGTAATGTTGGTCCCCATGGCCAAAACTTCCAACAAACTGTGGCTATCAGTCTACTTGAGCTCACTCTGCCCTTTGTCAGATATTACTGCTCTTCTTTTTGCTGAGTTTATTTTGTTTTCTTCAGCATGTATTTCACGTTGTGAGGGTGGGGGGGTCTCAACAATAATAATAAGTGACAAACACAGTAACCAAAACACTACTGTAACTTTCTCTGTTTTCAAGCTCATTTCCAGGCTTAGCATACCTTCTCAGGATTTACCATGGCTCAACTTCTTAATCTTTAAAAAAAATTTTTTAAAGTCAGGTTCCAGTGGCACACACGTATAATCCAAGGTTCTTGGGAGGTAGAGACTGGAGGGATTATGGTTTGAGACCTTCCCAGGCAAAAAGTTCATGACACACTATCTCATCAGAAAAAGCTGCGCGTGGTGGCACACATCTATCATCCCACTGCTAGCTTGAGGCTTAGGTATGTGTATTGCAGTCCAGGCTGGCCCAGGCAGAAGTAAGACTCTTCTCAAAAAATAACCAGAGCAAAAAGGGTCTGAGACCTGTCTCAAGCAGTAGAGCACCTGCCTAGAGCATAGTATCCCTGAGTTCAAACCCCAGTACTGCTACTACAAAGCAGTACTTATATGTACTCAGGCTTAAAATTTAATGGGTAGAGGATTATTCTTGCTATTAAGGTCTAATTCTTCACACATGTGTAATCACCCACAAGTTGCCTTTTATTACAATCTAATCATAGTGAGCCATTTCTACTACCTCAAAAGTACTACACTGTGTTATGTTTTGTGTCACTACCTAGTGTGGTTTATATCCTTTTTGGATGTATTTGATAAGGCCTATGCTGCTTTCCACAGGCACAAACATACCATACAGAGTAAGTAAGCCACTTCATTCCCTTAACTACTTTGATGCCATGTACTGTTTCCTTTGTTCTGCCATGAAACCAGCAAATTTTGGTTTGCTTACTTGAGCTTTTTCTATGAAGGTGAATCTTCCTGAAAGTTATAGTCAATGCTTTAGTCATTCTACACCAGTTCTATGCACAATAATTGGTGAATATTTGATCTTCATTTCCTTTTTCTTTTAAAATGTGTATTTACTTATTTATTCTGGAAAAGAAAAAGCTTGCAAGTGTGTTTTTCATTCCAAATTCTTGCATGTGACTTAGTAATACCAATTTATGGTTAATAGTGATCTTTTTGATTATCTGCTTTCTGAATAATCAGTAATTAAATTTGCTCCGGCTTTTTATTTTTATTTTTATTTTTTTTAAATTTTATTTTATTTTATTTGAGAACATACTGTACAGAGGGGTTACAATTACATGGGCAGGATAATGCAAGGCTTTTTATTTTTAATGTTGCGGTTGAGTACAACTCGGTTTCCTTAGTGTTTTGCATTTACTCATTCTCTTCAGCAGGCACTGAAGTCGCTCAGACTCAGGTTTGGTATTTGAATGTATTTGTTTGCTAGCAACTTGCTTTTTGTATTAGAAAATTGCCTAATTAGGAGAGGGAAATTTTTTAAATTTAAAATTTTTTTTTATTGTGAAAATACCATACAGAGGGGTTACAATTACATGGGCAAGGTAATGAGTGCGTTTCTTATGGAGCATTGTTGTCTCCTCCTTTGTTTCCCCTTCCCAACCTTCTCCCCTCCCCCCTCTGGGCCCAAAGATGCTGGAGGGAATGTGAACAGAAGGGAACCTTACTGCATTGTTGGTGGGAGTGTAAACTTGTTCAACCACTTTGGAAAGCAGTATGGAGGTTCCTCAAAAGACTCCACATATGACCCAGCAATCCCACTTTTGGGCATTTACCCAAATGTTCACAAACAAGACCACACTAAAGCTACTAGCACAACTATGTTTATTGCAGCATTATTTACCATAGCTAAGATATGGAACCAACCCAGATGTCCCTCAGTAGATGAATGGATCAAGAAAATGTGGTATACATACACAATGTAATTCTATGTCTCCATCAGAAAGAATGACATTGCCCCATTTGTTAGGAAATGGAAAGACTTGGAAAAAATTATATTAAGTGAAGTAAGCCAGGCCCAAAGAAACATAGGTCCCATGGTTTCCCTTATTTGCAATAACTAGTATATGTCTGAGACAAGCAGAAAAGGTCAGATAAGTTGATGTTAGGCGAAATGAACCCCAAGATAGGATTCAAATTTTTTTTCTTTCTTGCTGTTGTTTCTAACACATTTATAAGATTTATAAGATGATTTTTTTTGTTGCTTTGTATGTCCCTCCCCCACAGTATGACCCCTGCTTTCACTGCATTTGATGTTGGTATAATTTGTGGAGGGGAAGGGAAAAATTTTTTAATTAGAACCTATTTAATTACAAATTAAACTAGAAAATAATTATTATAAAATTAAGTTGGAATCAATTCAGTGAAAATATTTACTATGAAAACTGTGACAATCCTGTTGGCATTTTCTGTGCTACTTATTTTGTTCTGCATATAGGCATTCTATCTTTGGGAAAATGTGATTGTTAATTTTTGCACAGGCTCTGGGAGATAATAAAAAAGTTCATTCCAAGATCTGGCTCATTCCAGATGTTAGAAACTGATTGCCCCATTTTGTATCTCCAGATTGAGCTGAGAGAACGAGAGATAGAGCGCCTGTCAGTTGCTCTGGATGGTGGGCGGTCCCCTGATGTCCTGTCTCTGAAGACCAAAAATAAAACCAATGAAAAGCTAATTGCTCATCTGAACGTTCAGGTAAAAATCTATTAGAATAATTGTTGATAATGGTCTATAGATTTGTACATGGGACAAGATTGCCCACTAGGCTATTATTTATTTGATAGGGACAAATTATCTAGAAATAGAGCACAGCTATTGAAAAATATTGTTCTTAAAGGATATTCAATGAAGCAAGAATTATGACACATCATAGAGTTTAAAATTCAAAAGAAGAGAATAAACTATGGACATATTGTGATCTTCAATTTGCTTTTTTAAAATGTGAAAATGTACTTGGTAAGAAAACTTACTGAAAGAGAAATTCCAAAATGTATTAACAAAGCTTGTCTTTGTATGATGGTTGTCTTTGTATGATGATGGGATATATCCTTCTTTATGGCTTACTTTATTTAAAATTTTTTTTAGCTAGGACTGGGAAAGTGGCTCAGTGGTAGAGTGCTTGCCTTGCATGCATGAGGCCCTGGGTTCGATTCCTCAGTACCACATAAGCAGAAAAAAGTTGGAAGTGGCTCTGTGGCTCAAGTGGTAGGGTGCTAGCCTTGAGCTGAAGAGCCGAGGGACAGCGCCCAAGCCCAGAGTTCTGGCCCACAACTGACAAAAAAAAAAAAAAAAAAAAAAAATTAGCTAGGCATTTTTATAGTATAAAAACAGCATGTAAATATATAAATATTAACAAATATATGAGTATACATATATTTCTTTTATACTATTGTATATATTTGTTTATATATAGTATACACATATATGTGTATATATATGGTAGGCATATAATTCAGTGGTAGAGTACTTGCCTTGCATGCACAAGGCCTTGAGTTTGATTCTCAGCATCACTAGTAAAACCTGCATTTGGTAGGGGATAGGGGGAGCAAGAGAGTTCCATAATGTAAGACACATTACTGTATTTAGTATCAAGAAATATCAGCAGTAGCTCTAGGACAGTGCTATCCAATAGAATTGCAATATGAGCTAAATATGAAATTTACTAGTTTCCAGATCTTACAAAGTAAAAAAAAAGTGGGATTAATTGTAATAATGTATTTATTCCAAAATTCTTATCTTTGAATCAGGACTTATGAAATCCTGTATACATTTTACATTTATAGCACATCTGAGATTGAACCTTCCATAGTTCAAGCGCTCAGTAGCTACATCTAGATGTGAGTGGCTATTCAATTGGACAGCACCATTTAACATATCATTGTGATATTTCTGCTGATAATTTTAGATCTCTGGGTAAAAAGTTAATGCAAATTTCTTAGTTATTTTTTTCCTTCTGTGCTAGAAAACCAAAGCTAATAGATACATAGTTGGATTAAATAACCCATTGTCAGTTTCTCAAAATCAGTATTGCAGTATAAAAATATAAAGTAGCTGTTGTAATTTTTGTATCTTTTAAAATGTAGTTTTAAAAACTATTAGTTGGAAGGCTCAGTATTTAGGATAATTTTCCAGTTCATATACTTCATGACTTGAAAATTTAATTTAGGTTGACTTTCTTCAGCAAACTAATAAAGAGTTGGAGAAGCACATTCAAGAGCTTTTGGAAAACAAGGAAACAGTGACAAGCGAAGTTGTTAGTTTAAGTAACAGAAATGAAAAACTCTGCCAAGAATTAAGTGAAATAGACCAGTTAGCGCAGCAGTTGGAAAGACATAAAGAAGAAGTGTTGGAGTCTGCTAATAAAGAGCTTGGGGAAGCAAAGGTAATGCCCTGTTTGGTTGTGGGAAAGTTCACTAACTGCTGGGTGGCAGTGAGCTTTGAGCCCTTCTGACTTCCTATTCAGGATAGAGGTATGTTTATCTGGTGTTTTCATTTTTTGCTTTTGTTCAGTTCTTAAGTTTTTTTCTACCTTGTAAATGATTGCATTTTTTTTTCTAGTTGTTTAAATGTTTTTCTATAGCACATATGAGAAATTTCTTTTTTATTTGGTTGGTCGTGGAGCCTGAACTCTGGGCTTGGGCTCTGTCCCTGAGCTTTTCAGCTCAAGGCTAGCGCTCCACCACTTGAGCCACAGCACCACTTTGGCTTTTTTTTGCTCATGTGGTGCTGAGGAATCAAACCCAGGGCCTCATAAATACATGGCAAGCACTCTACCACTGAGCTCCCTTCCTAGCCCTTTGATAAATTTCTAACCCATCTTGATTTTCTTTGAGATTTCTGTCTTTATCTTTGCCTTCTGAGAGAGCCTCTGAAGTTTGTCCTCTGACTTTTTTGTTCAAGCATCCCTAAAGGTGTTTTTAAAATTGTATGTCTTTGCTAACTTTGAAGTTAGTAGCTAACATTTTTCATCTTTTAGTTTAAATAGGTGCAAGCAGTAAAATTTCCAATGTACCATAATACTCAGCTCCTAAAATGAAACTTATCTCATTTTTCTTTTAAATGTAGCCAGTAAAATCTAAATGACCTTTTCTCCTTGGAATATTCACAAAGTTTTATCCTATTTTACCATTTTATACCTGAATGTCTTTTTAATATCACTGTACCAGTCTAGATTAAACAGTACATGCATTAAAACTTTTTGGTTTTAGAAATTTCTTATGCCAACAAAATTAAAAGTGTTTTTTTTCTCTGAACAGAGTAATTATTAGATATCAGTGGGACAGATATACCAGAAATGTTGATAAATATTTAAAAACTAAACAGTTTTGTAGAACTACATTTTTTAGCAAAACTTAATGAGAGAAAGTAGTATCTTATTTACAGCCTTCAGCAAGCCCCAACATTTCAGATTATCTTTATCTGGTGTGCCATAAATTTTTAACTCTTGAACCGGTATGCTGTTATGAGATGTAAGCCTTTCTTCCAAGCCGTGTGAGAAAGGTGGCTGAAGTGAAAGAGTAGGAGTTGAGACTCACATTATATCCAGATCATAAACAAGTTCTTAGGGGAATTACATTTTTTTTTTTTTTTTTTTTTGGTCAGTCTTGGAGCTTGAAATCTGGGCCTGGGCGCTGTCCCTGAACTCTTCAGTTCAAGGCTAGCGCTCTACCACTTGAGCCACAGTGCTACCAGTTTATTGGAGATAAAAGTCTCATGGACTTTCCAAAGCCTGGGCTGGCTTTGAACTGTGATCCTCAGATCTCAGCCTCCTGAGTAGCTAGGATTGCAGACGTGAGCCACTGACGCCTGGCTGGGTGAATCACTTTTAAGAAGCACTCTATATATAAACTAAAAATTTAGATTTTGATTCCTTAAAACTGTGCAAGGGCTGGGCATGTAGCTCAGTGACAAAGCACCTGTGTCGTATGAGTGACACCCTTTGTTTGGTCACTAGCACCACAAAAATACAAAGGAAAAGAAACTATTCATACCATAGTTTCAGATAGTGCTTGGAAAGCCAGGAGGAACTGACAGACCCTTCCTCCCTTCTTCCTTCCTCCTTCCTTTTTTCCTTCCTTCCTTTTTTCCTTCCTTCCTTCCTTCCTTCCTTCCTTCCATCCTTCCCTTGCTCCCTCCCCCCTTCCTTCTTTCCTTCCGTCCCTTGCTCCCTCCCTCCTAAGGAAGGCCTTCCTTCTTTATCCCTTCTTCCCTTTTCTCTCCCTCCCTTCCTTTATAATAATTATTTTCTTTTTGTTTGTTATTTTTACATAGATTCTCATGGATTTTTATGTGTTTGTTTTTTGTCATTGTTGTTTGCCTCAGCTGGCCTTGATCTGTGATTCTCATGATCTCTACCTCTTGAGTAGTTGGAATTACAGATGTGAGCCACTGCCCCTAGCCCAAGTTGTATACATTGTCATATCACTAATCAGTGGAATAGAACACCACTAATAAAAAGCCCACAGCAACTTAGTGTTGAAAAACAAAAAGTCCTTCCTCTAAAGCCAGGAACAAGTATAGGAGACATACTCTCATCACTTTAACACTGAGCTTGGCTCATTAATGGCAAAGTAATAGATGCCCATAATCCTAGCATTTGAGAGGCCAATACAGGCATCTCATGAGCTTGATATCAGTCTTGGTCTATATTACCAGAGCTTATCCAAAAAAAACCCCCAACAAAAACTATAGTGCTGAAAGTCCTACCAAGAGCAGTTAGACAAGAAAAAGAAAAAGCAGGGCTGGGAAAGTGGCTCAGTGGTAGAGCGCTTGCCTTGCATGACTGAGGCCCTGGGTTCGATTCCCCAGCACCACATAAGCAAAAACAAAGAAAGCCGGATATGGTGCTGTGGCTCAAGTGGTAAAGCACTAGCCTTGAGCTGAAGAGCTGAGGGACAGCGCCCAGGCCCAGAGTTCAGGCCCACAACCGGACACCCAAAAAAAAAAAAAGAAAGAAAGAAAGAAAAAGAAAAAGCATGCAGATTGTAACTGAAAGTAAACTTACCTCTATACACAGGATGTGACCTCAGGTGTCATGAGCCCTAAAAATTCCACACCAAATAATAGAATTAAACTAGGCACTAGTATTCACACCTGAAAACCTAGTTACTTAGGAGGCTTGGACCTGGAGGATCTCAGTTTGAATCCAGCCCTGGCATAAAAGTCTGTTAAGATGACATTTCCAGCCAAGTGCTGGTGGCTCATACCTGCAATCCTAGCTATTCAGGAGGCTGAGATCTGAGGATCACAGTTCAAAGCTAGCCTGGGCAGAAAAGTTCATGAGATTCTTATCTCCAATAAACTACTTAGAAAAAGCCAGAAGTGGCGCTGTGGCTCAAATGGTAGAGCACCAGCCTTGAGCACAAAGGCTTAGGGACAGGGCCTGGGCCCTGAGTTGAAGCTCCATGACCAGCAAAAAAAAAAAAAGACTACATGTCCAATTAATCAACAAAATGTGGAGCTGGAGGAGTAGCCCAAGTGGTAGAGCTGGCTAGGCAGTCATGAGGCCTTTGAGTCCAAGCCCTAGTACCAGGAGAAAAAAATAGAATTAATGGATCTAATAAAGTTACATTTGATAAAATACAAAAATTAGGTGCAATTCTATAAGCAAAAAATCTAAAAATGAGATTAAGTAATAGCATCACAAAGACAAAATACTTAGGAATAAACCTTACCAACATGGTAAAAAAAACTATGAAACATTGCTAAAAGTTAATGAAGATACAGATAAATACAAAGACATACTGTATTCATAAGTTGGAATACTTAACCATTACTAAATTATCCAAAATCATCTACAAATTCAGCAGTCTGTTATCAAAATCCTAGTAACAGGTTTTTCAGAAATAGATAAAATCCTAAAATTCATACAGAATCTCAAGAGACCTTGGAAAGCCAATAGTCTTAGGAAGACATAATTCATGTAGCTTTGATTCTGCTTTTGTGGTTTTAGTTCACTGCTACTCTTTGTCTCATCCCTTTTCTGTTCCTCCTTCTGCATCCTCTGTGCTCTGTACACTAGGTACTTAACATGGCTTCTCATGGCCTGTCTACAAGTCTCAGAAATGACAACTTGGCTAACAAAAGACTACTATTGAGTCATAATATTTTAATGGCCTCCTGACCTCTGGGTTGCACTATAGGGGATCCAAGTTGGTAAAAGCAAGTGGGGAAGATTAGGATATAATAGTACCATAAGAAACCCTAAAAAATTAAGGCCCAAGGAAAGTCCTACAAGTACACAGTAGGTAAAAAATATTTTGAAGTGGCCCTTTCAGATATTACATATATGTTCTGTAAGCATTGAGGATACCAAAAGAATAAAGAGAACCCCAACTCTGCTTCCTCTTCATTGAGACTACTAGGACTAAGGCTTCAAGTCCTACTAGTGAGGGGAATGTGAACTACTTGAAAAATTACTCAGTCTTACTGTGCTGTGCCTTAGTGATAGGTATTCATAGGCCTTTAGATCTTTACCTAATAGGCTTTTTATTCCTAGAAAGAGATTAAAAGAAACCTCAGTGAAATGCGGAATCTGGAAGAAACAATGGCAGAACTTAAACTGGTAAGTTAGTCATACTAAATTGCCAGCATTTTAAGTGGAAAATGCTTTACTGAACATATATTTTAAATTGAGATATAATTTACATACAGTATTCACTCATTCAAGTGTTGTCTGTTTTATGCAACTGTCACTATTGTTTAATCAGAGTGTTTTTGCCCCGTAACAATAAGACTTTTACTCTTTAGCACTCACTCCCTGACAACCAGCATCTACTTTAGATGCTGTAGATACTATATTGTAACTATTCCATATGGTAGTCCAAATGTACTGGACTTCTTTCATTCAGCATGGTGCTCACTATTTGTATGTATACTATAAATGTTGAATGACTCATTATGCTGGTCTCAGGCCTGTGACCAAGTTTCAGTAGTGGGGGCTGACATTAATGCCTCTGTTACTACTTTCTGGTCTTTCTTTTATCTTCCAGTGCTTTGTTGTTTGTATTAATACAATTAATGATGGTATTAGTAGTTAATATTTATTAAGTACTTAACCATAGTGGAAATGCTGGGCACTAACTACTCCACACCTTTTAAACATAAGCTTTTATAATTTTTCATGCACAAGTACATATTCATTTAGAATCAAGTAGAAAAATATGCCACACAAATTGGAAGAAAATATAATGTAACAGTTCTTCCATCCACAAAGAAGCATTGTTGATCTTTAAGTTCTTTGGTGCTGCTTTTAGTGACCATTGTTAATTGACTTTAATTGAAACTGTATGCATGAATAATTAAAAGTGTGTTTATGAATACATATGTGTGGATTGCAGGTATTTAAGTGCTTATAAACATCTATTTAAACTTTCAAGTGCTATAATGTTTTACAATGTTATTAGAAATTGTGTTTATAGTATTAAAAACTTATAGGAATTAAACGCATGCCATAAAGAAAAGGAAAGACTGAGTGATGAACTCCTTCTGAAATCAGACCTGGAAACTGTTGTTTATCAGCTTGAACAAGAAAAGCAAAGACTTAACAAAAAGTTGGAAAGTTTTACAAGTACAGGTAAGATATACAATGTTAGCAACTTGAAAAGTAATTGAGATTTGTTCTTAATATATTCCTTTTTATTTTTGATTATTTAAGTTGTTATACAAAGGGGTTTTGTTTCAACCTGTAGTTTATTATTTTTCTTAGTAGATCATCTACATTCATTAAATAGATGTTTGTAGAGAGTTTGACATGAACCAGAATCCACATTAGGCATTGTAGATAGGGGAGAAACCCCCTCATCTCTAGGAACTTTCAGTATTGTAATATGTTTGTTTGGTTAGTCCAAGAAACCCTGCTTGAACATTTTACAGTATCTATTTTTTTGAGACAGAATGGTAATAGAATGAAAACCAAAGAGCATTCCTTCATTGTTTCTTGGAATGAATGTCAACTCATGAATTTGACAGCTGCATATAGTAAATGCTTACTGTGTATCTGCTGAATAAATGGAAGAAGAGATGGTAGCAAATCAGAATATATCATGAAAATATTCAGTGCCTCACAGTTTTAACAAGTATTATCTAAATTAGGTCATACTATAAGAACGATAGTATTTAGGTACTTTCATTTATGAAGAGTTAATTTCTGTGGTAAAACTAGTAACTGTGAGCAGGGTACAATGGTATGGGCTTGTAGTCCCAGCCACTTTAAACACTGAGGCAGGAAGATTGCTTGAGCCCAGAACTTTGAGATCCGTGTAAGCCAAATAAAAAATGAAAAACTGATCATTGTACTTACTTGAAAAAGACTTGTTTTGATCTCTTTGTATATGCATAAAATTCGAGCTTAGTGTTAGATTTGCTCATGTTCTGTTTGTTTGAAAATGTATTTGTGTTTCACTGCGTTTTCAGATATCTAGAAAGTATCATGTAGAAATGTATTGCTTTATTTTGAAGGTACTAGATAATACCCTGTAATTAGAAAAAAAAATAGGGGGATTTGACTCAGTGGATTTTTATTTAAACTTTTAATGTTTCACTTTTTTTCATTTTCCTCTTTTAATATTTATCTCTTTGACACTTGTGAGTGATACACAAAATAATTCATGATTTCTTGTTGCTTTCATTTTAAAAAGAAAATGGCATTACACTTTAATTTGCAGAAAGAAAACTTACTCTGGAAGTTGAGAGGATGAGGCTGGAACATGGAATAAAACGTCGAGACAAGTCACCCTCTCGTTTAGATACATTTCTGAAAGGTATAGAAGAAGAACGAGATTATTATAAAAGAGAACTAGAAAGACTCCAACATATAATACAACGAAGATCTTCCTCTATGAATTATTGTGCACGTGAAAAACTTCCAATACTTAAAACATTAGAAAAGGTAATACCTCTGTAAAAGAGTAATCAGTAAGGTGGAGAATACTGTTAAGAAACTTCTGTTTTATTACTATATTACATATAACTTTATTCACTTTGCTTTTTTTTTTTTTTTTTTGGTAGATTGTGGGGTTTGAACTCTGGGCCTGGCCGCTGTCCATGAGCTCTCAGCTCAAGGCAAGCACTCTACCACTTGAGCCACAGTGCCACTTCTGGTTTTCTGAGTGGTTAACTGGAGATGAGTCTTATGGGAGCTGGGAATGTGGCTCAGTGGTAGAGTGCTTGTCTTGCATGCATGAGGCCCTGGGTTCAATTCTTCAGCACCACATAAGCAGAAAAAGTTGGAAGTGGCCCTCTGGCTCAAGTGGTAGAGCACAAGTCTTAAGCTGAAGAGCTGAGGGACAGTGCCTAGGCCAAGAGTTGAGGCACAATGCCGACTAAACAAACAAAAAAAAAAGTTTCATGGACTTTTCTGCCCGTGCTGTCTTTGAACCACGATCCTCTGATCTCAACCTCCTGAGTAGCTAGGATTATACTGATTCCCAACTTCACATTTGCTTTTTAAAAGTCATTATTTTGATCTTTGTTTTCTGCTGCAACCTATTCTGTAGGCACTGGCATTAAGTAGGGAAATGACATTCCCCACTTCTCCTCCCTTTCCACAAGGTAGAAATGCTGTTTCCTGGATTAAGTAGGAAAATGACCTCTTAACAAGGTAGAAATGCTGATTGCTAGATTAAGGAAAGGTGGATTAGCTGTGTCATGGAAAAAAGTTCGAAGCATCAGGCTTAGGAACTAGAGCCCAGGGACTCTGCTGATGGACACTTCTCTCTAATGATGTACTTCCTGGATCACCTCTGTTCCTCCTGGTAGCAGAGTCTCTTTGACCACATAGCGGGCAGGCTTCATTTGTTTGCAGCGTTGGTTGGACAATCAGGATGGAGCATTACATTTTTGTCAATTGAGCATCTTTGCTGTGGGAAATGGCTAGAAATTGGAAGTGAGTTCTGAACACATGTGTCCACTCTATACATTTGCAAGTTGACAGTTTAAAAGGGTTCACTTTGAAAGCTTGACATGGTGGTAATCATAGCCTATAGTTTCAGCTACTTGGGAAGTTAAGTCAGATGGATGAAAAGTTTAAAACCAGACTGGCCAATAAAACAAGATCCTATCTCCAAAAAAAAAAAAAAAAAAAATGAAAGCTAGCAAGCTGGGTGTGGTGGCTCACACCTATAATCCTAACTATAGTATCACTATGTAGCTCAGGTGTCCTTAAACTCATTGTGTAGCTAACTGGCCTCAAACTCATGATCTTCCTATCTTATGTCCCTTGTGCTGCTGTTATCAGTGAACACTACCATGCCTGGCTTCAAAGCTGTAGCCTGAATATTTGATTCAGTTTCTTTGTAGATTCATAATTAAAAGACAAATGGGAGTGGTAATGGTAAGGTATTAGTACAATGAGATACCTTTCCCCCTTCAATTTGCTTATTTTCTTGAAATGTTGTTTAGTGGCACAGACCACCCCTTTTCTAGAATTCAGAAATTGGACTGTATTGGAATATTTTAAAGCCCCCCAAATAAACCAAAGCAATGGGTAATACATGAGTAAAGTGGGTATGAATGAGGCATGAAGACAGACTAGGACAAGTTCCTGATCTTGTTTGACTATGTAGTAAGGAGTGATGAAAAGGAGTTAATTATTATATATTAATACTAATATATACTTACCTACATACAAGATACATTTAGAGATGAGTTCAGCCAACACATGTTCAGGAATGTATGCTTTCCTAGGTGCCATATTGGGCACTGAATGTGTAGTGAAAAAGCCTGGATATCTACTATGTCCCTCATGGAACTTAAATTTTAGTAGACATACATTAAAAACAAACTCATGTTTGTTTTTGCACATATGTTTGTTTTTGCACATACTACCACTGAGCTATTTCTGCAACCCTTAATTTAATCTCATTTATAATAAATGTTAATGAAGAGTAGAATAGATATGAAAGCTTGAAATTAGTCCATAAAAGATATAAATTAAATGGAGAATCTAGAGGAATTCATTATGGAAAGTGACATTGAACTGAGTTCTAAACAGTAATGAAAATAGACTTAAATCTTTATTCATTGAGTCCTTTTCTAGAATCTGTACAGATCACTTCCTTTCTGTAATTTTTAAAATTTAGATATAATTGGGTTATGGATCTCATTTTATAATTTCATGTCTGTATTGAATTATCAGATAAGCCCAATTTAAGATGCCTACATTTAATACTTTAACAATAAAATGCTATAAATGTGCCATCTTTATTTTTCACAGTTAACACTGGAACTTTTGAATTGAACTGGAATAGTAGGCATATTCTTGTTTTAGAAATATTGAAAGCAAGGTATGTTAAGGTGGTACATTGACTCACTGATAAGCTTATACTACTTGTTAGAAGTATTTGCATTGATCTGATTGTAAAAATAGACCTTGTATAGGTGTCATTTGAGGATGGTTGGGGTTAGGCCTGGTTGGAAAATTGATCATAATGTTCAGTCTTATTGCACTGAAAAATAAGTGACACTGTTAGAGTTACTTGCACTGGGTGAACAAATACACATATACCCACCTGATCCCTTCCCTGGAGAGGATTTAAAGTAATGGTGCTTAAAAATTTCCAGGACTCAAAATCACTTTTAAGCCTTAAAAAACAAAGTTAAGGAACCCTACCGTCTTAAGTTTCTAAGTCTGGAATAAGGCCCAAATTTGTATGTGTTACAAGTTCCTGGGCGTTACTGCTGTTTCTGGTGGGGCTTATCAGGTCCAGGAGAACTGTGGAAGGATCTGATGGGACCTGATTGAATGTTGACAGCTGGGTCCCCAGAGAATTCCCCTCAGTACTGCCAGTGTTATCATTTACTCCGATAGATTTTTTTTTCTGTTAAAAATGGTTTCCTTTATTACATTAAAAGAACTTCTATGCCTTTTGTCTATTAGCCTTGCTCAGTCATCCTCATCACTGGCATCTTTGTGACAACCATGTGGTGATAATTATAACAAATGGTAACTTCTGTCTTTCAATTATGTTTCAGGATGATTACAATTCAGAAATTCATGTGATCACAAAAGAAAGAGATGAACTTCAGCGTATGCTAGAAAGATTTGAAAAATACATGGAAGATATACAGTCCAATGTTAAATTATTGACAGCAGAAAGAGATAAACTGAGTACCTTATATACTGAAGTAAGAAATGTATTATAATTAACCCAACTGTTTTCTAAATGATAGAACCGGTTAACCATGGTGAAGCCAATATATATTCATCAAAGTTCTTTTAACATATGGACCTTGTGATATTCCTTCATAATTAGAATTTTAATTAGTAGTATATTCTCATCTTGTTCTCAAAGCACATATTTCACTTTTTTACATCTATTCTCCCTTCTAGCGTGTGCATGTGACAGATCAAAACTACCTGAACAGGCCTCACTCTGAGCCTAATTTATTCTGGGATTTAGATATGTACCATATGTCTGAATACCAAGAATAAACTTAGGTAGCTCACTTGCTGTTTGGACTCTTGGCTATTAAAGGTGTAAACACTAGTGAAAAAGGCTTTGCTATGAAAGAGGAAATCAATATAATATGGCCCCTTTCCCATGCCTCACTTGTCCTAAGGGCAAAGTGAGTCTAAGCAAAGCCTGGTGTCTGTCATCAGATTTTGTCCTGTCAGTCTTCTTGCTGTTTTGACAGGAGGTGAACATTTTTGCTTATTTTAGGATTTGGCATACAAATTAATCCACTTTTGGAGTTTCTTGACAGTGCTTAAATTTCAGCTCTCTTGGGTCTGCCTAGCTAATTTCTGTTTGTCTGTCTGCTGTCTAGTCTCCAGCATTTTGTACTTACTACATCTTTCAAATATCCTTTTTGGTTTTATCATTTGATTTGAATCCTTTCCTCATTACTTTGTTGGAATTTGGGAAGACAGTGGAAATAGCATGTATTTAGTGTATCTTTTCAAAATAGTGGATGCATTCAAAGTGTTTATTTATGTCTTTAATTCTCTAAGGCTCAAGAAGAACTATCTACATTAAGACAAGAATCCTCCCAAACCACAGTCCCTACTAATCTCGTTAGTCTTATGGAAAAGGAAAAGGAACTTGCAATGTCTGACTTAAGAAGACTTATGTCAGAAAGGGAAGCCTTAAAAGAAAAGTTAAAAGTAAGTAGTCCAGGGCTGGGAATGTTGCTTAGTGATAGAGTGTTTGCCTAGCGTGCATGAAGGCCCTGGGTTCGATTCCCCAATACAACATCAACAGAAAAAGCCGGAAGTGGCACTGTGGCTCAAATGGTAGAACACAAGCCTTGAGAGGCTCAGGGACAGAGCCCAGGCCCTGGGTTCAAGCCCCAGGACTGGCAAAAAAAAAAAAATTAATACAATTCACATATTAACGTGTATTTTCCTATGACACTGCTAATGATGCACATCTACATGGTATGGGCAAGTGGTGCAAGCTGGCAGACCCAGCTTGCCCTATTAGGCTCAGCCTGTAGCTAAGAGTGCTTTCACATTTCTACATTGCTTTCAAAAAACAAAATAAAACAAAAAAATTAAAAGCAAAAAAAAAAAAACCCAAAATAATAGAAGACTAAACAAAATAAAACAAAAAAATTAAAAGCAAAAAAAAAAAAAAAACCCAAAATAATAGAAGACTATTTCATTGTGAGAAAGTGTTACTGGAATATGTTTACAGCCTGTAGTTTTTTGTGTTTTTTTTGTGCCAGTTAAGAAATGCAATAGAGACATTCATTCCACAATACATGCTGTCTGGTTTTTTACAGAAAATATTTGTTGACCCCTGAACTCAAAGGGAAGTTTTTCATGTGAAGAATGACACTTTTTAAAAAAATAAATAAAAGAATGCCATACAGTTGACCCATTTAAAAAAAAGTATAATTCAGTGGTTTTTAGTATATTCATAATGTACAATCTTTACCACAATCAACTTTGGACACTTTGTATCCATTTACTGTCAGTTTCTTTCCTCATGGGTCTCCTCAGACACAGGCAACCTGTAATGTACTTTGTATCTCTGGGTTTGTCTATTCTGGGCATTTCATATATATTGAATCATTGAATATGTGGGTTTTGTTTTGTTGTGTTACAGTGCCAGGAATTGAGCAGTAGGCCTTTGAACATATAAAGCAAGCAATCTACCATGGAGCTAACTATATCCCCAGTTGAAATATGTCATATTTTTATATCTGGCATTAGCATGTACTTTGAGGTTCATCTACAAACAATCCTAGAACATTTGTTTGTAAGTTTTTAGTGTGGTCATGGGTTCATGTTTCTTGGGCATATCCTGCTCATACGGTAGCTCTCTGCTGAGTTTCCATAATCACCAAGGCCAAACTATTTTCCAGAGTTGGCTTACCCCCACTATCGTGAAGAAGGGTTCTAGCTTCTCTACATCCTCTTCAGTGCTACTTTTACCTGCCATTTTTATTATACTCTTTCATTATGGTTTTGATTTGCATTTCCTCAGTGCTTAACGATGTTAAGCATCTTTTAAGGTGGCCTATTGGCCAGTTTAATTTAATTTGATCATTTTTTTAAAAAACATCTGTTGAGATCTTTTGCCATTTTAACATTAGGTAGTTTTCCTCATTATTATTGACTGAAAGTGTTTTCATATATTTTTGAAACAGCCCCTTTCTTGTCAGTACTGCCTTGCAGACGCTTCTGTGGGTCTTTGTTTTACTTTCTTACTGGTATCTTTGAAACACAGAAGTTTGCAATTTATATGAAGTCCAATCTATCCTGTTTCCTTAGTTGCTTGTGTTTTAGAGTCATATCTACAGGAAGTATTTTAAAATTCGTTTTGTAATCTCCCCCCAAATAAATAGGTTAGTATTTGTGAAGTACTTAACAATGTTCAGCACATTATGAGTATTATTATTATGAAATCTGTTCTTTCCATGCAGTTTATGTCATAAAATTAATGCTTTGAAAGTAACAGCTAAACTTATGGGAAAAAATAGGCATCTTAATGGTAGTCTTTATGTCACAAATTTGACCCCCCCCCCATAATGCAGTTTGCAAATGTTTTTAATTGTAATATTTGATAAAAATGCCTTCCAAAAAGTTTTTTCCTATAAAATTCAGTGTTAAAATGACCAACACGAGGTCTGGGAATGTGGCTTGGTGGTAGAATGCTTGCCTTACATGCATGAAGCCCTGGATTCGATTCTTCAGTACCTTATACACAGAAAAAGCTGGAAGTGGCACTGTGGCTTAAGTGGTAGAGTGCTAGCCTTGAGCAAAAGAAGCTCAGGGACAGTGCCCAGACTCTGAGTTCCAGCCTCAGGACTGGCAAAAAATTTTAAAAAAAACAGACCAAACATGAAACTTGTGTGTAATATGGTAACATTTAGCACAGGCTACTCATTTTTCTTTTCCATGTGTGTTGAAGTGACCAAAAAATGTAAAAATAGCTCTTTAAATATTTAAACAGTAGTACTGAAAACTTGGGAAGAGTGACATTCAAACTACTAGAATCCTTCTGGGTTGTGGAAGACAGGATTTTATGAGTTTTCAATGAACTTTTACTTAACAACTGAATCCCTCAGTCTCCTAGTGAGAAAGCTACTCTGCTTCTAACCCAGTTGTCAAGTTTAGGTGTTAGGGCTAAAGTGTCCCTGAAAGCTCCTGTCTTCTAAATATTAACTGGATTCTAGCAATGCTATTTCATTTCCAATATTGAACAAAAGTAAGCTTTAACCATGGGGGAGGATCTGTCCCAAGTGCCTTCTGTATATGCTCTGTCTTGGAAATTAAAAAAGTCTTTTCTCATTGGTGCTGCTTACAGATGATGTCTCTGAATTACAGTGAGCTTTAAGTAATTTGCCCAGCCTCCCCCATTGTGCGTTACAAGGAGTCTGACTCCTGTGTACTTGTTACTTTCTTCTACTCTGTACTTCCTTCTTTGTGTCTGCTCCCAGCCAGTTTGGGTTATTAATTTTTTTGGGGGGGCGGGGGGATCTGGTCGTGGGGCCTGAATTCTGGGCCTGAGCGCTGTCCCTCAGCTCTTCAACTCAAGGCTAGCACTCTACCACTTGAGTCACAGTGCCATTATCCAGCTTTTTTCTTTTTGCTTATGTGGTGCTGAGGAATCGAACCTAGGGCCTCATGCATGCAAGGCAAGCGCTCTACCACTGAGCCACCTTCCAGCCTAGTTATTAAGTTTTCATCTGCATTGTTAGACTTCATTTTTATCTCTATTTAACACTCAGAATTATCTTTTAGAAATGTCTGTCACTTTCTATTTAATTAAAATCCACAAACTGTTTACAAACACTGTAGTGATTGCTCCTTGCCTACTTCCAGGTCCAGTGTCTTTTCCCCTAAGCTCACCTTTGCTGTTCCTTACTCCTGTTTTTCATAAAATTCCAACCTTACTGGCCTTTTTCTTGCCTCTTGTCTTCTCTGTAAACAGTTGAAAGATTCATTCACTCACTCCTCCTAATTCCCTTCTCTGGCGCATTCTTATTCATCTTTAAATCAGCTTAAATATCAGATAGCAAATAAATGCTAGCCCTAGATGCCTTTTTGTGCCCTGTTTTTCTTAGATCTCTTATGGGGCACAGTCCTTACTTACTCTGCTAAGCTTTTGGTTTTTTTATACTTGTGCTAACATGGGTTAAAATGTGTAAGTCTTTTTTTTTTTATTGTGAAAATACTGTACAGAGGGGTTACAATTACATGGGCAAGATAATGAGTACATTTCTTATCAAGCATTGTAGCCTCCTCCTTTGTTTCCCCTTCCCATCCCTTCCCATTCTCCCCCCCGCCCCCAATCCAGCCCTCCCCCCGCCACACACCAAAGTTGTAAAGTTCGTTTTCGACATGTACATCTCATTGTTGCAATGGGTCCACCTGTATCTCTATTTAAACGATTTGTGTGTAAGTCTTTATAAATGAATCTGCCATTCCATGTCTTTTATAGACACACCTGGAGGTAGAGATTGTAGATGATAGCCTGTTGTGCTTTCCTAATTTTTATAAAATAATGATCTTTCTAAAACAGATCTATGGT
The DNA here is from genome assembly GCF_024711535.1 of Dipodomys merriami. Taxonomy (NCBI): domain Eukaryota; kingdom Metazoa; phylum Chordata; class Mammalia; order Rodentia; family Heteromyidae; genus Dipodomys; species Dipodomys merriami. The sequence goes on along the minus strand of NW_027206512.1, from coordinate 34,547,516 downwards.
TAATGAAAAGAAAACATAGCCCTATAGACTTTTTTTCTTATTTTGGTCACTTTGTTTTATTATCAGATATAAACGAGCAATTTTCTACAAAATCTCTTTCAGAACATCCAAGAAATGAATGTTTATGGAAAAGCAGAATTAGAGAAGACTGTTGAACATTTGACACATGTTAATCATCAGGTAATTTGTTAAACTAGTTTTGGGACACATTGTGTTTTTATAAATGGCTGTGTCTGATAAACTCCAGGTGGACTATATAACATAATATTGCTGGCAAAGCTGCTACACAACTACACAGTTGGTACTGTGTGTGCCAAAGGCTGAAATGGGTTCCAGTCCACTTCTGTCTGCTGAACCTATAAGAAAACTGCCTGACCTTTCTGTGCCTCAGTTCCCTTATTTATAAAGTATTAGGGCTATTGCTTTTCAATGGTTTTGTGAAAATTAAATGGATTAGTAATACAAGTAAAGAACTTAGAAAAGTGCATATTGTAGGGCTCAGTTGCTATTGATGATTATTGTGGTTTTGGTCTTGTAAAAATAATTACATAACACAGCATAAAATAGGAAGTGTCCTCTCAGGGGCTCAAGTCCCTTATATAAAACAAATAGTATTTGCATATCCTATGCATATCTTCCCATATGCATTTTTTGTGTCAGTACTGGGGCTTGAACTCAGAGTCAGAGTAATCTCCCTTAGCTTTTACACTCAAGGCTGTCACTCTGCCACTTGAGTCACAGCTTTACTTTGGCTTTTTGATGGTTAATTTAGATCTTGCCTGGGCCTAGCTTTGAACCACAGTCCGTAAATCTTAACTTCCTGAGTAACTAGGAGAACAGGTATGAGGCAGCAATGCCTGTTAACTTCCCATATACTTTTAAATCACATTTAGATCACTTATGATACCTTATGCAAAATCAGTGCTATGTACATAATGTTACAATATATAGATTAGGGAATAATAACATGTATATGCTCTCAATACAGATGCATCCATCACAAGACTAAGTACATCGCATAGAACCCACTTAGCCAAATCTAGATACTATGAACATACATGCTTTGAGAATGTATACTGAGTTCCAGAAGCATCAAAAAATATAAAGATAAATAAAAATACATGCTTTTTAATAGTGAGAAATACAATATGCCTATGGATAAATTTCTAGGCCCTTTATAGAAAATATTGTTTAGCCTTATTGAAAAAAGGACTATATAAGTGAAGGAATGTATATGAAAAACTTGACATATGTTATTTAAAGCAATATAAATTCTCCCCAAGTTGCTCTGTGGAGTTGGTATAGTTCCAGCTAAAATCTCAAGTAGTGTGTGTTTGTATATGTTACGGAAATTGTCAATAGCTTCTAAAATACACATGGAAACAAAAGAATCCAACATTTGAAAGACCATGATGGTAGGTTTGCCCTACCAGATATGAAGGCTGTAGAGTCATTGTAATTAAGATAGGAGTGGAGGGCTAGGAATGTGACTTAGTGGTACAGTGCTTGCCTAGCAAGCATGAAGCCCTGGGTTCGAATCCTCAGTACCTCATAAACAGAAAAAGCCAGAAGTGGCACTGTGGCTCAAGAGGTAAGAGTGCTAGCCATGAGCAAAAAGAAAGTTTAGGGACAGTGCTCAGGTTCTGAGTTCATGCCCCTGGACTGGCAAAGAGAGAAGAAAGAAGGGAGGGAGGGAGGGAGGGAGGGAGGGAGGAAGGGAAGGAAGAAAGGAAGGAAGGAAGGAAGGGAGAAAAGAAAAAAAAGAAAAGGATTGGATTGGGCCTATAAGAATCCCTTGAGGGTAAACACAGAATCCCAACACACCAGAGAACTCAGAAAAAGAGTGGTTACCTACTAATGGCTTCTGGGACAGGTGGCTACTTACATTGAAAGAGGAAAAAATTTTCTCTTCCCTCAAATATATCATACCTCCACATCATTTCAAGATTTATTTCATGAATATTCAAAACATGCTGCATTTTTTTTTCTGGTCCTAGGTTTGAACTCAGGGCCTGTACTCTGTCCCTGAGCCATTTTGTGCTCAAGGCTCTATCACTTGAGCCACAGCTCCACTTCAGCCTTTTCTGTTTATGTGGTACTGAGGAATTAATCCCAGGGCTTCATGCATGCTAGACAAGCAATCTACCACTAAGCCCAATTTGCTACATTATAAATATCATTTTTCAAAGCATATTACATTTTGTAAAGAAATGCAGGAGAAAATCTTGAGACATCCTAATCTTGAAGAATTAATAAGAGAAGTATTTATATAGTATTTACTGTATGTCAGGCCCTTGTCTCAACATTTTTTTTTGGGGGGGGGGTCCAGTCGTGGGGCCTAAACTCTGGGCCTGGGCGCTGTCCCTCAGCTCTTCAGGTCAAGGCTAGCGCTCTACCACTTGAGCCACAGCGCCACTTCCGGCTTTTTTCTTTTTGCTTATGTGGTGCTGGGGAATCGAACTCAGGGCCTCAGGCATGCAAGGCAAGTGCTCTACCACTGAGCCACCTTCCCAGCCCCTGTCTCAACATTTTATATATATTATTTAATTTTCATAACAACTATGTGGAGTAATACTAACATTATCCTTTTCTCAGAAAGTAAACTGAGGCCAAAGGAAATATGTCTAAGACCATGTGACTAGTGCCAGAACATGAATGAGTTGATTTGTGAAAGGAAACAGATAAATAGGACCCATAATAAAGATACCTCTATTAATCTAATTATGATGCATTGAAAAGACAAACCATTAATGGGAAAAGAACTTGCTGTACATTTAACACCCTCTCACCTCTACCTACATCTCAAAAAAGTTCAAGAGGTGTGGCTAAACACAACATTTCGTGGTGGAGGAAATTACAATAACTAATAAATGTAAAAAGATGTTTTACGGCTGGGAAGGTAGCTAGGTGGTAGAGTACTTGCCTTGCATACATGAGGCCCTGGGTTCGATTCCTCAGCACCACATAAGCAGAAAAAGCTAGAAGTGGTTCTGTGGCTCAAGTGGTAGAGTGCTTGCCTTAAGCTGAAGAGCTGAGGGACAGCACCCAGGCCCAGAGTTCAGGACCCACAACCGGCAAGAAAAAAAAAAAGTTTTACTCTACTGGGCACCAGTGGCTCATGCCTACAATCCTAGCTACTCAGTAGGCTGAGATCTGAGGATCACAACTTGAAGCCAACCCAGACAGGAAAGTTTGTAAGATTCTTATCTCCAGTTAACCACCCAAAAGCTACAAATGTAGCTGTGGCTCAAGTGGTATAGCAGTAGCCTTGAGTATAAAAGCTCAGAGACAGTGCCTAGGCCCTGAGTTCTAGCCCTAGGACCAAAGAAGAAGAACAACAAAAAGATGTTCTACCTCAGTAATACAAAGTTAAACCACAGTAAAATCATTTTACACACACATCGGATCACCAGAAATTGGCAACCTGTAAAAAGTACTAGCACAAGCTGGTGGCTCATGACTGTAATCCTAACTACTCAGGAGGCTGAGATCTGAGGATCATGGTTCAAAGCCACCATGGGGCAGGAAAGTCCATGAGAATCTTATCTCCAATAAACCACCAGAAAACTGGAAGTGGTGCTGTGGCTCAAGCGTTATAGTGCTCTCCTTGAGCTGAAGAACGCAGGGACAGCGCTCAAGCCCACAGTTCAAGCCCTACAACTGACCAAAAAAAAAGTATTTGCACATAGATATATGTGGCTCCTGAGAATGTGAACAAACACTTCTTGCAGAATAATGTAGCTTTGTATTAGTCAGCCTATTGTCAGTGTGACAATAACCTGAGAAAAACAACATAAAGGAGAAAAGGCTTATTTTGACTCTCAATTTCAGAGGTTTTCGACCCTAGTTGTCTGGCTCCATTGCTTTGGACCTGAGGTGAGGCAGAGAGGGTGAGCTGAGAGGGTTTGCTGATGGAGCAGAGTGCTCACCTCATGACAGAGAACACAGGGAATGAAAGAAAGGAACAGGTAACAAGATAGTTCCTTCAGAGGTCCTGCAGACTCACTTCCTCTGCAGGCTCCTGAAGTTTCACCACCTCCCACAGCACTGTTGCCTGGAGACCACACCTACCACAGCTGAACCTGTGGGGCATTAAGTTTAATTGTATTTTATGCCCTTCAGAAGAATTATATTTTATGTCCTTCAGGAGAATTTTCATTTCCTCCCATGAATCACACTCATTTTATGTTTGGGTTAATATGTTTTCTGCTCTGGTTCTTCTTCAGTTCTTTTCTACTTATGTTTTTTCTTCAGAGATTCCTCAACTTTAGTTCTCTACTATGGTCCCCTTTCTTTCATTGTTGTTATAGATTTATTCTCCTCTCTTTCATTTCAGTAATAGAAGAAAGGAACATATTCCCATCCTGACATCTTTTAATTTTTTGCAAATCTAAGTTATTTCCTTAATTTTCTTCCAGAATATTAGAGTGCCTATGAAAGATGAAATTAGATGTTAACATATATGCCTATTATTTTTTCATTTAAAGCTTGAAGATGAGAAATATGAATTACAAACTAAAATGTTAATAATGAAAGAAACAATAGACTCATTAGAGAACAAATCAAATCTTCAAGCTCAAAAACTTAACCATGTGGCCGGTGACTCATCTCATCAGAAAACAGAGATGAATTCCCTTAGGTAAGTCATTGAAACTTGTAGTATTTCACATCAGGGACAGGCTTCAAGCCTTGGAGCAGAATCATCCAAGAGCTTCTGAAAAGCATATTCTCCAGGGTTCTCTTTTGCTGAGGAAATCTAATTAGGTTTTTTTTTTTCCCCCAAACTTTCGCCAATCAGTATAATTATAGGCATGTTTGGTACCTTCACCTTTTTAAAACCCTATTAACAGATATTTCATTTCCTTTGTAATCATAGATTATATTTACTTTGTAAATTTGCCAAAATTTTCATTTTATGTCAAAAGTAATTATTACACACATCCAATTATAGGTGTTTTTTTTCCTCATGTTAAAAATAAATAAATCAGTGAAAACAAGCCAGGCACTGGTGACTCACATCTATAATCCTTGCTACTTAAGAGGCTGAGATCTGAGGATTGCAGTTGGAAGCCAGCCTGGGAAGGAAAGTTTGTTAGACTCTTATCTCCAGTTAACCACCAAAAAAGCAGAAAGTGGAGTTGTAGCTCAAGTGGTAGAGCAGTAGCCTTGAGTACAAAAGCTCAGGGATAAGCCTTGAGTACAGTAGCTCAGGGATAATGTCCAGGCCCTGAATTCAAGCCCCAAGACTGGCACAAAAACAAGCAGAACAAAAAAAAATACTCCAAATTACTTGTGCTTTATAGTATAGGATTATTGAAAATTTCAGACTCTTGCTACCTGTACCTTCTTGATTTCCTTTTTTTTTTTTTTCTTTGTAACTCTTTCTGATTTAAAAACATGTGTATGTGTGGGCACCAGTACCAGGACTTGAACTTCAGACCTTATGTTCTCATGTGGCTTCTTTGCTTATGCTGATGCTTGAGTCATCCCCCCCAACCCAGTCTTTGCCTAGTGAATTGGTGATAGAGTCTGGTTAACTTTTCTATAGAGATCTCAGAGGTCTCAGTCTCCTGAATAGCTAGGATTATAGACGTGAAAGACTTTTAGCCAGCTAGAAAATGTTGTGTTGCTTTTGAGTTGGTGAGGTTAGAACTCGCTTGCTTGCTTGCTTGGGTTGCTTGCTTAGCTGACACTCTGCTGCTTAAGCCATACCTCCAGCCCAGAAACATACTTTTTTTAACCCAGGGGAAATAAGAGGGACATGAGTGTAAATATCACTTTTAGAAAGCTAATTGCTAGCAATGTGGAACTTGGACTAGAAGTCTTTGAGGCAAACGATAGAGACCAAAGGTCAGAACTGAAACATTGGAAGTGAACTTAGAAAATGAAGAGAGGTCTTACATAAAATCCAAGGGTTTAGCTGATGTAAGTGAGGACAAAGAAGCAATAGTCTAGATTGTAACCTTAGAATATTGGATTCTTGGTTAGGACACTGGGAAAGGGATTGCAGCTAGGAAACTGAGAAGAACTTAAAACTACCAAGGAGCTCCTAAGAAGAGTATACAATTAATTTTTGATTTTTATACTATATTATTTTTAGGAAGATGGAACCATTTTGGAGAAGAATGGTGAACAGCAAGAAATATTATGTAATATAATGACATTGATTATACTGGAAGAGCTTTAAAATAAAAGAATCTTAAATAAGAAATGAAAATATTTTAAGACCTCTCATTTGAGAAATCATTGCTATGAGAGATAAAGAATACCATTTGTTTTTGTCCACTGATTCTCTAGGATAGTCAATGAGCAGCTACAGCGGTCAATTGATGAGTATCAGCACCGACTCTCCATAAAAAGAAGTGAACTCGAATCCGCCCAAGAGAAAATTAAAATACTGGAGGAAAAAATAGGTAAGTGTTCCTAAGTCTCACCTTGGCTAATCCTAGTTTGCTCTATCTAACAAGCATTTCTCTTCATGTATAGATAACCTAACCCTGCAGATGACATCCCAGAATGAGGAAGTTCATGTCATGAAGAAGACCATTGGTGTTATTGATAAAGAGAAAGACATTCTCCAGGAGACAGTAGATGAGAAGACTGAAAAGATTGCGAACTTTCAAGAAAACCTAGCTAATAAGGTTTGTGATTGTTCGCTACTATTTTCCAGCATGTGGACAGAAAATAATTTTATCCCTCATTTCCCATATGAAGTTGTTAGAGTTCCTAAGAGCAGGACTATGTGTGACATGTTTACATTTCTTTTTAGCCTCATTTGAATTTTCAAAATGGGATCTTAATCTGTTTCTAGAATTTTATAAGGTCTCATTTTATGATTTTATGAGATCTCATTAAAACAAGCTATAAATAAATCACTGAAGTTCTTAGGAAGGGTAAAAATATGCTGATATGAGAAACAAATGAATGGGACAGGAAAACACATTCACTTAAAGTCTCTTCATGCAAATTTTATGTAATTGAACTATTATACTTAACCACTGTGTAAATATGATAGATCATACAAATTTAGCCAAAGATACTTCTGTTTGAATGGCTTAGAATGTTTTATATTTCCATAGGAAAAAGTTATTGCTCAGATGAAGAAAACTATCTCAGAATATGAATTATCTATGAAGTAAGTAATTAATGAGATGGCATCTATTTTTTTTAAGGAAATACTCAGTGAATACAGCTTTATCTATTTGGAAACTATCTAGTAATAGGAATATTTCCCCATTTTTTTTCCCAGCAGCAACATTTTTCTCATTCTCCTTAAAAATATTGTTCTTTTTAACACCTCTTCCATCATCTCTATCTGATTACTTGATACTGATTACTCAGTAGCTTTTCTCTTAAGCTTGTACTTGCTGTTTATTTTGAATATAATTATCCTGTTCAGATCTTAAAACTCAGATGGCTGTAAAAAAGCAATTTGGGATTTTATTCTGCACCTAATCCTATCTTCAGTACTGTCACAAAATTTTAAGTATTATACCTAGTCTTTCCAGAGAGACCATAAGCTGCTTTATTAAAAACAGGTCACTAATTGTATATTCTGTATTCCTTCACATCTTAATAGTGGGGATATAAATATTTAACAAATATTTACCAATTGATATTATGCTTTACTTGTAAGGGTCTACTTAGCTTTTGGAATAATATGTTTTTCATTTACATATGCTGATTGATACAGATCTGCAATGGCTGATTTCCCTAATTAATCAGGATCTAAATGGAGCAGTTATAATTCTTGTACTCTTACTATACTTAATTCAGGATACAAGTATTTTTGTTAAACAAATGACAGATTTTCAAAAAGCTCTCTTTATTATTACCACATTATTCATTTAAAAGCCAGCTAAAGGAAACATTGGGTAATCGAGACCGGGAGATATGCTGCCTCCGACGCCAGCTTGATACAGTTCAGAAAGAACTGGATGAAGTGGGGAAATCGAGAGAGGTGGCTTTCAGGGAAAACAGAAGATTACAAGATGATCTGGCTACAGTGGCAAGAGAGAACCAGGTACGAACACCATGTGCATAAACTTAAAGTTTATAAAATCTAAGTATTTTCTTCTAAATGTAATGATATAAACAAAGAAATTATTCTTTAAGAAGAACTGTTTGTCATACTGCTAAAGCCTTGTAGTCTAGAATGTTCTGTTACATATTGTCTACTAGGCACAACTGTGATCCCACCATTTTGATTTTTGTTGCAAAAGACCTAAAACTGAGAGCTCAGAACTCCACCAAGCAGAGGTCATTATCACAATATTGGATGAGGGCTTCAGCATCACCCCAGAGCAATGGTCTGTGTATTCAAGATTCCTGCTGGGTGCCAGTGGCTCATACCTGTAATCCTAGCTACTCAGGAGGCTGAGATCTGAGTATCACAGTTTGAAGCCAACCCATGCAGGAAATCCGTGAGACTCTTACTTCCAAATAACCACCAGAAAACCGGAAGTAGCACTATGGCTCAAAGTGGTAGAGCGCTAGCCTTGAGTATAAAAGCTCTGGGACAGTATCCAGGCCCTGAGTTCAACCCCCATGTCCAACAACAACAAAAAAGATTCCTGATCAATTTTAATCATTAGTGCTAGCTTCCATTGGCTTAGAGATAAACCTGGAATTAAATTAGTGAATATTTTAGAATGCCAACTATTGAAAGGCATCATTTATGCTGATTTATTATAGAATTATATAAGGAAAACTAAGTGCTTTTCCTGTTTAAGTACTTTTTTTTTTCTTTTTTTTTTTTTCTTTTAATTGTATTTTATTTTATTTGAGAACATACTGTACAGGGGGCCTACAATTACATGGGCAGGATAATGCATACATTTCTTACCAAGCATTGCAGCCTCCTCCTTTGTTTACCCTTCACTTCCCTTCCCCGCCTCCCCCCTCCCCCCACCCAATTGTTTAAGTACTTTTTAATGTAACTTTGAGACATAATAATAGAGACCTAATAATAGTGGTATATCCTACTATACTAGACAGCCAGGTGCTGGTGGCTCATGCCTGTAATCCTCGTTACTTAGGAGGCTGAGATCTGAGGATCTGAGGCCATGAATATCCATGAGGCTCTTAAAAAAAAGTTTGCAGTATTATTGTAAAGCATATTGCTGATATGTGTTTTGGAAAAAAAATAAAAGATCAACAAAAAAAGTCAACCCCTAGCCATAACCATAACTAAGCTTTTAGTATAGAAGTGAGATACATGGTCAGGATTGTTTCATGAGAGGTATGGTCAAGTTTGGTGAAAAAGTCAAGCGCAGACTGGAAAAACTGTATGAAAATAGTATTTTGGGAGTTTTTCTTTTCCCTTTCCCTCTTATTCCCCAGTTCCAAAGGAGCCACTTGAATTTAAGAAAACTTCCTTGGATACTGTGCTCACTGTGTCTGGTTTGTCTGCAACTTCTAACTGCAGGAAATCTCATTGGAATTGGAAGCAGCGGTGCAAGAGAAAGAAGAAATGAAGAGTAGAGTTCATAACTATATAACTGAAGTGTCGCGATGGGAGAGCTTAATGGCCTCAAAGGTGACAACACTGTTGAACTTGCATTTGAGGCTGACTTAGATCTGGGTACTGTCTCAGCTTTTTTGCTTAAAGCTGGTGCTCTACCACCTGAGCACCAGGTCACTTCCATCTTTTTGGTGTGATTGATAGGAGATAAGAGTCTTATAGCCTTTTTTTTTTTTTTTTTTTGGCCAGTTCTGGGGCTTGAACTCAGATCCTGGGCACTGTCCCTGAACTTCTTTCCTCAAGGTTAGCATTCTACCACTTGAGATACCACGCCACTTCCAGCTTTTTCTGTTTATGTGGTACTGAGGAATCCAACCCAGGGCTTCATGCATGCTAGGCAAACACTAAGCCACATTCCTAGTCCATCTCACAGATTTTCCTGTTCAGGTTGGCCTCCTGAGTAGCTAAGATTACAGGTGTGAGCCACCAGTGCCCAGCTTAGACAGCACTTCCTTGAATTAAATGGCTGCTATACCAGTACCCAGCTAACACTGGCCTATTAAACTTGTTATTAACGTTCTCATGTTTGTTTATTTTGCCTCAACTATTAAATATTAAATATTTGAGAGTAGAGATATTGTCCATTAGCTACATATTTCCCCAGAGACCTTAGTGTAGTTACTGTGACAAATATCCACTGACAGATTTCCCAGTATGTGTGTGTGTGTTTTAACATTAGTGTTCCACTAATAGTTATTAATTCTGAAATTACTGAATTATGTTAACTTAGGAAAAAGAAAATCAAGATTTGCTAAACAGGTTTCAGATGCTCCATAGCCGTGCTGAGGACTGGGAGGTGAAAGCCCATCAGGCTGAAGGAGAAAGCAGCTCTGTGCGTCTGGAGCTCCTTTCTATTGACACAGAGAGGAGACATCTTCGAGAACGGGTGGAGCTCCTAGAGAAAGAAATACAGGAGGTGAGGCTTTATTCATTTAGTAACCCAAAGAGCATTTAAAGATATTTTACTGAAGTAAATGTGTGTATATATATATATGAAAGCATATTTGGGGGGGTATGTGTGTATGAGTTCACATGCACATGTGTGCGCATGTGCATCAGTGCTCATGCTGGATGTCGGACCCAATGCTCTTGCTGATTTCTTTCTCACGGCTGGTATCTATAACGTGAGCCATTCCTCCAGCCCAAGTTTTTCTGGCAGATTGGAAAATGGAGTGTTTTCTGCCTGGGCTGGCTTCAAATGATAGTCCTCCACATTTTAGTCTTCTGATTATAGGTATGAGCCACCAGTTCCTGGCTTATATGTAAGCCTTCATAAGTCATGTTCAGTGGCAGTGCTTTGTCATTCGTTTTGAAGCCCTGTTACTGTATTTTTACTGTAGTTAAGGATAGGTAACCATTTTAACTGTTTTCAAGTGTACAATCCTGTGGCATTAAATGCATTCAGAGTGGTGTGAGTAATCACTGCTGTCTCCAGGAGTTTCCATCTATCCCAGCTGAACTTCTGCATATTAAACTCCACACCCTGTTCTTCCCTAGCTTCAGCTCCTAGCGACCACAGTTCCACTTGCTTTCTGCTGAATTTGACTCCTCTGTGTTCCTCCTATAAATGTCCCTCCTATTTGTCCTTTAGTGGCTGGCTTTTTTCACTTAGCCTTAAGATTCATTTTACCTCAAGATTCATCCATATTTTGGCATGTTTCATTCCTTCTTAAAGCTTAGTAGTAGTCCATTATAAGTATATACTACATTTTGTTTATCCATTTATCTTTTGACAAGCATTTAGTTTGTTTAAATAGCCACCTTTTGACTATTGAAAATAATGTTACTATGAATACATACGGCTATGCAAATACCTGTTCAGATCCTTCCTTCTTCCCTCCCTTTCTTCTTTCCCTCCTTCTTTCCTTTCCTAATAGAAGTGAAGTAATATTCCACTGGAGTTTTGGCTTTTCTTTTCATAATGATTGGTATTGTTGAACATATATTGCTTATTAAATCTTCTTTGGAGAAATGTCTATTCAAATTATTTTCCATTTTAAAATCAGGTTTTTGTTGTTGTAGGAGTTCTTTACATAGTTTAGAGATAAATGCTTTACTAAACATTAGGAAACATATTATCTGTATAATTTTTTTCTTGGTTAGAAAACTAACAGCTGGAAATGCTTCTCAACCATCAAGAGTTCCTCAGAAGCCATGCCTTTTTTTTTAATTGTTCACATTCTTAGGTGGTATATGAACTTGAATTTTATTGATTATATTTGAAGTCTGTTAAAATAATCATTTTTCTTTTTCTTTTTTGGTGGTCATGGGTATTGAACTTGGCCTGAGTGCTGTTCCTCAGCTCTTTTGCTCAAAGCTAGCTCTCTCCACTTTTTTTTTTTTTTTTTTTTTTTTTGCCTGTTGTGGGGCATGAACTCTGGGCCTGGGCGCTGTCCCTCAGCTCTTCAGCTCTTCAGCTCTACCACTTGAGCCACAGCGCCACTTCCCGCTTTTTCTGCTCATGTGGTGCTTAGGAATCCAACCCACAGCTTCATGCATGCGAGGCAACCACTCTACCGCTGAGCTACCTTCCCAGCCTGTGGCTCTCCACTTTGAGACACAATAACACTTCAGTTTTCTGGTGGTTAATTGGAGATAGGAGTCTCATGGACTGTCCTGCCCAGGCTGGCTTTGAACCAGATCCTCACATCTCAGCATCCAGACTATTTGGGTTTACAGGCATAAGCCACCAATGTCCATCTAAAATAATATCTTTGTAAGTGTAGAGTTCTTCTCAAACTGTAGAAGTACAATTTAATAAGTTTAAATTTTTCACTCAAATTTTATAATTGTGAGAAATTTGAAATGTGGATTCTTCTAGGAAAATTTTTTATTAATATTTTAAATTTTGCTGTTTCAAAGTTACTGAAATCATATAAAGTTATGTTATTAGAATAGACTTTAATATGACTTCATGTTTTTAATTTAAAAATGAACCCCAGTTTTGAAAATTTAGAATTTTAATTGAGATAATTGGCTAATGTGTTTCTCATAGAAAAGACATCATTACAATAAAGAGAAATTATAAAAGGAAAAATTTTATATAGCTTCAAGGATTCCTTATATTCAAACCACTGAGACATAATTTTCACTTTTTTGCATCTTTCACTTTTGCATCTCATATATGATATATATATATATATATATATATATATATATATATATATATGAGCTACTTTAGTTACCATGATTAGTAATGGTGTATCACTTGTACATTGAGTAGTCATTTTAAGTAGCAAGCTACTTCCTGAGTGTTAGAAAATGTGCAAAAATTGACTTTCATTCTTTTCTAAAGTGAAATAATGGTTGCACAGCCCTTAAAATTATTGAATACTTTAATTTTTTAACCTATTTTGGTGTTTTTTTTTCAGCACTTAAATGCACATCATGCTTATGAATCTCAGATCTCATCAATGGCAAAGGCCATGTCTAGATTAGAAGAGGAACTGAGACAGCAAGAAAACGAGAAAACAACAATACTGAATGATTTGTCATCACTTAGAGAACTTTGCATTAAGCTTGATTCAGGCAAGGATGTCATGACACAGCAATTGAACACCAAAAACCTTGAGCTGGAGAGGGTAAGGATAATGAGAAATTATCTTGGCACGTCGTTTCATTGAGCCTTCCCTATGTGTTTCACTGTTCTACTCACCTTCCAGATTATATGGTCCCTTCTGAGTAGTTACTTTGACAACAGATTCTTTGCCTGTCTGATGTGGCAATGAAATTAGGTGTTTTCTATTTTGGATTAGATGAGTCTTGAAAAGATTGTACAATTTCTTGTTATTGATTGGGAGTATACACCATACATCCTTTTTCTGTTTAAAGATAAAATGGAAGGAAAGATTGTTCAGTGCTTACTCACTGGAATGTTCTTCCTGATGAAAATCTTAAAGTATTAACAATTAAGCAAGCTTCTTCACTACAACTTCTCACTCCCAAATTGAAGCTTACTTCAAACAAGCTAGTATATATTTTCAGACATGGTGTTTTGGAGTTTTCACTCTTCTAGTAGTATGTTTTCAGGCACTGAGTAGGTATAGTATTGGCTTGGCTCAGTCATCAGATAGTGTGTTTAGTGGACCAGAGAATTTCCCGGTTCTGCAGTTTAAGATTTTTTGTTGGTGACCCTCTTTTGACAAAGTGGCACAAGTAAAAACTATGAGAGAATTAGAGTATATCTTATAGCCAAATAAGGCTCAGTAAGAGTAACTTCATTTTTTTAATGAAATGTTTTTCTTATCAAGAAATGGCTTGAAATCTTTAGCCAATACCCAGAATGAAGCAGTCAATGGATAAATGGCTCTGCAGAGCTCTGTTGTCAGAGTAATAATTTTCCAGATTAAGCCTAAAATTCTACTGAATTAATCTTTGTTTTTCCTGTAGACTGTGGTAGAATTAGAAAATGTAAAATCAGAATCAGAGCTGTTAAAAAAACAACTATCAAGTGAGAGACTTACAATTAAAAACCTTGAATCATTGTTGGCTACAAACAGAGATAAAGAATTTCATTCGCATTTAAGCGTCCATGAGAAGGATACAGAAATTCAGCTGCTTAAGGAGAAGTTAACCCTTTCAGAAAGCAAATTGTAAGTGTTATAAGTCAACTGATATGAGGAAAGTACATGTCAAAGTGTATTTTCAGTTTGGGGGAGGACGTGTGTGGTTATAAAGATTCGTATAAAATCAAAGTATCTGACTTATATGTCTGCCACTATTGGAAACCTGGAGGAATAGCTCAGGAGAGTCCTGGTGTTTGGAGCTGTCGATGTCTACCTTTGCCATTGAGATGGTGTCATGGAGTGCACGTTAGGAAATGCCCACATTTGAGAGTGGAAGAGTTACCTATATCTAACGATGCAGATGAGGAAAAAGGCTTAGAAAGGCTAAGATTTGACCTTCAAAAGTGTATCAGCTGCCTTTGGGGAGGTGATGGTGGTGTTATTTCATAATGGAGAGAGTTTGGGGGGGGCATGTGTATGGAAGTGGGTTGGAAACGTAGAGTAGATGGTAGAAGTGGAAGAATGAGCTTTTCAGGCTGTACATGGTAGTATTCCCCTGTAATCTTAGCAACTTGGGAAGCTCCAGCAAGAGGATCTCAAGTTCAAGGCCAGCCCAGGTAAAGGTATCAGGATTGTATCTCAAAAAAACAAACAAAAAAACATGAAAAGACTAGCGGCATGGCTCAAGTGGTAGAGCATTTGCCTACCATGAGATAGATAGGCCTTGGGTTCAATCCTCATTACTGAAAAAAATTAATAAATACATAAAGGAAGTTAAAAAACAATTGTTAAAAACAAATGAAAGAAGAGCTAATGAAAATATGCTCCATCTTGGTGTTACAGTTCATGTGTTGTTCATATTTGTATCCCTAACCCTGATACCATTCCTGGCACATTCAGCCTCAGCATAAATAGTAAGCCAGGTAAACTAGAAAGAAAACTTCCTGATGAAGTAGTTTAGCGCACTCAATTTGATATCCACTTTTTCTGTCCTTAAGTATCACCTCTATTTGTATTTGCACTTGACTCTGTGATATAGAACATGTTTTAATTATTACTGTGATTTTTAAATGTTTTTAAGAACTAGTCAACTCCGAGAAAACACCATGCTTCGAGCTAAAATGGCACAATTGCAAACAGATTATGATGCTCTGAAAAGGCAGATTTCAAATGAAAGATTTGAACGGTAAGAAAAATATTTTAGCAGTGTTTTCTTATGTTCTCCATCCTATTCTGGAAAGGATTAATAGGGCTTACAAATGTCAAGCTTTCTTTTAGCATTCATTTGGGAATTAAGTATCTTTGGTAATTCTTTCAAAAAATATTGTGGAAGATAATGTGCCTAAATAAATAAATAAAATCAAAGTATTGCAAAAATATAACGTTCCACTGTATAAAATTAGGGCATCATTTCAGTGGGTTTTGACAGATAATTAAAAACAATGTCTACAAAGGACCCCCAAAATTTGGTCCAAGTTGAAAGCTGAAATACAAATAATCATAAAGGTGATGATGATTATTGTTGTAGTAGTGATTACAAAATATGTGCCAAGCACCAGGTATCTGTCCCATTAATCTTGCAAACAGTCTCCTGCTATAGTTTATTATAGGAAGCTGGAGGTCATAAATGGCAGTCCAGGCACATGTGTCCAGTTCTGTCCACCTCTATATTGGCTTTCATGCTTATATTTCAAGTCATTTGCTTTGTGTTGAAAAATTTAATCCCCAAATAGAAGAGATGAGACCTGCTTTAAAAATTAAAACCAGAGCCAGATGCCGGTGGCTCACGCCTGTAATCCTATCTATTCAGGAGGCTGAGATCTGAGGATTGTGGTTCAAAGCCAGCCTGGGCAGGAAAGTCCGTGAGACTCTTTATCTCCAATAAACCACTAGAAAACCAGAAGTGCGTTGTGGCACAAGCGGTAGAGCACTCACCTTGAGCTGAAGAGCACAGGGACACCGCCTAAGCCCAGAGTTCAAGCCCCACAAGCTGCCAAAAAAAAAAAAATTAAAACTACACATCGAACTGAAACCCCATTATTCAACTACTTGGTGATAATAAGAGTAAAATAAGAGTAAAAAAGAATTACAATCAAAGTCTACATTGTAATTTCAGCACTCTTTAATTAATACTATATCCATCCTCAAATACTGTATCATTCTCAAAGAGTGGTAAAATTACCTGTTAGGTCAGATTTTTAGTTCTCACATTCTCATCCATTTATATATTAAAAAAAAACCTTTTAAGTAAGAGACTATTTGCAGAACAGAAGGAATTTGCTGTGGAATTAGTATTTATGATTTCAAAGAAATAAAAAGCTTTAGGTTGCAGCAGTGATGTTACTTTCTTCTAACTTAAAAGTTGTTTTCTGAATGTGCCAGACTATACATATATAATGATTTCTATTTGTTAATGATAAATTCTCTTCATCGAGGATCCTGAGCCAAGATTTCCATAGCCAGAATTAAAGACCTCCTCACCTTTGAGTCCTCCCTTTTCATTGCCCTTGTCCGCCGAAAAAACCATGTCTTTCTCGTTCCTTAACATCTAGCCAAGTTTTGTATTCTCATATGGCATTGCCATCATCCCTCCATTCTCAAGAGACAAAATGGTGCTTGTGAACAAGGGGAAGAGGTAGCAAAAAGACTTAGTTATCATAGCAGACGGGTGGCTCACACCTGTAATCTTAGCTACATGGAAGGCTAAATGTGGAAGGAACTGGATTCAAGGCTATCTAGGCAGAAAAGTTGATCCTCCTCTTATTCTTAGCTATGAGCAGTGGCATGCTCCAGTCATCTGTATTCGAGGCTGAAATTTGTCAACCTGGTAAACTATTTTTTTTTTTACTGAAATGTGTTGTGATCATATTTTGCTTCTAAATTACTCCTTTAATGATATCCTAGTGTTCCAACATGATTATAACATAATTACCTTGAGTAGTCTCTTACAATGTATATTCTTTTTTGAGTTTTATTTTATTGTAATGCTGTACCAAGTGGTTACAGTTATATGAGTAAGGTAATGAGTACATTTCTGGTCGAGCATTGTTGAAATGTATATATATATGTTTTGGGTCCAGTTGTGGGACCTGAACTCTGGGCCTGGGTGCTATCCCTCAGCTCTTCAGCTCAAGGCTAGCACTCTACCACTTGAGCCACAGCGCCACTTCCGGCTTTTTTCTTTTTGCTTATGTGGTGCTGAGGAATCGAACCCAGGGCCTCATGCATGCAAGGCAAGCGCTCTACCACTGAGCCACTTTCCCAGCCCCGAAATGTATATTTTTATAACTGAAATCTCTTCCCACTACTTAAGAATCCTATAACACGTAGACTTTGTATTTAGTAAAAGTACTAAGGCTGGACCAGGGTGTGGTATGTGCTTGTAGTTCCAGATACTTGGGAGGCTGAGGTAGGAGGATTGCTTGTGCTCATGAGTTCAAGATAAGCCTGGGTACACAATAACAAGACCATGTCTCAAATAGTTTTGTGTTTTTGATTTAATTTTTGTGCTTTTTTAAATAAAAACACATTTAGTAGAAATATTGATTAATTTAGCAGGCATTACTTAATTGACTAATAATACCAACAGTCCTATAATGCTCTTGGATTTTCCATGGTAGTTACATTTAATCTCTCATTTGATTTTTACCAACAGAGAACGAGCAATCCAAGAGATGCGTCGCCATGGCCTTCCTACACCACCCCTTAGTTCCACTCTGAAGTCTCCTTTACAGTCTGCTGAACATGTAGATGTATAGTAACCAGAAATGAATGTAAGTAACAATAAGGAGAGGCAAAACTAATTCAGAAAATAACGTAGTAAAGACAGGGGCTGGTGGTTCATTCCTATAATCCTAGCTACTCAGGAGGCTGAGATCTGAGGATCACAGTTTGGAGCCATCCTGGACAGAAACATTCTTAAGACTCTTATCTCCAATTAACCAGTTAAAAAAAAAAGGCAAGAAAGGAAGTGCAAATGTAGCACAAGTGGTGGAGAGCTGTGAGTAAATAAATAAAGCCAATTGAGAGCACAAGGCTTGGAGTTCAAGTCTCATTACTAGCACACACACGCATACGCAAACCCCATTATCTTAGAAATGTAATAATATTGAACACAAGAGCAGATTTTGTAAAGTAAATTATAGTCTCTTCTTTTTTTGTCAGTGCTGGGGTCCAAAGCCTTGGACACTGCTACTGAGCTACGTACTCATCCCTCATGTAAATTATATTTACAAAAAGGTGGCAAAGAATAGATGCATAGTTAATGGACTTTCATGCTGAACACACCTCCCTAATGTATACCAGATCAAGAAGCAAAACATTACCTCCATTTGCCTCCATTGTAATAATAAGCCCTGTCCTCACTGTGGAAAGCACGGATTTTTTATTTTTTGCTTTATTTTGGACATTTTAACCCAGCACAAAGCCTTGATTAAAGCAAATAAATGTGCATATGAGATCAATTGTATATTTCTAGCTTCTCTTCCTCAACCATACATTTAGGAAATACATCCATATTGTGTAGACTTCAGGTGATTTAGTCTTGTTGCTGCATAATGGAATACAAATGCAAACAAAGCAAATCCATTTAGTTACTGCACTATGGACAGGCATATGGGCTATTACAAGGAGTGCTCTGAGTGTAGACTTAGGAATGAATTGCTGTCACTGACGTAGGCACTGAATCTACATATGTTTAAGTTGATAAGCAAGTGTTCGCTTCGGCAACACATATACTAAGCTGATAAGCAAAACTGTCTGCCCAAGTAGTCTCAAAGAGGGTGTATTTGACCAAGGAGGAGTCAAAAGAATGTGCTTAGTCACTGGAGATCAAAAAGAATGGAAAGAAGTTAACCAGAACTCTGAGAACTGCAGACACACTGACAGAAACTGTTGTTGAGTCAGTCTTTCTTTAGATTAATGCATTTCTTTGCCTCTTTTCCTCAAAATACTGAGCATAAAGGGTAATGCACATTTCCTCAGTGACTCAGAACCTCATTATGAATACTCCTTATGGGCTTGAACACACTGCTGCCCCTTGTTTATAAGACCTATGTTTAAGTGCTTCCTGATTGTTATGCTTTTGCCTTACAGGTTTGTTTAAAACATTTCTTTTCCTTTTTCACTTTGAGGACTACTTCCATGCTCTGCAGCCCCTGTGCCCTCACTTCTGAGCTGCTGAGTTATTTCGAGTGTGATTAGATGGCTGACCCTCTTGTCATGAAGCCTTAACATAGTGTAATGACATTGTTTCACACTTGATTCACAGATGCAGTTTAGGCGGGGGGGGGGGGGGGTTGACCAGTTATAGTCCATGGTCCAAGCCTATCCCACTGGCTCTTTTTATAACTTAAGCTTTCCTGGAGTAGAGCTACAGTTTGCACACCTTCTGAAGTGGATTTTTGCACAGGGTCAAGTAGTTGTAACCAACCTTGTGGCCTGCATATCTAAAATTCCTATTTCTTGGCTCTTAACAGCATCCGTGTAGCCTCTGGAAAAACTCAACCGAAATCTGTGAGAAAACAAGAGTGGAAAGGCAGATTATTTCTTGATTTTATGAAAGCTGGCTTCACCTTGTAAACTCTGTAAAAAATCTTGGGCGGGTAGGGTGCCAGGGGTCCCCAGACTACATTTAAGAGCCACTAATACAGAGCTGGAGTTGTAGCACAACGGTAGGGCTTCTGCTGAGTTTGAGTTTTACCAAGCAGCTACAAACCAAATCAAAAATCATAAGCCTCCACATTCATGCATATACATACATCTTATCTATTAATGTGTTTATAGGTGTAAAAGAACTTCAGTCTCGTAAGTCTGTGATAAATAAGAAAACCTTTTTAATTGGATGTATGTGTATATATAATACAAACCTGGTCACGTGTTGCTTTTGAAGTGTACCACTCAGTGATCCTGATGCCCCTCAGGGCTGTGAGCTGTCAGGACTGTTTCTAAAACCTTTTCATCACCTCAACATTCAACACACACGAAACTATAGTTCTCTACTCCTGTCCTCCCCACACCTTCCTCTCCTCCAGCTAACCTCTTCTCTGTAGCATTGCATTTGCTGAGTCTAGGGTTTCCTGTAAATGATATCACACATTTACCCTTTTTTATGTGGCTTGTTTTGCTTAGAACAGTGTTGTGGGATACTCTACATTAAAAAAAAAAATCTTTCTTATCAGTTGTTTCCACCATGTGTCTGATATAAATGTTGGCACTGTGAGCATTGGTGTACACTGGGTCCTAGTCCTTGTTTTGGGTCCGTCGGTATTCACCGTGGACTATACCTGCCAGGTCCTGGGTTACTCAGTTCACTTTTGGGATGCCCTGGTTTGTATTCCCATCAGCACTGAGCAAGGGCTCTGGTTCTCTACCGCCTGTCCTACTTGATATTTTCCATTTTAAAGCTCATCCCACTACATGGGGATTTGAAACAAATACATAATTTTTAATTTTGGAATCATGAATTTTCCTCATATCCTAATGTGAGATTGTTAAGTAGTAAGCCGTTTTCATTTGTATTTTCTTTATAGTGTCACTAAAACTTTTAAAAAGATTTCCTCCCAAAAGCACTTAGAAACAAATGGCTTGTTTGTGGAATAGTTTCTCAGATTAGTGGCTCAATAGTTAAAAATAAATATAGCCAGGCACTTAAGCCTATAATCCCAGCTGCTTGGAAGGTGGATGTCTGGAGGATGGAGGTGAAGCCAATGCAGGCAAAAACTTAGCGAGATCCCATCTCAACAGATAAGCTGACACGGTACACAAGAGGTATGGGTAGGAGGAGCTCCAGCCCTGGATGGAAACACACAAAATCATATCTAAAAAAATAACTAAAGGATAGCAGGGCTAGCTAGGGATAGAGTAAGTACCTAGCAAGCTGAGGCCTTGGTGTGAGTCCCATATGGGTTGTCAGGGGGAGGGGGAGAGGGAAGGGGTGTATACACATATGCGCATACATAAGAAAGATCTAATTTTTGTTCTATTTTTTTCACTGTTATATCTAATATGCGATACTTGAAAAGAACCTAAGTAGTTTTTCTCCCTCTCCCACACCCTCTGCACACTTCTAACACCAGATTCTCCATCACACACCAGTTAGGTATCCTATAGTTAGATTCTTAAAGGGGGATAATGTCAGGTCCTACAGGTAAGGGGCTCCACCCACTTCAGATGCCTGTTGGAAGCCCAGGTAGTGACCTCCGCTTCTCACGTGCTCTAAGTCCAGCTGCCCACAAGCCCTGCCCTGCCTCAGGTATCATTCATTTGCTTTATATTGTATCCATTATTACAAAGGGTCCAGATGAGCGGCCAGGGGAAGGACACCAGTGGAGGAGGTGCGCAGAGCCTCCATGCCCTCTGGATGTCCTCCCACACCCTCTGCACCTGCTGAGGCCTCTCACCTCCAACTGTCCTGCTGCCTGGAGCAACCCAAATGCATCTCTTTGGAGTTTTTATGGAAGTTTCATGGAGTCATTAGTGGTCACCCCTCTCCCCTCGCCACTGCTCAGGCATTGATCTCTGGTGGACCAGTCCCACCCTAAAGCTAAGGCCCCAGCCACTAGTCATCCGTTAGCATACAAAGGCACTTGCCGACCAGGAGATTCTAAGGCATGTGCGCCAGGAATCAGAGGCACACGTGGAATATGTACTTCTTATATTGTGTTACCATACCTGCTCACTGAGAAACACATGAACATGGAAACCCAAATTAAGCCTTTAAACTATAACACAGTCCTTTCTCAAGTGGTAGAACTGGGTTTAGGGCATAATATTTGTTTTATTAGAGACTACAATTTAGAACAGAATTTAATTTATTTGTTATGACTATGTCATGTAAACTTGTTTATCATTTTTTTCTTAATCCATCTTTCCTTTTTCTACTTTTCAGAATAATGGTTTTCAAGAGACCCTGTGGGGATTTTTTTAAAAGAACACAACAGTAATGAAATATATGAAGTACTTGTTCCTGCAAATCATGAACATTGACACAAATTCTACCTCTGTCAACTTTTATTTAAATCAGTGAATATTTATATAAGAAATTTGGTTGAAAAGAACTCTGTATATTTTCATATGTATGACAAAAATACATATATTAATAGTGCTTAAGTGATACAAGGTCTATTTTTGTATTATTCCTGACTTAATTACTCTTTAAAATGTACTTATACTGTGAATTAATATAATGTAGTATTCACATTATGCTTTAGTAATGTTTCTTAATGAGCCATAATACATGCATGGAAATGTTCATATAGTCCTGGTTTTGAGTGTGCTTTTATTTTTTATTTTATTTATTTATTTAATTTTTTCGGTTCTGGAGCTCGAACTTGAAGCCTGGGTATTGCCCCTGAGCTCTTTTGTTCAAGGCTAGCACTCTACCACTTTGGGCCACAGCGCCACTTCTGGTTTTCTGGTGGTTAATAAATGGAGTCTCAGGTCCTTTCCTGTCTGCCTGGTCTGGCTTTGAACTGAGATCCTCAGATCTCAACCCCCTGAGTGAGTAGCTAGGATTACAGGTGTGAGCCACCCTGCTTATCCCCACCCTCAGTGTAGTCATGAAGAAGGATCGCTTTGAGGGTGAGTCTCATGCTTGTTTCTTGCAAAAATGCAGTGTTCATCACAGATCTGCTCTACCATCACCGGAAAAATATGTTCATGTCTAGGCTCAATATCAGAAGTCTTGATAAAATAATTACCATGTGTAATTACTAATAGAATAAGTGGTGGGAAAGATACATTTACATATTATATACATTAGAGTATTTTGGCTGACACACTCGTAGAATACGAATTTATAACCAAGCTAAAAGCTATATTCAGTTTTACAAAACAGTAGAACACAAATTTGGGGCATTTTTTCCAGCAAATTCCTCAGTGTGTTAAGACTTAAGGGTATATGGAATAAATAGATAAAACATGTTAACATTTTGGTGTACATTCAGTGATACCTCCTTTTTGCTTCTAACCTATGTATTGTAACTGACCAGTCTTTTAGGGTGATGTGTAAATGCTGACACAACAGGTCATATACATTGAAATCAGCCTCTCAACTGACTTTCCAGGTTGTAATTTTAAAGGATCTCAGTGTATACATATATTAATCAATGAGCAGAAGTACACAACAGAATGTCAGGTAGAAAACCTAGTGGTATTTAAATGACACATACGTGCAGAAAGCCCCGTTGTGTCCAGTGGATGCTGTGATTGTAAAGGCACACTGGGAAAGGGAAGGACCACACCTGTGTGCGATACAGTGTTTCTGTGTATAATGAGGTGTGGTTGGTGTGTGTGTGTGCTTGGGGGAGGGAGGTGCTGTTGTATATGAGGTGCGTGCCTGCTGTGTCCCATGCCCTTTGCCGGCACTCAGCATGGCTTTGGGTACAGAGTAGCTTGCTTTTCTACCATCTCTGATTTTACTTATCCCTTCTCTATTTTCTGAGTGAATTTACATATTCCAGAAAAATACAAGAAAACTGGGGCTTTGTAGTATAGTATGGAAAATGTTTTAATAAATTTGTGTATTTGTTCCACCCATCCCCCAAAGGCAAGAGCAAAACATGTTAATTGTATCACTTTTAATATTTACTATAATCAGAAACATAAACTTTTTATAATTAATCTTTTCATAACCATGACACTACAATTTCAAATTAGTTTTAACTTAAAGTACTGAAAGTTGGGTGGGTATTTTAAATTTTGTTGTAAGTAATTTTAAATTATGGAGTTTGACAAATTTGTCAATAAACATGCTAGTCAACTTTCTTTCTTACATATGTTTTCTGTGATTTTACATTTGCATTCTTAATTCTAAATTCTAACAAATGCTAATAAAATAACTAAATTCTAATAAAATGTATTCAAATCAATTTTTGGAAAATTGCTGCATGTATGTTCTAGACACTTTTTTTTAACTGACCCCTTTATATTCTGTTAGTTACAAATTTAAGGAATGAGTTTAGAGTTTTTATTGACAAACTATCAACAAAATGCCCAGGCTGGTCTTGAGTCATGATCTCCTGATCATCTCTAAAGTAGCTAGGATTACAGGTTTTGGCCACCTTGTCTGGCTTCTTTATTTGCCATAGACAGACAGATAGGTCCTGGTACGTAACCTAAATGTCTCTGCCCATATAAACTGAAAATTTGAATCTTGTTTATCTCCAACTACTCCAGCATCTATATCTGAACTGCCCATCTATCCCTGTACATCTGGAAGTGGCTGGAGAAACATCTACTTTAAACTCATGGGCCTGCCCCTTACCACCATGTGACGGTCCTTGACAGTTTCCTTCTCAGTCTCCACTCAGCCTCTCCCAGCAATGGATTTCTATTGAAATCTTTATCCTCCCTCCTCTCAGACTTTTGTTCATCACTGAGAAAGTGGAAATCACAAGAGTATCAACATATTCATTAATAACACCTACCTGTACCCACATAATTGCTATGTTCATGTTAGAGCATGAATTACCACCCTCCTAGTCATTCCATCTAGTTGTGGCCAGTGTCCGTCCCTTGGGAAAGACGCCTGTAGTCAGCTGCACATTCTTGAGTAATTTTTGCTGTTGAGTTTTCCCACTTGCATACGTACCATGGATTTTTAATCTCCCATGCCAAAAAAACCTTCCCACTTTTGTACTTGAGCAAAACTTCCTTCTCTACATTGACATCACCCCCCCCCCCCCCCGAGCCCCGACCTACTCCACTCTTGACTGAACTCCCATTACTGGGGTGAGCCATTTGTGTCATACGAAAGTTCAAGGGCTTATGATCAGTCTTCTTCCACTGGTGCTTGTTCTCAACAGCATTTGATAGATTGACTTTTTGATCCTTTCAAAAGTTTCTTTTTTTTTTTTTTTTTTTTTGCTAGGCACTGGTGGCTCACACCTGAAATCTTAGCTACTCAGAAGGCTGAGATCTGAGGATCTGTTTAGAAGCCAGCCCAGGGACGAAAGTTTGTGAGATTCTTTTTTTTTTTTTTTTTTTGGTTGTGCGCCTTGAACTGTGGGCCTGGATGCTGTCCCTAAGTTCTTCAGCTCAACGTTAGCAGCTCTACCACTTGAGCCACAGTACCACTTCTGGTTTTCTGGTGGTTATTTGGAGATAGGAGTCTCATGGACTTTCCTGCTCTGGCTGGCTTTGAACCGCGATCCTCAGATTTCAGCTTCCTGTGTAGCTAGGATTATAGGCATGAGCCGCCAACGCTGGGCCCCATGATACTCTTATCTCCAATAAACTACCAGAAAAGCAGTAGAACTAACTAGCTTTGAGCAAAAGAAGCTCAGGGCCAGCACCCAGGCCCTGAAATCAAACCCCATGGTTGACAGACAAAAAAATTTTAGCCTAGCTGCTTTTCAGTCTCTTTTATTATATTTTCAAACTTTTCTATTTTCTGATTGTCATTGCTGCTGTTTAGAAGGTGATGAGGGTTTGTTGTTTTTTAAATTTTAAAACAGAGTTTATCACTTTTACCATATTTAGGAACACACTAGTGTTGAGTACTTCCACATTGTGGTGAAATAACTTCCAAACTTTTTGCTTGTTTTTGTTTTATTCTAGGTTATTTTTGAGATGAGGTCTTATTGTGTAGCCTAGGCTGGCCTTCAGTGTCCTATGCAGGCCATTAACTCATCCTACCTCAACCTCCTGAGTTCTAGGGTTTAGAGAGATGCTCTGTCATGCCCAGCTTTACTTCCCTCCTCCCCCTTTTTTTGGTGGTGATGGTACTGGTGTTTGAACTCAGGATTGTTTCTCTCATGTATTTGGTTACAGTTGTGATTTAAAAAAAAAAAGCTGTCTATTATGGGTGGAAATAAGATTGAAGACCTAAGAAGGCATCACAAAAGGAGAAAAGCACCATGGAAGATCAGAGTAGGAATACCAGCATCCTGGCAGTAAGGAACCCATAAAAGAGAACTACTAAGATGGGTGCTAGTTGTTCATAGCTATAATTCTAACTACCCAGCAGGCTGAGAGCTGAGGATCTTGGGTCAAAGCCAGCTGAGGCAGACAATTCAAGGAGATCCTTATCTCCGCTTAACTAGCAAAAGGCCAGAGAGAGGTAAGGGGTATTAGAAAAGACAGCAGAAAGTTAAAAAAAAAAAAATGGAGGCAATCATAATTCTAGTGTGTATTAACAATCTCAGAGGGAACTGGGAATGTAGCTCACTGGTGGAGTACTTTCCTAATGTGAGACCAAGAAAACACACACACACACACACACACACACACACACACACACAGAGACTAGCATAGTGGTAGACGAGTGCGTGCTTAACATATTAAAGGCCTTGGATTCATCCCAAGTACCAAAATAAATAAAAATAAAAGGGCTCAGAGAAAGCCAAGTAGGAGAGTAGGAAAAAGCCACATTTAGACATAATGAAAATGTAAATAGCAAAGATGAGGGAAATTATATTAAAAAAAAAAAAAAGACTCCCAGAGAGAAAGCAGATGGCCTAAAAAGGAACAAGAATCTAACAGACAGACTTCTCTCAAGAGCTACCCTGGAAACTAAAGCAACACAACATTTTCAGAATCCTGAGAAGAATTTTGAATCTTGTTTTATAGCTAGCCATGCCCTCCTTCAAATACGGAGGTGTAATAAAAATATTCTTAAGCATATAAAAATCTCAGTTCTGTCGAGTGATGATTTGTATCAAAAAGTATTATTGGCCAGGGCACGGTGCCCAAAAGTCAGGAGAAACCAATAAATATGAATCAGTTGTATTGGAAGATTGCCAGTCTCTGTGTGTGTAACACGTGCAAGGTAGAGCCCATGTTTGTGGAGCAAAGTGATTCCGGGGCAGCCATGCTCACAGGAGACTTTTTCTAGAACCTAGGTAAGGGTTCTAAGCCTCTGCTTGACTCAGGCAGATATGATGATCTGCCAAGCTGTAATATAGGATCTAGGGAACAAAGAAAGTATTCATTGCTATTGGTTTGGGCCCTGTTCCAAAAACTGCTGATTTGTGGGTTTGTGGATAGAAAGGACCAATCAGAAGGCCCAAAGGAGGCACCTTCTGTCTTCACTACCAAAAAGACACAATAGGGAGCTGGGCCTCCGTTTTGATGGCTCATGTTCTTGGGTTGCTATGAATCTGCCCACACAATCTCAAGAAAGTCCTTTAGACAGCAGTCTTCTTGATATTGCTGGTGGATGAATGGAAACACTGCCAACAGAGGCGCTGAGACTCCTCCAGCTTCTAATTTGCCGTTCTACGGGATTTCATCTCATGATAAAAAGCTGAAGTCAGAGGGAAGAGGCCTTCATGCCAAATCTTTTATTATTATTATTATTATTATTATTATTATCTTTAAGTAGTTGTACAAAGGGGTTTCACTTCAGCATGTCCATTTGTGAGTACAATGCATCTTGATCAATGTCATGCCTTTCTCCCACTGGTTTATCTCTACTTTCAGCTTTTCCCTGGGAAAATTCTTTAGGGTTCAAGATGGAGAAGAAACATGCAGAACCAAGAGATGTGAGGATCATTGTCTCCCAACACTTGTACCTTTTTTTTTATTATGCCAAAGTATATATAAAATTTACCTTGGGAACATTTTTAGTGCATAATTCAGTGGCATTAAGTGATGTTATGTAAGCACCACCACTGTCCATCACTTGAATTATGTTTGTAATGCATTACTGGTGTTGGCTTTAGTCACGTTGCTTATGCTCATCAGTGGCTCTGGCCCATAGCTGCCTTCTGTGTAGAAGCAGCAATGATGTTGGTTGTCATAGTAGCCTGGATTCCTAGGAGTTGCTCAGTTTCTTTTTTCCTGTGTTTTGGAGTATGTTGCATTACGTGGAAATTGCTGACTCCTTTTAACTTTGTTGGAACTGACTCAAAGTCACCTGTCCAAGTGTCTATTTTTTTTTTTAAGAAAAACATCTGGCTATCTTTTCAATTTCTTTTTCTTTTCTCTTTGTTATCTTTCTTTTTTTTTTTTCAATAATGAGGCTTGAACTCAGGACCTGGGTACTGTCTCTGAACTCTTTGATCAAGGCTAGCACTCTACCACTTTAAACCACAGCTCCACTTCTGGTTTTCTGGTAGTTAATTGGAGATGTGAGTCTCATGGACTTTCTTGCCCTGGCTGGTTTTGAGCCACAATCCTCCAATCTCAACCTCCTGTGTAGGATTACAGGCGTGAGCCATTAGCTCTCAGCTTCAATTTCTTTTACAAATCATTTCCCACCCCTTCTTAAGTTAGGCATTTTTTTAACCTTCAATTTCATCTACAGTAAAAAAATAATCATCCAGTATTGGTCGTTTACACATGTACTCTAACACTAACTGAGCTGTACCCCAACCCACTTTATCTTCAGGTGCAATCATAACTTCACAATTTACAAGTAAGATGTGTTAAAGAAGAACAATTATCCCCATTTTACAGACATGAAGAAATACTCCAAGTGAAGGGACCTTGGCCCATGCTTTGGAACAGAACACTGGTGCTACAGAAACCACAGAAGTTCCAGATTTCCACATCATCCTGAGAGCTGCTGCTGACTAATGGACATGTTTACAATGCTGATACACTTCAGTGTTCTCACTTTGAGGTCAATGAGGTAGAGAAATCAAAAGTTCTGAAGAAGTTCCAAGAGATCATTAAAAGACTTCTCACTACATCACCTAGCTTGAACTCAGAGTCTCACATTTGCTCGTTTTGCTTGCTTGGCTGGTGCTCTACTATTTGAGCCATGTCTCCAGCCCTTTTTGACCCAAGCTGACCTAGAACTACCACGTTTGGATGTGAGTCTCCTGAGTAGCCTCTTGAGTAGCTAGGTTTACAGGCCTGAGCTACTGGCATCTGGCTTCCTCTTTATCTTTTTTGTCTTGCTCCTTTTCTCAATTGTTTAAGTCTCTTAAGTGAAGACACAAGGGATGAGGGAGGGATGAGTTGCAGGCATATGCTGAATTATAGAATCAGGAACTTTGGAAGTTCTTGATCGAACTGAGTTTCTCAACTTTGATACTAATGTTTGGGGCTAGAGAAATCATTCTTGGTGTTTGAGGCTGACCTGAGTACTGTGGTATGTCTTGTGTCATCTCTTGTTTCTGCCCACTAGTAGCACCTATCACCACTGGATGTCCAACCAAAAATGTCCCCCACTCATGACTAGAAACTACTGATATTTAAATTTACCACATACTTTCTACAACACCCCATGCAGCAGTTAAATAATTAAATGATGTAAAACTTCCCAGGTGTTCTTTATCTTTCTTTTGTGTTTTATTGGGGTCCTTAAAAAAACTTGCTGGTCAGCTATGGGAGCTTCAACCAGTAATTCCAGCACTTGGGAGGCTGAAACAGAATTGTAAATTCTTGTCTCAAAGTTAATAGGCTATTGTGTGTATGCATGTGTGCATATGCACATGCCTGTCCTGAGCCTTGAAGTCAGTGACTGGTTGCTGTCCCTTAGTTTTTGTTGCTCAAGGCTACACTCTACCATTTGAACTACAGCAGCACTACTTCTAGATTTTTAGTAGTTAATTGGAGATGAGAGTCTCATAGGACCAATTGAACAGAATAGAAGACCCAGAAATAAACCCACAGACCCAATACCCACCTAATATTTGATAAGGGAGCAAAAATCACAAATGGTGCCAGCAGAATTGGCTAACATGCAGAAAACTGAAGCTAGATCCTTGTATATCACCCTGAACCAGAATAAATTCCAAATGGATCAAAGACTTCAATGTAAGGCCAGATACTATGAAAATAGTACAGGAAGGGGTAGGGGAAACACTAGGGGTCCTAGGCATGAGTTGAAATATTCTAAGATCCAGAATTACAACAAATTAAATAAAGACTGGATAGATCAGATTGCATCAAACTGAAGAGTTTCTGTGTGGCAAAGGATAAGCTAGCAAGATAAATAGAAAGCCCATAACATGGAAGAAGATGGTTACTAGTTATGCATCAGACAAGGGTTTCATAGCTAAAATATACTTAGAGCTCAAATAATTAAATCACTCAAAGATACAACAACCACATTAATAAATGGGCTAAAGACTTAAGAGAGATTTCTCAGAAGAATTAAGAATGGCCAGTGGACATATGAAGAAATGTTCAACATGTCTGGCCATAAAAGGAACGCAAATCAAAACAACATTGAGATTCTGCCTCACCCCAGTGAGAATGGCCATTATCAAGAAAACTTCCAATAACAGATGCTGGTGGCCATGTGGCCAAAAGGGAACTACACTGTTGTGGGAATGTAAACATGTTCAAGCACTCTGGTGTTGCATTCTAGAAAGTCTTTTGACTAAATGTAGAGTTACCCTATAACCCAGCAATTCTACTCCTTGGCATTTATCCAATAGAATACAAAGCTACCAGGAACAGCCATATTCATTGCTGTATTGTTTACCATAGCCAATATATGGAATTAGCCCAGATGCCCCTCAGTGGACTAATGGATCAAGAAAATGTATTATACACAATGGAATTTTATTCATCTATCAGAAAGAATGATATTGTATCATTCATAAGGAAATGGAAATACTTGGAAAAATTATATTAAGCAAAGTATGCCAGACCCAAAGAAACAGGCTGCATGGTTTCCTTCATGTTGTAACTAGAATGTGCCTATAAATCTATCAGTAAGCATACTGAATGACTAGAGACAAAAAATACACTTGGACATGCTAAATTATATGGGACTCCAAACATTCACACAATGAGACAAGAAGAGGATATTCTTAGGAGAGGTTCACAAAAGCTCAATAGCTATATGAATGTGATCATATAAAATGATGTTTATGGAAATGAACTCCAAGAAATGGAAACAAGGCATTTTTTGTTATTTTACTTTTTGTCCTTTTGATGGGACAAAGAGTGAACAAATGCAGTCATGATACTCACTAGATGCCATGTTGAAAATGACCTATGCAACTTGTTTTGGAGGGAGTGGGAGAGAAAAACAGAGAAAATGAGGGAAGACTTATGCAAATATAACCACTCTGTACATCACCTTTACAATAACAACAAAAATTAAAAAAATAGAGATTTAAAAAAAAAGAACTATGCGGGCTGGAAAGGTGGCTCAGTGGTAGAGTGCTTGCCTTGCATGCATGAGGACCTGGGTTCGATACCTCAGCATCACATAAGCAGAAAAAGCCGGAAGTGGCGCTGTGGCTCAAGTGGTAGAGCACTAGCCTTGAGCTGAAGAGCTGAGGGACAGTGCCCAGGCCCAGAGTTCAGGCCCCATGACTGACAAAAAAAAAATACACTTAACATATTCTTCTTTGTCATCACTGCTCAAAAATAGCTTATTAACAAAGGTTTTGAATAAATGTATTTTTATAAGGAAAAAAAAGGGGGGGGAAGTTTCATGGGGTTTCCTGTCCAGGATGGCTTCAAACCAATCCAGGATCTCAGCCTACTTGGCTGGCAATAGACTATTTCTTAAGTGTGACGCTGGCCAAGGTGCACTGGGTTACACCTGTAATCTCAGCTATGTGGAAGGTTCAAGCATGAAGATTGGCAACTGAGCAAAAACATCTTGTGTTACTAAATCAAATCATAGGAACTTGCTCAACTCTTTCTAAAACTTCCTTATTCTTATTTGGATTAAAGCACGTATGGTTTAGGATATGTAAGCACAGAACTACAAATGACACTTATAGTCACAAAAATGCACTACCGTACTTTGTGCTGATACTTAACTAAATGTACTAATTAAACTTGCAGAGACCAGGGCTCCATGAGGCCCTGGATGTAATTTGGTAACATGAGACAAATACGTTCTTCTTATGAGTTTCCCTCGGCTTCTATTGATAATTTTGTATGCTCTTTCCCTCCTAGTGATGTTATAAATGTCTAAATGACTCTTGGCAAAAAGAAAGAAAGAAGAAAGAAAGGAGAAAGAAAGAAAGAAAGAAAGAAAGAAAGAAAGAAAGAAAGGAAGGAGAAAGAAAGAAAGAAAGGAGAAAGAAAGAAAGAAAAAGTCCCCCATCTTACTAGGTGGATCAGGCACTATGTAGTAGGTTCAATGCATCTCCTCCCAAGTGCACCCGTGTGACATGTGGAAGCAAAGCTTTTCCGATTCTGTGTCTTTTGTCAGAGATTTGTGTTTTTCAGTGTCCTATTTAATAACGGTACAGAATTACCTTAAACATCTTTACATTGGTTTAAACAAAATAAACAAAACGCCAAGGCCACTAGAGGTGAGCTCTAGTAAGTAGTTCACTGAAATAATCATTGCAAAATGTACGGAAAGTGCTGGGTCCTGGTGACTCAGGCCTGTAATCCTAGCTACTCAGGAGGTTGAGATCTGTGCAACTCAAAGCCAGCCTGGGCCGGAAAGTCCATGAGACTCTTGTATTCAATTAACCAGCAAAAAGCTGGGGAAGTGGCACTGTGGATTAAGTGGTAGAGTGTGGATTAAGTGGTAGAGTGCTATCCTAGCCTTGATTCCCAGTTCTGGCACACACACACAGACACACACAGACAGACACACACACACACACACACACACACACGGAGGAAAGTCAATGTGGTTCACCCACAAAGGGCTATTTTCCTTCAAACATCAAGGTCAGTGTTTAATTCCCTTCTGGACGTTCAGTTCAGACGTTCGGGGAGTCCACAACGCCATTTCCAGCCTTTCTCCTGCTGTACTGAGCAATTTTGCGCTCGGGTCATTCTCCCAGGCCCCAGATCCATTCTGCCTGCGGGGACCACGCGGGGTGACAGTCCTTCCGCCGAAGATCGGGTGGCTTGCGTTAGATTCTGACTTCCGCACGAGGGGCCTGGCCTGGCATCGCATGGGGTGGGCCCTGGTGTCCTTGTCCCTCAGGCCAGGTGCGCCCATGAGACCTCGGACAGCGCCCCCACTCCCAGCCCCCCCCACGAGTCCGGCCCGCGCGCGCTTTCCCGGGGCGTCCTCAGGGCGCTGAGCGGCGGCGGGGCGCGGGGTGGCGGCGGGGGCCGCGGGCGGCGGCGGGCGGGGCGGCGGCGCGGGTCCGAGGCCGGCGGCGGCGGTGGCGGAGCATGTGACCACGCCGCGCGGGGCCGGGCGCGCAGTGCCGCGCGGTGGCGACTGCGGGGAGAGCAATGGAGGCCGCGGGCGCCTGAGAGGCGGGAGCGCTGCCGGGTGCCGCTGCCGCCGCTGCCGCTGCTGCCGCCGCCGGGGAGGCTCCGCGGGTGCCGCCCGCCCGCCCGCTCGCTCGCCCGCTCTCCAGCTCGCTCGGGTCGCCGGCCTTCGCTCCGCCAGCCCGGGCGTCCGGGGGACCGCAGGTGAGCGCCTTCTCCTCCCGCCGCTACAACCAGATGGAGACAATGGGGACCCCGGCCCGGCGACTCCCCACCGCGCGCGCCCCTCCAGGCCGGGCCCGTGGCACCCCGGGACTCTCGATCTTGATCCCCGAGTGCACGTTCGGGGTAACCGGCCTCGAACTTGGGGCGTCGTCCCCGTGCGGGGCGCGGACCCTGCCCGAGGAACCTGCGCGCTGCGCGGCGAGCGCGCCTGGGGTCCCCACCGGGGAACCTGCCTCCGGGCTGAGCCCCGGGAACTTGCCGAGAGCGTGGGACCTAGCGGTCCCCGCGCCCCTTCCCGCGCCCCGGCGTCCCATCCCGGGCGTCCCCGCGCGGGGCCAGTCCTCGCCATCCCAGCCGGGACGCCGACGGCTCAGCCCTGCTGCCCACAGCCGCATCGCTTTGTTTAACCTCCGCAAACCGTCGCGCACAAACTCTTGCTGCCCCAATTCTGATGAGCCACCCGTTCGGTGGCCGAGGGGAGACAAAGGTTTTCCCCTCCGTGGGCGAGGGCTGAGCCGGGGAGCGCGCGGCCAGGGTGGGCCATTTCCGCTGATCGCCCCCCAGGCCGACTGAGGCGGGTGTCTAGATACCGCGGCCGCCCAGGCGGGGCCGGCTCTGAGGTGGGGAGATCCGACCTCTCAACCCCGAGGACCGGTGGGGGGTGGGGCGGGGGTGGAGGTGGAGGTGGGTGGGGTCGCCTTTAAGAAAACGGTTATCAGTCAGAAGAGCAGATGTTTAAAATTTGTGCTCGATGTTTTCAAAATAGCAACATTAGAATCATTTTCTGAATTGTGCTTTGACAGGGAGACTATGTAGAGACACATTGCTTAGGTGTAGGGGGAGGGAGGAAGGAAAACTAGAAACTACCACCATGTGTTGTGAAATTTTAATATGGCTCTATGAATAATGGCCTGGAAACTGATCTGGTTTAGGGTGTGTGTGTGTGTGTGTGTGTGTGTGTGTGTGTGTGTGTGTGTGTGTGTGTGTGTGTGTGTGTGTGTGTGTGTGTGTGTGGTCGTGAGGGAGTGGTTCGGATACAAAGAATAAGGGAATTTAGTGGGAGAATCTTAGCAAATACCTTGTGGTGAATGATGAATTCATTAACTTGTCTGTTAAATCGACAATACCCTGGACAAACTGCCTGCAATAGTTGGATGATACATAAAATGGCCAACAGTTATGTGGTATTGTGTGCGACAGGGGAACCTGAACGGAACCATCAGTTTTGAGTAATTTTGAAGAAGTCAACGAAAGGAAGGCATCTTCTCCACGGCCTTTATTCTTTGAGAACAGAATCCTACCTACTTTGGCATATTCAAGACCAGATTATCTGGAAGTAAAACAATTTCATAAACATTTTGATGATGAACCTCCTATGTGATTGTAGTATGGATTAATTCTAAAATACGCAGGTAACTGTTACACGATTAGATCACTTGATACTATGAATTACTTACAATGTTTTCTGGTCAAAGACTTCTGCTCAGACTCCTCTAACAAGATAAGAAACTTTCAACCTCAAGACATAGTGGTAGATGTGGAACACTGAAGGAACACCTACTTGACACACTTAGGGCATTGGTATGAGAAAAGCTGTTGGAGAGTTCTCCATCAACTATAAAACATGCTGACAATGTTACTGTTATCGCTAGAGGTGGAAGCTGTATTTTTACATTGATTCCTTGCACAATTTCAGAGCAATTAGTGGAAATAGCTTCAGGGCATAGTCTTGTGGCCATTAAAAAATAGTTTGTATTTCTAACCTGGCCCATAGTAGGTGTTCAGTAAATAAAGAATGAACTAATGAAAATCAAATCAGAATGAACAAAAGTGCAGAAGGTGAAACTGGTTTACTTCCTTTAGTTTAACCAGTGTTTACTGAAGGCTTTCTGGGGACAGGTGCTTTGGAAAAGCATTTCCCCTGCAGTGCATGAAAGCCAAGACAACCCCCCCCTCCATGTGCTTCCTAGAAGTGGGGGCCTCCTGGGTGGTTCTCATGTGTTTCTCCGGTAACTGAAGAGAACAAAAGAACAGTTCACTTGTTAGGTGTGTTTATACTTTCTCCCAACAGCCCAAGGAAGCAGGGTAGA
This sequence comes from Dipodomys merriami, assembly GCF_024711535.1. Taxonomy (NCBI): domain Eukaryota; kingdom Metazoa; phylum Chordata; class Mammalia; order Rodentia; family Heteromyidae; genus Dipodomys; species Dipodomys merriami. Next base: position 34,512,126 of record NW_027206512.1, on the reverse strand, counting down.
TAGTATCATCCCTGCTTTGTAGGTGAGGGGAAATGCAGACACACAGGGATTAAATGGTTTGCTAACTCCATGCCACCAAATGACCCTGGGGAGGGGGCGGGCAGAAGCTGGTGCCGCTCTCCAGGGAATGCCACTCAGATTAGACCTCAAAAGTTGAGCTTTGGGATAACCTTTAAATAAGGACAAGGTGCATCCTACCACCCAGTCCTTACTGCTGTGGGAAAGTGTGCAGGTTCTAGATGCAGGAGACTGAATCTGAGTGTGGCTTTTCATGTGTCCCTCCTTTTGTGCTTACAAGTTTCTTCATCTGTACAATGAAGAGGTAATGGGTCTTCCCTTTATGATTCTTTTTTTTTTCTTTTTATGATATTGGGGCTTGAGCTCAGGGTTTTATGCTTACTAGGCTGGAGCTCTACTCCTTGAGCCATACCCTGAAATTTCTTTGCTTTTGTTCTTTTACCAGTAGGTTCTTTAAAAAATTTTTTTTAGCTTTTTTTATTGTTATTATAAAGGTGATGAAAGAGGGGTTAGTCACAATGACATAAGTCCGATAATAAGTACATTTCTCTTTGGACACTGTCACTCATTCCCTCACTCTCTCCCAGTTTTTCTCTCCCATCCCTGCCCACAAGTTGTATAGTTCATTTTCAACATAGTGTCTAGTGAGTGCCACTGCTGTATTTGTTCACCCTTTATCGCTTCATTTCTGTGCCCCCGTTAACCTCCCAAAGACAGACAAAGGAAAAAAATGAGGCACAAAAGGAAAAACAACAACAAAGAAAAATACCTCTCATTTCCATTTCCTTGAGTGTGTTTTGATAAATATTATTTTATAGGATCAGATGCACATAGGCATTGTGCCTATGTTATTGCCCCCTAAGAGTATCCTTAGGTCTCACTGTGTGTGACTGCCTGGAGTCCTGTATAATTTACCACGTTCCAGTGTGTATTAGATCTGTCTTCTGTTTATGAGAGGAAACACGTGCCATTTGTCTCTCTCAGCTTAGCTTAATGTCACTTACAATCCGTTCCCCTGAAAATGATATACTATTCCATTGTGTGTAAGTACCACATTTTCTGGATCCACTCATCTATTGTACGACATCTGGGCTGTTTCCATAACTTGGCTATTGTGAATAGTGCAGTAATGACCATGGATGTGCTAGTGTCTTTACGGTTTCCTGGCTTGTGATGTTCCAGTTGGGTCTTGAATTTATCTCTGGCTAGCCTGGCCTTCAATCCTTCTATTTATGCTTTCCATACAGCTGGTAAAACAAGCACATACCACCATACTCAGTGAGATCTCGTTAACTTTTTGCCCAGGCTAGCTTCAAACTACAATTCTGATTTTGGCCACCTCAGTATCTGGGATTACAGGTGTGAGGAATGTTGTGAAAATCAAATGGAATAATATGAGTATCAGTATCAATTGAGTTTTATTTTCATTATTATTAAAGTGTGGCTTTAAATTGGAGGGGGCACAGTAAGAGTAAGAGATGCAGTTTACAATGCTGTTTTGGAAATAGACACATTGTAAATATGTGTGTGCATATACAGACATAAACTGTATATGGATGTATACATATGTATGTATATAAGCAAACGTGTCACTGAGGAACATCCTCTGCTCTTAGTATTTACAGACAAAGTCTTACCATATAGCTCAGGCTGGCGGCAAACTCCCTATGTTGCCCAAGCTGGCCTTGAACCCTCCATCCTCTTGCCTTAGCCTCCTGAGTCTTGGGATTTATAGGTGTTTGCCACCACTAAGCATTATAAAATAATGTTTAGATTTCTTAAGGTCAGTGCAGTCTTATATTTTCATTCTATCTTATTTGTAAAATCCCCCTTTAGAGGGCACATGGTGACCTCCCATTCTGTTTCTTGGATTAAAACTGCTAATTTGAAAAGCCCTCATCTACAAGATTATTAGGAGATGTACACTCAAAAGGATCTGATGTTAAATCTCTACATTTCCCCTTCAAGTAGCCTAAAACGTCAGGGCTTAGTGGTAGAGCTCATCTAGGAGGCTGGGTTTGATCTCATCACTGCAAAAGAAATTAAAATCCACTTAAACATGTAGTGGTCATTTAGTGCTTATTTGATATGGCTAAGTTCTCATGCTAAGCATTCCCTGTACTCCTGCTATCCAATTTAGTTCTTACAACAGGGTCTTGTGTTTCCACCAAGAAATAATTCATTTCACAGAGGTGAGTTCCTAACGTTACCAAGGGATGATTTCAGGGATTCACACAGTTCTATAAGACACAGTCCTCTCACTGTGTCTGCTAAAAGACATTTCACCCTCCTTTAACACAACTTGAAATGGCAACATTGAGAATTTACCCATCATGGTACAACTTTTTGTAGTTTCTTGTTGTTGTTGTTGGTTGCAGGGCTTGAACTCAGGACCTGAGAGCTCTCTGAGCTTTTTTGAAGGCTAGCACCCTACCACTTTGAGCCAAAGTGCCACTTCTTGTTTTCTGGTGGCTAAAGTCTCACAGACTTTCCTGCCTGGCTAGCTTTGAACCCTGATCCTTAGATCTCAGCCTCAAGAGAAGCTAAGATTACAGGCTTGAGTCACCAGTGCCTGGCTTATAGTTTCCTTTTAAAGGACTCACTGCAAGTTAATTTTTCAACCTTGTAAAGCAGTATACATAGGAGACCAGTAATTCAGTCTTCTTTGGCTGGTCTTGTGGTGTGTGTGTGTGTGTGTGTGTGTGTGTGTGTGTGTGTGTGTGTGTGTGTGTGTGTGTGTGTGTGTGTGTGTGTGTGTGTGTGTGTGTGTGTGTGTGTGTGTGTGTGTGTGTGTCCTGAGGCTTGAACTCAGGGCCTGGGCACTATCCCTGAGCTTCATCATTTCATTCAAGGCTAGTGCTCTACCACTTGTGCCACAGCTCTACTTCTGGCTTTTTTTGGTGATTAATTGGAGATAAGAGTCTCACAGACTTTCCTACCTCAGCTGGCTTTGAACTGTGATCCTCAGATCTCTGCCTCCTGAGTAGCTAAGATTATAGATGTGAGCCACCAGTGCCTGGCTGGCTGATCCTTTGATATAAATATTTTGGAGTGGCTTCTCAGGTTTTTGTGAGAGATTCAATTAATTGGTCATTTTATTGGTGCACTAAAAGGTTTAATACTTCTTTAAAAGAGACACAAAACAGCTGTGTAGCTCTAAGAAGACTTCATAATGAATGGATGTCACAAATTATTAAGGCACAAAATGAAGATGTAAGAACTGCAGAGAGCACGTTATAGTATATTGATTGATCCCAAAATTCCAAGGCAGTAAAAGCACTAATTGTACAAGTACTCATAAGCTATTACCACCAATGAAACCTCTATATATTCACAGGCCAGTTCTTTACAGGTGTTTGCTATGGCTGCAGTATTGTTTCGTATTTTCTGGGATTCTATTCTCTTAAAAATATTATTTGGAAGAATGGAATAGCCTTTAAGTAAGCATATTTTTATCGCATTACTTAGTATGCACAGATATTTTAATGGACAATGAAAGGGAGAATTTCACTACTTTTCCTACACATCTGTTATTCAAATTCTTGTTGCATCTCATTTGCACTCGGGTACTTAAAGGTATTTCAGTTTGCTTTTGTGTTGTAGCTTTCCGTATTTCTGCATGTAGGGGGCTTTCAACCCTTAGCCAAATATTTAAACAGTTAATTTGTTGAGCAAAGGTTAGTCTTTTCCGAAGCATATAATTTTAAGATCAGGGGCCTGGGAAGGTGGCTCAGTGGTAGAGTGCTTGCCTTGCATGCATGAGGCCCTGGGTTCGATTCCTCAGCACCATATAAGCAGAAAAAGTCGGAAGTGGTGCTCAAGTGGCTCAAGTGGTAGAGCACTAACATTGAGCTGAAGAGCTGAGGGACAGTGCCCAGGTCCATTTGCCCTCAGAAAATGATTTTTGCAAGTTGGAGGAGTAGCAGCATATGCCTGTAATCTCAGCACACAAGAGGCTGAGGCAGGAGGATTGTGGGTAAGAGTGAGGCTAGACTATGTTATATAATGAGACCCTATTTCAAAAACAGAACATAATAAACACCCCAAAGAAAGCAGTTCAGTTAATAGATTTGTATATTACTGTAGTGATTTGATTTTTGCTTATTAATTTATTTCTTTTGTCTTTTTGCCCTTAATGGATTAAACACTGTGAAGTGTTAGAACTATTGTATGGTCACCATCACTGTAATTTGTATGTTCAGTCAGTTTGAAAACTTAGTTACCATTCCACTTTGCGCCCCTTTTATTTTTATTTTTTTGGCGGTACAGTGATTGAAAGTCAGAACCTCATATTTGTTAGATTTGCTTGCTTGGCTGGTGCTATGCTACATAATCCATGCCTCCAGCCTGCTTTTTGCTGGTTAAGTGGAGATGGAGTCTCCTGGATTTTTCTACCTGGGCTGGCTTTGAACTACAATCCCTTGGATCTTAGCCTTAGAAGAGTAGTAGCTAGGATTACAGGTATGAGACAGCCAGCCCCTGACTTACCCTTTTAATTCTTGATGTGGAAATACTTAGACATAAAAAGTAAATTAACGTGCATATTGAGTTGTAGTAGTGGCTTTGAGGTAGATGCTCATGAATGTTCTCCATGTGTGATTTCCACACATGTGAGATATCCAAGATTACATATTTCTCATCTACAAGTAAAAAATTATTTGAAGGAACTGTGTGAATGGGAAAATGGAATAAACCTGGAAGAGATGTTTGTATAGTTCTGATATCAGCATTATAGTCATATGATGCATTTAAGAAGTCAGTAGAACCTCTGTATTTACAAGCCTTTGTATTCTGACCTATGTGTTTCTATTTGAAAAGATGAGGCCATTGACTATGTCGAAAATAAAAACTATGAATATTTTCAAACAGGTTTTAAAATCTTTAGCAGCCTTTTTAATATATTTGTATTTTATTCAATGGTAGGCCTTAGGGCTTTTGAGGAAATCTCGGAAAACTTGCTTGTGAAACCTGTGCTGCATGAAATAGTAAGTGTTTGAGGAAAAGACACAGAAACTGCACCCTCTAACTTTTTTTTTGTTTTAGTTTTTTTTTTTTTCTTCAGGTAGGATCTTGCATTTTTTTGCCTCCACCAGCCTTTGATTAAGAGGCCTTTGACTAAGAAGGTCCAACTTCTGGACCTTCTGTGTAACTGAAATGACAGGCACATACCCTCAGGCCTGGCTTGTTGATTGTGATGGGGCCTTGCTCCATTCTCTGAATCTCTGCCTCCTGATTAGTTGGGATTACAGGTGTGAGCCACTGCACCTGGCCTCACTTTGGGAAATATATAAATCAGAAGTACTTAGGTCACTAGAAACAGGTTGTTAGACTAGAATTTAGGATCAGGTAGCAACTGCTAAGAGGGTTTATTTGAAGGTACCAGAAAAGAAGGGTAGCTTGTTAAGAAGATATTGGGCTGGGGAAGGTACTAATAATCCTACCTGCTGGCCCATTGCCCTCACTGACACCCCTCCTCCCCCACCCAGGATTAGGGATCTGCTGGTGGTAAGGGAGATCTGGGGACAAGGAAGGAGCGAAACAGGGTTGCCGGAACATTTGGTTATTATTTATGTCTAGGAGAAGCCAAATTCAATGAATAATCTTGGAAATTCTTGTACATAATTGTTAACCCATGGTTTCCTCACTTGGAAGAAGCAAAAAGGAAAGGTCACATCCAAACACCATTTCCAAAGCCATTACAGGCTCTAGTAGGGTCACAGGTAGAATCCTGCTTCAGAATTACCTTTATTTTCAAAAAGTTTTTTTTAAATATACTTATTTGCAACTTAAAAATTTTAAACTATTTTTAACTGATAGGTAAACAACAAAAATTGCTGGGTGCTAGTGGCTCATGCCTGTAATCCTAGCTACTCAGGAGGCTGAGATCTGAGGATCACAGTTTGAAGCCAACCCAGGCAGGAAAATCCGTGAGACTCATCTCCAACAAACTACTCAGAAAAGGCCGGAAGTGGCCTGTGACTCAAGTGGTAGAGCTCTACCTTGAGTATAGAGAGGCTCAGGGACAGAACCTAGATCTTGAGTTCAAGCCCCAGGATTGGCAAAAAGAAAAAAAAATGTACATATTAGTGGGGTACCATGTGACATTTCAGTCCATGTACAACACGTATAATGTCAAAATCAGGAAAATACTTCTCATCTCTCTGCAAAGGTGAACATATACATACATATATGTATATATATATAGAGAGAGGGGGGAGAGGGAGAGAGAGAGGTGTATATAGAGGGTTGCCTTTAACAATGCAGTTTTGAATACGATGTATTTTGATCAATGTCACCTCTTTCAATATTCCCATTCATCCCTCTCCCCACCCCTTTCCTCACTCCACTTTGTAGGGTATACATTGAATTTCCGCAAAGTCCTTACTATTTCTCACATGACTTTATTTTTTCTCTCCAGGGGATGGTAGTGGCAGATGTAGTGGCTTTATGTATGCTGCAGCTGTCCATGCATGTCTGTGATGGGTTAGGGTTGCTAGCATTAATGAGGTCAAGGTCACAGGTTCAGTCCCTGGGCAGGCCAGTTAGCTTTACTTTGTTCTGGGCTCTGTCTTGTGCTCTTAACCCAGGCCAACCATCTGGCGGAGGCAGATCATTGTTCATAAAGGGACTAATGAGCCAGCACGGGTGGGAGGAAGGGCAGGAGTCTTCCCCCAGTAGACCTGGAGGAATTAGAGAAATCATTGCAGTCCTGGGCAAATTTGTGTTTCCTAGCATTATCTTCATCTTCGGGCGATAACACAGTTAGCAAATGTTTTTCTTGGTCGTTCCCAGTGAATTCTCAGGTTACGCGTTGTCTTCTCCTTTACGCTTTCTTCAGATGTCTCATTGATTCAGGAGTTACACATTATCTGCAGTGTTTTTAACTGCCTTGAGCTTCGTAGCACAGGGACCTGGACAGGGAAAAGCAGGGCAGCCTGACAGGAACAGATCAAAGCTCTTCCTGTTCCAGATCCAGTTCCACGGAATTTAAAAAATACAAATTTAAAGAAAGAGAAAGAAAAAAGAAAACACCATTTTTTACTGAAACTTTCCCAGGAAACAGTTTCTAGTTTCTCTAAGTAAACCTTGGTTTACAAAACTGTTGTTTGATTGAAATAATTTCTAGGATTACCAGGAATATCAGAGATCATCCAGCCCTGTCTGTCTGTCTCATTTCACCCCATTGGTCCCCCGCAGGTCACTCCAAACTGACATGATCTGTCCACTTAAACAACATGCCAGATTTCATATGCTTGAGATGAGAAAGACTGCAACACATATCATTAATGATTTTTAAGTATTCATTGCATATGGGAATGATAACCTTTTGACCATGATGGGTTGAATAAAATACTATGATCATTGATTTTTCCCTGTTTCTTTGTTAGCCAGGGATAATTACACATATGGCTGTCATTGCATTGCTGTTGGACAGCATGATCTAGACCAAGTAAGGTCTGGTGAGAAGGCTGAAGTTCAGAGGTCAAGTAACTGAGCTGAGTTTTCCATTGCCTGTAACTCACATTGTGAATAGGACAACAGGAACTGCAACCCCTAGAGGACCGTCTGATGTGTGCAGCCATTGTATGTTGCAAGATGTCTGCCCAAGTCATTGCACATTGGTGGTAAGGTCAGGTGTGTGTGTGTGTGTGTGTGTGTGTGTGTGTGTGTGTGTGTGTGTGTGTGTGTGTGTGTGTTTCAGTGAGTGTTCATATGTCATGTTAGTTGTCTCACGTTCACTTTGGTGATGAGCATTGTTTTTTTCATAATGTTGCTGTTGAGGATGTTTTGCTTTCCTGAATAGGTCGGAGGCTCTGTAACTTTTAGTTAGTTGTGAGAAAAGCAGATTCTAGTATTGACATTAGCAGTTGTAACTCTGGGCTAAATAGATAGGATGTTCGTTCAAGTGAGCACTGTAATATGTTTTTTTCTTAGAACAAAAATAATTGCGGATAGTGTGAAGGAACTTTAGTGGACCAAGGCGTAGTGCTGTGAGATGTAGGCCGCTCTGTGGGACTGTACTGATTAATGTCTTACAGATGTCTACTGTAAGATAGCAGAGGCAGGGGCAGAGTACTGCCTAGAATGTACAAGGCCCTAGGTTTGAGTCCCAATATCATATATATATATATAAATATAAATATATATATATATATATATATATATATATAATAGATTCCTACTGTATGCAGCTTCAGATCTTTTGGGCCCATGCAGAGTTCTACATAGCTGTGAGTTTGCTGTCAGCTGTCTAGTGACAACTAGCGGACATCAGTTTTGTCAGTGGACTCGGGCTCTTCAATTGACTTTACAGTTTAGGTGAGCTCATGTATTTATCCACATAGAAGAGGTAGTGTAGAGGAAAAGATGTGTAGACATTGCATATCACTTTACGATGCTTTTGTTTGTTATAAACAATTCAGATTAAGTTAAGAACCCATGGCTCACACCTGTAATCCTAGCTACTCAGGAAGCTGAGATCATAGCTAGCCTGGGCAGGAAAGCCTGTGAGACTCTTATCTTCAATTAACGAGCAAAAAAAAAAGCTGGCAATGGAGTGGTGTGTTAGGTGATAGAGGGCTAGCCTTTGGACAGTGTCGCCAGGCCATTAATTCATGCACACACACCAAACAAACAAACAAAAAACCCTTGTTGATCCTAAGTACAGAGAAATAAAACAAGGCAGCAGTCACTGGTCACCTTTGAGTAGGGAAATGAAGTAACTATCCTGTGGTCTGAAGTTTAATGAGTGACTTCATGTCTGTCCTCAGCTCAGCTCTCCACTGTATCTCACAGGAACAAGCACATACTTACACACCATGTGCTGGCTGCCGTGGCTGTAGCGTGAAAATAGTCAGAGGAGGCCAGTTCTTTGAATGTGACAACGGTGGTAGATTTCAGCTTATAACTTTTGTTGTAGTGTCAATGTAGAAGATTTTTTTGGAGATGACATTCTGGTGGGAGATATTTACAATAAACAGCAAAATTACATATTTATCAGGTCTGTAACATAGTGTCAGGTAGTGAGGAGCCCCGCAGGAAAGTTAGCTGAATGAATGGATAACAAGGCGGAACTAGTTCTAGAGAGGCCAAGAGAGGTTTGAATGACAGAGAAGAAGCCACGGGGATATCTGGAATCTTCTAGATTGAAAATCCTTAAATCTAATTCAGTGAAAAGCTATGGGGGTTCAAGTTTTAACCTTGATTTAAATGGGTTTCTAGAAGGCTGTTGTTCTCACAGTGTTGTTTGGTGGTTCCACTAGGGTGGCTCTGGATGGGCCCAGTCTATTTAGCACTCCATCTTTTAACTAGCTTGATACATATAGCATCGTCTCATCTTAGGAAGCAGTTTCTTAAGGGTTATGGAAAAATACCACTGGGATTGGTAATCTGCATTCTGTCTGTTTTCCCAGGACCCTGCTCATAAGAAACCTTGTGGCTTATAGAAGTGGGAGATTCTGCCATTTCCCTCACTGGATCCAAAGCAGTTTTCCCATAGATCTGAGAGCTCATCAACATTATTTTAATATAAATTCAAATGAAGTGGGAGCTCTGGGACAGCCCTATTTTAATTACAATTGGAATGTGTCTTTGGAGACCAGTTCTGCCTATTAGAATCATAAGTGTCATTATGATTATTTTTTCTAAAAGAATCATGAATAAGTTAGGTCTTGCCTGAGGTCGTAGAGTTTGGATTACAAATGATTTCTTTTCAAATCAAGTGAAAGGCTGAAAAATCACAAACATTTTTGTCTTTGGCTCTAAACCGTTTTCCTTGGTGATGTGAAAGAGCTGAGCAGTAATCGGCCATAGAAGAGTATGTGTAAGGGTAGCTTGTTCTGGACTTGGTAGAGTGTATGTGCTTAGCCTATGCAAGGCCCTGGGCTCAGTCCCTAGTGCACACATGTAGCTTGTTATCTGTGTGAGATACTGGGTTGTGTGAAATGTCCTTATCATTCATTGCAAATCATCCATGTAACTTTAAATTGATTTCCTTCACCTCCTGTCTGGAGTGACAGGAATCTCCGGCAACAGGCTACCTGAAGCGATAGTCATGTGGAGATAATGACTCCTGACCTTTACTGGCATGGAATCCAGGCTGTGCTGTTGGATTTCTCTGGATGGTACTTCACAGCCAGTGCACCAGGCCAGTGTGAATTATTTAATTCCTCTCATCCTTAAGGATAGCTACAGGAGTTACAATGAAACTGATGGTTTGGCTAGATGCTCATGGCTCTTGCTTGTATTCCTATCTACTTAGAAGGCTAAGATCTGAGGAGCTGGATTTAAAGCCAGCCTGGCCAGAAAAATCCATGAGACTCTTATCTCCAACTAACCACCAGAAAACCAGAAGTGGAGCTCAAAATAGCAGAACTCTAGTCTTAAGCACAAAAGCTCAGGGACAGTGCCCAGGCCCTGAGTTTAAGTTCCATGACTGACAAAAACAGCAACAACAACAATAAAAAAAATCCTGAATGATTTATAAAGTTGGGGTCTTGTAAATGAATTTGTGCTCTTTTCTTCTTTTCTCTTCCATGGCACATAGAAATGTTTCCTGGGTCGTTGGTCTACCTGCTGTTGCTTACAATCCCCATATTGCCTATGTCTACCAGTTCCTGTTGTAATGAAATTTATCTTGTTAAAATCAAATTCTTCTCACAGTATTTGCATGTATTCGTCTTCCACGGAGTATGTAGTTATTTTGTATAGAGCTTTAAGAGCATAAGAAGGATGAAAACAAAGGAGGAAGGGTACCTGTCAAACTTTCCCTTAGTGACCACACTGCTTTACATTTCCTCATGCAAGGCACAGGATTCTGATGTCTCCCCATCTTCATAAAACTGCTAATTTTTTTAAATCTTTTATTACTAATCATCCTAAGTGATTGTGAAATGCCAGCTCGTGGTGGTTTTGATTTGCATTTCCTCAACTTTTAATGATGTTGAACATCTTTTTTTCCCCCTGTGTGCTTATTTGCCAATTGTATTTCTTCTTTTCTTCAGAGAAATGTTTAAGTCTTTGCTCGCTTTTTTTTTTTTTCTGGTCATAGGGCTTGAACTCAGGGCCTGGGATCTGTCCCTTAAGCCTCTCTGTGCTCAAGGCTAGTGCTCTACCTCTTGAGCCACAGCTCCACTTCTGGATTTTTCTGTGTATGTGGTACTGAGGAATTAAACCCAGGGCTTCATGCATGCTAAGCAAGCATGCTACCACTAAGCCACATTTCCAGCTGTTTGCTCACTTTTGAACTGAAATTTTTTTTAATGAGTTGTAAGAGCTCTATGCATTCTGGATACATGTGATATATACATATATACATTCTCAGAGTTTCCACATGTTTCCTTTGTTAATGTCTTAGTTATACATGAATATGAAAATAGAATAATATAAAAATTAAGCAGTAGACATGAACTTATGTGTTTCCAGGGGATTGTAAGATTGCTTCTGCATGAAAGAAGCTCCTAGGAGTGACAAGATGAGTCAAGTATATGAATCCCAGTCTGGACTCAGGTTCTCTGGAGACTTTACAAGTGTTTCTCCCCGGCAGTGGGGCAAGGCCATGCTGAGGCCTGGGAGACATTGGGCTTCCTGCAGTCATAGCATCTGATATTGAGTGGAGCTGTGATGGGTCACCCAACAATTTTCTTTTCTGTGTCCAAAACTTTACCAGTAACCTCTTCCCCCTCTTCCCCCCACCAAGTTTCTTTCTTACTTGGCTTGCTTTGATTTAATACGGATACTCTTCTTTTCCTTGTCATAGTCTCCTTCTGTTTTAATTTTACATTTGCCTGGGGTAGAATCTTGTCCCTTAGATCATGGTAGAGACAAAAAAGTTACCTACTGCTTCCATGAGCAACCAGCTCTGGTTTCCTTTGGTTTACTCTGGTTCTTTCCTCTAGGTTCAGGATTATGTGCTGTAATTCTATCCACAAGGTGTTTGTCATTATAAAATCTGTTTACAACCACTGTATCCAAGTTTCTCAAGAAGTTTCCCTTTCTGATTGCAATGGTCAGTGTTTGATCACAACCTGAAGTTTCAGTGCCATTCTTATGGTTTTCTTTGTCAAAATGAAGAAAATTGCCTTTTTGACTATCCTCAAGGCTGTACTTAGGACAACAGAAAGAAAACTTCTGATCAAGACTATTTTGTGGTAATGTGGGAATCTGAGTAAGTAAGCAAAAATCTAACCGTGTAGATTTTTCAGGAACTGGCCTTTCTAAAGTGATAGATGAAGAGAAAATGTGTAAAAGAAAAGCAAGTGGTAGAGAGCTAGCCTTGAGCAAAAAAGCTCAGGGACAGTGCCTAGGCCAGGAGTTTGAGTTCCAAGACTGGCACAATAAAAAGCATTAATTTTTAACTAAATGATCTTTATGACTTTTGTAAGCTCCAAACAGTGCAGAAAAAAATTATCTAGGTGAATGAAGGTCATTAAGCAGTTTAGAAATAGCTGGGTAGCAGTGATTCCTCCCTGTAATTCTAACTACTCAGGAGGCTGAGATCTGAGAATCACAGTTGAAAGCCAGTCCGGGCAGAAAAATCTGTGACACTTTTATCCTCAGTTAACTACTCAGAAAAAGCCAGAAGTGGTGCTGTGGCTCAAGTAGTAGAGTGCTTATGGGCAGTACCTATGCCCTGAGGTCAAGCCCCAGACATGCAAAAAAAAAAAAAAAAAAAAAAAAAAAAGTTTAGAAGTAGTGTTGATTCCTGACCTGCCTTTGAAAAGGCAAACAAATAGGTAATGGAAAGCTGTCTCTGGTTTATATCTTGAAGTGATGAGGAAGAATTCACTGGATTGTTGTGTGATACCTTCATGCGTAGTGGCCTATACAATTAGCATCGACAGAAATAACATTAGAGTCACAAAGTCATGAGTTGCATCATGTTTGTATGCACCGAGTGGCCCTAGCTCCATCTCACCCCCCAAGCCTGGATTCTTTGTATAGCTCTACTATTGTTCAGAGCTGTCAGTAGTAGGGTTTTTGTTTGTTTGTTTTGTTTTTTCTTTAAGTAAACAAGAGTTGTTCTTGGATTTGGTAAACCTTCATTTTCTGTTAGTGCTTTGATGGAATAATATCATGATTACTGAATTAAAACAATGTAGCATGTATGAGAGAGAGAAGAGAGTAACTTTTTATTTGGGGGTGTTGGTGGTTGCACCTAGGTCCTATGCTAAGCAAATGCTTTAACACTGAGCTACACCCCAGCCCCTATGTGACTTTGTTTTTTATCTAGCCTTATTTATAGGTAGTTTCCCAAAATATAATGTTTGTATTTGATTGGTTAGAAAGCACTAGTACCTTTAAAAAGGTAATAAGGAAACAAGTATTTCCTCCAAGGGTATTTCAGTTTTACTGCACCCAATAACATTTCAGTGTAAAAGAACAGAGCCATTTCTGTACCTTGCCTCAGGTCAAAGAGTCTTGCAGCATTTTCTGGCCTTCTTCCCTTAGTTACTCTGAATGTGTTACCATATGTCCCAGAGCTCAATATAAATTTCATACCACTGTCCATCCTTACAATAAAAGGAGAAATAAATACTGACTTCCTCTTTGAATAGATCAAAACTTTCCAACCTTGGCCTTTGCTGATCTTATTTCATCCAACATCTCTGAATATTTTAAAGAGGAGGGATGGTGTATTTAGACAATCAGGATTTGGCATTGAGCCATGAATGCAAAACTCAATAATTACCTGTTGACACGCAGTGAACTTGATGCATCCAGCCCCACAAACTGTAGCTTACTTCTCTCACTAATCTTTTTGCTTTCAACACCACCACTTACTCATAGTGATGGTCTTGCCTTTTGGCTTTTATAAAGGCTACCCCCTTTTTGGTGTGCTGTTCCTAGGGCTTGAACTCAGAACCTGGGCATGGTCCCTGAGCTTTTTTTGGTCAAAGCGAGGAGTCTACTACTTGAGCCACAGCTCCACTCCCCCTGCATTTTTGTCAGTTGTAGGGCTGGAACTTTCTAGAGCTCTGTTCTGAGCGCTAGTTTTAACTAGCTGGTATCATACTGGCTCAAAAATACACCAAAACCAATGGCAATCACTTATTACTCCTGGATGCTTGCCAGTTTTTAAATACAGTGGCAGTATAAGGAGGTCTCATAGATACATACAGCATAATTTGACCAAGTTCATCACTCTCATTACTTCTCTTAACAGTTATTTCAGAAATTTCTATACATTTCACTCAGTCTTCATGTGTCAATGATCTGACCTCTTGGTTTTCTCAGAAAGCCAGCAGGAACTAGCTTCTTTTCCTATCTCTATTCACATACTTCCCCTAACTTGCTTGGCTTTCTCTGGTGCTTTGTTACTGTGACAGGCATTTTTTTTTTTGCATGCCTGTCCTGTTGACATGTGGACAGTGCTGCCTAGTGATGAGTGACACAAGGTGGCCTGCCCACCTTTCTATGTGCTTCCCCGAGAGCCATCCAAGCCTTCTTTGCTGGTTTTTCAGAAACCTGCCTTCTTCTAAACCCACCATTCTGTTTATTCTTCTCCTCTTTCCTTCCTCCCTCCAAAGGAACTTGGGTCTTTAGCAATCTGCTCACACCTCCCTTCCTTTATCTAAATATCCTTATGTAGTAATAAGAATGCTCCCACACCTTGCTCCCTCTTGAAGCGTTCTTCTATTTCTATCTTGTCTCTTCCGCTCATTCGCTTGCCTGCTTTTCTCAAGTGTATCCACAAGACCCTGCTTTCACCTTGACATTTCCCAATGGTTCCTCCTCGCTGGCATTCCGACTGCTTGTTCTCATCTTGAACTGAACTGGCTTTTACAGCTTCACAACAAATGTCCACCACAGTCTCCAAATGCCCCTTTAGCAGTGTGGGTATGGACATAGGCTGGTCACCGGCGGCAGACGTGAGTCTTCACCTTGGCAGATGAGTGAAGTCATCTGAGGTTGGGCACTATGGGTCTTCGAGGTCAGCCGTGGCTTCTGGGCTGTGGGAAGGGAGACAGTAAAGTAAGAGTAAGGAGTAAAGTAAGAATGAGAACTCTGTGACCATGAGAAGAACATTCAGGTTTCTGGAAGCTGTTGATGTGCTCGATGTGCAGGAAGGAACACGTTGCCTTCCTCCTGTAGTCCCTGGCTTGTGGGGTGAGGCCACGGGAGGGGCCCTTGTCTTTCTTTGTGCTTGGACAGGTGGAGACCCAGCCCATGAACACTGTCTGCCACCTTGTGAGGTATAGCATAAGCCAATGCCTCATCAGACTCTGTGCTGGTCTGCCTCACTGCTGGACATGTGGCCAGTGACAGTATTATATTTTGTTTTTGTTTTTTGTTAGTTGTGACAAAATATGGGTTGCATACAATTTAGCATTTTATACATATTAAAAATGGCATTGGGTGTGGTGGCTCGAGCCTGTAATCCTAGCTACTCAGGAGGCTGAGATCTGAGAATCACACTCAGGAGGCTGAGATCTGAGAATCACAATCCAAAGATAGACTGGGCAGGAAAGTCTGTGAGACTCTTATCTCTCATTAACTACCAGAAAACTGAGGTGTGGCTCAACGTGGAAGAGCTCCAGGCCCCGAGTTCAAGCTCCATGACCGACAAAAAACAATGACATCAAGGACAATCATCATGTTGTCTACCTTTTACCACATGCCACTTCCATAGTTTTCCATCCTCCTAAATCAGATCTCTTTATCCATTATCCTTTTCCCCTCTCCTCATCCCTGCTAGCCTAGCTAACCTAAGAATTTGTTCTCATATCTCATATTAGTAGAATCAGATGTGTCCTTTTGTGTCTGACTCACTTCATTCAGCATAAGTTTTCAAGGTTCATTCATGTTGTAGCCTGCATTTTAACTTTATTGCTTTTCATGGATGAATAATATTCCATTGTATGGATAAACCATGATTTGTTTAGCCAGTCATCTGTTGATAGACATTTGAGTTGTCTCTGCCTTTTGGCTGTTGTGAATAATGCTTGGCAGATAGATTTGCAGGCGCTTCTAGGGTACTGCACAGTGCAGCACAGGGGCTGTGGTTCCCCAGCACCCCTAGTCGCTACTTCAGTTGGTACTCTTCTTACTTGTCTCATTAAGTGTTCTTCAGAGCACTGCTAAATTTATATCAAAGCTGTGACGTTCTGCATAAGGGATTTCCCATCGAGGTTGGGAACAGTAGGAATTTTCCTTCCCTCAGGTGTAGGGACGAGGAACAGATAATAGCCTGTGCTCCTGGTGAAGCTGGGTCAGCCTGGCACATGTTAGTCAAGAGCTGTACTACTAAGTTATAGCCCCAGGGCCTTGATTTCTCATAGGATCTTGGGAGTACAAATGGCAATCTAGAAGAGGAAAAATATTTTAAATGTAATTTTGTTGTTATTATTAAAGTGTTGTACAGCAGAGGTTACCATTTTGTAAGTCAGATAATGAGTTCCTTTCTTCCTCCCTCCCTTCTACCCTCCCTCCCTCCCTCCCTCCCTCCCTCCCTCCCTCCCTCCCTCCCTCCCTCCCTTCTTTCCTTCCTTCCTTCCTTCCTTCCTTCCTTCCTTCCTTCCTTCCTTCCTTCCTTCCTTCCTTCCTTCCTTCCTTCCTTCCTTCCTTCCTTCCTTTCCCTATTTTTTTTGGACAATGACACCCCTTCCTGTGCTTTCTCCTAGTTTCCCCTCCTGTTCCTGCCCACAAATGGCATAGTTCATTTTGCACATAGAATTTACAGAAAACCATGACTGCATTTGTTCACCTAAGAATGGTAAAAGTGGGGCTGGGAAGGTGGCTCAGTGGTAGAGTGCTTGCCTTGCATGCCTGAGGCCCTGGGTTCGATTCCTCAGCACCACATAAGCAAAAAAGAAACAAAAAGAATGGTAAAAGTGTCTCTTTTTTTTTTGGTAAACAGTATCTTGTTATGATTAGTCTGGTTTTGAACTCTTGGGCTGAAGGGAGCCTTCCTGTTGCAAAGACTATATGTGTGCACCACTGTACCTGGCTTGTGAACACAGACAAATAATTCTGCAGAGAAAGGTCAGAAGCAGGAGCAGAGTATTTGCAGTGGGCAAGCTGAAAGAGGGTGGGCATCTCTGCCTCAGGGCTGCACTCGGGCTCTGGGATGGACTTTTGCTTAAAGAAGCTAGACTGTCCCCACACATGCCTCAGAATAGCCGAAGTGCCCACTGTTGGGACCTGGATATTTGTCAGAAGGGCTCCTCTTAAAAGAGCTTTGCTTGGCATGGGAGGGCTAACCTGTTAAAGCATGGCTGACTAATGTGTTTGATTAGATAGATCACCTGAGCAAGAAAATGAGTCTTGGTTCTACCACACATTGTGTGACAAGGTTGGTTCTTTACCCTGTTTGTTTCTGATGAGATGGTTGTATTATAGTCAGTAGTAACTGATTGCTTGAGAAAATTTTGAATCCTGGAGGAACCGTCAAAACATACAACTTTTTGCCCTCAGAACTCACATTTGAAAGTGTGATGTGTGTGTGTGTGTGTGTGTGTATGTGTGTATGTGTATATGTGTGCATGTGTGTAGACAACCAACAAATGAATACAGGGAAACAGGAAGTTTTTAAGGCCACAGTTTAGGTATTAGGGAAAAGAAGGGCAGAAGGAAGGCTAGGGCAGCTGAGGGTGAGTAGATGATGACAATGCTGACTTGGGATAGCATGGACACTGAAATGGGGAAAGTGGGGGAACAAGAAGCCATGTGCTTATCTGGAGGAAAAGCACTTCCAGTGGAGGCGTAGCAAGCACAGGCTTAGTACCATGACTAAGCAGCAACAGGAAGTCACTGCAGTCTGACTGTGTAGAGCTCTGTCATTGGAATGACTTTGGCTTTTCTCCTCCAGATGTATTAGGTAGCTATAGAAGGGTCTTCAGCATCCGAGTGGCATGGTCTGACTAATATTTTCACTAGAATTAAGAATAAGGGTAACAGCAGGTAATTAGGTTATTGGACCGAAGTGAGAGGAGGGTGGATATCTTTTAAGACAGAGATGGTAGGATTTACTTACAGTCTGGCTAGTGGTGGCTGTAGTGTGAGAACGAGGAAACTTGGATGACACCATAGGTCTTGCCCTGACTCAAGTAAGGCTAAAGGGGAAATGATTTGGGGTGGGGGAAATCAAGGGAAATCAAGAAATGGTGGTGGGCTGAGTTGTGACCCTCCAAAACTCAGAGCTACCTGGGATTTAGAATATGGCTTTATTTGCAAGCAGAGACATAATTACTTGACAGATGTCATTAATTAAGGATCTTGAGATTATCTTGGATTTAGCTTGGGTCCTAAATCCAGTGGCTGGTGCCCTCATGAGGACAGAGAGAGTCACACAAGGGAGAGGCCAGAGGGCCCCTGACGATGGAGTTGGAATGATGTTGCCACAAGCCAAGGAAGGCCAGAAGCTACTACAAGCTGAAAGAAGCAAGGAAGGATCTTCTGTTAGAAACTTTGGAAGAAATGTAGCTCCTTAGTTTTGAACTCTGGCCTCCAGAACTCTGAGGAATAAATTTGTGCTCTGAATCACTGGTTGTAGTAAGTTGTTATGGCAGTCCTAGGGGATTAGTAGACATTAATCTGTAAATGTTGAAATAAGCAAGTTTGGGTTTTTGGTACATGATCAGGGCTGGGGGTAGAAAGTTGAGTTATTCCTATAAAAATGGTATTTAAAGCAAGGTGAAATGGATGAACTCTTTGGAGAGATGTCTACAGACTAGACTAGGCTCATGGATCCAATCCTAGGCTCCAGTGTGTGCTGAGATTGAGCAAGTAAGGAGGAGCTAGTCAACTCATTCTGGTACAAGTCCTGGGAGGAAGTACTGAATCTTTCTCCCTTTCTGAGCATCAAGAGGAATAATTATTGAGTTAGATGCCTCCTACTTTTAAGGACTTTGTTTGTTTGTTTTTTGGTTTCTTCATGTAAAAAGAATCTGTAAAGAATTTAACAAAATGTATTTGAATAAGAAAAGATTCTACAACTGGGAAGCATTCCAGACTCAAGTTGGTTCAGAATATCTCCCTAACACATGTGCAGGCTATATTTATAGCCAGAGAAAAGGAAGTGACATACAGAAACAATCTCATCAACTGCATGGGGCAATTTGCCTTATTTGGTCATAATTTGGTGGCTTTTAGCCTCCGGTTGGCTGGAGATTCAGCTGTTTTGATTGGCTGAGTCTTAGTTGCTTAGTTACAATGTATACATTTAGGGTTGGGCTATAAATTGTTTATATGTCAAGATAGAGTACACTTCTCTATGCATGGAAACTGCCTTGGGCCAAATTTTATCACCCAAGTACAGAAACAGATTTAGGTCAAACTTACTAATAACAACCTCAGAGGACTTCCACCCAGGAACATTTTATATTAGGGAAAAAAGAAAGGACAGGGAGGCCCCTTTACCCTCTTCAGTTTGGGCCATAGAAAAGTACTAGAACAATAGATGTCTTTGGTTCTTATTTTACTCCTAATTCTTTTTTATTTTATTTTATTTAATTTTTTTGGGTCCGGTCTTGAGGCCTGAACTCTGGGCCTGGGTTCTGACTCTCAGCTCTTCATCTCAAGGTTAGCAATCTACCGCTTGAGCCACAGCGCCACTTCCGGCTTTTTCTGTTTATGTGGTGCTGAGGAATCGAACCCAGGGCCTCATGTATGCAAGGCAAGCACTCTACCACTGAGCCACCTTCCCAGCCCCCCTTTTTATTTTTTTATTAACATTTTTCTATTATTATCTTTAAGTAGTTGTACAAAGAAGTTCCCATTCTACAAAACATTATATGAATACAAGTGTCTGACAACATTGTCATCCATCGCTCCTAACCCATCCCTTCTCTCACTTTTCTTTTCCACTTATTCTGCATCCTCCTCCTGGCTTCCCTCTGTTGCTTGCATATATATGCACACACACACACACACACACACACACACATATACACACACACATATATATGTGTGTGTGTGTGTGTGTGTGTGTGTGTATGGTCAAGAAGATGGAGTAATTTTACTCCTATTTCAAAAGAGACAATAGGCTAGCTGTCAGTGGCTCACACCAGTAATCCAAGCTATTCAGTAGCCTGAGATCTGAGTACCGCAGCTCAAAACCATCTCTGGTCAGGAAAGTCTTTGAGACACTTTATTTCCAATTAACCACCAAAAAGCCAGAAGTGAGCAGTGACTCAAGTGGTAGAATATTATCTTTGAGCAAAAAAATCAGAGACAGTGCTCAGGCCCTGAATTCAAGCTCTGGCACACACATACGAAAATCACATCAAAGGAGGAACTAGAATCAGAGAATTTAGAATCAAGTAGTCAAAGCACATTGGAACTAGAAGAGGCTTCATGTGGTAATGTGGATGCAAGCTTAGTTGTTTATGGGAAACAACTTAGTTACTATTCATAACTAATTTTTTAATCAACACTCTCTTCTTTACTAGATAATGAAATTGAGAGTCAGATGGTTAGGCATGTTTAGTAATGATTTCCTTAAGCTATGTAGAAGAAATACCAGTAATAAGTCTTAAGTTGAGCCTGAGGTCCTCTATTTCCTGATTTCCAACTGCATTTCTGTTCCTTGTCTCCGTCACCCAGGGCTCCTGTGTGACCTCATACCAGGTGTCCCGTCCCCTCTCTCATATCCCTGTGCTCTCTTAGGTCTTTGCCTTTCTTACATTATGCTTTGCTTCCAGCTCCTTCCGCTTCTTCCTTTCACGTCCTTGCTCATTTCCCAGCTCAGCCACCACTTGTGAATTCTTTCTGGACTTTGATGGCTGTATTACTCTGTCTCTCTTCCTCCTCACAGTTCTCTGGCTTGATTCCTAGGACTCATTCTAGGTGCTGCCTGTAGTAGGGATGGGGAGAAAAATGCTAGAAGCTTCCAGAACCCTTTTCTCCCTGCACTGGTATGAAAAGGTGAAAGAAGGAGATGCTGGATAAGTGTGAAGGCCAGCAGTGACCCTGAGCTCTGTGTGTGTGTGTGTGTGTGTGTGTGTGTGTGTGTGTGTGTGTGTGTGTGTGTGTGTGAAAAGGTGAAAGAAGGAGATGCTGGATAAGTGTGAAGGCCAGCAGTGACCCTGAGCTCTGTGTGTGTGTGTGTGTGTGTGTGTGTGTGTGTGTGTGTGTGTGTGTGTGTGTGTGTGTGTGTGTGTGTGTGTGTGTGTGTGTGTTCCCTTACAGACAGGTGAGAAGGACTCTTGTCTTTTTTATCCGGCTGCTCCTGGAGGAAAGCCCTGCTCACCAGTGGCCTGTGTAACCTTTCCTGTCATGTATCACTTTGTTGTAAAAAAGCCTTTAAAGATGAACACTTCTCATAAATGATTTGAATTTACTCAGACAACTTCTAAGAACTGGACAACTTACTACTTTTGGTAAACCCCTTGTTCTCTTAAGTAAAGCATCTCAAGGACAAGCCTCTGCTGATCCAGGGAAGAGAAAATGCTGGCAAGGAAGGTGCTGGTTACAGCGAGCGCCTATGATAATGGGTAACTTTTCAGAGAGATGCTTTGTGTTTCAAGGGCAGAAAAGCATTGGTTTCTATGACAACAGTAGTGGATGGTCCACCCTCTTGTCTTCTTTTATGGCTCTCCTTTCTAAAGCTTGTATTTGCTAGGCAGGCGTATAAGAGCAGGAGTGGGAGCTAGAAAATGCAGTCATCATATTCAATATATATCCTGTGAAACTAGGAGATTGAAGGAGGGGTTAGGGAGGGATGAGAGGGGTAATAGTGATGATGATGTACTTATAAACTGATACGTTGAATGGTACCCCTTGAAGACAGTGAAATATAATTTAACAAATTAAAATAAAGCTGTGTTTGCCTTGTCAAGGGAAGACCTAGGTTATTTTTTTTTTTTTTACCTAAAATACTGGGATGCTAACAATTACTCTTAGTGTAGATTGAATTTCTTGTTCTATAGCCAGGCCTGGCTTCAAACTCCTGATTCTTCTGCCTTTGCTTCCCCAGTGCTGAGATTACAGGTGTGAAACACCATTCCCAACCTGTATATTTATTTTTTATACTTACAGAATTGGGATATTTGGGTCCAGATAAAGTCTGAATTCTGGCTGAGTTTCGCAGTATGAGAAACATAAGCTGTGCTTCTGTTTATACTTAGACTGTCATTTTTTTTTTTTTTTTTTTTTTTGGTCGTGGGGCTTGAACTCTGGGCCTGGGCGCTGTCCCTCAGCTCTTCAGCTCAAGGCAAGTGCTCTACCACTTGAGCTACAGCGCCACTTCCGGTTTTCTGGTGGTTTATTGGAGATAGGAGTCTCACGGTCTCTCCTGCCCGGGCCGGCTTTGAACCGCGATCCTCAGATCTCAGCCTCCTGAGTAGCTAGGATTACAGGCGTGAGCCACCAGCGCCCGGCTTTAGACTGTCATATTTTTATTTTTTATGTGAGGCTTTCTATCTTATATGCCATAAAGGTGTTCATAAAACAGTAAATGAGTTGGTCTTTGTATTAGGTTTTATAACATCCCACAATTCTGTTCCATCATTGCTTTAAAAATGAAGGGAATTTATTTGAAGTTGTTAATGTTAGTGAGAGACAGTTTATGGAAATTGAGATTTATTCACTTTAATGTCAGTGTTACTCCATATTTGGTAATGAAGAAATTTCATTTCTGTTCCATCTGGCATACTTTTCTCCTTGAACAAGCAGCTTCCTTGAGTTATACTTCACATTCTAAAACTCATTCATTTAAAGTGCACAATTTGGGCTTTTTGGCATCTGTTCTAGGTCTTGAACTAAGGGCCTGAGTGCTGTCGCTGAGATTTTTGCTCAAGGATAGCACACTAACACTTTGAGCCACAGATTTACTTTCAGTTTTCTGGTGGTTAATTGGAGATAAAAGTCTCACAGACCTTCTGCCCAGGCTGGCTTTGAACTGTGATCCTCAAATCTCAACCTCCTGAGTGGCTGGGATTGTAGGCGTGAGCCACCAGCTTCCGGCCTAAAGTGCACATTTTTTTCTTTTTCTTTTGCATTTTCATAGGATTGTCTAATTTCAAAATATTTTTGTTATACCCCACAGAAGAACCATAAACTATTGCCCCTATTAATCCCTTCCCCTACCTCTGGGCAATCATTTCTGTCTCCATGAATCTGGAATTTCTGAATATTTCATGTGAATGAAATTGCACAACATATCAAAATTCAGTCTTTTATACCTACTAGTTTCTTTCACTTAGCATAATGCTGTGAAGTGTCATTGATATTATAGTACGTATCAGTTTTCATTACTCTTCAATGCAGAATAATAGTTTAGCATAATGGATATTTCACATCATATTTATCTGTTCCACCAGTTCATGTGCACTTGGATGGTTTCTACTTTTATGCTGTTGGGAACATCTGTGTACAGGTTTTCCTGTTGACA
Organism: Dipodomys merriami; assembly: GCF_024711535.1. Taxonomy (NCBI): domain Eukaryota; kingdom Metazoa; phylum Chordata; class Mammalia; order Rodentia; family Heteromyidae; genus Dipodomys; species Dipodomys merriami. The sequence goes on along the minus strand of NW_027206512.1, from coordinate 34,488,776 downwards.
TATTTTTCACTCTCTTGAGTTTAGAGCTTAAGATTGAAATTTCTGGGTTCTGTGGAAAGTCTTGAGGAGCTATTTTCCAAAGCAGCTGCACTATTTTATGTGCTTATCCACAAAGCACCAGAGTTTCAATTTCTCCACATCCCTGACATTACTTGTTATTATCAGTCTCTTTGCTTTTAACTGTTCTACTGGGCAGGAGGCAGTATCTCATTGTGACTTTGATTTGCATTTCTCTGAAGGCCAATGGTATTGGATATTGAGCATCTTTTGGTGTGTTTATTAGCCCTCTGTATATCCTCTGAGAAGTGTATATTCAGATCATTTGCCCCCACACCTTTATGTGCTGGTACTGATACTTGTACTCCTGGGCGCTGTCCCCGAGCTTTTTGCTCAAAGCTAGAGCTCTACCACTTGAGCCACAGCTCCACTTTTGGCTTTTTGGTGGTTAATTGGAGATAACAGTCTCACAGAGTTTCCTGACCAGCATGGTTTCTAACCATGATTCTTAGATCTCAGCCTCCTAAGAAGCTAGGATTATAGACATGAGCCACCAGCATCAGACTCCTTTGCTCCTTTTTAAGTTGGACTGTCTTTTAACTATTAACAGGTAAGAGCTCTTTATCTATTACAAATCTCTTTATCTATTATAAATACAAATCTTAGCAGATATATGATTTGCAAAGCTTTCGTTGTATTGTCTTTTCACTTCCTTAAAGGAAAAATTTAAAAATATATTTTGTATTGTAAAGACACTGTACAGAGGGGTTACAGTTATATGAGTAAGGTAATGAGTACATTTTCTGTGGAGCATTGTTACCCCTCCTTTGTTTTTCCCCTTCTAACCCTTCCCTCCCACCTCCCCAACTCCTCCTCACCCTGCCCCCCAAAGTTGTAAAGTTCGTTTTCAACATCGTGTCTTGTATATCTCATTGTTACAATGGGTCACCCTGTATCCTTGTTTCAGCATTTTGTTATTTCTCTTCCCCTCCCCAAATTAGAAAAATGTATATATAAGATTCCAGGCACCAGAATCAAATACAGTGAAAACAGGGGTTACACCATGGTGGAAGAACATTCAAAAGAAACAAAAAATCACATAGCACATTAAAAACAACAGTGACAAAGACTTCTTCTGTTCCTATCTTGGGGTTTATTTCATTTAACATTATCTTATATGGCCATATGTGCATAGCTTTTGACCTTTTCTGTTTGTCTGGTAATATTATCCTAGACATATACTAGTTATTGCAAATAAGAGAAACCATGGGACCTATGTTTCTTTCGGTCTGGCTTTGGTGATTTTTTTTTTTTGTCAGTCGTGGGCCTTGAACTCTGGGCCTGGGTGCTGTCCCTGAACTCTTCAGCTCAAGGTGAGTGCTCTACCACTTGAGCCACAATGCCACTTCCAGTTTTCTGTGGTTTATTGGAGATAAGAGCCTCACTGACTTTTCTGTCTGGGCTGGCTATGAACCGTTGATCCTCAGGCTCAGTCTTCTGAGGAGCTAGGATTACAGATACCCAGCTGAAGGTGAATTTTAAAAGCATGGAAGTTTTAAGTTGTCATGTCTAGTCTGTAGGGCTTCTGTCTTGTCCTCTGTGCTTTTGTGTCATAATTAAGAAACCATTGCCTAATCCACAGTCATGACGATTTATGCCCACTCTCTCTTCTGTATACTTTAGCTCTTAGGTTTACCCATCAGATCCATCTTGAGTTGGTTTCTGTCTATGGTGTGAGGAGGGACTTCAGCTCCATTCTGCATGTGAACATGCAGTTGTTTTTGTGCCATTTGTTGATAAGACTGATTCTTACCTGCTGAATTAATTGGATGCGTTTTTGAAAATGTGTCATAAATGTGAGTGTTCAATTCTGACCCATTACTGTGTATGTTTATCTGCCAGTACCACTGTGTCTTGTTGAAGTTGGTTTTGTTGACCACTTTCAATGTTCATACTACAAAGCAGGGCATTTCAAGCATGCATAGGTTAGGGTAGGTTATAAAGTCATGAAAAAGACATCCCACAAACAGATGAAATTACCCTCCTGCCTCAGCCTCCTGAGTGCTAGGATTTACAAGTGTGTATTACCACACCCAGCTATAAGGCTGTTTGACTTACTCATGTCTTTAGTTGAGCATTAGCTGAAGGGACTGGCTGCTATTGAGGGGCCATGCTGTACGAACATACTTACCTTCCATCTCTAGAATCTCAGCGAACAGAGACCTTGGGTTCAAAGCAAACTCACATTTCTTTTCACAAACCCTCACTGCATGCATGCCTGGATGCTGACAGTCACTTCCATTTTTCATTTCTCTTTTCCCTTCTCCCTAATCCTCTATTCCTCTACTCTCTTTTCTTCATCTCCTGACATTGTTTTTCCCTCCAACTTCTTCTCTCTCATTTACGTTCTCCCTTCTCTTTATTCTTTCTCTTTTTTCCTATCTTCATTTTTCCTCCTTTCTTCTTAGATCCCTCTTATCCCCAGCACTCTTTGCTGAGTTTCTGTATGATCATTTTTGCCTGTAATAGGTCTTACTATAATCCCAGACACTGCACTATCATGGGAGAAGGCGCTGATTAGGAAAAATGTTAACGAAGCCTGGTGGTTTTTGTTTTTGTTTTTTAATTAAGTTGTCCCTATGTTGAATTCTGACACTCAGCCCCTCAGATGTAGGTGCCCTTGGAGAAGCTCTTTCACCCTCAGATATTAGGTGCCCTTGGAGAGGCTCTTTAAAGAGGTCATGAAGGTAAAATATGGCCTTAGGAGCTCATCCACGTAACCAGCAGACACACTGGAGGGAAGACTGTGAGGACATGGGGCGTAGATGCCATCTGCAAGGCAAGGAGAGAAACCAGCATGCCAGGACTCACCAGAGACTCTCAGCCCCCAGAACTGTGTGGAAATAAGATTTGTTGTGCATGCCCCAGTGTTCTGTACGTTGTTCTAACACCCCTAGAGAACAGGATTAAACAAGGGGAAGAAGCTAGAAGTAATGCTTTCGGATAGTTTTCTCTGTATTCTTTTTGTTTCAGGCCTATATCTTTCTGATGTTGAAGAATTGCAAAGCTGGTTTTCAATGTCATGATCTTACCAATACATACCATTTGTAAAGGCATCTGCCCTTCCCTTTGGAACCTGAACATGGGGTTCAGGTAAGAGGGTTAGATATTAAGATTATTTATAGATGCCATCTTCATGTCATTCCTTTACTCCCCCATCTATGTCATTCTATTTTTTTTCCCCTCTCAGTTTTTTGAGGACTTGGCTTCCTCTGGGAGGCTGTCCCTGACCCTTCTGATAGGGTGATTGTTTCCCCTGCTTCACTGGCAGCCTTATGTGGGAGAGGCTGGTCTTCTTCATGAATGGTCCGCCTCCAGCATAATGCCAGGATGTTGATAGGTGGATAATATCATATAGCTAGTAATTTAAACATAGATTTTTTTTGGTTAGTCATGGGGTTTGAACTCTGGGCTCTGAGTTCTGTCCCTAAGCTCTTTTGCTCAAGTTTAGTGCTGTACCACTTGAGCTACCATGTCACTTCTGGTTTTCTGGTGGTTTATTGGAGATAAGAGTCTCAAAGCCTTTACTGCCTGGGCTTCAAACCATGATCCTCAGATCTCAGCCTCCTGAGTAAAGTTGGATTTTTTTTAGCATCAAAATTCAGTTTTATTTCCAATGAATCATCAGTCCAATGATGTGTCATAGTGAGCATGGTTTTATTTCTGAGTACAAAAGGTCCTATATTAGGCTATAGGACCCCCTTCACATGCTGACAGTGTGGAGTGTGGACTCACACTTGGCTTTGTGATTTCATGACTTAATGCCACCTATTGTGTTGTAAAACCCTCCTCAAAATCCTTTTATACTTTCCGTAACTTCTTATTGGCCACTGTGATGCAAACAAACTTTTTCTCCCCTCTAGCAGTTGTTATTAATGTGTGTTGGACAATGTTCATGATATTGCATCAACTTAAAGCTGCATCCAGGTTCTATGTTTGCCATGATTATCATTGTTTTCTTCTCTTTCTTCACATGGAATCTGGAGTTAAGTATGTTGGGTGTTGGGAATAAAGGTGAACAAGAAATGCTTTTGCTGTCCTGAGTGAGAATTGTCACCAACACAGATAAATCCTATCTAATCTGATGGTTAGGGTGGCAATAGAGTTGGGAAGAGACCTTAAGAGCTCAACATGGCTGAGCATGTAGTTTGGGAAGGAAGGCATCCTTTGTGAGCTGGGCTTTGAAAGAAGAGCAGTAATTTTGCCATGTAGATACTGGGAAATAAATACAGGAAGGCACCAAGCTGTGGAGTGACCTGGTCTCACAATGAACATGGATGAGCTGACGCTCTGAAAAGGACTGTCTCCAAGCAGTAGTTGGTTTTGATGGCTGTGCAATTGTCCATAAGGTACCTTGTTTCTTGTTTAGAATTTCCTTAATATTGTTGCCTTATTGGCTTCACTTCAAGGGAGTGAAATAAAAGCCTACAGCTGCAGCAGCAGAACGTTAACCTGAATTTATTTACTTTGAATCGTCTACACTTGCATTTACCTTAACGGGCTCAATCCAAATTCTCATTTTGCGTTATTTACTACATTACTATTTGGATTTTAGGAGAGCGTGCAGACTATTTGGTCTCTTTTTTTGATAAGAGGATTCCAGGTTTTCTTTTCCCTTGAGTCTCCATTGCCTGGGTATCATCTGGAAGGCCAGGCTGGGCTTGATGGGCTTCAGCCCTTGACTAAAGTAAAGGGGAAAGGAGGTCTTTTAGCTTGGTTGAGCTGATCCTAGATGCAATTAGTGGAGTGCATTCAACCAAGGAGGCAACACAAAAGGGTGTCTGGGAGGGAGCTGGAGAGACTGGATTATTTATCAAGCCAAAGTTACAAAGGAAGATTCCACTAATGGGACTCAAAGAGGTCTAGACAGCAGAGCAGGTGAAGTCAGGCCATTCAGGAAATGACATCTGCAGACACTTGGCTGGGGCTGGAAGGTTCCTTTCCTGCAGAGTCCAGCATATGTTGCCCGGGCAGAGGAGGTTATTTAGAAGTACCACGCTGGGTGCCACACACAGGCTCTGGAGGTTTTCCCAAACCAGCTTCAGAGAGAGGCTCAATGGCCTTTCAGTTCGCTGTGGATCCTGAATTGCACTAACTCTGAAGGCATCTATGTCCACACATCTCCTTTCTGATTTTATTTGTAGAGAAAAGATTACAAATATTTTAAAACACACCAGATTAAAATCATCACCCTATGGCTTTTTTCCCCCTCCAAAGGATATTTGTCTCTTTCCGTTTTAGTCCAACAATTGTTTCAAATGGCTCAAACCCCAGATGACATCCCCTCATTTATTTTTCCTTTTAATCTCTTTTCCCTTCCTTAAAAATTATGAAAACCACAGTGTAAACTACAAGAACAGGTTTATCTTTCTTCTAACGACAGAAAGCAGTGTTGTTTTCCATCTGGCCAGTTGAGTAAGTTGAATAACTGGAGCATGAGGGTAAGGAAAATCAATTTAGGAACCATACTTCTTAGTAGGTTATGACTTGAAGTATTAGCAGAGTATTTTTATCTATTAAGCTAGTTTTCACAATGTCATGAAAAGAAATGATTGAAAAGTAGAAGGAATGATCTCAAAGTGGCCACATTTGCTTTCTTCTGGAAATGCGACTGTACATTCTTGCCCAGAAAAAATGCTGTTTTTCTCCAGAGATACTATAAACAAGTCTAAATATAATGTCCATAAATCAGCCTATGGGATTTGAATCCAAGGACATGTGATCAGATATTAAATTGTACCAGATTTTTACTTAAGAGAGTATGTGGCATAAGTCCAAAAAGATCAGGTGTCACTGTTGCCCAAGGAGTTTACATAATTTAGATTTTTTTCAATGCACATATGTAACATGCTATCACATGAGTGATTGAGAATTTTTCTTTTGTTTGCTAGATAATCTGTCTATAGGCTAACGAACAAGGAGGCCCTGCTCTTTTGGAGCCTACCTTGAACATGGCTGTGGTAAGAGGTGGGAGTTTGCCAGCTCCTAGGAAGGTCAGCTTTCTAGAAGATAGAGTTACAAAATAAACATCCCCTTCTCATCAACAGGTGGCTTCAGTGGCAAAGTCAAGGTGACAAGATTTAAAATATGTATTACTTTTAAAGACACCATTGTTCAGTCACTAGTAACCAAGATACCAGACCCTTATTACCAATGGAGGCTGATAGGCTTAGGACATGGTGTGAATAGTAATGCCAGTTTTTAAAATAAGTTTTTTTATTGTGAAAATACTGTACAGAGGGGTTACAGTTACATGAGCAAGGTAATGAGTACATATCTTATCAAGCATTGTTGCCTCCTCCTTTGTTTTTCCCCTACCATTCCTTCCCTCCCACCTCCACAACTACACTCCCCCCTCTAAATTGTAAAGTTCGTTTTTCAACATAGTGTCTTGCACATCTCATTGTTGCAATGAGTCAACCTGTATCCCTATTTAAACATTTTGTTTTTTCCCTTCCCCTCCCCAAATTATACTGATATCAAATACAGTGAAAACAGGGGTTATATTGTGGGGGAGGAACATACAAAGCAACAAAAAAATCACATGGTACCTTATAAATACATTAGAAGCAATAGCAAGAAAGAAAAAAACCACTTGTGTCCCTATCTTGGGGTTCATTTCACTTAACTTCATCTTATCTGGTCATATGCACATAGCTTTTGACTTTTTCTACTTGTCCCCGACATATACTAGTTATTGCAAATAAGGGAAACCATAGGACCTATGTTTCTTTGCGCCTGACTTTCTTCACTTAATATAGTTTTTTCCAAGTCTTTCCATTTCCTAACAAATGGAGGAATACAACTCATACACACACACACACACACACACACACACACACACACATCATATTGTCTTGATCCTTTCATCTACTGAGGGGCATCTGGGTTGGTTCCATATCTTAGCTATGGTAAATAAGGCTGTAATAAACATAGTTGTGCTGGTAGCTTTAGTATGGTCTTGTTTGTGATCATTTGGGTAAATGCCCAAAACTGGGATTGCTGGGTCATAGGGGAGCTCTATATAGTATCTTTTGAGGAACCTCCATACTGCTTTCCAAAGTGGTTGAACAAGTTTACACTCCCACCAACAATGCAGTAAGGTTCCCTTCTGTCCACATCCCCTCCAGCATCTGTTATTAGGGATCTTGATTATAGCTATTCTAACATGGGTGAGATGGAATCTCAATGTTGTTGTTGTGGTTGTTTTTTAAACAACACTCCTACAATGTATATTTCTCAAGCTGTATCTGATTGCCCTAATCCATCTCCTCTTACCCCCATTATCTATTTTTCCCTCTTTATTTATTTATTTAGAGACAGGACTTGGCTATGTAGCCCAGACTGGCCTTGAATTTGTGCCCCTCCTGACTCTGTCTTCTGAACGTTGAGGTTACAGATGGGGCAACATACCTGGCTTACTTATGTTCTTTTATCTTTTTATTGTGAGAATACCGTACAGAGGAGTTACAATTACATGGGCAAGATAATGAGTACATTTCTTATCAAGAATTGTTGCCTCCTCTTTGTTTCCCCTTCCCATCCCTTCCTATATTTCCCCCTCCCCCCATCCTCCCCCTCCACCAAAGTTGTAAAGTTCGTTTTTCGACATAATGACTTGTACATCTCATTGTTGCAATGGGTCCACCTGTATCCCTAGTTAAATGATTTGTTTTTTCCCTTCCCCTCCACAAATTATACCAACATCAAATACAGTGAAAGCATGGGTTATACCGTGGGGGAGGGACATACAAAGCAACATAGAAATCACCTTATAAATATGTTAGAAACAATTGCATGAAAGAGAAAAAACATTTAAATACTTATCTTGGGGTTCATTCCCCTAACATCAACTTATCTGACCTTTTCTGCTTGACTCAAACATATACTAGTTTCCCCAATTATCTATTTCTTCAGAACAAATTAAACTTTTGCATGGCTGTGTTTTATTTTTTTTTTTATCAAATTCTTTCCTATTAACATTTGTAGTATTTGTACTTAGAGCTACTGTGTCTAAGACCCTCCTGATGTCCTGTGAAGAAGGGATCCCAGATAATTTTATTTTAAATTATTTGAGAAGTTGTGTATCATGACATCCAGAAATACAAAGATCTCATTGAGATAAAACATTCAGATAAAAGAATGATTACCTTTTGTTCCTTTCACTCCTCCTCTTCCTTCTCTTCCCCTTTTATCCCCTACTCTTTTTCTTCCTCCTCCCCTCTTATTCTACATTGATGCAGAGTATCATGGTAGGGTGCAGAGAGGATACTGAGATTGTCAGTCAGTATAGAAGGTGATGTTTAAACTGACACCTAAATGAACCCAACCTGCAGCCATCTGATAGCCCAGGCAGCTGGAAAAACAGTGGCCAGGCCTTTCGGCAGAAACCAAAATTCAACATGGTTTGGAAAATGGAAAAGATGAAGTCAGAAAGATTGGTGAGGACCAGGTTAGGACTAGTCAATATCTGAATAGAAATTTGGATTAATTGCAGTTATAATGGTAACTCCGGGTTAGGTAAACCAAGAAGGGTAATACCCTAGTTTGTGTTTTTAGATTTTATTCTAGGTAGTGTATAAAGAATGGATTTGAGGCTGGGTGCTGGTGGCTCACACCTGTAATCCTAGCTACTCAGGAGGCTGAGAGCTGAGAATCACGGTTCAAAGCCAGCCCGGGCAGAAAAGTCCGTGAGACTCTTATCTCCAATAAACCACTAGAAAACTGGAAGTGGTGCGGTGGCTTAAGCGATAGAGCGTTCGATTGAGCCAAAGAGTGCAAGGACAGTGCCCAAGCCCAGAGTTCAAGCCCCACAACCGACAAAAAAAAAAAAAAAAAAAAAAAAAAAAAAGGGCTTGAGGAAGGAAGAGCAGAGGTAGACACACTAGTGAGGAGACCACTGCAGAAGTATGAGAAGAGATGCTGATGTCTTGGGGATGGGGTGTGTGTGGAAGAGGCGAAGTGGATAGATTTGGGAGGTGTTTGAACTATGTACCCTACAAGCATGGATTTGAAGAGGATGTGAAGGAAACAAACCAAAGGTGACCTCTAGGTTTCTGGATCAAACAACTTGGTGAATGATGAGGAACACAGGGAAAGGATAGAATTTGGGAGGGAAAGAGCCAAGAAGTTTAGAGGGTGGGAATAGACATGGTTTATGGAGAAGTTCTTAAAAATTTGCCAGGCATGGTGGTCCCTGCCTGTAATCCGAGTTACAATGGAGCTATGAGTAGGAGGATCATGGACTAGGACAATGCTGGACAAAAAGCACAAGACACTATCTGAAAAATAAATGAAAGCAAGAAAAAGGCTAGGTGTGTGATTCAGGAAGTACAGTGGCTGGCTAGCAAGCGTAAGGCCCTGTGTTCTATCTCTAGATAGATGCTCACTAGGTGTATGTAAAAACACCAACACAGACCCTTCATCTTCCATCAAAGAGGGATGCTAGAAGCAGATGTAAGATCACAACTTCTCCCTTTATTGCAATTAACGTTTTCAGAAGTAAGACAGTTGCTTTTATTTCACTCATGAGACAATGTGTGTGTGTGTGTGTGTGTGTGTGTGTGTGTGTGTGTGTGTGTGTGTGTGTATGTGTGTATGCTCATGCGTGCGCTGGTCCTGGGGCTTGAACTCAGGGCCTGGATGCTGTCTCTGAGCCCTTTTGCTCAGATTAGCACTCTAGTGTTTGAGCCACACTCCACTTCTGGCTTCCATGGTGCTTAATTGGAGATGAGAGTCTCAGACTTTACTGCCCAGGCTAGCTTTGACTCACAATCCTCAGATCTCAGCCTCCTGAGGATTACAAGTGTGAGCCACTGACACCCCGTTTAGAGAATATCTTCTACTCAAAATGTTTCCTGATGAAAACAGTCTAGTTAAACAGCAGGTTGACTGATCATTGCAGTCTTATATTCCTCCATGGGAAAAGAGAAACATCTTAAGGGGTTGTTGTTGTTTGACTTGTGTAAAATAATATCTACAGACATTTTAGATGCATTGGTGGTGGTATTAAAAATTGGTGGTTGGTTAAAAATACGTTTACTCGAAATCCACAAGGACTTACAAATGAGTTGATTCAATAGTGAAATCCAAGAACCAAGATTTATGTGTGTTGTTGGAAGAGCAAGAGCATGCCAGGTCTAAGAAGCCCTGTGCTTCCCTCCGGCTCCCTTCCCCTCCCAGCCAGCAAAGCTCCACTCTCACATATAATACAAATAATGAGGAGAGTTCCAAAGCTGTGAAATTATGTTGGGCTGAGGACTTTCCTTTTTTTTTTTTGCCAGTCGTGGGGCCTGTACTTTGGGCCTGGGCGCTGTCCCTCAGCTCTTCAGCTCAAGGCTAGCGCTCTACCACATGAATCACAGCGCCACTTCTAGCTTTTCTGCTTATGTGGTGCTGAGGAATCGAACCCAGGGCCTCATGCATGCAAGGCAAGCTACCACTGAGCCACCTTCCCAGCCCCTTTCCTTTTTATTCTAGCCCATTTCTTCTTCCTCTTTCCTTCTCTCTCTGTCTCTCTCTCTGTCTCTCTCTCTGTCTCTCTCTCTGTCTCTCTCTCTCTCTCTCTTACACACACACACACACACACACACACACACACACACACACTATTCTTTTCTTTTTTTTTTTTTGAAATAAGATATTACTTAGCACAAGCTAGTCTTGAACTTTTGATCTTCCTGCCTCAGCTTCCTGAGTGCTGGAATTACAGGTGTTCACTACCACACCTGGCTCTTTCATTTCATTAAAAAATTGTTCTGGCACCCTTCCTTAATAAGACAGAGAGAGACTGCTCATTGAACACGTTATCCTAATGGCATTCTGTTATCTAATTTAGGTCCTAGTATTTCTGTCATCTATTTTAACATTCTAAAGTAATACAGAAAATTAAACTTGCATTTATCCTTTTTGTCTTAGGTTCTTGCCAGTTGGAGTATTTGTGATATTACTCTTGATGTTGTTGGTAGCTGAGGTCAGCTACAGCCATTGAGAAGACAGCATGAGGCCAGGGGCCTCTGAGATGTCTGATCCATGGCCTGGGATGTTCTGGGCTTTACAAAGACTGCTCTTCCTTAGTCAAAAGTGCTCGGTGCCTGTCACTAAGTAGAGAGCAGAAATGGAGGCTGGTCTAGTTATTATGGAATTTTTTTTCAGTACTGGTATTTGAACTCAGAGTCTTACACTAACTACACAAATGATCTGTCATTTGAGCCACTCGGCCAGCTCTTTGTGTGCTAGTTATTTTTGAGATAGGATCTTGGTTTATTTGTGCTTCTTGCTGTACCTGGGATGATAAGCATGCACCACTGTACCCATGGACTCCTGTGAACTTTTATTTTTTTGGCTGGGCTAGCTCAAACCACAATTCCTTGGTCTCTGCCTCTCAACTAACTAGTATTACAGGCCTGGGTCACAGTGCTTGGCCAGTATAGTTTTGTTGTTGTTGTTGTTTGATTGTTGCCAGTCCTTGACCTCAGGGCCAGGGCACTGTCCCTGAGCTTCTTTTTGCTCAAGGCTAGCACTCTACCACTTGAGCCACAGCACCACTTCTAGCTTTTATTTTTCTGTTTATGTGGTGCTGAGGAATTGAACCCAGGGCTTGGTGCATGCTAGGCAAGCGCTCTACCACTAAGCCACATTCCCAGCACCCAGTATAGAATTTTTTTTTAATGCAGGGTTATTCTTACTTGAATTTGTTTTGGAAGTTTAAGGTTGAGTTTGAGGATTCTACTCAAGGGTTAGCTGAATGACTGCCTGAGCCTGTTTTAAGTATTGACAAATATTGACCTGGATTACCCTTTAATGCCCATGGACATGTCTCTGGGGCACAGTCTTCACTTCTGGCAGTGTGGTTAACATTGCTGTGTGTTGCTCTGTGGCTCTGAGGTTTGGCTTCAGATATGTGAGGGTGGATGGGAGGGTGATGGACAGTTCCCATTTGTGAACAAAATCTACTTTGGGACCTCAGTTCCTGCCCGCTCCTGCCTGCATTGTCTTTCAGGTGACAGAGAGGCCTCTGGGGGCTGAGGTAAACACAGAAAAAGACAGTCGGAGAGGTGTGCTGTGCACATAACTATTTCCTTCCCATTTGACATTACTCAGTTGGGAATCTTTAAAAAGTATTAGTAGAATGGTTTGTTTGATTTTTAAGACTGATTGATGTGACTCGGACAGAAACCCTCAAGAACAGCTTTTTTACTTTCAAGTGGAAGTTATTTCTCTCCTGCGCCTGGCTGTAAACAGTCGTGTCAGCTCAGCGGTGTAGTGGTGGGGAACCACTGGGCTTCAGCACCAGAGAAGGGGAGTCTTGTCTCAGCACCCTGTGGATAGCTTGGCTTGAAAAATATCCCTGCTTCCCCAGCACAGGCCAGAACAATACATTATAGGCTTCCCAAACCACGCACGCTGTCTGTTGGGTATTCTGGTTTCGTGGTTACTACATCCCTTTTAAAAATGTCAAAACCATTTGAACTCCTGTGCCATGAATAGGTAGGTTGTAGGCTAGATGGGGCCATGGTTTTCAATAGAAAAGAAGAGAGGATGAGTGAAAAGAAGGAATTGGCACTAAGTATTTAGATGTCAGACTCTAATATAGTCTCTGATGAAAAAAAATAGGTTAAGAAGTAAATTCTGGCAATCAGGTAAGGATATGTAATTGATTAATTAATTAATTTTTTGCCAATCCTGGGGCTTGAACTCAGGACTTGGGCACTGTCCCTGAGCTTCTTTTGCTCAAGGCTAGCACTCTACCTCTTGAGCCATAGCACCACTTCTGGCTTTTCTGTGTATGTGGTACTGAGGAATTGAACCCAGGGTAGGCATGCATGCTAGGCAAACATTCTACCACCGAGCCACCTTTCCAGCCCTAAAATTTTTTATATTATATGTTTACCCATGATAAAATTTCTCTTTCACTTCTAATCCTTATCTTCAACATTCCAAGCACAACTACTTAGTATTTATAACACTTCACAATCTTTTTTTTTTTTTATAATTGCCTACATATTGCCCAGAGAAGCAAACAGAGTTAGAGAGAAGGCTGGCTTTGCTGACAGATGTGGTAGCCTTTCACTTCCACAAAGGGAAGGAGCTGTTTCTGTCCCTGGAGACTTAAGCAAAGACATGGGTGTTGAGCAGGGGTACCTCAACAACTGAGTGCTAGGAGGAGGGGAATGGCTGGAGGAGACAAGATGAAAATCAATGAAAACCATCTTCCTCTCTGAAATGTTGACTCCTGTTGCTCATGCTTAGCCAAGAGTTGAAAGTTGTATTTCAAGTTCTCAGCTCATCACGGAGTAGAGCTGACATTTTGGTTCCTTGGAGGACAAAGCTCAGAACTGAGCACAATGGACCAGGCATCTCCTGCCCCTGCCCCCCCCCCCCAACTTCCTCTCTGTCTCTACCAGTGCACACTGGCCGAGGCTCAGCTCTCCTGGTTCTCTCCCTTCGCTACCCCTGCTACCCATTTCCATGGCAGGCGGGAACCATCCGGCCACATCACATTCCCTCTTCTCACCTGTTCTTCATTCTGGCCATTGGCTGCTGCAGTCAGAGATTCAGCCTGACTCTCCTTATTTCTTACTTTCATTTTTTATATGTTTTTATTATAAAGATACTGTACTGAGGAGTTACAGTGACACGAGCAAGGTAATGAATACATTTCCTATCAAGCATTGTTACCCCCTCCTCTGTTTTTCCCTACCATCCCTTCCCTCCCCACCTCCCCATATCCTCCCTCCCCCCCAAGTTGTAAAGTTGGTTTTCAACATAGTCTAACCCTCATTATTACCTCGTGTTGTCATTGACTCCAAAGTCAATGACGCTGATTCCACGGTGCTTCTTTCCCTTTATTCTCAGTCAAGTGTTTTTGGAACAGAAACCTACTTTCACTGCTCCAGCTTTCCACCTTGCAGGAGCTTCTCTGCTTGGTCCAGGATCTCTCCCGCGCCCCCTTCCATCCCTCCCTGCCCCACACTCCACACAAGTGCACTCTCTCTTTTTCCTTGTGAAGCAATGCTGCTGATTTTATCCTTGACAATGCGAGGGTGGGATGGTCAGTCCTTGGCTCACTGAGCGGCTGTTGCACACAGGGTCATTGATGCCTTGAGATGCCGAGTCCCTGCGGTGCTTGGTTCTCTCTGCCCTTCTGTGGTGGCTTCTCCACGTTCCCTCTGTCCACTGCTCTTGCTGTTTCTCTGAGTTCTTTCCAGAGCTTCTCCTGCCACATCCTCTCCTTTCTGGCTTCATGCATTCTGAAAGTGCCAGCGTTCACCTTGGATACTTGAAGACTCGGTTCTGATGGACTCCTCTTATCATGTTTCATTTTTGTCGTTGTTGATACTTTTTTTGGAGGGGGGTAATACTAGGGTTTGAACTCAGGGCTTTGAGCCGGCCAGGAGATTCTACCTGAGCCATATCTCCAGATCGTTTTTTCTGGTACCTTTTGAGATATGGTCTAGTCTTTTCCTTGGCCAGTGTAGACCAGGATCCTCCTATGGATGCTTTCTGCCTGCCTTTGCTAGGATGACAGGCATGCACCACCACACTCAGCTTTTTCTGTCAAGATGGCAAGCTCATGAAATTTTTGACCTCATTGGCATGGAGCCATGATCTTCCTGCATAGCTCCATAGCTGGTATGATAGGTATGCAACCACCATGCCCAGCTGTTGGGTGGTATGGCTTGAAATCTTGATCTTCTAGAATTAAGCCCCTTTCATGAGATGACAGGTATGACCCATTGGAACCTGCCCTGTTTTGATCTATGTCTGTCTCATGAACTGTATGTTCCTAGAAGACAAAGGAATCTTATTTATTCCTACTGAACAGTGCCTTGCTTCCATTGAACCCTTAAGACAACCCTGTATAGTTGATGTTATTTATTATACCATCTTCATTATGGACAAAGAAGCAAGAACTTAAACAAGCTGAACAGATATTCAGATATTCTCAATCAATATTATATGGCAACAGTCATAGGAGAGTTTGGATTTTATCTTTATAATGCATACTAGTTATGAATCTATACCAAAACAATAACTTGGAATAAGTATGAACTTAAGCAACACTCACTTTTGTCAAATTGTCTTATACTTTCTGAGACAGTAGAAAGAACTGAATTTTAACTTCCCAGACCTGATTTAAAATATTGTGCTAACCACTTCTAGCTAATTTGTACCAGGCTACTTACTGCCTTTGAGCCTTTCCTCATCTTTAAAATTGAAATAATAATAATAATAATAATAATAATAATAATAATAATAATAACAACAACAATAATATAACAGTTATGGTAATAATAAGGGAGGTGCTAGCTATTCAGAAGGTTGAGATCTAAGAATCGTGATTTGAAGCCATGGAAGAAAATTCTGAGACCCTATCTCAAATTTCCTAGTAAAATGTTCAGCTGGAAGCATGGCTCATATGGTAAAGCACCATCTGTGAAAAAGAAAACTAAGCCAGAGTGCAAAGCTCTGAGTTAACCCCAATATCGGCACACACAAATGAAGAGTAATAATAATAAAACAAGCTATATCCTGTCATGAATGGAAGTGTTTTTTAAGGTCCATATAAATGGGACTCCTGACTTGGTTTTCCTTTGGAGATATACATCATAGACCAGGTTCTGGCGAATTATTTCCGTTTCCTTCTGCCTGAACTTCATGAACAACTTAGAGATATTTTACATGTAAAAGTAAATGAATTAATATTTGCTAGCCCCAGGAAAAATGCAACATGTTGAATGTTGTCTAAAGTTGGAGTGTGGATTTCCATGTCTTAATGAGGGTCAGCCCCTAACCAGAAGCCGGGTTTCACGTGGCCGCTCAGCCAGGTCTCTCTGTAAGCGAGAGGCCCTTGCTTGCATTGCTGTGGACACTGGCTCCCTATCCCTGTGAAGCAAGGCTCTCCTCCTCCCTCCCTGTGGCCTGGCTGCTGTGGTTACCCGAAGGGTTCACTTGGCAGAGTTTGTTCTGAGCCCTATCACTTTTCTTGATTGAATATCTGCTGTCACATTGTCGCCCAGGTTTTGCTTCCTGCAGGAAGGAGCCCTGGCGAGTCCAGGCAGCTGCATTGGACAGGGTGGCTTGTATCAGCCGCTACTCAGTTTTGTATTCTAAATACAAGGTTTCCAACTACAATGCTCCCGGTGCCCATCTAAAAAGCTGGAGGCTTTTATCTTGTGGATTGATAAGACTTTTAACTTGTTATTAGTCTGAATAAAAAGTTTTTAGTGAGGACTCTTGCATTTACTCTGTGATTCCACCTTAGAAAGTCATTTAAAATAATTTTATTTGTTTATCTATGTTCCAAAAACTTCTCCCAGTGAGGGGATAGACCTGGAGAAGTATATTGTCTGCCTTCCTTAATCACCTGGCTTCATCTTAAAGGTAAACTTTAAGCAGAAAGTTAGGCTCACATGGGATGGAGGAAATGTCAGGGAGAGGCAGGGCTCATAGAGGCCACAGTGAAATGCAGTGGAGTTATGCCGCTTGCAGACCCCTTCTTAGAAATCACTTCGCACCCCCTCACCCACATGGTTATTATTGGTGCTATTTGGTCGGGAGCCAAGTCTGAGTAACTGCTGATCTGGGCCAGTGGCTGGGTTTCCCCAGAGACTCTGCAAATGGAACAGTGGATTAGTTGATGTTGCATCACTGTAATAAAATACCCGATACAGGCTACGTAGGAAGAAGATGATGAAATTGCTTTCTTTTGTACCACCAAAGCAAAGGAGTGATCACATACTGGGCCCTTTGAGGAACTTTTGCTCCTCCTTTTATGCTTTGCTCTTTCCTCCTAGGTTTTGGTTACATTATGGCCTAAGTAGTCTGGTGAGTTAATCTAGGAAATGAATTTCCCTATGACATTGCTCTATGGTAAACACATTTCCTGTTTTGTGAGGAGGAGATGTTATGCCTTTTTGGCTAGATCAGTTCATTTGTATATCTGATGTGGATGGGATATTTTCTGTGTCCTACACTCTTCTAAGCTTTGGAATGAAATGGAGGAAAGATACAAAAAAATTGCTTAAATTTTAGTGGCTGGTTGCTGGGCACTATGCCAGGGAACAAATGAATAAGATCATTTAGTTAGTGGAAATAAAGGAAGATGCAGGAAAGGAAGGTGGCTGTGGGGAGAGGGGAAGGAAGGTGTCACTGAGAGGGGACTTGTCAGCCCGTATACACTGGCCCAGGCAAAGAAGAACCAGCTTCTCTCTACCACTTGACCAGGTGCAGAGCTCTGTGGGCCTGGGACCATGAAGAATAGCCACTTCTCTTATGCTATATCTCTATACTGTTCCATCATAGTGGCTTTGAGCCTCACGAACCACTGAGTATTAATGTGGTTAGTCCAAATTGAAATGCTCTGTAAGGAAATACATATCTGGTTTTGAAGACTTCTTTTGTTGTTGTTGTTTTGTAGTGGGGCTTGAACTCAGGGCCTTGGTGCTGTCCTTTAGCTTATTATTATTATTATTATTATGCTTAAGACAGATTGGGTACTCTAACACTTGAGCCATAGCTCCACATCTGGTATTTTGGTGATTAATTGGAGATAAGAGTCTCACAGAATTGCTTGCCTGGGCTGGCTTTGAGCTACAGTCCTCCAATCCCAGCCTCCTGAGTAGCTAGATTTATAGGTGTGAACCACTGGTGCCAGGCAACTGAATTTTTTAAAAACTAAAGCAGAATTTTCCAGTCAGTTATATGCTGATTGCACAATGAATTGATAATATTTCAAATATATTGGTTATGTAAGCTTATTAAAATAAGTCCTCCTAGGTTTTTTTTTTTTACAAAGAACTTTTTAGGATTGGTAAGTCTTTTTTTTTTGGTCCGGTCGTGGGGCCTGAACTCTGGGCCTGGGCGCTGTCCCTCAGCTCTTCAGCTCAAGGCTAGCGCTCTACCACTTGAGCCACAACGCCACTTCTGGCTTTTTTCTTTCTGCTTATGTGGTGCTGAGGAATCGAACCCAGGGCCTTGAGCATGCAAGGCAAGCGCTCTACCACTGAGCCACCTTCCCAGCCCACAAAGAACTTTCTAAAATTAGCCTGCAACAGTTTCTTTTTACTTCGTGAATGTGATGACTAGTTAAAAATGCTGTCTGTGGCTTGTTATATATATCTGTCAGAGAGCATTGGTGGAGACAAGAGGAAACCGGCGCTTGGACTCAAGGCTGAGATGGTTTGGGTAGGCCCAGCACTGAAAGGAGCGCTGTTGCAGTTCTGGGTCTGTTTTCCTTTGGGCAGGTCATTTGGTTCTCTAGGTTTTCCTTATCTATCAAATGGGCTCAATGAGAACTACCCTGTGGGGTTGTGCTGAGGAATGTGTCTTTGGTAGTATGTCTGCTGTGTGCTAGGCTCTGGGAAATATGTTCTGCACAGCTGTAATGAACAATAGCCCATTTCCTTTCCCAGTTCCTGACATGTCATCGGTTGGTGGTACCACCATGAGTACTTGGGAATGTAGGGAGCCGCTGCATTGGGAATTGCTAGGCAGGTTCATCACACTATTAATTTGCGTTTTTGATTTGTTCTTTGCACTTGAGGTCTCTGAGGTCCTTATTAGATGAGGAAAGTAAGGATTCCCATTTACAAATAAAGAGACTCAGGATGGCTCATGTGATCCCACATACATGGAGCCTGGCCTGGGGAGTCTGCGCCACCTTCATTCTCCTCAGTGGTAGACAAGTCCTTCCTCAGGAAGCTAGAACAACTCTGGTGCCAGCACCATCTGAGATCTTCTCTGGCAAAGGCTTATGTTCGGAATGCTTTTGATACACTAGTTCTACCAAAGCGATAAGCTGCAAGTAACAATGCCAGAATGCCAGAATCCTTTAGGCCTTTTGATGCTCAACTCCATTTGTGATTGCCATACTCCCTCTTCCCCGCCAGCCATTTTAAATAGTGATTGGTTGGAAGAGAATGCTGATACCCTTAATGTGGCAGAAAGCCAAAGGACGTTCCTGTGCAGGCAGTCTGTATCCCTGTCAGGAATGCAGTAGCATGGTATGTATTTAAATCATACTACGTTGAGTCTAATCCACAAATGTTGACTGCCTGTCCTCTGCCAGGGATTCTTCTGGGCTCTAAGACTCTATCCGTGAACAAACATCCCACACAGTGGTGGGAGAAGTGATAATGTCAAGCTAAGAACATGTGCTCTATAAGTGTTGGTTGGTATTGCAATGGAGAAATGTCAGAGTCAGCAACAGAGAGGAGACACGATCAAGGAGTGGGAGGCTGGCAATCATAAATGGGGTTGTTAGTAGCCTCACTCCTGAGAGACACTTCAGCAAAGACCTGATGAAATCTAGGTAGCATCATGTGGCTACAGAAGGAAGCAGAGAACCTAGCTGAGGACATAGCATGTAAAAATGCTCTGAGCTAGGGTCTGGGTGTCGCTGGCTAGTTCAAGAAATGGTGAGACTCTGTGTAGATGGGGTGTAGTAAGTTGAGGGAAGAGTAGCAATGGCAGATGAACTGGATGACCAGGTCCCTGAGCAAGGCCTTATTGACTGTTGCAAAGAGCTTGCTTTCTAGCTTAGAGGGATGGGAAGTTACTGGGAATTCTGAGAGAGGGGTCATGGCATCCTGAGAAGGGCCACTCTGCCATCTGCATGGAGTGTGATGATGGGCAGAGAAGAGACTTGGCCGGAGGCTCTGGCACTCATCCAGTTGAGGTGTGATGGGGTTAGTTCTTGAGAAGATGCGACCAGTCAGTCTAGTTGAGTGTTTCTAGTTCTAGTTACAGTTGTATAAGAGATATGGATTGGGCTTGGCTAGGCTTAGTGATAAATGAACAGAATGAAGTGAGAAGAGGAGCTGAGGAGAAATTTGCAGGCCAGATCGTAGTGAGCAACGTTAACTGTCATATGGAGCTAGTGAGATCAAGGATCGCTAGCTGGAAATTCATGGAAGGGGAACAGAATGCCATTCTTGGCAGAGTGCTGTGACTGGTAATTTTGGAGAAGTGGCTTTTTTCTTTTTGATCTGGTCTTTCATTGGCAATTGTTGTAAAGAGCTATCTTTCTTGTCTATCCCTCTCTCAGTTATTAATATTTTACAAATCAATACTGAAATTACTGTAAAGGGATCATAAAATGCAAACTTTTTGTATGCATATCTCATTTTCTTTAAAAGAAATTTACTTTAAAAATCATAAATGTTTTGATGGTTCTTGCTGGCTCTTTATATTATTTTTAAAGGCCCCTTGGTGAAGTCAGGGAACTAAGACTTTCCTGTTTGTAGCTCTGGTGCTTGGAACGCATTGATTAAACAGCTGTTATACTATACGATAAATAAGGGACTTAGTTACTTTGAAATTGAAGTCAGAGTAGCTAACACCTAAAGCATACTGTGGGAAACAGGAAAGATTGAGGTTTTTCTGTTACAGCAGAGTGATGGTTTCTGAAAACCTGCACTGAAAATCTGCACTGATTTTTTAAAAAAATATTGCATCTATGATAAAATGTTGGAAGTTTCTCATTTTCATATGTAATGGCAGAGAAGTTAATGTTAACTGCATATGCTACATTGGTACAAATATAGTATTATAAGTCTTATGTGATCTACATAAAACAACAAATTCATTACTGATGTTTGCCTTGCTATTCTGTAAGAACAATTTTAGTTGTCACAGATTTAAAGAACTAATGCTTCATTTTTAATAGTCCATGTAGTTACTACTTTTTTCTACTTACTAATAACAAGAACTTAAGGGATCAACAGGGAAATTCCTAGGGGCCAAAGATTTGTTTCCCAGGAGACACCTACATTTAAACTTGACAGTCTCTAGTGTCTATTCTTCACCAAGGTAAACAGCATGCTCTCCTTGCTGAATTCCTGCTCTGCTAATTACATTAGAAACTGACCTGTGTAGTTTTCTGTGGCCATCCATTGCAGATGAGTACCTGCTTAGGCTTTCCTTGAAGGTCTAGATCATTGTGGATCTCTGTCCAAATTATCAAAGTCTGCCTGTATAGCTGAGACTTCATCTTCCCAGAGTTTTGTTGGTACCTTTAGGGTCACACTCTGGAAGGCTTGGAATGAGCTAGACTTGTAATGATCTTAAAATTACCTTATTCAGCTAGGCATCAATGGCTCATGCCTATAATCCTGGTCACTCAAGAGGCTAAGATATGAGGATCCAGGTTTGAAGCCAGTCATTAACCACTTTAACCACCAAAAAAGCCAGAAGTAGAGCTGTGGCTCAAGAATAGGGTTCTATCCTGGAGGTATAAAATCTCACAAACAATGCCCCATAGCTATACCTGTCTTCATTCCAGGCTCTTGAGTTCAAGCCCCAGGATGAGTGCGTGTGTGCATGCACACATGGGGGCACATGCACACCACACACACACACACACACACTCACACACACACACACACACACACACACACACACACACACACACTACCTTGAGTTCTGTTTTAAGAACAGGATCTGACATTAGTTTCTGAAATTCTCTGTTTCCTCTGACTCAGCGTGAAATGGGACCTTATAAATACCTGTTCTTTTGGGATCTTGATGGTGTGCTCACCTGTCTTTGCTATGAGATCTGACTTGGCCAAAACCACAGTTTCCTCAAGTTAAAAATAGACAAGTATGTGCCTTCAGGGACAGTGTCTTTCTGCAACTCACACTGGGGCATTTTAGGCTTTGGACTGTTCCAAAATGGCCAGTTTCCATGATGCCCAGTGGCCTTTGATGGTTTTGCCCAGAGACCTGGCTCTCTTTCCTCACTTACAGGCTGAAGAAAGGAGGCTCTGTGTGGAGAGCACACATGGAGACTTCCTTGAGACAGCGAACAGAGTTCAGTTTGTCACTCGCCAGGCTAAATTAATTAAGCAGCAGGCTGGAAGTGGGGCAGACTGGCCAAGTGGACATGGCGCAGAGCCCGTGTGTGGCTGTGGACATTTTCTAGTGCTGCCTTGTCTCTCCAGGAGAAGAAACATTGAAATTGTAGTTTGGAGAAAGCATCCATGTATTGTTTTGGCTACCAGATTTTAGTCCTTCAAACTAGTTACGTAGTATTTTTCTAACTAGATTAATTCTAGAAAATTTTAATTTTTATTTAACAAAAGACATTTAATTTCAACATTTATACCATTTTTAAATGACCCCATGTATTAATTATCCCTCACTTAAGCTTCCGAAAGTTTGACAATTCTGTGACAAGAAGTGGTCAGAATTTATTATTTTATTTTTAAAGTATTTATTTATATATTTAATTTAATTTTATTGTCAAGGTGATGTACAGAGGGGTTACAGTTACACATGTAAGGGAGTGAGTACATTTCTTGTCAAACATTGTTAACCCTCTCCATGTTTTTCTCCTACTTTCCCTCCCCTCAATACCCCCCCCCCCAATTGTAACGTTCATTTCCAACATATTCTGTTGTGTGTATCGCTGTTGCATTGGTTCATACTCTTTGTCTTTTGTCTCACCATTTTGTTCTTCCCCTTCCCTAATTCAGATAAATGTGTATACAATACACAGGATACCAAAATCAAACACAGTGACAATTGTATATAGAGGGGAAAAAATGAAAAAAATGAAAGAAAATTAAGAAATACTTCACATAATACATTAAAAGCAACCACTTTGTATTTTTAAATAGCTATACAAACAGGTTCCAATTCAGCATGTCGATTTCTGAATACAATGCATCTGTGTGTGTGAGGTGGAGGGGTACAAGGTCTAAGCGCTATTGTGTAGCTTTGTCACTCAAGGCTGGCCCTCTGAAACGAGCCATACCTTCACTTTTAGTGTTTTATTGGAATTAAGGCTCTTACAAGCTTTTCTGCTAGCTTCTGACTGGGAGCTTCAGATCTCAGCCTCCTAAGTAGCTAGAATTACAGATCTGAGCCACCAGCAATGGGCAATACATTTGTCACTAATCCTTGTCTCCTGCACCTATCCAAACCCCACCTATTACCCCCAAATTTCCTATTTCCATTTTCACATCAGTTACAGGTTAGCATGGCTAACAAATTTAAATTAGTACAAATGGATAAGCAAGTCGGTAGGAAGACCTAGACTGTCCCTGTTAAGAGCTGAATTGTATCCCCATCAAAATTTTAACCCCCAGTGCCTCAGAGTGTGACTTTTTTTGGAGACAGGATCTCTACACAGATCCTCTACAGACTCATCAAATTAACACATGGTCATTAGGATGGATCCCAATCTACTACAGATACCCTTAGAAAGAGAGGAAAAAGCCACAATGAGAAGGTGGCCTTCTACCGGCCAAGGAGAGCAACCACAGAAGAAACCAACCTGCCAGCCTTGATCTCAGCACTCAGAGGAAGCGATTTGCTTTGTGTAAGCCCCCAGGTTGTTGCAGCCCTAGCAAATGAATGCATATTGTGTGTGATCAAGAAAATAGAGCATAAAGTTTTATACCTAAGCAAGTAAAAGTTTTAAAACCTCAGTTGGGATTAAATATCGTATGATGGGGGAAAACTAAGGCTAAGTCCCTGTCTTCATTGCTAGAGGTCTGGCTGAGGAGAGGGGGAACACCAGGAACACTGTGAGGCTGAACTCTAGAAGGATCCTTTCAGCATCGTACTGCTATCTCCCAGCAGCTTCTGCTGTGTTACAAGTCCAAAGCCCCAAAGTTAGTTCTGGTTTCATCCATAATTGGAATATAGGTCTCTTGTTTCTGGTATAAGGCAGAGCCCAGTGCTCCCGTGTCCCAAGGCTGGCTTGCTCTATCTGTCTGTCTATCTGTCTGTCGGTCTGTGTCTCTGTCTGTCTGTCTGGGTTCTGCTGTTTTGACAAAGTGGACTTTGGCAACCTCTTTTCTTCTTTCTTCTTTTCCTGATCTGTTGTTAGGTTTGTTGTTTGGTGGTTGTTATGGTTTCCACATATAGAAGGCCATAAAGTATAACAGAAAGTTGATTACTGTGTAACAGTTGATTGCCACTTACTTTAAGCTATTAAAATCAAGTTGAGGTAAGCCCCTCCCCTGGATCTCATTCTTCTGGAGGTGCTACCTTGAATTTGGCATGTATCTGTGTGCATACTCCATGTTTATCTCTGGACTTGTATTGAAACCATAGAGGCTGATCAGTGGCTACTGATTTATAGTTAGATGGGAGTAAAGGCCCAGTGTGCTATTATACACTTGAATGACAAGAAGTATCAATTGTGTACTGCATACTTCCAGAAGCTCAAAGAAAAGAATTAAGGATTTCACTGTAAAGAAGTGAAAAGGGTTTGTGAGAAGTTCAATCTGATATTACATAGTGTTTGCACATATCTAAACATCACATGTCAACTCATTGATTTGGGCAGTTTTAATGTATCAGTTAAAAAGTAAATGAATTTAGTTGAAACAACTAAAGATAATAAAGTAAATTTAAAAATTAAAGTAGGTGTTACTAAACAATGTACACTATCATAGTTCATATGTTAAATGCTATATAAAAGATATGTTGGGCTGGGAATGTGGCTTAGTGGGAGAGTGCTTGTGTAGCATACGTAAAGCCCTGGGTTTGATTCCTCAGTACCACATAAACAACAACAACAAAGCCGGGAGTAGCACAGTGGCTCAAGTGGTAGAATGCTAGCTTTGAGCAAAGAAGCTCAGAGACAGTGCCCAGGCCCTGAGTTCAAGCCCTAGGACTTGGGGCGGGGGAGGGAAGATATGTCACATGTATCTCTAAATTTCAGTCATCTCTAAATTTCTTATAATACCTAATACAATATAAGTACTATTCATATAGTTGTGATAGTGTTTTGTTTAGGGACTAAAGACAGATCTGCAGTTGGTTGAATTATAGATGTGGAACCTATGAATACAGAGGGCTGACCAAGCCATACTTCTTTGTTCTCTTGCTGGTGTTTATTTAGGTTGCTCCTGAAGCTTCTATGAATATTCTTATGCTTATTTCCTCGTGTGTATGTGAGAAAGTCTATTCAGGGTGTGTATTCGTGGGTGGAATTGCTATCTCAGAGTGTGTCCATTTTCAGTCTTTCTAGAAACCATCAAGTGTTCCTAGCAGGTGGTTGGACCAGTTTACACTCCTATTTAGCAGCATGAGCTCCTGGTGTGGCATATCTCTGGCAGCAGTGATTTTCGACTAATTGAATGCATTTTAATTTCTCTGATTATGAATGAATATTGGCATCTCCTTCATGTTTATTGGCTGCTTGGTGTTTTACATGTGTATCTTTTTATTTTCTTCTTCTCAGAGCCAGAATAGACATAATGATCCTAGAGTCTACCTCTCTAATGTCGTAAATAAAGAAAAGGGGTACAAAACTGTAGGGCTAGCTCAGGGTCCCCCAACTGACCCAGACCAGGTATCCTGATTCTCATTCCTTCATGTCTTTCTATCAATCAGATCACCATTTGAATGCATGATCTTTGGTGTTCCTTAGCGCAGGGTTCAGGGCTAGTTCAGGAGAGTTTTGCTTTCCTGTGTGTGTCACTGTATAAAATGGCTTGTTCCCAACTTTTTGAACCCTAATCATCCTCTCCTTGTTTATAACCCTCTAGAGTTTCCAGAAAGTAGAAACCGCTAACTTGGTCTCCTGACTTTTCTCCCTCCTCTTTTTTAAAATTTAATTAAATCAATCAATTTGTTTATTTATTTTTGTTGGTCATGGGGCTTGAATTCAGGACCTGGGTGCTGTCCCTGATCTTTTTCACTGAAGGCTAACCACAGCTGCACTTCTGGTTTTCAGGAGGTTAATTGGAGATAAGAGTCTCGTGGACTTTCCTGTCTGGTTTTGAACCGTGATCCTCAGGTCGCCGCCTCTGGAGTAGCTAGGATTACAGGTGTAAGCCACCAACACCTGGCTTCTTTCTAACTCTTCAGACCTCTCTCTGTCCCTCTTTCTTAATCTCCAGCTACCCTGGTTTTCTTTTACTCTTTCTGTGAGGGAGAGAGTACTTCATTTGAACTCAAGGCTTTGTATTTGATAAGCAGGCATTCTACCCCTTTTAGCTTTAGTTGTTTTTTTAAACAGGGTCTTGCATTGATACCTCCTGCAGGCTTGGACTACAAGCCTCCCATATACACTTCCTGCATAGCTGAGATGGCATATGTGTACCACCACACCCAGCTTTTTGGTTGAGATAGGGTTATGTGCACGTTTTCCATGAGCTGGCCGTGAAACATGATTATCTCGGCTTCTACTTCCCAAGTAGCTAAGATTACAGGCATGAGCCACCACACTCAGCTTTACTTTTGCCATCCATTTGATCAACACCCCCCCCTGCTTCCTCAACAGGCCTCAGCTGTTTTCTCCACCTGCAGGACTTGCCCTGCTCATTGTTGGGCTCTCAGCTCCAGTGGTCCTTTCCCCCAGGAACTTGTTCCCATCCTCCCTAGTAGGCCTCACCTCATCTCATGTTCACAAGACTCATGATGGTCACCAGTGTACACTCCTGATTATTTATTAAGTACCAGGAAGTTGAGGACTGTGTATGGCTTGGCTCACCTTCCCATCTTAACATTGTGCAAGACACATGACTGGAACTTGGTAAATATTTGTGGGATGAGTGAATGAATAAATGATCAGACTCTCCCATGCTCTACTTGCCTGATTCTCTGGAGAAGAAAATGTCATCAGACCAGCTCATTTCCTTGGTAGCCAAACCCTGCATTGTGTTCTTCAGGAACTCATGGCTCCCAGCACATGGCAAAGGAATTAACAAAAAAAGGGGGGGGGAGAGTGAGAGAGAGAGAGAGAGAGAGTAGGAGAGAGAGAGGGAGAGGGAGAAGGAGGAAGAGGGAGAGAGAGGGAGAGAGAGGGAGGAGAGGGAGAGAGAAGATTAGACATTGTGAGGAGGTGGGGGCTAGATAAATACCTTCCTAATAACACAGCTCTGAGATTGAGCCATTAAACTCCCCTCAAGTGCGGCCAGCTGTGTCATCAACTGCACATCCACGACATTTTGGGCCACGGCAGCATGGGTCAATACTCTTCTGGAAGCAGGTTGCGTTAAGTTAGAGGGGGTGGCCCTCGGAACAGATCACAGCTCTCACCTGAGCCTTTCCTTCTGTGATTTTGTGATCCTGTGATTTCCTTTCCTTCTGCTTTGAAGAACCCAACGTGATGGTGCATTATAAGAGTAAGAAACAGTTTGGGTTTCCCCCCTCGATTGATTCTTTTACTTGCATAAGGCAAATTTGACTTCTAAGACTTATCATTTTTCTACTGATCCTTAAGAATAATGGAATCCTCAGCATAAATCTAAACACTATCCAAAGATTTATCTGACTTTTTTTATGTGTATGGTGTTAGGGATTCCACCCAGGGCCTCAAGAATGCTGAGGCAAGTGCTCTACTATGGAGCCACATCTCTAGCCTGACATTTTGCTTTTGTTGTTGAGTTTCCTTTGGACCTTAAGCAACCCCAGCATTACCAAGGAGGGAAGGGGAGACATTGCTATCTTCTGTGAGCACGTCCCTGATTATTAACAGCATGGAAGAGCTATAGTTCTACATTAATCTTAATCCGCCACCCAAAGAAATTAATTATCTTTGCTTATGTAGCAGTAGATAGCAAATTCACATTTTTCAAGATGGACAGTAGTGAACTGGCATGTGTTCTGTTTAGTGCTGGCATCTATTCCTAGGCAGGAAGTTCTGGACTTCAGCTTGTTCTCAGCCTGGGGAACTGCAGGTTCCCAGTGGGTGTGACTGCACCAGGACTCTGGTGTGGCAAGAATGCCAAGCAGGAACATTAAAGCTAATTAAACAAAGCCACCTGTCTCCACAGAAGTCTAATTCTTCAGCTCTAAAATAGAAGATATTTTCCTGTAGCATAGTGTTGTTCTTTCAAATGACTCTTTGGTAAAGAACATGTACTTATTTCGATTTTTGAGCAGAAAGTGATGGAGATGCAGCGAGCCTGGGCTGTACGATCTTCAGGTCACAAATCCATCTCTGCTTTCATGTTTAGTGAAGTATGCTAATGTGTCATTCAAGGACCTATCATGGTGGTGCAGATTCCATAAGGTTTTATGAGTGAGCTTATGGGTGTAGAACTTGTGTCCTACGTAATAAGCTCATTGTTCAGGGCTGGCTATTATTAGTTATGCTAATGTTGTTGTTTTCTTGGTTTCTCTGTGATAGTTTGATCCTCAATAGCCAGATCTCATTCAGAGAATGAGAGGCTGTTTAATGAATACCACTAAGATCAGGACTGCAATTCAAGGCCAACCTGGGCTAAAAGTTTAAGAGATACCCATTTCAACTAATAAAGTTGTGTAGTGGTCCAAGCCTGTAATCCCATCTACATGAGAGACCTAGGTAGGAGGATCATAGTCCAAGGCCAGCACCAGTTTAAAAAAAATGTGAGCACCTGTCTGAAAAGTAACTAGAGTAAAAATTGCTGGTGCTAGTCAGATACCAGTGGCTCATACCTGTAATCCTAGCTACTCATAAGGCTGAGATCTGAGGATCACAGTTCAAAGCCAGCCTGGGCAGAATAGTCTGTGAGACTCGTATCTCCAGTTAACCACAAAAAGCCATAAGTGGAGCCGTGGCCCAAGTAGTAGAGCAGTAGCCTTGAGCACAAAAGTTCAGGGACAGCACCCAGGCCCAGAGTTCAAGCCCCAGGACTGGCAAAAAAAAAAAACAAAAAACAAACCAAAAAAAAAAAAACCACCCAATAACTGCAGCCATGGCTCTAGTGATGCAGTGCTTGCCTTGCTTGATACAAGCGCAAGGCCCTTAGTTCAAACTCTAGTTTTGACCCCCTTCCCCTGCCCCCCCTGCCCTGTCAATTAAAAAAAATCTTCCTTAGGAGATACTTACTGACTTCTCTTTACATTCCATTTGCCAGAGATGGATGGATCGTGGCCATGCATAGCTGCAAGGTAGTCCAGACAGTTAGGTAGTTCTTCAGCAATAGAAAATCATAGACTAAGGAGGTTGCAGATGGCTGTTGGATAGGCAAAGTACAAAATAAAATTCAGAAAATGACATTTCATTATTTTATCTTTTAAATTAACTCTTTTGGAGTACTCTTTCAACCTGTAGGGCAAGACTCACTAGAGGTGTGCAAAAGTCAACCTAATCATTTGTCCTTCCTTACTATTAAAAGAGTGAAGTATGGAGAAATAGGAAATCATTGAGTAGGGATGGAGATGTAACTTTATGGTGGACATTTTCCTAGCATGAATAATTCCCTGGGTTCAATCACTATTAAGAGTCTATCAACTATATCTCATTTGGTTAGGGCATGTATTTTGTGTAATATTCATTTCATTTACATACATATATTTATGTGAAACATATATATACCTTCTCTTAACTGTGCATTATAGCAAAAAAAACTTGGAAAGCTATTGTTCTGCAGAATATTGATTTTGCTAAGACTTTTTATTATAAGCAATTTAAGAAATGTGCAGAGAATGTGGAGGAAATGTCATGTAAAATCATTTATGATCAGAATGAAAGCTGTACGTTCCAGCAAAGACAGTGGCACGGTTGTGGAAGAAGGTGGAATGTGATCTGCAGTCATTCCATGAAGTAGGCACAGGAAAGGCGCAGAAAGGTCTTTGAAAGGGGTGATATTTAGGTCAAGACTGCAAAGACAGAGATTTCTATTCTGCCCACCATCACGGTCTGTCATTCATTTTGGTGTGCCCACCTCATCGCCTCAACAAAACTATTGTAGAAAGAACTATACAAATTGAAGGACAGCTTTATTTTAGTCTGGAGCCATTCATTTTACCTTTTTAAAAAAGCTGCATTTTCTAAATCCCACAATGTCAAAGCCACAAGGTGGCTTTTGGACAAATCATCTTTACCTCTCGGACTGGAGGTAGTAATTGTTTCCTTTGTCTTACCAGCAAAATGTAGCCATGTATGTGCTCCTATATCACAGCTCTCATAGAATTAGAAGCTTGACATTGCCAATAAAACAGAATGACTTCACTGAAAAAATCAGTGCTCCTTGCTTCATAGTATCATAGTGTTGGAGGATGCTTCAGAGTCACACGATCCAACCTCACTTAATTTATACTGAGAAATGATCTTTGCATATGTTGCAGTCATGAGGTGTAGACCAAGAGCCCAACTTGGGTCAACTTTCTGTTGGCCCATGCTGTGAGTTTCAGGGGAGAGGAAGTGTGCACCTGAGAGAGGACTGTCTCTGGATCTTCCTGTCTCACTAGAAACAAGTGATTCCACTCCTTGTGGTTTATTTCCTGCTGAGTTTAGACCTACCACTACTGGTATTCCTGTCCCTTCTGCTCAGTCCTCTGTGCAGGGTTTCTGTGCTTTCATGGACTGGGTTTTGCAGTCATTAGAATTCCAAGTTACTGCCCAGGCTACAGTGACCTATTTTCAGCATCAAAAAAGATCAGCTACTGTCTCCTTGCCAGGCTGTGTTAGGTGTTTGCCGTTCCTTGGCTTCCTCTGCACTCTTGAATAATTGCTTTCCCTAACAAGCTCAGTCATCTTCTCCAAGTGGTGTGGAAGGTGGTGATAAGTTCTACCAGTCCTGTGCTATAAGAGCTGGCTGATTGTGTGTGTGTGTGTGTGTGTGTGTGTGTGTGTGTGTGTGTGTGTGTGTGTGTGTGTGTGTGTTATCCAGTTCTAAGAGGGGTATGGCTTCTGTTCTTTGCCTCAGTGAGGGTAGCATGGATGGTCCCGTTTCATCAAGACACAGGGGAAAAGGAGCCTGTATAAGAAAGAAAAGAAAAGAAAAAAAGAACTTATTTTATCTGGGTGCTAGCCATGGCTAGATCAATTCTAATATCCAGTCATGTAGGCATTACTGTCTCCCTGTCTGGACAATAAATATCGTCTTTATTTGCCCAGAAGCTGCTACCCAACCCTGATTCTTCCCTTCCGCTATGTGCTGCCCACAGGTAGCCTTGAGGACATGCTGAAGGGATGTGTGCACGGTAGATTTCATAAAAGGCCCAACGTGGGCAGGCTTTGTGGAGCCATTTCAGTTCTCTTCAACAAGTCGTTTGTCAAACCTGTCTTTTCTCTTTCCTAGCCTCTTTATTATAAGTAAATTTATGCAATTTAAAAATGTGTGACATACTGTCTTCTTTTTTTTTCCCCCAAGTGACTTACTTTTTAGAGGATTTCCAAAATGAACCTTGAGGATATTATGCCAAGTAAAATCTAAGGAGACAAATGCTGCGTGATTCCTTTTACATGAGGTACTCAGAGCAGTGGAGCTCACAGAAGAAGAAAGAGCATGGTAGCTTGGTGCTGGTGGCTCATGCCTATAATCTTAGGAGACTGAGATCTGAAGATTGTGGTTCAAAGCCAGCGCAGGCAAGAAAGTCCGTGAGACTCCAATGTCCAGTTAACCACCAGAAAACCAGAAGTGTAGCTGTACCTCAAAGTGGTAGAACACTAGCTGTGAGCATAAAATGCTCAGGGACCATACCTAGGCCCTGAGTTCAAGGCCCACAACCAACAAAAAAAGGGGACGTGGTGGCAGACAAAGGTATATGCAAAGGTCTTGTATAATGGGTACAAAGTTTCAGTTTTACAAAGAAAAGGCTAATGGGATGGGTGGCAGTGGTGGTCACACCCCATATATTTATACCATAGAAGCATTCACTTACAAGTGGTTATGATGGCACAATTTGTGTTATAGGTATTGTCTAAATGCTGGCACTAAGAAAACCTAGCCTGTCCTCTGTCATGTATTTCTATTCCGCTCATAGATACTCATCATTAAATGGTAGTGGGGACATGTGCAGTGCCTTTCAGATAAGATACATCAGCCACAGGCTAACCATCAAGTAAGCAAAAAGGGGACCTCAGAGATCATCAGACCCACTCCCCTTATTTTGAACAGTCCAGATGGTCCAGCCTGACCCACCTGACCCAGAGTTTTTCACTCATTCATTTATCCATTCTTTTGTCCGTCTAATTATTCAGGAACATATATATATATTGAATACTCACCTGTGCTAAGTATAAGCTTGGATCCTGAGGACTGTCTTTGACTTCTTGGTGCCTGTAAACATGTAGGAAGGAACACATTCACATCTGCCAACCATAATAAAACTTAATAAATGGAACAATAGGCCATTAACTAGCAGAGCTTTGAGGACGCATTGTTAATTCTGCCTACACGCCTTCATCCTTTCAGTAGCTGACTATTGGGGAGCTTAGGGTTTTGTGGATTCTTTGAATGTTTAAAGTAGGAAAAAGACCAGGGGCAGCAGGCTGTGGATGTAATGTCAATGACAGAATAACACAAGAGGGCAATTATCCTTTAGCAAGAATTTCTCCATCAAGGTTTTTTGTATAGTAACAGCTGTGTGCATAGTGAAGAGAAAATGGCCAGTGTATATTTATTATACAGTGAATTATATTTTACTCATATCAAGAAAATTAATATTGATATGGGCCACCTATTGAAAGATGAAAATTGATTTTTAAAGCATACAACAGATATAGGTAAGTATATTGGGTGGTATGCAAGTATATATAGATGTATTCATTGAAATATGGTATATTCAAAGGAGAACTCAGATATTGTCACTCCTTAGAAAGGCAAAGTCAAAGTTTAACTAAATGAACACCAGGAAGTAGGTACTCGAAAGAGATGGGGTAGGGTCGAGGAAAAAGGGAGACATGAAATGGAGAAGGAAAAATGAATAATATAGCAAGAACAAATAAAACAACAACAACAATGTATATCCTACCACATTAAGAAAGGTGGGCTTTGAGGGATGGATGAGAATTGATCAAAGGATCACATTGATCAAGACACATTGTATTCATGAACTGGTTTTTTGAATGACAACTCCTTAAAGATAATAACAAAACATACACATACACACAACAGTACAACCAGTACTCATTCAGTTCCTGGCATGTAGGCAGAATTATTGTAAGTCTGTGAGGAGTCATCGTTGTCATCAGCCTAGTAGCTTCCTTTTATCGACCACTTTCTCTGTGCCAGGTACTGTACTGAACACTTTTTTGCTTCATCCTTTCCTCTAATTCTCAAAATAAAATTCAAACAATTCAAAGCCAGCTGGAGCAGAAAAGTCTAAGAGACGCTATTTCTAATTAACCAGTGAAATGCTGGATAGGGAGGCATGGCTCAAATTGTAGAACATAAAAATTGAAGTACTGGAACACACACACACACACACACACACACACACACACACACACACACTCACTCACTCTGGATAGGGAGGCATGGCTCAAATTGTAGAACATAAAAATTGAAGTACTGGAACACACACACACACACACACACACACACACACACACACACACACACACTCACTCACACCCAAACAAACAAAAACCATGTTTGATCTATGCATGTGTGATATAAAAAAAGAGCACAGAGATTAGTCAGCTATTGATTTTCACAGCCAGAACGCAGGACCACTCAGCACTTATAGTTCTGAGAGTGAGCATCAAGGTTTGGATTTTAATACTGTAAGTGATTAATTTTAGAACAGCAATGCATCACAGCTAGCGTATCTAATGGATCATTTTTTTTGTTTTCAATTTTGTGCTTCCATTTGAGGCTTACAGATATAGTATTAAAACTGGAGAGTATGAGTAATTATTAGAACTTAGATCAACAAGAAATTTTTGAGAATGTTTTTTGCTGATGTTATTTTGAGTTAGCATTGCAGGGTGATAAGAAAAAATAGACTGAGCTTTTAGTCCATTTATTTGTTTGAAAATTTTCTATAGACCTGAGATGTCCCCTTCTGGGGGTCTAGGGTGTTGGGTAGTGTTCCTCTTGGCTTTCATAAGGTATGCCAGTGATTAGAGACCCGAGTTTCTCCTCCATGTTTCAACGTATGGTAAGCGACATTGATGATGTGCTATGTATGGCTCTGAGGTGGCTGTTCATTTGTTTGTAGATTTAGTATCTACTTCCATTTTCATGATCCAGTTTTCAGTACCATCAATAATTTCACTATACCCTCTATACCCTCCCTTGCAAACAGGCAGAAGGGCTCCTCTGTCTCTATGCCTTAATGTTATTGTATTTCAAAATTTCAACTGTAGGAACAGTAACCAGTAAATCATTGGATTTGCATTTCCCAGGCCTGTTTACAAGTGCCCTTACACCCACAGAAGATTAGCAAGGGTACATCATTGCTTGAGGACAAGATGCATTTTCAAATAAACTGACTCACAAAAGGGCAGCTGGAGTGATTTCTTGATGCAGCTTGATACTGCTTCTGTTAATTAATATGAAGGAACATCGTGTTTCCTCAGACTGTGACAACTCTGGCCAAATGCCATAGCCAGCAAATTTTAGGAAATCTGGAACAGCACTAGAATATTTAAGAACCATCAAAGTAATATACTGCTTTATGTGAATTTTTCCTTTTGCTGTGATCGGTTGATAAACACAAATGCTAGCACCTAACGTGTGTTGAGTGTTCACAACGTATACAGCACTGTTCCAAGTTTTCACCTGCCAGAGTGTATGAATCTGTTTGGCTACTGTTGCAAAATAGCATAGACTGAGTGACTTAAACAGCAGGTATTTATTAATTTCATGCCTAATTTTTAAAATTGTAGCTTTCTTGCTTGCTTGCTTGCTTGCTTTTCTTTCTTCCTTCCTTCCTTCCTTCCTTCCTTCTTCTTTCTTTCTTTCTTTCTTTCTTTCTTTCTTTCTTTCTTTCTTTCTTTCTTTCTTTCTTTCTTTCTTTCTTTCTTTCCTTCCTTCCTTCCTTCCTTCTTCCCTTCCTTCTTTCCTTTTTCTCTTTCTTTCTTTCTTGGTGCCAATCCTGGGGTTGGAATTCAGGGCCTGGGCACAGCTGTCCCTTAGCATTTCGTTCAGGCTGACCTTTTACCACTTGAACCACAAGTCTGCTTCCTTATTTTTCTTCTACATTTAAATTAGTTGGCATTATTCTGTAATGGAAAGTTTTTCTTCTTTTTCTCCTTTCTTTATTTGCTTTCTGATGATTCTCTTTTCTCATTGTTTTCTACTTAAAGGTTTTTAGAACCAATACTAGATCCTAGGATGGATTTGTTTCTTTTTATTGTGAAAATACCATACAGAGGGGTTACAATTACATGGGCAAGATAATGAGTACATTTCTTATTAAGCATTGTTGCCTCCTCCTTTGTTTCCCCTTCCCATCTCTTCCCATTTCCCCCCATATCCCCCAGCCATAGGATAGATTTGTTTCTTGTCATCTTATCCCCATTTCCCTTCCCCCCACCCCAGCCCCCGCAAGTTGTGGAAAGTAGTAAGGAAATAAACAGCTGTGGATAGAGGACAAGACAAATGCATTCATTCATTCATTGTATTTTTATTCATTCATTCATTCATATGTAAGGGAAGTCTCTAGGAACATAGCACCTGAGATTTCCAGTTTTAAAAGAGCAAAATTCTTTGTCATTGAAATTTGATCTAGAAAATCTCTTTTCCCTTTTCTTCTGCTCTAATTTAACATGGGAGTGGCTAGTACTCTGAAAAGCAGAGGCAGAAGTCAACACTTTGGGAAAGAAGCTACAGAAGTTTCTGCCTGTGGGTTTCCCTGTCATCTCAGACAATGGTTATCTGTGTGTGTGTGTGTGTGTGTGTGTGTGTGTGTGTGTGTGTGTGTGTGTGTGTGTGACTGGCTTTTCAAAACATATCCCAGGTGTGTGTGTGTGTGTGTGTGTGTGTGTGTGTGTGTGAGACTGGCTTTTCAAAACATATCCCAGGTCATCTTAGCCTTTCCCTGAGTGCCTTAGATGTCACTGAGCCCTAGGCTGCTCTTGGGATTATGGGGGTTCTCTGCAGAGACCCTGTGGTCAGCACACCACTGTGTCCTACATTCTGGAAAGTCTCCTTCAATCTCTGTTCCGCTCCAGAGAGCAAAAGTCAGTTCCAGGGCAGCATTACTGGAGCTGTCTCTAGGCATTGTTTGTACAAAGGGACACTTCTGTTACATTGTCCTGGTATCACAGTGGGTGGTGGAGGGAAATGCTTCCTTCACTTCAGTGTTTTCTTTTAGTGGAAGAAGATTGAAGCACAGGCTAGCTCCATTTGTCTAGAATTGGAGCAAAAAATGGGGACTGTCACTGTGTTCCGTGTGTGTGTGTGTGTGTGTGTGTGTGTGTGTGTGTGTGTGTGTGTGTGTGTATGTGTGTGTGTGTGTTGTGGAGGAGGCAAGGAGTAAAGTAATTCTGGAAAGATCCAGGCCTATTAAAATGTAAGTGGGCCAGGCACCAATTTTAACCTGTATATACTATGTGGATTGAGAGTGTATAAAATAGTAAAGGATGTAAATTTATGCTTTCCCTAGACTCTACAGGAGCCCTTTGAGAGGGTGAGAGAAGGGCTGGACCACCCTGAAGTAAAGTTCCTGGCTGTCTGTCTGTGTGTGTCTGTCTGTCTCTCTCTCAATGTATGTAAAGCAATCACATCGCTTTATTGTGAAATGTTTTAGCATTTTTTTTTGCCTCAGACTTCATTCTGTCACTGTTGGTGCTGTTGACATAGTGATTGGATCATTTAATTGTGTTCTAAAATACAAATAGGCTAGAAAGGTAATTAGGAAGATGTTTGCATTTGGATTTTCATGAAATCTACAGATAAGTAAAGCCTGAAGTAACATATAAAGATATTCCATAAAAGGGATTGGAACCTTTCAATAAAGTATTCTCCTTATTTTTGTTTAAAAAAAAAAAATAGGTGCTGGTGGCTCATGTCTATAATCCTAGCTGTTCAGGAGGGTGAGATATGAGGATTGCGGTTCAAAGCCAGCCCAGGCAGGAAAGTCTATGAGACTCTTATCTCCAATAAACCACCAAAAACCTGGAAGTGGAGCATGGCTTAAGTGGTAGAGTGCCATTCTTGAGGAAAAAAAATCCTAAGGAACAGTATTTAGCCCCTGACATCAAGCCCCAGTACTGGTACAAAGTAATAATATTAATATTAAGAAAAACACTAAAAATAATTTTAAAAATAAACTTGCCTATGTGACTCATTGTTCAACAAGAAAAGAAATATTTTGGAAATGTCTTGATCTAGTATTTATTCTTTAATAGCCTGGTATTTGTTTTAGAAAACTCTTTAAGAGGATTGCTGATTTGTTTTGCAGAGTTACAGATCTTTCTTGTGATTTTCATCAGGTAATGATGGGATTCAGTCTGAGAAAACAACACTGATAGTGCTCGGACTTTGTATGGACTGAGCTTTTTGTTAAGCGGATGTATACATTCAGTGCAGGTAGTCTTGTCTTTACAGACCTGAGCTTTTAAGACTGACTTTCCATAACTGCTGCAAGGTGGGGATGCACATTGATTTGTTGGCCAGGTGATGTGGTGTGAGTATAAGTTTCCTGGGATCTTTGACATAGCTCCATGTTGCCCAACTGCACTTGAGAACTAGCTTGATAATGGACATTCTGTGCTGATCAGTCCCTGATGGTACCCAGTCTGTAGTAGCTCACATCTCTCAGAAAAGGCACTGTGGAATAGCAGTCACAGGACAGCCTTTGTCAATGCTTTGTTGGTAGAAGCCCACTGTGAGATGCTGGTTCTGGCTTTTAGGGTCTTCCACAAGAATTGCAGGGACTTTTCTTTTGCTTGTTTTTTTAAATCTAGGACATTACTATTTAGCCCAGATTAACCTCAAACTCTTGATCCTTCTTAAGCCTCCTGAGTGCTAGAATTATAGGTGTATACCACACTACACCTTGCATATTTCTAAAACTAGAAAAGAGAACATTCGAAGAATCTATTGGTTTTAATTTTACAGTCCAGGTTTGGGTTACTGTCTACACTTGAGGAATTGGATTCAACATGGGCTTTGAAAGGATTCAAGTTACAAATAGATTGTAACTCTTGACTTTTCCCCACTTTCCTGTTCATCTCTAACTGTTTAAATGCTATGTCTGTTTATTCATGGAACATGCCCTTACCCCATTTTCTCTCCTCTGGTTGACTATATCATAAACTCACATGCTTTATTGTATTCCACTTTATGTTATCCTGAAATAATCTTAGTGTAAATCAAC
The DNA here is from genome assembly GCF_024711535.1 of Dipodomys merriami. NCBI lineage: Eukaryota > Metazoa > Chordata > Mammalia > Rodentia > Heteromyidae > Dipodomys > Dipodomys merriami. Next base: position 34,450,769 of record NW_027206512.1, on the reverse strand, counting down.
CATACTAGAGGCTTCTGGAAGGCAGATACCTTCCTTCCAAATGGCTCTGAATAAGACTGGACAAACTTAGTAGTCACTTACGGAATTATTTCTTTGAGTTACTAGGCATGTTCCTCAGTTTCTTTTTCTCCCCATCACCTCTCATCACTTAGCCAATACATTTAAATTTGCTCATCTAAACTTAGTATATGCTGTAACGTTACTGCTCTATGGAAGATAAGTTAAGGACCTCTGAGACTGAAAGGTTTCTGTTGTTGTTGGCTGTGGACAGCAGAGAGCTCCCCTATCTGATCTACTCTGCAAGAGGGAACAGCACTGCAGAGCTGAGGAGGTCTCTGTCCTCAGAGCCGAGTCTTGATTTCAGAATGCTCTCTGACCTGCTGGATTTCATTCCCGAGGTTTCCTTACATCTGCAATATGCAATTCTATTGTTCATTACCCATGGCTTTAGAAACAAGAGCAATTAGTGATGATGCAAATCCTAATGTACCCTTTGTATTGGGTACTCTTTTTGGTAATTTATAGATAATCAAAACTCCAAAGATAATGTATAGTATGAAGGATCAATTCTAGTGTTTTGGCATTATCTTAAAAGGATATACATATTGGCTGTTGTTGACCTTCTGGTTTTAACTATTCTGGGATAGAATAAGTTAGCACCTTCCTTTAAGTTTAGCTGACACATCTCTCTCTCCTCCATTAGTCAATCAGTTATCAGTCAAGAAATGTTTAATAAACATGGGTATGATATATTAAAAAAATACAGTACAACCCCACAGATATTTGCAGAGCATTTATTCTGTGTTAAGCTTTGGGCCAGTGAGAAATTTATTAGTTAACAAGAGCTACTGTTTCCCCAAACTTAAAAATTGCATAATAAAAAGTAAACAAGCACTGACAAAGACAATCCAGATTAAATGCATTTGAAACTTAAGCCAAATTTGTGGAAATGAAGATAAATATAACATAGTCCCTTCCATTAAGCAGTTTACAGTTGATGTTGGAAGAATTATATATAATTTATTAAAATGCCAAGTAAAAGAAATACTATATAAGTGATAGAACAGTATGTTGGGCTGGGTGCCCAGGGCTCATGCCTGTAGTTCTAGCTACTTAGGAGGCTGAGATCTGTGGATTGAAGGTCAAAGCCAGCCCAAGCAGGAAAATCAGTGAGTTTCTAATCTCCAACTAACCACCAGAAAACAGGAAGTGGTGCTGTGGCTCCAAGAGGTAGAGCTCTAGTCCTGAGTGAAAAAGCTCAGGGACAGTACCCAGGTCTTGAGTTCAAGCCCCATGACTGAAAAAAAATAGTACTTGGGGCAATAATTAGAACATGACTAATGAGGATCTCAGGAACTATGAAAGACTTCACAGGTAAGCCATCAGCCTAGAAGGGTAGACATTTCCATAGTTAAGAAAAGTCAGGCATTCTGGATGTTGCTGGCACCAATGAATCCTAGCCCTTGTCCTTAGCAACTCCTATTGATGCAGAAAGTGAAATCTATTATTAGGATTCAATCCCCAGCACTTAAAAAATATGCATTATTAGCTTATTGCTGATCCAGCTAGACTGAGGAATGTAGCTTGGACACAGGTTAACCTGGGGCCTCCAGCATTCCTGCCCCCTCCTCCTCAATTTCATGTTTACCCTGTGGAAGGCAGGATGGCTGGAGAGCTGCATGCCAAGCTTCTGAAGATGTGCACTGCCTGCAGACCTCCAGACCACTGTCTGAGAGAGCTGGATCATGCATGAGCACTGACTGACTTCCCCCTAAACAGATGGCTTCTTTCCCTTGGGGGAAGAAGGAAATAGGAGTGATGGGAAATTGTCAGCACTGTGGGCCGAAATTCCCAGACTCTTGGCAAAACCAGAACTTGGGGAGACAAATAGAAGAAATTCAACAACACGGGGTAAGAAACCTGCCAATTGCAATGAGGAATTTGTGTGATGCAACAAGAACTCTGTCCAAATCAGGGGAGGAAAGAAAACAGTGAACTATAGAGTGATCAAGGAAGGCTGATCGCCACCTGTCCCTCTGATTCAGATGGAGAAAGAATCTTTAAGAGAAATAAGCTGATTATGTGTTTCTGCTAAAAGCCACGTGACAACTCAGGCAGTTTATCAGAAGGGTGCATTATTCAACAAAGAAAGCTAGATTGACCCTGGAGCCCCAACAGGTAAGGGGCTCGCACAGGTGCGTGACAAGGAACAAGGAAACGCAAATGCCCATTGTCAGCGTGCTGCCAGCCTCCAATTACTGTCCATCAAGTCTCTGCTCTCTTGTTCCTTTGCTCTTCATCTCCACCCACAGTTTCTGGTAGAGGGAAGTAGACATCTTATGTTAGGCATTGTCCAAAGTGTATTCACCCTTCTTTGGGACCCCTCCTGCCTCCCACAAGCACCCCAGACAACAGCCAATATGCTTTCTGTTCCTACAGTTGAGTCTGAATTTTATAGAATTTTATGTAAATGGGATCATATGAGAGATGTTCTTTTATTTTCCTTTTTTCCACTCAATGCAGTGATTTTAAGATTCATCTGGGGGCTGGGAAGGTGGCTCAGTGGTAGAGCACTTGCCTTGCATGCCTGAGGCCCTGGGTTCAATTCCTCAGCACCACATAAGCAAAAAGAAAAAAGCCGGAAGTGGCGCTGTGCCTCAAGTGGTAGAGCGCTAGCCTTGAGCTGAAGAGCTGAAGGACAGTGCCCAGGCCCAGAGTTCAGGCCCCATGACCGGACCCCCCCCCCAAAAAAAAAGATTCATCTGCACTGTTTTGCATACCAATAGTTTATTCCTCTTGATTACAGAATACTATTCTGTTGTATGGCTATGCTATTTTGTTTACTTCTATTAATGAAAATTAACAGTTTTATTAAGCTTTATCTATTAAGATAAAGATGAGACCCAAGCATGATGTGGCATGCCTATAATATCAACTACTAGAGAGGCAGCGGTGATGGGATCATGATTAGAGGCCATATCTGAAAAATAAACTAAAAGTAAAAGACTAGGGTCATGGTTCAAGTGGTAGAATACCTATCTAACCAAATGCAAGGCCATTAGTTCAATTCTCAGCACCATAAACAAAAGAAAGAAAGAAAGGAAGGAATGAAGGCAGAGACCGAGAGACATATTCACCTCATGATCACTATTGTAGATAGTAGTAGGTAAAGATTGAGCAAGGTTTACTTTTCTGCTTATGTATATGTACATATACATCCCCTTTCAGTTCATATATCCTATGTGTGCATATGAGTGTGTGTATCCTCCCTCATGCATTGTTAAAAATCAACTGGTAAGCTGGGCGCCGGTGGCTCATGCCTGTAATCCTAGCTACTCAGGAGGCTGAGAGCTGAGGATCACAGTTCAAAGCCAGCCTGGGCAGGAAAGTCGGTGAGACTCTTATCTCCAATAAACCACTAGAAAACTGGAAGTGGCGCTGTGGCTCAAGTGGTAGAGTGCTCGCCTTGAGCTGAAGAGCACAGGGACAGCGCCCAAGCCCAGAGTTCAAGCCCCACAACTGACCCAAAACAACAGCAGCAGCAGCAACAACAACAACAAAATCAACTGGCAGATATGTATGTGGTTCTATTTCTGGTCTCTATAATTTGAGTTTTTATTGGGACCATCTTAAACTATCAGATCAATTTGGGAGGAAGTAACATTTATTTTATGTCAAAGTCTTGGTATGTAGCCCAGGCTGCCCTCAAACTCATGATCTTCCTGCCTTGTGAGTGCTGTGATTGCAGGTGTATACCACCATGCTCAGCTTAGAATTGACAGCTTAACAATATCAAGTGCATGAGCATAATCACTCCCTATTTTCCTCAGAAATGTTTTTATAGTTTTCAGTGTACACCATACATATTAGCTACATTTTCTTTATGTAGTTAATATTTTTAACTATTTGTTTTTTGTTGGTCATGGGGCTGGAGCACTGTCCCTCAGCTCTTCAGCTCACTTGAGCCATAGCACCATTTCCTGTTTTCTGGGGGTTTATTGTAGATAAGAGTCTCACAGCCTTTCCTGACCATGCTGGTTTTGAACCATGATCCTCAGATCTCAGCCTCCTGAGTAGCTAGGATTACAGGCGTGAGCCACCAACGTCCAGCTTTTTTTTTTTTTTTAACTATTCTTAATTGTAGTTTTTAAAATGTAAGTTTCCAGGTCTTGGTGGGTAGGATATAGAATTACAATTTGTTTTTCTGTATACATTGTATATATCTTGTATTGCTGTTAGGCTCACTTTATTAGTTCTTGATGCCTTTGTGGTGGGGCTGGGGGTGGGGAGGGTAGTTTACTGAGTTTACTGAGACAACTTAGGGCTTCTTGCTTGCTTGGCAGGTGTCCTACTACTTGAGCCATGCTCCTAGCACATTTTTGCTTTAGTTATTTTTCAGATAGATTCTCATGCTTTTTGCCTATGACCATTCTTAAATTCTCATCTTACTACCCACATCTCCTGCATAGCTGATATTACAGGCATGTACCACTGTGCCCAGCTTCTTTAAACTTTTCATACATTCCTTGGAATTGTCTCATGTAATTATGCCATCAACAGATAAAGGTAATTACTACTTCATTTTCAAATATTATGCTATTTCTTTTTCTTATTTTATTGCATTGGTTAAGAGTTCACTATAGTGTCAAATAGAGTTGGAAGACAGAGATATATATATATATATATATATATATATATATATATATATATATATATATATATATTACTCTGTTTATGGTGTTCATTTCTTTCATGATTATACTGTTGTGGAAAGTTTTCTGCAGACGTTCTTTATCAGGTTGAGGAAGTTCTTTTTGTATGTTGTATGCTTTTATCATAGATGGTTTTTAGATTTTGTTAAATACTTTATTTGTATTTATTGGAATGCTCTTTTTTATTTTTCTTGTATCTTAGTTTGTTGACATGGTGACTAGCCTGATTTTTTTGATGCTGTCCTAGAATTTGAACTCAGGGCTTGGGTCCTATCCTTGAGCATATTTTTTTTCTCAAGGCTAGCATCTTACCACTTGAGCCACAGCTCCACTTCAGCTTTTTGGTGTTTAATTGGAGATGAGAGTCTCAAAGACTTTCGGGCCTGGGCTGGCTTCAAACCATGATCCTCAGATCTCAGCCTCCTGAATAGCCAGGATTATACGGGTACTGCCCAACAAAACTGATTGAGTTTTTAAAAGATTATCAAAGAAACCCTGTATTCCTGAAATGATTTCCATTAACCTTTTATTATACTGTTATACTGAGTTTGATGACTTTTTGTTAGCCATTTTGTGTCCACATTAAGAAGGAGTTAGTTCTATAGATTCCTTTGTTTCTAATAGCTTTGATTTTGTTATCAGGGCAATAATGGCCTCAGTGAATAAATTAGAGTGTGTTTTATTTTTAATCAAATTTTATTTTCTGAATGAGCTACATTGAATTAGCTGTACTACAACAATGCTCTCATTAGTGGGTGAAGTGAATAACTGAACCCTTTTGGGTCCAGAGTCATTTTTGTGGAAATGTCTTTTGTAAGACATGCAATTTCTTTAATAGCTATTAGGCTATTCTAGTTATCTCTTTATTCCTGAACTAGCATCTGTACCTTATTATGTCTTTAGGGCATTTGAGCATTTTTGTTACTGTTTGCCTGTTACCCATTTGATGCTGTTAAGGTTTACAGTGATACTTCATCTCACATTATTGGTACTGAAAGTTTATGTCTTTATTCATTTTTTTCATGATCATTCTCATGTAGAAATGTATCCATTTTACTGATCTCAGATTAAAAGAAAAGAATCAGATTACAGATTTCATAAATTAAAAAAATTCTGCCTTCATACCACTGAATTTTGGTCTTAAGTTTTATTACTTCCTTCTTCTGCTTATGTTGTCTAAATTTATTTTACTTCTAGTGTAAGCAAATAATTCCATAAGTTTGGCTCTAAGAACTGCTTTATTTGATATATTAAAAATGTTGCCTAATTTCTCTGATCATCTCTTTTTAGTTTTTGGGTTATTTATATTTTTTAGTTTCCAGATATGTGGAGAGTTTTCAGACATCTCTTTCCTATTAATATTTAACTAGCATCATTGTGGTTAGAGAGTATACTGTTTATTATTTAAATTTGTATTCTTGTTGTTGTTGTGGGGCTTGAACTCAGAGCCTGGGCTCTGTCCCTGAGCTCTTTTGCTCAAGGCTAGTACTCTACCACTTTGACACACAGCTCCACATTCATTTTTTGAGTGATTAATTGGAGATAAGAGTCTCATGAGGATTTTCGCTCTATCTCAGCTCAGTATTCACCATCATGCACCTGGGCTCCTTCATCCATGGGGCCTGTAGGGTTCCCCAGGTGGTCAACTGGTCCACCTCATTGATTCCCCCTCAGGATCGCTTCCTGGCATTGTCATCATTGCTTCCTGTTAATTTGGCCATTGTTTTAGATCTTCAGGTGAAGAGAGGGCAAATCCAGTCCCTCTTCATCATGACCAGAAGTCAGGTTATTTTTTTTCACTACCACGGATTGAATTCAGGACCCTATGCTTGTTAGGCAAGCACTTTGCTGCTTGTCCTACATCCAAAGCCCTTTTGTACTTTGTGTTTCAGATAGGATCTCCCACTTTCCCTTGTGCTGGCTTCAGACCATGATCATCCTACCTCCACCTCTTGAATAGCCCCAGCTATTACAGATGTGAACCATCATAGACTTTCCTAGCTTTTGCCTAGGGAGGATTTAAAATACAATCCTCCTACCTCTGCTTCTAGAGTGGCTGGGATTATAGGTATGTACCACTATGCCTGATATTGGTGATGGTTAATGATAATATAAGAAAAAAATTAAAGTGAAAATAAGAATGAAAATATTAACAAGGGTGGATTTACAGAGTATTTTAAACTCTGATATTCTATGTGGTTTGGAGTTTTGATGGGGTTATTGAGGTGGGTTAGAGCCTGGTGTCCACTGAACTTGGCAGAAAGCTTTTGTAGCACATCACACCTTTCCTTTGTATTTGCCTTTTGGAGGACAGAACATCCTATGGACGCTATAGTGACTTCCTCTGAGATTATGATGCTGCGCTTTAAGTCACTGATTCAGGAGATGGAGGTGATGATGGAGGGCTGGGAGGAGACTGCTAACGGTTCAGTTCTCTGGTTCTAAATGCAGGCTTTCTCTGTCCACTATGGGACTCGGTGGGAAAGGACAGTTCATGGTCTTTATCAGAAGAGTCTGAAACATGAGATTTGTGAAGACTTGACCCTGTGTAAGACTGGAAGAAATCCCTTTTCTCATTTCAATCCTTTTGAGCTAGAAAACTGAAATAACATGTCTTTATTTTAATACATAGTGAAAACATTTTTGATAACCAGACTGGCCTTGAATTCATCTTCCTCTTGACTCAGTCTCCTGGGTAATGGAAATATAGGCATATACTCACTCACTTGTACTCACTCACTTGCCTATCTTCTAAAGTACATATTCTCCTGATCTGCCAGGAATATATTTAGCCGTGTCTTAAAAGTAAACATCTTAATTTTCCTCAAGTGTTTAGTTGGCTGTCACAACAACTAGCAAATACAACAAATACAACTGTACAACTGTATTAAATAATACATTCTTCCATGCTTATGAGAAAGTCCAAATATATTCTATGCTAAACCTCAGTATGTATATATGTGTATATGTATGTATGTATATCCTTCCTTTCCTTTTTTTCTTCTTTACTTTCCCAAGATCTTGTTCATAGCGGGCAAGCACTGTACCACTGAGCTACACCCAGCCAATGTGTGTGTCTTTATTTTTTGCTGTATTACAGGCTAGGTGATTAAAACGTTAATAGCAGTTTTTCTAGACCATTCTGGTCTTATTCCTGATTTTGCCTCTGTTGATTTACCATTAAAGCTGATGCTTTATATAAAGCTAACTATCTTTTAGATTATTAGTGATTATCATGATGAATATTGGGGTGTATCAAATGTCTTTTTAAGATATCTTATCAAAATGATTTTATGTTTATTTTCTCTTTAGGCTTCCAGCCTTTAGGCTGTCAGCCTTTCTGGTTTAAACTCCTATTGACCAACGTGGTCATATGAATTTAGTCATTTAGTAGAATCATCTCACCTGTCTTCACAGGTGAGCTCTACCTGCAGTTTCATTTTTGGTACTATCTCTTTCCAATTTGGTGTCAATGTTATACTCCCTTCTTCTTCTTTTTCTTTTTTTTTCAGTCATGGGGCTTGAACTCTGGGCCTGGGCACTGTCCCTGAGCTCTCCAGATCAAGGCTAGCACTCTACCACTTGAGCCAGAGCGCCACTTCCAGTTTTCAGGTGGTTTATTGGAGATGAGTCTCATGGACTTTCCTGCCCAGGCTGGCTTTGAACTGTGGTCCTCAGATCTCAGCCTCCTGAGTGGCTAGGATTACAGGTGTGAGCCACCATGCCTGACCCTTTATTCTTTTAATAACTTTCTCTTAATTTTTTTGTGTGTTTGCCTGGGAGGATATTAGAAAGTAGGGCTGAAATAGTAAAGTGATGATAAAATCTCTGTCATCATAAGGTTGTAGAGAGTTAAAAAATAAAAGCAGGAAATTAAAGCACAGTGTTGAAATGCTACAAGGGAAAGTACCTGGCATGTGGGACATAAAAAGAAAGCACTGTCCAGAGCTGGAGAGATCTCAAACTGCTTCCAGGGGAAGTCACCCTAGCCTAGCATGAAGTCACGGGAAGACAGAGCTGGCAGGCTCTACACAAGATGGGGAGCCGTGTGCCTCTGGATGAAGGGACTGCTCAGTAGGAGATGGAGATTTCTCAGATACTTCTCAGAGACCAGAACTTTTAAGGCCTTGAGAGGAATGAGAGAGCCGTTCAACGACAGATTTCTTCACGAGAAGAGTCTCTAGTATATATTCAGAAGATGGTGACGGTGGTAGATCTTTGGTATATATAGCCAAGAATGAATGAGAAAATATGAATTAGAAATGATATTTAACACAGGTATGCATGTTAAAAATCTACCTTATACATGTTTTATAATAAGAGAACTATATGTAAGTTTTATTTTTACATCTTTGAATATGTACATAAGGTACATTGTTTTCCACAAAAAAATTCAATACTAAAATTCCTTCAGAAAGAAGTTGAAAAATAAAACATCTTAGTGGCTTTAAAAATGCAAAACTGTATGATTAAACATCACAGATTCTGATACAAATACAGTCAAAAGCTAATGCTCCTTGGACACAGAGTTTCCCAATTCTCTGGTACCAAGTTACTCATGCTCTCAGGATTGTCATCCTTCAGACTTCCGGACTATTCTCTGAACTCTAGTCTTACTTCCCTCCTTCTCTAGAGAATTGAGATGATGTCTTCCTACATCTGTCAATCCATTGCACCTTACTTGCTTCCTACCAACTGGGAGAAACTCAAGAATAAATGAAGAGAGATAGGGTGTAGCTCAAGTGCTAAAACACTTGCCTAGCAAACATGAGGCACAGTACTGTCTCCCCAAAAGAATAATGAACACACAGGTGAATAATCTATGGAAGACTTGCAGGAGAAAATGTCACCATCTATTTTTTTTAACTTCTCCATCAGTCAGTTAGTCAATAATATTAGCTGGACAAAATATCTTAATTACTTAATGCTTTGTTGTTTGTTTGTTTGTTTGTATGAATGTATGTCCTTAATCAGGGATGCTAAAATGGAAAATACAAGAAATAGGAAGCAGTGACTGCATTTATTAGAACTTTTTGCTAGGCTATACCTTCTGTCTCAGTTTTTTGACATCCTAAAAATGTGTCATTTGAGAATTTCCCTTTCACCTTCAGGAGTATGATAACTGGCTTTGTCAGACACCTGCCTCCTTTCTTCTGTTCAGGACAATGATGTGGCTAATTGTGCTTTTCTTCTCATTTTTGGTACCTAAAACTCTAGAATCAAGCTTAAAGTTCATTATAGCATGTTCATTTTTGTATTTGATCTGTGAATTTGTACTCTGATACTCCCCTAATCAGATTGTGTGTGTGTGTGTGTGTGTGTGTGTGTGAGAGAGAGAGAGAGAGAGAGAGAGAGAGAGAGAGAGAGAGAGAGAGAGAGAGAGAGAGAGAGAGAGAGAGAGAGAGAGAGAGAGAGAGAGAGAGAGATAGGATAGTAGGAATTAATCCTGGGTCTTGAAGTTGCTCAGCATGCTTGCTTAGTGGTACTCTTACCACTTAAGCCAACCTTCAGCCCACCTTTTTGCTGGTTACTTTGGAGACAGGGTTACACATGATTTTCTGTCTGAGCTGTCTTCAAGCCTCTTGAGTAACCAGGGTTATAGGCATGGAGCCTACAGGGTTTTTTTTTACATTTCTATTAATATTTTACAATTCTTTGGTTACATGTGTACTTCTAGAAACTATCTTCTAATCCCTATGAAATGGGGCAAATGCATATGTGAGCATGTATTCTTACAGTCCCAAAGCAGCTGCTCATGGAAAGGCCTCTAAGTTTGGTGGCTGACAGTAGGAAATTTTTCTTTGCCACAGATTAAGAAGTACCAAATGCTTTCTTTCTCTATATTGTACCTGTGGTTCCTACTCTAGGAATATCTTGTTTCAAACGTTTTGATCCTTCAAGTTTAGCTATGTGCAAGTGAGGCTTCTGGTGGTTATGCTCAACTTTCTGAAATAGTATTCTTACCTGAAAAATCTCTTGCCTCTTACAGAAAATCCTATAAATATTTTTATATTTAGTAACTCCTCCTGCAGGAATATAGAGAGATCATCCAGCAAATTGTTATCCTTGTGGGGGTAAAGGTAGAACTTGTTTGTACTCTGCCTCTTAATCTCAGGAAGAGGACATCTTTGAGAAGTTGTCATTTCAGCTCAAACAAATTGGCAATGGCTTTATGAATGTTTTGCCAAGGATAGTAAATCTCTGCAACAAGACCTGTAAATTGTTTACGTGGTAGCTGTATGAGGGAAAGATAATGCCTTATCTTTATGGCTGGCTGTTTTCTGTGTGCAGGTATGTCAGCAGGGAGACAGGTGAGCATGTCTCATAAGGTGACAGCAAATGACCATATCCATTAGAACCGTGTCACTAAGGTGGCTCTGCCTTCCATCGGTTTAGAAAGGGCCTGGTCAAACTCTCAATCTGCATATGCAACTAAGGTAGAGATCTCTTTCAGGAGAGATCTTAGATCCTAGCTGCTTTGATCAATATTGCTGGGTGAAATCCAGAGAAATGAGTTCTTGCAGTCTTGCTCTCCTGAGCCATTAACTCGCCCTTTTCCAATCTTGCTTCTCCGTCTAGCAAACATTTGACTCTGTGGATCCAACCCAAAGTCATGTTTTTCTCTGGAACACCTCCTGCCCACCTTCCAGCCACTACAAAAGTCATTGTGTACTCTATGTTAGATGAAAGCAGTTTTTATTGTAGAGCTTGCTGACTGCATCTTGCCCACTAGGGAACAGCCATTCTTCAATGTCCTCTAGAAATTTGTCATGAAGGAAAGAAAAGTGATTGTTGGCATTCATGAGTTAGAGGATCTCTGGCCCACAGTGCTGTACTGTCTGTGTACATTTCCACCTGTAGCTGGGGCAAGGTTCTCTATGGCCAATTTACAAAAAACTTTCCTGCAAATATTGGTGCTGACCAAATGCTCTGGTCATCAGTGCCTGCCCCAGTAGCCTCTTCTCACCACCTGCAACTGAGGGGCACATTCTTGACCTTAAAAGTATTAAAATATTGACATTAACTTGTGGGGTTGGAAGCATGGCTCCGGTGGTAGAGTACCAGCATCAGCTATTGAATTTAGTCTCAGTCTCAAACAACAACAACAACAACAACAACACCCCACAACTCATGTGTATTGAGATCTTTAATATGTATGAAGTTCAACATAGTTAGCAAAGGCAGACCCGCAGGAAAACCATAGCTAAGTCACTGTGGCCATAGCTTTGCCCTTCTTTCTTTTTAAGTAAGGAAAGATTTCATGCTATTTTGTTACCTTCTGTTTAAAAGCATATTAATGGGAACATATTCCCTGGAGTGCTGTAGGGACCAAGCAAACACCTCACCCCTGAACTATACTCTTTCATTCCATTTTAACCTTTTCACTAGTGCAGGAAGAATTTACAGAAAAAAATGGCTTATCCTAAGTAAGATCAATAGCTTTCAAAAACATTGTTAATGTCATTAAAAGAAAATGCTTAACCGAACGATGTTCATTATTTCTGGTAATTATAATAACCAGATCTGGGCCTTTGCATTTGTAGGAATAGCTCAGCATGAAATGTTTGCTTTTATGGGAATATCATTTAATGAAAACGAGTAAGGAAGGACTAAAATAGCATTTTGCTTTAGCATAAATTTACATATTTAGGCAATGTATAAAATTAAGAAGGACCTGGAAAGAAAATTCTATTTTCTTCCGTATTTTGGGTATATGAGGAAAATAAAGTAAGAGGGAAAAAAATACAGATTTTTAAATTTGGGGTGCAAAAGATGATTCCCATTTCTAGCAAGTGAAATTTCTTGTTTTAAACTGGTGATAGCTACCTTGAATTTTGGCATCCTTCAAGCGGATATTCATCACAGCCGAAGCAGACAGATGACACTCCAAATACTACTTTGTTGAAAAGCATAATTCGGGTTTAAAGATGAATACATTTCATTTTTTAGACTAGGACTTTTAATGGAATCATTTGAATTTTGCCCCTGTAATCCTTACTCTTTTTGTAGTTTCCTTTAAAATGGGCAGTTAAGAGGCAGAACTAACACAGATAGGTTATTCTTAGATTCCAGCTGCAACTTTCTTTCCTCTTGAGACATGTTTAGTGTGCGATGGTCAAGGTACCATCAGTGGTTGAGGACAACATTTGAGCCTTGCGCTATGATCTTTCAGCAGAGAGCAGGCACATAGACTTTACCTCATGTGTTTCTGCCTTATTGGGCCTTGTGAGATGCCTTATCGTACCTTCTCTGTGCAGGTAGATGAATCAGTGGAGTCTGCCTTCAAAAACTCAAAAGTGGGAAATAGATCACATGACCTGGAGTAAGACATTTCAACGCTGTTTCTAAAGCTATAAATATTGATAAGTAATGCTCTTCCTCCTACAATTTGATGTCATGGAAGATTAATGAGATAGTTTATGTGAAGCATTTTGATTTACCCAGCTGAATATCATTTCTAATATTAAATTGATGTTTGCTCTTCAGCAGTCCCAAAGGAGAGAAGTAAATAAATCAATCTAGCATCCTATAAATATGCACAAAATTATTATGTGTCAGTAACAAAAAAAATTTAAGACATATCCAAAAATAAAATTAAAAACCCAGTCTGTCCTTTTTTTTGCATCTAGGAGTGGCCCTATAGAGTTTTTTTTATTGTTGTTTGTTTGTTTTTATTGACAGTGCTCCCTACAGATCACACCCAGGGTCTTGCGCATGCCAAGTATGCCCGATGCCGCCCCAGCTGTGGGACTAAGCTACACTACACAGGGGAGCACATACCTCTTCAGCATACTGACTTTAACTCCTCTGGATATGTACCCAGCAGTGGTCACTCCCGGCAAGGACTGGCACATGAGTGGACAAGTGGAAGTCGATTCCACTATGAGACAACCAGTTAACAGGAAGTAGGTAGCTTCTTTGGACCCAATCAGAAAAGACTCCTTACTAGGTTCTCAAATCCCAGCAAAGGAGAGCACTACTAACATGAGGCCAGAAGATTAATATAAAGCCAGGGGAAAAGAGAAAGAGAGATGAAATAGGGGAATCAGAATTTAGGAGAACCCCGAGGAGGTTCCAGTGGGAGGGACTGTGGTCTGAGCTTGTGTCTAGAGAATACGTATTATTGTCATCTCATCTGGAGTCTCTGGTGTCCAGGGTTGGCTCAGAGACTATAACTCTCGAAGGAGAGTTGCTGGCAGTTTCTCGAGCTCTCTCCTCCCATCCTGTAGAACAGGTTCTTGACTCTACTAACAGGCTTCTCCCTTCATGAAGAGTCCTAGATTTTACCTGTGGAGTAGAGTCAATTAATAGGTTTTTATTCTCCAGCCACATAACAGGGAGATGCAGTTATTTCCTAAGATTGTCCACTGCTGATGAACAGTAGCCTTTAAGAAGTTGAAAAGAAAGAAGCAGATTGGTTTCCTCATCTGCAATTCAAACATCCCACAGAGGTATTTATCTTGTTAGCTACTTTACCCAGAAGAGTTGAATGAGTTCAGTTCAGTTTTGTTTGTACTTTCACAGACTTACAGAACAACAACAAATCTCTCCTCTTCCCTTCTTTCTTCTCCCCCGATGATGGAATAATACCCTCCTGCAATATTACAAACCCAGAGTCCATGGGTTCTTGCACTCCCTGCCAGTCGCATGCTCTGTGGTTTGATTGAAGTAATAGTTTTGATGAGAACAGGCTCCTTTGGGCTTCTGTGTGTGCTGTTGCCTTCTCTCTTCTCTGTTGAATGGCATTGAATCACAATAGCAAGGTGAAGTGGAAGGTTTGGCAAAACCAAGGACGTTCCATATTGCTCACTGAAAATAAGGGTAGTTGATAATGGAGGTATGGCTTAAGTAGTAGAGTGCTTAGCAGGTGCAAGGCTCTGAGTTCAAGTCCCAGTGCAGGCAACAATAATAATGTGTAATATATAATATAATAAATAATACATAATAATATAGGTATTATTATAACATTTATAACAACAAACAGCAGTGGTGGACTGGGGATGTAGCTAGATATAAAACAGTTGCCTAATATTCCTTGGGTTCCATCTTCTGCAGAGGGGAAGGAGGTAAGGGGAGTGGAGGGCAAGGGAAGAGAGAGTAGAAGAGGAAAGGGGCTTAGGATTGAGACTCATGCTAGGTATTTGTAGTAGCAAAGATGCTTAGTGTGTATGGAGTAGATGATTTGTGAAGAGGAGTGGTTTTAAGTTTTGGCTTTAGAAAAAGTTTGATAGGCAAAGTTATTTATTGTGTGACTTGTGTGTAGGGTTTGCAAAGGCAGGCTAACTGAATTAACAATAAGGCATGTGTAGTTGAGAATCAGAATTAGTGTGGCGACAGAAATAACAGGTCAGAAACATTTAAAGAAACAACGATGAAAAACAACAACTCATCAGATGTGGAGGAGAACAGAGAATATAAAAGTGAAATGACAAGAGTCAGTCTTAAAAGTAACTGCTTGCTTTACTTTGAAAAGTTATTATCAGAGGAGAAGAAAAGGGTATGTTGAGGGTTTGGAGCATCAGAAGACACAGGACATGTCAAGTAGTGGAGTAAAGTCAGCATCTTACATTAGGGGAGCTGAAGATGGGAGAGAGGGGGATGTCTAAACCAATATGAATTCAGTGAGACTTTCTTGTGTTGGTGACTTTCAGAAGTGCAATGTGAGTGGATTGATGATGTCTGCAGTGATCTGAGGGTTAAGGGAAGAACAGTGCTGAAATGGGGGTGGGTGGGAGGAGTGGGGGCTCATAGGCAGAGGTCATTCACGTCTGAAGTTTAACAGCAAATGAAAAGAAAAGAAGTTAAAAGTGATATTAGGGGTCTGGGAATATAGCTTAGTGATAGAGTGCTTGCTTAGCATGCACAAGGCCCTGGGTTCAATTCCACAGTACCACATAAACAGAAAATAAAATAAAATAAACAAAAAAGTGTATCAGTAGGAGCTTCACCAAGACCTGTAGCTTGGCTAAGAAGAGTTTTCTGAACAGAACATTAGACAATCCTAAGATGTACAGGTGCTGGTGATAGATTTCCATGCTTGTGCCTGATTCCCACGGGTCAGCATCTGAGAGGATGTTTATGCACTCGAATGGCTTTGTGCTTTTCACCTTCACAGCTCCAACCACACAGCTTTGCACCTACCAGTCCCATGTGTTTCCTTCAGGAGAGGAGGTTCTTCTGCTAATGTGAGGGTAGGGGGGAAGAGAAAGAAATCATTTAGATCCTTCAATTTAGTAATATAATATATATAATACAATATCATTTCACAGTCAATAGTGGAATAAGAGTCTCCTGACCCAAAGCGCAGATTTCTTCCTGCTGCACCTTGGGGAGTCTTAGAAAGAAATTGAGGAAAGGTATCGTTTTTCAGATCCTTGGTCAGCCAACATGGGTCTCACTGCATCTTCTAATCACTGTTGAGAAAGGGCTAAGGAAGCCCTAGTTAAACAGAGTGCACTGGATCTGACTGCAAAGCTAGAGTCCCCCAGAGAGGAAGCTCACCCTCTGGACAGAATCAGCAAGCACTCAGTGCGCATCTGTGCTCTCTCAGTTCTATCTGTTCTCAAATGCCAGCTCACGGCCATTCTGATTCCTGGCAGAAATAAAAAGAATCCAGGTACTCTGGTCCTCAACCCAGGCTTCCTTGCCTGCTAGACTGTGAGTTTGACATTGGGGCTCTAGACTCTTGTTTTGTGTTGCTTAGACTACTCACCAGAGAGCAGGGCTGTAAAACACCCTTTATCTAGCCAGAAACCTTTCACCTGCTCCAAAGAGTTTATCTTCGTGTACATCACTCTGAACTCACTGAGGGATCATGTTGTTCCTCCTTTACCTTCCTCTCCCCTGCAGTCCTCAAGGTGTGCTACCAAATGTATCAAATGTATAGGGCCTTGTTCAATTGCCTTTGTGCTCATGTTTCCAAAAAGCACCCAGATATATTTGTCCTTTTTCTTTTGGCTTTAACTTTTTTACTTTGTTATTATAAAGGTGATATACAGACAGATGACAGTCACATAAGTCAGGTAATGAGTACATTTCCTTTCACACAGTGTCATCCCTTCCATCCCTCCCATCTCTACCCACATGTTGTATAGTTTACTTTCAGTGGTGTCCAGTGAATTCCACAGCTGCATTTGTTCACCATTGTTCCTTTGAGTTCCATGTACCCCCACACATAAAGATGGACAACTGAACAAACCATACGGAAAGAAAAACAACAACAAAAACTCATGTTTCTATTTCTTGTAGTTTGTTTCAATATACGTATAATTTTGTACTATATATATCTGATATATACTGATATATATATCTGATATAGATATATATATAATATCAGATAATATATCTCTATATATTTGTACTATCAGAGACACATAGGCATTATGCCTTTGTGTTTCTCCCCAACTGTATCGAGTATCCTCTTTCAGGGTCACTATGTGTGAGTGTCTAGAGTCCTGTTCAATTTATCATATCCCAGTGTATTTTAGATCTAACTTTCCCGTATGAAGAACCCATATGCCATTTGTTTCTCTGAGCTTGGCTTTTTCACTTAACATGGTTTGTTCTAGTCTGTCCATTTCCCTGAAAGTGGCGTTATTTTTTCTAATGGATGTATAAAACTCCATTGTGTATATGTGCCACATTTTTTGGATCTACTCATCTATTGCGGGGCATCTGGGCTGTTTCCACAACTTGGCTTTTGTGGATAGTGTGGCAATGAACATGGGTGTGCCAGTGTCTTTATGGTATCCTGGCTTGTGATGTTCAGGGTAGATGCCCAGGAGTGGTATGGCTGGGTTGTAGGGAAGATCTATGTTTAGTTTTTTGAGGAATCTCCAGACTGCTGTCAAGAGTGGTTGTACTAGTTGATATACTCATTCTTTTTTTTTTTTTTTTTTTTTTTTTTTGTTGGTCGTGGGGCTTGAACTCTGGACCTGGGTGCTGTCCCTCAGCTCTTCAGCTCAAAGCGAGCACTGTACCACTTGAGCTACAGCGCCACTCCGGTTTTCTGGTGGTTTATTGGAGATAGGAGTCTCACGGTCTCTCCTGCCCGGGCTGGCTTTGAACCGCGATCCTCAGATCTCAGCCTCCTGAGTAGCTAGGATTACAGGCGTGAGCCACCAGCGCCCGGCTGATATACTCATTCTTGAATTACAAAGTGATGACAAAAGGTACAAGCTACCATACTAGACTGTATGGATAATCTCTATAAATTAAATGAATATGTACTCAGGTTGTTAGATGCAGTGTTACTATGTAAATGACTACGGTTGAATTTAATTGTGTTATTCAATTTTGTTTGTATCCTTACTGGTTTTTGTTTTTTTTTTTACTTGCTCTGAGTTACTGAGAGATGTGTGTTGAAATCTTTTTTTTTTTTTATCGGTCGTGGGGCTTGAACTCTGGGCCTGAGCGCTGTCCCTCAGCTCTTCAGCTCAAGGCTAGCACTCTGCCACTTGAACTACAACGCCACTTCCGGTTTTCTGGTGGTTTATTGGAGATAAGAGTTTCACGGACTTTCCTGCCCGGGCTGGCTTTGAACCGAGATCCTCAGATCTCAGCCTCCTGAGTAGCTAGGATTACAGGTGTGAGCCACTGGCACCCGGCTATGTGTTGAAATCTTTTACAGTCTTTATAATCTGTACATTATTAGTTAAAGACTATATCCTTTGTCTCTACTCATTCATAGTCTTTTTCTTTCTTGAACCTATGTCCTTGTAACTGTTGATTGAATGAAACATATTATCCATAAAGAATAAGCAATTTTGGGCAAGCAGGGGAGTACTTTTCCCTGGAGCAATTTCTTTTGTTTGATCAAGCATGTAGAGCAAGCAGACAAGACCGTAATGCAATAAGGCCTTGAATGGCTATGCTGATAGAAAGCTAGTTCTGGTAGTTTTTAGACCTTCATCTTAAAGTGTGGCCTTCAGGGCTGTTAAATCAATGGCATATTCTCCCAAACTTCATCCTTGGTGGCCTCCCAAACTCAAATTGTCATCCCCAGTACCATGGACCTGTCAGCAGCTCTATTGAACTGCGTAGCCCCTCACTGCTGCTGCTAACTGAACCAAGGTTCAGTCACTTTGCCATCAGCAGATACTCAGAGGCAGGATGTTGGCCTGTGTCTTGCTTTTCCTTTCTCTGGATCTGCCCCAAAGGGAGCTGGACAAAACATTTGCTTACCTACCATACCTGCCTCCAAATAGTGACTTCTTGCCCTGGGCTGAAAAATCCATAGACAATAAAAAAAGGCAAAGTGTCACCATGGTACCTAACTTACTTCCATTTTATTTCCTATCTCCTTAAGATCTCAGTCTCTCACGACACTGCCTCCACTGCCTTTGCTTTTGTTTGGAGACAGGGTCTCACTATGAAGCTCAGGTGGGCTCTGAACTCATGATCTTCCTGCTCCTGCCTCTGAGTGCTGGGATTATAGGCGTGGACTACCACCTCTGGCTTTTCCAATGCTGTTGAATAGGATTTTGAAATTATTTGCACCTGGTTTTTATAGTTATGTTCAGTGGGAAGCTGGTCCGATACATGCTAATAGCCAGAACAAAGATGTGCATACATGTGTATGTGCACGCGTGCCTCTGAATATATATGTTATATATATTACATATATTATATATAATATATTATATATTTATTATATTATGTTACATATAATAATTATATATACATATATAATATATTATATATATATATGTATATATATACACACACACAGGGTCTTCCCCCAGAGCAGATAGATGTCCCAGACCTGGGATTTGGGGTGGTTTTCTCCTGCATCATTGCCTAAAGAGCTCATCTGGTTTCTCTGGGTTTTGTAAAGGATAAACTTGAATCTGGGTTGTTTCCTGGACACATCCCTCTTCTGTTGCCATTTAAATACAGTTATTTTGTCCTGATTTTCATCTGGAGAGTTACAGAAGGGATGTAGGTATCCTACCCACAGGGAGCTTCCTGGCTAACGTGGTCAATTGTGGTTTGTGTACAAAGGTGGCTTCACTTTGCGAAGGAGGAGATAACCTCACGTTGTGAGGAAGGAGAGAGCCTCATGATTCCAGCTTTCATTCCCTGCTAGATCAAATTTGTGTCTTTGAGAAGCTCCTAGGATTTTAGCTAGCCTACCCTGAAGGATCAATGTGAGACTCCTGAGTATAAGAACATATGAGTCTTTTGTTTATTGTGAAAATACTGTACAGAGGGGTTACAATTACATGGGCAAGATAATGAGTATATTTCTTATCAAGCATTGTAGCCTCCTCCTTTGTTTCCTCTTCCCATCCCTTCCCATTCTCCCCCCGGCCCCCAGTCCTCCCCACCTCCCCCCACCAAAGTTGTAAAGTTGGTTTTCGACATAACGACATCTCATTGTTGCAATGGGTCCACCTGTATCCCTATTTAAACGATTTGTTTTTCCCCTTCCAAGAACATATAAGTCTTGATATCTGTGAATGTGATTCTTTTCATCTGAAAAGTGGGCACAGTTTATAATAAATGTTTATAACGCTCTACAATAAAACTTACAATAATAGCCAGATGCTGGTGGCTCACACCTGTAATCCTAGCTACTCAAGAAGCTGAGGTTTGAGGATTGTGGTTCTAAGCCAACCTGAGCAAGAAAGTCCATGACATTCTTACCTCTGACTACTAAAAAACTGGAAATGAGCCAGGTGCTGGTGGCTCACACCTGTAATCATAGCTACTCAGGAGGCTGAGATCTAAGGATTGTTGTTCAAAGCCAGTCCAGGCAGAAAAATCTGTGAGACTTATTGCTAATAAATTACTCAGAAAATGCTGGAAGTGGCATTGTGGCTCAATTGGTAGAGCACTAGCCTTGAGCACAGAGAGGCTCAGGTATAGAGCTCAGGCCCTGAGTTCAAGCCCCTGGACCAGCAAAACAAATAAACAAAACTGGAAGTGGAGCTGGGACTCAAGTGGTAAAGTGCTAGCCTTGAGTTAAAAAAAGCTCAGGGACAGTGCCCAGGCACTGAGTTCAAGCCACACTCACACACACACACACACACACACACACACACACACACACACACACACACACACACACACACACACACACACACACACACACACACACACACACACACACACACACACACACACATTTAGAATAAGCAATAAGAATTGCTCAGCAAAACTAGCAAATAAGCCAACAAGATATTCAAAGAAAACAAAGAAGGGGAAAATGCAGACAAGAATCCAATATATATTTTACAAAATTAAGAAGAATGAAGAAAGTGTAGGGAAGAGATGGCTGAGAATGTTGAAAGGGGTGACATTGACCAAGATATACTGTACTCATAAACTATCTTGTACTACTGCTTTGTACAACTATTTAAACATAATAAAAATAACAAATAAAAATACATTATTAAATGTATTTTAAAGCCCTCTCAACTTCTACATACTGATTTTTGCCAGGAAATGGAGTAGAGATTCATTTTGAAAGCTTTCAAGAGAGGAATAAAGACATCAAATGTTTTGGGTTTTGTTTTTTTCTCAACAGTTCATGAGAGATTCCCAGGTGTTCTGGGCAATGTGTCCCATTTCCTGATGCACTCAGCAGAAGGTGAATTTTCCTTTATACAAGAAGAAAATCTTGGTGGAGAATTACACAACAACAAAAGGACTTGTGTCTGTGAATGAAGGTAAGTTGCCTGTGCAGAGAATAGAGCAGGAAGTTGCTTATGAAGCACATTCATTGGTTCTGAAGGGGTCTTTGAGATGGAGAGTATGTGCTTCACTAAGTATCCAGTTAGGAGATCCTTGTCACCAATCATCTTCCAAGCCTAGGTTTCACTTCCTCCTTCTACTGGCCAGCTAAGCTAATATGGATAAGTTCTCTGAATCTTTTCTTTCTTTTATAAAAGAAAATTTCACAGGTGAAAGCTTTGAAAATGGGAGGAGCATATAACATAGATGTTATCATTATGATCATGATAAAGGTTATGATGATAAATATTATCATTGCTTATTGTTTTGTCTCTTAAGACAACAGAGCTGCTCCAAACTGTGACCTTTAAGTACTCAGGACTCAGAAATTGTTGTCTGAGTGCTCAGGGTAGGAGGCATTCCCCACCTGCCTCTCTTCTGAAAACTTCCAATTCTTCTGGCTTTTCTGGAAGATAAAGGAAATTATAGCTACAAGTAACGGATTGTTTGACAAGCATTGTATTTCAGGATTTGTCCATGTGATTGGATCCATCTCTGAGCTTTGGAAGGAGGTGTAATGCTTCCTATGACATCTGTCCTTACAGACAGATTGGATCCTATTAGAGAGTCATTTAAAAGAAGCTAAGAACCACCCTTGTTTATTGTAAGTTGAGAGATTTTATGGCCTGATGGGAATGCGAAGTTGTTAATAATATCTGATTTTATTTTGGCAATACTCACGGAACAGTTTTGTAATAAGAAGGAAAGCCTTCCTTCTTTTCTTCTTGTCTACATGGTTTATTCTAAATGTGGTTCCCCTCCCCCACCACAGTTAAAACACATACACACAACAGATATATTTGACCTTTGGGGCCGCAATCACAAAGTACCACACGCTGGGTAGCTTAAAACAAAATTCCTGTTTCACAGTTCTATTGGCTAGAAATTCAGAGAGTCAAGGAAGGGCCACGCTTCCTTCACACCTGTCAGGGAAGAAACCCTTCTTATGTCTTTGCAGCTCCTGCTGCCTCTTGGTTAGCCTTGGCATCCCTCAGTCTCGGCCTCTTCTGCCATGCCCTGTTGTGCACCCGTGTGTTCACGACATCAGACTTACTGGATTAAGGTCACTTTCCCTCATTCCTTCTTCAAGTGTGAGCATATCCTAATTACCTACCTATGCAATGATCATTTTTGCATGTTATGTGCTGGTACTAGGGCTTGAACTCAGGGCCTGAGTGCTGTCCCTTAGCTTTTGTTTTCTTTTGCTTAAGGCTAGTGTTGAGCCACAGGTTTACTTCTAGCTTTTGGGTGGTTAATTAGAGGGAAGAGTCTTGTGGACTTTCCTTCCTGGGTTGGCTTCAAACCTCCATCCTCAGACCTCAGCCTCGGAGTAACCAGGGTTACAGGTCTGAGCCACTGGTGCCCAGCTGCAGTGACTCTTTTTCAAATAAGGTCATATTTCGTGACACAGGAGGTCAGAACTTCAGCTTAGCTTGTGCAGGATGTATATGTCACAGTTCAAACCTATCCAAGCCATTTTACATAATAAACAATACATACTCCTTTTTCTATCTTAGAAATGGAGAAAGGCTCAGAAAGCTCACAGGACTTGGTGGAAGTCAGAATCGCTGATGAACAGAGCCAGTCATCATGGTGTCCTTGTACTACAGGCACATGTGGCTATGATCCCAAGATGAAGCTGACAGGGACCTGCTCCAGCCCAGGGCAGGGGTGACACACATACAGTGTTGCAGTTCTCATGCTATTGTTTAGACTCAAGAGAGCTCAATTGACATCTGTCTCCACACTTCTGTCGGAGCAAAGATAGGGGCCCATCTGCAACCCACTGCCTGGTCTGTGTTTCATCTCATAGCATGACACACAGGAAACAGATGCTTTTTTTCCCACTCGTAGGACTTTTTCCAGGAAAATGATGCTGTGATTTCTGAGGTATGCTGAACATTTTGTGACAGGAACACATGTTTTCTTCTCACACAACAAAGAAAAAATTATATATATATATTTATATATATATATATATATATATATATATACAAACACCACATATACGTATATGTACATCCACATATGTTTGACAGCTGAGTCAGTGGCTCATGACAATACAATTAGGTGATTTCGAAAGCATTCGTACATTTTGCTTTCCCTTGTAGTTCAACATTCCTCCTGACAGGGATGCTCCTCTTGCCCTTTGTGAGTCCAAAAGAACACTAGAACCAGGTTTTAGGCATGGTCTTAAAGGAGCTTAAGGGAGCCTGTGCACTAGAAAGAGCTGGACACGTGTGCGGGCTGTGAGGACTCACAGTGAGGAGTGTCATTCCCAGGCTGGGCCCAGTGGCCATGAAACAGCCAAAGGCTGTCATGCCAGAGGAGAGACTAAAGCTCGGTGCCCATGGCTGAACATTTCATTTGGGAGGTGAGATAAAGCCATAATGGGAAGAAAATACCATCCTGTCAAGGGTGGGAACTAGTGCCATACCGACAAGGAGCCTGTGAGGCAGTGGCAGGTACAGAAAACTGCCAGGTGATGACTCAACTGTCCTAACTTTGGCTACTCTCTGCAAGATGCAAGGGGGGAGGCTCTCAGAGAGGCCCTAGGGATGGCTGGGCTCCGCCTTCCTCCCCCCCCCCCCCCCCCCCCCGCCCGCCCCAGGTTTAACCATGTTCCTGGTGCACTGTGGTGTGGTTTTCTCCCAGGGTTCTTTCATTTTTACCTCTGTTGTAAATGCAACTTTTTAGTCTCCCCCAAGCATTGGGGCTTTGGTTTTCCACTCAACGACATTGGAGCTGTGTGTTGAGGCTGATGTTGTTCTGAGTACAAAAGAGTCAAAAGACCAACATGGCCTCTCCTCTTCCTGCTCTCTCTTAGCACATACTCATGTGTATCATGAAGGCACATGGGGCTCTTAAGGTCCTCACAGTCTTCTACTGAATTCATATGCCCGGGGTCCTTGTGTAGTGTCCCTGCAGAATGCTGCTCAGCCACACCACGCAGGCCTGGCTGAGGTTCATTGTCTGTGTGGGAACATAGTGGCCAGCCCCTTGTAAGACTTGTGAACTCAGGGGCTGTTGGCTTGAATTGCTTCTCTGCTACAAACAGCTGGAAAGTACTATGCTCTTCACAGTGAAGGCCAAAAAGTGCCCATTACCAGAATTTAGAGATGCTAAATTTAGTGCTTCTTCTTTTCACTCACTCTAGAGTAGAAACAAAATCCTGCCTGATTTCCCAGCAGTGGTGGATGGTTGAGCAGTGCAGAATGATTCCTTATATTACATCACATTATAAAAATAGGAAGGTAAAACTCATACAGCATAACATTAACCATTTTAAAAGTTGGATGCATTTAGTATATTCAAAATACATCTTGTATAGAAGAGGCTGAACCTCTGAAACAGTCCTCCCCATTTGTCCCTCCCCCTCAGCCTGTCAACTGCCAATCACCTTTGTCTCTGTAGATTTACCTAACTTAAATAGCCCATACAAATGGAGTTGTACCAGAGGTATGAATTTGTATCTGATAAAGAACTTATTTCTAATTACAAATCATTGATTGCCCCCTCCCCCCACACACACATTCCCTCGCTATGTGAGGAGAACTGTGTGCCGTAGGAATATTTACCTGCAAGAAGAAAACCCCGTCTCACCCACCTCTCTGTCGTTGTTTCCTATGACCACTGGTGGTTTGGAATGAGGTTACTTCATCTACAAGGATGCAGACATCCTGATTTCACCTGATTTCACTTCTACCATAAGGACTTAATCCTCTTCGGCACCTTACCTCCTACCCCTGACTTGTGCCATTGTTCTGGTGGTTTGGACTCTCAGTTTATCCCGTCAATCATCCAGATGAACCTGTAACTGATATTTTGGCACAGGGAGAGCTAGAGATTATATTGCTGGCCTACACCACAAAGCATAGTCTCTCCTGTGGGAGTTAAATGATACCCGCTGTTGAAGATGAAAATTTGAAGAATACTTTACACTGTCATCTCCTGGGGGCCCATGCCCCCTCCCTGGTCCCTCCCCTCCATAAGGAGACTAAGCCACTACTTAGGGAGGGCCTGGGAGGCAGACAGCAGAGGCCTGAAATGCGAGCCTTCTCCCCATCTGGCCAAAGTAACCTAAGACGCTGGCACAGATGAAGCTACGGAGAAGGAAACCGGATGCAAGCAAGGTTGTGAAGAGAACAAAATTCTTCTTAAATCCTCTTGTGGCAGCCAAAGGGCCGGTTAGTCTACTACTCTGGGAGCGAGGATGAAGTTGAGGTGGCATTTGTCCGTCTCTTTTCAATTGGAGGACAGTTATTTATGGTCACTGGGGCACCATGCTAAATACAGGATGAATGGTGGCTGCTCACCACAGCATGACTGTCATGAACTGTCTTGTGGGCTGGTTAAAATGAAATCATCAGCTTCCTGCTCCAATAGGTCATGTCCAGACACCCCCAAAATATACCCTTTCTAGTAACTGATAGGCAGCGTGGGGGAGTGGTGGGCATGGGGTGAGGGTTTTTGAGATTCCTCTCCCTCTTCCCTTTCCTTTCCCTCTACCTCCTGGCCTCTCTTCTCCTTCTTCCCTCCCTCCTTCATTGTATCCCTCCCTCCCCTATTCCCTCCCTGCTTCCCTTCCTCTCTCCCTCCCTCTCTTTTATTCCACTAAACCGTGTGGAGCTTCTTATATGCAAGACCTGTGCTAAGGGTGAAGGAGATGGAATTAGACCCTGCCATCCATCCAGGGGTTCATGGTCACCCCCCTCTTTCCTGTCCTCTCTGGAGTGACTCTGTGCTGTGTGTCTCCCCAGGAGGAGGTACCTGGGGAGTCCTTTCTGCCAGGGAGCCCTGGAGGCCAGCACAGTCCTGGCAGACACTGAGGGCCAGGCCCCATGCAGTAGACTTCACTGACTTGCAGTCAGATGTGTAAACAGAGAACCAGCTAGAGTGTGATTAGTGATAGTTGAGAGAGTTTTGCACAGAGTGCTGGAGAGGAGAGAGGGCAAAGTAAACAACTGCCACGGGGAGCCAGAGGGCAGCCCAGAGGTGCCATGTGAGCCTCTGGAAAGATGAGCAGCTGTGTGCCAGACAAGCCAGGGGGCCCACAATCTCCAGAGCTTGTGCTATGGGAGCATGCTAACATGCTTCTCATGGGGGGTGGGGCAGGGCGGGGAGTGGGGGCAGGGTGGCCCTCTACATTCTGGCCTTGCTTTCCTGAATGTCACTTTAGAAAAGAACCACTCCATTCGGCAGCAGCTCTAGTGGACAGAGCTATATGCCTAGGGACAAGTGTAGACATGACAATGATAACCTCTGTTCTCCTAGCTGTTAAGGCCTGAATTAATTTTCTAAAAATTCTGTTAACTTTGTTACTTCTAATAGTCCACCTATTTTAACCTTCCTTTTTCTAACAAATTTTTGAAAATTATTTCTTCAGTTATTTCTTTCCTGAATTGGCTCAAGTACAGCCGAGATTGTATTCCCATGATGCATTCACTATTTGAACAAGCTTGCAGATGCCTCCTGTGGAGAAGAATCTTGAGTTCTCAGCTTTCAAAGAACAAACAGGAAGATAGTTTTTACTTCCAAGGACACCAGAACCAACAACAAACACAGCAGAGCCATAGGTCTCCTCTACCATTTCCTGTCAAAGCACAGCTTTTTTTTTTTTTTATTCACATGCACACAGAATCAATATTAAGCTCTTTGAGATAAATCATTAATTCTTGAAGTTCAGAGCCATGAACAATGTCCTGTGACCAGAAGTAGTACCCAGGGAAAGAGATGCCTGGAAACATTATGGAGCGTGGGTTTTTTAAAGTCAAAGAAAGCCAGGCACTGGTGGCTCATGCCTGTAATCCTAGCTACTCAGGAGGCTGAGATCTGAGGATCACAGTTTGAAGCAAGCCTAGGCAGGAAGTCCATGAGACTTTTTTCTCCAATTAACCACCTGAAACCCAAACATGGAGCTGTGGCTCAAAGTGGTAGAGCTCTAGCCTTGAGCACAAAAGCTCAGGGAGAGTCCCAAGCCCTGAGTTCAAGCCTCAATAAAATAAAATAAAATAAAAGCCACAGAACTTCCAGTTCATGCAGAAAAATACCCTCAAACAAAACACCTTAAGACTGAACTTGAATTTTATTAAGGATTTGCATCTATTTGCATATATGTAAATTATGTAATATATTCATAATATATTATGCATATATATATTTCTTGCTGGTATTGGAGCTTGAACTCAGGGCTTGGGCTCTGTCCTTTACTTTTTTACTCAAGGCTGGAGCCACAGCTCCACTTTTGGCTTTTTACTGGTTCATTAGAGGTAAGCGTTTGCTGTCCAGGTTGACTTCAGACCTCTTTTTTTCCTATAAAACATATCTATCAACCCACACCCCCATCATATATACACAGAGATTTAAGCTCTACTTGGCTTAAGATTTTTGAGAAATCTATCTCCTATTATACTTTTTTAATCTCCTATCATAGATTCTGTAAATCTATCATCCCATCTTCTACTAAATGCTGGCTCCCTTGGAGCCAGTGATATTTTCGTTTATGTCTTCATATCTTATCCCTTCCACCCTCACCCCAACACCTGTGACAATATTAAGCCAGAACAGATACTCAGAAATGATCTAGCGAATGATATTAACGGACAGAATTTCAGTCTAGGGAATAGCTACAAAGATGTCTGTATCTCTTTCCATTACCATCATTGTTTCTCAAAATAGGTCCCTTGGCACCATAACTCTAAACAAAGGTTCCAAAGGTATTCTTTCAGAGTTAAAGGCTTTTGGAAAATTCTTATTTAAACAAAGTTTAACAGGATTCATTATTGTAAGACTTCTCAAATTATAGGCATTGAGGAGATATTCTCTAAACTATTTGTTCACAGAAATCCTGATAACTTTTCTTGGGATGTGCTGCCGTAACAAATTACCACAGACTTTGTAGCTTAAAACAACACAATTTGTAGTTGTAGAGGTCAGAAGTCTAAAATGAGTCAACAAGGTTGGTGGTTCCTTCTGGATTCTCTGGGGAAGGATCATTCGCTTTCTTTGTCTTCTCTGGCTTCTGGCGGCTGCCTGCCTTCCTTGGCTTGTGGCCACTTTCTTCTCCTCCAAAGCCAGCAAGGTAGCATTCTCCAGGGTCTCCCTCCCTCTACCACCTCTGATTCCATTGCCATATCTCTTCTTGTGACTCTTCACAACCTTGGCTCCATCTTTTCCTTTTTTATTATTATTAAATATTTTTATTGTTAATATAAAGGTGACTTATAGAGGATTTACCATTTCACAGGTCAGGTAATAAGTACATTTCTTTTTGGGCAAAGTCACCCCTTCCTTCACATGGCTCCATCTTTTAAGGGTTTTTATGACTGCATTGAGCTACCCAGATAATCTAGGCTCATCTTCCCATTTGAACATTTCTCCTTTCGGCCTATCTGCAGAATTTCCTTTGCCCTGAGAAGTAACACATCCAAAGATTCTAGGGGCTGGAAACAGCCATGATTGTACTTGCCCCAGGACTGATGTTCTTCAGGTGCCAGGCCAGCATCCCTCAAGGGAGAGCTGTGTGGAGCACAATGGCCACCGCTGATGACATTATTAATAAGGAACAGTAATTCTCAAAACAAAGACACATCTGTGACACACATCCATGGGTAACCGGCAGATTGCTTGTTTAGTATCTGCAGCAGAGATAGCAACAAACACCAATAGAGGCCTCTTCCCTCAAAGGTTTTCAAACCCTTCCTAACTATATAAATGTAGCCTATGGATCTCAGAAGAAAGAGTAAAGCTCCTGGTTTTGTTCAAGGTGTGACACTATGCTGGGAGTTTTCACTTTGAGCCATGATAGCATGGCCACTGCCCAGCAGATGTCAGCACATCTGTCCAGTACTATAGCTACCCACCGGGACTGGATACCAATACTAAGTCGAAACACAGTAACTGAGGAGGTTGATGGTGGGCTGACTCCCTGGAAGAAGGTCACCCTAAGACAAAGCAGAAAAATGGAGACAAGAAAAAAAAAGATGGACTAAGTGGTAGATGATTTGAGTCTGAAAGTTCATTTTATAAGGCTCTGAGGTGGGGACCCATGTTATTGTTGTATGCAGAGTAAACCAGTGAATCTAAGGAAGAGACGACCTTATGTGTGTAGCATGAAAAGCCTTTTTCTCACAAAATGTGGAATGAATCATCTGTGACAGTCCACATAGATTTCATTGCTGACATGAAGTGGGGATAGGGATGAACTAATCTCAGCCTCCTTTCGCCCTGCAGGGCAGAGAAATGTGGGTTCCACCTATGAGGTTGTTTGGCACATTACCATCACATTTGCTGAATCCCACCCCTCTCCCCTCCCTCCTCCCCCCTCCCCCCCAGGGACATGCTTAGTCCCTTCTTGAGCCTTACAGCACTGATCCTCCCAGTTCAAAGTCCCTGCCAAAAGAAAGGGTGTGTGCAAAAGGAGTGACTAAAAAAGTATACTATGAAGTAGACTATGGAGATCTTCAAATGATGCATCTAAGATGGTCTTTGTTCCCAAATTGGTCATTTCACCACAGCATATAATTTCCTCCGGAAAACATGCAGAGTGAGTAGAAAATCACACAAGTCTGTGGAGATTCTGTTGTTGATATTAAGTTATGAGAATCATTCTTCAACAAAATTGCCCCCTACTCCTTGCTGTCTGCCCAATGCCATGTACATAACCGTAGGGACACATTTGAAAACTTGGAAGGCAAGTTGACATAGTCAAAGATACATATAAGAAACCTGTGATTTTCTAATATTCCAGAACTGAGACATTCTCCGTCCTGCCTCTGTATAGAATGCAAATTTGGTCTTTAAAAAAATTAGCTACGACTTATACCCTTTTTTCTATTGTGCTAGCATAGTTCGATATTATGGATGTCCTAGACACTCAGTAAGTACTGAATACTTGGATTAAATGGATTGGAATTTGTACCAACACAGGCACTGTAAAAGTCAATGTGGCTAGGCATGAGATGCTTAAAAGTGTTCTGTTCTAGAGTGAACTGGATCTCTAATCCACGATTAGCTGGGTAGGTTGTAAAAGATAGTCACAGGCCTTATGACATCACACAGTAGTAATAGGTCTACCATAAAGTGTAAATGATATGAGAGCAGTCTAACAAAGGGTGTTTGTTAAGTCAAGCCCAGGAAATTGCATCCAGAAGCAATATTGTGTCACTCACTTCAGTATGGCCATGGGACCAAAGAGAAAAGTAACAAAGCTTTGAAATAGCCATTCTTCAGTAATGATAGGATTTTAAAGGTTAGCAAGTACAGAATAATGCAGCTAAAGAGTTAGCTAAGGGGCTGGGAAGGTGGCTCAGTGGTAGAGCGCTTGCCTTGCATGCATGAGGCCCTGGGTTCGATTCCTCAGCACCGCATAAGCAAAAAGAAAAAAAAAAGAGTTAGCTAAGATAGATCAAAACTGAATTATAGTTTATGATAGTAAATTGATTAATTACAGTAAATTAATTATAGTGAATAGAGATATTTTCAGATTAAGCAAAACTGAAAGTACCCTAATGCTGTGGTGTCTTGTGTTGAGCTGGGTGCTGGTGGCCTATGCCCTGTTATTCTAGTTATTCAAGAGGCTAAGATCCAAACGATTGTGATTTGAATCCAGACAGGAGGAAGAGTCTGTGAGACTCCATCTCTCTTAGCCAGCAAAATGCTGGACTGGAAGTGTGGCTCAAATGGCAGAGTACCAGCCCTCAGCAAGCAAAATAAGTGAAATTGAGGGCCTGAGTTCAAGCCCTGGTATTGGCCAGCATGTACACACAAAAGAATGTATGCAAAAAATTTTGAGTTACCGGGAAAAGAATTCAGGACTAGAAAAAGCTTTTACATATTCTTCTCATTTTTATAAACCTCACTTAGCCCAGAGGGTTATGAGAAATTGCACTATAATAAAACATGAATATTTGGGTATTAGAGATCATTTTGAAATAAAACATTTGAAATGTGAGAGGAATGTAACTTTGGCAATTAAATTCCATGTATACAGTTTGGGGATACAGTGGTTTCAGCCAACATAAGTACCAATTCTGCTAATAATAATAAAAGAGAAAGCATCATGAACTAACCCTGCATTTCCTTTCCAGGGATGGGAAGCACGGGATTTTCTTGCTCAGGACAAGGGCCAGCAGTGACCTGTGGATGAGCTCAGTGGCTGCTGTCTTGGACTGTGTTAGGCAGTTATCACTGCAGTATTTTTCTTTTCTTTCCTTTCTTTTCTTTTTGTCAGTCATGGGGCCTGAACTCTGGGCCTGGGCACTGTTCCTGAGTTTTTCATTTCAACGCAAGCACTCTACCTGTTGAGCCACAGTGCCGCTTCCAGTTTTCTGAGTGGTTTATTGGAGACAAGAGTCGTACAGACTTTCCTGCCCGGGCTGGCTTTGAACCGCGATCCTCAGATCTCAGCTTACTGAGTAGCTAGGATTGCAGGCGTGAGCCACCAGCGCCTGATTGCTTTTTTTAAAAAATTGTTTTGTTTTGTGTTTTTCCAGTCCTAAGGCTTGAACTCAGGGCCTGGGCGCTGTGCCTGAGCTTCCTTAAGCTAGCGCTCTAGTGGTAGGCTTGTACTACCACTTGAGCCACAGTACCATTCCTGGCTATTTCTGAGTAATTGATTGAAGGTAAGAGTCTCACAGACTTTCCTGTTTGGGCTGGCATCAAACCACAATCGTCAGATCTCAGCCTCTTGAGTAGCTATGATTACAGGCGTGAGTCACAAGCGCCCAGCACTGCAGTGTTTTCTCAGAGCTATTGCGCTGTCTTCTCTCTCTCTCCCATTCACCAAGGTGGAGGACCAACCACAGGATTGCTAGTGCAGTGCCAGGCCCTCTCAGTACTGTGCTCATATGTTTGCATGCTGTACTTTGTATTTCAGTAACAGTTCAGAAGTCATGGCCACGGAGGACACTAAACTTACAAAGAATGTCCACAGGGAGACCACCAGTGGTGAGGAAGGTATGGTAATGGTGTGGAGCAGCTGCTCAGAGGTGCAAAATTAAAGAGACAGAGCTACCTTTTCTTTTTCTATTGTTTGTCATGTACAAAAATACCTGGATGATCTGCTGCTCACCTGTAGAGCAAAGCACGTAGACATGTGAAAGCTAAGCCACGTGGCTACAGCACGTGCCAGCCCTTCCCTGCACTACACACTTAGACCTCTAGGGGGCTCTGCCTCTTCCTCTGCACATAATCCTGTCACACTTAGTCATGGACTTTCCTATCCAACAAACACAAGAAGCAATGTCTATTAGAAAGGAGGCAAAGTCATAGCAATCAGACTCACCAGGCTACTAAGCAGTGAGAGCTGAAATATGATATCTTTCACTGTCTTTGGAGTGGACTGGTATTTGGGGGGCAGTCACCCCACAGCAGACAGAGCAGGAAGACTTTTCTGAAAGGTTGTCTGTACAATGTTCTTCCTAAATTATGAAGCCTTTGGAAGATAATCAGAAGCTAGATGTGATAACTCATGCCTTTAATCCCAGCTACTTGGGAGGTGGAGATCAGGAGTATCACATTCAAAGCCAGCTCAGATTAAAAGTTGGTGAGACCCCATCTCACCAAATGAGCCAGGAGTGGTGGTTTATATCTGTAATCCCAGCTACATAGGAGGCATAGGTGGTAGAATAGCAACCCCAGGTCAGCTCCAGGCAAAAGCGGTAGACCCTATCTGAAAGAAAGAGAATTAAAATGTAGTGGGAGTATGACTTAGGTAGTAGATCACCTGCCTAGCAAAAATAAAGCCTTTTGTTCAAACCCCAGTACCACCAAGACAACAAAGAAAAGCAAAAACAAAACAAAAAAATCAGACATTTGAATGAAATGTAGGCCACAAAATTACTGTCAACATTGGAAGAAACACTGAAATTTCAGGTCCAATATTGTATGAAGCAGGCATTTAACTTTAACTTGTCCACCTTTGCTTATAAGGATATCTGTATTGTAATGGCATCTTTTGCATTCATGGGGTGGCAAATTAAATCAGTAGTCATTCAGCTATTGAATTTCACTTTAAAAAATAATAACAAGGGGCTGGGAAGGTGGCTCAGAAGTAGAGCACTTGCCTTGAGCTGAAGAGCTGAGGGACAGTGCCCAGGCCCAGAGTTCAGGCCCCACGACCGGACCCCCCCTCAAAAAAAATAATAACAAGTCTAGAGCCAGGCATGATGATGATGATACATGCTAATCCTATCTAAGGAAAGTGAATTTAATAACTTGAATTTAAGGAATTTAAGACCAGCCTGCCTAATATAATGGAATCCTGTTTCAAGGAGATAGAAAGGGAGTAAAGGAGAAAGAAGGAAAGAGAAAGAAGAAAGGAAAAGAAAGAGGGAGGAAAAAAGAGGAAGGAAGGGAAGGAGAATGAAAAAAGGAAGGCACATTTTGTTAGACAAAATATACATATATACCATAAAATTTGCCCTTTTTTTAAAGTGCAGAGTTCAGTGTGTTTTTAGGGCATCCAAAGTTGAGCAACCAATATCACTAATTATTAATCTTTTAAAATAATCATCATAAAATAAGAATCTGAATTTAAAGAAAAAGCCTAGCATGCACCATTGAAGCCAAGCTCTTGCCATTTCTTGTGCACCTTATACCTTTTAAGCAATCTCCAGCTATTTTTCTATGGACCAATGAAGGTGTGTATCTTGTTTTTGTATTGTGCCTCTGTGTGTAGAGATGGCTCTGTCTCTTTAGTGGTATGCTGAAGTGTGCTGTGCTCACTGCTGTTCCACATGAAATTATTGAAGAGAAGAAAATAACTTCATGGCTGGGGGTGTGGGTGTGATGCTCTTTCTGTATGACCTTCCTCAAACTCTGGGTCCTTTGTAGCTAGTAGAAGTCTTTCACTTCTGTGTGATTGTGTGTGAAAACAGTAAGTGATACATCAATTCATAAAGCTGCAATGTCCTGAGATGATGTTGGGCTCTCAACTGATGGCAGACTCCCAAGTTGGGTGTAGAGATAGGATTTCTACTTGCAGGTGTGAGGACATGGTGGTGAATATGTAAGAGTGAGTAAGAGAGGTCTGAGGGTATGCTGAGCAGGACAGCTCAGAGGGCATGCCCACCCAGCAAGCATGAGGCACTCAGGTCAAACCCCAATAGTGGAAAAAAAAGAGTGAACAAGAGAAAATAGCCCATGGATAAATATAGATGTGAATACATTTATAGAAGTTTTATAACTAGCCAAAATTGGTTGAGGATGTGGCTTAGGGATAGAGTGCTTGCCTAGCATGCATGAAGCCTTGGGTTCAATTCCTCTGTACCACATAAACAGAAAAAGCTGGAAGTGGTACTGTAGCTCAAGTGGTAGAGTGCTAACCTTGAACAAAAGAAGCTCAGGGATAGTGCCCAGGCCCTGAGTTCAGGCCCCAAGACAAAGAAAGACAGAAAGACGGAAGGAAGGAAGGAAGGAAGCAAGGAAGGAAGGAAGGAGAAAGAAAATAGAAAGGGGAAAAAAGAAAGAAAGAAAAGAAAATAGTCAAAACATGTTTTGAAAAAAGCAAGTATTCAAGGGATGTGAATGAAAATATATTGCTTTGGGGTCAAATGAGGAACACATTAAAAAGGTGATGATGTTAAGTGCAATGAAGGATTTGGGAAAGTGAGCATGTAATTGACCAACCTTTATAAAGAGGCTAATTGGGTAGCATTATTAAAAGTTAACATTCGTGTCCTTTTTGAAAAAAAGAAAACATTTATTTTTCTGTGCCAGTCCTGGGGCTTGATCTCAGGACCTGGGTGCTGCCCTTGAGCTTTTTTACTCAAGGCTAGTGCTCTACCACTTGAGCTACAGCTTCACTTCTGGCTTTGTGATGGTTAATTGAAGATAAGAGTCTCACAGACTTTCCTGCCTGGGCTGGCTTTGAACTTAGATCCTCAGATCTCAGCCTCCTGAGTAGCCAGGATTACAAGTGTGAGCCCCTGGTGCATGGCTTGGATTCTCTTTAATTCTCTTTAAGGAATAACAGTGTTAAGAATTGTGCAGAAGTAATAATAAGTACAAAAATATGTATGCAGCTGAATCTAGGTGTACATGCAGTCTTTGCCAACCAGGAGGCTGGGCCAGGAGGATTACTTGAGGCCAGGAGTTTGAGCCCCTCTCTAAAAAAAAAATAGAACAAATTAAAACGTGTCTGGGTCTCTTTATGCTAGTCATGTTTGGGACAGCAAGCACTTGTTCTGATTAGATAAACCATAGACTGCAGGGATCCCAGAATGTGAGGTTAGACTTTTCTGTGGCAAATATCTCAGAAGAGCAAGAAGGAAGGTATACATTGGCTCTTCATTTCAGAGGTTTCTGTCGGGTAGCAGAACAGAGCAGCTCACATCATGGCAGCTAGGAAGCAGAGAGAGAATCCCTGCACTGTGGAACTTCCCCCTTTCCTTTTGCTCCATCTAGACCCCTAGCTCTTGGGTGGAGTTATCCATAGGCAGAACTCTCCACCCCTTAGACAAACCTCTCTGGAAACATCCTCACAGACACACCCAGAAGAGGGCTTTACCCACCTCTTATGCACATTGTAATTCTGTCAGATGAACAATCAAGATTAGTAGAAAGGAAAATTCAATTGAATGACCTGTTAACTGCTTAGGGGATTAAAAAAAAAACAACAGCATGTAAATCTGACCACCAAAGATAGAAACTATCTAGAATCAGGTAACTTTCTTTTCCATGTCGAACTTCTTGTC
Source organism: Dipodomys merriami (assembly GCF_024711535.1). NCBI lineage: Eukaryota > Metazoa > Chordata > Mammalia > Rodentia > Heteromyidae > Dipodomys > Dipodomys merriami. The sequence continues at coordinate 34,414,624 of NW_027206512.1, read as the reverse complement.
CTACACCATTTGGGTAGTTCACAATGTATCATAGACTATGTGGCTTAGAAACAACAGAATCTCATTCCTCACATTTTTGGAGGCTGGGGAGTTCAAGATCAAAATGCTGGCCAATTCGGAACCTCCCTTCCCCATTGAAGGTCTCTGCTTACATGATGCCAGAGGCATGGATAGCTCATTGTGACCTCATGACCTCTTTAAAGGGCACTAATCCCACTCAAGGGAGTCAGACCCTCATGAATCACTCCACAGGTTCCATTTCTTTTTTTATTTTTTGCCATTGTTGGTTGTGGGGCTTGAACTCAGGGCCTGGGTGCTGTCCCTGAGCTTTTTCACTCAAGGCTAGTACTGTACCTCTTTGAACCACAATGCCACTTCTGGTTTTCTGGTGGTTAATGGAGATAAGAGTCTTACCAGCTTTCTTGCCTGGGCTGGCTTTGAACCATAATCCTCAGATCTCAGCCTCCTGAGCAGATTACAGGTATTAGCTACCAGTGCCTGGCCAGTTCCACTTCTTAACCATCATCTGAGAGATTGGAATTTGAGGAACACATAAGCATTCAGTCTACTGCACTGGTATGCATAATTGAATTAATGATTCATCATAGTACATCCCTCTATTTAATGTTCTGCTTTACTTTATCTTTCTGTGTGTCTGGTCTTATCTACTAGGGTATGAGCTCTTGAGAAACAAATCTAAGCCAGACCCACTCTGTCTCAAAATATCTCACCTCCATGGAAGTGTAGAATATATTGAGTCTGATTGCTTGATTGAAACTAGTCATCTGATTCAAATTTTTTTTGTAATTCAAGGAATTTGCTCACCACGTAGCATTACTATCTTCAATTTATCTTTTGGATACTGAGGTTGGAGGTCTACGATGGCTGGATGCATTATTGACTAGTGCCAGGATTGACAACATAAATGGCATTTGAGGATTAATCTTCTCTTTTACCTATGTCATTGTCTTAGGAGAAGTGAGGGCCATTTCCAAGTTTCCCAGAATTACCACATGATAAGTAGCTGCCGTAAATTGTTTCACGCCTGAGAGTGAGAACAAAGCAAGTGATGGGCCTGTCCTGATTTTACATTCCTTGCTTCCGTCCCCTGGCAAGAGCCACTTTGTGCTTGACTCAGTCCCAGCTCCTCCACAGCCTGTGACTGTGGGTGACATGGCCCCCTTGCTGACCCACCTTTGTCTAACTGTGCAAGGCAGAGCAGTTGTCACCCAGAGCTGTCTAGCAGTCCCTCCGGCCTCTGGAATGGAAGGCTCTCCTTGTGGCTAGGAGGGGGCTATGCGTGTAATTGCCATCTTCTCTCTTCCCTCAACTAGATTTTCTACCCAGGTAGGTAGTGGAAAGTGGGCTTGTGTCCTTTCTCTTCAGCCTTTGCTTCCTTCTATGTGAGTCTGGTTGGTAACTGCAAGTAAATGCTATAATTATAACCCTTTTTGACAGCTCTATAATTTAATTGTGATTCACTCAGAGCATCTTTTGAAAAGCAGGATGTGCATTGAAGAAGCAGCTGTCCCCATCCATCTGCTGAACTGAATCACAGGCCCAGCCACTGCGGGACCCTCTGATCTAGTCAAGGCTAAATCTAGGCATATACTCCGTGTGTGTATGTCTGTGCAAGTGTGTTGTATGTTGTGGCGTGTATGGTGTACATACCTGTGTGTGATCATCTTCTGGTTTTGTAAAGGTGCTCGTACAGTGTGTGAAGTATTGTTTAAATTGGCCATTGTATAGATAAGAAAATGATTCTGAAGTGGAAGGGCTCTTGGATTTTATTTCTGTAGTCACCTAGGATATGTCCTTTCTGATAGCATTCAAAGGTAGCCCCTGCTGACCTGGACTTGAGTCCTGGCAGCACTGGCCAGAGGTTATTGGACACTGGTCTCTTATCAGATGTTGTATCCATTTCCTAGGGTAGCCATAGCAAAGTACCACACTCAGTGGTTTAAAGGACAGAGATGGATTGTCTCCAGGTGTGCAGGCTCGCAGTCAGAAATCAGGGTGTTGGCAGGGTTGGCTGTTGGGAGTGCTATGCGGGAGAATCCGGTTCTGTTAGAGCTCATGGTAGCCCCATGTTCCTTGGCCTTCATAGGCTGCGCTTTGTGCTCCCTCTCTGTGTATCTGAGCCTAAATTTTCTTTCTATGATCTTTATGACTACATTTTTACCATGATGACTTCCATAATGGGGTGACATTCGGAGGTACAGGGTGTAAGAGTCCAATATAGCTTCTTTCTTTGGAGGGTTGGGGTAGGTAAACAAAACTTACCCCATAACAGATGTGAACTTGAACACGCAGGGATTTTCTTCCAAAAGAAATAATGTGTACCCTGCAAAGTTTTTGGATGGATGCTGGCAGAATCTCACAAGACTATTTAGTAATAATATTATTTCTTTCATTCACTTCGGGCTGTGACATCAAGCAATGAATTCGCCATCCTTCCTGACATTTGTCCCAGTAACTGCAGCACAGCCTGGGTCTAATTGCCATGAACACCACTTCCTGATGGGCATTTTGAAAGGATTCACAGGGGGTGGCCTCAGGACCTGCTGTGTGACAGGTGAACTGAGGGCAGACTCATGTAATCCAAGATGATCATAGGGCTCCCCCCTCCCGCCACCATTCCTAGTCCATGTCACAGAGGGATCTGAAGATGATTCAGGAAGTTCCTGGTAACAGGACCCCTTCTTGTGAAGATTTGGAGGGCTAGAACACAGTTAATTACAAAGCAAATGTAGAAATTGTATCTAAGACTAAGGAGATAAAAGGAAAGCAGCTTGACGTGATGGAAATAACAGTGAACTAGATGTTGGGGAGAAAAACCAGATTCTGGTCAGCGAATATAATCTTGGACAAATATGTACTTTTTTTCTTTTGCTTTTCTTTTTTCTTTTTCTTTTTGCCAGTCATGGGACTTGAACTCTGTGCCTGGGCACTGTCCCTCAGCTCTTTAGCTCAAGGCTAGCACTTTACCACTTGAGCCACAGCGCCACTTCCAGCTTTTTGTGCTTATGTGGTGCTGAGGAATCGAACCCAGGGCCTCATGCATGCAAGGCAAGCACTCTACCACTGAGCCACCTTCCCAGCCCCTAGTGCTTTTTCCTTTAAGCTTGAAATACTGATGTCTAAGGATTTCCAGTTTGTAGGAAGATGGTAGCCAGATAGCAGTAATGAAGGTCAGTGGTCAAATGTACAACATTGTAAAAGGTATTGGTAAGAGAATTGAGCAAATTTAACTGACCACTTGATGCAGTGAGGCTGGCCGTACATATGATGTCACCACAGGGAAGTAATATGAGGACACTGATTGAGAACATTTATTGAAAGAAGTACAAGAAAAGAGATAAGGAGGTTGATTTGAGTGAAAGAAGCCAACCTGCAGGCATAAGCAGGGGCCTGGCTGGGGAAGCAGGGAGGGCTAAGTGCTAGATTTTCTTGCAGTTTTACACTTTGATCAGCCGCACCTATGTCCTTTTCCTGGTCAAGGATAGTGCTGAAGACAAATACTTCCTGCATCCACTGGAGCACATCATCCTAAACACAAGAAAAAACAAGGAGATGGAAGTGCTTTGCTTTCTGGGAGATGAACACAGGGATCTAATTAGAAGGATGTGGGCTTTCAAGTCTTTGCTGTTAATGGACAGCTCTTGGCCCTCCATAAACAAGCTCTGAAGTATCACGCTGCTCACTGAGGAATGTCACAGTAGGGTTTTACTTGGCCTGTACTAAGGGTATGTCATTATTGTTTGAAGGACTCAGCCTGCTGGGACCTATTGGAAGAAATCTCACTGTGTACTTCTCTGTGAATAATCCAAGATGTTGATTTCAAGGACTCTCTGGAATGAAAATGAGCTACATTTGTTGGACTGGAACTTTTTCCTGTTTTTCTTTTTTTTCCCTTTCTTTCTTTCTTTCTTTCTTTCTTTCTTTCTTTCTTTCTTTCTTTCTTTCTTTCTTTCTTTCTTTCTTTCTTTCCTTTCTTTCTTTCTTTCTTTCCTTTCTTCTTTTTTTTTTTTGCAAGTCCTGGGGCTTGAACTCCAGGCCTAGGCACTATCCCTGAGCTTCTTTTGCTCAAGGCTAGCACTCTACCACTTGAGCCACAGCACCACTTCGGGCTTTTTCTGTGTATGTGGTACTGAGGAAACAAACTCGGGGCTTTATGCATGCTAGGCAAGCAGTCTACCACTAAACCACATTCCCAGCCCAACTTTTTTCATTTTTACAAACCTGGATTTTGATATTTTTTGGAATTCTGTTCTTTAAACTTAGGACTCTTGGAGAAGGGACTCGGTTGGTTGTAAAGCATGATTATTTATGTATGAAATGCTGATGAGCAGTTAAGAGTATGATAGTGCCATACATCCTATTTTGGGCACAGTGGAAGGTAGGATGCATTCTGTTACAGGAGCACAGCGCCTGCTAGCTTGCCTGGGGGAGCTGAAGGAGACTTCTGAAAGGATGTAGCATTTTAGCTGTCTCTAGAGACAAGCAGAAAATAGAAACTCACTAGACAGAGAAAGGGGAAAACATTCCAGGCAGAGATGTAACCATGGACTAAAAAGAAAGGGGTCTTGAGAGTCTTTAAAATCCAGCCAGCCATCAGTCTAGTTGCTCTGTAGGTCTGTGGCAAGGGGTAACAGATCAAATTCCAGGGAACTGGTAGGTTAGGGCTAGATAGGGAAAGATATTGAATGCTGTGCCAGGCCATCAAGTTGAACCTGATCCTGTAGGTAAGAGGGGACAAGCAATTTTTAGTTGCTGTTGTTGTTTGGTTAGTTTTGTGCCAGTCCTAGGGCTTGAACTCAGAGCCTAGGCTCTGTCCCTTAGCTTCTTTTGCTCAAGGTTATCACTCCAGTGCTTGAACCACAGCTCCATTTCCAGCCCTTTTGGTAATTTAGTGGAGATAAGTTCTGACTGGGCTGGCTTCAAACTACCATCCTCAGATCTCAGTCACCTGAGTAGCTTGGGATTACAGGTGTAAGCCACCACTGGTGCGTGGCAGGAATGGTTTTTAAGCATGATCAGATCTGTTTTTTCAACTATAACCACCCAGCAGCTAAATAGAGTGCAGATGGAAAAGGGCAAGACCACAGTCAGGAAAATACATTGGGACACAATTGCAAAGTCACAAGGACAGTATGGCCACAATATGTGTTTGTTATAAGGGAAAAAAGGAATGTAGTTTAATACTTTCTTATAAGTAGATAGGAAGTAGCCAGAGAGAATTAATATAAAACCAAGATCAGTAAATGTCTCAGGGGACCAGAACTGGCATGAGAGATAGTGTGGGAATTTATACTTTTTTACATTTAAACGTTTTCATTTGTAGGCATTATTATCTACTGAAATATTAAACGAAAATAGAAAGACTGTAAAAATTAGCCAACTAAAAACAAAACAACAAGTAAATCTTGTAATGCCAACAGTAAAAGCTTTTAAGTAGAGATTGCTGCAGAAGCTGATATATCAACTTGGACTAAGTTGATGTGTCTTTAGGTCTCTACCAATTTGAGCCACAGCTCCACTTCCAGTTTTCTAGTAGTTAATTGGAGATAAGAGCCTCACAGACTTTTCTGTCTGCACTGGCTTTGCAATCTCAGATCTCAGCCCCCTCATTAGCTAGGATTACAGGAATGAGCCTGTAAGAAGTACCCAGCTTGTTGTAGTAGTTGTTGTTGTTAAATATACCACCATTATTGAGTCACCTACAGTCTGGATTTTGCTGATTGTAACCTGTGGCGTGGTTTTTATATTCTCCAACCCTGGATTTCCTGTAAATTGATGGAGATTGAGGTGCTTTCAAATATAAATTAGATTTTCTGGAAGCCTACCTCATAGATGGTATGTTCTTCCATCAGGGGCAAGCACCAGCTTGCTTCATTTTTTTTACAGTGCTTTATTTTTAACATCTCAATCTTTGCCCCATTGGGACATGCATATGGTTCCACTTTGCTTCTTCCTGTTAGCTCTCTAGCTGTCCCAACCACATGTATTGAATGTCTTACTTCTCTCTACTGACTTCAGATACCATTTTTATCTGTGTCAAATTCCCAGTGTATTTGGTCCAGTGTCTGAGCTTTCTATTCTACTCCATTTATTAGTCTAGTCATGTAGTTGTTTCATATTGTTTTAATTACTGGAAATCTATGGAGCATCTTGATGTCTAGTAGGGCTAGTTTTCCTTCTTAGTCTTCTTTTTCAGATCTTTCCTCACTGTTCTTTTTATTGGGATTTTATTTTACTTCAAGGTTAAGAAAAATGACATCTTATTGTTTATTCTGTTGTATCAAAGATTGAATTCAGGAGCTCCTAGATGCTAGTCAAGCAGTATTCTACCTGAGCCACACCCCAGCCCCAGACTGACATCTTTAGGACCTCAAAATTTTCTATCTAAGGTCAGATGTGCTTTTCCATTTGGTCATTTGACATTTACTTTTTTTTTGGTAATTTGTTGGTTTGTTTTTTTATTTCTTTAGAGACAAAGTCTTGCTGTGTCACCCAAGCTTGTCTTGGTGAATTCCTAGACTTAAGCCATCTTCCCACCTAAGATCCCAACATGCTAGAACTGTAGGCATGCACTTCTATACCTGGCCTTGAAGTTTTGGGCCTGTATTTCTTCACATCCTTGTTATGTTTACTCCTAGGAATTGTATTGTGTTGGCTGATATTACACTTGAGGTCTACTCATTAATCACAGCTTCTGTTTGTTGTTGTTAATGGAGGCCTTCAATCCATACTTCCTCAAACTTACTAACATCTTCTGTTGTAGTAGTTTTTCAGTTGATTTTATTGTTGTTTTTTTTTTTTGTCAAATTATCTACAGATAATGATGACTTATCCACTCTGGTCTGTTCTTTTATCCAGATAATTTCTTTCTTTTGTAGGACCTAAACCTATCTATTTAATCCTGATTCAGATGCAGTTTTTTCCTATAGTTGCTAGTTGTAGATTGTCACAGATCTATTCTTAGTCTAAACTCAGCAATCCATTGCTCTGCTGCTCTGGGAAGTGGGTGGCCTGACTATCTCCTTTGCGGTGGAGTTAACATCAGATCTGGAGAGGACTAGGGGTCAGAGGCCATCAGTATTCCCTAAAGTTCTTCGTACCCTGCTCCCTATCAGGGGATAAATAGTTCTTTATGATTGCTCTTCTCTCCAAATGGTAATATTCTGAATATAGATATCCTTATTAAATAACCATCCTCTATGTCTTCCTCATATTGATTCTTTTCTCCTGCATTTGTTTATTCATTCATTTGTTTGGTTATTTCAGGAAGGGATCTTCTTTGTTGCCCAGACTTGTCTCAAAGTCCTGGACTGGGACTGGGAAGGTGGCTCATGGACTGGGAAGGTGGCTCAGTGGTAGATCGCTTGCCTTGCATGCATGAGGCCCTGGGTTCGATTCCTCAGCACCACATGAGCAAAAAGAAAAAAGCCGGAAGTGGCGCTGTGGCTCAAGTGGTAGAGCGCTCTAGCCTTGAGCTGAAGAGCTGAGGGACAGTGCCCAGGCCCAGAGTTCAGGCCCCACGACTGGACCCAAAAAAACCCAAAAAACAAAAAAAAACAAACAAAAAAACAGAAGTCCTGGACTGAAGCAGCCTCCTGCTTCAGTCTCCCAAGTGCTGGGACTGCAGTGTGTACCTGCAGTACACACTGGAATTTATCCTTTATCTCTTGTCCCTATCTCCCTTTGGCTCGCTAAATTCTTCACTTCTCATCTTTCTTTCATTTATTTCTATTTTCTATTTCTCTTTCAACTTTCTCTTTCCCCAAATGCCAATTTATTTCCTGTGTGTTATATTTGCTTGGGGTTCTTGAGATGATTAAAATACTTCTTAGAAAGAAAAAAAATCAGCGAGCCTTGATTTGCAGTGCTTGATTAGGTAGAAATACTTAGGAGTTGCTTTGGGTTCATCATTGTGGTTCTGAGACAGAAAAAAACAAATTAGTGTGGCCAAAGTAGCATGTCTGTCTATACTGGTGTCTTCTTGGATGATCAGGAAGTATGGCATGATCAGAACATTAAAAGTGATGAGACCATTCTGAGATATTATTATATAATACAGGGAAGTCTCTTGTTAGATGGAGCTCTCCTTGGAAACCCCTTCTTGACTTTGGGAAGCAAGTGATGTGTCTGCTTTTAAGCTCGCCCCTTGCCCATGTATATATACTGCTCAGTGTCATCAGAAAATCAAGTAAACATGTGAATTGAGCCTTGAAAATGAAATAATGATTGGGGCTGGGAATGGTAGGGTTCGATTCCTTAGCACCACATAAACAGAAAAAGCCAGAAGTGGCACTGCGGTTCAAATGGTAGAGCAGTAGCCTTGAGCTGAGGGATAGTGCCCAGGCCCAGAGTTCAAGCCCCACAACCGACAAAAAAAAAAAAAAAAAAAAAAAAAGTGAAATAAGCCGGGCGCTGGTGGCTCACGCCTGTAATCCTAGCTACTCAGGAGGCTGAGATCTGAGGATCACGGTTCAAAACCAGCCCGGGCAGGAGAGACCGTGAGACTCCTATCTCCAATAAACCTCCAGAAAACCGGAAGTGGTGCTGTAGCTCAAGTGGTAGAGCGCTCGCCTTGAGCTGAAGAGCTGAGGGACAGCGCCTAGGCCCAGAGTTCAAGTCCCACGACTGACCAAAAAAAAAAAAGTGAAATAATAGGATTTATGAGAGCATTCAATGCAAAAATGGCAAAATGTGAAGCTAGGAGAAATGGGCCTTCTTATCCACGTGCACCACATTATGTTCTCTACTGATGTTGGAATCCTGGTTTTTATTTGCTGGTACTGGGGCTTTAACTCTGGGACTCAGCACTGTCCCTGAGCTTCTTTTGCTAAAGGCTTTTGGTTTTTATTTGGGAGTGGGGGAGGTAATGTTTTGCTTTGTCTTTTGATGGTTCTGGGACTTGAACTCTGGGCCTGGGTGCTGTCTTTGGGCTCCTTTTGCTCAAGAGTAGTACTCTACCACTTGAGCCACAGTGCCATTTCTGGCTTTTTCTGTGATTAATTGGAGATAAGAGTCTAACAGACTTTCCTGCCCAAGCTGGCTTTGAACCACGATCCTCAGACGTCAGCCTCCTGAGTAGTTAGGATTACAGTCATGAACCATTGAAATATTGTTTTTTAACGGGCAGAAATCATCACTGATGAGCAATGATTATTGAAAATAAAGACTATAATTCAGAAGAAGCATATCGTAAATATTCAGCAATTTGATAAACTAAGGTTGACTAAAACATTCTGTTAAATGGGCACATTTGTCAAAAACCCAGAAATTTGGGGCCAAGTTTGGTAACTGACTTAGATACCTTCTCAGGACTGGCCTTCTGCTGAAGAATGTTTAGGAGAATGAGAATGGAGAAATGCAAATCAGAGAATCATGAAAGCTGTTTTCTGTGTGTGTGTGTGTGTGTGGTGTGTGTGTGTGTGTGTGTGTGTGTGTGCATGCACGTGCCCACCAGTCCTGCGGCTTGAATTCAGGGTCTGGGAACTGTCCCTGAGCATTATTTTTTTTGCTCAAAGCTAGCACTCTACTGCTTGAACCATGGCTCTACTTCAAGCTTTTATTTAGTAGTTAATTAGAGATGAGTCTGCCCAGATTGAGTTCAAACCCTGATCCTTAGATCTCAGCCTCCTGAGTAGCTAGGATTACAAGTATGAGCCAGAGAGATATACAGCAAGAGATATAGAAGGAACATCTTGTCAACTTTGCTACATGTTCTGCTTTAACTCTACACCCATTCTCAGCTTTTGTACCTCTACCCAATGTATGCCTTGGAGTCTTCTGGCACCCATTTCTTTAGAGACTGAGTCTCCTTTATCCTCCTAACTTCTGTTCATTTCAGTGGCTATGTCTTTACCCAGTGCTAGAAATGGCATTGAAATCTGAATAACTTCTTGCTCTGTTTGTTTTGTTTTGTCAGTCATGGGGCCTGAAATCTGGGCCTGGGCACTGCCCCTCAGCTCTTCAGCTCAAGGCAAGCACTCTACTACTTGAGCACAGTGGCAATTCCAGCTTTTTGTGCTTATGTGATGCTGGGGAATCAAACCCAGGGCCTCATTCATGCAAGGCAAGCGCTCTACCTCTGGGTCACCTTCCCAGCCCCTTGCTCTGGTTTTTATTACTAAGTTCTTACTCTGTGCCAGATGCTGGTATATGTTCACAGATGAAAACATGAGAAGCTAGGAATAATGGTGCACTCCTATAACCCCAGCTACTTGGCAAGCAGAAGTAGGAGGATCATGATGCAAAACCAGCTTTGGCAAAAGTGTGAGACTATTTGAAAAAACTGAAAGGGCTAGAGTGTGACTTAAGTGGTAGAATGCTTGCCTAGCAAGTATGAGGCCCTGAGATGATTCCCTAGTAACACACACACACACACACACACACACACACACACACACACACACACACACATACACACACACACACACACACACACACACACACACACACACACACACACACACATGATGTTACCCTTTAGCAGAAAGAAATTTGGTCTTCCAACAGAAACAAGAGTTCACATAAAGAATTCAATGATAGATAATATTTTTGTGGTGGTGCTAGGGTTAGAACTCAGGGCCTTGTGCTTGCTAGGCAAACACTCTACTATGTGAACCTTGTCCCCAGACCAATATGAAATATTTTAGCCCATATGGTTTAACAGATACTTGAATAACTATGGCTTATATAAGTTATAGTAAAGATGATGAATGTTACAGTGTGAGATTCAGGCATTAAGTGCTTTTGGTGGAAGAATATATTTACATACACTGTGTACTGAGCCTTGAAGGCCACATAGGAAGAGGAAGAACATTCCAGATGAGGGGAGTACGATGCTCAAGGAGCCAGTGCTTGGTAGAGAGAAAGAGAGAAGCCAGGCAGGTGAGGTTTCCAGACTGAGGAAGACCAGGGAAGCCACACAGGGGCCATGGAGTTAGACAGAGCACAGCTGGGAACATCTGGTGGTATTTTGTGCAATTTAGTGGAAAGTAAGTTATATTAGAAGAAGACTGGGATTATAAGCCAGAAGTCTAAGCTTCCTGATTCAACCTTATCATTTATTAACTATGAGAACCAGGAGTCATCACTAACCATCTTTGACCTTCAGTTTCCCTTATCTGTCCAGTGACAAGTAAAGATGTCCTGAGATAAAGTGAGAGAGAAGACATGAAGAGTAGTTTGAAAGTCATAGCTTTTTAAAAATAATGTTTATTGTTATTATTAAGGTAATGTCCAGGGGGGTCACCATGTCTAAGTCTGGTGCTGAGTATATTTCTTTTGGGGGCGTTGTCCTATAGCTTAGGCTTCTACAGGTGTCAGGGCCACAGTGACAGCACAGTGGAGACGCAGGAAGGTGATGCTCACAGGGGTAGAGACCGTGAAGTGACAGGAGCTTATTACACCTGCATGTTTGTGTCCCATCACTTGTGCTATGTGGAGCTTCGACTCTGAGGCTATGGAGTTGGAAGATGCTCCGCTCTGCTGAATGGAATGGATGCTCTTATAAAGGCACCAGAGGACTCTGCCTAGATCCTTTTGCCTTCGATCTCCTCTTCCAAAGAAGTTTGTCTCCTTTATGCCTTCCCACTATGGAAGGATACAGCAAGAAAATGTCACCTGTGGAGAAGGGCCGCATGGACACCAAATATTGTAGCACCTAGATCTTGGACTGGAAAGCCCAAATTACGTTAAATGCCATTAATTGTGAAAAAGTGCAGCATAGTCTCTACAGCTGTAGGAAACAGATTTTTCTTTTTTGGTCAGTTGTAGGACTGTCCTAGGCTGTACCTGAGCTCTTTTTGCTCAAGGCTAGTGCTCTGCCACTTTGAGCCACAGCACCAGTTTTCTGGTGGTTAATTGGAGATAAGAGACTCATGGACTTTGCTGCTGGGGCTGGCTTTGAACTGTGATCCTTAGAATTCAGCTTCCTGAGTAGCTATGATTACAGGTATGAGCCAACAGTGCCTGGCTTAGAAACAGATTTTCACTGCCCAGGCTGAGTGATTTTGTTACAGCAGCCCATGTACATAGGTCCAGGCATTGATCAATGCCTGTACAGTAACCCTAGCCATTCAAGAGGCTGAGATTTGAAGATCTCAGTTCAAAGCTGACCCAGGGAGGAGAATTCCATTAACCACCAAAAAGTCAAAAGGAAAGCTGTGGCTCAGATGGTAGAACAGCAGCCTTGAGCAACAAAAAAGGTAAAGGATAGTGCCCAGGCCCCAGAGTTCAAACTGCAGAAATGACATCCCTCCACATCCCCTCCTCCCCCGCAGTAAAATGATAATATGTGAATGAATGTGAGAGGGTCTGAAATGTCAATTTCCTGTGTCAGTTATGAACTGGGGATGATTTGGATTCAGACACAATGAAAAATCCACAGTAAAGCTGCATGTTGCCCAGACATCCATATACTTTTGGCAGCACCCTGCCCTCTGGGATCATATTATACTCATCAGTCATGTTTGTGTGGTGCCTTCTAAGTAAAGGGAAACTTGCCCTTTACAAACTCAGTGAGGGGAGGGCATGTCAGAGTTCATGAGTTCATTTCTATCCCCATGGGTCCCCTGGCTGCCCTGCGTGACTGTGATCTCAACGGGAAAATAACCAGCAGGGTAAAACTTGGAGCAAATATTATTGCTGAGCAATAAAAGTATCTTCTGGAAAGAAGAGAGCAACCCAGGGCTGTGTGTTTGCCCTGTAATACAGATTTACTGCTTATTAGTTCTTCTTTTATCTTTCCTTTACAGCTTAAAATTAGTCCACCTCCCTCCCCATCTGTTCACCACATTAATTGCCCTTGGCAGGAAGAACTTTCCTCAGTACAGGTCTTCCTGCTTTGTGTGTTAGTCCATTTTGCAGCCTGAAGACTTTCTTGTTTAACTTCTTAATTGTCTTACTGGTGTTGCGAAATGTTCTTGATGCCAGCTAAATTGGCTTAGATACAGAGGCAGAAATGACCCCTGGCTCCCTCAGCGAAAAGCATGGATTCTGCGTAGAATTAACCCTAGGTGAAAACATGGTCCTGCTCAATTAGACAGGATGTTCTGAGCATTATAATCTTTCTCTGCTGGCCTGGAGGAGAGAACAGGCACAAGGCATTGTACCTGTAATTGGTAAGTGTAGGTAGAATCTACTTGAAGGAAAGCAGTAGTGTGCTGGCAAGGTTAAATGCAATTTTAAAGATCTGGTTCTGTTTAAGGAGGGAAAGTTATGAGGGAGGGTGAGATTGGAATACATTTGTGTGTGTGTGTAGAAATGACACAATGAAACCCAACCTTGTGTACAACTAATGTATGCTAATGAGAGAGAGAGAGAGAGACATATAGACAGAAAGAGAAATCTGGCTTGACAGTGAACTTGCTTTATGGCCTTGCTTCAGTTTATTTTCATAGTCACAAACGGACCCACTTGGGTCTGTTTGGACCCATTGGTCCATTGGGACCAATTTGGTCAATGATTTTTCCAGTAGTCTTTGGTAGTGGTGGTGCATTTTGCTGGGGGATTTTTGTTGTTGTTATTGGTTTTTTTTAGCACTGGGTATTGAACTCAAGTCCTCACACTTCTAAGGTAGACATAGACACTCTTATCACGTAAGCTATACTTGCAGCTCCTGTTTGTGTTATTTCCCAGTAGGATCTCACTTTATGCCTGAACTGTGATCCTCCTTGTGTTTCTCGATGTCACTAACGAACATTTACTGCACCCAGCCATTGTGCTTCTCTTATAGCTAGGATAACATATACATGCCACAACACCCAGACATTGGTTGAGATACAGTCTTGAGAACTTTTATGGCTGGGCTGGCTCTGACTTGATCCCCAGATCTCTGGCTCCAACAATGTTTCTTTTTTTTTTTCCGGTCGGTCGTGGAGCCTGAACTCTGGGCCTGGGCGCTGTCCCTCAGCTCTTCAGCTCAAGGCTAGTGCTCTACCTCTTGAGCCACAGCACTACTTCTGGCTTTTTGTGCTTATGTGGTGCTGAGGAATCAAAGCCAGGGCCTCATGCATGCAAGGCAAGCACTCTACCACTAAGCCACCTTCCCAGCCCCCAACAATGTTTCTTAAAAATACTTGGCACTTAAGATCCATTGTAGAAGGCTAAGCCCAGATTCCCAGGGCTTCTCCACATTGTTCATGTGTCTCTTTTATAAATAAATTTGGTTTCCATGTAACATTTCAACTAAAGACAACTGGAAACATGGCTCAGCAGTAGAGTGCTTGTAGTAAGTATGAAACCTTGAGTTCAAATCCCAGTACTACAAGACAAAATGCAAATAAAAGTTTGCAGAATAGGGCTGGGAAGGTGGCTCAGTGGTTAAAGTGCTTTCCTTGCATGCCTGAGGCCCTGGGTTTGATTCCTCAGCACCACATAACCAAAAAGAAAAAAGCCGGAAGTGGCGCTGTGGCTCAAGTGGTAGAGCGCTAGCCTTGAGCTGAAGAGCTGAGGGACAGCGCCCAGGCCTAGAGTTCAGGCCCCATGACCGGACCCAAAAAAAAAAAAAAGTTTGCAGAATGGTGATATTGTTTGAAAGCAAGTAAATGAAGTGAGCCTTAATGTCTCTTCCTATTCTGATTTTATGCAAGTCTTAAGACTAGTGCTTCTTCAGCCCCACCCCATGGTGCTTAAGCTCATGCATACAGCCATTCTTTTCTCAGTATTTAGTTCACTAGTCAATAATATATACATGAACTATTCAACATTTTATTTTTGTTAGATGATTTTTTCCCAACTGAAAGCTAATGTAACATAGCTAATGTAACTGTAAGCTAATGAACATAGTCCTAGCAGGATAGGCTGAAGTAAGATGCTCAGTAGTAGGTAAGGAATATGATGTCTTTTTTTTTTTCTTTTGCCAGGCCTGGGGCCAGAACTCAGGGCCTAGATGCTGTCCCTGAGCCTCTTTGTGCTCAAGGCTAGCACTCTACCACTTGAGCCACAGCACCACTTCCAGCTTTTTCTGAGTAGTTTATTGGATATTAGAATCTCATGGACTTTCCTGCCCAGACTGCCTTTGAACCACAATCTTCAGATCTCAGACTTCTGAGTAGCTAGGATTATAGGCGTCTGTCACCACACCTGGCAGTAAAATACATTTGACCAAGGGCTAGTTCCCTATTAGGTACTTAGCACACCATGTTAAGGTTCTCTCATTGTTCTTGTCCCATACTAGACTGTAAGCCTCCTGGGGACAGGCTGATCATCCCTTGTGCTTGGCAAACAAATGGAAAGTCCACACAGGGAAATCAGTGAGCCAGAGGTCCTGATTTACCTTTCATCCTCTGTCGTACTCATTATTGCCCTGGGTTCGTGGTGGCCATTCGTGTGTTATAGTGATATTCTGCCAAATCGATGCTCTCTTCTGAGTTTGTACACCTTCTATACAGGGAAAAATAAGGTGAGGATAAAGGTATATTCTAAATCACATTTTTTTATTGTGAAAATACTAGATAGAGGGGTTACAATTACATGGGCAAAGTAATGAGTACATTTCTTATCAAGCATTGTTGCCTCCTCTTTTGTTTCCCCTTCCCATCCCTTCCCATCTCCCACCACCCTGCCCTGCCCCCCACCCCCGGCCAAAGTTAAATCACATTTTTAAAATTGGTAAGAACTACACTTAGAACCACTTAGATTAGACTAATACTCTGCTTTATCCTTTAGTAATCCTGTATTTCTTAAATGATATCAAACACTAATTATGTACAACTGGTTTACAAAGCTGTCTTCTGCTGATAATATCGAAATGATATGTTTTCTAAATATAGTTAAAAGAAAATATTTAGAATATTCAGAAATATTTAGAATATACATAGGAAAAACAAAAACAAAAAAGCAAACCAGTCACTGGTGGCTCAGACCTATAACCCTAGCTACTCTGGAGGCTGAGATCTGAGAACCGCAGATCGAAACTAACCTAGACAGGAAATCTATGAGACTCTTACCTCCAATAAACGACCAGAAGAAGTCAGAAATAGAGCTGTGGTTTAAGTAGTCGAGTGCTAGCCTTTAGCAAAAGAGCTCAGAGACAGCTCCCAGGACCTGAGTTCAATTACTCCAAGCACACACACACACACACACACACACACACACACACACACACACACACACACACACACACACACACACACACACACACACACACACACACACACACACACCCTAGTGAATAATAACATAGATGGTTAGATCATAAATCCAACCTGGCACACACACACACACACACACACACACACACACACACACACACACACACACACACACACACACACACACACACACACACACACACACACACACACACACACACACCCTAGTGAATAATAACATATGGTTAGATCATAAACCCAACCTGGTATCTGATCGCAGCCCATATCATACCTCCATGTGAGCTGCACAAATGACCAGGACAACTTATATAAAGTAGATTATAGAGTGTTAGTTGTGACCTCTACAAATTTGATGCAAAAAGAATTAGAAGGAGGAATGAAAATGGCTAGTAAGCAAATAAGCAATAAAAATATTCAAACTCACTAACAGATCCAGAAGTCCAAATTAAAAACAGGCTGAATATGTCTCCCTTTCAGTGGCTAGTTTGTGTGGCTAAGACAAGGAAAGAGTGGGATGAATAAACAGAGTACTATTCCTCAACAGCCGCCTCTTCCTGAAGTAAAATCTTCAGTAGAGAAAATACTAAAATCAGGCTACCCTCTGATTTCATTTTCTAGACTTGTATTTAAGCAGTTATAAAATTGGCCTTCTAATGATTAATTCACTAAAGAATTAGTGGCATGTAAGTGCTATTCATCATCCAAAAACACGTAATGATATGCAGAGGTATAAGTCTTTATTTCTGTTGCAGTGAGTTATAAACATAGAGAAAAATGCAAATCAGCTCACCGACCAACAGCTGGGACACATCATCCATCCATTCTCTCTGCTCCTTCCAATTCCTTGGTAACAACTAATCTGCTCTGTATAGCTGTAGTGGACACTTTCTAGAATTTTACATGATGGAGTTATACAAGATCTATATACCCAAATCAACTATGTTTGTTCTTAGGTGTCTTTCACTCAGCATAATTACTTTGAATAACCTAGGTTGATCTATGTTTTAACATGTATAATAGTCTATTCCTTTCTTGTCACATAGTGTAGACATACTAGTTTGTTTATTCACCTGTTGATGCACATTTGGCTTGCTTCACTGCTGAAACTACTGTGAGCATTCTAGTTCAAGTCTTTCCTTACTTTTGGGTAAATACTTAGAAGTAAGATGACTGGAATGTGTACTAAGGTAGATGCAGGTTTAGCCAAAGTATTGTCCAAAATTGTATTCTCACCATTGTTATCTGACTTCCTTTCCCTCTACATCTTTGTAGATAGTTGTTATTGTTATTGTTGATAGCTACTTGATAGCTAGTTGTTATTGTTACTGTTGATAGCTAGTTGTTATTGTTGTTTGGTCCATTTTAGCCAGTGTAATATATTTCACTGGATTAAAATATTCATTTCCTTTAATGACTAATTTTGTTGAACATCTTTTCATATGGTTATTTACCATTGTATTTATATTTTAGTGAAATGTTCCTTCAAGTCTTTCCTCATTTTTAATTGAGTAACATATATTTTTGTTGAGTTAGAGTTCTAAAATATATCTTAGATACATGTGTTTTCTTGTTTTTAATTTTATGTTTCCTTGTATTCGCAGTACTAGGGATTGAACTCAGGGGCCTCAAACTTGCTAGGCAGCACATGACTACTTGAGCCACTGTGATGTATTGCCACTTTTTTTGTATTGTTTTTTTTTTTTTTGGGGGGGGGTCCGGTCATGGGGCCTGAACTCTGGGCCTGCCTGGGCGCTATCCCTCAGCTCTTCAGCTCAAGGCTAGCGCTATACCACTTGAGCCACAGCACCACTTCCGGCTTTTGCCTTTTTGCTTATGTGATGCTGAGGAATTGAACCCAGGGCCTCATGCATGCAAGGCAAGCGCTCTACCACTGAGCCACCTTCCCAGCCCTGTATTGGTTATTTTTGAGGTGAGGTTTTGATTTATATGATTTAGCTTGGTTGGACTGTAATCCTCCTGGTATGCTTCCCCAAGTCACTGGGATGCCAAGCACATGTACCAATTAACCCAGACAGAGTCTCACAAACATTTTTTGTGGGCCTGTGCCAACCTAAAACCACAATCCCCAGATCTCTGCCTTTGAGATTGCTAGAATTACTGGCTTGAGTCACCACGTTTAGCTTAATTTTAGTTTTAAAATTAGCATCTATTAATAGGATAAAGTGGCTTCATCGTGATATATCCATAGATGCAAACAGGTTCTTTGAGCCAGTTATATGAATAGTTTCTTAAAGGATTTGGACATATTTTCTCCCACTTACTCCTTGCAATTTCATTCTTTTGCTATTTCCTTTGAAAAGTTTTTGAGTCAAATGTATCAACTTGTTTTTCCTATGCTTCATGCTTTTAATATAATTTCTAAGTCATCTTTGCCTAATCTGAACTCTCAAAGACTTTCTCCTATTTTTTTCCTAAAAGTTTGATAGTTAGACATGTTATAGTTAGGTCTGTCTTCCTTGGACTTTCTTTGGCATACAAATATCAAATTTTCCTAGCACCATTATTGAAAAGTATAATTTCTTCACTAAATTGCCTTTATATATTTGTTCAAAACCAGTTTGCCAATATGTTTGTGGGCCCAACGCTGTTGTTCTTTTTTAATCTTTTTACCTTACTTTTCTTTTAATCTGCTGAAATGTTTCAGTAAACAGATGGGTGTAGATAGAATATAAGGCTGAAAATATAGACTTAGAGGTGAAGGGTAAACAAAGGAGGAGGCTGCAATGCTTGGTAAGAAATGTATGCATTATCCTGCCCATGTAATTGTAGCCCCTCTGTACAGTATGTTCTCAAATAAAATAAAATAATATTAAAAAAAAAAAAAGAAAAGAAATTCGAGTAGGGTAGCCAGTGAAACTCTGACCTTCCAAATGCAAATTGGAAGTAAGCAAGATAGGGCTCTTGCTTCACCTCTAAATCTGATTCATAGGGTAGAATCCTGCTGTACTTAAGGGCATGCTTTCGGTAATTCATTACCATTTGTATGTGCATTAGGATATAATGGAACTTAAGGTAATTGCAAACTATACATTTTAAAAGAAATATTTGCCTCACCCTACTTTCATTGTCCAAGAAAATGCAGTACAGGGGAGGAAATTGTAAAAAGCCTCCTATTAATTCATATCTGACCACATGCCATAAAGCAATAAATCTTGTATTTATCAAATCAAAGCTTTCATCAAAAATAGATAAGATATCTAAAACCAGAGCGCCTGGATTTGCAAGATCACTTAAGGCTTCTGTTGAGAACTAGTGAAATGTTATGGAATTTAGAAAGTTTCATTTTGTGAGATGTCTGTGGAAAGATGATTGTTGAGGTTTTTTTTTATTTCCCTAGAGGAACAAGAAAGTGATTAGCATCCTCTGTGAAACTTCAGACTCATTAAATGCCAGCTCACATCTTCCCCAGTGAGGCAGAGTTCTCTGAGTAATAGAATTGCTCTCCTTGAACAAAAGGTATCGGACAGTCCATTTGTCTGATCTCACAAGTACACTGGCCCCCTGGGCATTTGCAGCCAAATCCTAATTGAAGGACTTATTTGTGTGCTCAGGGTGGAAGGGACAATGCACTCAATCCCAGCCACAACCACTAAGGCTAATTATTGACAGCACATGGAGCTTTTAAAACAAAGGTATAAACAACCATGTTAGTAAATGATTGATAGACAACTATATAAAACTTTATACTTTTTTTTTCTTTTTGCTGGTCCTGGGGCTTGAACTCTGGCCTGGGCACTGTCCCTGAGCTTCTTTGGCTCAAAGTGAGAGTGCTCTACTACTTGAGCCACAGTGCCACTTCTGACTTTTTTGAGTAATTGATTGGAAATAAGGGTCTCACAGAGTTTTCTGACCTGGCTGGCTTTTATCCCTGGTCCTCAGATCTCAGCCTCCTGAGTAGCTAAGATTACAGGTATGAGCCACTAGCATCTGGCTAAATTTTATGCTTTAATACTACAAAATTGGCATGAATGACGTTAAAGAGGCAAACAGAAAAGACATTTGCAACATATGACAAATGTTTGTATCTGAAATATATAAAAGTACAAAATATTGGGGCTGGGAAGTGGCTCAGTGGTAGAGTGCTTGCCTTGCATGGCTGAGGCCCTGGGTTCGATTCCTCAGCACCACATAAGTAAAAAGAAAAAAGCCGGAAGTGGCGCTGTGGCTCAAGTGGTAGAGCGCTAGCCTTGAGCTGAGGAGCTGAGGGACAGCGCCCAGGCCCAGAGTTCAGGCCCCACGACCGGACCCAAAAAAAAAAAAAAAAAAAAAGTACAAAATATTTAGGCCATTTCATATAAGAGAGAGTTGTTGGTGAGGATTTAGGGAAATCACGTGTCACTTACTAGAATCTGAGTTGCCATAATTCTATTGAAAAGTAATCTAATCATGTATTAAAATTTAAGTACACAATAGCCCAACAGTCCCACTCTGGAATTTATGCTGCGTTAATAAAGGTTTGGATGCCTGAAGATATATGGAGTAAAATATCCATTTGAGTATTGCTTGTAAAAACGTAAGTGAATGGGGAAACTGGAGGAAAGGGTAACATGGTCCAAAAAGAGAACTGTATTCATTACCTGACTTACGAAATAGTAGCCCCTCTGTATCACACCTTAATAATAATAAAAATATGTTTAAATTTTTAATGTAAAAGGAAAAAAGGACAACTGGACAATCATTAATTGAGAGGAAAGTTGAAAGATTTAATTAAATCCATATCTGTGACCTGGAAAGAGATCTATGATACTTATGATACAAATTTTAAAATGAAGAAAATAAAGTATAATTGGTGGATTTATAATTCCTAGCTGTAAAAACCAAACAATATGTATAAGTATTTTGTATGAGTAAGTGCATAATTAAAGGCATAAAGCAGTAATGGTTGATTAATCCAGTTTTCTGTATTTAAAGTTACTGTACTCATAAAAGTTATATAAAAAGTCATAAGAACAAATAATCTTAGGTGCAAAGAATTGGATTCATACAATTTTTGATCTATGACTCACCACCTCGCCTAAACGCAACCTTCTATCTCATTTTTTCTGGTGGCTTCCTTGTGATTTACTATATGAACACAAAATAGCATGTTTAACTAGTTTACCTGTTGCTAAACATTTTAGACAATTTCAGAATGTTTTGTTTAAGGAATAATGCTGTGCATATAACTATGTGTTTGTATACTTTCTGCATTATGATTTGGATGTGAAGTTTCCACCAGAAAGGCGCCTGTGTTGAAGGCACTATTAATTGGTACTTAGAGTGATTGGTACTTCAGCAATGGGTTCCTCCATTGATGAATTCCTACTGAAGGGGCTGTTAGGCAGCGGGAACTCACCAGAGGAGGCAGGCCTTTGAAGGGTATATATTGTCCTCAGTCCCTTCTCATCTGTCTCTGCCTCCTGTCTGCCATGGGGTGAGTCACTTTCCTCCACCACATGCCCCCTTTTCCCCCCCTCCCCGCCTGTGCTTTACCTTATCATACATAGGCCCAGAAACAACAGAGCCCAGTGACCAGAGACTGAAACCTCAAACAACAAGCCAAAATAAATTCTTCCTCCCTTCAGTTACATCATGTATGTTTTGCAATGATTTAAAGGCGATAGAAACTAATGTATTTCTAAGTTTTTTCCCCCAACATAAATTCCTAGAATCAGAATAAAAACTACTATGTTAAAGGACATCTATAGTTACACATATATGCATATACAAATAGATTGATGGGTGGATCAATCGATACAGGTCTAGTGATGTGTATATTTAGATACCTTTTAACTGACTAGCTTATATTTTTAATTCATTAGAATGCTGATATATATATATATATATATATCCTGAAATATAGTATTTAGTACTATATAAGCCTAGAACTGTCTATATACTTGTAGGTAGACATCACTCAGTAGTTACGTACTTTTCTAGTTATCTAGTGATATATAACATACCACCTTAAGCAATATTTATTTTCCTCTTGAAGTCTAGAGAAGGTCCAGAGAGGATGCCTGCTTTTTATCCCATTGGCTGAGAAGGAGTTTCCCAAGACTGACACATCAGCGTCTGGGCGAAGTAACTTGGGGCTCCACAGACCTCTCTCTTCCTCTATCTGAATGTGGCTGCTAGTTGACTTTCAGCATTACTGGATTCCTGACATGGCTACATAGGGCTTTCAGCTGGTGTCCCAACAGCACCAGGTGGAAGCAATGCTTCATTCCCTAACTTAGGCTCATATCCTATCATTGATAGCAGTAGTCGGTCCAGATAGACAGAGAAGCACATAGACACTACTATGGAAGAGCGTCAGTAGTGCATGCCCACCATGAAGAACATGGTGCAAACAGCCTATGATGCTGGGTTCCATTGCTCCTCCATGTCTCTGTGTGTTCAGAGAGGACATTCCTTTTCTCTGGAAAATGGGGGCATACCTCTTAATGGCAGGTGTTGCTTTAGGGGATAAGGTCAAAGGGAAGGCCAATATGATATCTCTGTTCCTGTTATTTTTGCAAATGTGGCTGTATATTTCATGTCCTGGAGCCCACAGTGTCTTCTTCTAAGTTGGTCTAGGCTTATGCGGGTGACCAGTGTAGTCACGTGGGCTGAGGCTCTGCATATGCGCTCAGTTTTCTTTCTGGTGAAAGAGAAGCAGATGCCCTTCAACATACAGCCTGCCTCACTTTGGCTGTCCTTCCTTCCCTGAAATAGAGGAGAAATGATATAGTGAAGGCCAAGGGTTTCTCAGCACAGTAGTATTGAATGGGGTGGATCAGGGAAGAAGGAAATGGGGAAGACTTATAAGTATTCTACTTTTCATGAAGAAGTTTTGTTCCCCATTGATTTTCAGTATTTCATATTTCTTTGCAACACTCCCTCCCCCCAGGAAATAAATTCTTTATAGAAAAGTAGCCTTCTGTGAACTAAAAAATTGATGGAAGCTTCTTGGGGCTAGATTCTTATTCTATTTTTTTAGTTTTATGTTATTATAAAGGTGGTGTACAGAGGAGTTACAATTATATGTCAGGTAAAGAGTACATATCTTTTTGGACAATGTCACTCCTTCCCTTGCTCTCTCCCAGTTTTTCCCTTCCATCCCCACCTATAAGTTGTATAGTTCGTTTTCAACATAGTATCCAATGAGTACCATTACTGCATTTTTCCACCCTTAGTCCATCCACACCATCCTGTGTGGCCTTGTAAGGTGGGTGTCACCCATCTGGTGCCTTCACAGATGGGCAAATAGGCCTCTATTATAAAAGGTCACCATCTGTTCTGTTTTTATCCGAGATAGATAGTCATCCAAACTTCCCTGTCCCCCAAAGTCAGCTGAAATGAACCCAAATGTTACAGAGTGTATTTGGGTAGAAGTGAACCTTGAACAAATTCAGGTTGTCTTCGTTCCTAAAAAACACAAGTATCTAAATCTAGAAATGGCTTAGATAGCGCCAAATTAAACCCACCTTTATAATAAGTCAAAGTCATCCACCATGAGATGTCCTGACACATCCAGGGACATCCTGGGACCTTTCATCCACCCCCCACCTAACGTCTTACCTTAGCCTAAAATTACAAATTTTATCTTAGCCAGGCATCAGTGGCTCACACCTGAAATCTTAGCTACTCAGGAGGCTAAGGTCTGAAGATTGCAGTTCAAAGCGAGCCCACGCAGGAAAGTCTATGAGACTTATCTCCAAAAAACCAGAAGTAGAACTAGGGCTTAAGTGGTAGAAACCTTGAAGGCAAAGGGAGGGGGGAGGGAAGGGAGAGAGAGAGAGAAAAGAGGGAGGGAGGGAGGGAGAGAAGAGAAGGAAGGAAGGAAGGAAGGAAGGAAGGAAGGAAGGAAGGAAGGAAGGAAGGAAGGAAGGAAGGAAGAAATGTTATTCCTAAAGAGTAATAGACTTTGGGAATATGTCTAAAAATGTATACATTGGCATTTGCTCTGCCAGTGTTCATGTGTGAAATGAATCCGCTAAAAGTTATAAATTAGTAAACCTATGTTCATTACTATAGGCGTACTGAAAAGTAATTGAACTCCAGATATTTAAATTTCATAAATTTCCAAATTATTCATCTAATACGATCTAGGCATATAGTAGGCACTGAGAATACAGAGCCATGAGCTACAGTATTCATTTACTAAACACATATACCCTTTCCTGACCCAAAAGTTATATGAAATGCTTTATTGTAAATGGTGTCCTTCTCAACCTCAAGAAGTGGGGAAGACTGTCGAGGCCACAGACAATAAAGAAAGAGAGAAGGGGGCTGGGTAGGGGGCATGAAGCAGAGATGGAGGCTGAGGGATCTCCTGAGAGATAACCTGGAGGAATACGCTGCATAGCACAGCAACTTGATGTGTTTTACACTCTTAATCCTAGGAGAACAATCATCATTTCAAGTGAATCTCAAAGTCCCTCTTGTACTTACTGACAGCATTTCTGCCTATAATTCTAGCTACTCGGGCGACTAAGATCTGAGGATCTTGGTTCAAAGCCAACACCAAGCAGACCAATCCAATAAATCTTATCTCCTCTTTATCCAGCAAAAATCTGGGAATGGAGGTTTGGGGGTAGAGTGCCAGTCTTGAATGAAAAAGCTAAGCAAGAGTGAGAGACCCTGAGTTCAAATTCCAGTACAAGTGCACGCGCATTCGCGCACGCACACACACACACACACACACACACACACACACACACACACACACACACACACACACACACAAAGTAGAAGAAAAGATTCTTGGGTTTGTCTTCTACTTCAGGCTGTTCCTCTTCATCTCAGAAGCTATTAGTGTAGCTGTGGCCAAGCCCACATGCACAGCCATCACGGCTGGGGACATCTTGCTACTCTTATCATGGTAGGTGGCGAGCACCATGGCAGCTTCAAAGACAGAAAAGCAGTAAAGGAGTTGGCTACAGGTCAAAGTCTATGTCTCAGTAGTTGTCATTTTGCTCTGTGTATCTGGTTGGATTATGACAAAGGAAGACAAGAGTGCTTGTGATAATTTTCTACTCTGCCTCTTCTCGCCACCAGGGCTGCTCATTTTAGGGCTTGTATGCTTTCTAGTCTATGAACTCCCAGTTTAACCTGGGATAGATTTCTGCTCATTCCAACCCAAGTTCCTTGGCTAAGAAAATACAAACACAATTGAGGCATTTTTCCAACTGACCAGCAATCAGTGGTTGAACTCTCCAAGATAAATGTTCATTTCTGACATTCCATTTAATCGAGTACTAAATTTAAGAGTTTTCAGTGCTTGCTCAGTCACTGATGGAGGAGTGAACAAAAATAACCAGGGTAAGTAACCACACTCCTGATTTTCTCTCCCCAATTTCATCCAGGGACCCCTTACTTCTATTTGGAAACCGGCATTTCCTTTATTCATTCAATAAGTGAATACCTAACTAGCCACTGCTGTTCTGGCATGATTTATAGATGCCAGGATTATCAAGATAAACAAGACCTAGACCTTGCCCTCCAAGAGCTCTTGGTTTAATGAGGGAGATTGACAAATAAAAGGATGGTTATCATATAGTCAGTGTATATTATGGAAACCCACAGATGCAGCAACCTTTGGAAGCATACAGAGAGGGGGTCAGGGAAGGCCAATTATACAAGATGACCCCTGGAATAAACCTAGAAGGGTTCTAGATTTATTCTAGAAGCAAGAGGAAGAAACTTTCTAGTACTATTTTTTTAAAAAAATCATTGAGATAATCAACTTATAAAGAGAAAAGGTCTATTTTGGCTCACAGTTTTAGAGACTGCCCTCCATGATTGATTAGCCTTGTTGCTTTGGGCCTGTAGTGGCATATTCTGGCTAAAATACATAGATGGAGCAAAATCACTGTCCTCATGACCAGGAAGTAAAAGAGGGAAAGAGATAAGATCCTCTATCCTCTTCAAGAGCATGTCTCTAAAGACCTGAATGCCCCTCCTGAGGCCCACCTCCCAACAGTACCAAATAGGACCAAGTCTTTAACTACTGGTCCTTTGAGGAATATTCCAGATACAACAATAGCAATGTACATGGCCCCACATAAGCAAAAAGTAGGAAAGTGAAGAAAGTCCAGTTCATTCAGGTCAAAATAGAACCTTTTGTTCTCCAAGAGTATCTTGTAAAATGAATAATTTTCTTACATTCAAGACTCTAAAAATATTTTTGTGGACTTAGTCTAGCAAGGGCAAGGCTGTGAGTTTAATTGCTCTCCAGCCCAGCCAAAGAATTATATATAATTATTTATATTTTAAAAATACTTCCTCTGGGCACCAGTAGCTCATACCTATAATCCTAGCTACTCAGGAGGCTGAGATCTGAGGATCGTGGTTCAAAACCAACCTGAGCATAAAAGTTCCTGTGAGACTCTTATCTCAAATTAACCATCAGGAAACTGGAAGTGGTGCTGTGGCTCAAAGTGGTACAGTGCTAATGTTGAGCAAAAAGAGCTCAGAGACAGAGCCCAGGCCCTGAGTTCAAGGCCCATGTCCGACAAAATAAATTTTTAAATACATTTTTTTAAGAAAAACTTTCTATTAGAAGACACTTTGAATTACTTTATTTAGAACCATCAAGTGCCCTGAAACAGCTTATGGAGGGCATTTGTAAAGGGAGAAATGAAATTCAATGTAGATGTAGTAAGTCTTTGAGGGGGGTGACATCACACTTGCTAGTCTTGGGTTTCATTGCCAATAAGCCTTTTAAAACTCACTTTAGAAAGAAATGTAATTAGTGGTTACTTTGTGGGGATCATGAGTATATACCCACAGAATGAGCGGAAAAAAATATAACTGTCCTTAGTTTGAGCAAATGGATATTTGTGGCTTGAGATAAAATCTCCAGTGACAGCATCATATACAGATGCGAAACACTGTCCACGATAATAGAGAAAAAGCTGTTTCTTCATTTTCTCCTTTTTCTAATCCATGAAATAATAGCAGGAGACAGAAATACAAAATGTGTCTTTAATGACACTAGGAGATGTGCATAAGCTACACAGAGAATCTGTGAGGACTGAAAGGACCGAAGCAATGGTCGTGGAGAAGGATGGGGATGCCCAAGTTCCTGCAAGAGCCAGCGCCCAACGAACTCCTGAAAATAACTGAGAAGCACAGCTGGCTGGGAGGGGTGAGGGGCTGAGAAGAGGGACTATAGAGAAAGTCTATGCAGGGAGCAGCAGCGAGACTCAATAGCTCCTCCCTCATTCTGCACAGACAAGTAACTACACCTCAGCCAACATAGCAACTCAAAAGTTTATTCCCTGGAGCAAGACAGAGGGCCACCAGACTTCAAGACCCTAAGTATGGGATGAGCTGGAGTGAGAAACCCTATTGAAAATGATGGGTGAAGCGCAAGTTCCACATCACCGGGAATGCCAGCCATCTAGCATGCCAGGTGAGAGCTGGAGAATCCATCATAGAAATCCTGAATCACCCAGACATTGACAGTGGAGAGTCTTGAGTTCAAAGAAAGCCCCAGTGTCCCCCCACCATCTACTCTCCCTTTATCCTCTTTGCTAACCAAACTCTCACCTGTTTTTGGCAAAGAATATGGCTGCCTCACTAGAGACTCCCTTTCCAGGCTCCTCCTGAGTGTGGGCAGGTTCTGCTTCACTTTTAGCCCCAGCTCCCATCGAAACTGACTCACTGGTCGTGTTCCATCATTCAGTCACTCCCTTTAAGGGTGAAATGTGGCCTGGCACTGGTGAGACAACCTCAGCCATGGGGACAAAAACAACATGGAGCAACAAGATAGTAAGGAAAGCATGGCAATGTCTATTTGTCATGCGCCACTCACCAAATTATGGGATGTTAAAAAGGTAGAGAAGCCAGGCATAGTGGTATGTTCCTGTAATCCTAGCTACTTAGGAGGCAGAGAAGTAGGAGAATCACAAGGTCAAAACCAGCCTGGGTTACATGAAGAGTCACTTTCTCCAAACAAAATATAAACAAAAGGTCTAGAGGTATTGATCAAGTGCTTGCCTAACACATACAAGGCCCTTTGGTTAGTCCCCAGAACCACAAAAAAGAAAGGAAAGAAAGGGGAAATATGAGGGAGAAAAGGAGGTAGGGAGGAAGAGAGAGGGAAGGAAGGAAGGAAGGAAGGAAGGAAGGATGGAAGGAAGGAAGGAAGGAAGGAAAGAAGGAAGGGAGGGAGGGAAGGAGGGAGGGAAGGAGGGAGGGAGGGAAGTAATAATTGGTTTGAGCCATTGTATTTTAGTAGGCTCTTTAATATTCTATATTTTTCAAAAAGCAAACAAATCCCTGGGTTTTGTCCAAATGCCCTAAAATGAAACTTACCAACTCACACCTTAGCTTCAAATCAGATTTTTAGCATCCCTTTATTAAATATGAATGGATGACCAAGGATCACTAGGCTTTTGATGAAAGCATCTATCATGAAAGACTGAAATCAGAGCAGAGAAACAGAAAGGGGAACTCGAAGGAATCAGAATGCAGGGAGCAGAAGAAAACTTCAAAGAAAATGCAGCTAAATCCTCCGAGAAATCAGCAAGATATACTGCATAAATGAATAAAGAGTAGAATGCTGCTATTCATTCAGAGGACAAGAAAGAACTCTTGGAAATTAATCATTTAGGAAGCAGATGGTTCAATAGGAGGGTTGGGAGATGAAGTTGCAGAAATTGCCCACCAAGTAAAATGAAAGGGCCAAAGCATGGGCAATAGGAAAAAACGAATATACCTGTAAGTCCAATATAGTCCTAATAAGTTTCAGAAAGAAAAAGAAGGGCTAGGGGCATGGCTGTAGTTGTAAAGTACCTGCCTAGCAAGCATGAAGCGCCAAGTTCAAGACCTAATACCAAATTAAACAGTGAGGAAATAGTAAAAGAAGATTTTCAAGAAAGTTATCCAAAAGAGTTTGTATAGTATTGATTTATAGAACATGAGAATAGAATAGTGCAGTTTTCCTGAATTCATACATTACTTTCATTAGCATAGTTAACTTACAGTATTTAAGGACATACCTGACCATTTCACCTCTTCCAAAATAACATATATTTAAGTTGATATAAAGAAAAAAAATCTCCCAAAGCCTCTTTTGGGGGAGGATGGGAAGGACTGTCTTACTAGGAAAATAGGAGTGTGCTTGAATTTTAGGACCAACTTATTCATTCCTTGATGGATTTATAGTGTGATAGCATCATTGTAGAAAGACCTAATTGGGAGAAAGAAAGTTATCTGGTCGTGTCCTAGATACACCTTATCCTTGACCCCTTACTCCCTCTATCCCTCCCTCCCTCCCCCTTCTTTCTCCCCCTTTCTCTTTTCCTCTTTCTGTCTCTCTCTCTCTCTCTCTCTTTCTCTCTCTCTCTCTCTCTCTCTCTCTCTCTCTCTCTCTCTCTCTCTCTCTCTCTCTCTCTCTCTCTCTCTCTCTCTCTCTCTCTCTCTCTCTCTCTCTCTCTCTCTCTCTCTCTCTGCTTCATGGCTACCCTGATGCAAATGATTTCTTCTGACATGTACTTCTACCAATCTACTTCACCTGCCTATCGCAATGGAGGAAGCCCAACACAGACTGAACCATCTAAAACCGAGAGTCCAAAATAAGTATTTTCTCCTTTAAGTTGTTCTTAGTTGTTTGTCAGAACAATAGAAGCTGATAGATACCCTGTCCCACTGCAGGCCCACTCTATAGATCTTAGGTTCTTACCTTAGTCTAAAATGCAACTTGTTTACATGAGGTCAGCTGCATTAATTCATAAAATTCTGAAATATTCCATACTCATTGGCTAATACTTCCCATACCACATAGTACTATTCCTTCCTGGGACCTCAGGGTACTCTGTAGTCCATCAACCAAAGGGTTAATACCTGGCCCAGAAGTTGTCTCCAAGACCCCCTCTAGTCCTGTGGCTGTTCTTTCTGTTCTAATAACGTTCTAGACAGAACTCTTGTTCATAGGTGGTGTAGGCTGAACACCTACCCCACTTAGTCATGTGCTTTGCCTGGGTGATAGCCTTCTACCAATCTGGTCCCCAACTGATATTCTAGTCCCACTCTAACCCCACTCACAGCTTCCTAGGGTTTAGGCAATCTTGCTCCTCATGGCTCATTGATGTTCTGCATTTTCTCACTTTCATTATCCAGAAAGACTTTTCATTGATTTCTGATCATTCTTCAAGGCCAGTTCATTTTCTCTTCAGCCAGAAAGTGCTGATCTACAAATGATAGTCCTATCCTTGAAATAATCACCATTTGTCACGAGAATGTCGCTTCTGATCTTACAGTAGGGGTGTTGCAGTACTTTCTATAATTTTTTATAGTGAATAGGAAGTAGATAATTTTTTAATGAATGAGGAAAATATGAATCTAAATTCAAAGACCCTCTTGCAGTTTCATTGTTCTTTAGTTGCTGACATTTTCATCACTTTTTAAATCACACATGTAGAATAATGCGAATCCCTGAGAAACCTCCCTGCGTCTGATGCTTGTATTTCATTGCGTACCAGAATACAGGATAAATCAAACAAGTATGAACATTGTGCCAGTTTTCTGAGCTGAAGCTGTTGGCACTTGGAGTTGTGTGTTTGTTGTCTCTCTTTAATGTGAAAGGGTAATAGTGGGTTTCCACATTCTGCACTGTCCTCAATTTAATTAATCTTCCAGAAATGCTAGAGCAGAGCTTTCCTTCTGAAGAGTTTGCCATACTTGTTCCACTGCAGCAAATTCAGCTCTTATTGTAACTTTGGGAGTCAGCATGAGTCACTACTTTGGTTGGGATGGAGTTTCCTGAAATCAAACACTAAAGCAGAATGCGGAAGGTTACCCTGCTACCTGTAATCTCTCTCCAGCACTCATTCTCCTACTGCCCTTTAGAGATTAAATGAAATGAAACACCTCCAATGTTTGGTTGAGATAGCAAGTAATTTCCACTTAAAGTCAATGGTATTTAGACAAATTGTATTTTCCTAGCACACATCAAATTGCTTTTATATAGAGGATGTGATATGTTCTTTGCCTTAGGCTGTTTTTCCAAAACGTACTGTCTGGCATTTGCCAAGGCAGATAACTGATGGAGAGGGGGGATGGGCGGGAGCCATTGGCCTGTGGGCTACCTAAGGCTGTGATTGCCACCTGAGCGCTCAGCCAGATCCCAGGCCCACAATGCAGCTCTCCGCAAATCTTTATTTTGTCTTTTAGAGGGGTCAGGAAGCTTCCTTGAGATGTCATGTTCCTACCCTCTGAAACTAAAACCCACTGGATGGAATGAAATAATCGAATCTCCTTTTTCATTGGTACTTTTAATGAAGATGTTGTTCCCTTCTCCCAGGGGCCTTTGTGGCAGGTGAGTGTAGATTAGATTCTCTGACACAGGTGACTGCAGACTCAGGGAGGCGGCATGGCTGTACATAGAGACAGTTATTGCTGCTTCTACCGTGTTTCTCAGAGCAACTGTCAAGGCCAGAATCCTGGGGTGGGTGTGTCCTCTGGGGGCCATTTTCTCCTTACTGGAATTGGAGCTATGCCAAAAGTCAACCCAACAGTGTCTAACTGTGGAAGTTCAATCATAACATAAAAATCCCTCCTGGGATCATCAAGTGAGATACACACACTCCGTCCTGCAGCATCTCTGACCAGCTGGGCTAGCTAGCCAGATAGAAGATGCTCAGATGTTTGACTGGGAAACTTTAAGCTTTGTATAGCCCAGAAGGTAAGTGTGGGGGAAATGGGAAGGAAAGAAAAGGCCCTGTACTAGGCCTTCTGAAATTGGGGAATAGGAAACGAAAAAATAGGTAAGCCTGGTTACGATTAATGACAGAATATGGCTTCCAGCTTTTACTTCTGTTAGGTCTTTTATAGTGGCGTATCCTCAAAACAGGGTCTGACATCCATAAGTGTCTTCACAGTGGTCCCTGCGTGTCCTGCTTGAGGACCTGCTTTTTAACAAGTTTTGTTGACTATGAAAGAAAGGGCTGTGTTATCATTAGGATAAGGAAGTCGCCTGTAGTCCAAGCTCTATGCTTGGTGATCACCTCTGCCATGGGGACTATGGGAGAAGGGAGGACCTGATACCCTTCTAACTTGTAAGCTAAGAGTTGGGGCCCAGCTGTGGCAGCAAGCTTGTGTGTTTCTCATTAAATCAGTCCTGTTTGAAGTTCTCTCTCCTGCTGCCTTTTCCGTACTCTACCTTTATTTCCTGAGCTGAGTAGTCAATAACATACTAGCTACTTTTCCAGCTGTATGATTTGGCAGTTGCTGAAGAATCTGAAAAAGAGCCAGTTTGGGTTTTCATAGTGTTATGAAAGATCTCTCCTTTCCTCTTCCCCTTGGATGGCAGATTTCCACTGAACTCCCTGAGAGCATCCCACTCTACAGCTGGGGAGGGGGCTTTTTGCATGGGATGCTATATGTGATCAGCACTCCACAGTATCTGATTGAGAGTGAATTTTGCAAGCCGAGGGTTCTGGATGGTGCACACAAGATGACGGAAGTGTCCCATCCATGCCAAAATGCAAAATTAATCTCTATACTGGCAGGGCTGTGGGATCCCAACAGAGAATCCTCGGCTTATCAGCCTGGTACAGGCTCTTCTTGCAAACAAGCACAATATGTTTTCCACAGAAGAGTCAGATTGCCGGTGCCATTTGTTTTCAGAGAGGTGATTATTAGAAAATATTCTCAGAATAACTCAACCTGAATCGCAGCTGACATTGTGATAGGAAAAAAAATTGATAGCCTTGGTGTTGCTCATATGTAGAAGTCTGTGTTCTAAATCCCTAATAATTTAACTTGCTCACTTAGGGTGAGTGGGAAATATTAACCTCCGGCCTTATTCCTGCCACAATTGGGTAAGTCACGTGAGGAGTACAGAAGGGCAGGGGTCAGGAATCCTGCTCTTAAGGAGTCTTAAAGATTTGCATTTATTTTTGTTGGGGATTGAGCTGAGGGCCTACACATGCTAGGCAAAGCCCCCTATACATAGATAGCTATATACACCAGTCCAAATAGTAAAAACAATTAAGACTCAGTCAAGTCTTGCTACATTACAAACACTGTATTTTACTGAAATACTCAACCCTACAATGACAGTTATCTTGCAGAGACTACTAAAGCCCAGATTTCCACAGAGGCCCTTTTGAGCATCCTGGAGGGGGAGGATACCTCTCTCTATTTCTCCTTTACCCAGGAACCTTGAATGATACTTTCCAGTTTTAGTGCTGCTGTAGGAAAGAGTTTCTAGCTCTCCTGGTAAAAGTTTTGTCTCGTGGTTCTTTGAATTCTCATTTTAAAGTGTGTGTTGCTGTTACTGAGTTGTATATCTGCTGCATTACAGCCATTACTGGCGTGTGTGTGTGTGTGTGTGTGTGTGTGTGTGTGTGTGTGTGTGTGTGTGTGTGTGTGTGTGTGTGTGTGTCCCCATCTAGATAGTATATGTCAGTGAGATTTCTTTTTTTTTTTTTTTTTTTTTTTTGTCGGTCATGGGGCTTGAACTCTGGGCTTGGGTGCTGTCCCTCAGCTCTTCAGCTCAAGGCGAGCACTCTACCACTTGAGCCACAGCGCCACTTCCAGTTTTCTGGTGGTTTATTGGAGATAGGAGTCTCACGGTCTCTCCTGCCTGGGCTGGCTTGAACCACGATCCTCAGATCTCAGCCTCCTGAGTAGCTAGGATTACAGGCGTGAGCCACCAGCGCCCCGCTTGTCAGTGAGATTTCTTATGTTCTAGAATTGGGTAAAAAAAGGAAACCTTATTTATGTCTTCTGAGTATATCTACATTACTCTGAGAAATATCTAAAGCTCTAACTTCCCTTGCGTTACATACTCCCTAATGTCTTTTCTTTTCTTTTTTTCTCTTTTCTCTTTTCTTTTTTTCTTCCTTCCTTCCTTCTTTCCTTCTTTCCCTCCCTCCCTCCTCTCTTTCCCTTCCTCCTTCCTTCTTTCCTTCTTTCCCTCCCTCCCTCCTCTTTTTCCCTCCCTCCCTCCTCTCTTTCCCTCCCTCCCTCCTCTCTTTCCCTCCTTCCCTCCTCTCTTTCCCTCCCTCCCTCCTTCTCTCCTTCCTTCCTTCCTTCTTTTCTTTTTCTCTTTCTTTCTCTTTCTTTCTTTCTTTCTTTCTTTCTTTCTTTCTTTCTTTCTTCTCTCTCCTTCTCTCTTTCTTTCTTTCTCTCTCTTTCTTTCTTTCTTTCTTTCTTTCTTTCTTTCTTTCTTTCTTTCTTTCTTTCTTTCTTTCTTTCTTTCTTTCTTTCTTTCTTTCTTTCTTTCTTTCTTTCTTTCTTTCTTTCTTTCTTTCTTTCTTTCTTTTCTTTTTTTTTGCCAGTCCTGGGCCTTGTGAAGTCAGGGCCTGGATGCTGTCCCTGAGCTTCTGTTGATCAAGGCTAGCACTCTACCACTTGAGCCACAGTGTCACTTCTGGACTTTTCTATGTATGTAGTGATGAAGAATCAAACCCAGGGCTTCATGCATGCTAGGCAAGCACTCTACCACTGAGCCCTATTCCCAGCCCGTCTTTCTTTCTTTCATCCTGGGGCCGGGCACTATACCTTGCTTTTTTTTTTTTTTTGTCAGTAGTGTGGCTTGAACTCTGGGCTTGGGCGCTGACCCTGTGCTCTTCAGCTCAAGGCTAGTGCTCTACCACTTGAGCCACCACTCCACTTCCAACTTTTTGGTGATTAAGTGGAGATAAGAATCTTACAGACCTTCTTGCCCAGGCTGGCTTCAAACTACGATCCTCATATCTCAGCCTCCTGAGTAGCTAGGATTATAAGTATGAGCCACTGGCACCCAGCTATTTATTGATACTTCTTTTTGCTTTCTTTCTTTGCATCCAAATATTATATGCTTCTCCTTTTCCTCTTCTTCTTCATCACTTTCCTCTTTTTTCATAATGAAAAAGAAATGCCAAAAGAAAAGGTCAAAACGTATCCATTCATTGATTTAGTGACTCCCATACTAGCCAGTGCTGATAGTTTTTGAAAGCATTGTAATAAATTCTTTATAAATGTAGTATCTAATTTAATCCCTACAAGTCAAGAGACATCATCACTATTATCATCATTACTGTTCTTGCTTTACAGAGATTCTGGAACCTGCCCATAGCTAAAACGTAAGAGAAGTGAGACTCAAACACAGTATCTGACTCTCACACTCAACGGTCACATGAGCTCTCCATCTTCTGGTGTCTGTGAAGCAGGTTTCAGGAGTGCAGAACAGTGGTTAAGAGACTGCTATTTAGAGCTGGTTCGAAACTCAGCATACCAGTTACTAACCATGGATCAGACACTGGATGCATCAGCTCACCTTTGTGAGAGGCCCTTTCCAGTCATCTATAAACTGGAAAATAATACTGGGGGGAAAAGTGTCTGTGAAGCAGAACATGTACAAAACTCTAAGCGTGGCACATGGCCATGCTTGACACTGTCGACCAGTATTATTTACACACAGAGGAAAAATAGCATTTGCTCCTTCTGACCATCTTCAGTTAACTATAAACATATTTTTAAATTATCTTTAACCATATCCAGCCATTGGCAGTTTGTCAAGGTCTAAAAGGTCTCACTTGCTCCATGAAGGAGGATAAGGAAGGACTTCCATTCAACAGTCTAGTATGGTCTCCTTTGATCTTTGCTCAATACCCTGGTACTGGATAAATACTTTTGAGATTGGTCTAGGAACAGAACTTCTGAAAACTTGAGAGAGCGGAATCGAGGCTCCCTCAACAGTCTGAGTTTCCTGATCTGAGCCCTGGCCTGGCCCACGGGTGGACAAAGCCTGAGTTCTTCCTTCGCTTGCCATCTGATCCTCTTCAGCCGATGGAGAAATCACTAGCGACTGCCACATTTCCCAACTCCTTGATGTTATTTGAAAGCTGCTTTTTAAAAAAATACCAGGCTGGTAGTATAGCTCAGTTGTCAGTACTTGCCTAGCATGCAAAAACAGCACTGCAAAAACAGACAAAATCCATCAAATGGCGAAATGCATTAGAAATGAATCTAGTCTTTGCAGAGTTGATTTCCTCTCACCCAGGCAGCAATTTTAGGTGGATAGTAAAATGAATGTACAGAAAAAGTAAAAATAACACTGTCTTATAGATACACCCCAGATGATGAGTTTTTGAGTTATGTCCAAAAGCATGCTCAGCAGCCACTAAAGCTCCAGTATAATAATGCTTTCTTCTTTTTTTAATTAAGAAGTAGAAGATATTATCCAGCTCTGAGGTTTGGTCCTTAAGAAACCAAATAACCTGGTGGGAATGTAAACTTTTTCAACCACTTTGGAAAGCAGTATGGAGGTTCCACAAAAGACTTCACATAGAACTCCCCTATGATCCAGCAATCCCACTTTTGGGCATTTACCCAAATGTTTACAAACAAGACCACACTAAAGCTACCAGCACAACTATGTTTATTGCAGCATTATTTACCATAGCTAAGATATGGAACCAACCCAGATGCCCCTCAGTAGATGAATGGATCAAGAAAATGTGGTATATATACACAATGGAATTCTATGCCTCCATCAGAAAGAATGACATTTCCCCATTTGTTAGGAAATGGAAAGGTTTGGAAAAAATTATATTAAGTGAAGTAAGCCAGGCCCAAAGAAGCATAGGTCCCATGGTTTCCCTTATTTGCAATATCTAGTATAGGTATGAGTCAAGCGGAAAAGGTCAGATAATGTGATGTTAGGAAAATGAACCCTTAAATATGTATTTTAATGTTTTCGTTTCTTTCATGCATGTGTTTCTAACGCATTTATAAGATTATTTCTTTGTTGCTGTGTATGTCCCTCCCCTACAGTGTAACCCCTGCTTTCACTATATTTGATGTCAGTATAACATGTGGAGGAGATGGGGACAAACAAGTCGTTTAAGGATTCAGGTGGACCTGTTGCAACAATGAGAAGTACAAAATGTCATGTCAAAACCAGCTTTACAATGTTGGTGTGGGGGGGGGGAGGGGGGTATGATTGGGTGGGGGGGGAGGGGGGAGGCTGGGAAGGGAGGTGTAGGGTAAACAAAGGAGGAGGCTGCAATGCTTGGTAAGAAATGTATGCATTATCCTGCCCATGTAATTGTAACCCCTCTGTACAGTATGTTCTCAAATAAAATAAAATAAAATATTTAAAAAAAAAAGAAACCAAATAACCAAAGCCCAGCGGCAGATTCCAGCCCTTATAGACATTAGCTCGGCTTTGCCCATGTTGTGAGGTCTATTTCATCACCATAGCAGCCCCCAGTCTACTATGCAAGCAGCACTTTTTCATCTTCTTTTAGCCAAACTGACTGCCACAAAGGCAATAGCCGTTGATTCTTGTGTTGAAATGCTTAGCTTCATAGGAAACATAGTTGTGTTTCCTCAACAATTTCTCAAACATATTTTACTTGATGCCGAGCAAGAAATACATTTTCCAGTCCGGTATATAATCTCACCACACAGCTACATGAAAGGTACAGGTAGGAGGATCATGGTCCAAGGCTAGCCCAGGCAAATGTCTGGTTTATAGTTTGATTCTGCAGGATAGTGTGGGCAGCATCTGAAAGTTGTTATGCTATTGCCCTATCCTGGCACAGTGGGGAATAGAAATTCCCTCCATTGGCAGAACTTAAGTACTGCAGCTGATGGTTCATATTGCTTGGAAAAAGAAATATCGAAGATATGAAGCTGTATGGATTCTGTAGGATTGAGGGTCAGGGACTTGGAAGGGATATGATTTTTTTTTAATGGTAACAGAGGACTAGGGGAGTGGACTAGAGAGACCTCATAGAATAGACAGAGTGTCAAGGTATCCCTCGAGAATGCTAATCCCAGGATTGCCTGAATGCAAATTCTCTAAGTCAGTATCCACTGTTTTGTGCTATTTCTCTCATAGCCATGATTTGTGGGCCCACCAATCAAAAGATGTAGATTGGATTGTCTCTTTTGCTATTACCCTTAGTGACCCACTAGGGAAAGTTTTATTTCCAATCTGAAGACTTGCTTATCTAGAGGGCTTAGTTCCTAAAGGAAGAATGCTTCACCAGGAGCCACAGCAATGATTCCCTCTGCCATCCAGCTACATTGTTCACTTAGCAGACGAAGAAGAAATTCCGGAGTGAGCAATTCTGATTACCAGGGGAAATTGGGGGGGTGGGGAGGGGCACTGCACAGTGGAGGCGACAAAGTTTGTCTGAAATACTGTGAACCCCTTAAGACATCTTGTAGTACTCCCAACATCCTATAATTAAAGACAGTGAAGGCCAGAACAATCCAATTCGGGATGGCCAATGACCTAGATTTCTGAGGGATTCTGCTGTGGGTTTTCTACCTAGCAGAGAACCACAGCCAGCTGATTCTTGCTGAGGGCAAAGGTAATATAGACTAGGTAGCAGAAGGACCAGTCTTGTCCACATGGCTGCTTGGGGAAAGAGGGACTCTAATAGCTGTAGTTTTTCTTTATTTGTCATGAATGTATTTGTGCCTATATTAACCAGGCATTTTTTGCTTTTTTTTTTCTTACTTTATCCTTCCATCATCTAAAACAAGTTATGATACTATCATGATTTGTTGTTTGTTTGTGCTGGTCCTGAGGCTTGAACTCAGGGCCTGGGCACTGTCCCTGGGCTTTTTTTGTTGTTGGTCATGGGGCCTGAACTCCGGGCCTGGGCGCTGTCCCTTAGCTCTTCAGCTCAAGACTAGCACTCTACCTCTTGAGCCACAGTGCCACTTCTGGCTTTTTCTGCTTATGTGGTGCTGAGGAATCAAACCCAGGGCCTCATGCATGCAAGGTAAGCACTCTACCACTGAGCCACTTTCCCAGCTTAGTCCCTGAGCTTTTTTGTTCAAGGCTGGCTCCCTACTACTTGAGTCACAGTTCCATTTCTGGCTCTGTGTGTGTGTGTGTGTGTGTGTGTGTGTGTGTGTGTGTGTGTGTGTGTGTGTGTGTGTGTGTGTGTGTGTGTGTGTGTGTGTGTGTGTGTGTGTGTGTGTGTGTGGTTATTTAGAGGTAAGAGTTTTATTGACTCTCCACCTCTCCTGACTTTGAATCAAAATCCTCAGATCTCAGCCTTCTGAGTAGGTAGGATTACAGGTGTGAGCCACCGACACCCAGTTTATATCATTTTAAGTTCCAGGATATCCAAGGAGAAGTATGAATAATACCACTCAGGGGCTTGATTGACATCCTCTTCTGGGAAAGAGTAGTATATTTGCAGATGCATGTGGGATATTGGAATCATGTAAGGACAATTATGGCTTTGCTGTTGACTATAGATTCAGTTTTGTTTGAAGCCGTTTGTCTGGGTGCCAGGTTGACACAGGGTAGAGTCTGAGGAGCTCTCTGATGTGTCAGCTTGGCTAGGCTAGGGTCCCAGTTACTGTAATGGATCTCTAATGCTTAATTAAACCATTGCTGTGTGTTTTTTATAGATGTATTTAAGGTCCATAGTCAATTGGCTTTAAATAAGATTATTCAAGATAATCTGGGTAGGCCTGACTGAACATATTGGAAGGTTTTAAAAGAAGGTCTTGCGGTTTCCTTGAGAGAAGAAGTGCTCCCTATGGTCAGCAGCTTTACTCCAGGTGTGTGAACTTCAACCTGCCCTTTCTGATGACTTGCACAGAGATTTCACTCGTGCCTTGGCTAGTCCTCCATCTGTGTGAGCCAACTCCTTTCAATAAATCTCTTCATGGATCAGATAGTTAACATCTGTCTCTCTCCTGCTGGTTTTGTTTCCAGGTTGAACCCCTTCAGGGTTTGGGGGGTGTTTTTGTTTGTTTTTGTTTTTGTACTGCCAGTGGGGGGCTAGCACAGACCCTCCAGGCAGTGGGCATTCAGTAAGTGTGGAATGGCTGTGATGTTCATGAGTTCAGCCTTTGTGGAATGGTAGCTCTTGCAGAGGATTTTTGCTGCTGCGGTGAATCCACAAGGCCAGGTAGCAGGCCCTCCCCCGCTATTTCCCCACTCCCAGTGGATCCTGATTCACAGCATCCTAGGAAACTGCCAGGGAGAGAAACGGCCGCCCACATGGCTTCCACTCTGTGGGAGAACTGTTTCCAAACACGGAGGCTTCACATCAGAAACCCTCTCTGCCTCTGTTACTATTTCTATTATTTGCTTTCCCTTGTGAAGTGTGAAGCATATGTAAAAGGGAGTTTTGACAGATCCGTGGACAAAAACCTAGAAAGGTTCAAGCATTGATGTGGCTTTGAGAACTAGGTGGGGATGAGAAGCAGCCCTGGAGTTGTCATTTTCATTAGTAGGTCCTTGCCTAGACCTACGTTCCTGGAAGCCATTTCAGGAGATTCTGCTTAGGCACAGTCAGTCTGTTCTGGTGTGAGTGACACGTCTATTGCCAAAAGTCAAGACATTAAGGAAAATCATGCTCTGAAAATCACAGCACTGACTCAGAAAGTTCATCCGTGGCAGGGACAGTTTACGAGCTCTTTGTAAGTGTGGCATGCATCCATTCGTTAGTTTGAATATTTATACTTGCTAATAATACAGCATTTGGTTATAAAGTACTGTCCTAGACTCACCTAGTGTCTCAGGAATAAAGTTGAACCCTAACTTTTAAAAGGAAAGGAACTTAGTGAAAAATCTAGCACAGTGGTATAGATGTGAATGGTTAGAAGTCTCTAGGTGTAACAAATGTGACGTTTGACATTGAAGAAGTAAAGTTTGCTATGGACAGGAACATTTGGAGGAGGCCTCTGGGGGTGGGGTGGAATGATGTGGAAGGAGGGTTGTTGAAAATCAATTGGTAACCAAGAGCACCTGGTATACAGGCAACTCTCACAAGGCAGCGATCCAAAGCCACTGCAAGATACTTGGGGTTGTGCTGGTAGGCGTTTTTATTTTGTTTCTCTATACTTTAGTTCAGCTGATGTAGTTTCTACCATCTGTTTCTCTTTGCTTATTTTTGGTTTTTGTTGGTCATGGGGCTTGAACTCAGGGCCTGGACCCTGTTCCCGAGCTCTTTTGCTCAAGGCTAGTGTTCTACCATTTTGAGCCACAGCACCACTTTTCTGGTTTTCTGGTGCTTAATTGGAGATAAGAGTCACTGACTTTCCTGACTGGGCTGGCTTCAAATCATGTTCCTCAAATCTCAGTCTCTTGATTGCCTAGGTTTACAGGTATGAGCCACCAACGCCCAGCCACCTAGTGATTCTTGTGGATGAGATGGTACGCATCAATCACATTGGAACAAATTTGCTTCTCAGAACAAGGGAGATGATAGCATAACAGCATCTCTGTCCTTTATCTGTATTGTCAGTGTCCCAACGGTTCTTTGTAAGTCTGGTACAGACTCATTTGTTCACAACGCTTACTGTGAACACTGACATTTCCAAAAAGACTGGGTTTGATGGTGAAATGCTGTGGCAATCCCTAAGAGAATCTGAATACACCTTTGTGCAATTTGGAAATTTCTGACTTCTCAAACATCTGGCCGATCAGGAGATCTGTATTATTGAGCAGCAGGCATCATGCGAGGGTGCTGAGGACACAGAGCAAGACCAGGCGCTGTCCCCAGGGGGACTGACCGGTAAGAAAGCTGTCACATGCTGTGCAGTAGGCCAGCAGACAATGGAAAGAGTTGTTCTTTCTGATTGGAGTGTTCAAGGAAAGCTTTATAGAGAATGTAGATCTGGATTGCCTCTGGGGTGGGGGGGGGCAGTCACATGTTCTCTAGGAGGAGGGAGAAAGATATTTTAGGTAGAAGGAATGGAAAGGGACAGAGGTACTGAGTTCACAAAGCCGCATAGCTGAAGTGATGTCTGATGTCACCCACCTACAAGGAGGTGTATTGTTTGTTTACCCACTGCTGTCTTTAAAAATGCAATTTTTTTCCCCCTCACGATCCTGGGAACAAAAGTCCATAATCAAAGTGATGTCACCATTGATGTGTCTTCTGAGAGCTTTTTCCTGGCCTTGTAGGTGGCCATCTTCTTTGTCGGTGTCACGGTCATCTGTGTGTGTCTGGGTCCTGATTGCCTCCGTGAGATTATGGCTCGTATTTGACGAGTGCCCCACCTGATGATCCTGTCACTGTTTTACCTAATTAACCTTAAATACCTTTAAAGACCTTGTCTTCAGATAGTCCAGTTCTGAGGTACAAGGGTTAGGATGTTAAACATATTAACTTGAGGTCCACTGCCATAAGTGGTGTGAGGAAGCCAAGTATGAATCACCCACACAGGGGCCAGAGGAAGGCGTGGTAAATCACCACTGGGTTGGGAGCTTGGGGAAATCTCTAAGGATAGAGGGCTCAAAGAATAAATAAAATTGCTCCTTTTTAAAAGGAAGAAAGAACCAGGCACTGGTGGTTCATACCTCTAATCCCAGCTACTCAAGAGGCTGAGATCTGAGGACTGCCGTTCAAAGTCAGCCCAGGCAGAGACTCGAATCTCCAGTTAACCACCAAGAAACTGGAAATGGAGATGTGGCTCAAAGTGGTTGTGCACTAGCCTTGAGCAAAAGAGCTCAGGGACAGTGCCCAGGCCCTGAATTCAAGCCCCATAACTGACAAAAAGATGGAGGAGGAGGAGGAGGAAGAGGAGGAAACAGAAGAGGAGGAGGAGGAGGAAGAAGAAGAAGAGGAGGAGGAGGAAAAGAGGAGGAGGAAAAAAGCATTTACAGCTGAGGAAACAGCAAATCCATGCTTTGTGCCTGTTCCAGAGGACACAGCATACACCCTAGCCTGTACCCTCAGATGCCCTATGAGTCCTGGAGATGCGTTTCTCACCACATTCTCAGCCTCTGACCCCTGATTGTCACAGCCACAGCCTCTACTGCCCCTCACTGTGGTTCCAAAGGCCTTCTCCCCCTTCAAAAGAATTCCAGAACTGTGTTCATTTTCTCACTTAGCAGACAGCAAGTATCTTCCTCCTATTCTTCTTTCCCCTTGTAACTCAACCAGCTGCCATGCTGCCCCTCCCCCTCCTGTCTGGAGGTAGGACTTGGGCCTCGGTCTTGACATTACTCAGCCCTGCACATGCTGCACAAGTCTACCCAACTTGTAGCCAGCTTCTTGGTCATCACTGCAATGTCCTGGGGTTATGGGGTTTGGTACAAGTATGGTGGTTGTGGCATGGTGTGTTATATAACCTTTCCTTCCTTCCTTCCTTCCTTCCTTCCCTCCCTCCCTCCCTCCCTCCCTCCCTCCCTCTCTCCCTCTCTCTCTTTCTCTCTTTTCCTCTCTTTCTCTTTCTCTCTTTCTCTTTCTTTCTTTCTCTCTCTCTTTCTCTCTCTCTTTCTCTCTCTCTTTCTCTCTCTCTTTCTCTCTCTCTTTCTCTCTCTCTTTCTCTCTCTCTTTTTCTCTCTCTTTCTCTCTCTCTTTCTCTCTCTCTTTCTCTCTCTCTTTCTCTCTTTCTTTCTTTCTTTCTTCCTTTCCACAGGGCTTGAACTCAGACCTGGGTGCTGTCCCTGAGATCTTTAGTCAAGGCTAGTGCTCCACCACTTTGAGCCACATAGTGCCACTTCCTGTTTCTTGTGGTTAATTGGAGATGAGAGTCTCATAGCTTTTCCTGCCATAGCTGGCTTTGAACTGGGATATCAGCCTCCTGAATAGGTAGGCATACAAGTGTGAACCACCAGCACCCAGCAATCTTTTAAATTTCACAATCTCTTGTAAAAAAAAAATCTTCAGTTTTCCCAAAGCAATGCAAAAATATCCTTAAATTAGTAAAAATGTAGGATTCAGACAATTATGCTTATTAATCAAAACAGCCTAACATGTTGTAGTCAACTCACTCAAGTGTACTGAGCAAGATGCACAGTGTTTGAGAGGATGTGTGTGTGTATGA
Organism: Dipodomys merriami; assembly: GCF_024711535.1. Lineage (NCBI taxonomy): Eukaryota > Metazoa > Chordata > Mammalia > Rodentia > Heteromyidae > Dipodomys > Dipodomys merriami. Next base: position 34,370,753 of record NW_027206512.1, on the reverse strand, counting down.
GAGGGAGAGAGAGAGGGAGGGGGGAGAGAGAGAGAGCTTGCATGGGAGAGCGCTGGAGGGTGGGAGGGAGGGAGGGAGGGAGATGGGGCTAGGGAGAGTACTTAAAGCACCTAAAGGTATTTGAAAAAAATGGGGAGGACTGAAGAAGTAGTTCCTCAGTAATGCTCTCACCTAGAATGCATAAGGTCCTGTGTTTGCTATCTGGGAAGCGCAGGAGCAGAATGGGGTGTGGGGAGAGGAGCATATGTTGAGGAACTGTAGTCATGGCTGGCCTCTGAAGAAGCACAGTCAACAAACACACTTACTTTATCTGACCTGGATTCCCAGGTGGCTAGGCCTTAAACACCTAGTACATACTTCTGAGAAACTCCAGGTTAAGACATTATGGTACTTAAAATGAACTGTCCCAGGAAATTCCTGTTTCTCATTTGGATGCATAGCATAGACTTCCAGTGCAGAAGAGTTGGGTACTTTTATTGTTTTGGGGTGACAAAATGAAAACGTAAGGGTTGCATCCTTATGACCAATGATTCAGATTTGTTTGACTTGCCCCATGATTTTTAATTTTTCAGACTCTTCTATATAAACTAACAATTAGATGATACAGCCTTCGGATGGTATATCATTTTATCTGAGAAATAATAGGTAATGAGCACTTCTTTAAATGAAAAAAAAACTAAAGTAACTACTGGATCATGAAAATAAATTAATTTTAATTCAGTCCTTTAAGCATGAAAATGTATGATCCCTAAAGCAGTCCATGTGCATCTGTAAGTTCTTTAATGTGGAAAATTATGACAGAAAGATGCTGAACTATTAAAAAAATGTGGCGCCCACCACCTCATTGCCTATAAATTTAATCTTACAGCTTAAGATGGCAAATTTCTGGCGAGGCTGGGGAGCAGATGTTTCAAAGCTAGTAATAGATGGCGATCAGGATCTGAGCCAAGTGCTCTTGTCTCTGAGATCTGCACACTTAACCCCTAATGGGAGCTGTAGTCAGTAAAATAAAACTGAACTTGGTAATAGCTACATCTGTCCTTCCTCTCCCCCCCCAACCCTGCCTTCTTCCCCTCACCACCCCTGCACTCAACAAGAGTAAGTTTGTGTTGTAAAATTCTAAAATATTATCTTAGAGGCTCTGTATTGGAGACTACTTTGCTCAACTACCTTTCACATTGGTGCTGGATTGGAGGACCGCCCCCATTAACATTGCAGAAGTGTGCTCTGTTTTGTTTAAATTGCTTCCAGCTTCTAGGACCCATCTGTGTACCACAAAAACCATCACAATAGCAATTGCTCTTTGTCAAGCAAATGGCGGCTACTGGCTATTTTCAGTGCACAGAGGCCATGCACTGTTGATTCTATGGAAGCAAACTGCAACTACTGCTCTAGAGTCATAAGCTGATGACAAGATAGACAGCAGTGTACACATATTCCAATCATCGTAGCATGAAATTGCATGTGTTTCATTAACTTACTTTTGATAGGAGAGCTCTTACATTGGAGAATATAAATTGGGGAAACAAATAAGAATGTAACTTCTTTCCTCACTTGTAAAATTTATATATTACTATCACTTACTGGCTATTTCAACATGGGATAGACCTCAATGTCATTACTGAATCTTTTCATGAAGTCAAACGTAGAAAATTAATCAATTGCCAGTCAGTGCTAAAAAAATAGAAATCATAAGACAAACCTTAATAGCTAAAGATAGTTCTGATTTGGAAGTGAAAAATCAGGAAGTTATGTTCCATAACTGAGATGTCTCTAGACTCTGGAGCCAGCAGGCTTCTGTAGTCTGAGTCTTCCTAAGAGAACTTGTCATTAGGACTTCCGATCTTTTTCTCCTCCTGGTCAGAAGGGCTGGTTGTTGAAGGGAGAGCTGGGTTAGGTTTTTATTGTTCTTGGCCTTTGTGATAACAGACAGGGCATTGCTGAACCGGCATTCCGGGAGATCTCCGAGAAGAACCCTGTGTGACACTGGACTTTGACAGTCTTCCTGGGAAGCCGCATGTGTAAATGTGCAAGATTAGCTGTATGAGGAGCAGCACCAGGCAGACCTTTACTAGCAGTCCTCAAGTGGCTAGCTTTGCAGATGGATCACTACAGGAGGCCATTCTGTGCTTGCTGAAAGCCCCTCAGGGCCTCCGAAGCCCTCCTTACCCTGGTGTTCTCTCCTTTGCCTCTTCCATCTGGTGCTGCATCACTCATCACAGTGTTAGGCCCAGACTCCTGTGTAGGACCTGGACCCGGGAACTCTGGGCCCACCAAGAGTCAGCTAGGAAGGTTGGACCTGTGTGTTCCCTGCAGGTATCTCTCTTCTCTGTGTGTCGGTACTGGAACTTGAATACTTGGAGTCTCTTGCTCTCACTTGGCTTTTTCACTCACAGATGGCACGCTACCACTTGATCTGTGCCTCCAGTCTGGCATGTTTTTGCTAGTTAATTGGAAATAGAGTCTAATAAGCTTTTCTGCCCTAGTTGGGTTTCAACTTTGATCCTCAGATCTCAGCCTTCTGAATAGCCGGGATTTCAGGTGTGAGCGACTAGCTACCCAGTTCTCCTGCAGGTACATTTAAATACCCATATGCCTTCTATTTGTTTTCCTTCTTCAGAACTCCTGATTCTTGCTTTAAATATTTCCTACTAGGAATGGTGGCTCACACCTATAATCCAGCTACTCAGGAGGCCAGTCTGGGCAAAAAAAAAAAAAAAAGAGAGAGAGATTAGTACAAGAACAAGGTCCTATTTGAAAAATAAAACAAAAATTAAATCTAAGGGAACAAGTATGTTACTCAAATGGTAGAGTATTCAGGCTTAAAACCCCAGTAGCTGCAGATATAGATATAGATATAACTTGATCAATAAATATAGATACAGGTATGTTATTTCATCTGTTTCTCGAGTTCTTTCTGTGTAAGGTGGCCGGGGTGAGGGGAGGCATTTGTAATATCTATCTCGTAGAGTTGTGAAGATTGAGTTAATAGCTATCACATTCTTAGATCAGCCATACCTCCTAAGAGTTAAACAGTTGGGTTTGTTTTTTCTTCTTTTTGTTCTTTTTTTTTCTTTCTCTTCTTTCTTCCTTCCTTCCTTCCTTCCTTTCTTTCTTTCTTTCTTTCTTTCTTTCTTTCTTTCTTTCTTTCTTTCTTTCTTTCTTTCTTTCTTCCTTCCTTCCTTCCTTCCTTCTTTCGTCAGTAATGGGGCTTGAACTCTGGGCCTGGGCGCTGTCCCTGTGCTCTTCAGCTCAAGGTGAGCGCTCTACCACTTGAGCCATATAGCACTACTTCCAGTTTTCTAGTGGTTTCTTGGAGATAAGAATCTCATGGATTTTCTTGCCCAGGCTGGCTTTGAACCGTGATCCTCAGACCTCAGCCTCCCGAGTAGCTAGGATTGTAGGTGTGAGCCACTGGCACCCGGCTTCTTCTTCTTCTTCTTTTTTTAATAATGGCTAAACTGTTACATAAGTGGCTCTTTATGTTTCCTAAAGAAAACAAAAACAAACAAAAAATGTGAAAAGCTGCTTTTCTGGGAGACAGTGATTTACACTTTGTTTTGAAAGGTGGAGCAGTGGGAAGGAGTTTGTATCTGGAGGAACAGCACTGAAAAGTCATTCCTGAACTCTGTAGCGAATGCTGGCAGCACGCCGGGGTGCAGTGACACACAGGGAGATGCTCATGGCAGCTCCTTTGGGTCTCCTCCTAGGAGATTTTTAAAAGCTAAGAACTAAACTGGAGGTATGTAGAGAGGAGGGCTTGGGGAGTAGAGTGGGACAGGGGCTAGGAGAAGGCTAGTGCCAAGAGTTAGCAGTTACCTTCTGTGTCTAATAAGGACTAAGGCAGAATGAATGAGTGACATTTTCTTCAACACCTGTACAACTTAACATATTTTTCCTCAGCTTCTTCCCTGGAGAAGGGCTTTGGACACCTGCTTTGTTAAAGAAAACAGGCCTCACCCTTTTGTGGCTAAGTCCGAAGGGGAACTAGACAGGCCCTGAAGCTCCTGCCTCCTGTTTTCTTCCCAGATGTTTCCTGGGATTCTGAGGGAATCGAGTGCATACCATGCCTGTGGATTGCTGTGTTCACAGGCTGTACCAGGGCTGGCCTTGGTATTTCTGGCACCAGGCTTGGCTGATGGCTGCCCTTTGCCCTGGCTTTCTTGATTGTAATTTGCCCTTAGGCTCAGAGGCCCAACCCTATCAAACTGCTGTGTGTGTATGTGTGTTTATCTTGTAATCCACAGACAAGAAGAAGGGAGGCAAGTTCCAGCCTTTTAAGAAGTTGTTTGGCAAAAGGAAAAAGAAAGATACTTCGTTTTCCCGGGAGGAGTCAGTGAAGCAGAAGAGTGATGGTGTCCCAGGTGTGAGCAATGGGGCCTTCTCTTCGGATGAGGAGACCCTGGAGGACAGTCTGAGGTAACAAGGCCCGCTTTCCTTTCCTGTCTCTGGCAGAGGCCCGGGATGGGCAAGGGACCCCAAGGGAGGCAGGTGCTGTTTTTGGACTTAGAACACAGGAGAGGCCTCCTTGGTGTGTCCCAGCTGGGGCATGCGCGTGGCACTCGGTGTGCTATCTGTGGAGATGTCACCCTGGAGACTTAGCAAAGGAGCCTGCCATCATTTCTCCCAAGTGAAAGGAGATTGGGTTTTTATTCCATGCCTTCATGGGTGGTACAAAGTCGGCTCCTCTCTGGTCTGGCTCAGCGAGATCCTTCCAGTTGAAGACCAAGTTCCTATGTCCCAGTACTCAGCAAAGAGAAGGTAGACATAGAAGAGTGACTGAATTGGCGTGGAGGATGCAGATGGTTCTGGTGCAGGGCAACACCCTTTTACCCCTCGCTATCTCTAGCAGCTTTGGACGTGAGTTCTTGGTGGACATGATTTCTCCTTCTTAGTCTCCTTCCATCCTTCCTCCCCTTTCTCCCTTCTTTTTCTTCCCTCCTTCCGCCTCTCAAATTGTCTCCTTCCTTCCTTCCTCTCATAGGACTCAGGCCAGAACACATCTGGTGGAGAAACAGAAGGGAAGGGAGGTCAGCCTGCATTGGCTAAGTCCATTATGGTCGCTCCTTAAGAAGTCTTGCCACACTCCGGTCTGATTTGTTGGTTCTTGCCTGCATTTCTAGCATTGGGTCTCCAGCACCTACAGAGATATTTCTTGATATTTCCTACTTGATATTTCCTGTGGAAGTTATTCTATCTCTCTACTATTAGTCTTATGAATATAGAGACCAGATTTTATTAAGCCTCCTATTAGGTGCTCAAAAAAACAAAACAAAACCTGTGTGTGTGTGTGTGTGTGTGTGTGTGTGTGTGTGTGTGTGTGTGTGTGTGTGTGTGTGTGTGTGTGTGTGTGTGTGTGTGTGTGTGTGTGTGTGTGTTTCTTTTAGCTGGGTACCAGTGGCTTATACCTATAATCCTAGCTACTCAGGAGGTTGAGATCTGAGGATCACAGTTCAAAGCCAGCTTGAGCAGCAAACTCCATGAAACTTTATCTCCAACTAACCGCCCCCGCAAAAGCCAGACGTGGAGCTGTCCCTCAAGTGGTGGAGCACAAGCCTAGAGCACAAAAGCTCAGGAACAGTGCCCCAGCCTTGAGCTCAAACCCCAGAACTGGCACCAAAAAAAAAAAAAAAGTTACCTTTCAATGCCTGATATTGCCTGAGCTACCTAATATGTGCTAATGAGATGAATAGTAAAACCTGTTATGTCTTTAATGTGGTCCAAGGACAAAGACAAAAGCAATCTGTAGTGTGTGTCAGTAAGAGAATTCCAGTACACTACTTGTGCACCTAATACCAAGACCATAGAAAAGCAGCACACATAGAGTCCTAGAGCGTCACCAACAGTATCCATTGCTTCTCACTAATACTGGCTCTTTGCCTAGATGGGCCTGCATTGGTTTTTCCATTGCACTTAACCTTTAGGGTAAACAAATGATTGATTTCATTCTAGTCTTCAGAGAAAGGAAATTGGAAGGAAAGGATTTATCTGGGGTGGGGGGAGACACAGAGCTAGCATTGAGTGACAATCCCCTCTACCTCTTCATCTCCTTATCCCCAATATTTTCAGTGTGAATCAATTTTGGCTTTACTTCCATTTCTTCAGTTGTAAAATAGGAATGGATTTTTTTCTTCAATACTCAGAGTGAATCAAGTGTGCCCAAGAAGCAATCTAATGCAAAATGAGGTCAGGTCTGGAAAGTTCACCTTTGGAAGGACCGTCCTATGAAAACATGTCATTTATGTACTGGGTGTGTGTTTGCCCACATCTCTGATCTGGTGAATTGTCTTAGACTCTGACAGAAGCTATATGCTCCCATTAATTCGTATATTCCATTTACCTCTTGAAAGTTTCCTTCAGGCTTGAAGTTTTGCAGAATTTGAGAAAATTCCACATTAGATCTAGCAGCTCCCTTTCTATAAAATACACGCAGTGTTTCCTGTTCACACTATTAACTCTTGCTTAGAAACCTACCTTTATAAGACATAGCCAATGTTTCATTTAGACATTTGTATATATAAAAGCTCACCTCATAAATAAGAGTCTAGATAAATAAACTTTGCATTATAAATTTGGAACATGTCTCTTTAAATATTTTAAAGAGAAATATAGGAAAATAGAAATCTTTTTTAAAAAAAACATGCATCTCCTTTCTTTCCAGGAAATTGGTGCTTGTATAGTAATTCTGTGTATCAAGCTAATTTTATGTGCACTGCTTACAACAGAGCTCAATTGCTGGTTGCCTGCTCTATTTACAAATGGAGAAAATGGAAAATACCATTGCTAACAAATCTTCCAGTGTATTGTTCAGTTAACAGACAGATTATTTTATGTCCTTTCATTGTGTAATGATTCCAAAGAAACCTCTTGAAACTTTTTCTTTTCTGTTTCCAGAACGGAAAGCTGTCATTAACACACAAACCTCCAAATTCAGTTAACATGGTAGAGGCCCAACGAGACAGATTTCAGTCCAATGGGAAGGAGAATTCTTGAATTACTAAATATCAGGAGTCTGGGTTGTCCGCAGGGTTTGTGAGGATGGCATTTCTTCACGGAGTGTTAACTTAAAGTCGCTGAACTTTAACAGGTTGAACTCTTTAGAATCTGTCATTCGAGAAATGTCTCTATGGCTAAAAATAGCTCCCCACTGATCTCCTGCTGCTGCAACTTCCCATTTCCCTTGGGTTTTTAAAGCATTCTGTTCTTTCTGTAGTTTAGAAACCTTTGTACCTCATGCACTGCTGGCATGCTTTGGGAGTGAAGAAATAAAACGCGATTTTTTTTTTTTACCAATTTAAAGTGTTTTTTTCTATTAATTAAATATAACTAATACTGTATTTCCAAAAGAATGCTAAGTAAGTGTTACATGTAAGAATGGAGAAAGGGTCATCTTGGTTTGAGAAATTCTAGGGGGAAAATGTAAGAGGATTGTTTGGGGGATAGGACAGAGGTTTGAATTCAGCATCTGGTGCATGGTAGACAGGTGCTTTATCATTTGAGCCACTCAGATGGTCTTTGGATGTTGGTTCTTTATGAGATAGAGTCCAACTTGGTGCCCAGGCCAGTGTAGACTGTGATCCTCTTATTTTTGCTTCTCCTAGGATGACAGGTGAATGCCACTATTAAGATAGAGTCCAAGGAAACTTCGAAATGAAGTCTTAGGAAACTCCCCCTGACCTTCCTTCCCCCAGGCTGGCCTTGAACCTTGATCCCCTGTTCCATCTCCACCTCACAAATAGCTTAGTATTATAGGCTTCAGATACCACATTCAGCAAAATAAGATTCTTCATATGGAGTTTTATGGGGCTTTGACTTTATTCCTGTGCCCTGTGCCTCTGTAAGAATAGGGTTGTAGGATGGAGCATTTCAAAGATTCCTTTCATCACAGACCCTCTTTTCATGGAGGATATCCAACAGCATGTATTAAAGCTACCATGCATTGAACAAATGGTGATGTGTTTTACACAGAGGACTGGTGGAATAGTCACAACTCTCAAAAACTGGCTTTACTATCTTTAGTTCAAACAGGAGAAAATGAAGGCTAGCATCTTAAAGCCGGTAAACAATATGCTCTGAACTGCCCACTAGTCTGTCCTTTCAGAAGCCTGAAGCATGCCAGGGAACTTGTCAAGGGACCCTGAGCTATCCTCCTGGCTTTGGTCTGGAGGTTCAGGTGTCTGCCTGAAGCTAGGCTGCTCCCTGGCAATCTATTCCCACTGCTTCTTGTTTCTTTGACACGCAGTATTTTTGATACCCTGTTCAAAGACAGCACTTCGTATCAAATGCCAATTACAAGCACAGCGAAAAGTGGCATTCACTCAGAGAGAGGGAGACCAGGAAATGGCTGGGGAATGAGGAGACCGTAGCTCCCTCTAAACCATGGTAAGTGTAGCTGGAGATGGAGCCTAACCCGTCATGTAAGGAAGGCCCATTTTCCTTTTTTTTTTTTTTTTTTTTTGCATGAGATTATTCAATAGTCTCAAGGTTGTCTTGAAATTCAAAAAAAATCAATCTATATGAAGAACAAAAGGACAAAAAATAAAGCAGGTAGCTCTATTAGATAATAACATAAGCAGACACTTTCATGAGAGAATGAATGTGGCAATTACAGTAGGAGGGAACTTTCCATCTCATTCTATGAAGCCAGTATTACTTTCACACCCAAAATAGGCAAAGAAATCACAACAAAAAAAGCTATGGTCCTGGAGGTCATTTCTCTTTCTTTCTTTCTTTCTTTCTTTCTTTCTTTCTTTCTTTCTTTCTTTCTTTCTTTCTTTCTTTTTCTTTCTTTCTTTCTCTTTCTTTCTTTCTTTCTTTCTTTCTTTCTTTCTTTCTTTCTTTCTTTCTTTCTTTCTTTCTTTCTTTCTTTCTTTCTTTCTTTCTTTCTTTCTTTCCTTTTTTTTTGTCAGTCCTGGGGCTTGAACTCTGGGCCTGGGAGCTGTCCCTGCACTCTTCAGCTCAATATGAGGCGCTCTACCGCTTGAGCCACAGCGCCACTCCAGTTTTCTGGTGGTTAATTGGAGATAAGAGTCTCACGAACTTTCCTTCCTGGGCTAGCTTTGAACTGCGATCCTCAGATCTCAGCTTCCTGAGTAGCTAGGAGTACAGGTGTGAACCACCAGCGCCTGGCAGTGAGGTGGTTTCTGCCTGTGATCCAAGCTACTTGGAAGGAAGAGATTGGGAAGACTGCACTCTGAGCCCAGCTTGAGCAAAAATGTCAGGGAGAGCCTCATCTTAATAACAAAGCCACTATTCGTTGTACACTTCAGTAATAGATAGGAAGATTGCAGTCCAAAGTCAGCTGGGACTGAAACCATGAGACTCAGGAAGGAAGGAAGGAAGGGAGGAAGGCAGGAAGGGAGGGAGGGAGGGAAGGAAAAAATGGGCTGGGAACATGATTTCAGTTGTAGGGCTTGCCTAGCAATTACAAACCCAGTGCTGCTGAAAACAAACCATCAGAGACTAATGTCTTTATAGGTAAGAGCACAGTCCAGTAACAAAGAAAAGAATTAATCACCTTGACCAAGTGGGGTTTGTCCCAGAAATGCAAATACCTTCTTCACTTCTAGTCTTATGTGGTCCTGGCATTTTGTTGTTGGTTTGTGTAATCGTGATAGTGTGAATGGTTTTTTTCAGATGCTTTATTTTTTTTGTTTTTGTTTTGGGGTCCAGTCGTGGGTCCTGAACTCTGGGCGCTGTCCCTCAGCTCTTTAGCTCAAGGCTAGTGCTCTACCACTTGAGCCACAGCGCCACTTCCGGCTTTTTTCTTTTTGCGTATGTGGTGCTGAGGAATCGAACCCAGGGCCTCATGCATGTAAGGCAAGTGCTCTACCACTGAGCCACCTTCCCAGCCCCCAGATGCTTTATTTTTTATGTCCTTCATTTTATTAATATATTAGTTGCTTTTTCTATTTGAAAACATCCTTTTGATTATTGGATAATCACATGTGAAAGAATGAATATGGATTCCTTACACAGTACCCAAAAACTAACTCAAAATGGATTACAGATCTAAACCTAAGACCTAAAATCATTGTAACACTCTTTAAAGCCAACAAGAGAGTAAATTTCCATTACCTGGAGTTAGCCAACTGTACTGCTTCCTTTCTGGGGATTGAACCCAAGGGCCACATACATGCCAGACAAGCACTCAACAGCTGTCTATGACTTTGAATTAGGTATGGTTTCTTAGGTGCCAAAAGCACAAATGAACAAGAAAAACAAAACATTAATTGGACTGTATTTCATATAAATATAAATACGTATGTACTTTATATTATATATTTTATATATAATATAAATATATATATATATAAATATATATATAAATATATATATATATATTTATATTATATATATATATTACATATTTTATATAAATATAAGTTTTATATTATGTATGATGTCATCATGAAAGCTGAAAAATGCATCCATAGAATGGAAGAAACATTTGCAAAGAATATAGTTGCTAAGAACCTTGTATCCAGCAGAGGTAAACAACTCTTATGGTTCTTATTTTTTAATAAGCATAGGGTTTGAATAGAAGTTTCCATTTTAAAAAGGTATAAAAGTGTCCACAAGGGCTGGGAATGTGGCTTAGTGGTACAGTGCTTGCTTAGCATGCCTGAAGCCTGGGTTGGATTCCTCAATACCACATAAACAGAAAAAGCTGGAAGTGGCACTGTGGCTCAAGTGGTAGAGTGCTGGCCTTGAGCAAAAAGTTCAGGGACAGTGCCCAGGCCTTGAGTTCAAGCCCCAGGACTGGCAGAGAGAGAGAGAGAGAGAGAGAGAGAGAGAGAGAGAGAGAGAGAGAGAGAGAGAGAGAGAGAGAGAGAGAGAGAGAGAGAGAGAGAGAGAGAGAGAGAGAGAGAGAGAGAGAGAGAGAGAGAGAGAGAGAGAGAGAGAGAGAGAGAGAGAGAGAGAGAGAGAGAGAGAGAGAGAAGGATCCACTAAGTTATAAGCCATACTGAATATCATGGAGGTCACCTGAGGAGGTGCCCTTAGGAAAAAATTAAATGTTGGCAAGGATGGAACCCTCATACATTGCTGGTGGGACTATAGCAGATGCTAAAGGGTTAGGTAGATTTCTTTTTTGGGGGGGAGGGGGGTCTGGTCGTGGAGCCTTGAACTCTGGGCCTGGGCGCTGTCCCTCAGCTCTTCAGCTCAAGGCTAGCGCTCTACCACTTGAGCCACAGTACCACTTCCGGCTTTTTTCTTTTTGCTTATGTGGTGCTGGGGAATGGAACCCAGGGCCTCATGCATGCAAGGCAAGCGCTCTACCACTGAGCCACCTTCCCAGCCCAGGATGATTTCATTAGTCTTTAGTACTTTAAAAATGAGAGAACTGAGACTTGAAGTGATCCCAGTGCTCCTGGTATACAAGATGTGAGCCATCTATCATGTGTCTGCTTCCTCTTCTCTCCCCAGTTCTCTACACTAATGAGGAAGTGTTCTCTGGTCCACGTAGCCTACACTAAGTCCCCCTCCCCACCCAGTATTGTTCTTATAACTTCTTTACCTTTCCATAGAGTTAAGTCTTATGGATCAACATTCTTGTGTAGCTCTCAGCCCGTGCCTGGAACCTACCAGACATTCATTCTTTCAGTAACTACTGAATGAATGAATGAATGAATGAATGAATACGTGGGGATTATACTTTATACCATATTGACACCTCCCACCATGTAAGTCAGTGTTTGTCTCGTTCATCCTCTCGTTTTCAGCAAAGTACCAGGTATTGTGGCCCCTCTGACCAGCTGGGAAAGGAAAGTTCCATGCTTGGCTTTAGGAGGCATGTGTCCCCAGTGAAATGACATTAAATCCCAGGCTCCCTGGTGCAACATGCGCCTTCTCTTGGCCTTGATTCCTTTCCGAGGATGAAGTTAAAAAAGACCAATTGTACTCTATCATTTATTTTCTCCCCCTTAGGAACCTGGGAGGTGCTGAACTGAATGCGGGGAGGGGACAGAAATTTAGGGCTTATTAAATAAAAGAGCAGGAGAAGCAAGAGAACCAAGCTGAGTCAAGGGAAAGAAGGATGGATCAGTCATGGCGGCTGTGAGAGATACAGTATGAGGCTGGGGAGCACAGCAGATGAGGGAGGAGCTGGGGGTCCTCCTGTGATTGCAGGTGCTGTCATTGGTGAGCCAGTGACCTTACCAATCCAGCCTGTCATGGTTCAGTGGATATGCCATCTCCCCAGATTCTCACAGACAGAAACGCACATGCTATTGTGACCTTCTGCAAATTGCCATATGCACACAACAGAGAAATATTATGAGTCAGTTTTTTTAAAAAAGACATTGATGACTAGAACACAAAGCAAGAAGAGGTGGATTCAGATGAAATCTAGGGAGATTTATGAAGAGATCTTTCTCCACAGGAGACAACTGAGGAGTAGAAGAGGTAGTATGGAGGCCTGTGGAGCCTCACAGGGCTTGAGAGGCAAGCGATGATTGATTGCTGGCCTATGATGAAGACACTGGCATGAGCATGGGAACTGCATGACTCTCTTGACTTCCAATTCTAAGACTATGTGGTTTAAGATTCTGAACGTATCCATCCCTTCGATTTGTGTGGCATAACCCTGTTTTTATTCATTCCCAACTTGCCTGATACTCCGTCATCTGTGGATTACCACCTATTTTTTTTTGGGGGGGGTCCGGTTGTGGGGCCTGAACTCTGGGCCTGGGTGCTGTCCCTCAGCTCTTCAGCTCAAGGCTAGCACTCTACCACTTGAGCCACAGTGCCACTTCCGGCTTTTTTCTGTTTGCTTATGTGGTGCTGAGGAATCGCACCCAGGGCCTCAGGCATGCAAAGCAAGCGCTCTACCACTGAGCCACCTTCCCAGCCCCCACCTATTTTTTTGTAGGATACTGGATTCCAGGGTGAGCCTCCGAAATGCCACATGGCACCAAATCTGATCCCAGTCTTCCTGCAGCTCTAGTTTGTTTGATGAAGATGTTTAATGGCCCATTAGCATTTCTTTTGAATGAGATGCAGGGAACTGTTTAGAAAGAAAACTGCTGATCAATTGCAATTGGCCTCGTTGTCATGGAAACAAGATGAAATGGAACTGTAATTATATTTCCTTATTCCTGAAGTGAATCCCTAATCATTGCCATAGTAATTACCTAATATCTATGGCCCCAAATTACATGATGCTTGGCCAAAAAAAAAAAAGAAAGAATGAGGAGTGGGAGGCTGAAGCATGTATCTGGCATGCAGCTGCTGACAGGCTTTTTTTTTGCGGGGGGGGGGGGGGGTTGGCAGGGGAATTTCCCTCATAGGCTAAAACCCAAGGTTAGATGTTATCAATGGGTCCTGGAATGTGCCCAGTGCTTCAAGCAATCACTAAAATCTGAATCAGATAGGATAATCCCAGTTACAACAGAAAACACAACTACTATATTTAACAGTAACAAAATACGTCATCTGACCCAGTGAAAAAGTTTAGTGATGTGGCGAGCCCAGCAACATCATCAAGCTCTAGTCAGAGTCCCTTCTTTCTCTAACATCCTTGGGGAGTGAGTTCTGATCCTCAGGCTTATGTCTTCATGGTCACAAGACAGCTGCCACAGTTCCAGGTGTCCCACACCGACAACAGAGACCAGGAACAGAGAGAGGAAACGAGGCATGATGGTGTACACCTGTGACCCCCGCCACTTGGAATGGTGACAAAGATTATGAGTTTAAGGCCAGTCCAGGTAAACTTAGTGAGACCCCCATCCTAAATCAAAGTATAAACAAAAAGCCCACAAATGTGGCACAAATGGTAAGAGTATTTGCATGTGTGGAGTCCTAGGTTGTAAAACTCAGTACTGCCTAAAAAAATTCTTTTCAGGGGCTGGGAAGGTGGCTCAGTGGTAGACCTCATGCCTTGCATGCTCAAGGCTCTGGGTTCGATTCCTCAGCACCACATAAGCAAAAAGGAAAAAGCAGGAAGTGGCGCTGTGGCTCAAGTGGTAGAGCACTAGCCTTTAGCTGAAGAGCTGAGGGACAGTGCTCAGGCCCAGAGTTTAGGCCCCATGACCGGACCTAAAAAAAATATATATATATTTTCACTTCTTTATCTTGTGTCATTTTCTGTAGATAAGAACTTTGTGAGTAATGACCCTCTCCCCTAAATTGTCCCTTGCTTCTCCTTGTTCCTGACACAGTCCCTGTCCTGTTGGTCCACACAGTGAACCAGATAGCTCAGTCCAGATAGCTCTTCTTGACTCCTCCCCACGATTCTTAGCACCTAGTATTCACATGGTGACTGATGGCTGCAGGGGTGATCTTGGTTGGTTTCCTTCTTGACTTCCGTCACCACACTGACTTTCCAGCGCCCTGGACTCCAGGCCACAGGTCCAGCATGCACTCTTTGTGTCTTCTCCTCCACCTCTGCAGATAAGCATGGCCACAGAGCAGTGGACCCACCCATCCCAGTTGCCTAGAAGGGAAGAAGAGCCCAAACAGAGGAGAGCTGGTTAGATGAGCCCACCACATAGTGGGACCGATCTGAAAAGAGAACCTAGACACAGATCCCAAAGCGTAGTATGGGGTCTCATTCAGGTCACTGAGCCCTTAACAACCAGTTCTCCCCAGTAGCACCCTGGTTTCTCATCAGGAACTCCTATGAACGCCTCGCTGTGGGTAGCTCTCATGGCACACAGTATCTCCTAGTCATGAGAGAAGCCATTGGCCCAGACCTCCACTCCCCCCCCACCCCCACTGCCACCTGGTGTGACCATGTGACCCAGCCTGGCCAATCAGAACTTCTCTTCCAAAACTTGCTTTGGCAGAGTAAAGGACTAGACTCTAAGAGGAGCCCTAAATAGTGCTTTCTGTGGCTTTGGATACTTATGCCAAACTCTTTTATATTTTTCCAAATCTTGGTTCTGGCTTCTTTGATTTGGGGTGCCATCACCGTTTCTTTTGGTTGAACAAGTCAAGGTTGTTGTTTGCAATCAAGAACTGTAGTGTTGCATTTAGACCTCAGGAAAACTGGGTGAGAGAGGGTTGGAATACAGTGGAGGCAGCAAGACAAACCAGTTCGCTGGCTTGTGTTGAAAGGAACTCCAAATGAAGCTTGGAAAATGCTAATATCCCACAGACTTGGCTACCCACAGGGCTGCTCAGAGCTTTCCAGAGTGGCCACCACACAGGCAGGCCTGTTCCACCCAAAAAATGCCCTCCTGAAATTCTCCTTCCTACCATCAATCTGTTTACATCATATTTGCTGTTCCATCATCATAGAAAAGTCATCTGAAGTTGGGCATGGTGGCTCATACCTGTAATCATAGCTACTTAGAAAGTAGAGATTGGAGGATCAAGGTACAAGGGCCAGCCCAGGCATAGTTTATAAGGCACCATAATATACAAAATTCCATTTCAACCAATGGGATAGTGCAGTGGCATATGCCATTCATCCTAGCATCAAAAGGAAGCACAAATTGGAGGATCCCAGTCCAGGCCAGCCTGGACATAAAGCAGGGACCCTATCTTGAAAATGAACCACACAAAACTGACTGGTAATATAGCTCAACTAGTAAAGAGTGCCTGATTAGCAGGTACAAGGCCTTGAGTTCAAACCCCTGTACTACTGGAAAAAAAAATATGGAAGGGAGGGAGGGATGGAGGGAGGGACAGAAGGAAGGAGGTAAGCCATCTCCTATTCCCAAAGTCTGCCATCATTTTCACCCAATGTTTCTCCTTCTCTCCCACTTTCCCCTCCTTCTTTTACTTCATTCTCCTATAAGATGTCTACTTATCTTTATAGACAGTGATTCTGTTTAATTTAGGGGAGGCAATGTCATGTCTTCAGGGTGAACACTTCTGGCACACCTGTTTACTCTCTGGGCCGTGGTTGAGTCATAATGCTACCTGTATATGTTATTTGAATCTTAATTTTAAAATGATAGTGCTGTCATTGCAGCATTAGTCTCCATAGCCAAAAGGCAGGAACCCAAATTCCCACTGACAGATGAATAGCTATAAACAAAATATGGTTTTTAACATACTGTGATTCCACCTTTAATAAGAACCAGCTTCTGCTGGGCATGACGGCTTAAATCTGCAATCTACTTGAGAAGCATCAATAGGAGGATTGCAGTCCAGCCAGCCCCAGGCACAAATGTGAGACTCTGTTCAAACAACAACAACAAAAGCAAAAAGGGCTGGACATGTGGCTGAGGCAGTAGAGTGCTTGCCTAATGAGAGCAAAGCCCTGAGTTCAAACCCCAGTACTACCAAAAAAAGTTTTTAAAAAAATGGTAAAGTTTATGTTATACATATTTTGTCACTAAGAAAAGCTCTTAATATTATGTAAGTGTAAAAAGTTATAATGGTAGATGACCAGGAACCTCTGAATTAAATCTCCTGCCCTTAAGATCACTATTCAAGTAGCATCTTTGTCACCAACGAAACACAAGCATCTGCAAAAACTGTATTACATGGAAAACTTGAGGTGGGAGTCAGGAGTTTGATTAGATTTCTGTTTAGCCTGGATGGATTCTCTTCGCTTCACCTTTCTGGATCTCTGCATCCTCATCCCTAAAGATAAGGGCAGTGATTATGGGCCATGCACAGGTGGTTACCTGTCACAGCAGGTCACTCACCAGGGATGTGGAGAGCAGCCATTTGAGCAAACACCTGTGTGGAAAACGTGCACCCAGCAACACAGAGCTCAGGATTTCCAGTCCACTGATTTCTACATTGACTTGGAAGGATTTCTAAATGTGAACAAGGAAGTGTGCCACATGTTAAGACTTTCTGTTCTATATGGTCTCCTAACCTAGCAGGCCCCTCACTTAGAGAAAAAATAGAGCGCAGAGCCAGAGGGAAGATAGGGAAGAAAGAAGTGGGAAGACAGGTATTCTGTGGGAAATGCCAATGAGTTTGGTGAGGGGTTTTTTCTTTGTTTGTTTTGTTTTGTTTTGTATTGTTGGTCATGAGGCTTGAACTCTGGGCTTGGGCGCTGTCCCTGAGCTCTTCAGTTCAAGGCTAACACTCTACCACTTGAGCTACAATGCCACTTGCAGTTTTCTGGTGGTTAATTGGAGATGAGTCTCACAGACTTTCCTGCCTGGGCTGGCTTTGAACCATGATCCTCAGATCTCAGCCTCGGGCTGGGAAGGTGGCTCAGTGGTAGAGCGCTTGCCTTGCATGCTCAAGGCCCTGGGTTCGATTCCTCAGCACCACATAAGCAAAAAGAAAAAAGCCGAAAGTGGCGCTGTGGCTCAAGTGGTAGAGCGCTAGCCTTGAGCTGAAGAGCTGAGGGACAGTGCCCAGGCCCAGAGATCAGGTCCCACGACCGGACCAAAAAAAAAAAAAAAAAAAAACCCAGATCTCCTGAGTAGCTAGGATTACAGGCATGAGCCACTGGTGCCTGGCATGAGTTTGGTTTTATTCGCATTGAATTTGCAATAGAGAATCAGGCAGCCCAGCCACAGAGTTCACTATGTAATTAGAAAATAGAGTTATTAAAGATACTGTCGTCTAAATAAGAAAATTGCATGCCAATACAACAGAAAGTAACAGGATGAGAAAGACAACGTGGAAAGCCAGAACAATAACTCAATATGTTCCATTACTGATGGGGTGGAAAGATAACATAAAATTCAGAAGAAACTCATGGGAGGCAGACACAGAGGATCTTACCTTGAAAGAGAGCCTGTTTTTGCCTCAAAACAACAAAACAAAATGAACTAAACAACTTGTGGGTGGGGATGGGAGGGAAAAACTGGAAGAGAGCAAGGAAAGGAAGGATAATATGTAAAAAAAAAATGTACTCATTAACTGACTTATGTAACTGTAACCCCTCTGTACATCACCTTTATAATAACAACATGAAAACTTAAAAAAAAAACTAACAACAAAAAAAGGAGTGGGGCATAGCTCGTGTGTGACCACACTTGTCTAGCACTCATGAGGTCTTTGATTCAATCCCCAACATGAAAAAAAGAAAGAAGAATTTAAGAGTCAGAAGCCAAGAATTCGTCACCAGTAGCTCAGGCCTGTAATGTAATCCTAACCACTCACAAGGCTGAGATCTGAAGATCATGGTTTGAAGCTAATCCAGGCAGAAAAGTCTGTGAAACTTTTATCTCCAATTACTCAACAAAAAGCCCAGAAGTGGAGGTGTGGCTCAAGTGGTAAAATGCCAGCTTTGAGAGAAAAAGCCAAGCAAGAGTGGGAGGCTATGAGTTCAAGCCCCAAACTGACACACACACACACACACACACACACACACACACACACACACACACACACAGAGCAAGAGTAGAGGATAAGACAAAAAGGCTGGTCTTTCAAAGAAGCTTGCTTATGTTTTAGAAGTGTAGCTTCTCTGTGATTACACTAATCTCAGTGACAATACCACAGCCAGGCCAGAGACACCGAATTGAGAATTCTGCTACCTCAGGCACCTGCGTTCTGTCCTCAGCCAGCTGATTGTCATTCAGGCCCCCTGAAAGTCCAGCTGTTGGTCTTTAAGCCCAAAGGGGCCATTTTGGGGTCCTCTTGAGGTCATGGCTGTCACTGTCCTCTGGGCTTATGAAAATGTCTTCAGGAATCAAGGTTGTCTGCACTTCCTGAGTGAGTCCCTCTTCTTTCTAGAGCTCGCTTTTACTGTAGAGGCTTTGCATCCCACTTGTAATCTTATTCAACATAAAATGGCAATTAAGTGACTGTGTTGATGACATAAAAAGGTTGAGGACTTTAAAAGTCTAGGGCTGGGGAAGGCTTTTCCACAGCTCTTGCCATGACTGGATGCCTGTGCATACCCCCAGCTTCAGAAGAGAAGGCTTCACAGCAAAGCCTGCTTCTTGCATTCCACCAGCAGAAGACAAAACCAAGGCTAAGACCAAGGGCAGGTTGTGGCTAGCAGTCCAGAGGCCTCTTTTCATGGCACACTCATAGAAGAAGGAAGTAGGGGAGAAGTAGGGATGCCCAATTCAAAATCGGTTGTGAAAGGCCTTTAGATGTCAAGAAGAAAGAGGTCCAAGATGAAGTCTACTAAAGTACAATTGGTGGTCAATTGTCCCTCCATCTCCCAATCATGTCTGAGGTCCCCTGCTAGTTAGGGACAATCGTCCTCCAGATGCCTTGCTCACTGAATGTGGCTTCAAGCTGCGGAGCATCAGTCAGCCTCTACCACCCTACCTCAGCTCCCCTCAGGAATGGGAGACTCTCTGTTCCAGACATATTTAGAACTGTCACATAACCATGATTGGTTAAGGTTTCATATTACATAAATGGCCAAGGAGTTGCTATTAATTTGCATTATGTAAATGAAATGACTTACAAGAGAGCATTCATTTGTGTAGCTAATAAGGTATTCTCATCCACTGTTTCTACTCAGTGCTTTAAAGCAAAACAAAAACTAGCCTGGCATGGTGGTATACACCTACAGTCCCAGCACTAAAGAGGCACAACCAGGAGGATCAAGAATTTGAGGCTAGTCTGGGTCCATATAGCAAGTTGGAGGCAAGCTTTAGCTATATAGTGAAACCCTATAATGTGTGTGTGTGTGTGTGTGTGTGTGTGTGTGTGTGTGTGTGTGTGTGTGAAGAAAAAGATACAAATGCTTTTGAGCCCTGCTGAAGTCAGTCCTCTTAGGAGCAATATAAATGTGTATCATGGGGTAAGAACTTAATAAATATCAACAGTTACTTAATTATGTCTGCTTCTGGATGCTATCAAGTCACTTGTGGCAAATCAGTGTTTCCTCCAAGCACAATTAAATTCAGGTCGAATGTTCAAAGAAAGACATGCATCCTTGAAGGTGTCACCTGGCTGCTGGAGCACCAGACAGGTGCAGACGTGTGGAGAAAAGAACCCCTTGAGTTGAGCCAAATCTCCTGCACCTTGTTCCGCTCCTATGATCTAGTTGGCTTTTGGTGCGAGATAAGAGAGCAAAACTTCTGGTGCTGGCTGAGAAGGCAGCGAGCTGTTGGGCATCTACCAGAGCTGCAATCAGAGCCTTTGGAG
This sequence comes from Dipodomys merriami, assembly GCF_024711535.1. NCBI lineage: Eukaryota > Metazoa > Chordata > Mammalia > Rodentia > Heteromyidae > Dipodomys > Dipodomys merriami. The sequence continues at coordinate 34,350,779 of NW_027206512.1, read as the reverse complement.
CACGGGGTGGCTGCAACTGCCATGGTTTCAGAGAGTAAGATCTGAGAGAGGAGAGGAGCCTAGAAGAATGAATTCAAATCTAGACCATGAATTTCTGGGTGTGTGTGTGCATGCACGTGTGTGCCATGTGTGCCAGTCTTGGTCAGTCAAGGCCTGGGTGCTGTCCCTGAGCTATTTTACTCGAGGCCACAGCTCATTTCTAGCTATTTGCTGTTAAACTGGTTTGAAGCCAGCCTAGGCAGGAAAACCCTTGAGCCTCATATCTCTAGTTAACAACTAAAAAGCCAACGTGGAGTGCTAGCTTCGATAAAAAGTGTAAGGACTAGCTAGGTGCCGGTGGCTCACGCCTGTAATCCTAGCTACTCAGGAGGCTGAGATCTGAGGATCGCCGTTCAAAGCCAACCGGGGCAGGGAAGTCCGTGAGACTCTTAGCTCCAATAAACCACTAGAAACCCGGAAGTGGTGCTGTGGCTCAAGTGGTAGAGTGCTCACCTTGAGCTGAAATGCGCAGGGACAGTGACCAAGCCTAGAGTTCACCGACCAAAAAAAAAAAAAAAAAAAAAAATGCAAGGACATTGCTTAAACCCTGAGTTCAAGCTCCAGGATTAGCGTACGCATGCACAAAACTCACAAAACTCATCTCAATTAATGGCTGGATGCAGTGGTGCCTGCCTGCCATCCCCAGTGTTACCGGAAAACACAAGGAGGATCACAGTCTAAGCTGGTCTGAGAATAAAGTGAAAGCATTCATTGAAAATAGACTGCAAAAAGGGCCTGCAGACATGGCTCAAGGGCCTGCCTAGCAAGCTCAAGACCCCAAGTTCAATCTCCTCTACCACCAAAGAAGAGGGGAGGGGAGGGGAGGGAAAAGAAGGGAAAGGGAAGGCAGGGAAAGGAAGGGGAGGGGAAGGGAGGGAAGGAAGGAAAAAAGAGGGAGCAGAGGAGGGGATAGAGGAGAAAAGGGGAAGAAGGGGAGGATGAGGAGGGGAGAGGAAAGGAGAGGGGAGGGAAAGGAGGGTAGTCACATAGTGGCATGTGCCTGTAATGTCAGCACTCAGGAAGTGGCAGGAGGAGGATTATGAGGTCAGCCTGGGCTACATAGCAAGACCCAAAGGCTAGATAGATGTGTCTGAAGAGAAAAGCAAGACCCTATTCAAAAAGCAAAAGCAATGTCTCACTAGACACTATGAACGCTACAACTTGTGGGTGTGGGTGGGAGGGAAGACTGAGAGCAAGGGAGGGGGTAACATTGTCCAAAAAGAAATGTACTCTGTACCTAATTTATGTAACTGTACATCACCCTTTATAATTACATGAGAAAAGCAAAAAGGATTCACCTGGTAGAGCACCTTCCTAGCAAGCAAAAAGCCCTGAGTTCATATTCCAGAACCACCACCAACACACACACACACACACACACACACACACACACACACACACACACACACACACACACACACACACACACACACACACACACACACACACACACACACACACACACACAACCCAGACTGGGTGCTGGTGGCTCACACCTGTAATCTAGCTACTCGGAAGGCTAAAATCTGAGGCTCGTGGTTTTAAACCAGCCTAAGTAGGAAAGTCCATGTGACTCTTAGCTCCCATTAATCACCCAAAAGAAAAAAAGCAGGAAGTAAAGCTATGGCTCAAGTGGTAGAGTGCTAGTTTTGAGCAAACATGGTTAGACCCTGAGTTCAAGCCTTAGGACCAGCACACAAGTACATACATACACACAGCGTAGCCAGGGGAAAAGGGGAGTGTAGGTGAGTGGACATGATCAGCGTGCTCTGCATCTGTCTGGAAATGTCACCATGAGCCCTCCTCATTTGCATAATTTTGTTTTAATAAGATTATACAATGTAGGGGGAAAACAATATCCAGGCATGGAGATGTAGCTCTGCGGTAGAGTGTTTGCCTAGTAGGCGCAAAGCCCCGGATTCGATCCCCAGCACTGGAGAGAAAAAAAAAAAAAAGAATGAAAATTCAAAATCTGAAAAATACTTCTGAAATGAAGAACTCAACAGATGGGTTTTTCACATACATTTTTTAGCATACACTCGTATAGAAGGAAGAAAACAAAACGAAAACAAGGAAACCTACCTGTTTGAGGGTCCGTTACTGTTCTAGCATCAGCACACCGGCTTACCATCACCAGCTTCCAGCACCTGGACAACTGGATTCAAACTACATCCAACCCATAGCAGTTGATCCTTATATGATAACTACACAGAAGGCATTCATCAAGGACAAGCCTACTTCCCTGAATTCCTCCATTGGTGGCCCATTGTCTATTCTAATTCTCTCAGAGTCCTTGCTTAAGACACAAAAGCTTTCCAATTTGATTGTAATATGAGAGAAACTCTTGCCTCTTATGGATTTGCAAATTACTTAATTTTAAAAAAAGAACACGGGATGGTGAGACTTTCTGGGACACAGCTGGTTGGGCCAACTCCTCTGGGCAGGGCTTTTTCCACTTGAAAGTGTTCAGCACCTTCTGTCCTAAATTTGGACAAATCTGTAACCATCTTTAAGTTCTCCCAGCAGGTGATTCTCAGCCATGTTTCCCACCTCCTGTATACCCGTTGGTAGGAAGGGCCACAGTATGGGAAGAGCCCCCTAGATGACACAGAGAACATAGGTAGAACCAGCGCCAGGGGCTCACACCTGTAATCCTTGCTACTCAGGAGACTGAGATGTAAGGATCATGGTTCAAAGCCAGCCTGGGCAGGAAAGTCCTTGAGACTCCAATAAACCATTCAGAAAACCAGAAGTAGAGCTGTGTCACAAAGTGTTGGAGCCCTGGCCTTGAGCAAAAGAGCTCAAGACAGCGACTAGGCCCCAAGTTCAAGCCCCACCACTGACACACACACACACACAGACACACACGCGCGCGCGCGCACGGGTAGAGTCCCCCAAGTCAAGAAGAACAGAAAACTGAGTTGCCAAAAGAAATGTATCATCCTAATACAATAAAACACATGCTTTGCCTTCCAGGTCCTTCAACTATTCTATGGGCACCCGGGCTTTTTCCCATGACAGTATCTTTATCCCTGATGGGGGAGCAGAAAGTGAGCAGACAGTTCAAGCAATGTCACAGGACAACATCCTGGGCAAAGTCAAAACTCTTCAGGTAAGACAGCTTGAGACCGGAGGGGCAGGGCCTGGGGGGGGGGGGGAAGGGGGAAGAGTCCCAGCCATTCTGTGAGTAATATGCACAGGAGGGGCCCCGACTGGCTCCTGGGGAGATCCTTTGGTCTCGCAGAACCTCTGGCAGTTCTCTGGAAGCGACCTGGCCCCTGGCGAGAAGCCTGCACTCTGCCCACCTGCATGACAGTGCCTTCCTTTCCTCTCAAATGTTACTGGGTGTGGGAAAAAGCACCTGGCTTGGGGCTTGCATGGAGGACAGAGCTCCTAACCAGTACGCCAGCCCACGGTCGGTGATCCGGCTGCCTGGTGCAGGTTCACAGTCCGGGTCTCCAACGCCAGATGGCCAACATGGAGATCCTTTTTCCTGCTGGGCTCTGTGCGTGGCTCCCAGCCCACCCAGGGGCCCTTCACCAATCCCCTCCTGCTCACGCCGCAGTGTGGGTAGTTTTCCTACCCAACATTGTCTCGGCTGGTGACTGCCTATCAAGGAAAATAGAACAAAGCAATCCTTTACTAAGTGTGAGTAAAATAACAGGGAAAACAGGAGGAGTACAGCCACTTAGGGTCTGGCTACGTAGGTTCCACCCAGTGTTTGGGAGAATTCCTTCACTGGAGAGCAATGTCTAAGCCAGCGCTTCTATGGCAGGGGAAGAGGGGGGAGGAGGGAGGTCTCCCCAGATCTTGAACAAAACACTCGGGGATGATGAGCCCTCTACAATAATGAATGAGTGAGTGAATGAATGGCCCAAGTAGTTACCAATATAGTGATGCATGTGCTCAAAAGAAATCGCCCACTTTCTTGAGATAATCTTTGCTTTCTACTAAGCAATAACCTGTTGGTAGCATATGGCAAATAGGGAAGCAGCAAACACCCTGGCACCACACCCAAACTTACCCAGGGCTTTATGCCAGCACCCACCACTGGCCAGGGCCATGGTTCTACCTTCAGAGCCAGCCCATGCTGCCCTGCACAGCCTAGCTTTCCTGAGCAGGCCGCTGTGTACTTGGTTCTAGATAGCTATGCCCTTCCACTGGGTTTGGGCTCTGGAAAAGAGAACAGTGGCTCACTTCCTATAGGTTGCTGCAGATGGCCAAGGAAAATCTGGTCTTTTGATTCCTGGCATATCATTCCCAGTAGGTTCCAAACCTCTGGCTTATCATATCATTATTTTTCTCAAAGGAGTGACATGCAGAATACTGTCCATGAAATAGCACTATTATAGAAGTATTATTCTGGAAGTGCTGTAAAAATAGATGGCAGCATGTTATCTTTGACATGCTATTCCAAAAATTGGAGTTAATAGTTGTAAAGCATAAGTCATTGTGCAGTGTTGAAAAATACAGAAGCTTGAGAAAAATCTAAGTATTGTGCCAGGTGCCAGTGGTGCACACCTGTAATCCTAGCTACTCAGGTAGCTAGAATCTGAAGGACTGTAGGTCAAAGCCAGGCCTGACAGAAGAGTCTGAGAGACTCTAATGAGCCAACAAAAAAATGCGGCTGCCGGTGTGACTCAAATCATGATTTTAACTAATCTGATTTCATAATTCATGAACTGTGGAACAATTAACTTCCCTGAAGCAACAATTCTGTTCACACAGAAAGAAAAGCATGGAAGGAGAGCAGAATAACAGTTTGAGGACTCTTACTTTTTGACAGTTTCTACTCACACAAGGTCTGCCTCAGTTTACCTCTGCTGCATGGATTCACAAGCTTTCCTTTCAGCTCAACAGTGATATTTAAAAAAAAAATAGAAAAGGCTTTGCTCTCCAAGGAGGGAAATGGGGGACCATTATAATAGCAAATGTAAATTTTGGAGTGACCTGAGATATAATTGTATCACCCCCAAAAGCCTGTGTGTGCTTTATTTTTCAGTCGACTGAGCAGTATGCTCCTGGTAAGTGGTAGAGCGCCAGTCCCATCCTGAACTTGCATGAATGCTTTGCATTTTTCCACCACCACGTTATGCTGGTGTTGATGCTTAGTAAGCAGCATAAACGACCGCCCCTCGTCCACTCCAGCATGGAATGAGATGGTTTAGCTGTGTCTGAGGCATGTGTGTTTGTATGTCTGGAATTGTCTTTGTGTTTATGTGTGCATATTTTTTTAAGGGAAAAGGAATCAATAACACTTATTTGACAAGAAAGATCCTGGATAACTGATTAGCCACTATCCCAAAGATCTTTTGAATTTCTACCTGAATGACATTTAAGGGTCTAAAAAGCCATTTGCAGTATTACTTAAGAAACTGCCCAGCCCTTGGAGCCCTTGGACACCCATAGAAGGGCAGCTGTTTATGCCTGCCCTTGGGAAAGGTTGCCCCTTGTGTCCACATAGAGTCATTGCACCTGCAGTATTGGCTAATGGAATACAACCCAAATCAGCTTGCCTTGTTCCCAATTAACTGAATCTACCACCTGCCAAACTTTCTGTAGCAAACAGATCTTTCTAAATAAAATGTACATATATTGTTTCTGGTTATAAAAAATGTGCAAAGCAAGAACCAGTTTTGAATATACCAGACTCTGAGGACTCTATGTAAGAAATCAGTTGTTCTGTGAGCAGTAGGATGAAGACCATGTGAATGCATGAAGGAATTCATAAAATAGGAAGCACAAGTTGGGTCTCCACCACCCCTGGCTACGTGACCCTGGGGGAAGTCATTTAACCCATGATACTCCCAGTCCCCACCTGAACAGCAGGGGTGCATATGATGGGGAATCTGGGGTCTGAGGTCTGTGATCTGGGTGAAGTTGCCGGGCACCTACTACGGCACTGGTGGCTTCACAAGCTTTGCATTTGGGCTGCAGTAAGTTTGCCATTGCCTTCAGCTTTCCAGAAGCACGGGGCAAGGAGGATGCCTGTTCATCAGAGCAGGCAGTGATGATAAAACTCAGGGGCAGCACATTTGAGGCCACAGCTGAATTTTTTAGAGTTATACACCACACCTTTATCAGCGAAATGTTTAGATTATTTCTTAACCACAGTTCTTGGGTCTAAGAGGAAAACCTCTATCCTGGGTAGCTAGTGAGTCCAACTGAGCTAGACTTCACCTAAAAATACCAAAAGTATTCACGTTTTTCTGAGAGCAGGCATCTTTAAATGGGTATGCTGCTTGCTTCTTTCTTTACAAATTGCTTTCACCATAGAAATATGTACAGTTCTCACAAGAAGACAGCCACTTTCTTTTTTTTCCCCTTGGCTTTACTCTTAAAGATATGGGCTGAAGAATGGCTGTGAAAAAATCTGGGAAGTTCTAGATACTGGCAATGTGAAAGCTGCAGAATCTGATGTGTTTGGCATTTTCCACACCATAGGAACCCGCTTCATGAATATGGATGAGCATTCCTGCAATATCGTTCTCTGACATTCCATATTGCAACAAAATGGCCCAATGTGAATGAATAAAATATAGTTCCTTTCAGTCCACATTCCAGTCTCAACAGTAATGCCATTCATAGCCACCAGCAGCACAGACTGTCAGTATATGCACAAATCTCCACTCTTTCCTGGTTACAATTGCAATGCGTATAAAGACAAGTATTTATTTATTTAAATGTATATTTGTATATAAATGTATATATAAATACATAAAATCCAGTTCCCTACCCTGCTCTTCCTGTGAAAGAGAGAGAAAGAGAGTGGGGGGGGAGAGTGTTAGTTTCTCTCTCTAAACTTAAGGGCCAGCCTAATTTTCAGTAGTTGTTCACTTATACTTACTGTCATGATAATGCTTGGAGAGAGGCTAAATTGATTTTTTAAAAGCCATATGTATCCATGTCTTTTGAATTCAAGTGACACCTGAGATTGCCAGGTAGATTTTAGCAGTAATCCTTCCATTGTTGACATGTCTCACAAAATGTCACAACAGTCCAGTCTCCTTTGGAAGCTGTAGGAGGAGGCATTTGGAGAAGGAACCTGTGGGGGGTGGAGGGGGGCACATAAGTGGCTGGGGAAGAGTCTGCGCTTGGGTACCAAAAGACCAGTGGCCATGGCCCTGGAACCTAGGTCCTGGTCTCCTCCCAGCTCTCATACTGACAGCTGCAGGGCCTGCGTGTGAGAATAGCCCTTTGTCTGGACACCGACTCACCCTACTGCTTCCTCATTCCAGCCACCACGCCCCTCTGGCTCTCAGCCCACCCCCTCCCACTCCCCCAGCCCCAATCTGGTCTCCCTAGGGGATTCCAAAGCAGCCTCTGTGGTAGAGTGTACATTTTCAGACTCCACGGTAACAGCATTGTGCTGCTTTTGCCAGGAGGAACATACATGTCACATCAATCAGCCCTTTGACAAGCACGCGTAGTGCACTCCCGCTCCCTCCCCCCCTTCTTGTCCTCTTTGTTCCCTCTGTCCCCCAGATGTCATAATGGCACTCACGCCTTCTCCCCTTTCTTCCCTGTGCATTTCCTCTCCCTCCTCGACTTCATCCCTGCCTCTTCCCACACCCCTGTCCATCTTCCAGCAGTGAGATTTCCCTCCACAGCGCTCATGACATCTCTGGGCGCTGTTTCTGGCTAGACTGTGACTGTATTTGGCCACCTTCATTTTTGTCTCTGGAAGTATCAGGATGGGTCTGTGTTCTAAAACAAGCCCCACGACAGGGAAAATATCAGTCTATTTGTTCTTTTTTTTTTTTTTTGCCATGAAGACAAAAATCTTAATACAATGGCAGTAGAAGATGAGCCAGCAAGTGTGTTAGGAATTATTCTTTCCATTGGCAGCATAAAGAATGCCATCTTCTTGGCGGGCCAGTGGATACCACAGGACAGCAAGGAGGAGGAATGGATTCGAGCGCCCTACAGCACAGTAGGGCAGCTAGTGTTGACAATGATTGCACATTGCAAAACAGCTCGAAAAGAAACCTTATCACAGTCGCAGCACAGACAGTTGAGAACTGTTCCAGATGGCGGGACAGGCTGCCAAGCACCCACATGGGATCCTGACGCTCTATGCAGGCGCTGAAGCAGCACACTGGTCTCTAGTAATTCACGTACTCTGGAGGCCAAGGTAGGAGGATGGCAAGTAACTGGCTAGCCTGGGGTAAACAGTGAAGTTTTGTCTCAAAAAAAAAAAAAAAAATCAGCCGGGCGCCGGTGGCTCACTCCTGTAATCCTAGCTACTCAGGAGGCTGAGATCTGAGGATCGCGGTTCAAAGCCAGCCTGGGAAGGAAAGTTCATGAGACTCTTATCTCCAATAAACCGCTAGAAAACTGGAAGTGGCACTGTGGCTCAAGCAGTAGAGTGCTCGTCTTGAGCTGAAGAGCACAAGGCAGCGCCCAAGCCCAGAGTTCAAGCCCCAGGACAAAAAAAAAAAAAAAAATCAAGAAAAGCACTGGGTGCTGGTGGCTCACACTTGTAATCCTAGCTACTTAGGAAGTTGAGATCTGAGGATCACAGTTCAAAGCCAGCCCAGGAAAGGAAAATCCATGAGACTATTATCTCCTGTTAATCACCAGGAAATTGGAAGTGGCATTGTGGCCAAAGATAGAGTGCTAGCCTTGAGCAAAAAAGCTCAGGGACAGCGCCCAAGCCCTGAGTTCCAGCCCCACGACCAACAAAAAGAAAGAAAGGAAGGAAGGAAAGAAGGAAGGAAGGAAGGAAAAAAATCAAAAAAAGAGAGGGAGATGGGCAAGGAGAAAGGAAGAGGAAGGAAGGAAAGAGGAAGAGAGGGAAGGAGGAAAGGAAGAGGGAGGAAAGGAAAAGGAGGGAGGGAGGAAAAGAGGGAGGGAGGGAGAGGCTGGCCTGCTGGCTCAGAGCTCAGTCATTTTGGATCACTGGCAGATTCTACCATCAGGAAGTCTCTCCAGTCCAGGGGGGCTGAGGCCAGTTTGCAGTTCCTGGCCACCATTCCCGGGGGCAGGCTGGGCTGGCAGATCTTCTGCGTAGGTTTCCCACCCCTCCCACAGGGCAGCAGTGAGCTGGACCTGTGGCTCCGTGACTCCATGTCCTCCTGTCTGACTCCATTGGCTGTTCTAACTGTGCCTGCTTATTGACCTGCTTAGAGTAGATACTAACTGCTGCTTCCTGCTGCACCTGTTTCTGGAAGACACCCCTTTTTCAGCACCCTCCACCCTTGGGGCTGCTGAAGCTGTCCTTCCCTGGCTGACCACGGGCTTTGGATGTGCGCTCCCCTCCTGCGGAACTGAGCCAGGCGCAGACTGGGATCCCAGCGTATGGAGTGCCAGCCCTTGCCTTGACATGCTCCTGACTTGGCATGTGGGGGTCCCGCAAGGTGGGGGGAGTGGGGAAAGCATCTCTGGCTCATCTCTGTCATGTGTCTGCAGTCTTACTACCCACCAGGCCAAGGCTGATGGGAAGCTGGGACCAAGCAGGGGAGATCTGGGGAGATTTGGTTCCGTGGCGTTCTAAGACGGGGAATTCTGCCAGGGAACTCCAGATGCATTAAACATGCTGCATCATCTCTTTATGTAATTGCCCTGCAGGGAGGAAGTGCAACATCAGATTTATGAGGGCCACTGAAGCGCATTCAAGTAACCCTGGGTGTGATTTTGCAGGGCCTGAGCTCAGATTCCTTTGGGGTCACTGATTCCTTCCACAAGCGTGGGACACTCATCTGCTGGCACTACAGTGGGTTACAGTAGTTTGCTAAGGGCCTCTGGAAGTGCATAGGATTAAACATGAGCCTGATTAAAGATGAAGAGCAACTCATCTCTGGAGGCTTATAGAGCCAGTGAAACCCAGGTGCCAGCATGTAGAAAACTGGTGCTGAGCGGGGGGTGCGTTTACCACACTTCAGGAGACACGGGGCAAGCAGGAGATCATTTTCCTTTTCGAATCCTGCCCTTGCCTCCTTCCCAACTCTACTCACCTTTCAATTTCTACACGTTTTTCTTCCCTTCTGCTGGGCCTTCCAGCTGCCATTTCTCACTAGAAATCACCTGAGCCCTTGTCGTTATTCTCTAACTTGTCTTGATGCCCTGTTTCAAGATGGGTAGAGGCGGGGCACAGATGTCTCACGCCTGTAATCCTAGCTATTCAGGGGGCTGAGAGCTGAGGATCAAGGTTCAGAGCCAGCCCGGGCAGGCAAGTCCATGAGACCCTTATCTCTGATTAATCCGTCAACGCCAGGAAGTAGAAGGTGGGTCAAGTAGCAAAGTGCTAGCCTTGAGAAGAAGGATCCAAGTGAGATCAAGGCCCAGTACTGGCCTGCACATTTACGCACACACACATGCACGTGTGTGAACACACACACACACATTATAAAGAAGTCCAGATTGTTCTCTTCCCTTGTGTGACTCCAGCATTGACTGAGGAAAGACTCGCTGGCCCTGACTCTCTTCCCCTTGCCACTTTCACTGTGGCTGTGCCCTGCTGGACCTGAGGGTCCACTGGGGGCTGGTGGGAAGGTGGCAGAAGTATAAGGATTCCTGGGAGAAGCATCCAGAAGGAGCCAGATGCTCCCGTGAGGCATCCAGCCTGTAACTGCCGTGTAACTGTCTTCCATACAGTGTTTTTGTACTTTTAAAAGACTTTTTTTCAATATTTAGATTACACAGAAGTCAAAATCCCAGGTGGCTCATGCCTGTCATCCTAGCTACTCAGGAAGCTGAGATCTGAGGCTCACTGTTCAAAGCCAGCCCTGGCAGGAAAGTCTTTGAGACTCTTCTCTCCAGTGAATCACCAAAGAGCTGGAAGTGGAGCCATGGCTCCAGTGGTCCAGTGCTAGACTTGAGCAAAGAAGCTCAAGGATTGTGCCCAAGCCATGAGTTTAAGATCCATTATTCACACACACACACACACACGCATACACACACACACACACACACACACACACAGAATTTTAAAAAACCACGCATTCTAATTTTGGCCATGAAATAGACTCCCCGAATCTATTGGAAAATGGCAGCATTTCCATGCAAGAGATAGCTGATGACAAAGGTCCTGGCTTAGAGATGGACTGCCCCTTCCCTGGCGCAGCAGGGTGTCGGGAGAGCTGCTGCTGCCCTGCCACGCCTCAGTGCCCCCTAGCTATGCTGCAGAACCTGCCTGGGGACCGGGGCCTGCCTTGCTGCTTCAGAACCTCTTTCTCTTGTGTTTCTCCCCAGCGACAGTTGGGCAAGAATATCAAGTTTGGGCAGCGGCCATCCAATGCCATTCCTATGAAGAAGGCTGGCAGTGGAGAAGCTGGCTCAGAAGAGGACTTGTTTCTGACCAGTCCCATGGAAATCGTCACTCAGCAGGACGCTGTCCTCTCAGATTCGGAGAACAAAGTAAGTCTCCTCCAGGGATTGGCTTGATGACTCAAAGCCAGGACTGGAGGCTGCTCAGGGACCGGGGTATCTGACGAGCCTGAGGGGGGTACTGATGAGTAGTAGAGGGGATTAGGTGGGGGAAGGGCTTCTGATGAGAAACCCAGGGCTGAGAATACTTCTTAGGCAAGTGTGCTGGCCCGGGTCCAATGAGGAGAGGACAGGGAAGGAGAAGGAACAGGGCCTTTGCACATGCTGCTGTCAGTGACTTCCACATACCCCTCAAGGCTCAGGCTGTGCCCACCTCGTCTGGGAAAGGCCAAGCTCGCCTTTTATCCAGCGACATTGTCTCCTTTTGGTGTGTCCTCATCACTCGCACATGGGAGCCCTCGTGCGTGTAACTGTTTCTTTCCTGTCTTTAAATGCTGACGTCTTGCAGACAGATGGGGCCTCACACATCTGTGTGTCTCCGGGAGGTAGCCAAGGCCTGCTTTGTAACACAGAATCGCTACTTGTCATAGTGCACTGGGAAATGAAACAAAGAAAAGCAGAGGGACTCGGTGAGACAGAGCCCACCCCACCAGCCAGCTCCAGTCCCCTTGGGGTGGAAAGCCGTCACATTGTAGACCTTGCTGCCTAAATGGGATCAGTGGATGCTTTCACTTATTTATTTCTTGTAGCGCTGATAGTTGAACCCAAGGGCTCACGATAGATGCATGATAGATGGGTGCCTGCCACTTTTGCTTATCTTTTGTTTTTGAGATTGATCTCACTCATTTTGCCTAGGCTGACCTCAAACCATGACCCTCCTACATATGCGTCCTGAGTAGCCGGGGTTATAGGTGTGTGTCACCATACCCAGCTCTGGTGATACTTTTGCGGAACTACCTTGAGCATATCCTCAATTAAGAGTTCTTCTAGCAGCAAAAGGGATGTTCTCAGGCTGTTTGTGGGAAAAGGAACGAAAGTCCTACCGATAGCTAGAGACAAAGATTCTGCAGGTAAGGGATGGCTTTTCAAGTGTTAGACAGAGAGAAGGATGGAGAGAGGGAAGGAGAGATAGAGAAGGGCAGGAGAGAGAAGGGGAAAGAAGGAAGGGAGGGAGGAAGGGGGGAGGGAGGGAGGAAGGAAGGAAGGGAAGGAAGGGGGGAAGAAGGAAACATTGTCTTGACATTATCAATGTGCCTGAAATTTTGGTTGGTGCTGTTCAAACAGGCATGCCTCAGAAGAAATCATGTGAGTTATCAGCTAATCTGGTTATAAAGAAAGTAAGACGGTACAGAGCAAAGAGAGGAAGGGAAGGGGACAGTCTCTGTCTCTGCCAGGACTGACTGATGGCCCTCCACACGCAGCCCCCACCCCCTGTGGGTAGCAGGCGGTGCTTCTGATCTCCTCAGAAGGGAGCGCTGTGGCCTGGGGAAAGAGACAGGCTCTTTGATCCACAGACCTTGGCTTAGATGTGGGAGTTATGGAGACAAGCAAGATTTGCCACCGGCCAACTCCAAGTAGCTCACGCCATACACAGACCAACGTGTAGGCAACTATGACGGATGCAGATCAAGAAACCTAAGGCAGTGCCAAGGAGCGTCACTTAGTGGGAGGTTTAGGTGTAGGGCTGGGAAGAGGCAGAGGGCTGAGTGAGAACAGAGGGCCCGATGGGACGGAGCTCATCCAGACAGGACCAGGAAGCTGGCCAGTGTGGCTGGGCGGAGGCTGGGAAGAGCAAGTGACAAAGGCAGATGGAGCTGAGAATGGGAAAAGGGAGGGATTCTATGCTGAAGACAGTCAGGAGCCTTGGAGTCATTTTGTGTATAGAAGTCACAGTCGGGTCTGTGTGTTCTACACGTCGTTCTGTGGTGTGTAGAGGGGACTGTGGTACAGCAAGCTGACTTGGTGGCACTGGAAGGAAAGATAAGAAATGGCACCACCAGGCAATAGTGGCTCACACTTGTAATCCTAACAACTCAGGAGGCTGAGATCTGAGGATCAAAGTTAAAAGCTAGCTTGGACGTAAAGGTCTATGATACTCTTATTTGCAATTAATCAGCAAAAAGCACAGAAGTGGACGTGTAGCTCAAGTGGTAGAGCACTCACCTCGAGCAAAAAAAGCTGAGGGAGAGCTGAGGTAAGAGCCAAGGCCTGGAGTCCAAGCTCCAGGACTAGCACAAAAAGAAGAAGGAAGAAAGAAGGGAGGGAGGGAGAGAGGGAGGGAGAGAAAGAGAGAGAAAGAGAGAGAGAGAGAGAGAGAGAGAGAGAGAGAGAGAGAGAGAGAGAGAGAGAGAGAGAGAGAGAGAGACAACACAAGATTTGGGGTTTAGGGTTAGGGCTGGGAGTGTGCCTAGCATGCATGAAGCCCTGGGTTCGATTCCTCACTACCACATACACAGAAAAAGCCAGAAGTGGCGCTGTGGCTCAAGTGGTAGTGTATTAGTCTTGAACAAAAAGAAGTTCAGGGACAGTGCTCAGGCCCTGAGTTCAAGCCCCAGGACTAGCAAAAAGAGAAAGAAAGAAAAAGAAAGAAAGAAAAGAAAGAAAGAAAGAAAGAAAGAAAGAAAGAAAGAAAGAAAGAAGGGAGGGAAGGAAGGAAGGAGAGAGAAAAAGAGAGAGAAAGAGAAAGAGAGAAAAGAAGGAAGGAAGGAAGGAAGATTTGAGGTTTATTAGGACATCCAGTTTGGGGGTGGGGGCAGGAATACAAGGGGGACCCCAATGCATGCATAAGACATAGATTTGTGAATCTTGAACCTTTCTCTGATATTCTGTGTTTTTAGACCCTTCCAACTCTTTCACATTCTCTACCTCTGCGGGTGGCAACTTCTCACCCATTGCTCAAAGAGAGGTTTGGCAGGGAAAGGGCAGAAGGCAGCCAATGAGGCCCCAAACCCAAGGCAGGCGCCCCATGTGAAACTCAGCCCTGTTTCCCGGGTACAGTGGCCGCTGAGCAGCCCCTTAGCCATGGAGAGAACCACAAGGACTGTGGCTGGTGTGTCCCCTTGCTGGCACCGTCCCCAGCATGACTGTGCGGCCTGTGGGGTGGCTGCACCCATGTGGAGGACAGGGCACATCTGGTTCTTTGCCCACCATTTCCTGTGCCTGCCTTTGACTTTCACGCTCTCCACTGTTGCAGTCCAGCGATCCGCCCGGCTCTCCGAGTCCTCTGAACCTCCCCGGGGCCGGAAGTGAGATGGAAGACAAGGTAACAGGACCCCAACTTCTTCGCGGAGCTTCCTTCCTTTTCCTTTCTTTTTCCTTTCCGTTTGCTTCCTCATTTTCTGTTCCTCGGTGTTGGCTTCCTGTGTCATTCCTTCCACATGCAACCAGTAGCACAAGTGTTTCCTTGACAACACAACTGCTAGAACTGAAGCTGGCTCTGAAAAATAGCCAGGAAAAATAAAATAAATAAATAAGAAAAAGGGCATTCCAAAATACCTGATGGTATCTATGTATAAGGAGGGGTCCTCTGGTCTTAGAGACATTGAGAAACCAACTACGAAAAAACCCAACCAATATCTATCTATCTATCTATCTATCTATCTATCTATCTATCTATCTATCTATCTATCTATCTATCTGTCTCTAGGTATCTTGGCAGTAATGAGGATTGAACTCAGAGTCTGCTGTCAGGCAGGCCCTTACCACATACCTCCGACCTCTGTTTGCACTGGCTATTTTCAAGATAGCATTTTGCTTTATGCTCAGGCTGGCCTGGACTGTGAGTCTCCTATTTGTGCTTCCCTATGTGGCTGAGGGCGACAGGTGCCCACAGTTATACTTACAATGAAATAACAAACAGATGTGTTATCTGGGATAACAGACTTGCATCGCCACTTCCAACCAATAGTTGAGATCAAGTTTCCTCAACTTCTTTCTGACCAGGCAGGCCTTGAATGATCATCCTTCTATCTCTACATCCCAGGGAGTTAGGATTACAGCCTGAAGCCACCATGCCCAGCTAGCAAGATAACTATGCAGATACTACATACATATATATACAAATATAGATATATGCACACAGTAGTATAAAGTTATATATATATATAGTTTTATGTATATAGTTTTATATATAACATGGAAATGTTACATATATGTAACATATACACACACATATATGTGTATACACACATAAATATATAGCATGTTTATGTCACATTTAAACTTTAAGTTTTCCCGCAGCCTAGAGTTGGTACTTCCTCTCTCAGGACTACTTAAGCAGGAGCTCACCTACTCTGATGGGGACCTCTCACCTGCACATGGACAGGCCTCCTTGCATCTCTTAGGGGGTGGTAATACAGGTTTAACTCATGTCTTCTCAACAATAGCTCAGAATTGACACCCATTGTAAAAGTAACCATACATAAATGAGAAGAAAGCTTAAGGCTAGAAGTATTTTTCAGTACTTCTTGCCATCAATTTCTGTGTACCAGATGTCCATTTTGCTCTTGGAGCTAGCTTGCTCTTTTATCGTTTGTGCATAAATATGAAAGATCATTGCAAGTCAAGCCCTTTGACAAAACCTCATTCACTCCACCTGAACGTGGGCCTGTCTGGCTCTGCCCCTGTGTGTGTGCTGGGCTGTGGACTTATATGTAGGGCTGAGAGCGCCCCCTGCTGCATGTTGGCTTGGAGGAGCAGGAGGCCTTTCTCTAAATTACACTTTGAGGCGTTCATCCTACCATCTCATGCATCACTGTGGATTCTTACTCAGGTTGTCCTGCGGTCACCCTAATCTTTTGCACTGTGAGTGGTTGGTTAGTCTGAAGCTGTGACTTTTGAATGAGTGCACCTGCACTCCAGAACTGTGGACTGTTCTGTAGTTCATTCTTTGAGGAATAGCACCTGCCCCTTGGATACATTTTTGCCACTCATTCTCCCCCCCCACCCCCCACCCCCCCAGGACCCTTCTTTTTTCTTTTAGCTTTTTGGTGACTCCATACTATGTAACTTTAGAGTGACAAACATTCTTTTTGAGATGGCATCTCCATATGTAGCTAGGCTGCCCTTGAACTTTAACCCCTTTGCCTTAGCCTCCTGGGATTACAGGCACGAACAGTTTCACCTGGCCCAAAATATATATATTTTTTTACTGATTATGAAAGTCAGATACTAAGCATAGAGATTATATTATTCCTTCAACAAATAGGGATTGAACACTTATCAACTGAAGTTTGCTACTTGGGCATAAAAGAGACTGATACAAAGTTAAGAAGATAACTTCTCGCCTCATAGGAACTTGGTCCTTTGTAGGAGATAAGCATGTAACCATGTCTGAGAGGTACTAATTATTTTAGGCTTTGTGGTCACATGACTGCAACTCTACTGTTCTCCTTCATGCTATTCTTCCTTTGTGGCACAAAATCAGCCAAGTTGGTGGGCCCGGATGTGGGCACCAAAGCATGTTGTGCTCAGGCTTTGTTGCTTATCATTCAGAGTTAGAAACCTAGTCCTGGAAAGGCTTTTTTTTTTTCAGTCATGGGTCTTGAATTCGAGTCTTTGGCACTATCCCTGAGCTTTTGTGCTCAAGGCAAGTGCTCTACCATTTTGAGCCACAGTTCCACTTCTGGATTTCAGGTGGTTAATTGGAGATAAAGAGTCACAGACTTTTCTGCCTGGGCTGGCTTCCAATTGCAGTCCTCAGATCTCAGCCTCCTAAGTAGCTAGGATTATAGACATAAGCCACCAGCACCTGGCTTTTAACTAAATTTTACAGTGAATACATGTAGATATCCTGGTACAGCCCCTTCCCATGGTACTGGAAATTGAAATCAGGGCCTTGAGCTTGCACCAAGCCTTTTTGCTTTCGTTTTTGTTTTTTTCCAGATAGAGTCTCATGCTTTTGTCCAGGATCATCAGCCTTGGACTAAAATCCTCCTACCCGGGCCTCCTGAGTAGCTGGGATTACAGCTAGGAATCACCACACCCAGCAACATCTTGTCTTTTGATTCCAAAACCAAGGTTTATTTCACTGTAGCAGTAAGCCCTTCTGCACTCTGGTGTTCCCTAGGTCTGACCAAGTGTAGAGGCCAATATGTGCTACCATTCTGGGATTCCCTGTCGGCTGCTTTCTGCTCCAAACTGACTTTCTGTCTTAATCTGCACCGTAGGTTGCTCCAGTTAAACCTTCTCGCCCAAAAAGGCATTTCTCTTCTGCGGGTACCATTGAGAGTGTCAACCTGGACGCCATCCCCCTGGCCATCGCTCGTCTGGACAACAGTGCCGCCAAGCACAAACTGGCTGTTAAGCCAAAAAACCAGAGGGTGTCAAGGAAGCACAGGCGGCTTGCCCAGGTGTGTAATGCCGTCCTGGCTGAGCAGACGTCCTTGCCTGCTGGACACTGACGTTACCAAGGGGGTTGGGGCTGGAATACAGACATCAAAGGATGTAGCTGTCTAGCCATGGGGAGCATAGACAGCACTGCTGTGGATGATCAGCTGTTTCCCTCCTATAGTCCTTCTTGTCTGGAGGCTGGTAAACTTCAGAGGGGAAGTCACCTGTGGGGCGCGGTGGGACCCAGATGCCTTGTGTTTGCATTGCAGAATGATGGACTGGTGCAGTATTATTTAGCCAGATGCAGTCGGATTAGGCTGACTCACAGCCTAACAGAGAGCCCAACTCTCTGTTTTACTCATCTCCTCATGCTGGGCTATTAGTTTTATTGTTAATTCATAACGATAAGAAAAGGGAATGGGGGATTGACAAAGGAATGGGAGGGCAATACATAAAGATTTATTTGACTCCAGTCCTGGGGCTTGAACTCAGGACCTGGGCACTGTCCTTGAGTTTTTGTGCTCAAGGATAGCACTACCATTTGAGCCACAGATCCACTTCTGGGTTTTTTTGGTGGTTAATTGGAGATAAGTCTCACAGATTTCCTGCCCAGGCTGGCTTCAAAGTTCAGTCCCCAGATCTCAGCCTCCTGAGTAGCAAGGAGTAGGCAGAAGCCACTGGCAACCAGTAATTACATTTTTATTAAGTAGTTGTACAGCGGATTTGCCATCCCACAAACCAATTTACAAATACTATGGATCTTGACCCATGTCATCCCTTTCATCATTTACCTCCTTCCCTCCAACCCAACTACTCCTCTCATTTTTTTTTTTTTTTTGCTAGTCCTGGGGCTTGAACCCAGGGCCTTGGCTCTGTCCCTGGGCCTCTCTGTGCTCAAGGCTCTCTGTGCTCTTATCACTTGAGCCATAGCACCACTCCCTGCCTTTTCTGTTTATGTAGCACTAAGGAATTGAACCAGGGCTTCATGCATACTAAGCAAGCACTCTACCACTACGCCACATTCCCAGCCACAATTTTAATTTCATAGGATATGTACAGAACATTATGACTGTATCTTCCCACTCCTTCCTCTCTAAGATGAAGTTCTTGAACTTGGGCTTGAACTTAGGGCCTGGGCATTGTCTCTGAGGTTTTTTGTTTTGTTTTTTTGTGGGTTGTTTTTTTTTTTTTCTCAAGACTAGCATTCTACCGCAGCTCCATTGCCAGCTTTTAATTGTAAATGAGTCTCTCAGGTTTTTTTCTGCCTGGGCTGGCTTCAATCTGCAATCCTCAGATTTCAGCCTCCTGAGAAGCTAAGATTAGGCAGCTATGATGAAGTTCTTTATCCAGCCCTTCCTTGCTTGTGAGTTGACCAGCACAGTACTCTCCTTACCTACAAGAACAAGCTCCATGCCCCCTAGTGGACACTCGAGGTACTTTTTTTCTATGCTGCTGATATAAATTAGGCACAGAGATGAACAAAAAAACATTAAGAATTATAACAGCGTACTGTAATAAAAGTTATTTGAAACATATGAATTGCTTCTGGGAATACTGGGAAAATGGAGGAGAGTGGAAAAGGAGTAGACCGGACTCAATCACCAACGGGTGAGGACTATTGAGGAACAGCAAGGGCACAGAGCTTCCCGTGGATTTGGAGGTTATGCAATAGAGCTGGGACAGGGACTGGATTATAATGAGTCTGAGCAAGGAGGCAGATTAATGAGAAAGCCACCAGGTCAAGGGAGGGTGGGAGGTTTTCATTTGGGCCCACAATGAGAAGTTTACAGCTGGGCTTAAGTGCATTGCGCTGCCGACACATCAAACAAGTTGGCACATCAAGCAAGTTCACACATACCTGGGATTTCGCCTGGCATCTATATGTGACTGGGACAATAGGGTCAGTCCTTCATAAAATGATTGGGCCAAGAGTGGAGCAGCAAGTCCTTCATATAGGATCTTTGGATCCATAAAAAGAATTGGGCTGAGGGGGGAGGGGGGAGGCTGGGAAGGGATGTGAAGGGTAAACAAAGGAGGAGGCTGCAATGCTTGGTAAGAAATGTATGCATTATCCTGCCCATGTAATTGTAACTCCTCTGTACAGTATGTTCACAAATAAAATTAAATTAAATTAAAAAAAAAAGAATTGGGCTGAGAAGGGAGTAACATGGAGTTATGAGAATGAAGCAGGTTCCTATACAAAGCAGATTCCCATCAAATATAATATTTGGTTGCGCTTGGGTAATAACTGAGAGAAGGAAATCTCAGTCAGGAGAGGGGCTGCTAGAGGGCTAGATGTAGCCCCTGAAGGAACATTGGTCCCAAGGAGATTGGGGCCATCTGCATTGTGAGCTGGGGGAGTGAGGAGTGTCTGTGCAAAAGGTCCAAGGCTAACTGTGTCCCTTCCTCCATGCTAGGACCGACAAAATGACATCTTGGAGAGTCAGTCCTCACTGGACCAGAATGGGCACCAAGGAGAAGACAAGCCCATCTGTCATGAAGAGGAGCCCGAGCCCCTGGACTCGGAGGAAGACAAGAGACGCCAAGAAGACTACTGGCGAGAGCTTGAGGCCAAGTGCAGACGGCAAAAGGCTGAGGCCGCGGAGAAGAGACGCCTAGAAGAGCAGAGGCTGCAGGCACTAGAGAGAAGGCTGTGGGAAGAGAACCAAAGGCAGGAGCTCCTGCAAGAGGAGGCTGAGGAGGAAGGCCTGGAGGAGGGCCTGAAGCTGGAGTCAGAGAAGGGACAGCAGCGGGGCCTGGAGGAACAGAGCTGCCAAGAGCAAGAGCAGAGGGAGCAGGAGGCTCAAGAGCACTTGGAGGCTGCAGAGCAGAGGCGTCTACGGGAGGAGGCCCAGCAGCTGGAGGGGCTGAGGTGGCAGGAGGCGGAGAGACAGTGGCAGGAAGAAGAAATGAAGGAGACCCAAAGGCTTGAGGCCCTGAAGGCTCAGCAACAGGAGGCTGAGAAGCGGAGGCTGGAGGAGGAGGCCAGGAGGCTGAAGGAAGAGGAGACCCGAAAGCTGAAGGAGGAGGAGGCCAAGAGGCTTGAGGAGGAGGCCAGGAGGCTGGAGGAGGAGAAGGCCAAGAGGTTGGAGGAGGAGAAGGCCAGAAGGCTGGAGGAAGAGAAGGCCAGGAGGCTGGAGGAAGAGAAGGCCAGGAGGCTGGAGGAAGAGAAGGCCAGGAGGCTGGAGGAAGAGAAAGCTAGAAGGCTGGAGGAAGAGAAAGCTAGAAGGCTGGAGGAAGAGAAAGCTAGAAGGCTGGAGGAAGAGAAGGCCAGGAGGCTGGAGGAAGAGAAGGCCAGGAGGCTGGAGGAAGAGAAGGCCAGGAGGCTGGAGGAAGAGAAGGCCAGGAGGCTGGAGGAAGAGAAGGCCAGGAGGCTGGAGGAAGAGAAGGCCAGGAGGCTGGAGGAAGAGAAGGCCAGGAGGCTGGAGGAGGAGGCCAGGCTTCAGGAGCTGGAGGAGGAGAGGCTGCGGCGGCAGGAGCAGGAGGAGCAGGAGCAGGCTGGGCAAAGGGAACAGCTAAGCAAGCATGGGGAGATGGAGGCAGGGAGGCCGGAAGCAGACCGGCCCGCGCAGCTGGAGGACGAGGACAGCAGGCAGCCGCCCAGCCCGACGCACAGTGACCCGGAGGAGAGGCCGGAAGACCGAGGAAGCCCGGCACCCCAACGGCAGAGCGGAAACCCGGAGGAGCCGCAGGGCGAAGAGGCGGAGGCGGCCGACAGGGGTCCCGGGACGGAGGGCCGGGGAGCAGGACCGCGGCGGCCGGCGGAGGCGGACCGGGAGCGGCGGGTGGAGGAGCTGCGCTGGCAGGAGGTGGACGAGCGGCAGAGCACGCCCAGGCCCTACACCTTCCAGGTGTCGTCGGGCGGGCGGCAGATCCTCTTCCCCAAGGTGAACCTGAGCCCGGTGACCCCGGCGCAGGACGCGGGGCCCGGGCCGGCCGCGGCGCCCCCGGCCCCCCGCGCGGGCGTCCTGCCGTCGGCGCTGAGCATCCCGCACACCGCCATCCTGGTCACCGGGGCGCAGCTCTGCGGGCCCGCCGTCAACCTGAGCCAGATCAAGGACACGGCCTGCAAGTCGCTCCTGGGGCTGTCGGACGAGAAGCGACCTCCGGGACCCCCGGGCGCCAAGGCCCGGCCGCCGCCCCCCGAGGCGCCCGGCGGCAACGCCGCCCTGGCCGAGTGGGCGTCCATTCGCTCCCGGATCCTCAAGAACGCCGAGGGGGACGCGCGCGGCGGCGGAGACCGCGAGCCACCCCGGCCCGGGGACGAGCCGGCGCCCCGGGGGCGGTGCGACTCGCGGGGGAGCCTGCGGCGGAACCCGCCGGCCAACGTCAAGTTCTCCATCATGCCGGCCTGGCAGAAGTTCTCCGACGGCGCTGGCGAGACGTCCAGGCCGAGCGCCGAGGCCGAGGGCAGCAGGAAAAGACCGGGGCCGGGGCCTGGAGAAGAGGCCGCAGCGCCCCAGGAGCCCCCCAGGAGCCCCGACCAGCCCGACGGGCGCCCGGAGCCCGCCGACACCTCCCAGGGCTGCAAATTTGCCAAAGACCTGCCGTCGTTCCTGGTGCCCGGCCTGCCCGCGGCGCCCGGGGGGGACGGCGAGACCCCCGACGGCGGAGGCGGCCCGGCCGAGGCGGAGCCCGCGGGGCCCGGCGCCCCCGAGGAGAAGGCCTCGCCCTTCGGGATCAAGCTGCGCCGCACCAACTACTCGCTGCGCTTCCACTGCGACCAGCAGGCCGAGCAGAAGAAGAAGAAGAGGCACAGCAGCACCGGAGACGGCGCGGACGGCGCCTCCGGGGACAGAGAGCCGCAGGCCCCGGGCGTGGTGGCCAAGGCCGGCCCGGCCCTCCCGCCGGGGAAGAAGCCAGCCCCCGCCTCCCGGAGGGACGGTGTCCCAAGCCCCTCCGGCGGCGGCCTGGCTGCCCCGGGCCCCCCGACACCCGCCGGCAGCCCGGCCCCGGCGGCGCCCGAGCACGACAAGGCAGCGGCCCGAACGCCACCCGTGCAGAAGCCGGCCCTGGCCCCCAAGCCCACCGGCCAGACCCCGCCCTCGTCCCCGCTCTCCAAACTCAGCAGGCCCTACTTGGTAGAGCTGCTGGCGCGGCGAGCTGGGAAGGCCGACAGCGAGCCGCCCAAGGAGGCCCCGGAGAGCGGCGAGCCCCAGCCCCCCTCGCCGCCCCCCTGCGAGGACAGCAAGGGACAGAAGGGGGAGGAGGAAGAGGGGCCAGAGAGGAGACCCCCTTCCTCCCCGCTGCTGCCCGCCAGTCAGCAGGAGAGACCGGCCCAAACCCCGGAGGCAGGGAGGAAAGGTGGGTAGGGCCCTGGAAGACGCAGCACCCACCCCATGATCAGAGCCCCGGGCTCCTTGCTCTCCAGCCACGTGCGTGCGTGCGTGCGTGCGTGCGAGCGAGCGAGCATGTGTCCCGGGCTTGAACTCGGGGCCTGGGCACTGTCCCTAGAATTTGTTTTTTTCTTTCTCAAGACCAGTGCTCTACCGCTTGAGCCACAGATCCACCTCTGGCTGGTTGCTGGTTAATCAGAGATGGTCTCGGAATTTCCCATCCAGGCTGGCTTTGAACCACAATCCTCACATCTTTAGGATTACAGGTGTGAGCCACCTGGCACCTGGCTCTACCCCGTATTGACATTTTGAGTTTTCGAACTGCTGTTGAATTATTCTAGATACAGAAAAGACCGTGAAAGCAAAACATACCTGTTTTGGCGCTGCCTCCATTCCCTGGGGTTTTGCTATTCAGTGTGCTGCTCTAGGCTGAAAAACTTTGTTCTTTCCTAGAAGGAAAGAAATATAAAGTACCAGTTGGACTTGCATCCCTTGTCTGGGCACTATATTCCAGTTATGCCCAAGGGTGGCCAATAGTTACCTTTGCCATAGTCCTGTCTTTCCTGTGTAGTTTGTCTTTCTCTGCTCTTCTCTGCAGTTCTCTGGGTGGTTGTGAAGGAGAAAGTTTTCCTGTTCTCCCTACTCACTGTCTTCTTACAGTGCTGGAGATTGAATGCAGGGCTTCTCCCACGCTAAGCAAGTGCTCTACCAGTGAGCCCTTTTCCCATTTTTGAGAAGCACTTGTGTGGATATTGATTATAGGCATGTGCCACCATGTCCAGCCTCTCTCCATTTTCATAGCAACCTGATAAGTCAGGCACAATGTCATTATCATTTCCACCTAAGTCACATCTGCTCCTATCGGAGCCCAGTTCTCACTCTGATGCCAAGGTGTTTACTCCAGTGCTGAGGGGGAATGAGAGGACTGAGAACAGCTTCCACCTGTGCCACCTGCTGATTGGCCTTGGACAGGACACCTCTGCTCAGAACCCTAGTACTTCCATCAATCAAACTGGGCATTGGGCCACAGTCTGTTTCTCTGTCTTCCCCAGGGTCCCTACCCCTCAGCAACCCCATTAGATAGAGCAGTGCTTCTTTTTCTGCCCTTTGAACACTAGGATTCAGTAAGATAGATGTTGGTGAGGACAAAAGCCTCCATCACTAAAAGTAACTTTCATTATAGCAATGAAAAGCAGAACATGTGTATCTGTAAGCTTGGAATTTCCTAACATAAGTTCTTTCTCTTCAGAAAGAACTCCTTCCATTTCTCAGGAATGGCCCTGCTTCTCTATGATTGTACTGATTAAAGATGTTACCCAACACTGGCATCCCTCGGGCATCAGCATGTTTCCTAGGCTTGATAGTATATCATAAGTTTTTGTGGGTGAGGAGCTAAGTCAGCAGTTGATGTCACAGCAAACCTCTTCTTTCTTTTTGTACAGACAAGCCCTTACTTCAGAGTAGGCACTCGTTAGATGGCTCCAGACTTACAGATAAAGCAGAAACTGCCCAGCCACTGTGGATAACATTAGCACTGCAAAAGCAAAAGGGGTTCCGTGAACAGCAAGCGACTCGAGAGGAGAGGAAGCAAGCCAGAGAGGCCAAACAGGTAGAAAAGCTGTCCAAAGAAAATGTGAGTAGCCAGCCTGCTCTTCAACAGTGATTTTGTTGTGTTATGTGTGACTGCCTTTTAGATCACAAGGATTCTTATTATGGGTTTTTTGTTGTTGTTGTTGTTTGCCACTTATGGAGCTTGAACTCTGTGTCTGAGCACTGTCCCTCAGCTGTTGTGCTTAAGGCTAGCACCCTACCACTTCCGCACATCTCCTCCATATTTGTGTGTGTGTGTGTGTGTGTGTGTGTGTGTGTGTGTGTGTGTGTCTGTCTGTCTGTCTGTCTGTCTCTCTGTCTGTCATCTGTGGCTAAGTGAAGATAAGAGTCTCATAGACTTTTCTGCTCTATCTGACTTCAAATTGCAATCCTCAGATCTCAACCTCCTGAGTAGCTAGGATTATAGGCATGAGCCACTGGCACAAGTAAGTTTTCTAAAGATGCTAGCTGATGGTAGGGCTTACAAAGGGCAGAGCAATAAATAAATTGACCAATTAACTTTGAAAGGAAGGACGTGTTCTAGTATGAAATTTGGTTTGGCTTCATTATCCCCTTAGGAATACCAGATTTGGCAGAATTGGTGATGTAGTTACAACAGGGGACACACCTACCAGTTACAATAACTTTAGTTGCTCTTGACATTGTTTTGGCTACACATAGTCAACCATGATTGAAAATCCCCTAAACAGTCACTGCCTCAAACAGTGTGATGAAATCTTTTGTCATCCACACTGCATTCCTGCCTAGGAACCAAATCATCCCTTTTCCAGTGTATCTGTACTGCATATGCTGTTCACCTTTGTCACTTGATCGCCATCTTGGTTATTACATATACTGGCAATACTGCAGCCCCGTAAGAATGGTCCCAAGGTGCAATTCAGATGCATTCAAATTGCCAAAAAGAAGTTGTAAAGTATTTCCTTGCCATGTAAAGATAAAAAGTTGATGACTTAATCAGGAAAGAAAAAATGTCCTCAGCTGATGCTGCTAAAGTCTAAGGATAAGGGGTGTATGTAAGTCAGTGCTGTCCCTGGTTTTAGGTATCCCCTGGGGTCACTGAATATGTCTTCAGATGAAGGGCAAGTATTGTAATAAGAAACATAAACAGGAGGTGATTTGAGCAGAAAAGGTAACCAGGAGCTTGGTTCTGTAGCCTGAAGGTACCCTTTCCTCCTGGGCACATGACACTCAGGTGCTTTGTTGTTGGAGGCTGGGCTTGCGCAGACAGTGCTTACAAGTGCAGTCCAGCTCCCCTAGGTCAAAGTTGGTAGGTGGAAGTGCTGAAGTATGCAACGTCAAATCTTTCCATGTCATAGGTTAAAAACATGCTTTCCCTATCTCTGCCCTGCCAGGTGAGTGTCAGCTCACAGCCTGGAAGCAGCAGTGTCAGCAGAGCAGGTTCCCTGCACAAGTCCACTGCTCAGCCAGAAGAGAAGAAGCCCGAGACTGCAGTGTCCAGGCTCCAGCGCAGAGAGCAGCTGAAGAAAGCCAACACTCTTCCCACGTCAGTGACAGGTAGAGAGCAGATCCATTTCTACTTACTTTTCTACTGTGTTGTAAGTAGCACACCCTTAGGCATCATGGAGCACAGAAACTTTGACACTGGTAAAGCCCATTGGATAAAGACTATTAGGAACCCTATATCAGCTCCCTGCGGGAGAGGAAGAACACTGATTTGTATCATTTTCCATGTGCCAAGATGTAAACACTTCCTCCATGCTGATTTGAAGCTAGCAGTGTGACATCAACTGGCTCACTAAATTAGGGAACATTTAACGAGTCAGTATGAGCCTGTAGTCTGACAATTTTATTAACTTGTTGCAGCAAGAAAATCTACCAGAAAAACTTTAAAGGAAGAGATAAGAGCCTAATAGGATTTGAGTGGTGGTAGTATACAGTTTAAATACAGTTTAAATGGAGCAGCATTTTGATAGGCTCACACCAAAGCAAGTTGGACGAAGAGAGTTGACAGCAAGTCTAAGCTGAATAGACTCAGGGTCCACAATGCTGGGTGAAACCTCCTACCTGGGGTTCTGCATTTGTGTTGCAAGTGGAAGCTACTTCTGTGTTCTGGACCCACGGGGCTCAGATGCTCCGGGTAAAAGTGACTACTGATAGGATTTCACATAGCAAGTTTCTGATAGTCTGTGACTTTACACGGTAAAGTTCGTAGTACTGTGTCCTTGATTGACAATCTCAGATTTTGATAGTATCACATAAAGCAAACATTTAAAAATACTTTATTCTGTTAAAAGAATAAAATGATCCAATAATTTCCAACTGCTTCCTTATTACAAATTGCTTTGAGGCTGGATGGATCTGAACAAGACCCCTATTAAGGGTTAATGGGACACCTGTTTCCTTGCTCACCAAACTATTCTCCAGAGAGCATCAGTCTAAGTCCACTGCTACTGTTGAAATAGGATACCTCAGCCTGGGTAATCTATAAAGATAGGAGTTGTACTTTAGCTTACATATCAGGATACTAGGAAGTTCAAGATTTAGGCAGCTATATCTGATGAGGGTCTTGTGCTACCTCAAATTGTGGTAGAAAGTAGATGGGTAAATGGGTGCACATAGAATAGAGAAAAGAATAATGAAATCATGTGACATATAGATATGGGGAAAAAAGACATAGTTACTACTGGGGGTACACATGTTATATTTTATATTACTGTAACTTCTGTGGGCATTATTTCATTTGATCTTACAGGAATTTAAGAGTTTTAAGTGTCAGAATGAGGAGGGAAACTAAAGTGAAAGTTACAGAGTTGAAGAGGTCATACCTTTCTCTGCCTGATTGGAAGTATTGAAAGGGCTATTGCAACTCAGAACAGCCCCATCATAACAAAACAACCCATTGTTCTGAGATGTGTCATCTCAGTCAATCAGTGTTTCCTCAGTTCAAGAAGCATATGTGCATGTGTGACCCCAAGAAGAGATGTGAGCCCTCTGCCCTCACACAGCCTTTCACAGAAACCTACACTCTAATATAGAAAGTAGTATGATGCAAAGGAATTGCTAGCCAAGACTGTTAAGTCATGAGATTGGGGAGATGGGTGGGGCTCAGGTGGAGGGAGCTGATAATCTCACTAGCTTGACAGATCCACACTGAAGGCTCTATCTTTGTCTTTATAATTGACTGGCTGTATACCAGAATTCCAAAATTTGCCTTTAGGTTCTTGCTTATCATGCAGGCACCTGTGTGTAAATAAGGAGGCTCTATTTTTCTTTCTGAATATGTCTCTCTCTAGATAGGTATATATTGTCAAATCATGTTGTATACAATAAGCACATACAATTCTGTTAATTAAGTGTGGTCCTCATGTCCTTCTCCTTTTCCTTCAAAATGAATCCAGTGGAGATCTCAGATTCAGCTCCACCAGCACCACTGGTAAAAGAAGTCACCAAGAGGTTCTCCACCCCAGATGCTGCCCCTGTGTCCACAGAACCAGCCTGGCTGGCTTTGGCCAAAAGAAAAGCAAAGGCTTGGAGCGACTGTCCACAGATTATTAAGTAAAGAGTGATTCTTACTTATTCCTATTACCAATTATTGGCTCCTCTCTTGCCCTTTTTATTTATTTTTTATATGAGTAAAGAACCAAGCTAGGGAAAAGACGCATGTTTTATAGGCTCTAAAATAATGTTTAGGAACTGAACTGGTGGTGTTCATTGTAAAGAGTGTATTTGCACAACCCTGGGTCATGGTGCCTTGAGCTCCCCCTAGTTCTCAAGAGATGGTTCCTTCTGTCCAAGGGACCTCAAGAAGCAAAATCTTCAAACCAAGATTCCTCAGGAGAGCCTGCCACGTCCATTCCATGGCCCTCACACACGCACACACCATCCAGAACATATGCTTTTGCCAATCTCCATGATGTGCTTTTGATTCTCTACACTTGATTTCTTCTGTCCAAAACATTTGCTCTACCATGTTTGCATATTCTACCCTTTCTACAGTAATGGTGAAAGAATTGTATATAGATAAAACAAGAATGTCCATTCTCCTGAATGCAAGAACAGGGAAAACATCTGTGCCTATGTTTTGTTTTCATCAGTTTCCCCACCCTGAAGCTGTAACCAGAAGAGAGGTCTACTCCTCTCCCACACTGTGGGGTACACGGTGATCAAGACAATGTGAGTCCCCATTACTGGTACTTCCCTAAGGACATGGGGGACATTCAGCCTAGTTGGCTTCTAAGGAACATTTTTATTTGCTATGGTGAATAAATTACATATCAGAGAAGAAGGTGCATATTCTATCTCTGAGGATCTCCCATTTAGTATAGTGGGTCTTCAGATGTCCAGGAGGCACCCAGATCCTGTGAGGACGTTGTGGGGAATGTATTCTAGCAAAAACTCTTCAAAGAATTCTAATCTATTATAAAGGTTAAAAACCTTCAGCTACACTGACTCTAGTGTAATCAGACTGATGGGGAGGCTCATTCATCCAAAGCAGCAAAATGAGACAGGAAAACACAACCATCGTCCAAACCAGCTATCAACTTTATATGGGTCTAAAAATTCCCTTTGGTCTTTAGGGAAAGCTAACAGGAAGATTTAGAGCCTTTGTACTAAGGACTCCTTAAAGAATGGGGTTTTTCCTTTGCTGTAATCGAACCATTCATATTTAGAGTTGAATGTTCAGTAGCACTTACAATTTAGAGCATTCACCTTGCTACCTTTACAAAATATCTCAGAGTCTAAGTGGCCTTGTTATTATCATACACAAAGAAGGGACCTGGCAGTTTCAAAGCCACATCTTTTTTCTTTTTTTAAACTTTTATTTCCCTAAATTTGCTCTACTGGAAACATAGACATACCAGCAATCCCTCAACCACATACTGCTGACACTACCTTTACATTTCATGGCATTGCCGTCACTCTTAAGATTCTTATTCCTAAATATAGATGTGAATTCTTTGTCTAGTGTAGGGGGGATTACGTCCTTTATCCTCTCCTATTATAACATTTTATAGTATCCACAATTACTTTCCTTTATGCTTACTCAATATGCAATGTGCTGTTATTCTATCATTTACCTTAAAGAATATCAGCAAAGCTGTTTACCTTATAAACCATTTTCTTTCTAGGAAAAATGGCTCAGCTTCACTGTAGTAGCTGGCATGTGTGGTCAAGTGGGTAGATGTATTCTTACAAGTTGGATTTAATACTATATATACTGGATTGTCAGACAATGTTAAGAATCAGTGTAACTTTTCTATTGCTACTGGAAGCAATTAATATTCTACTGCACGTTTTCCATGATGTTCACTGATGTTCACTTCGAATCTTATATGTAAGCATTTCTTAGTTCAATGATTTCCTCACTAATATAACACTTTTTAATACACATCTTTCAACCTAAAGCCCTGGAAGTATAGTACTACAGTAATTCTTCCAAGTTGACTTTTCTTTCTATCCTATCAGCTTTGGACTGTTACAGTTTTGGCAGGGAACAAATGGGGAAAGAAGATCATTCACCAAGAATGGTAGACGAATGAACCCTCTCCTAGCACAAACACCACTGAGCCCATACCAAATAGGAAAAATGCCTCAGTTCATAACATCTCACCGAAGTCTTTAAAGAAGAGTCTACTGAGGGAAGGGCAGTCACTACCTATGCTAACAACCTCTGAAGGGCATATGTTTAACATTTCATTTACAAATCATCCCAAATTTGCACTAAATACCAATGAAGTGTTATTTTGCTTTAGTTGTGTTGCAGTCTTTTCTGAGCAACAAACTATGTATGGGGAAATTCTGTAAAAACATATAAAAACTTCAAGACTTTTTAAAATGAATGATTGCTATGTTAAATACATAAGCTTTTTTTTTAATTTAAATTTGTTTTTCCTGGCAAGGTTATAGATGATTAAGCTTGTTCATAGTTATATGTATATATATAGTCATATATATATATATATATATATATATGACTAGAGAGTTTTTTGTTTACTTTTTTAATTTTTCAAGTGCAATTGTTTCCAATACAGAAAATAATTACTGTTAAGCTATCATTTTTAGCAAGTTATCTGCAAATGTATAGTATGTATTCATTGTCTCTTCTTGTGATGTTTAGTTTGCTTATTTTAAAGCAGAAACACTAGCTACAAGTGTCTTGTAATATTTTTACCAACAATAAAAATTAAGTAGAGACTTAATGAAAACACTTTAGTGTGATTCCAATATTATTTGAGATTTCTGAGTGTAAAATGTCCATAAATGAAGGGAAAGATCTTTCAATAAAAAATACCAACAAGACCTTTGGCATTAATGGAATTTCCTTTATAGTTTTTTCAACTTTGGTGATGTTCTACAAGCAGTCTCAAATTTATCTATCTTTTGGTGAACAAGAAAAATTACAAGGTATGAGACAGTACTTATTTTTTCACTATGTATTTTGGGGAAAAATAGTCAATAGTGGCAAATGCAAATGTTTATCTCAGTCCTAAATTGGAAATTAGCCTACAACCTCCTTACACTGAGGGCCAGGTACCACCACCACCAGCTTCCTCTGAGAACTTGTGGGCAATTTGGCTTGGAGTCAACTGCCACTGAGCCACATGGCAGCCCAAGCTGAGCATTTAGAGCTTAAAGAATAGCAGCTGTGTCTTTACCAGTGTGGGCTGAAGAACTGTGAAGATGTTTTGAGTTACACAGCTAGGAACAATGAATGCCTAAAATCACAATATGCCAAATTGTACAGCAAACGCCTTTTATTCTACATTATTAGCTCATTCCAAAATACCAAATGAGCTGGGAATACATCTCAGAGGCAGAGTACTTACTGAACATGCGTAAACCGTGAGTTCAGTCCTTAACAACATACACACCAAATAAAAAAATCATATTTGATAAATTAGCCTTTTGCAGTAGTAGCACTGTGGCTCAAGTGGTAGGGTACTAAAGTTAGTAAATGGTATGTCACATTACTGGTTCTTTTAAGTCACTAAGTCTATTATGATCCTTTCATTCCCATTGGGGTCTTTTTTATAACACCCCCCACCACACATACACATATTAACCTAAATGTTCTATGGTTCACCAGAGAAACATAACTGATAGAATATACACAAGGAAGGGGAGGAGAGGAAGCACACTATTATATAAAATATGTAGCCAAACATAGGCTCTCTAGAAAACCAACAGGGAACATTTGATATATGTGAGATTACAGGATTTATCCTCATCTGATTATGGAGACTGAAAAGCTTCACCATCTGCTGTTTCCAAGCTGGAGACCCAATAATGCCTATGGATACTTCAACTTGGTTCAAGTCCAAACGCTCAGAATCAGGGAAGCCAATGATGTGTAAGTCACAGGCCTGAGAAGCAGGGAGACCTAGCGTCTGCTGGTGTAAGCCCCAGAGTCTGAAAGGCCCCAAACCAAGAACTCTGTTGTCCAAGAGTAGGAAATCTGGTTTCTCCAGATTAAGAAGAGAATTTTTCCTCCTAAACTTTCATTGGATTGGATAATGCCCATCCATACTGACTCACTGGTCAATCAGGCTTATTCAGTGTCCTAAATCAAACTCATACAAATCTGTTCTAGAAACATCCCTACTTACAAATTCAGAAACAGTGTTTTACCAGCTATCCATTTTTCTGTTGTAATAACTATCAGGCCTAGGGAACTTTTTTTTTTTTTTTTTGGTTGGTCATAGGGCTTGAACTCCAGGCCTGGGGACTATCCCTGAGCTCTTTTGCTGAAGGCTAGGGCTCTACCACTTTTGAGCCACAGCGCCTCTTCCTGTTTTCTGATGGTTAATTGGAAATGAGTCTCACAGATTTTCCTGCCTGGTCTGGCTTTGAACTATGATCCTCAGATCTCAGCCTCCTGAGTATCTAGGATTACAGTAGCTTGAGAACCTTTTTTCCCCCCCAAAGGTCCATTTGGTTATTTATAACATCATTTCCTGGCCATATAAAATTGTCAATATTGGACTGGGAAGATGGCTTAGTGGTAGAGTGCTTGCCTAGCAAGCAAGAAGCCCTGGGTTCAATTTCTCAGTACCAAATAAACAGAAAAGGCCAGTAGTAGCACTGTGGCTCAAGTGGTAGGGTACTAGACTTGAGTAAAAGCAGCTCAGGGACAGAGTCTAGGCCCTGAGTTCAAGCCCCAAGAATGGCAAAAACAAACAAACAAACAAACAAACCATACAAAGATCAGGCCAGATGTTCCTTACAACCATATACCACAGAGTAATTTGTAAAGAATAAAGGTTTATTTGACTTACAGTTCTGAAGGCTGAGAAGTTCCAAGCTCAGGTAGCCTCCTCTGGTTATGACTTTGCTGCTGGGGACTCTCCAGAGTCCCAAAGGCAGTTCAGGGCAATGCAGAAGCTCCTAGCTGTGGTCTCTCCTCTCTTTCTTTTTCTTTTTTTTTTTGAGGGGGGTGGGCAGTCCTGGGGCTTGAACTCAGGATCTGGGCACTGTCCCTGAGCTTCTTGTGCTCAAGGCTAGCACTCTGCCACTTGAGCCACAGTGCCACTTCTGGCTTTTTTGTGTATATGGTACTGAGGAATCAAATCCAGGGCTTCATGCATGCAAGGCAAGCGCTCTACCACCTTCCCAGACCTCTTCTCTCCTTATAAAGCCACAGTCCCAGTCAGGGGCTGGCAGCTCATGCTTGGGATCCTAACTACTATGGAGGCCAAGATCTACGAACTGAGGTTTTTGAAGCCAATGGGAGCAGAACAGTCCATGAGATTCTTATCTCTAGTTAACCACAAAAATCCAGAAGTAGATTTATAGCATAAGTGGTAGAATGACAGTCTTGAGCAAAAAAATCTAAGCAAGAGCACACTGCACCAAGCTCAAGACCCAGTGTCAGCATACACACAAAAAAATTAATTAAAAAAAAAAAAAGCTGGGCACTGGTGGCTGCCTGTAATCCTAGCTACTCAGGAGGCTGTGATCTGAGGACCATGGTTGAAAGCCAGCCTTGGCAGGAAAGTCTATTACCTACCATTAAACACCAAAAAGAAAGCCAGAAGTGGAACCATTGCTTAAGTGGTAGTGCACTAGCCTTGAGCAAAAAAATCTCAGGGATTAGGGAGGGAGTCAGGAGGGGAAAAGTGGAGAAAATGTGGGAAGAGGTGACACGGTTCAAAAAGAAATGTACTCAATAACCTGACTTATGTAACTGTAACCCCTCTGTACATTATTTTTACAATAATTTTTTTTTTGGGGGGGTCCGGTCGTGGGGCCTGAACTCTGGGCCTGGGCGCTGTCCCTCAGCTCTTCAGCTCAAGGCTAGCACTCTACCACTTGAGCCACAGCGCCACTTCCGGCTTTTTTCTTTTTGCGTATGTGGTGCTGAGGAATCGAACCCAGGGCCTCTGGCATGCAAGGCAAGCGCTCTACCACTGAGCCACCTTCCCAGCCCCAATAATTTTTTTTTTTTTAAAGCTCAGGGACAGTATCCAGGCCCGGAGTTCAAGCCCCAGGATCAGTACGCACACGTGCGCACACACCCACTCCAAATAAAGCCATAGTCCCTTTGGATTAGGGCCCTACCTTGTGACGTCATTTAACTTAATACCCTGAAGGTCCCACCTCCACATATCACATCAGATTAAGTTTCTGAAACTCTCTTGACACCTCATAATGTGGATTAATCTCCCATGAGTTTTGAGATCATTCAGACCATAGCAGCATCCTTTACATAATTTAAAGCAAAAGCTAAATATACTGATGTGTTTTACCCTCTCCGTCTAAAAGCTTAGGCTACTCCTATAGGAAGTATATATGGTTCTTCTCTATTGTAGTACAAAAATTTCTTAGCCAAAATATAATCTTTAATGTAAAACTATCTACATATTGTATAATGATAAAATATTTTCAACATCTCACAAGCATCTACTTATTGGATCAGGACTTGATTATTTTTTATTGTTATATAATAAATCCAGACAATAAATATAATTATTTCTACACCCAATAATGAGCATTGATTCCCACACCACAGGAGAAGAGAACACCTCTCCAGGAAGTTCATATACACCTTGCAGTTGCCCACTCTGGGATTCCAAGATCCAGAGTTTCCCATCAGTTGATGCTGCTGCCAGAAATGTCTCACTGCTATGATTGGGGTGATGGAAAGCAAAAGGGGTTGCATATACCCTTGAAGTAGTTTCAAGTTTCCACTGGAGGTGGCCGCTCATGTCACAACAGTAGATAAAGCAATCATGGGAACCAAAATATACTTCTTGCTCTGATGCTGAGATACAGGGGGATGAAAAGATTGGTCCACCAGCAGAGAACTGCCAAACCTATAAAGGGAAATAAAAGCACAATTAATTTAACCACAAAAATGTTACCTGTAGGGGTGGGAAGCATCCTGCTCTAACATGATGAGACAGACCTGTATATGCCTTGTTGGTTGCCCTAGGCCTAGTACCTATCTGGACCATGAATGATGCTACATATTCAAATGGCCCTTTGCAAAAGAAGGGTCCCTATCTCTATCTTAGACTAAAACCCTATAGGGCTTTTTAAAGAGATTTAGGCTAATTAGTAACTATGCATATAGAAAATAGTGGCTTTTTATTTTTTTATTATCATAAAGGTGATATAAGGAGGAGTTACAGTTAACATAAGTCAGGTAGAGAACATTTCTTGTCAGGTGCTGGTGGCTCATGCCTGTAATCCTAGTTATGCAGGAGGCTGAGATCTGAGGATTGCGGTTCAAAGCCAGCCCAGGCAGGAAAGTCTGTGAAATTCTTACCTCTAATAAACCACCTGAAAATCTGAAATGGCACTGTAGCTCAAGTGGTAGAGTGCTCACCTTGAGCTGAAGAGCTCAGGGACAGTACCCAGGCCAGAGTTCAAGCCCCACAACCAACCAAAAAGAAAAAAAAAAAAAGAGGACATTTCTTTTTGGACAATGTCATCCCTTCCCTTACTCTCTCCCAGTTTTTCCCTCCTATCCCCACCCACAAGTTGTATAGCTCATTCTTTTAACATAGTGTCCAATGAGTACCATTGCAATAGTGGCTTTTTAAAAAGTATCACCTTCATACACAACTTCTGTCCTAGTGATAAAATATAGGACAAAATCTAAGGGTGCAAGATTGGTAATTATGCATAATATTATGAAGTAAAACCAATTTTGGACTCAGTCAAGGGGTGTACTGCTCAGAGACACTGAGTTCAAAGACAAAACCATGTTGCTTTTAATTAATTGTATTAAGAAATGCAACTTGGGCTGGGAATGTGGTTTAGTGGTAGAGTACTTGCCTAGCATGCAGGAAGCCCTGGGTTTGATTCCTCAGTACCACATAAACAGAAAAAGCCAGTAGAGCTGTGACTCAAGGGGTAGAGTGCTGGCCTTGAACAAAAGAAGCACAGGGACAGTGAGTTCAAGCCACAGGACTGGCAAAAAAAAAAAAAGAATTGAATCTCTCTCTTGTCCAAATGTAATGAAAAGAAGTGGGGCTTGGGGCTAGGAAGGTGGCTCAGTGGTAGAGCGCTTGCCTTGCATGCCTGAGGCCCTGGGTTTGATTCCTCAGCACCACATAAGCAAAAAGAAAAAAGCCAGAAGTGGCGCTGTGGCTCAAGTGGTAGAGTGCTAGTCTTGAGCTGAAGAGCTGAGGGACAGTGCCCAGGCCCAGAGTTCAGGCCCCACGACCGGACCCCCCCCCCAAAAAAAAAGAAGGCTGAAGAATATATATGAAATAATTTAAATTAGAACTTTAAAGCTACAAGTCATATGTCTGCATATATACACTATTTTCTTCCAGAAAGATTTGATTGCCAATTATTTTGAGTAAAAAAAAAATATAAGGATGAGCAAACAAAAACCCACAAAAGTCTATGATAGTATTTATAAATGCACAGTAGTAGTATAATGGGGGAAAAAAAGCCTAGGATATTCACAAAGTAAGATTTATAATCTCAATCCTACTCCTAACTTATAATACAAAATCACTTTTATTTTTCTATCAAAAAAAGTGCTAGATCTACAGGACATACATACCTCCCTCTCCCCCAAACACACACACACTCTTAAATATAAACACAGAACATGATTCTAATTATGGGACTGTCTAAAGGTGAAATAAAAGGGACAAAAAGATGGAGAATGAACAATTTTAAAACGTATTATAAATATATTGTGAGAAGTTGTCACAAAGAATTTCAATGAAAGCTGCTGTTAATCAATTGGAGGTTGGAAGGAGAAAGCAACAGAGTCATCTGATTAAAATATACTAGCTGCAAGTCTAAAATACCCAAAGGCGCAATGCCTCTGAACATAGACAATAATATTTATCAAAATGAATTCCAGGAACTGGAAACAATATGTTTTTGTTTTGTTTTCTGTTGTTGGTGAAGAAGACATTGGCTATTGGCTGTTTTTGCTTTTTGGTGTTTTTTTTTATTTGTTTCTTTGCATTTTTTTTCTGTCTTCTTTATCTGTCTTTCAGAGGGTAAGTGAAG
This sequence comes from Dipodomys merriami, assembly GCF_024711535.1. Lineage (NCBI taxonomy): Eukaryota > Metazoa > Chordata > Mammalia > Rodentia > Heteromyidae > Dipodomys > Dipodomys merriami. Next base: position 34,313,754 of record NW_027206512.1, on the reverse strand, counting down.
ACATAGAAATAGAAGGACAAATGGTGAAAAAAATGCAGAAGTAGTACTTAGTAGGCACTGTATTGAAAATGAACTATACAACTTGTAAGCAGGGATGGGGAGGAGAAACTGGGACAGAGTGAAAGAAGGGTGACATTGCTCAAAAGAAATGGACTTCCTACCTGACTTACAAAATGATAACCCCTCTGTATATCACCTTAATAATAATAATTTTTAAAAGGTAATACATGAAATAGCATGGTGAAATCCCTTGGTGCAATTAATACATACTTTAAAAAAAACCCTGATGACAAGAAAATAAGATAGAAACTGTTGGCAGGGGAGGGGGGGTAATCGACAGGAGGAGGCAGGTGAATGGAGGGGGTAAAAGAAAATGAATGTTCAAGGGAGTGAGTTTGATCAGGGTACATTATATCCAAGTATAAAAATATCACAGGCTGGCGCCGGTGGCTCATGCCTGTAATCCTACTCAGGAGGCTAAGATCTGAGGATCTCGATTCAAAGCCAGCCCAGACAGGAAAGTCCATGAAACTCTTATCTCCAATAAACCACCAGAAAACCAGAAGTGGCGCCGTAGCTCAAGTGGTAGAGTGCTAGTCTTGAGCTGAAGAGCTGAAGGGCAGCTCAGGCCCAGAATTCAAGGCTCACAACTGACAAAAAAAAAAAAATCACAATGAAATTTCCCATTATACAACTAAGATAAGCTAATAAAAAATGTGGAAAAAAAAGTGCATGTACTTCTTCCTTATCAGGAATCAAAAGAGGAGACTATACACAAACTTATAAACAAAAACATTAAGTGAACATAGTAAATTTCATCATAAATGAAGTAGCATACAAAGCCACATAAATGGGTAAACCCATTTATGGTAAATATAGAAATAAATATAGAGTAAATAAATATAAAGGAAATAAATATAGAGTAAATATAGAAGAAGATACATCCAGATCAAACCCCATTCATCAGTGAGCTAATTTCTTTTTTTTTGGTTAGTTTTAGGGCTTGAACTCTGGGCTTGGGTGCTGTCCCTCAGCTCTTCAGCTCACGGCTAGGCTCTACCGCTTGATCCACAGTGCCACTTCTGGTTTTCTAGTGGTTTATTGAAGATAAGAGTCTCACGGACTTTCCTGCCCGGGCTGGCTTTGAACCATGATCCTCAGATCTCAGCCTCCTGTGTAGCAGCTAGGATTACAGGCGTGAACTACTGGCGCCCATCTCAGTGAGCTAATTTCTATTGGAGCTATTGCACTTGATATAAAAAAATAGCCCAAGTTAAGTGTGTGGCAATGAGCTGTAACTGACAGTCATTTGTAGATACTTACAGAACTGGAAATTAAGTCCAAGTTAACAGCTAATTTAACATATAAGAAACTTGCCTTTTCAGTCATAAAGCTGAGGAATGGGATTTCCACACAATGGAATTTTGGTTTACACACTAAAAGGTAGGGGCTTCTTTAACCTTTTACAGACTCTATGAAAGTTACATAAAACTGGGTAAAAACTGTAAGATTTTAAAAATTGGGGAAGATGGAAAAAAATACAATGCTGAGTAGACAGCTTTTAAATCTATCATACCATGATTGAAAGTAGAAATACATGACTTGAAGGAAATACATAGGCCAAGCACTCATGGCTCTTGTCTGTAATCCTAGCTATTTGGGAGGCAGAAATAGGAAGGGTTGTAGTTCTAGGACAGCCCAGACCAAGTGAAAATTTTCAAGACACCTACTTTTCAATCAATAGTTGGTTAAAACTCAACCAATATTTGAATAAAGTAGCAACATATACCCTTCAGCCCAGCTATGGAAAGAAGCATAAATAAGATGATACAGGATAGATGTCCCAGCAAAAATGTGAGACATGCCCAGCGTCAGTGGCTCACACCTGTAATCTTAGCTACTCAGGAGGCTGAGATCTGAGGATCCCAGTTCAGAACCAGCCTGCGCAGGAAAGTCCGTGAGACTCATCTCCAATTAAACACCAGAAAAAAACAAAAACAAAAACAGAAGTGGAGGTGTGGCTCAAAATGGTAGAACACTAGCCATAAGCAAAAAGAGCTCAGGGACAGCACCCAGGAGAGTTCAAGCCCCATGACCGACAAAGAAAAAAAAAGAAGAAGAAGAAGAAGGGCAGGGACCATTATTTAAGAGGCAGAATGCTGACCTCACAAGAGCTAAACCCTAAGTTCAAACTCAGTACCTCTACAAATATAAAACAAAAAAAAAAAGACATATAAAACAGAATTAGAACTTTTACCTGTTCTCCCAAGTGAGTAAAACATAGTAAATTCCCATCTACAGAGCCAATACAAAGAAATTGTTGAAAACACCGTGGGGAAGAGAAGAGTGGTTTTCCACAGGAATGTTTCCAAACTATATTCCCAGTGGTCTGTCATGGGCAAAAAGCAAATCACAGGATTAAAAATTATTCCACTGATCAATTCCTATTTTTAAAACAAACTCAAATCTTTCAGAGACAGAGTAGAACATCAGAAACAGCTATAGTGATATACTGGCATTATACATGAAGCTAGCACATATGTATACTATGAAATAAATTTATATTACTTGTAGGGCTAGAAAACACCCAGGGTAGGAGGGGGAAGCCCTGCAAAGTTACCACATAAAATCTAGCTTTATAAAGAAAACAAAACAGGAATTGCATGCATATGACAATAATAACAAAATCTATCCTTACAATGAACAAGATGTACTTAATACCATAAAATTCTGCCTAAAATTTTTTAATAGCTGGGTGCCAGTGGCTCACATCTATAATCCTAGCTACTCAGTTAGCTGATATCTGAAGATTATGATTTGAAGCCAGCCCCAGCACGAAAGTCCATGAGACTCTGACCTACAATTAATCACCAAGAAGCTAGAAGTCGAGCTGTGGCTCAAGTGATAGAATGCTAGTCTTGAACAAAAAGCTCAGGGACAGCATCGAGGCCCTAAGTTCAAGCCCTAGGACCAGCATCATCTTCCCTCCCCCACCCAATGTTTAAAATAGATAAAAACATACATGATTTAAAAAATTTTAAGATGAGTAATAAAATCAACATATACTACTTAGTGCCTACAGGTGTCACAGCCAGTAGAACTCCTCCAAGTGTGGCACAATAGAGATGATGTGGAATCAGACTCAAACAAGGTGAAGAAAAGACAGTTCCTTCACATTTTAACTTCCAAACACACTTCTTTTTCTGCAAATAAGAATGCAAACTAATTGATTTTTGCTTGTTACAATTCCTATATAATTTTTATATCCTGAAATATTTTTATAATCAGGTCTTAAAATACCTCAGTGACATCTTTGTGACTTTTTCTATTGTTAAGATAATTCTAAGTTCTTTATATTTCATAAATTATTTCTGGGAAATCTGATACGAAAGTTAAAAAAGTTAAAAATATCTGAAGACAAGCTGGGCGCTGGTGGCTCACGCCTGTAATCCTAGCTACTCAGGAGTCTGAGATCTGAGGATCGCAGTTCAAAGCCAGCCCAGGCAGGAAAGACCGTGAGATTCCTATCTCCAATAAACCACCAGAAAACTGGAAGTGGCGCTGTAGCTCAAGTGGTAGAACACTCGCCTTGAGCTGAAGAGCTGAGGGACAGTGCCCAAGCCCAGAGTTCAAGCCCCATGACCAACAAAAAACAAAAAACAACAACAAAAATATCTGAAGACATTAGGACTTATTTAACCACTTTTTTTTTTTGGGTCCGGTCGTGGGGCCTGAACTCTGGGCCTGGGCGCTGTCCCTCAGCTCTTCAGCTCAAGGCTAGTGCTCTACCACTTGAGCCACAGCGCCACTTCCGGCTTTTTTCTTTTTGCTTATGTGGTGCTGGGGAATCAAACCCAGGGCCTCAGGCATGCAAGGCAAGCGCTCTACCACTGAGCCACCTTCCCAGCCCTTAACCACTTCTTTATAAACCAAATGCTAAATAAATAAACTTGGTCCCAAACTCAACAGCATTCCTGTTCTGTTGTACTTAGGCTATAAGACTGATGAGGTGAATTCTTACATAAATATCTAGAGCATACACATGTTGATCATGAGAGCCAATGAAAAGGAGTCCTGTAGTTGGATCCAAAGTCGGTGAGCTTTTGATAGCATCTTCTGTAGTAAAGACCCAGTATATCTCTCCATTGTTACTTTGTAGAACATAAACTAATCCATTGTAACAGCCTAGAGAAAAAAAACATAAAATATGAATTTATATACATCACAATTCTTTAGCCTAAATTGTAATTTATAGTTGATGTTCTTCTTATGAACTTACTTATGGTGAATTATCTGATTTAAATTTCAGCAGTATAAAGCAGAAAAAAAAATGGTAATCACTTTTGTGAAATACCCATGTAGTGATACTTCATGAACCTCTCACTTTTTTGAGGGGGGGGGGGCAGAGACAAGGCCTCATTATGTAGCCGGGGTGGCCCAGAACTCTAGGCCAGAAAGGATATAAGGTAGTAGTCTTTTCCAAAGACAGTGGAATGATACTTCTAAGTGGCTTAAAATAGAATAGAAATTCTTTTTTTTTTTTTCTTTGTCGGTCATGGGGCTTGAACTCTGGGCCTGGGCGCTGTCCCTCAGCTCTTCAGCTCAAGGTGAACACTCTACCACTTGAGCTACAGCGCCACTTCCGGCTTTCTGGTGGTTTATTAGAGATAGGAGTCTCATGGTCTCTCCTGCCCAGGCTGGCTTTGAACCGCGATCCTCAGATCTCAGCCTCCTGAGTAGCTAGGATTACAGGCGTGAGTCACCAGCGCCCGACAGAATAGAAATTCTTAATTCCAGCATATTCCAGAGCTGCTTGTTACAAGCAAGATGGTCAATAGTACTCAAATGAAAGAATGGGCAGGGTGTCATGGTCCTCCTAAGCTCCCAGATCCAGCAGCCCCTTATTTTTAAATGTACTATCAAGTGCTTCACTTTCAAGAAAAAAAGAAGCATATTATAGAAGAGGCTTTGAACTTCTTGGATTCAAATGTCACTGAGCCATTCACCCAGCATTACCTAGCCTCAAGTTGTTAGGCATAATTTGGATTCATCTACTTCAGGGGTTATTATAACTATTAATAAAATGTACATAGATGTCCGGAGTACAGAAAGTGTTCAAAAAATGCTAACAATAAGAATCAGTGCCCAGGAGAATGATGAAGTGATTGACCAAGAAGCACCAACTCTTCAACAAATGGTTGAAGAGTTTAATGTTCACTAAGCATTTACCTGCTTTTCTAAGTATTATATATAAGGTAATGCATTTAATGCATGATTATATTCACATTTTTTATAGATGACAATACTGTAACAGAGTGACTAACTTACTAAGGTAAAGCCATCAAGCTCTAGAACCTAGGTTCCTAATAACGACACTACACTGTTTTCCCAAATTGTGGCCATGAATGAAAAGCCAGAGCAGAAGTCCCTGACCTTGGTGTAGATAAATAACTTTGAGTGAAAGGCACTCAGGCTCCCTGGGTAAAGACAAATTCTACAAAGTAGAATTTGAGGATAGTTCTTTAAGGTGATTTCATTTGTCATGGTGATGGCCAGAGCTGCTCACTTGAGATTCAATTTCCATACTTTCTGTTGATATCTTTTTTTCTGGTAATGGCTATTTAGTAGCAAGAGACTAGTGACTTGTTAGTGATGAGAAATTCCCTCCACAGTAGAATATTCTAGAACACGGCAGAGGATTTAAAAACAAAAAATCCAAGTTTTCCAAGAGCACTGGGGCTCATGCTTATAATCTTAGCTACTCGGGAGGCTGAGATCTGAAGATGAAGGTTTGGAACCAGTCTCTGCAGGCAAATCTGAGGGACTCTTGCCTTTAATCAGTAAAAGGCAAGAACTAGAAGCGTGGCTCAAAGTGATAGAGCAACAAGTATGAGTAATAAAAGCCAACTGATAGTGTAAGGCTCTCCAGTAGTAGTGTGACAGTACCAGCATAAAAAAAGAAAAAAAAATACAGGTTTTTCATAAGCTTGTTTGCTATCAACAAAACAAAATAAGCTATCATGTTTTTGTTGTTGTTGTTGTTGCTGTCTTTTTTTCAGCCATGGGGCTTGAACTCAGGGACTGGGTACTGTCCTTCAGCTCTTTTTGCTCAAGGCTAGCACTCTACTACTTGGAGCCATAGCTCCACTTGCGGGTTTTCTGGTGGTTAAAAAGTCTCACTGACATTCGTGTCCTGACTGACTTTGAACTGTGATCCTTAGATCTCAGCTTCCTGAGCAGCTAGTATTATAGGCACCACCACCGTTACCCAGTTTCAAAATACCATGTTAAAAAAAAAAAAGAGGGCTGGGAAGGTGGCTCAGTGGTAGAGCGCTTGCCTTGCATGCATGAGACCCTGGGTTCGATTCCTCAGTACCACATAAGCAAAAAGAAAAAAAGCTGGAAGTGGCGCTGTGGCTCAAGTGGTAGAGTGCTAGCCTTGAGCTGAAGAGCTGAGGGACAGCACCCAGGCCCAGAGTTCAGGCCTCACGACCGGACCCAAAAAAATATAAAAATAAATAAATAAATAAAATTTTTTTTAAAAAAAGATAAAACATGCTGGGTGCTGGTGGCTTATATCTGTAATCCTAAGCTAATCAGAAGGCTAAGATTTGAGGATCCTAGTATAAAGCCGCCTGTGCAGGAAAGTCTGTGAAACTAAAAACAAACAAACAAACAAAAAACGCCCAGGGACAGCACAGGCCTTGAGTTCAAGACTTAGGACAGACAAAAAAAAAAAAGCCATAAAATGGGATTTTTTTGGTAAAAAACATGTATCTGATAAAGGATTTTTATCAAGAATACAATAAAAATGGTCAAAACAATACAAAAACAAACATAAGGCACAAAAGCTACTTTACAACATGAAGATAGTAAACAAGCTTATGAAAAGCTGCTAATGTTATTAGTTACTGGAGAAATCCAAGTTTCTCGAATGGCTAAAAAGAAAAATTCAAAACTGACTATGAAGTGCTTAGCAAGATGTGGAACAACCGGCCCTGTAATACATTCATAGTAGAAATGCCAAATGGTGGAAATGCTGCTTTGGAAAACAATTATACCATTTCTAATAAAGTTAAGCCTAATTATACAACCTAGGACATACTTCCTAAGGATAGACCCAAGTAGAATTAAAACATGATTATGCCAAACTCCATTTGTAAGTGTTCATAGCAGTCTTATTTATAAGGACCAAACCTGTTAACAATACAGATATAAATGATAAACTATGATATGTCCTCACAACAGAATGCTCAGTACCATCGATAGCTTTGTTTCTAAAATTGTGTATCTTCAAATTTGATTAGAATACAAATAGGATTCTCAATAAATTGAACTTTATGGATGGGAATTACTCTAGAACTCATGTTCACAAGCATAACTGAAAGTTTTCTTATATAACACCCAAAAATGTAGGTGTTTAAATGGAAGAATAAAATTCAGATTCAAGTACTAGGGAGGTAGAGGCAGGAGGACTTTAACTTGGGATATATAGTGATTTCTAGACCAGCCTGGGCTATGAGACCTAGTCTCAAAGCAAACAAACAGAAAAAGAAAATCAGATTTAAACAGATCTGCTAAACTAGCACAAGTAGGGAAATACATTCCTAAGCACTTAGGATGAAAAATGTTGATGGATTCCGTGAACATACAAAGTGAACCCTACTGTGGTTGGGGAATAAAAAGAAAGTGGTGGTAAGAAAGACAATGTGCTTTCTAGTAAAGTGAAAGTCATATAGCCAGCCCCTAATGAAAGGGAGCTGAAGCCACCAGCAAACACTTACTAAGCATTTTATTTGTGCCTGGAAAGGTACTAACGAACTCTTAAGATACGAATTATCTCATTTAATTTTCCCAAAAACTTTATTATGATGGTGTGGTTTAAAGTATATCTTTTTGTTGTTGTTGGTCGTGGGGCCTGAACTCTGGGCCTGGGCGCTGTCCCTTAGGTCTTCAGCTCAAGGCTAGTGCTCTACCCTCTTATACTTAATCTTCAAGAAATAGAGCCTAATTCTTCCCTTGAATATGGGCTAGACTTATTGATAGCCTTCTAATGAACAAAATAAAGCAAAATTGAAGATATACAATTTTATTTTATTGGTTGTGGGGTCTGAACTCTGGGCCTGGGCACTGTCCCTCAGCTCTTCAGCTCAAGGCTAGCACTCTACCATTTGAGCCACAGCACCACTTCCAGCTTTTTCTGCTTATGTGGTGCTGAGGAATTGAACCCAGGCCCTCATGAATGCAAGGCAAGCACGCACCACTGAGCCACTTTCCCAGCCCAAGATATATAGTTTTAAAGACGAAGTCACTCTCTTGAATCACTTACTGAAGGATTAAATGACATACTGTAAAAACATGAAGCAGCCTATGGAGAGACTTTATGTGGCAAAAACAGAAACTTCCTGCTAAGAACTAGCAAAGAACTGAAGCTTTGTGCTACAAGCAAGATAAATAATCATCTTGGAAGCAGATTTTCAGCCCAAGTAAACCCTCAGATGGCTACAGAAACATGAGACCCTGACATCTAGATAAGCTGCTCCAAAATTCCTGACCCATGGAAACTGTTAACAATAAATTTCTTTTGCTCTAGGTTGTTACATTTTTAAGTAAGGTATGATATAGCAACATGTTATATTTTATTTTTGGTCAGTCTTGGGCCTTGAATTCTGGGCCTGGTCACTGTCCCTCAGCTCTTCAGCTCAAGGCTAGCGCTCTACCACTTGAGCCACAGTACCACTTCTGGTTTACTGGTGGTTAATTGAAGAGTCTCACAGACTTTACCTGCCAGGGCTGGCTTTGAATCGCAATCCTCAAATGTTAGCCTCCTGGGTAGCTAGAATTACAGGCATGAGCCACGGGCACCCAGCCACATTTTATTATTGTTCCCATTTTAAAACTGTGAGGAAATTGAAGTTTTAAAAATTTAGCAACTTGTCTACGGCCATACTACCCTGAACGCGCCCGATCTCGTCTGATCTCGGAAGCTGCTAAGCAGGGTCGGGCCTGGTTAGTACTTGGATGGGAGACTGCCTGGGAATACCGGGTGCTGTAGGCTTTAAAAAAAAAAAAAAAAAATTAGCAACTTGCCAAAGATCTCACAGCTTATAACAACTATAGAGCTATCTCAGTTCAAATCCAAGGACTGATCAAGACTAATGTTGTTTATCAACATAAAGTTAATTCTTGTTCTTTGGCAATAATCTGAACTACCACATAGGGTTATTTGTTTTCTGATTTTATTATTTATTTATTTATTTTGTCCGTCGTTGGGCTTGAACTCGGCCTGGGCACTGTCTCTTCAAGGCAAACACTCTACCACTTGAGCCACTGCACCACTTCCAGTTTTCTGGTGGTTTAATGGAGATAAGAGTTTCACGGACTTTCTGGCCCTGGCTGGCTTTGAACTGAGATCCTCAGATCTTAGCGTACTGAGAAGCGAGGATTAAGGATGTTAGCCACTGGCACCTGGCTTCTGGTTTTTTGTGTATGTGTGTGTATTCCAGTACTGTGACTTAACTTAGGGCCTCACATTCTTGCTTGGCTTTTTTGTTCAAGGCTGGTTTTCTATCACTTGAGAAACTACACTCCCACTCTCAGATTTATCTGTCCCAGCTGGCTTCAAACCCCCATTCTCAGATCTCAGCCTCCTGAGTAAATAGGGTCACATGTGTGAGCCTCCAGCACCTAGCTTGGTTTTGTTTATTTAAATTGGCCCTACCAACAGCACTATGTGTCAATTCTATTTAATACTACAAACTTAAAATTCAGAAACTTACCCACTGTAATAAAGTTGCCACACTTGGAAACACAGGCTGAGGATTCAATTCGATCTCCCAAAAGTTGTTCCCATTTCACCTTCCCAGAGTAAAGATCAACTGCCTTCATTCTGTGAGAATGGGAGCCAATGTACACAGTGGCTGATGACTTATCCACACCCACTATTACCAGAGGGGAAGCATCTACACATTTGCCTGTGTCTGACCTCCAGCTCACACGGAACTCCATCTTCTTAGCCCCCGTCACAGGTTTCTCCTCTTCAGAAACTTTTTCAACACAGCATAGATCTTTTGACTGCCCAGTAAGAACTGAAGGATTTAAGCTTTTAAAATTTAGAGTGTTAGTCTGTGCAATGAGTTCAGAAGAACAGGCCGCAGAGTGATGTCCTAAAAACCTGGCTACATTCAGAGGAAAAATCTGACTCCCTCTGCTCAACGCAATACAAGCATTTATCTCATTGTCACCATTTAAAGGCAAGATGGACTTCTGACAGGAAGGTTCTCCGATTGCTTCCTCTTGATTGATGTCGTTGAGTTTTCTTTTTGTGGCATTACTCTTGGTGAATGTCTGGTTTTCATCAATGAACATTGTCTGAAGAATATGGTTGTAAATTTCTAAAAGGGAACTGCTGAGAATAACTTCTAGAAGCCCAGGTACTGATGTGCCAACAAGTCTTTCAATCTCATAAAGGAGTCGTACGGACTTCAAGGAATCTCCACCAATATTTGAAAAGAGTAACTCATTAGGAACCTTCAAAGAATCTTCTGAGGGACTTAGAATAGACTATGGATAGAAGGAAGAAAATTGCAAAGTAAAGGCTTCAAGTCATAAGTTTTAATCACTTAAAAGTAATACATAGAGATAACAATAACATCAAAATATAAAAAGAATACAAAAATATTTTAATTAAAATACATTTAATTTTTTAAAAATTGTACTAGGGTTTGAACTCAGGACCTCACATTTACTGGGCAGATGCTCTACCACTTGGACTACTCCAATAGTCCCTTTTTGGGTGGGTTATTTTTGAGATAAGGACTTGTTTTATGCCCAGGTTTCTTGGATGTGATCTTCCTATTTGTGCTTTCCATGTTGCTAGGATGACAGATGTACACCACTGCACCCAGCCATTAGTCAAAATGGAGTTTTATGAATTGTTTTTGAATGTTTGTTTTTGAGGCCATGATCTCCCATCTCTACTTCCTAAGTAGCTGAGATCATAGGCTTGAGCCACTGTACCCAGCTTAAAATAATTTTCTTTATATTAACAGACAGATTTTATCAAAATTCATTCTACAATTACAAAATATACTTCCTTCTAGAGTAGTTTTCCTACACATTAATTAAGGAATAGATTACAAGCACATCTATTTTACTAAACATAAAGCTCTCAAGATCTTAATAGTCGATACTTTTTAATATGGAAATGATATTTATCCTCATCTACTTCATATAAATCAAAATGATTTTATAAAAATTTGAAAATGGCCAAGTACTGGTATACTATAATCATAACTATAGAGGATTCAAGGATAGACCTAGCAGAAAAGTTCAAGAAACTCTATCTCTAAAATAACAAGCAAGCTGGGCGCTGGTGGCTCACGCCTGTAATCCTAGCTACTCAGGAGGCTGAGATCTGAGGATCGTGGTTCAAAGCCAGCCAGGGCAAGAAAGTCCGTAAAACTCTTATCTCCAATAAACCACCAGAAAACCAGAAGTGGCACTGTAGCTCAAGTGCTAGCCTTGAGCTGAAGAAGTGAGGGACAGCGCTCAGGCCCAGAGTTCAAGCCCCACGACTGACAAAAAAAATAATAACAATAAATAAATAAAAATAAATAAAATAACAAGCAATAAACTGAGCTGGATATGTTAGAACTTCAGCTAAGAGAAAACAAGCAGGCCAAGAAAGCTCAAAATCCCAAGTTCAAACTCTGGTACCTAAAATAAATTTTAAAAAGTAAATGAAATAGCTAAGAGTTTTATCTAGATGAGATCGAATAAATGTACTCAAATCCTTTGTAGAGCCCTTTAAAAGAGAAAAATCTTTACTTTAAGAAAAATTGTTAACCTAATGAGACAACAACAAAAAAAATTTCCAAGTATGATGGCTCACATTTATACTCTTGGTACTCAGGAGATGAGTGAGATAATTAGTTTGTAACCAGCCCAGACGTAAAAGTTTACTGGAGGCATGGCTAAAGTGGTAGAGCACCAGCCCAGCAAGTTCAAGTACCTGAGTTCTAGTCTGAATGCTTTCTCCCAGAAAAAGAAATAATCTCTTAAGCAGAAACCCAAGCTCTGGGCTAATGATGTGATGAACCCCAAGTTAGTAGGTAGTGATGTGGTATAGAAGATTTCACTGATTTCTCAGCTCTGACAAGTGTTCACTGCTGCTCAGGGAAAAATGATCTCCACACAGGCTTTGCTCACTTGAGCCTTTTTTTTTGGTCGGTCGTGGGGCCTGAACTCTGGGCCTGGCTGCTGTCCCTCAGCTCTTCAGCTCAAGGTTAGTGCTCTACCACTTCAGCCACAGCACCACTTCCAGCTTTTTCTGTTTATGTGGTGCTGAGGAATAGAACCCAGGGCCTCATGCATGCGAGCAAGCACTCTACCACTGAGCCACTTTCCCAGCCCCTTTGAGCCTCTTTTGACTACTTCACTTCCAATAAATTTTTTTTGAGGAGCTTCATCTAATTTTACAGACAAACCTTTATTTTAATGCAAACTTAATGAAGGGAGCTATATACTATCTGACATCTGTGTAGCAATAACTCAATTTACCAGATTTTGGGAGACTGTCCTGAGCATGACAGGATGTGAGCAGTACCCTGGACCTCTTCCCTCAGTAGCAGCCCATTTGTTCCTCTGTGACAACCCAAAATGTCTCTAGACTTTCAGATCCTGAGCAGGAGGTAAAATCATTCAATGCCCACCTTTGGTTGAGATCACTACTATAGCTCGGAGCATGGGTAAGAAAGAGAAAGGACACTCAAAGCAGAAGCCCACCATCTCAAATATTCAGAAGCAGTACCTCCACTTGGCAGGGCTGACCTCACAGCCCAGGACAAGGAAACTTCCTGGTTTGATAACAGAATGGCTTCAGCAACCATGCACAAGGCTTGTGTAAGTCATAAGGCTTGTATAAGATTGTATAAGTCACTTATTACTATGTGAAGATAGGCAGATCCATTCACCTCATAGAATTTCAGTTTCCCAACCTCTAGGAGCTACATGAAACTTGCCACCAACCCCCAACGATGTTGGAAGGGGAGGAGGACTCCTGCCATCACATTCAGCATTCAATCATAGCTGAGATTCACAGAGATAGTGTCCCCTTATTTCTTTTTTGGTCCAGTTGTGGGGCCTGAACTCTGGGCCTGGGTGCTGTCCCTCAGCTCTTCAGCTCAAGGCTAGCGCTCTACCACTGGAGCCACAGCGCCACTTCCGGCTTTTTTCTTTTTGCTTATGTGGTGCTGAAGAATCGAACCCGGGGCCTCAGGCATGCAAGGCAAGTGCTCTACCACTGAGCCACCTTCCCAGCCCCTGTTCCCTTATTTCTAAGAACAGCAAAGTTTTTGTTTGTTTTTAAATAGAAAGAAAGAAAATTTATGGGCAGGGAATGTGGCTTAGTGGTAAAGTGCTTAACTAGCATTCATGAGGCCTAGATTCGATTCCTTGATTCCACATAAACAATAAATAAAAAAATTAATAAAATAAAAGGAAAATAACCATTAAAATTCGTTTTAAAAATGGAAGAAAATTTACTAGACTTATTAGGATTGCTACCATTTCCTAGAATGAACTCTTTATAGCCAAAAATTTGTATCTTAAAAGTTATACCTTCCACAAATATTGTAATTTCTTCCAAAGTTCCTTTTTTCCATGGAGCTTATTCTCAGGCTTTGAGTTTAGGTAGTCTAAATAAATCTTGTTTAACTCAGAAATATCAATTTTGCCTTAATATAAAAGAGAAAAAAAAAGATGCTTTAAAAATAATATGGAAAATGTTACACTTCATGGCTAGGGATGTAGCTCAATGGCAGAGCATGTACTTACCATCAACATGGCCCTGTGTTTAATCTCTAATGCCATAAATAAATAAAATTTTATTGTGGATCCTTTTTATTTTCATTAGTAACATACAGTTTTCATTTTAAAGCTTAGAAATCATATAGAATGGAGTTCATCATACACAATTTTTTTTTTTTTTGGGGGGGGAGGGTCTGGTCGTGGGGCCTGAACTCTGGGCCTGGGCGCTATCCCTCAGCTTTTCAGCTCAAGGCTAGCGCTCTACCACTTGAGCCACAGCGCCACTTCCGGCTTTTTTCTTTTTACTTATGTGGTGCTAAGGAATCGAACCCAGGGCCTCATGCAATCAAGGCAAGCACTCTACCACTGAGCTACCTTCCCAGCCCCCATCATACACAATTCTTATCACTCCAATGCTACTAAGTATGTATTAAATGAGAGAAGAAAAGGAAGAGCTTGTCAGGCACTGGGGCTCACTTTGTAATCCTAGGTACTCAGGAGGCTGAAATCTGAGGATCGCAGTTCAAAGCTAGTCTGGGCAGGAAAGTCCCTGTGAGACTCTTATTTCCAATTAATCACTCAAAAACTGGAAATAGAGCTGTGGCTCAAAGTGGTACTAGCCTTGAGCAAAAGAGCTCAGGGACAATGCCTAGGCCCTGAGTTCAAGTCCCACAACTGACCTAAAAAAAAAGAGGAAAGAAAGAGCTAATGTTTGTCTAAGGTTAAGAGCAAAAAATTGTTAACTACATTTTGAAATATGTAAATTAAAAATAATTTGGGAAGGCAACATAATATGATGATTAAGAGTTTATATTTTGGGGCTGTGACTAAAGTGGTAGAACATCTACCTAATACAGACAAGGTCCTGAGTTCAAACCCCAGTACTGCCAAAAAGGAAAAAAAAAAACATACATTTTGAAGCCAAACCATACTAGACAGAAATATAACTGTGGAGGTTTATTTTATAGGTCAATTAAATAGAATCTGAAGTGACCCACTGCTAAGATTAACACAGATTAAACACTTTTTGGGTGTGTCTATAAGAGCATTTTAGCATGAAAATAATATATGACTCAACAGACTCAATAACTAGATTGGAATCCCAAATTATTTGAGTATAATCTATATGTAACAAAAGTAGCAGGGAGAAGACTTTATTCTTTTTTTCTGCCTCACTATCTGATTGAGTTGGGAGGTCTCATCTCATCACTTCCTGCCCTCTGGGATTTGCAGCATTTGTGCACTAAATACCACCATTTCTTGGGTCTCCAGCTAGCAGGTATGGGACTTCTTAGCTTCTATAATGGCATGAGCTAATTCCTAACACTAAATCCCCTTCTTATAGATCCTTCTAAATATTGATTTTGTTTCTCTGGAGAACCCGACTAATATAAATCACTAACTAGCAAAGTGATTTGGAGGCAAATTACCTAATTTCTCTAAGTCTTACTTCCTTCATCTGTAAATAAGAATAATGTCACTTACACATAGGATTTTTTGAAGATAAATATTTAAAATAATATTTATGCAGCCACTAAACTAGTTATGAGTATAATTACTATTATTTAACAGTGAACATATCTGATTTAAATTATTTTACCATGAGATGTAAATGGTAGCGTATCAATCAACACAAGTTCATCTGGGATGGCATGATTTGGAAGATGTTTCTGCAGTTCTTTAAAGATGTAATCCTTTACTAAATTATCTTTTGGAACTATGAAGAGAATTAACTTTTCCTGATTATACCATGTAACTGCACATGCTTCCACTTGCTGAAGTTGTTCAGAAACCTTTAAGAAAGATTATTCAACTTATTAGTGAGAATCCTTGAAAATTAACTTCCTAAATGCTAAGATTTATTATATCTTCAATCAATATAGCTGAATTAAATTTTGGAATATACTGCAGATACAAATACAGATTTTTGAACTACAAGCATACATGTCCTTAACTTCTTTTCAGAGACCTCAAAATCCACTTTGCCTACACCTATTAATAGATATGTAATATTTAAATAGTTCTACCTGTTGCACAAGTTCAATGTTAAGACGCTTGCCATGGCGTTTAATCTGACTGTCTTTTCGTCCCAAGAAAAATATCTCTCCACCTTTTATAGTCACGAAGTCTCCTGTGGCTCTCATCGTACCGAGTGGTACTGTCATTTCATCATCTAGAAAACACACTCTGTTTTTCCCACCTTCCAAAGACATAAAAACAATGTCATACAACTCCATAGAAAATATGTTAAAAATCAATGAAAATCACGAATATTTCCAGTTGTTCACTAAGTCTCAAAATTGAAACAAATTTCATTTCTAACAATATGTATGTGACTTAAAAAACTGGTAACATACTAACTAGATATCATTTTGTCTAGAAACACAATGGCCCAAGTTATGATTTCTAAAGTACTGATATAGTATACTAAACATTGTACATGAAAAAATATGGAAACACTGAATACTTCATGACTAAGAGAATGAGATTGGTATTTATCACATTTATCACTGAAAAGCACATTGGACATTCAAAAAAAAATCAAGAAAAGAATAAACAACACTTTTTTTTCCCGAAAAAAATCCCAATTAACAAATACAAAACAACCTAAAAATACTTGGCCACTGCCTTCTTGAATTGTGAAACCATTCGTATCTCTGACTTCAACTACTGTTTCAAACAGTGGACATCCCAGTGGTACAGGCAATTCACATCTATGAAAAACACAACACAAAGCTGATTAAAAGTTTTATATTTTATTTTTTTTTGGGGGGGGGGTCCGGTCGTGGGGCCTGAACTCTGGGCCTGGGCGCTGTCCCTCAGCTCTTCAGCTCAAGGCTAGCGCTCTACCACTTGCGCCACAGCGCCACTTCCGGCTTTTTTTTTCTTTTTGCTTATGTGGTGCTGAGGAGTCGAACCCAGGGCCTCGAGCATGCAAGGCAAGTGCTCTACCACTGAGCCACCTTCCCAGCCCAAGTTTTATATTTTAAATGAATAGTGTGTTTCCCATTCATTTAAATTGTATCGATTGTATTTAAATCACAACATGCCAAAAAAAGAAAAAATAGCTTTGAAACAATTCAAAGACTGACAAGAAGAACTGGCTAGATGAAAAGGCTATCATATAGTTATTCATCATCATTCAATCATGAAAAGTTCTAGAAGGATCTCAGCACCAGTTACAATAAGAAAGGCTCTAGATTCCTGATTTAAGATACTAGATAAAATAGAGTTTCTAAAATTATTGCCTCGGTGCTGATCAAAACACTGTTATTAGGAGTTAGGAGTGTAACACAGTGTATAGTAGCTTATCTTGCTGGGTTGGATCCTCAGCAACTAACAAAACAAAAACAACTACACAAAGACTTCATCATTATCATTAAAATCCTAGAAAAATACAGTCTCTCCCCTTTCTACTGAGTAAAATTGAAACTCTTACTTCACAGTAGAGTTAAGAACCTCCTCTGGAATCCTGTAAAAAGTCGCCCAACTTGATACCTCTGTGATACCATAAATGTTGAATATTTGAGTTTTATTGCCTTCTTCTCTCCAGCTGCTGAGAACAGTCAGTGAGGGAAATGCTTCCCCTCCAAGGGCTAAAACTCGAAGAGAAGTACTGGCTGATAAAACAGTTGATTTGATAAGTTGAGATCCAAATCTTCTCAGCAATGTTGGTGTTGCCTGCAAATATATTAAAATAGGTACACTCTCTTTCTTAAAAAGTAAACACTAGAATAACTAATTCAAAAATTTATACTTGGAGCCACATGGAATTTAAAGCTGTGTCGATCCAAACCATATTTGAAAAACTACTAAGGCAAAAATTTATTTTTGATGTAGAAAAGGATATATATATATATATATATATATATATGAAGGAGAAAACACCAAAAATATTATTTATCACTTTTATAGTTTTCTTTTCTTTTTTACAACAGTGGAGATCAAAACCAGAGCCTAATACATGCTAGGAAAGCACTGAACCACTAAGCTATATCTCCAGCCCTATAATTTACAAGAACCAGGATTTCTTATTAAAGAAAAAAAGGGAAAAAAATCTATAAATCCAATTTATATCTATTTCCCATTAGTTGTCTATACAAAAGGTATAGAAGAGAGTTAAAATAGTGCTAAGCAAAACCATATGAATACAAAATTTTAACAGCGTTAGTGACAACTGATATAGATTACTAAATGTATAATTTAATACAGACTGTGATGTATGCATATACCACTGAAACTGTCAAACAAACTAAATGATGAAGATACCTCTTTCAGTTTCTTCAGGTTGCTGAAACAAAAATACCATGCACTGGATAATATAAACAGACCTTTACTTCTTATAGGTTTGGAGGCTGGGAATTCCAAGAGCAAAGTGCTGGAAGATTCAGTGTCTACTGAGAGCTCTGTTTCTTCCCCAAAGACAGTGACTTTTTGTTATGTACCCCACAAGGTAAAAGAAACAAAGAAGTTTTCTTAGGCTTATTTTATAGGGGTATTAATTCCCATTCAATATTTCTTTCTTTTTTTGGGGGGGGGGAGTGTCCGGTCGTGGGCCTGAACTCTGGGCCTGGGCCCTGTCCCTCAGCTCTTCAGCTCAAGGCTAGCACTCTACCACTTGAGCCACA
The DNA here is from genome assembly GCF_024711535.1 of Dipodomys merriami. Classification (NCBI taxonomy): domain Eukaryota; kingdom Metazoa; phylum Chordata; class Mammalia; order Rodentia; family Heteromyidae; genus Dipodomys; species Dipodomys merriami. The sequence goes on along the minus strand of NW_027206512.1, from coordinate 34,295,317 downwards.
GCGCCACTTCTGGCTTTTTTCTTTTTGCTTATATGGTGCTGAGGAATCGAACCCAGGGCCTCATGTATGCAAGGCAAGCGCTCTACCACTGAGCCACCTTCCCAGCCCCTCAATATTTCTTTGCTCTTATGATCTAGTGACTTCTCAAAGGGCTGCATCTTAATATAAACACAGTGGATTTCAATACCTGAATTTTAAAGATACAGACTATAGAAAGCACATTACCCTAAATTACCTAGTGCCTCTATAATTCTTTCTTCTTTTTTTGGGGGGTCCAGTCGTGGGGCTTGAACTCGGCCTGGGCGCTGTCCTTCAGCTCTTCAGCTCAAGGCTAGCACTCTACCACTTGAGCCACAGCGCCACTTCCAGCTTTTTTCTTTTTGCTTATGTGGTGCTGAGAAATCGAACCCAGGGCCTCAGGCATGCAAGGCAAGCGCTCTACCACTAAGCCACCTTCCCAGCCCTATAATTCTTTATTCTAACTGGATCCTTTCTCCAGACAACTGTTGATTCATTTTCTTTAACTATAGATCAGTTGGCAATTTGTATAATTTTATTTTTATTTTGGTTGATCATGGGGCTCAAACTCAGAGCCTGGGTACTGTCCCTGAGCCTTTTTGTTCAAGGCTAGCACTCTACCACTTTGAATCACAGCGCTCCTTCTGTTTTCTAGTAGTTAATTGGAAATAAGAGTCTCATGGGAGCCAGGAGCCAGATGCCGGTGGCTCACACCTGTAATCCTAGCTACTCAAGAGGCTGAGATTTGAGGATCACAGTTCAAAGCCAGATGGGGCAGGAACAACCATGAGACACTTATCTCCAACTAACCACCTGAAGTGGTACTGTAGCCCAAGTGGTAGAGTGCTCACCTTAAGTTGAAGATCTCAGGGACAGCACCCAGGCCCAGAGTTCAAGACCCATGATGGACAAAAAAAGAGTCTCATGGGCTTTCCTGCCCAGACTGGCTCAGAGCTCAGCCTCCTGAGTAGCTAGGATTACAGGCATGAATCACTGGTGCCCAGCTTTATTTTAATAATTTTTTATTTATTTGAGGTTCCTTGAAAGAAATTCATTATATTTTTCTATCATTGGGGGGAGTGTCTTACAAATGCCAATTACACTATTTTATAGATAACGTTACATAAGTCTCATATAGCATTATAGATTTTTCTGTCCACTTTTTCTATTAATTATGAAGTATTACAATCCCCATTTAATTACCAGTAGTTTATTTCTTTTTTTTTCTTTCCTTTTTCTTTTTTGTCGGTCGTGGGGCTTGAACTCTGGGCTTGGGCGCTGTCCTTGTGTTCTTCAGCTCAAGGCGAGCACTCTACCGCTTGAGCCACAGCACCTCTTCTGGTTTTCTAGCAGTTTATTGGAGATAAGAGTCTCATGGGGACTTTCCTGCCCGGGCTGGCTTTGAACCGTGATCCTCAGATCTCAGCCTCCTGAGTAGCTAGGATTACAGGCGTGAGCCACCGGCGCCTGGCTCAGTAGTTTATTTCTTCTTCCAGTTTTTATCTGTTTTTGCTTTGCCTGCCCCACCAGTGCCCAGCTGTATAATCTTATATAAGTGGAATCATATGTACTCTAGTTTTAACTTGACATCTTTCACACAAAATATTTTACAACTCATCTATGCTCCTGTAAATATTATTGCTGAGTGATATTCTATTGTATGGATCGGGACTGGCTTTAACTTTTCCATAAAAAAAAATCTAGGATTACAACCAAAGTACTAGGCCAAAGGCCTAACTCCAGGAGTCTAGAGGCCTACTTCTAGGGGTTCTAACATCAAGTCTGGCCATTCAACCCTATACACTAAGAGGTTAATAATGGTGAAGGGCAGAAAATGAAGATTTATTAACCTACTGATCACTCTCTGATTGACAGCTAGTACTTTAGATCATCTCTGGGATAAAGATGAGCATTAAGTTTTAATAGGGGAAGAATCTGGCATGGGGTGGGAGATAAGCCTAATTAAAAGTCCTGGTTAAAAAATGAGGTCCCATTGATCCTTACCTCAGGATTGTTCCCATAGGATACTAGGTCTAAACTCTTAGGTTTTCCTTTACTATAAATATACATATATAGAACTATGTGTGAATGCATGTATATATGCATACATAAAATTTCAATTGATTTTTTTGAGAAACTGAATTCATAGTCTCCAAATTTGTTAAAATGTTTATTAGTTTTAATAAGTCTTCTTTTCCTCTCCCTCCCATCATTCTCTCTCAGTTTTCCATGGTTCTATCTGCATATGAAGAGTTTTATTTCCTCTTGTAGGTGTCTTTAGTTTCCTTTTCCATTTATTTATTTACTTGCTTATTTATTTGCTTCACTGCACTAGCTAGAACCATGCAGGTAAATGACAAAAGCAAATATTGTTGCCTTGCTTCCAATCCTGGCAGAAGGCATTTAGTGTTTTATCAAATACAATGTTAGCTGTAGCTTGTTGTTTTTCAGTAGATGGTATTTACTTTTTTTGGTGGGGGGGACATTAAATCTTGTCAAATACTTTTTCTGCATCTATTAAATATATGCCTTTTAGATGTTTAAAATCAAGTATACATTCCTAAGATAAATTCTTCTTGGTAATTTTTTAACATTATGGATTCATGTGTTGCATACAGTCAATAAATAGATAAGCAATTATATAATAGGCAAATACAAACATTATAAGGATTTTAGATTTTTCTAAAAAGTAAATTCTTATTCATTAAGAAAAAATTACTGGCCGGGCACCAGTGGCTCACGACTGTAATCCTAGCTACTCAGGAGGCTGAGATCTGAGGATCATGGTTCAAAGCCAGCCCAGGCAGGAAAGTCCATGAAACTCTTATCTCCAATAAACCACCAGAAAACCAGAAGTGTCACTGTGACTCAAGTGGTAGAGCACTAGCCTTGAGCTGAAGGGCTCAGGGACAGCGCCCAGGCCCAGTGTTCTCAAGCCCTACAACCAACAACAACAACAAAAGAATAAAATACTGTTATTTTTCCAAAATATAGAGCTGAATTTCAACAAAACAACTTGTTGAAATAAAGCACAATCAGTAATAAAAGGTAAAATTCACAATGAAGATTAGTTAATTCAAGATTACCATGTCTTTGATGTCTTGGTAGGAGTAGGAAGTATTCTGAAATAAGGATACTAGGTCTAAATAGCACCATCTTGGCAATGTGGTAGATGGTAAGGAATTGGGTCTAACTGGCACCATCTTGGCTTCTTAGTGGATAAAGGTGAAGACTCATCCCCAGGTAATTGGTATGCCTGAATTCCTAGAGGCAGAGGCAGGGACTTGGATAACAGGTTACTGGAACTGCCAGCCCTATACTATGAACTCTCTACTCTTTGAACTATCAGTTCCCTGTAACTCTGCCCTCTGACCATGACCCTATTTAGGCCCTCAACCCCCACCAATTCAGCACCATGCCTTGTGTCTGCTAACTCTCCTCTGGTCACCATGGCCTCCCTCTTCAGCTCTCCATTAAAGGTGATCTGGTTTGTTGAGATTGTTTTTCCGTCTTTCTTTAGTCTACTACCCTCATGACTCAGTTTTCTAAAGTATTAAGTATTGTTTGAAGCTGCAAGTTTCTTGGGGAAATGAGTCTGCCTGCCATCACTGGCTTTCTAATAAAGATTCCCAATTCGACCTCTCAAAAATGTGGCTCTATTCAATAGTTGTATCTTGCAATCGAATTCCCATATAACACTCAAGGTAGTTTAAATATTTTTTTTTAGAGAATTTACCATTTAAAGCAATATTTTTTTTTCAGTAGTGGGGCTTGAATTCTGGGCCTGGGCACTGTCCCTGTGCTCTTCAGTTCAAGGTGTGTGCTCTACCACAGTGCCACTTCCGATTTTCTGGTGGTTAATTGGAAATAAGAGTCTCACAGATTTTCCTGTCTGGGCTGGCTTTGAACCACGATGCTCAGGTCTCAGCCTCCTGAGTAGCTAGGATTACAGGCATGAGCTACCAGGGCTTGTCTAATATTTAAATTTGATACAATAAACTATACCTCATTTTTGAAGCATATTGCTAACATATTGCTAAACTATACTTTATTTCTGAATCATATTGCTAAATCACATTTATTTTTAATGTTAGGTTGTATTTGAAATATGGATATGGGGTCTAAGTAATATCATCCTGTTCTCATCATCATCCTGGCATCTTAACAATGATGGGGACTTTTCATCCAGTTCTTGAAACGCTAGAGGTAAAATAACTCATTCTCTGAATTGCTGATATGTCATGTTAAGTTTAGCTCCAGGTAAGTCTTGCTCCAGGAAATTCTTGTTGTATACCTGGCATCATTCTACCTAGCTAGCTTTGCTTCTGTAAACACATTTTTGTTAGGTTTAGTTCCCCCTTCGAGTCATGGGGTTTTTGCCTTTATAAACTTTGTACTAGCAGCATTGGGGCTGCGGGTTCTTTGTGAATATGAGTCCACCGGTAGTAGCTGGCTTTCTAATAAAGACTCCTGATGCGACCTCCCAAAATGTGGCTTCTCCATATCTATTGATGGAATTCCTGTATAACATAATTATATACCTAATAAGACAGTTCTAATACAAAAGGGTTTCTTGGTCATATTTTAAGATGTAAAACAAACAGCATAAAAACCAAAGATAACACATTTTGTCCTTAGGGCAGAAATTCCACATTCCTCTTGAGTCTCATTGTACTAGATGAAAACCTGATATATTGAAATCCTAGCCCTCAAGGGTAATGAAGTAGAGTGTTTTGGAAGAGTTTCAATCATATAGGCAGAGTATATATAAAAGGGATTAGTGCCCTCATAAAGAGACCCAATAGACAACCACCGTTCTCCTACCATCTGAGTGTGTCTCTTACATGAAACTGAATCTGCAGTTGCCTTAACTTCGGGGTTTCCAGAAGCCAGAATGATGAAAAATAAATTTATAAGCTACTTGGTTCTTGGCATTTGTCATAGCAGTCTTCATGGACTGAGACACATTGGGTATCAGGAAATAATGATATACTATATCATTTATTTCCTATTAGATGAAACAGATATCATTTCCATTTATAGATAAAACCTGAGTTTTAACTCAGTAGTTAAACACAATATGTATTGTAATTTTACTAACTGCCTAGAGTATCTTTCATTGTTTATAATGAATCTTAAGACTAGCATAATATAATTTCAAGTGCACAATAAAGAATGTTTTAAAAGGTCAAACAGGAAAAAATGTTTCTAAACACTAATTAAATACTGATTTAATTTGAAACTAAAAACATCAAAATACTTAAGTCATAATTTACTTATAAGCTTTTGGTACAAAATATATACTGAAGTTTTAAGATAGAAAACATATCAATAGCATATTTCAAAAGATTTGAGTGAGGCTGGGAATGTGGCTTAGTGATACAGTGCTTGCCCAGCATGCATCAAGTCCTGGGTTCAATTCCCCAGTTCCACGTAAAAAGAAAAAGCCAGAAGTGGTACTGTGGCTCAAGTGGTAGAGTGCTAGCCCTGAGCAAAAGAAATTCATGGACAGTGGAGCAAAAGAAATTCATGGACAAGCCGGGCGCTGGTGGCTCACGCCTGTAATCCTAGCTACTCAGGAGGCTGAGATCTGAGGATTGCGGTTCAAAGCCAGCCCGGGCAGGAAAGACCGTGAGACTCCTATCTCCAATAAACCACCAGAAAACCGGAAGTGGCGCTGTAGCTCAAGTGGTAGAGCGCTCACCTTAGCAGAAGAGCTGAGGGACAGCGCCCAGGCCCAGAGTTCAAGCCCCACGACCGACAAAAAAAAAAAGAAATTCATGGACAGTGGCTAGGCCATGAGTTCAACCCTCAGGACTGGCAAAAAAAAAAAAAAAAGATTCCAGTCAATGTCAAGTTATTTTAGTTTTACAATATGCATAAAACACATGGTAAAATAGTTTTCATTTTTAAATAAGGAAGTAACATCATGAAGTGAAAGCTCTTGAAAATCTAACTACATAATAATAATTATTATTATTAATCCATTGCAAAGAACTAGTACAATATAAAGCATCTTCTAAAGCATTTAAGAATATTGACTAATGAAAAGCAAAACATTTTATTTGCTCTGAAAACATACCTGCAAAACAGTGACTTTGTGATGGGAAAAGAGAACAGCAGCTAATTTAGATGGTAGTACTTTGACAGAAGTTGGTACAACAAGCAGTGAGGCGCCACTTGATAGAGCAACAAATATTTCCACAATAGAAGGATCAAAGGTCAGAGGTGAAGCCAGAAACAAAATATCTTCTTGTGTAATGCCAAAAAGTATCCTATGGAAAAGAATATAGACACAAGAAATATCTAATATCTGGTAAATGTAGATCCTGAAAAAGTATTTGTGATGATCTAGTTTCTGAATATTGCCAGGATTTCTTCTTTCAGGGGTGGGGAACACCTGTCTGGTCCACAAGCCAAACAAAGCCCTGGAAATCATTTGGTATGTGCAAGAACAGATTCCCTTTCTAACACGATACACGATTCTCATTAAAGTGGAAGAGTTGAACAAAAGGGAGGCAGCTGCCATTTGGTAACATCTACACCAAATTATTCACCCAAATCCCAATCTAAGGTTAAACTATTCAATTGGAAGATTATTCTGATTGGCTGGCTTTTCTCAGTTGGAAGACTTTTAATAAGAGCTTTTGGCCTTCTCTGAAGAAGTGACAAACAACTAGTTCTGCTATTAACCCTGGATTGTTTCTTTGGACTTGGCCTGTGGACTATCTCATGTATGTTTGTTCATCCTGCTCCTACACATCCATTCCTAACTGCCTACTTATGGGCTTTAGTCTTGCTTAGCCAGCTCCCACAATGTGTAAGCCATGTCTTTGTAATATTCCCCCTTAATATATCCTCCCAGTTTTACTCCTACTTATTCTGTGACACTTATTTCACTGGTGCTTAAGAGATCTCTGACTACTATATCCCACTATTTCTTATTTTATCTCAGTATCTGAACAAAAGCAGAATATATTTGGTCAGGTATTACAAAGCATGCACAGTATAACCTTATGGTAATGCATTACTGGATACACAATCCCACAATACCTAAAAGCAGAGATTAATTTCAAAAGATCCTCAGGTATGGTATAAAAATTAAAAGGAAAATCTAACTATGGATAAATGTATCTTCCATAATAGTCTTTCATCATATATGAAAGACTACAGGTAAACTTCAATTTTTAACATAATTATTCTCCATAAATACTATCTGTTTTCCTGGTTAGGTATTTAGGGGAGATCTAACAGACTTCTAAACAAGTTTACAAGAAGCTTGAATCAGGAAAAAAATTTTGGTGTATCCATTCTACACATAAAAGTAGGTGATGTGAAACATTCATGGTCTTTAATTTCAAGAAAGTGTAAAATGCACTCAATAGGCAAAGCTCAGAAAAGAGAGATTTTACAACAAAAAATGGTGGGACTAGAACTAAGGTGTGAATTTACAATTTGTGAGGCTCCGTGGTGGTTTTCTAATAAACTGGTTATTTTTTTTCAACCACTATATGAAGCAGGGATGGTTATACAGATGTAGATCTGCTTGGAACCCTACCTAGAGTTGGTGTGTTATAGATTATGCTGAAGACACTTGACATTGACCAGATGCAGAAAGAAATCTTGAGACTTTCATTCTGAGAAAGAAGCAACAATAAACTTCTTCAGAGTGGCTTTTCCCTAGGAAGACTAAGGTTTAAGTCTGTAAGTTCTTTCTGAGCAAAGTTGGATGGCAATGAAGGAGACCAGAAATCACTGACTATAAAAGTATTCCCAGAAACTCCCTTTGTTCTTTGTTTTCCTGAAAATTCATTTGTCTTTCCTTAAAAGAAATCCACTTGTCACTACTACAAGAATCTTTTTCTGATCCTCTTTCTGTACTAAATTAGGTAGATAACCACTTCCCAACCTCTTAATCTTCCCTTTGTCAGTTTAATTTGCAAGCCCGTAAGTACCCAGTTTGTGGAAAACCTTTTTTCCCTAGGTTTTTTTTTTTAAGTACTGAGGTTTGGACTCAAGGCTTTAGGCTTGCTCTTCAGGCATTTTACCACTCCAGCCTTTTTGCTTTAGTTATTTTTCAGGTAGGGTCACATGTTTTCAATCAGGCATACCTCAGACTACAATCCTGCTACCTTTCCTTCTCCCAAACTGAGATTATAAGCATAAACCATCACTGGTGGCTTGTTAGTTGAGATGGAGCTGTTAATAACTTTTTGCCCAGAGTAGTCTTCCCATGTCCTCCTGAGTAGCTGAGATGACACCAACCTCAGAGCTCAGCAACTATTATTTTTACTCTTAAGCCCCATTTTAGTTTTCTTTGTTGTTGCTTTGTTTTATCTTTTGCCAGTCCCGGAGCTTGAACTCAGGGCCTAGGCACTGTCCCTGAGCTTCTTCTTTTGCTCAAGACTAGCACTCTACCACTTAAGCCAGCACCACTTGCAGGCTTTTGTGTTTATGTGGTACTGAGGAATCAAACCCAGGGCTTCATGCATGCGAGGCAAGCACTCTACCACTAAGCTACATTCCCAGCTCTTAATTCCCATTTTAGAATGGAGAAAATTAAAGTTCACAGAGGTTAAGTAAATTCTGCAAAGTCATACACATCATTATTTTTAAATAACACTTAAATACTTTAAAATTATACCACCTTTTAATTTACATAAAAATACTGAATGAGTTGAAAGAAAATTTGGAACATGAAATTTGTTTTTAAAAATGTCAATTGAGCTAGATGTAAGTGGCTCACACCTGTAATCCTAGCCACTCAAGAGCTTGAGATTTGAGGACTGCGGGCTGAAGCCAGCCCTCGCAGGGAAGTCCATGAGACTTTTATCTCAAATTAACCACCAGAAAACCAGAAGTGGAGCTATGGCTCAAAGTAATACAGTGCTAACTTTGAGCAAAAAAGCTCAAGGACAGTGCCCAGGCTCTGAGTTCAAGTCCCACAGCTGACTCCCCCTCCCCACCAAAAAAAATAAAAAATAAAAATCCTGTTGTTGCAGTTTTATTTTGGGGAGCAGGAAAGGAGAAAGTTGATTTATTTGTGATAGTGTTGCACTATGTTATCTTAGCTGGCCCTGCTAGGGTTACAGGTATAAATCACCACACCTAAACTGAAACAGACGTTCTAAGAATCCTAAGTTTAGGACTTACCGAAAATGTTGGACATTTGGCAGTATACATGCATGAGGCACTCTGACAATCTTTGGGGTTCCTGTAGTCCCTGATGTATGCAGAACATAGGCCAAGCAGTGCTTTAGCCTCACATCCATGTGTTCTTGTTCTTCCTTGTCCTTCTCAGAATTCATGCAGTCTTTTCTGTTCTTTTTTTCATTTTTGTCTTGTCTATCATTTAGCATCAAGTTCATGTCAACATTTTCCCAGTGTAGTCTGAAGAGTACTAGATCACTATGTTCTACTGTAACTGTATCATAGTTCAATAATGGTCCATAGGAAGTTTTGAATTTCTGTTAGATGGAGGACATAGTTTACAATATTAATGTTAAGATGTGTTCTTTTATAAAGAAGAAATATGAAATATATGTTACTTATTTAACAATGTTTTCGGAAGAATAATAATACTTCTGTATATTAGGAATAAAAGGACAAATGAGATAACTAAAGCAAGTGTTGTATTTATCTTCAAATTAACCTTCAGGGCTGGGAAGGTGGCTCAGTGGTAGAGTGCTTGCTTTGCATGCATGAGGCCCTGGGTTCGATTCCTCAGCACCACATAAGCAAAAAGAAAAAAGCCGCAAGTGGCGCTATGGTTCAAGTGGTAGAGCACTAGCCTTCAGCTGAAGAGCTGAGGGACAGTGCCCAGGCCCAGAGTTCAGGCCCCACGACCGGACCCCCCCCCCCAAAAAAAAATTAACCTTCATTGCTTGATAAGAAATGTACTCATTATCTTGCCCATGTAATTGTAACCCCTCTGTACAGTATTTTCACACACACACACACACACACAAAAACAAAAAACAAATTGACCTTCATAATAACTAACAAATGAAAACATGCCACCTGCAATGCAATGTGGTCTATGCTTAATGTTTAATCATTGTTCCTTTGTTAAATAAAGGAATACATATACTATCATCCAAATAGTAGAACAGGAAGAAAGGGACTTCATATGGGGTTTTACTATGTGCCCAAGTCCTTATTAAGCATTCATAAAGAATATTGGGGCTGAGTGCTGGTGGCTCATATCTGTAACCCTAGGTATACAAGTGGCTGTCAGACTCATGAAATTTTTGTGTCTTTTTGAGTAACCAGCCAAAATCCAGAAGTGGACATGAGGGGGAGGGGAGTCAGAAGTAGAAGTGTAGCTCAAGTGGTACAAAGCCAGCCTTGAGCAAAAACAACAATAACATGTGAGAACATGAGGTTCTGAGTTTAAGACCCAAGATCTGCACACACAGAACCTTTGGCTGAGCATGATAGCACATGCTGGTAGGCTGGTATATGAAGATTAAGAATTTGAGTTTGGGCTCCATTTATATGAGACTAATGTCTCAAAAAATAACAACAACAAACAAACCCTAAAATATCTGAGTGAAGTGACACATTCAAACCTGTAATCCCAGCTACTCGGAGGTCAGAAACAGGAAGGTCTCAAGTTCAAGGCTAGCCAATGTGAAATTAGGAGACTATCTCAAAACAAAACACAACAAACAAAAAAGGTTTGTTGAAGGAGGCATGACTCAAGTCTGCACTCAGCCCTGGATTTAATTCTGAATGCTACACAACAAAAACCAAAACCCTACCAAACCTTGATACTGACAGAGAGACTCTATTTAGACCATATTCATCCTTTTTTGTCCCCATTAGCCCAACTCCTTCTTACTAGTACCTATGCCCTCAACACAGCATGTTGACAGATAATTTCCACAGCCATCCACTCCTTTATAACACCAAGGTTGTTAAAAAAAAAAAAAATGTTGGGCTGGGAAGGTGGCTCAGTAGTAGAGCGCTTGCCTTGCATGCATGAGGCCCTGGGTTTGATTCCTCAGCACCACATAAGCAGAAAAACAAAAGCCGGAAGTGGCACTGTGGCTCAAGTGGTAGAGCGCTAGCCCTGAGCTGAAGAGCTGAGGGACAACGCCCAGGCCCAGAGTTCAGGCCCCAAGACCAGACCTGCCCCCCCCCCCCAAAAAAAAAGAAAAACAAATGTTACAGCGTCATTTCAGTCTTACTAACCCACAATAAAAGACTTCCAGGAGTACAAAAGAAAGCTTTGGCTAAACATAGATATGTACTCATTTACTTATGTTTCTTTTTTCTACATATATAATTAACATCAATTAGTTAATTAAAAATGGAGGATGTTTCCTTTTTATGCATTCATATATGCACACAAGTTACTGCCACTCATCCCCCATAAATGCTTAATTTAAAAAGACTTATTCATCAAATTAACACTTTAATTTTCTTTCTAGAGACCTTACTCCATACATCTTGAGATCTTGATAACTCTTGTGTATATGTAAATATACACACAAACACATACAAAGCTTTTATTTTATTCCCAAATATAGACAGGTTTATACAGGAAATGGCTAAAAGCAGGCTAACTTAAATATCTTCTATAATGTTCTTCCTTGGTAGAATATTTTATAAGAAATTTATAGAGAGGGGTGACAGTTAAAAAAGAAATGTACAGCCGGGCGCTGGTGGCTCACGCCTGTAATCCTAGCTACTCAGGAGGCTGAGATCTGAGGATCGCGGTTCAAAGCCAGCCGGGGCAGGAGAGACCGTGAGACTCCTATCTCAATAAACCACCAGAAAACCGGAAGTGGCGCTGTAGCTCAAGTGGTAGAGTGCTTGCCTTGAGCTGAAGAGCTGAAGGACAGCGCCCAGGCCCAGAGTTCAAGCCCCACGACCGACAAAAAAAAAAAAAAAAGAAATGTACAGTACTCATTTCCTGATTGATGTAACTGTAACCCCTCTGTACATCACCTTTACAATAAAATTTAAATATATATAAATAAGAAATTTATAATATTTTCTTTACAAGAAATAAAGAAATATACATATGAAGAGGCACTTGGGTATTGCACCTTTGTGATTCTCTAAGACTATCTTCTTTCGGTCTCACTATATTTGAGTATCTACAATTCTGTGAAACAAACTCAATTCCTCAATACCACATAAACAAGCCCTGAGTTCAAGTCCCAGGACTGACAAAAAGATAAAAATATTATTAATTTGTTCTTTTTTCTTTTTCTGCTGACTCTGTATTCTTTATCTTATATATGGTGTACTCAGGTACCTATCAGTGCAAGGGTACAGGGAAGGCACAAAAATCAGAGGAAAAAGGATGAAAAGAGCAGCAGTGAAGAGCACTGGACATTGATGAACTATGCACCTCATGGGTGGAGATGGGAGGGAAGGTATGGAAGGGAACAGATGACAATATGTGAAAGGAAATGTACTTATTACCTGTTGTATGTAAAGGTAACCCTGTTACATATCACCTCTAAAACAACAATAAATTAGGGGAAAAAAAGAGAAAGAAATAATAATGAAAATTGTGAGTTGAGTATATAGCTGAGTGGAAAACTTGTCTAGTATACACAAAGTGCCAGTGTCAAGTCTCAGCACAAAAGACAAGTTTTTTATTTTATTTATTTATTTTTTGGGTTGTGGGCTTGAACTCTGGTCCTAGACACTGTCCCTCAGCTCTTTAGTTCAAGGCTAGTGCTCTACCACTTGAGCCATAGCGCCACTTCCGGTTTTCTAGTGGTTTATTGGAGAAAGAGTCTCGTGGATTTTCTTGCCTGGGCTGGCTTTGAACTGCATTCCTCAGACCTCAGCCTCCTGAGTACCTAGGATTACAGGCATGAGCCACTGGCGCCTGGCAAAAGACAAGTTTTAAAGCTTGTCTGGAATAGAAATGAAGCTCAGTGGAGGAGTAACTCCTTAGGATTCATGAAGCCCATCAAGAAGGAAGAAAGGGAGGAGAGCAAGAGCAACAAACAAGGGCTGCCTCTTGCTGAACATGTATAACTAATTTCTTACCTCTAGAATAGTATTCTTAGCTATATCTTTAGCACTTAAAAAAATAATAAACTTAGTTTTCCCTAAAGGTCTAGTCTAAAATTCAATCTGTTCTTCAAAATGTAAGCATGGTTATAACTGGCTTTCTTTCTTTCTTTCTTTTTTTGTTGGTCCTGGGCAATGTCCCTCAGCTCTTCAGCTCAAGGCTAGTACGCTCTACCACTTGAGCCATAGTGCCACTTCTGGTTTTTTAGTGGTTTATTGGAGATAAGTGTCTCGGGGACTTTCCTTCCCCCAGCTGGCTTTGAACCATGATTCTCAGATTTCAGCCTCCGGAGTAGCTAGGATTACAGGCATGAGGCACCGATGTCTGGCTAATTCTTTTTTTAATATTTTTCTTTTTCTTTTTCTTTTTTTTTTTGGGTCCGGTCGTGGGGCCTGAACTCTGGGCCTGGGCACTGTCCCTCAGCTCTTCAGCTCAAGGCTAGTGCTCTACCACTTGAGCCACAGTGCCACTTCCAGCTTTTTTCTTTTTGCTTATGTGGTGCTGAGGAATCGAACCCAGGGCCTCAGGCATGCAAGGCAAGTGCTCTACCACTGAGCCACCTTCCCAGCCCCCTTTTTTTTTTTAATACTTTTCTTTTGCTGGTCCTGAGATTTGAACTCAGAGCTTGGGAGCTGTCCCTGAGCTTTTGTGCTCAAGGCTAGTGCTCTGCCACTTAAGCAACAGCTTCAGTTCCAACTTTTTGGTGATTAACTGGAGATAATAGTCTCAAAGACTGGGCTGGGAAGGTGGCTCAGTGGTAAAGCGCTTGCCTTGCATGCATGAGGCCCTGGGTTCGATCCTTCAGCACCACATAAGCAGAAAAAAAAAAAAGCCAGAAGTGGCACTGTGGCTCAAGTGGTAGAGTGCTAGCCTTGAGCTGAAGAGCTGAGGGACAGCGCTCAGGCCCAGAGTTCAGGCCCCACGTCCAGACCCAAATAAAAAAAAAAAAAAAAAGTCTCAAAGACTTTCCTGCCTAGGCTGGCTGGCTTCAAACCACAATTCTCAAATCTTAGCTTCCTGAAAGGCTAGGATTACAGGTATGAGCCACCAGCGCCCAGCAGGTTTTAAATTCTTTGATGATATTGACCACTATGATAAAACTTTCAAATACTATAAAAATTTTCCAAGCCAGGGCGCCAGTGGCTCACACCTGTAATCCTAGCTACTCAGAAGGCTGAAATCTGAGGATTGAGATTCAAAGTCCCTCCCTACTGCTAAATTTAACTGGCTAAAAAAAAAAAAAAAAGCCAGCCCAGGTAGGAAAGTCAGAGAGACTCTTATCTCCAATAAACCACTAGAAAACTGGAAGTGCTGCTGTGGCTCAAATGGTAGAGTGCTCGTCTTGAGCTGAAGAGCGCAGAAACAGCACCTAAGCCCAGAGTTCAAGCCCCATTACCTACCAAAAAAAAAATTCAATATAGGAAATACTCTGGAAACAGGTAATATAGAACAATGCACAGATGCTATTGATTGTAAGGCTAAAAGATTCTTTCATGGCATAAAGTAGTAGTTCTCAATGAAGTACGAGGGGCAGAAGGGGACATTTGACAATGTCCAGACATGTTTGACAATTACAATGGGAAGATGCTATTGGTGTCCTTTAAGTGAGGAGTCAGAATATTGCTAAACATCTTACAGTACACAAGACATTTCTACAACAATTAATCCAAAATGCTGATAGTGCTGATTGAGAAACACTACCAGAATCAGTAAATTCAGAAATCAAGACAAGGCAGTAACTCTTAAACTCAAAGATAATACAACACACACATACACACAAATTTAAACAATTAGACTTACAGCAATTTGCTTTTTTTCAACAAGAATATATTCTAGATCACATTTTTTCATAAAATGGGTTGATAATAATGGTGGTGAATCTGGGTCAATAGGAGTATAAGCAGCAGGAACCTGGAGAATTCTAAGGAAACAAACACAACAGTCAGCACAGTGAGTGAGTATAATCATCTCAGAAGCATTGCTATTTCTCTGTTCCCATCACTTGTTACCAGAAATTCCCAATGTTTATAAGAATAAATCTTTGGTTAAATATTATTATTATTTTTTTTTGCCTGTCCTGGGGTTTAAACTCGGCCTGAGCACTCTTCCTGAGCCTTTTTGCTCTAACTAGTGCTCTACCATATAAGCCACAGCTCCACTTCCAATCTTTTAGTGGTTAACTGGAGATAAGATTCTCACAGACTTTCCTGCTTGGGCTGGCTTTGTCCTGCAATTCTCAGATCTCAACTTGTTGAGTAGTTAAGATTACAGGCATAAGCCACCAGTACCTAGCTTTACCTTGCTTTTAATGAGAATCTGAAATAGTATAAAATTCTTTAGTAAGTTATTATCACTTCATATAAGCATATAAAATGAGTTTTTTTGAAAAGTACAGGTATTATAGCATAGTAGCTTGATTAACTGGACACCCAACAGAAAATAGAATCTAATTTCTTCATGTGTCTATACAAGATAACACTACAGACGCCTAACATTCATAGGAAACTTACTAAAAAAGTGTATTTTATCAATCAGAATAATGTAATGAGGGGGAAAAAAAGCCACCTTTTAATTTTTGTATGTAGTAACACATTAAAAAAAAATCAAGGATCACGAAGTCACTTTAAGCAAAAATACTTTGAAGGCCAGGGGTTGATTTCTCATGCCTGAAATCCTAGCTACTCAGGAGGCTAAAATCTGAGAATCATGGTTCAAAGCCAGCCCAGTAAAGTAAGTTCAGAAGACTCTTACCTCCAAATAACTAGCAAAAAAACACAAAAAGTAAAGGTGTAATTCAACTGATATAACACCAGGCTCTGGCAATAGAGCTAAGGGGAGAATAGTGAGGCCCGGATTTCAATCCCAATACAGATACAAACACAAAACAAAACAAAACAGGTAAAACAAATCATTGCACATAAACTTTTTGGTCAAGTGATTGAATGAGAAAACCTTATAACATTTGTCAGCTTACATATTAATCTACTAAGATTAATTAGTAATCTACTAAGATTCTGTAATTCTTTGGAAGCCCTTATTTACTTACAATACCCAAGAACATCAAAAAAAATCACTCTAAGGGGGTAATTTATTAGCAATTTAAATGATTAAACATCATTCTAAGCCGGGCGCTGGTGGCTCACGCTTGTAATCCTAGCTATTCAGGAGGCTGAGATCTGAGGATCCCGGTTCAAAGCCAGCCCGGTCAGGAAAGTCTGTGAAATTCTTATCTCCAATAAACTACTGGAAAACCAGAAGTGGTGCTGTGGCTCAAGCGATAGAGCGCTCGCCTTCAGCTTAAGAGTGCAGGGACAGCGCCCAAGCCCAGAGTTCAAGCCCCACAACCGACCAAAAAAAAAAAAGAAAACCATCATTCCACAGGGCACATACTCAAGAAGCTGAAATCTGAGGATCATGGTTTGAAATGAGCCCAGGTATATATAACCAAGGGACCCATTAACCAGCAAAATGCCAGAAGTGGAGATATGGCTGAAGTGGTAGATCATCAACTTTGATGGAAAAAGCTGAGTAAGAGCTTAAGGCTCTGAGTTCAAGCCCCAGTACCAGAACACATACATATATACAATACTTCTTTGAATTAGTGTCTTTCAATAGATTCATATTTCATTTTGGGGGTGGAAGGATTGCTGAGGATGGAATTCAGAGCAAGTGTGCTACTAAGCTGCTACATACTGATACCTCACTTTTCACATTTAATGAACTAATCATTTAATATTCTCATTCACTCACTGACTACCTACATACCTAAAACTTCAATGGTGGAATAAAACAAGTCACATTATTTCTGAAATTGTTTTATTTGCTCTAACAACAAATTGTTGTAAACTGTTATATCTCTTTCTCTTTGACAGATAAATGAAGCCCAGATATTTTGGACATATTTAAATGTTCTATTAGAAAAACCTTTTAATTTCTCCTAAATAAGCTCAGATTGATTTATTTTTTAATTTTTTTTTTTTGGGTCCGGTTGTGGGGCCTGAACTCTGGGCCTGAGCACTGTCCCTCAGCTCTTCAGCTCAAGGCTAGCGCTCTACCACTTGAGCCACAGCACCACTTCTGGCTTTTTTCTCTTTGCTTATGTGGTGCTGAGGAATTGAACCCAGGGCCTCAGGCATGCAAGGCAAGCCACCTTCCCAGCCCCTCAGATTAATTTATATGGCTAAAAATAACTCCTTGAACCTCTTTAAGATTGAATAAGCAGCTGGGCACTGATGGCTCAATCCTGTAATCTAAGCTACTCAGGAGGCTGAGATCTGAGGATCACAGTTCAAAGCCAGACTGAACAGGAAAGTCTGTGATACTCTTATCTCCAATAAATACTCAGAAAAAGCCAGAATTGGCACTGTGGCTCAAGTGGTAGAGCACTGGCCTTGAGTACAGAAAGGCTGAGGGAGAGAGCCCAGGTCCTGAGTTCAAGCCCAGCAAAAACTGAATAAGCAGTACAGTACAGAAAAATCCAATACCTAAGTGGTAAAGCAGTTGCCTAAAACATAAGATGCCCTGGGCTCCATCCCTAGTACCTCAACAACAAACAAATAAAAACTATGATAGTAAGTAGATCAAAATTTGCAATGTGTTCTATGTATTACTAGTTATAAATTATCTTAGAGTAATATCAATATTAAATTTATAAAAAAAAATTACCCTAATATCCAGGAGGGTAAGTTTATCCCAGGTTCACAGTAGAGACCAATTTCTTGAATTCCTTGAAAATCACAGTGTGAAAGAAGAAAATTGGACAGTTCTGAAGCAGTATTAACCACAGTCTTATAGGTATAATAAATTGGAGGCTGGTTGTTACATTCATCAAAACATACAGCCACTTTGTCCAAATAAAGGGAGGCAGCTTGATGCACCAAGTCTTGAAGAGTCATTTTACTGAAGTTCATCTAAACAGTCAATGTCAGAGAATTCTATATGCACAGAAAAAGGCAAGGAGTAGGGTGAGTTTTAGAGATTGCAGGAGAGAGGAAGAAATATCTCTGTAATTGCTCCTCTCAAAAAGGACTATCACATTGGAAGTGGCGCTGTAGCTCAAGTGGTAGAGTGCTCGCCTTGAGCTGAAGAGCTGAGGGACAGCACCCAGGCCCAGAGTTCAAGCCCCATGACCGACAAAAAAAAAAAAAAAGGACTATCACTGGACCAGACTGTAAACTATGGTAAGAGTAGTTGCCCAGCACTTGAGGTCCTGGGTTTGATCCCTTGTACCACAAAATAAGTAAACAAACAAAAAAGGCTGGAACTCTGGCTCAGAGGTTTAATGAGCATAAGTTGCTGAGTTCATAACCCAGCACAGCCAAACAAACAAACAAACAAACAAAAAGCGATATCTAAGATACATAATTAAAGAAGCTTTGAACTTAGGAAATGTGTATGGTAAATGTTGAGAATAATGAGACTGAAAATTAATCTTATACAGTTAAACTAAGACTATATCAGAGCTCAGCTTTTCTTTTTTTCTCTCTTTTTTTTTTGGGGGGGGTCAAGTTGTGGGGCCTGAACTCTGGGCCTGGGCGCTGTCCCTCAGCTCTTCAGCTCAAGGCTAGCACTCTACCACTTGAGCCACAGTGCCACTTCCGGCTTTTTTTTCCCCTGCTTATGTGGTGCTGAGGAATTGAACCCAGGGCCTCATGCATGCAAGGCAAGCACTCTACCACTGAGCCACCTTGCCAACCCCTCAGCTTTTCTTTTGAAGGGATGTTATACACATAAATAAGAATGAAACAGGAAAAAATGTAGACTTCTTTTCCAATTGGTTAAATTAACTAATAAAACCAAATTTTTTCATCTCCAATTTTAATATTTTTATTGTAAAAGTGATGTACAGAGGTGTACAGTTACATAAGTCAGGTAATGAGTATACTTCTTTTTGAAAAGTATCACCTCTTCCCTCATTTTCTTCCAGTTTTTTTTCCCTCCCAACCTCCCAATAAAACCAAATTTAAACAAATGTTTTTGAAATGTTCCTTCAGTTACTGTTAGAGATTAATCAAACTTTTAAATGGCAATCTTAAAATAATTAATGCAAATAAATTCTTCTTTTACATCACTGTAGAAAGTAAGTGAAAGTCTTTTTTTTTTTTTTTTCAGTGTTGAGGACTAAACAGAACCTTATGCCTGCTAGCAAACACTTTACTAAGCTACACCCTCAATCCCAAAATCAATCTTGGATAAAGAGAAAAACTTCACACTACATCCATTCAGTTTTAGACCTATTTATAAAATTTTTTTTTTATCAATACAGCTATTTTTATTTTTAAGAAGCAGGCTCTTCATAGTTCCTCTTTTGGGTTTGTTTTTTTTTTTGTTGTTTGGTTGGTCATGAGGTCAGTCGTGGGGCCTGAACTCTGGCTCTGGGCCTCAGCTCTTCAGCTCAAGGCTAGTACCCTATCACTTGAACCACTGCACCACTTCTGGCTTTTGCTGCTTAGGAATACTACGCAGAGCCTCAGGCATGCAAGGCAAGCACTCTACCACTGAGCCACCTTCCCAGCCCCTATTTTATTTTTGTCAGTCATGGGATTTGAACTCTGGGCCTGGGCACTGTCCCTGAACTCTTCAGTTCAATGCTCGGGCTCTACCACTTCAGCCACAGCGCCACTTCCGGTTTTCTGGTAATTTATTTTTATTTTTATTATTTTTTTGGTCCGGTCGTGGGGCCTGAACTCTGGGCCTGGGCACTGTCCCTCAGCTCTTCAGCTCAAGGCTAGTGCTCTACCACTTCAGCCACAGCACCACTTCCGGCTTTTTTCTTTTTGCTTATGTGGTGCTGAGGAATCGAACCCAGGGCCTCATGCATGCAAGGCAAGTGCTCTACCACTGAGCCACCTTCCCAGCCCTATTTTAAATATTTTTAAATAATCTGCTTTGTAAAGCCCAGAAAATACTGTATTGATATATGGTAAGGCTGTATTAACTTCTAGTACCATATTTAGGATCTCAAATGATGACATAAAAGTTTAAAAAGTGGGCTGGGAAGATGGCTCAGTGGTAGAGTGCTTGCCTTGCATGCATGAGGCCCTGGGTTTGATTCCTCAGCACCACATAAGCAGGAAAAAAAAAAAAAGCCAGAAGTGGAACTGTGGCTCAAGTTGTAGAGCGCTAACCTTGAGCTGAAAAGTTTAAAAAGTAGGAACTGCATGAGGCCCTGGGTTTGATTCCTCAGTACCATATAAACAGAAAAAGCCAAAGTGGTATTCTGGCTCAAGTGGTAGAGTGCTAGCCTTGGGCTGAAGAGCTGAGCAACAGCGCCCTGGCCCAGAGCCAGAGTTCAGGCCCCACAACTAAAATTAAATAATATATATTTTTTTTATTTCTTGGGTCCAGTCGTGGAGCCTGATCTCTGGGCCTGGGCACTGTCCCTCAGCTCTTCAGCTAGCGCTCTACCACTTGAGCCACAGCACCACTTCCGGCTTTTTTCTTTTTGCTTATGTGGTGCTGAGAAATCGAACCCAGGGCCTCAGGCATGCAAGGCAAGCGTTCTTGTTTTTGTTTTATTTTGGGTCTGGTCCTGGGCCTGAACTCTGAGCCTGGGCGCTGCCCCTCAGCTCTTCAGCTCAAGGCTAGCGCTCTACCACTTGAGCCACAGCACCACTTCGAGCTTTTTTTTTTTTTTTTTTTGCTTATGGGTGCTGAGGAATCGAACCCAGGGCCTCAAGCATGCAAGGCAAGTGCTTTACCACTGAGCCACCTTCCCAGCCCGCAAGGCAAGCGTTCTACCACTGGCAAGGTGGCCCAGTGGTAGAGTGCTTGCCTTGCATGCATGAGGCCCTGGGTTTGATTCCTCAGCACCACATGAGCAAAAAGCCGGAAGTGAGCTGTGGCTCAAGTGGTAGAGCGCTAGCCTTGAGCTGAAGAGCTGAGGGACAGCGCCCAGGCCCAGAGTTCAGGCCCCACAACCGGACCCCAAAATAAATAAATAAATAAATAAAAATAAATAAAAAATTTTTTAAATCCTCACAATTACTAGTGTTTCTTTGAAGGTAAAAGCAACTCTTCCTCTGAACTCTATTTTCCATATTTCAGAGCAAATAAAATTTATCAAACATCCTATTTTTCATTATTTGTTCATAAAGTGTTTTCCTTTCTGTTCCAAAATAAACTTTCATTCATGTTAACACCACTGAGAAAATAAAACATTCTTAAATCAAGAAAAGTGAACCAATAACGGTTAAAACCCTAAATTTGATAAGGCCTTAATTTCCAAATACAAAGCTTAAAAATACTTTTATTTTTGTACTAAAACTTATAATATTCCTTCAAATATTAACTTTTTCCAAGATTTAATCGAAGCTTTCTGCAGACACACAATCATTATATAAGTGTAAGAATCATAACATACATTATAATTACAGGGAGGGAGCCTACTTTGCAATGTAAAATTGGTGAGAGGTATCTTCTGCTCTCTCCAGAGCATATGAGCACCAAATTGCCTATACTATCTAATGTAATATACTGACATACTTAATGTGCACAACAATCGATTTCTCCAGAAGAGAGAGATCTGATTATCAGACTACTTAAAATCACTGCAGTAGGCTTAGAAAATAGTTATGAAAACGACGGCTCATGGCAAATTATAACACTCACCATACATATCTATACAAGAACTGTTTTTAATTTCCATGTTCTCAGTGGCAAAACCCAATCTCAGGTTTTTCATTCATCGAATCATGAATACACAGACTCCTAAGAATACTCCACTCATTCGATGCCCAGACATTTGGGGACCTTTTAGGAACAAGAAAGGAAAGACTAGTAAGTATATTACATGTGTAATAGTATCAAATTCAAGTTATTTTACATTATAACTCCAGAAGCTGCTTTTTTTTTGGGGGGGGGGGCGGAAGGGTTCCTCACTAGGTTACTGGGTAAGTAATCTAAGGGCTTTATTTTCCTTTTTTCCGCCTGCATGTTAATTTGTGCAACTAAGTTTAAGAGTAACGAATGCACTGTACAGCTTCAAACATTCGTGCAAGTCCACACTACGGAGGGTGCGGAATGGGAAGCGGTGGCCCCAGAGCTCACGCAGGTCGGTCGGCAGCTCGCTCGCACTAGCTCACCGGGCTCCACAGATCCAAGTCCTAGGCCCCGAAGTGCTCTCGCAGCTCAGCAAGAGCCCGCCAATGCCTCCCCCATTCCACCTCCACCTCACCACCCCGCGTGCCGCCACGACACCCGTAAATGACCAGGAGGCGGGGCGGCCCGACCAAATTACACGCCCGGACCAAATTACACGCCCGACCAAATTACACGCCCGGACCGTTCCCACACGGAGCAGCCATCACCCGGCAGCCGTAAAGCCAGCCCGCCGCGCAGCTCCGCACGTCAATTTTCCGCGTCGCCTTGATGACGTCACGCCCGCGACCCAGGGCTGTTGCCCCGTCCCCTTTCCCAGGGCGTCCTGATTGGACTGGATTGCAGAGCCAGAAATGGTTTGCCCGGGTTTTGGAGCTGGCCGGCTGGGAGCCTTAACCTTTCAGGCGTGCCAGAAATTCTAGGCAAGATTCTTCTTCTTTTTTCGGCGGCCGTGGGGCTTGAATTTGGGACCCGAGAGCTGTCCTTGAGCTCTTTTTTATTTTTTCCTCGAGGCTAGTATTCTCCCACTTTGATCCACGTCTGCCTTTCTGGTGGTTTAGTGGAGATAGAATCTTGTGGACTTTCCTGCCTGGGCTGGCTTCGAACCGTGAGAATCCTATCTCAGCTTCCTAAATAGCTAGGGTTTGCAGGTATGACCCGCCAACGCCCCGCTGGGCAAGGTTCTTGAATGTTAAAGTTGCAATCATCTCGATCAGAAAGTGAGGCTGCAAAAATCTAAGGTTGGTGTGAGGACATCATTGCAAAATACAAGAGGGACTGACCATGGTCTGTGGGCATGCCCAGGATTGATGGGGACTCCAATGGCAGGTGGTAACAGGAATAGAAGTCCCTGTCATCATGAAGTTGATATTCTCATTGGAGATGCTTGGAAATGATAACTGAGAAAATCGGAAGCTTTTTAGTAGGACCCTTGACAAAACAAAACAGGCTTGAGATGGACATTTCCCTAACCCACCCACCTGAACAGATTTCCAACTGATTTGTGAGAGCTTTAGACCTGTTAATTACTACAGTGTGAAATTACTACAGTATTATTTTATATTTTATATTTATTACAGTGTGAATTACTACAGGATGTAAATGTTGGTCCACACCCAACAGGGGGAAAAAGATTGGTTTTTTTGCTTGTTTTCTTGGAGGGAGAGGTAAGGGCACCATGGACTAGACTTGAAAAAAACCTAAGAGGAATACTTTATTGGTGACCAGAAACCACACCAGAGATCCAATCAAGAAATACTGCCAGTTGGCAAAAGTATTTTCCCTCAGAGTAGCATGCTCAAGGCTCCTCAAACCTGCATGGCCTTTTTTTTTTTTTTTGTAAAAGAAAACTCATTTCTTAATAAACTTTTCAATCTTTTTAGCTCTTTTTCATCCTGACTCCCAGAAGCTCATTTGATAAGTTTTTAAGGGAGTTTTGTAATGTACTTATATTTAATCCTCTCTAGCATTGACTTGAATTTGTGTGTGACTGGTTAGAGATAGTTGGTTAATCCTGGTTCTAGAACCGGTTTTTTGTTTTGTTTTGGGTTGGCTGTTTTTGGTTTGGTTGTGGTTCTTGAACTCAGGACCTGGGCCCCGTCCCTGAGCCTCTATGTTCAAGTTTAGCCCTCTATTACTTGAGCCACAGCACCACTTCCAGTTTTTGAGTAGTTAGTTGGGGATAGTCTCATGGTGACTTTTCTGCCCGGCTGCAAACCATGGTCCTCAACTCAGCTTCCTGAGTAGCAAGGATTATGGACATCCGGCCTAGAACTTCCTTTCTATTATCCTTTTTGAATGATTACTACTTTAAAAATCCCTTTACAAGATGCCGGGATGTAGCTCCTCGGTGGTACAGCATTGGCCAAGAATAAAGAAAGCCTGAGGTTGATCCCCAGCCTATAAATACATACATATATAAATCTGGCCTTAAAAAAGTGAACACAAGCTGGGCACCAGTGGCTCTCACATTTAATCCTAGCTACTCAAGAGGCTGAAATCTGAGGATCACGCAGTTCAAAGCCAGCCCAGGCAGGAAAGTCCGTGAGAATCATATCTCCAATAAATCACCAGAAAACCAGAAGTGGTGCTGTAGCTCAAGTGGTAGAGCACTGTCCTTGAGCTGAAGAGCTCAGGGACAGAGACCAGGCTCAGAGTTCAAGCACCACGACTGACCAAAAAAAAAGAACACATATATAGACATTTGTGGATTATACATTTTGATTTGGTAATCAAGACTAATCATTCAAAGTCATATCCTTCATGGCACTCTCCAAGAATAAGAAGCTTTAGGTAGTTCTCATTGTCAGCATCATTAATCATTTTTTGGACACAGGTCTCCCTATATAGTTTAGACTGGCTTTTAAGATGAGATCCTCCTGCCTCAGACTCCCAAATCTGAGATGTCATATGTACTACCACACCTAGCTTATATTCAACCTTTTTTAGAAAGGTAAACAAGTGTGCTGGAATAACAGGTGCCCTGAGATTGAAGAAAACGTAGGCAGATGGAGACTTACTGATAAAAGCATAGTGTCCAGTGGATCTTTGTGAAATGGGAAGGCTTATATAACTGTTAGGACAAATGGGCCTTCATTCAGACAGAATCACACCTGTAATCCTAGTTACTCAAGGGCTAAGATCCAGAGGATTGCAATTCAATGCCAGTGCAGGTAGAAAGCTTCATTAGACTCTAAAATCAAGCTAGGTACATGACTCAAATGGTAGAGTGACAGCAGTGCAACAGGCCAACAAGTACAAGGCCATGAGTACTAGCAAAAACAAAACAAAAAGCAAGCACACACACACACACACACACCAAAAAGTGAATTTTTTCAGGCCGGAACACACACACACACACACACACACACACACACACACCCCAAAACCAAAACCAAAAAGTGAATTTTTTCACACACACACACACACACACACACACCAAAAAGTGAATTTTTTCAGGCCGGAACACACACACACACACACACACACACACACACACACACACACACACCCCAAAACCAAAACCAAAAAGTGAATTTTTTCACACACACACACCAAAACACACACACACACACACACACACACACACACACACACACACACACACACACCAAAACCAAAAAGTGAATTTTTTCAGGCCGGAACACACACACACACACACACACACACACACACACACCAAAACCAAAAAGTGAATTTTACACACACACACACACACACACACAAACACACACACCAAAACCAAAAAGTGAATTTTTTCAGGCCGGAACATACCTGGCTTATCTGGAGCCAATAGTAAGGCACATTACTAGCCTTGATGGCACCAGGGGCTGGGTTGTAACACCTACATACAGCTCTAATGAGGTTTCGTTAACTGCAGAGAATACAACCAGGGCTAGCATTCATAATGGTTTATTGCTCAAGATGATTAGTCAGGTTTAGTTAAATACCTTTATTAAAATAGTTCACTTTGGGGCTGGGAAGGTGGCTCAGTGGTCGAGTGCTTGCCTTGCATGCATGAAGCCCTGGGTTCGATTCCTCAGCACCACATAAGCAAAAAGAAAGAAGCCGGAAGTGGCGCTGTGGCTCAAGTAGTAGAGCGCTAGCTTGGAGCTGAAGAGCTGAGGGACAGCGCCCAGGCCCAGAGTTCAGGCCCCACGACCGGAACCCCCCCCCACACCAAAAATAGTTCATTTTATTTCTAGCCTTATGTCTCACATCAAGCCAGTACTACCATACCCCCACTCCATTGCCACACCTGTTACTGTAAGTTCTGACCATAATGAAATGCTAGAAAGGCTTTTGAACATACCAACTCCTTATCATGTTTCTACAACCATGTTTTGGCTGGTTCTCTGGCTGAAAATATCTCCCTAGGGCTTGAAAACATCACTTCTCCAGTGTTGTGTATCTTCAAGCCCTTTAAAGTTATGAATCCTCTTCTTACCGCTATCCCAACAAGCCCAGTGTGATTTTGAGAGGCCCTGTGTCACAGGTTGTGTCCCTGAACATACTTGCTAGTTTTGCCAAGAATGCAAAGTCCCAACAACTGTTTATCCAGATCACTTTTCAGTTTTTCAGGGGACATTAATCAGAGTTGAAGAGAAATACCCCATGAAAAGAGCAAACTTGTTCCCACTTACTCTAAAAGTAGATCACTCTCCTACTATGCATGTATGCATACATTCATCTAGACCCACCTTCACCACTGATGTGTGATGTAATGGTATGCAAAACTGGTGCATCCATGAAGCAATGGCCTCTCAGGGTTAGTTTTACTTTCAGGAAGTTGGTGTATTACTACTTCATTCATTCATGTTTGTGTTGGTCTTGGGACTTGAACACAGGACCTGGGCATTGTCCCTGAGTTTTGCTCAAGGCTAGCACTCTCCCACTTGGAAGCACAGCTCGCCTACTGCTTTTGGTGGTTAACTAAGAGATCCGTTTCAGTTTTTTCTGCCTAGGCTGGTTTCTAACCATGATCCTAAGATCTCAGCCTTCTGAGTAGTTAGGATTACAAACCTGAGCCACCAATACTCACTTTTTCATTTATTTTTTGACAGGGTCTCTCTATTTAGCTCACAAACTGGCCTCAAGCTCATGATCCTATTGCCTCATCATCCTGAGTGCTTGAATGTCTAATTAGTGCTACTGCCTCTGCCATAGTAATTATTTCTTTGACACAGATCTCTTCTATTGCAGTGAATAGAGTAGCATGATCTTATTGGCTTTTTATATATAGTCTTTCCCTAGCAATAATACATACTTTTTATAGTGACTGTGAGATTTGCTGTGTCTGGGTTCTAATATTAAATATCAACCCTTTTCCTGTCCTTTTACTCTTTTCCATTCCATTTACATTGGAATTTCCACGGACTAAATGCCCACCTCTACACCTTGATCGACTGGCACTTTTACTCATTTCACAACTTCTCTTCACCTAATTATGTACTCATCTCTCAGGAATCAAAATCACCATTTCCTTCAAACAATTTGATTTGTTTTGCAGAAGTATTTTGAAATTCCTTAACCTTATTCCCAAACAAGATTAGGTAGTTGTTAGGTGCATTTGTATTAGCACATACCACAACTGGGATAATGGTACACTGTGTAATTTATTCTAACAGTGTTTAGTTGCTCAAGAGAAAGGAATGAAAATTGTTGGGTTCATCCATGTATGTATTTTGACAGTCGACTGTAGAAGTAAAATGGAAGGGTAAAGGAAGACAGTTATTTGCAAGAGAAGAGCTACTATATTAGACATTCTTCAGAAAAACAGAACCTTTAGTATATCAGAAGAAAACAAATAACAGATTGGTCTTAAGAACTTGACTCACAATTGTAAGGGTTGCTAGATATGATATCTACAGGGCAGGATAACAGGTTCGTTTAGGTAAGAGTTGAGTTTATAGCCTTGAGTTCTATTCTACAGACCAACAGGGCAGAAACTCAGGCAACGTTTCTACTTATAGTCTTCATGATTCATTCCATCTTCCAAAACCCTCAGTCTTAAAACCTTCAACTGAGAACTTTCTGCTCTTAAAAACAAACTACTGAGCCCCATAATCCAACTAGTAGATGGCTAAAACAACTATCACATCTGTCAGTGTCTATTAGTATGTCAACAATAGGGCCAAAAAAGCCAATTTTCAGTAAACAAATTCAGATTAAGGAAGAACACTTGAAATTTCCTTTGTGAAGTAATTTTCCCAAAGTGCCTAAAGTTCAACATCATGGATTATTCTGTGGGAGATTCCAAAAAGGTTAAAGCCTTGATTCCTGATGTCCCAAAACTTCTCAGCTATACAATAAATTTTGCACACAAAAATGTAGATTCAGTGGCTCACGCCTGTAATCCTATCTACTGAGGAGGCTGAGATCTGAGAATTACAGTTCACAGCCAGCAGGGGCAGAAAAGTCCATGAGACTCTTATCGCCAATTAAGCACCAGAAAACCAGAAGTGGTACTGTGGCTAAAGTGGTAGAACACTGGCCTTGAACTGAAGACTGCAGGAAAAAGCAACCAGGCCCAGAGTTCAAGCCCCACAACTGACCAAAAAAAAAAAAAAAAAAGATTCACATTGCAAACTGTCTGAGAAATGTACAACTTGTTTTCCCTAGGCCATGAAAACAGATGCCTAACACATACTAGTGAAACAATTACTTAAAATATACACTAAGGGTTTAAAGGTGGACAGAGCAGAAACTTATTTCCTAACTATATTAATATATTAAATGTATTATTTTCTTTTTATGTTGTTAAAAGATGTGATCTAGAATCTTTTTATTATTTAAAAAAGCGTCAGACACTGGTGGCTCAGGAGGCTGAGATCTCAGGATCATGGTTCTTAGATAGCCTGTGACTCTTATTTCCAATTAACCACCAAAAAGTAAGAAGTGGAGCTGTAGTTCAGTAGACAGAGTAGTAGCCTTGAGTGAAAAAGTCAAATGATCTTTGTTGCTTTATATGTCCCTCTCCCATGGTATAACCCCTGCTTTCATTGTATTTGATGTTGTTATAATTTGTGGAGGGAAAGGGAAAAAACAAATTGTTTAAATAGGGATACAGGTGGACCCATTGCAACAATGAGACGTACACGGTACAAGTTGCTATGTCGAAAACGAACTTTACAATTTTGGTGGGGGGGCGGAAAGGAGGGTGGAGTGGGGGGGGTGGGGGAAGATGGGATGGGAAGGGGAAGACCTCGAGTTTAAGCCTCAGGGCTTCAATAGATGAATGAATGAATGAAAGAGCAGTTTTAGGTTAGCAGAAAAACTGAGCAGAGGGTACAGACTTCCCATGTGCTCTTGCCCACACATAATCCTGACCACTGCCAAGTGCCTTCAGCAATGTGACACATTTCTTACAGCCATGAGAGAACCATGCACAGCGTAGTTTCAAGACCCTAAAAACCCTAAGTTCCACCTATTCAACCTTCCCCACTAATTTCTAACATCCATTTATTATCTCCAATTTTATCCACTTACCTATTTTATTTTGATTTTAAAACCACTTCAACACATATACACTGAAAATCTAAATCTAAGTTACCCCGTATTTCCAAAGGATGTTTCTACAATAGTACTTACTTGGCATTGCATTTTGTAATTACTTTATTTGACCCCCGTACTCAACCAGAACTTTTACTGAACTCGTAATAGATGGTCTATTTATTGAAATGCCTGGATTAGAGAAATAAGATCTGACTACTAGGTGCTAAGTATGGGGAGCCTGGATGTTGTCTTTATGCTGTTTATACCATAATGCACTATAACTATTAAAAAAAACAGTACACCATATGTAAACATATTTATAACATATATTTGTCACCAGCAGATCACAAAGAGGTAACAAAGGTTTACTTAAGTTTATAATACAAATCCTGTGAAAACAATTTCTCATCTTCTCTGCAGTTCACAATATTCTATTTATATAAATTTAAAGCAGTTATCACTTAAAACTCATTTTTTAAAAAAATCAGTAATTTAATTCACACTTCAGAAACGTGAAATGAAGGACTGGGTGGGGAAATATTAAGAAACCTGTAGAATTACCAAACTGTCACAGCATTATTTTCTTTTATAAAACATCCCAACACAACATAAACATTATGGAAAACATGATGTTAAACATTATGGAAAACATGATGTTAAATCAGAGATTTTTTGGCTTAGTTCTGTCCCTGAGTCTCTTGTTTTTAAAAAATCAAATTTAATAAAGGCTATTTCAGAACTGACACACAGCTCTTATCTCTATACTGCATGGGGAATACATTAAGACAAGAGGCTATACATGCTGAAATGGTCCCAGAAATGTCATTTTGCTTGTGTCTCTGTTGCAAGGTTATCTGAGCCACTGATGCACATAATCCTAAAGAACTATCAGCATGTCTCTTAAGCTGCTAAAATATAACATGTGAAACTACAAATCAAAAAAGAATGATATCAGTTATTAATAAATATTAAATTTCTAAATGGATCTGTAAACTATATACACTAAATTGTGGTAATATACCATAGGAACAAACACTTTTGATGCTTCCAGAAAGTGGCTGTCTCCTTAATCTTAAAATTGGCCCACATTTCCATTTAATAACTTAATTTCAATCATTATGTGTTTATAATACATACACAGGTATATCGTCTTGCAAATGATAAAAAACTGGATTTAAGAAGCACATTCTGAATCAAATTAAGACTAATTGTTGGAATTTAAAACTTTGCTATTTATCTCAAATTTACTTGCTAGGCTTATATTGTTAGGGCACTAAATGTAGATCACCTTTTCTAGTCAAGTATGGCAAAATGTTCTCTATAAACAAATCTGTACAACCACCTTAGGGCATTTCAAAGAGACATAATAATGATCTGTCCAACTGTACATTTCATCATAATGTAATCTCCATTGCAAACTCAATTCAAAGAAGCTAACGATCAATAACTTTTCAAAAGCTGCTGCTGAAGCAGTATCCTAAAATGATGCATTCTTATTCACTACAATAAGTACCTCATTGTATAGATGGGATATTGAGGCACAGACTTTTCTTTTTGACAGGGTCTTAAAGACTGTCTTTGAACTCAAGATTTTCCTGCATCAGCCTCCCAACTTTTCATCATATGCTAATTCCCTAAAATAATGGTGGGGGGAATAAGGCAGACAGAGAAACCAGCTTTAACTATAGACAGAACTGAACACCTATGGGTTATAATGAATTCAAACTTCACATGAATTGATATAGTTAACTAATCTGACCATGTCACAACTGCTAGTTTAACCTCTTGCAAAACTCTTAAGCATGGACTTGACAAATACCATTTAACTACCTGCCTTCTCTGACCAGGTGATAAAGATTAGCCAGTGCTTATACATATACATAGACATATATATGTATGTAAATACACACACATATATACATATACATGCATATATACATACATGTATATATACATATACATATATATATATATATATATATATATAAAAGAAGTCCTGCATATGGAATCATATGCAATTAGAAGGTCAATTAGAAGACTTTGGTACCCTTTTCAGAAAAAAACTTCAATACTTCTAAAGGCAAACTTAAGCATATGGCATTTTATTTTGTACTCATTAAGTAAATAATGTATAACCACTTTTGACCAGCATTCTGTCAGGAAGTAACGTTATCTTTCTCTTAGCTACCATTCCAGTTCTACAGGGTATTTGCCAGTGAGACAAGCGGTACAATGACCAGACTTTTCAAAATATTCCAGACCATTTCCATTTTCTTGAATCCTAATGTCATGCTTTTTTAGTTTCTCTTGTTTAAATTTTATCTTTTCTTGTACAGATGAAACCAGTCCTTCTACTGACAGATACACAACACTGTTTGCTCCTGCAGGGACAAAGAGGGAGAAACAGAAGGTTGAGAGAGTCCTTTAAAAGGAACAAATACTTTGTACTTTGACATAGCATAATGTCAGGAAAGAAATTCTTTTTAGCCTTTCTTTAAAAAAAAAGATATAGTTGTACAGGTTTGTAATATCAGTACGCTAAAACAGAAACATAGAAAGTTCAAAGCAAGCCTGCACAACTTGCTTGAGACCCTGACCCAAAAGTTAAAGGATGTTAATCTACTAGTAGGCAGAGTGTTTACCTAGTAGTATGTATAAATACTCTGAATTTAATCTCCATAGTGAGAGAGGAGAAAAACAAAAAACAGAAAACTCTAGACTCTTTTAATACTTTAATGGGAACAAAGGGTGTAAAATGACTAAAACAGCATAGAATGCTTCAAGTCTAAAAGGATTTAATAAGCATGATCAGAAGAATGATATCAGCCAAAAGTAACCTGGCTTGTACTTACTAAAGCACAATTACTAAACATTTTATTTTTATTGGTTGGTTTTTATTTGTTGTGATGTATTGGGGCTTGAACTCAGGGTCTGACAATGTACTTCAGCATTTGGTTCATGAAACTAAACAATTTAAGCCATACCTACATTTTTGGTGTGTTGCTAGGTAAGTGGAGGTAAGAGTCTACAGACTTTTCTGGGTAGGGTGGCATTGAACTGAGTAGCTGAAATCAGTGATATTTAGATACTTTCTGTGATTTTAAATGTATGATTTCTTTTTTTTTTCTTCTGGCCAGTCATGGAGCTTGAATTCAGGGCCTGAGTGTTGTCCTTGAGCTTTCCTTGCTTAAGGCTAGCACTCTACCACTTAAGCCACAGCTCCTCTTCTAGCTTTTTTTTGTGATTAATTAGAGATGAGAGTCTCATGGACTTTTCTGCCCAGACTGGCTTCGAACCACCATCCTCAAATTTCAGCCTCCTTTATATCTAGGATTTATAGGCCTGAGCCTATAAAGTGCCAGGCTTGTAAGATGTCTTATCCAGACTTCATTTTTATAATTAAGCCTACAATAAGCTTTTAACTTTTGAAACACATCCATATCTAATCATTCTATTAGAGCCTATAATAAAATAATGTCTTAATGATATGCCTGCAGCTCCTTCAAACCTCTTCTTCCTACTTGTACTGCACCTTGAAGTAACACAGCATTTACTGTGGTGGGGATATAGTCTTTCAAAAGTGCTGAATATATATAACTATATAATTGAACATTAGGTTTGGCAAGTTTTAGATTTTCTATTAACAAGTATATGTGTGTGTGTGCCAGTCCTGGAACTTGAACTCAGGACCTGAGCACTGTTGCTGAGCTTCTTTTACTCAAGGCTAGTGCTTTAGCACCTGAGCCACAGTGCCACTTCTGGCTTTTTTTTTTGTCGGTTGTGGGTCTTGAACTCTGGGCCTGGACTCTGTTCCTCAACTCTTCAGCTCAAGGCAAGCATTCTACCATTTGAGCCACAGCTTCACTTCTGGCTTTCTGGTGGTTAACTGAAAGATAAGAGTCTCACAGATGATCCTCCCTGGGCTCACTTTGAACTGTGATCCTCAGACCTCAGCCTCCTGAGTAGCCAGAATTACAGGTATGAACCACCGGTGCCCACCTTTCTTCTGGCTTTTTTGATAACTAATTTGAGATAAGAGTCTCATGGACTTTTTTTTGTCCAGGTTGGCTTACCAAGATCCTCAGATCTCAACCTGTTGGGCAACTAGGTAAACCACCAGCACCCTCCAAAATTGTATACCTTTTTTTTGTTGTTGTTTTTACTCCTGGGGCTTGAACTCAGGGACTGGACACTGTCCCTGAGCTTCTTTTGCTCAAGGCTAGCATTCTACCACTTGAGCCATGGCACCACTTCTGGCTTTTTCTGCTTATGTGGTACTAAGGAATCGAATCCAGGACTTCATGCATGCTAGACAGGCACTCTACCACTAAGCCACATTCCCAGCCCTGTATACAATTTTTAATACCTACCTAGGTATTCTGCAAGATGATCAAATTCTGGCTTGTTGGCAATCAGCTCTTCTTTTGTGGGAATGTTTATTCCCATAAAGCATGGATATCTAATTGGTGGTGAAGCTACTCGAATGTGTACCTTGAAAAGAAATTCAAACACTCAGAATAGTTATATAAAACTTTTCATTCATTATGCAACATAAAACTGACAGACAACACTGTAACAACATATAGGTATAAGGTAAACTATGAAACTTGTTTCACTGATTAATACATGACATTTTCATTTTCTTTTACCATCTATTAATAAAAGTTTTCTTTCTTTAGATCTCATTTAATGACTCTACATTCCTAGTGCTACTTTCATATTCTGTTAACACTTGGATTGTATCTTTGTCTCCCTTTTATTTTACCATATGAAATATAGAGCTATGATCCATTAAGTTGTAACAAATATCTACTATTTACTGATATAGAACTATTTTTCCACTGGGTACAGGTGGCTCACACCTGTAATCCTAGTTACTAAGGAGGCTGAGATTTGAGGATTGTGTCAAAGCCAGCCCAGACAGAAAAGTCCTCGTGAGACTCTTATCTCCAATAAACTACTCAAAAAAGCTCAAAGTGGTGCTGTGGCTCTAGTGGTAGAGCGCTAGCCCTAAGACAGTCTCAGGGATAGCACCTGGACCCTAAGTTCAAGCCCCAGAACCAGGGGGGAAAAAAAAACCTATTTTTTTCCAATTATTTTTCAACTTAATCTTCAAAGAAATGTTATAACTGAGTCCTATTTCATCACACTATTACATTACTTTGTATCACATTTTGCTAAACTATTCTTCTAAAGATAGATATTTAAGCCATTTCTAAGTTCTTTGTTTTTTGCGTACTGTGTCTTTACTATAATAAATATTGAACTGATACCTTTGTTTGTCTTTTTGTTTGTTTGTTTGTTTGTTTTGGTCCGGTCGTGGGGCCTGAACTCTGGGCCTGGGCACTGTCCCTCAGCTCTTCAGCTCAAGGCTAGCGCTCAGCCACTTGAGCCACAGCACCACTTCCAGCTTTTTGCTTTTTGCTTATGTGGTGCTGAGGAATTGAACCCAGGGCCTCAGGCATGCAAGGCAAGCGCTCTACCACTGAGCCACCTTCCCAGTCCTAATACCTTTGTTTTTAACTACATAATTATCACAGAATTTCAAAGAATGAGATGATCATAATCATTACCCACCAAAAAAATGGCTGAAAAGTTATAATTTTAAAATATTTTAAGTATGGTAAATGGAACTGTGGCTCAAGTGGTAGAGCTCCAACCTTAGATATAAAATCTAAGGGAGAGCACCCAGTCCCTGAGTTTGAGTCCTAGTATAGGCAGAAAAAAGAAAAAAGAGAGGGAAGGAGGGAGAAAGGGAATTTTTCACTCAAGGTTGGCATTCTACCACTTGTGTCATATCTCATACCTTGAGACTCTTATGCTTTTTCACTCAAAGCTAGTGCTCCTACCATTTTGAGCCACAATGTCACTTCCAGTTTTCTGGTGGTTAACTGGAGATAAGAGTCTCAGACTTTTCTAACCAGGCTGGCTTCCAACCGTGATCCTCAGATCTCAGCCTCCCAACTAGCTAGGATTAGAGGTGTGAACCAGTGCCTGGTACTCAGCTGCCTTTTGGGGGGGGGGGGGGCGCACGCTGGTCCTGTAGCTTGAACTCACGGCCTGGGCACTGTCCTTGAGCCTCTCTGTGCTCAAGGCTAGCATTCTACCACTTGAGCCACAGCACCACTTCTGGCCTTTTCTGTTTATATGATGCTGAGGAATTGAACCCACACTCATGAGCACAAGGCAAGCACTCTACCACTAGGCCACATTCACAGCCCCCTCAGCTGACATTTTTAGAAACAAATTTTCATGTTCAAATTTTCTGTTAACTCATTCAGCAATCCTTCAAGCCTTTATACAACTGAAGAGTTACTGGGCTTGCTTCTGAATTAAGTTCTAAATTAGGAAATTTGGCTAAGACCACTAAGCCTTTCTCCTTACAGCAATAGTGTGGTTTGCTTTATCGTTCCTGTGTTCCAAATAGAAGTTACTTACCTCCTTTGCACCAGATTCTTTAAGTAATTTTATTATGGGTGAGATGGTATTGCCTCTTACAATTGAGTCATCTATAAGAACAATTCTTTTGCCTTTAAAATTGTCTGATAATACTCCAAACTTTTTTGCCACACCAAGTTGTCTTAACCTCATGTTTGGCTGAATGAAGGTTCTTCCTACGTAACGGTTTTTACACAATACCTCCACATATGGAAGTCCACACTGGCAAAGAAGAAATAAAAATGGACAATGAGCAGCAGTATTTGGACATTTCCAGGCTCCCATTTTCTTCTCTAGCTTTCATTGCTACTTTAATATGTGAAACTTTAAATTTTGATGTTATTCTGAATTTACCATTACCAGAATAAATTTTTTACCTACCATTTAACCTATTTTTATGAGAGAAGAATGACATTCTTTTTAGATTTTTGCAGTGTTCACATCTGCAATGGACATCTTGGGGATGGGAGCCAAATCTAAACATGAAATTCATTTATGATTGGTAGACTCCTTGTACACATAACCTCAAAGTAATTTATATATCACTTTTAGTGTGTCTGAGTTTTGCCAATGACTAGGTATTGGAAATTTCCATTTGTGGCATTAGATTGGTGGTCAAAACTTTTGGATTTTGGATTAAGTGTGCTCAATCTGTAATTCTACTAAACTCATTACATATTCATCATATTATTTTAAAAAAAGGAGTAGGCCAACATATGCTAGTCTTCAGGTGAAGTTTTTTATAGTCTTCAGAAAACTGCTATTGAATGAAAAGGTTAGTAAGTAATTCTTGCAAAGAAAATATACTCCAAGCCTTCTTTTCTCCTTACAGTAAAGTTAATGAATTTCTCTTTATAGGCCAAGAATTCTTATTCTACTAAGAGAACAATTTACTGCATATAAATTAAGAGAAAATACCTTTGCTGCGTAACCAAGAGCAGCGGGTGTAGCAGATTCTGGAACAGTGCTAACCATGTCTGCATCCACAGGGGCTTCAATTGCCAGCTGCTGACCACAACGGTATCTGACTGTATAAACCATTTGCTCTGGTGGGTTTGAAAAAGAAAACAGTTTATTTCTACTTGGCTACTCTAAACGGCTAGTGATAGAATTCTACATAATGAGTCTAAAAAGAAAAGCAATATATAAAACAAAGTGGAAACTAGGGATCTATTGTATGGTACATCTAAAACCTGATCTAAATGCAGTCCAAAAAACCAATCCTGATTCCTAAAAGAAAATCAGATCTAGAGTTCAAAGGAAATAGTGACCTTATTATTTGCTGGATAACTAATATATGTATAATATATAATTATGTGCCTCCCAAAAGTCATGGGAGCACATGGAGTCAAGAACTGCCATGTTTCATTGAGGCAAATAAGAGGCTTACATTAGCAGTCAAAGAAATGAAGTTTCCTTACCTTCAAAGATGCTATCTGGTCTTGCAAAATAAACATATTCAAATATACAAAAAGCCACTGGGTTTCCTTCAGACCTTGAAATAATGTCAAGAGTTCGGACATTATGTCTGGATATTTCCACAATTTCCCCAGGCAAGACTTCCCGGCAATATCTTGAAAAACAATGTTAAGACAAAAAAATTCTAATAAATCAGTATTTAAAGCTGCTAATAACTCCAATTATAAAACACAGAGTTTCTGTTACACAAAGAGTGGATTCATTTAAGTTTAAGATGGCTTGAAAAAGAGAGAAAAGGGCCAGATACTGGTGGCTCACACCTGTAATCCTAGCTACTCAGGAGGCTGAGATCTGAGGATCACAGCCCAGATAGGACAGTCCTTAAGATGCTTACATCTTCACTTAATCACCAGAGAACCAGAAGTGGTGCTATGACTCAAAGTGGTAGAGCACTAGTCTTGAGCAAAAGAGCTCAGGACAGTACCCAGGTCCTATTCAAGTTCCATGACAAATGAAGAAAAAAAGTACTATATATATATATATGTATGTATACTCATAAACCTATTTTGTAAAACAACAAAAGGAAAACGTATGCCTTACTTATTAAGTTCTTTAAATTTTTCTGTTATCTTTAAGTTCTAATTAAGAATCTTTAAAATACCCTACTTTTTAATTTTTGAAAAAGCAAATGATAAAGAGGGATGAGACTGAGGGAAGTAACACAGATCAAGATGCAATGTATACATATACTGTTTTGTTAAATGACATCTCTTTTATACAACTAAATAAGATAATAATAAAAAAAAGAAAAGTAAGTAGTAAAGAAAGCATTTTTTTTTTTACCATAGCTTAAGTTTATCCTGTGCCAAGAAAGTCCTTCCTTTCTAAAATCTTTTGGTATTTTGTTTATTATTTTTTTTTTTTGGGGGGGGGGTCCGGTCATAGGGCCTGAGCTCTGAGCCTGGGCACTGTCCCTCAGCTCTTCAGCTCAAGGCTAGCGCTCTACCACTTGAGCCATAGTACCACTTCTGGCTTTTTTCTTTTTTGCTTATGTGGTGCTGAGGAATTGAACCCAGGGCCTTGTGCATGCAAGGCAAGCGCTCTACCACTGAGCCACATTCCCAACCCCTCTTTTGGTATTTTGAAAGAAAGATGACACTTTAGAGCTGAGCACTGATGGCTCATGCCTATAATCCTAGTTACTCCAGAAGCTGTGATCTGAGGATTGTGGTTCAAAGCCAGCCTGGGCAGAAAAGTCCATGAGATTCTAACCTACAATTAACCACCAGAAAACTGGAAGTGGCGCTGTGGCTCAAGTGGTAGAGCACTTGCCTTGAACTTAAGAGCTCAAGGACAGCGCCCAGGTCCAGAGTTCAAACCCCACTCCTGCCCCCCCCAGACCAAAAAAAAAAAAAAAGAAAAAAAGAAAAAAGATAACACTTTAATGATCAGGAGGTGGTGTTATGGGACTATTTAAGCCATGCAACTGCAGAGCACAATGAATGTAACAATGCATTTACAAGTGCTTTCTTACAAATTGCATCAGTGAAAATAATTTTGGGCAAATATCAAAAGAGGGACAGGTGGGCTGGGAATGTGGCTCAGTGGTAGAGCGCTTTCCTTGCATGCTTGAGGCCCTGGGTTCAATTCCTCAGCACCACATAAGCAAAAAGAAAAAAAAGCTGGAAGTGGTGTTGTGGCTCAAGAGGTAGAGCGCTAGCCTTGAGCCGAAGAGCTGAGAGATAGCGCCCAGGTCCAGAGCTCAGGCCCCATGACCAGATCAAAAGAGGGCCAGGTATAATTGTTTATTCCTATAATCCCAGCTACTTGGGAAAAAGAGACAGAAGAACTGCAGTCTGAGGCCAGCATGAATAAATAGCAGGACCCTATCTCAAAAGCCAGGTAAGGTGGTACATGTCTATAATTCTAGTCATATAAGTGGCATAGGTAGGGGGATTGGGGCACAAGACATTTTCTTAAAAATAAAGTAAAAATAGGCTAGGGTAGAGCAACTGCCTATGAAGCATAAAGCCCTAAGTTGTACCACTTAAAAATCATAATTTTTCTTTTCTTTCTTTAGTCATTTGCTTTTTAAATTTGAGACAAGTTTGCCCAGATCAAATTCCTACTCAAGTAATGCTTCCACCCCAGCCTCCTGAGTGTACAACTATATGAGTTTGTTATCTAGTATGAAAACAACCTTTTTGCTCTTGCTCTTGTTATACATATAACTCAGGTTGGCCTCAACCTCAGGATCCTCCTTCCATACTATCAAAGTACTGGGATTATAAGTATGAGCCACTATACTTGGCTAAAAATTTCTTAACCATGTAGAAAAACTTAGTATTGAAGTGATACTTACCTCGCACCAATAGATAAAAAGCTACATGATTCTGAGGACACCACCCATCCTTCAGTTTCTGATGTTTTCTTTCCTGTACATCACAGGACAAAGAGATAATTTCAATACAACAGTTAAACATTAAATAAATTAAAAAACTAACAGCTACAGAGGAGGTGGAGGTCCAAAGCAGCCCAAAATTAGCATAAAATCCTGTCTGTAAACCAACCCCAAAATAAAAGGACTGAAGGTGTGGCTCAAGAGGTGTAGCCCTTGCCTGGCAAACATGAGGCTCCAATCCCCAGTACAGAAAAAATGAAAGAAAAAAAGGCAAAAAAAAATAAATAAATAAAGGCACATAATCCTCATTTGAAGTAAGTTATATATAACATAAAGAATTCGAGTCCTTTCTAGTATTATGATCTTATGGTTTCAGTAAGACATGACTTGATGAGGCAAGCTTGACTAATTAAAAAAGAAAACCACTAACATATGTAAAAATAAGGATTCTACTAAATTTTTTAAGAGACCCATCGCCATATGTAGTCAGGGAAATGTTCTTTGTATATATGCATGTGTATATGTGTGTGTGTGTGTGCGCGCACGTGCGCGCGCATGCATCCAAGCGTGTCAATACTGGGCAGGGGCTCAAGGCATCACACTGACTTTTTTGCTTAAGGCTGGTGTTCTATCGATGGAACTATGCCTCCCTCTTCTTTTTGGTGATAAAGAGCCTCACAGGCAGTCCAGGGTGCTTTCAAACCTCAATTCTCAAATCTCAGACTTCAGAGTGGATAGGATTACAGGTGTAAGCCACCAGCACACAGCTACAGAAATGTTATTTTAAAACTAAGAATGCCATTTTCTTCTTTTTCTGGTACATTATACTTAAAGATTTCAGGACTGTACACTAATTAAAACGACTTTAAACAGCATTATGAAAAGTACATCCCAAAAAAGGAAAGAAAATTACTTTCCTTCTGAGGTTTATTACCTTTATCATTTATATCAGAAACCGGAATAAGACGACCAATGCATAGAGGACGATTTCCGTAAGGATCCCGTACTGCATAAATAACATCTCTGTGCATTATAATCAAGGAGTATGCTGTGGGTGCTTCCTTCATTAAATTTTTAATCCTGGAATTAAGTAACTCAATGAATCACATCAGCAAAGCAAATCACATACACAAAGCAAAGCTTTTACTACCAGAGTGGCTAGTATAATCGTTTTACAATTACCTTGCTACCCAGTCTGGGGTGTCATCTCGTTCCTGAGGTGGGGTATACGCCAGTAACTGGGTAATCATTTCACTGTCAGAGCTTGTTGACAGACCAATGCCATGACGCAGAAGCTATACAAAAGAGAGATGCCATCAGAAGGGTATTCCCCATCTTCCTCTCACTCAATAGCCCGCCTAGGAAATGAGGTACCTTGTAGGCGGTTATGAAAACCCTGAACCTTACTAATGTATATGGATACAAGAAAGATCCCATCAGAAGGGTACTCTCCATCTTCCTCTCACTTGATAGCCCACCTAGGAAATCAGGTAATTTGTAGGCACCCTGCACCCTATTAATATATATGGATATTAGTAGAAATTGTTTCTGGAGGTTTTCAAACTGAAAATTACAATCAAAAATTGCCTCTAGAGATATAAAGAAAAGGTGTTTTTGTTGTTTTGCCAGTTTCATCTTTTATTTTAAACTAAGCTCCTCTGCAATGTACTAGGAGTTTCTGTATTTGTTCAGAACAAACATAGGCAACCGCATTTCACTCCCATACTAAAACTGAAATCAAACAGATATTGTTAAATATTATAGGTAATAAGCCCAAATAACATACTATACACAAGAGCTCAAGAATCCAACTACCAAAAAACATTGAAAGATTAAGTTTAGAACTAACACACAGAATTGAAAGGGAGGATGGGGGTTGAATTGTGGGACTTTTCTTACCCTTAAAAATCCTGACCACTGGCTGGGAATGTGGCTTTGTGGTAGAATGCTTGCCTAAGAATGCATGTATGAAGCTCTTGGTTCTATTCCTCAGTACCACATAAGCAGAAAAGCTAGAAGTGCTGAGGCTCAAGGGATAGAGTGTTAGTCTTGACCAAAATAGAAGCTCAGGGACAGTATACAGGCTATGAGTTCAAGTCCCAGGATTGGAAAAAGAAATCCTCACGAACCCAGGCACCGGTGGCTCATGCCTTTAATCCTAGTCAGGATATTGAGATCTGAGGATCAAAGTTCAAAGACAGCCCAGGCAGGAATGTCCATGACTCTCATCGCCAATAAATTATTCAGAAAAAAAAAAGCCAAAAGTGGCACTGTGGCTCAAGTGATGGAATGCTAACCTTGAGCACAGAGCAGCTCAGGGATAGTGCCCAGGCCCAGAGTACAAGCCCCAGTAGCAGCACAAAAAACAAACAAACAAACAAAAAAAACCTGACCAATAAATAGGACACATTTCTTGTACAGTGGTATACTATAGTGATAACTCAAAATGAATTTGTTGGTAGCAGTGATGATAGCTTCCTATCCTCTGTTATGATTGACAAGTGTTAAGAATCAACTACACTAACAAGTACTAAAGATGTGATAACACTGGTTACGTGTACTCAACTGGCAATTAGAAAGTTCTGAACAGGAGCAGCACTATAGACAGGCCCAGAATGACTTAAGTAGATACTACAGAACATTTTCAGTTGACAGCTAAATGTGCAGATATGAAGTCTAACATCTGAGTAAAGGGTATGTTTAGAATTGAACTCTTGGTTATTATCTTTAAGTGGTGAACTTATAGTAATTTACTTCATAGTTCTACTATTGTGATTGCCTGAGTTATTTAAATGAATTAATTATACTTTTATCATTTGTGAGTGAAAATAATGTGTACTAATCATAATGTTATAGCCTATGAAGAAGGCATATCATGAAACGGACAGATTAATACTCCTTAAGAGTGTCTAGTTAAAAGACAAACATTTTATATATATATATATATATATATATATATATATAAAATGTGTGTTAATTTCATCACAGATGTTTGTTGCAAGCCTGGGTTAATGTTTTTCTGTGTGTGTGTGTATATGTGCGCACGCGTGTGTGCCAGTACTGGCACTTGAACTCAGGTTCTTGAACTTTTGGTTCAGTTTCCTGGCTCACAGTAGGAACTCCACTACTTGAGACATGACTAGTCCAACCATTTTTCTGGTTATGGAATCTGGAATTTGGAAATGGCTGGCTTTAGACCTCAAGTCCTCTAGGCCTCAGCCTACGATTACAAGTGTGAACCACCTGTATCTGGCTTGCTTTTTATCTTTTAATAAAAGAATGAGCCATTAGGCTACTTGATTAAAAGCTGCCAGACACTTCCCAAGACTGGCCAAAGTAGCAATTGCCCAAGAGGAACTGAACAATAGCCTAGGAATGAGCAGGTTCAAAAGGCAGCTTGGGAGCTGCTACAGTTGCCTCCACAGCCCCAGGCCCCATTCGCCAGGCCTGAGAGACAGTGTAGTGACTCCTGAAATTCTATGGAGAGGTAGCAACTGCTACTTGAGTTTGTGCCATTTTCAGGAAAAGTCTAAAAGCAGTCCATCAAGCAATTGCCTCTACAGAGATTTTGTTGTTGTTGTTGGTCATGGGGCTTAAACTCTGGGCCTGGGCATTGTCCCTCAGCTCTTCAGCTCAAGGCTAGCACTCTACAACTTGAGCCACAGTGACACTTCTGGTTTTCTGGAGATAAGAGTTTTATGGACTTTCCTGCCAGACTGGCTTTGACAGCAATCCTCAGATCTCAGCCTCTTGAGTAACTAGGATTGAGTAACTATAGCCACTGACGTCTGGCTATCTACAGGGATTTCTTAAGCTGTCACCAGCAAAACTGAAATTGTTTTCAAACTCTTCAGCTGTTGAGAGAGACTTATTTAGCCACCAACACCTGAAGGAAACTTTGATCAGCTGTGGATAACACAAGAGACTTGTCCAGCAGAAGGGAAGTACTGTCCCAGTTCCAGGTTGAAATGAATTTTAGGATACCTACTTGGTATCCTTCAGAAAACTGGTTAAGGTGAGATGTCCCCTCTCCACCACCATTTAATCATATGTTGGGTTGAGTTTGAATGTAAGAAACAGTTTGCTTTCTCCTACCTCAAAGAATCTCTAATCACAGGAACAAAGTTATAAGGGCAGTAAGTACCTCCAATTAACCCAAATTTTTCTGTGTTTCTTTTCTTTTTCAGTCGTGGGGCTTGAACACTGGGCCTGGGCATTATCTGAGCTCTTCAGCTCAAGGGGAGTGCTCTATCACTTGAGCCACAGTGCCACCTCCCATTTTCTGGTTGTTAATTAGCCAGCCCGGGCTGGCTTTGAACTGCGATCCTCAGATCTCAGTCTCCTGAGTAGCTAGGATTACAGGCATGTGACACTGACACCCAGTTT
This sequence comes from Dipodomys merriami, assembly GCF_024711535.1. NCBI lineage: Eukaryota > Metazoa > Chordata > Mammalia > Rodentia > Heteromyidae > Dipodomys > Dipodomys merriami. The sequence goes on along the minus strand of NW_027206512.1, from coordinate 34,251,521 downwards.
CTCTGTGTTTCAAATAGTAGTAATTAATCAATTCCAAATCTCAATTTGAATACACCACAGACTATACTTCAAATCAACTCTGAAGTGACATTGTTAGAATCTGCAATTATAACAAGTACTCCAGGTCATTCTGTGGTGTTCACTGCAGTTAGGTAAACACTGACAATAATCAGAACATGTTCTTTGCCAAGAATTTCAACTTCTTTTCATGAATTAATCTGATCATGATAAAAGGAATTAGAAAACACCTTACCTTTTTCCTTAATCGAGCAGCATTTACCAATTCACCATTATGTGCCACAGCTATTTTCCCATGAAGTGTTTCAACAACAAAGGGCTGACAATTTTCTAATTCACACTTTCCTGTAGTGGCGTATCTAGTATGTCCAATTCCAAGATTTGAAACATATAATTTCTTTAAGTTGTCTTCAGTAAAAACATGATTTACAAGACCCATTCCCTTGAGAAACAGAAGTCAAAGTGCATCTTAGAAGATAAGAGTTATGAAATGAAACCCTTTTGTACAAATAAATAAATAAATAAATAAAAACAGAGCTAATATGGCTAGTAACTAAAGCCTTTCTGCTCAGGCAATACAAATGAGACAACATAGTTCACTTTCTCCATGCTTCAGAATTCTCATCTTAAAGAATCAAGACAAGGAAAGGGGGAAGAGAAAAATAAGAAGGGTACAGGTATGGGCAGGGAATGAAAACTAATTTTAAGACTTATAAGGCATTTATTTAAAAAATGTATTGAAATTCACATAAAATTAAAATACAGTAGATTTAGAATGTTTGTAATGTTGAAATATTTATGTTTTTTGACATTTTGCTTAAATAGAAATGAGACCCAGCTGTACTATGTGGCCCTCAATGGTCTGGATCTTATTATCATCTTGCCTCTTCCTCCCTAGTGCTGGGATTACAGGCATTATCACCATCACACCAATCTTCTACTTTATGACATTTTCTTATTAACACAAGTAAGAATATATGTACTAGGCAATAAAAGTTGTCAAATAGTACTGTGCATTAAAAAAATCAAAACATCTTCAAGTACTTAAATTATTTATTGAAGTCAGTAAACAAGAACTTCATTCTAATTTGACAAACTTCAATATTATATAGAGTTGGAAAGGGACAATCTAAATACTATTAATTTGAATTGCAAATTAATCACTCATAACTAATGAAAGTCATCTTTATCATCAAAAATTTCAACATTCAGGTCCAGCACTGGTGGCTCATGCCTGTAATTCTAACTACTCAGGAGACTGAGGATTGAGGTTCGAAGCCAACCCAAATGGACAAATCCAGAAGACACTCATCTCCAAATAACCAGCAAAAAGCTCAAAGTGGAACTGTAGTTCAAGTGGCAGAGGACCAGCTCTGCATGAAAAAAACTAAGGGGAAACTTCAAGTTGTGAGTTCACGTCCCAATTAGACACCAAAAAATAAATAGACAAAATTGTTTTCAGTATTCAAATTTACCTTATGTACTTTGAATGTTGGCACTGAATTCCCATCACTGGTCACAATTCCAGCACTCTCCTGACCCCTGTGAATATACAAAAACACCAATTAAGTGTGCCCAATTGATCACCTTCTTCAGCACATTATCAAGCATACCTTTCTCCAGAGATTCAGAAAGAGTCTGAAAACACATTACATGTATCAGTACTAGCAATGATGCAATTGCTTGTAACAGGAATTCTAATACCAGTTACTGCCCTAAGCTTTTCGTTCTTTCTGTTTTTCTTTTCTTTTTTTTTTTTTTTTTGTCAGTAGTGGGCCTGAACTCTGGGCCTGGGCGCTGTCCCTGAGCCCTTCAGCTCAAAGCTAGTGCTCTATCACTTGAGCCACAGTGCCACTTCTGGCTTTTTCTGTTTTATGTGGTGCTGAGGAATCGAACCCAGGGCCTCATGCATGCAAGGCAAGCACTCTATCACTAAGCCACCTTCTCAGCCCCCCTAAGCTTTTCTTTTTCTTTTCTTTTCTTTTTTTTTGGGGGGGGGTCCGGTCATGGGGCCTGAACTCTAGGCCTGGGCGCTGTCCCTCAGCTCTTCAGCTCAAGGCTAGCGCTCTACCACTTGAGCCACAGCGCCACTTCCAGTTTTCTTTCTTTTTGCTTATGTGGTGCTAAGGAATCGAACCCAGGGCCTCAGGCATGCAAGGCAAGCAATCTACCACTGAGCCACCTTCCCAGCCCATCCCCTAAGCTTTTCTTTACATTAAAAAAAAGTACCTTGGGGCTGGGAAGGTGGCTCAGTGGTAAAGTGCTTGTCTTGCATGCATGAGGCCCTGGGTTTGGTTCCCCAGCACCACATAAGCAAAAAGAAAAAAAGCTAGAAGTGGCGCTGTGGCTCAAGTGGTAGAGCGCTAGCCTTGAGCTGAGGGACAGCACCCAGGCCCAGAGTTCAGGCCCCATGACTGGACCTGCCCCCGCCCCTGAAAAAAAGGAACCTTGTCTTCATAACAAGTGATATGACTATCATTCCTATTTCATGCATAAGCACACTAAGGAAAGAAGCCAAAGTAAGTTTCCCAGTGTTGCACAAGGTGATACTGCCAGAATTATAAACACAGGCAATCCAGCTATAGAATTTGTGCTTCTTGGCAAATGAGGCTGTTAGGCAAATGAGGCTGTGGGACTTAAGGTTAAGTGTGGTCATGTTTCCCCAGTATTACCCCAAAGAGTAGGGAGATCAGGTTGATATGGAGAAGAAACTCAACCAAAATTTTCTCCAACAAATACTTGTAACAGTAATGCTCAGTCTAGCCTGCACCATTAGGTACACACAAGAGTTAAATTCTTGGGGGTAGTGGTGATGGTGTTTGTTCTTGCTCTGGATTTTTAAAAATTCCAGCATTGGGGGTAGTGATGGTGTTTATTCTTCCTTTGGGCTTTATCCTCTTCTGGTGGGGAGAGGTAAAGGCAGGAGGCAGAAAGGGAGAGAAAGTAGGAGGGCTAACAAATGCGATAATGCTATTTAGTAGACACTATGTAGAAATTAACCTATGTAACTCTGGGCAGGGATAGGATAGAGAAACTGGGAGAAAGTAAAGGAAAGGGTGACATTGTACAAAAGAAGAAAGTAAGGTACTCATTACTTGACTTTTGAAATGGTAGCCCCTCTGTACAACACAATAATAATAACAATATTTTTTTGTTTTAAAAAAAAGGTTTAGGGGCTGGGAAGGTGGCTCAGTGGTAGAGTGTTTGCCTTGCATGCATGAGGCCCTGGGTTCAATTCCTCAGCACCACACAAGCAGAAAAAGCCAGAAGTGGCACTGTGGCTCAAGTGGTAGAGCGCTAGCCTTGAGCTGAAAAGCTGAAGGACAGCGCCCAGGCTGAGTTCAGGCCCCACGACTGGCAAAAATATAAATAAAAATAAAAGTAAAAGTAAAATTAAAAAAGGTTAAGTAAAAGGCTCCAAGTATTCAATAACTTAACAGTTCTGAGCAAGTTCTAAAAATAGTAGATGATTATTGACAAATTTTTGTTCCAGGGTAGAAATAAAAGCCAAACCTCAGAGCTGAGGGTATGGCTCAAATGGTGGATCCACTTAGCAAGCATAGCACAAGGTCTCTGTCTCTGTCTCTCTGTTTGTCTCTCTCTCTCTCTCTCTTTCTCTCTCTCTCTCTCTCTCTCTCTCTCTCTCTCTCTCTCTCTCTCTCTCTCTCTCTCTCTCTCTCTCACACACACACACACACACACACACACACACCACCACCACCACCACCACCACCACCACCACCACCACCACCACCACCACCACGACCACCACCAACAACAACCATATGCATAATACTACCTTCTCTATGAGACTAAATAGTGCTTGAAATTTACTTAGTGACATGATGTGGTCTTTATATTCATCGATGCTATAAAACCAGTTGATTTATGTCAGAGGAAAGTGAAAGCATTAGCTATATATCTCAATAGCACAATGTAAAACATATAGCTCTTATTATATCTGCTCTAAAACTAAAAGAACCTCTGCCAACCATTTCTAAACAATTTTTGAAAATCAACAACCACAGCAATTATGTAAGAAAGCAAATACAGGAAAAAAAAGGGCTATCTCTCCCTTTTTCCTCATCAGTATAAATTTTCCTTAAAGCTGAAAATAACAAGATCAGCAATTATGTAGATTCAGGCTTCTTTAATCACAAAGCCTGTTTATTTGGCAGTTTCTCAAGTTACTCCCACAGGAAGCTTGAACCAGTTAAACTAGATCCTTTCAGGCTCTCAGGAGCTTATTGACAACCAGCTGTCTGGTTTCCTAGGAAACAAAACTGTTGGCTAGAAATAGTGAATCATTTCCAGGTCACTTTCAACATGGAGAGTGGAGCAGGGAAGCACTGGACTGAGGAGGAGGTTCAAGCTTTATTAAGTGTCTGGGCAGAAAGAAATATACGAAAGCAACTTTATGGAACACTGAGAAATAAAGGAATATTTATTTACATTGCTAAAAGATTGCAATCACTAGGAGTATACAGAGATTGGAAACAGTGCCGGGCAAAGTACAAAAACCTCAAATATGAATACAGAACAGTTAAACATGCCTACAACTCTGGCGACAGCTCTAAGACTATGAAGTTCTACCATGATTTGGATGCAATCCTGGGGCATGGACCTTCCACACAATTAACAGACAACCAGGCTCCAAGTGGCCGCCGGTCCCTGGCAATGCTGAGCCCAAGCACAACCCCAGACACCACTAAAGGTAAAAAAGTATTCATTGTTTTTGTCTGTTTTTCTTTTGTTTTACAATGTTACTGTAACAAAAGCATTCAGGACTTCTGAGTACATTTGAGAAATATAGCCTGAAATATCAGGTTAAAAAAAACAAACAAACCCAACTTAAATTTTGTTGCACAAGATAAGAATTTTTAAAAAGATGGTGAATACTTCGCACATTTATACAATATGGAACAAAGCTCATTAAAATGGTATTACCTGTGTATTGTGTTTCAGATGATTTGAAAGATGGGTTGGGTTCAAGAAATTTAGGTTAAGAGTGACCAAAAGGGGGGGAAATACCAAAAATGCTGCTAAGTGGTTATTTTCTCCATAACTCCATACAAGATAAAAAGCTTTCTCTATTTTAGTATCACTATTTTTCTAAATTTATAAATAAAAATACTAAATTACCCAAAGGGCTCCTAGGAATTAGGATTCCCCCAGGAAATTCTATACTGGAAATAAAAATGAGATCACCTACAAGAAAGATACAAAAAGGAGACTCATTTTTCTGGGAGAAATTCAATATTTGTGTATTTCTCTACTTTCTTTTCAACTTTTCTATCTATAAGTTGTAGCACATTTTATTCGCAAGGTAGAGACAGATTAACAATTTCTCATCAGTTCTGTTCAAAATTAAATGAGCTCATTTTTTCCATTTCTCTGTATAGTATGTTTTAACGTGGCTGAGCACTAACTGGGTAGTGGTGGCTAGGGACACTGGTAAGGTAACAGTCTTTTGGATGTGATGCTCCTAGAGTTTCCCTCCTGGCTTACTAGCCCTGTAGTACTTCAGAAAGCATCTTTTTTTTTCCCTTTTGGCCAACTTACAAATTTTGCCACCTAGGTGGGAAAATAGAAAATTGAATTTTTGAAATCTACCACCAGCCCAAAGTATGTTAACCTGGTAAAACTCTTGCAGGTTGGGTTGTGCATCCCAGACCTCATTTTTCTTTCAAAAATAGAATTTGGATTTCTCAGTCTTTTTATAGGCCTGGCAAATTTGTATTATCATACAGCCTTGTTACGTACTATATCTAAAGAACTAAAATTCATGAGAGGGCTTTCCACTTTGTTGTGGCTGGGATAACAGACATGTATCAACTGCACTTGGTCGCTGAGTGAAACGGATGCTGGATGCAAACTGTGATCCTCTGATTTCTGCCTTTCAAGTATCTACCATACCTAGTTTAAGACACCACACACACCCTTACAAGATGCTATTTTTAAGAGCAGAGCTATTCAAGTACCACTGTCTGTTTGTACCACGTACAAAGCATGGGCATACACACATCCAGTGATGTGAAGCCACAAAAAGGATCGTAAGAGAAAATTACAAGTAGTATATATACTCAAAGTACTAAATACAATGGAGTTTACGAAGATAAACAAAACAGCTAAATGAATGTTGGATTGGCTGAACTGCATCTTTTTTTTTTTTTTTTTGGGGGGGGGGTCCGGTCGTGGGGCCTGAACTCTGGGCCTGGGCACTATCCCTCAACTCTTCAGCTCAAGGCTAGCGTCTACCACTTGAGCCACAGCACCACTTCCAGCTTTTTTCTTTTTGCTTATGTGGTGCTGAGGAATCGAACCCAGGGCCTCATGCATGCAAGGCAAGCCACCTTCCCAGCCCCATGAACTGCATCTTTACAGCTCAAAAATAAAACATTTGGTTAAAAAAAAAGTACCCCTCTTAAAATACCTTATAGCATTTGAGACACTGCACCAGATTCTGGGGAAGCTTCACAATCATTAACCATGCTAAACAATAATTACAGTACTTTACTCAGGTAATCACTCAAGATGCTAACATTTAAATGGTGTCAATACTGGCTAATAAGTCACTCAGTTTTTGAAAATCCCTGATTTTAACCAAAGGCTGGTCTCATGAAACTGCAGAAGCTCAAACCTCTTCCCCCAGGACCCCAAATTCCTTAGCTTCATCATTAGCAGAGGGCCTGTATCAGCAATTTAACTAGGCATGTGTTTCCCAAACCCCCAAACCCTCTTTTTCTCACTAAAAATCAGTCTTCTTATAAACGGCTTCCATTTTGGTAATGCTGTATTTCAAATTCATACAGAAATGTTTGAGATATTAATGTTCCCCCCCTCCCTTTTTTTCCTTGCCAGTTCTGGGACCTGAACTCATGGCCTAGGTGCTGTCCTTGAACCTCTTTTCGTTCAAGACTAGTACTCTACCACTTGAGCAACAGCACCACTTCTGGCCCTCTTTGAGTAGTTTATTGGAGATAAGAGTCTCAAGGACTTTCCTGCCCAGGCTGGCTTCAAACTGCAATCCTTAGATGTCAGCCTCCAGAGTAGCTAGGATTTTAGGTCTGAGCCATCAGTGCCGACTCTGCTACATTCTTAATACCACCATCTAGAATTTTATCATCTCTCATTCAAATGGTTAATATAACTCTTTAGTTGGTCTGAGTTTCTATTTCTCTCCACATATCTTCCCTAATGCTACTAAAACAAAATATGGCCATAATAAATCTGTTCTCATAATTAATTCAATTCTCGGTACTACTATTATTATCAGTTATAATAATTTCACTTCCTTATACCTTTTTTTTTTTTTGGTCAGTCGTGTGGCTTGAACTCTGGGCCTGAGCTCTGTCCCTCAGCTCCTCAGCTCAAGGCTAGCATTCTGCCATTTGAGCTACAGCGCCACATCCAGTTTTCTGGTGGTTTACTGGAGATAAGAGTTTCATGGATTTTTCTGCCTGGGCTGGCTTTGAACCATGATCCTCAGATCTCAGCCTCCTGAGTAGCTAGGATTACAGGCGTGAGCCACCGGCGCCTGGCTTTTTTTTTTTTTTTTTTAATGCAGTACTGGAACTTGAACTCAGGGCCTAGGTGTTATCCCTTGACATTTTTCACTCAAGGTTAGCACTCTACCACTTGAGTCACAGCTCCACTGCTGGCTTTTGAGGGGTTAATAGAGATAAGAGGTTCATAGACATTCTTGAGTATGCTGCCTTGGAACTATAATCCTCAGATCTCAGCCTATTGTGTTGCAAGGATTATAGGCATCATCCACTGGTGCCCTGCTTCCTTTTACTTATTTCTAAAAGAAATTCTGTTCTTCTTCCAGGCAAAAAAATGTCAGTTCCATTAGAAGATAAGGAAGATACCTTGGGAAATTCTTTACTTTTGGTTTCACACATCAGGCCACTGGCACTAGGTATAGTATGATGGGTCAAATTTATAATACAGTTGATCTAATTTCAAGTTGCAAAGACTGACTCAAAAAGAAGAGTGGGGAAGGGGATCAAATGTGATTAAAAATAACTTTACGAAAGCCAGTCAAATGCCATGATAATGAACAGATGCAAGTTCTATACTCTGTTTGCTCATCAGTTTAAGGAAAAACCTAGGTTATAACTTGTTATTCTGTCTTCTAAGGATAAAATTATTTTCTCTGCCAATACTGTGTCCCATCATTTATCATGTTTGATGTATGCAATCCATGTATCTCTTTCCCTCTCCTCCCTAGATGATGCAGGAATCTCAACATCAATAATGGAACCCCCTAATAATTCAACTTTTATTCCAACGGTAGCAAATGAAGGAGGAAAACACTGGACTGTGCCTGAAGTCAGGGCTCTACTAGGGATCTGGTCAGATAAAAGCATACAACGGCAACTAGAGGGAACAGTAAGAAATAAAAGGATATTTGAACAAATTGCAGCCAAGTTGCAGAAAATTGGAATAGAGAGAGACTGGAAACAGTGCAGAACAAAGTATAAAAACCTAAAACATGAATACAAGACTGTAAGAAGAGCTCAAGACCTAGGTATGACTAGGAGTATGAAATATTTTACTGAGTTAGACACAATTCTGGGACATGACAAGACAGAGAAATCACAAGAGCATGACTGTCAAGATGCAGAAGCCACACAATGTGTTGACATGGAAATGGAGGATCAGTCAGGTAGGAAAATAAAGAAGAACATTCCATTTCTTTCTTTTTTGGGGGGGAAGGGGAGGGAGGTGGCAGAACTGGGGTTTGGATTCAGGATTCACTTGCTAGGTGCTTTACCACTTGAGCCACACTCCCCAGCCTTTTTGTGCTTTAGCTTAGGTCTCCTTTAGTTAAGGCAGTGTCTCCTTTTTTTCTGAAGATGTCCTCATTCTGCAAGTGTATACAATACTATGTCCAGGTATAAGAAAGTTGTGAATGTGTGTGTGTGGGGAGGAGGGGGGGGGCGGCAGGTAATATGCCAGTATTGGGGCCTGAACTCAGCCATGCGTACTGTCACTTAGTTTTTTTGCTCAAAGCCGGTACTCTCAATTGAGCCATGGTTCCTCACACTAGCTTTTTGCTGATTAACTGGAGATAAAGAGTCTCACAGACTTTCCTTTCTGGGCTGACTTTGATCCTCACATCTCAGGCTCCTGAGTAGCTAGGATTACAGGCATTGTTACCAGCTTTTTGTTAAAAAAAATCCTAATTTTAACTGAGCCTTTGTGGAACCTTGAAGCACTCCTATAGACTTATTGCCTAAAGTGTAAAGATTGGACAAGACGGATTTGACCACTGACAGTATGATTAACACAGTTCTACAGACTTTATCTGTCTAGAAGACAGGGAAGGGGGTGGGAGAATGATGGAGGGAAGATGGGACAACACTTCACTTAGAAAGAAACTGGTATGTTACAAAGTTATACTTGCCTCTATTAAAATTAAAAGGTAAGACATCTAGAGATAAAATAGCCCAAACAGCATTGCACTCCAGCAGGTATAGCTAAAGATAATTACTTATCAGTTAGGCCTGAAGACCTGGAGATTTATGTATGTCCAATACCTATAGTAGTGACCCAATGCAACATGATTCTTAAAGGTGGGGAATCTCAACTACAGAAAAACAATCACATTTTGTCAGGTACAGGCTAAAACAAAACAGTAGCTGGACTTTAAAAGAACTATAAGAGGAAATTTTAAAAGTAAACCATTGTATATCTCCTCACGTCACAGTCACTGCTGCAGAGGTTACTGAAGACAACTTGGTCAGAAATAAGTCTGAAGACACAGGAGTTTCACATGTAAAACAAAACTTTGACTCAGGTAAGTACTCTGCTTTTTAATGTGTATTCACATTAAAAAACTTGAGGCCCCAATTCTCAATGTGTGACCTCAAGTCATAAACAATTCAGGTTAGATGAGGTCAAGAGAAAGGGACCTTACTGACTGGTTTCACATATACACTCACATAAATTATTAGGCTGCAGCATCAAAATTCTGGAGTCTGGGCTTAGCAATCGGTTTTAACAAGTCCTCTAGGTGATTCAGATACATATTAAGTCTGAGAACCATTGCCTCATGAAATTCCCAAGTGTTCTCAAATGATGCTTTTTCTCTACTGCTCTAAGCGAAGTAGGAAAGAGAAAAATCTGAAATTCATGTAATCTGAGTTATCAAAAAAACTTCACACATAAAGAACCATACAGCCTTGAGAAGTATTTAAAAAAAAACCTAGGTAGTCAAATTTAGCAAACTTCTTTCTTTGATTTATTAGCTAGACAGATTCTACTTGCCTTAGGTTTCACAAAGTACTCTAGTAACATCTTTGTTACAGAGAATTAAAACTGATTACATGGCGGGAGGCAGTGCCTGAAGCCTGTAATCTTAGCTGCTTGAAGGTGGCTATCAGGAGATCATAGTTGGGAGGGGGGGTAAAAAAAACAGTTTGAAATTCCATCTCAGCCAACAGATGAGAGAAGTGGACAACTAGCCACATGGGGAAGAACAAGTAAAAGAACCACTATCTAGGCCTGGGTATAAAGCAAGACTATGTAACCAATGTAAAAAAGAAGCTGGCAGAGTGGTCAAATGGTAGAGAGTTTGCCTGGCAAATCGCAGCGTATACACCTACATACATACATGTGTACATATACATGTGTACACACACACACACACACACACACACACACCAAGTTTATACTGCTTAATAGAATGACAAGCAAGACCACCATACACATATAATAAGTAAATAGATAAATAAATAATAGCTTACTCTGCTAATTAGGAAGAAAAAAGTGAAGTTTTAGATCGAAAACTCAGTGGTACCAAGAGATTGCCTAGCATGCTGGAGATGCTGGGCTGATCACCAGCATTAAAAAGAACAAACAAACAAAAAATGGAAATAATAGCATCCCAAAGATTTCAACTTATTAGTATTCAGAAAAACTCAAATACAGTGTCTCAAGATAGTTTTTAATACATAAAGATTTAAGACATATCTAAACTGAGGTTCTTCTCACTGACTAGATTTAGATGATGATTTGAAACACATTTAGAAATTATCAACAAAGTATGATATCTTAAACATTTACATGGAAATGAAAGCAAAGTTATAAACCTACAAAGATCCAATCAGTTAAAAATATGAAAAAAATTAAGCAAAGATTTTAGGCATACCAAATATTATACCTATTATTTCACAAATCATACCATTCAACTACTTATAGGATTGTAATGTTTACATTATATAAATGAGTCTTACATATATCAATATTTATTTTCAGGAAAAAAGTCCACATCAAATATTCTTTATAAAAACCCAAAGTTATGGATACTTTCATGTAAAACCAGAGGTTCTCATTCTGATTTTTATATATTTTGTTGACTAACTTAAAGTCATTATTGCTTTATATTTTTAACTTTGACACCTGGTCATTTATAAAAGAGTCCCCCCAAAAGCACTTTGTTTCTTTTTGTTCTTTGAGACAAGGTCCTGAAATATAGAGGCCAGGCTGGCAGGAAACGTGAGATTCTTGCCTCAATCTTCCACACCCAGTCCCCAAATATTTTCTTATCTTAACTTTTGTTGTTGTTGTTGGCTATATGGGTCTTGAACTCAGGATCCTAAGCAGGTACTCTATCATATGAGCCATGCCCCTAGTCCTTTTCCTTAGGTAATAGGGTTGTTGTTCAGTTTTTGCCTAGGTGGGACCTGAAAGGGATCGTAGTTTGCCTCCTGAATAGCTGAAATGACTGGCCAGATGGAAAATTTTCCAATTAATCAGAAAAAGCTGGACATCAAAGTGTGGCTCAATGGTAGATCACTAGCCTTGAACTAAAACGTCAATCAACAGCATAAGACCCTGAGTTTAAGCCCCATGACTACCACCACCAACAAAAAAGAACAAAAAGAACACATTCTGCAAGAAAATCATTCTGATCTGCAGCCTAAACGCTCCAAGTGAAAAACCACATTGTTAATCTGAGAATAACTCTAAAAATGTATTTTCAAAATTAAATTGTTAAAAAAATAAAATGTTCACTATCCACATAATTAACAAAAATTAGCAATGAGACAATGTGATGGCCAGAAGGCGGCATGATAAAGTATTGTTAGTCTCTCAAAAGGTATGGCTGGGACTGTGGCTTAGTGGTAGAGTGCTTACCTAGCATGCATGCAGCCCTGGGTTCAATTCCTTACTACCTCATAAACAGAAAAACTGGAAGTGGCATTGTGGCTGAATGCTAGCCTTAAACAAAAGAAGCTCAAGGACAGAGCCTAGGCCCTGAGTTCAAGCCCTAAGACTGGCCAAAAAAAAAGGTTGCCAAAAATCTTTTTTTTTTGTCAGTGTGGGGCTTGAGCTCTGGGCCATCCCTGAGCTCTTCAGCTCAAGGTGAGCGCTCTACCACTTGGGCAACAGTGTCATTTCTGGTTTTCTGATAGTTAACTGGAGGTAAGAGTTCCATGGACTTTCCTGCCCGGGCTGGCTTTGAACTGCGATCTTCAGGTCTCAGCCTCTTGAGTAGCTAGGATTACAGGTGTGAGCCTAGTGCCCTGCAAGAATCATCTATTTCAACACACACACACACACACACACACACACACACACACACACACACTAATTTTCTTTAAACATGAAATGTTTAAATATTTCTGTGTATTGTGCATGCAACCTGGAGAAGATTAATAGTACGATTATTAAATAATATACTTTAGTCATTTGAGACATAATGTTACTAAGTGCTTTTTTCCCCATTTTAATCCAATAGAGGACCCAAAGAAAGAAGAATTGATTACTAAAACTTTGGAAGACTCAAGAATTATAAACATAAAAAAAGAAAGTTTGGAAATGGGTAAGATGTTAAATTTAAATAATGCAATCAGTTAGCTTTACATGAGTTCTAGCCAGGTGTGGTAGTACTCTACTATAATCCTAAAGAGGCAGAAACAAGAGGATCTAAGTTGGAGGTTGGCGTGGCCTGATTCTAAAATAAAGGCTTGAGTTTTTAAATTCTTACTGGTAACAATACCGCAGTCAACTTAAGAAACTATAGCTAGTCTTAGTCCCCCCCCTGCCCCTCCCCTGCCCCCCCCCTTCCTAGTATAGTTTCAAAAACAGTTAGAACTTCCAAGGACAGAAGCATTAGTGACACCACTGAGGCTGTACCAGGTGGTTCCCACACAGCTTCAGGATCTTGTGATTAGAGGGTTGCACTCGTGAGCCAGCATGACCTTGTGGGAGGAAAGCAGGGCCTGAGGGCAGTTCAACCTTTTGATAATGATTTAATCAATCATATCAATAAAAACTGCTTCCTGGTTAATGATACATCTTGTTTCCAATTAGAAAGTATGTGGAAATTTAGTGCAGCACGCACAAGGCATGCATTTTTTTTTTTTGAGGTCCTAGGATTTGAAGTCAATGCCTCAGGCTTGTTAGGTCCAGTACTTGAATCATATCTACAGCCCTTTCTCCAACTTTTCCTGTAGCTAGCCAGTGGAGCACCATCTTCCGATTTGTGTCTCCCACATAGCTGAGATTACAGGGAGGTCTCAAACCTGGATCATACCAATCTCTGCCTCTTTCAAGTAGCTGAGATTAGACTTAGATAGGAAATTATTGATGCACGCAGAGAATTGGAGAGTTCTAGAAACATTAGTTTTAAACTACTATACTGTTCTCTAGTAAATGAAGCCACCATGAGTATATACCACCTCAAAAGTGGGGGATAGCCCCTCAGCCCCACGATGTATTCCCTAGGTTTAAAAGTTGAATCTTTTTTTTTTCTTTCTTTTTGCCAGCCTTGGGGCTTGAACTCAGGGCTTGGGCACTGTTCCTGAGCTTCTAGCACTCTACCACTTGAGCACTACTTCCGGCTTTTTCTGTTCATGTGGTACTGAGGAACTGAACCCTGGGCAAGCACTCTACCGCCAACCACATCCCCAGCTCCAAAATGTGGAATCTTAAATGCTCTCTTGATATAGCAAGTTTAATATTGCCTGAAAGTAGCTAGCTAAAGGACAAATCTCTATTGTGTATTACCCCAAATGCTTTTTATATCTAATTTGGTAGAAAATATGATAAGGAAGGACGGAAAGTATTCTCTCTTCTTACTAAAAGAAATTAGTAAATAATGTAACTTTTGCATTTCTAAAAATCCGATGAAGATCATCTATTAAGTATCAGGGAACAATCAATCTGCTTTATTTTTGAAATGCTGAATATAGATTTATGAAACGTATTTTGACTGTCATACTGAATTTATTATTACTATAATTTTCAGTGTTTTACATGTTTCAAGAAAATAGGATTTAAGAATTAACTATAAGCTGAAATTATGTTGATTTAAAGGTTAATAGTCTCTAAATGCTAAAAATCATCAACAGAACTTATTAGTGACCCAGAGGCTGGAAAATACTGGTCTGACAATGAGGTCAGAGTGTTGATACACACATAGTCTGACGAAAAACTAAATCAAATGCTGGATGGGGCCACAAAAAACAAAGAAATATTTAAGGAAATTGCCAGAAAATTAATACAGTTTGGAATATACTAGAAGCGACACACAAAATATAAAATTTTAAATGTGAATATAAAGTTTACAAAAGAAAAACGTTAACCCTGAAAGAAAAATGGGCTTTTTTTGGTAATTTTTTATTGTGATTAAGTGATTATATAAATTTCATACATTTCACAGTATTGTGGGATAGTGATATTTAGTTAAAGTCACAAACAGAAAAATGAGATCATATGAAGAAATTTTAGGCATACTAAGAGGACTAACTCTTAGAATTGCCAAATGGAAATATGGTAACCTTGGAAGTGACTATTCAAAAAAAAAAAAAAAAAATCCTGGGCTGGGAAGGTGGCTCAGTGGTAGAGTGCTTGCCTTGCATGCTCGAGGCCCTGAGTTCGATTCCTCAGCACCACATAAGCAAAAAGAAAGAAAGCCGGAAGTGGCGCTGTGGCTCAAGTGGTAGAGCACTAGCCTTGAGCTGAAGAGCTGAGGGACAGCGCCCAGGCCCAGAGTTCAGGCCCCACGACCGGACCCAAAAAAAAAAAATCCTAAACCCTTCTCTTGGAAAACTCTTAAGAATAAAATCCTAAAACTGTATTTTTAAATGGACATTAAAAAAAATTAGAAAACAGCTGGGAAGGTGGCTCAATGGTAGAGTGTTTGCCTTACAGGCACTCCACATAAGCTGAAAAAGCCAGAAGTTGGCACTGTGGCTTAAGAGGTAGAGGGCTAGCCTTGAGCTGAAGAGCTAAGGGACAGCGTCCAGGCCCAGAGCTCAGGCCCTACAACAGACCAAAAAATAAATTAAAAAAAAATTATAAAACATCTAATTTGAGTTCCAATTCCTTTCCAAACCTTGTACCCAATATTTCCTAATTCTTCCACTCATCTTTCTTTTTCCAGTTGCTTACATGTTCTCACTTTGGTATACTTGAAGGCTTAAAAATTGTATCAAAAGATGTTACATTCTGTTTTTTTCCCCCTATGCTTTTGTTTAAGAATTATCTGAAGGTCACAGTAAAAGCCAAGGAACTTGGAGCATCAAGAGAAAAGTACAAGATGGTAAGAGCCTGAGAAACACCCATTTTTTTTCTACATTGTTAAA
Organism: Dipodomys merriami; assembly: GCF_024711535.1. NCBI lineage: Eukaryota > Metazoa > Chordata > Mammalia > Rodentia > Heteromyidae > Dipodomys > Dipodomys merriami. The sequence continues at coordinate 34,235,901 of NW_027206512.1, read as the reverse complement.
ACTTTGGCTTTGTCCTGATAAGTGATATTTAGTCCTGTCCTTGACAAATTAGTCTAAATACATTTTTCTATGGTCTGTATGAGAAGAGAATGAGAAAATTCTTTTATAGCTCATTAGAAGTAAAAGCAACATTTAAAGTAACTGGATAACCCCTCAGTACAACCTCGTAATCATAATAAAATTATATTAGAAAAACAAAAATGGAATCCAATATTAGAAAGACTAATTTTGTTTCTAAATTTTGGTTTCAGCGGGGGCATTAGTGGCTCATGTCTGTAATCCTAGCTAGATCAGGAGGCTGAGATCTGAGGATCAAGATTGGAAGCCAGCTCAGGCAGAAAACTTTGAAATTCGGTAATTTGGCATGTATCAGATAATTAGATACGAGGGGAAAAAATACAGACAGGAAAATACACTCTGCTGGTTCCCCAGGACCCGTAGTGTGTGGGGGGTGTTCCAGGACCTTCCCTCAATGGATACTAACAATGTTCATATAGTCAAGTATCATATAAAAAGTATAAAAATTAAAAAGTATAAAAGTTTGTATTTGCATACAAACTACACATATCCATCTATTTTAAATCATCTCTAGAATATTCATCCAGTAATAGAATGTAATTGCTATGGAAATAGTTGTTATACTATATTAGTTAGGAAATAAGGACCAGAAAATGTACTGTAAATATAACTCAACAATTTAACAAAAATATTTCATCTTCAGTTCACTAAAACCATAGGGCAGAAAAGATGAATGGCTGTAAAGAAAATGCACATGACGAAGCCAGATGCTGGCGGCACAAACAGAAAAACAAACTGTAATTCTATATACTATCTACCAAGACCTGGAAACTTACATTTTAGAAACTACCATTAAGAATAGTTAAAAAAATTTTTTAAAAGCTGGGCATCGGTGGCTCATACCTGTAATCCCATCTACTCAGGAGGAGATCTGAGGATTACAGTTCAGAGCCAGCCCAGGCAGGAAAGTCCATAAGACTCTCATCTCCAATTAACTACCAGAAAACCGGAAGTGGAACTGTGGCTCAAGTGGTAGAGCACCCACCTTGAGCTGAAGAGCTTAAACCCCACGACCAACCCAAAAAAGAAAAAAAGAAAAGAAAATGCACATAGCAGATAATCAGAAAACCTGAGTCCTGCTGCCTATATCCTAGTCAGAAGGCTGAGACCTGAGGATTGTGGTTCAAAGCCAGCCCAGGCAGCAAAGTCCCCAGGATACTCTTATTCCCAATTAACCACTCAAAAATTGGAAGTGTACAGGTGGCTCAAAGTGGTAAGTAGAGCTCTAGCCTTGAGTAAAAAAAAACTCAGGGATAGCACCCAGGCCTTGAGTTCAAGCCCCACAACCAGAAAAGGAAGGAAGGAAGAAAGGGAGGGAGGGAGAGAGGGAGGGAGGGAGGGAGGGAGGGAGGGAGGGAGGGAGGGAGGGAAAAAATACAGAAAGAAAAATACATTATGCTGGTTCCCCAGGACCCTTAGTGTGGGGGGTGTTCCAGGACCTCCAAGAGGGAGGGAGGGAGGGAAGGAAGGAGGGAGGGAAGGAGGGAGGGAGGGAAAGAAAGGAGAGATTAGAAAGAAAGAAAACCAGTCTTTGTCTCTTTCATAAGTCAATAAAGACAACCATTAGATTTCTCTGAATTTCTATAACAATCCAGCTTTCGTGTTTTATTCACTGGGCAAACACAAATACCTGAAAGCTAAATAAAGTATTTTTAATATAAATAAACACACCAAGTGACAATCACCAAAGTAAAAAATAAACAGCATTCTGGAGGCTGAGGCAGAAAGATTACAAGTTTGAGGCCAGCCCGGGCTACACAGTAAGACTGTCTCAAAAAAAAAAGTCAAATAAAATTATCAGGTCCCCGATAACTAAAGCTCCTCCTATAAAGATTAACACTACTTTGGCTATTACCTATAGATTAGTTTTGGGTTGTACCTGTTTTGTTGTTGTTGTTGTTTTTTAATATAGCATTAGCTTCTAAATGTCAGCTTCTTTCATGCAACACTGATTCATTTATAATTTTACTTGTAACGTCTTCTTGTTTTCCGTTTTGGGGGTTTGTTTGATTTTTTTTCCCGATCATGATGCTTGAACTCAGGGACTGAGTGTTGTCACTGGGCTTTTTTGCTCAAGACTAGTGCTCCACAACTTTGAACAACAGCCACTTCCAGTTTTCTGGTGGTTAAGTGGAGGTAAGAATCTTATAGACTTTCCTGCCCAGGATGGAGTTGATCCACAATCCTCAGATCTCAGCCTCCTGAGTTGCTAGGATTACAGGCATGAGCCACCAGCACCCTGCTAATTTTTTCTTTCAAAACAGCTATGGATTATCCTTTATAGGAATACACATTCCATTAAAAAAAAATCTAGTCCCTTGTTGGACATTCCAATTGTTACTAGACTGGAACTGTCCTGAAAAACCTAAAATGTCTCTCAATGAACATATGCACATATTTCTGCTGAGTATATATCCAAGAATAGGATATAGGATCATAGGGCATGCTTATAATTCCGGTACTGTTCTAGACACTTTACCTGTATTAATGAATATAGGCACCATCACAACTCAATGAAGTGTGACCATCAGTCATATCTGCTTTATAAAGGAAGAAACAGAGGCTTAGAGAAGCTTGTGCTTTTGAACCAATGGGCTATGTTACCTCTCTGTGAGGGAAGAAGCCACATCTACCCTGTGTAATACAGTATCCACCAGGGCCTTATATGTATATAATAGGAGTTCAACAAATGTTCCATAGTCAGATACTGCCTAGCAACTTTCAGTCAATGGTAAGATAAACCAATACCACGGTGGTTTCCTAAATAATCACTACCAAGCAGTGACTTTGTAGTTATAGGGTAAAGCAATATTCATGTGCTTATGGGAGCAATACAGTATAAACAATCCTGCACTGCCAGTCATCTAAAGTACAACACAACTACTAGGTATAGTATGCAATACTTGATTACTGTTACTGGCTTATGTGTTCACTATAGTATACTTTTCTGCATTAAAGTGGTCTTTTCTTTTCCTCCCCCATCCCTTCTTTCTCTCTCTCTCTCTCTCCCTGCCTTCTCTCTCTTTGTTTTGCCAGTCAGTCCTAGGGCTGTAATTCAGGGCCTGGATATTGTCCTTGAGCTTTTTTGCTCAAGTCAAGTGAACTACTTGAGCAACAGCTCCACTTCCAGCTTTTTTTTGTGGTTAATTGGAGATAAGAGTCTCATGGACACTCCTGCCCAAACCACAGCTCAGCAGTCTGAGTAGCTAGGATTACAGTCATAAGCTACCAGTGCCTGGCTCTTACATACATGTATTTTAAAAAGTCTACTGTTAAACAGTATGTTAAGTTACCCTGACAGCAGCTCCATACAGTTCATGTTTACTGTCTTTTGACTGCAGCAATGGCTCTCATTGGATAATTGAACTATACCACATAGGCTTGTGTAAATACAGCTAGGATCCCATGACAACAAAATGGCCTACTGACATATTTTCCAGAACACCTATCCCTGTGGTTAAATGACACAAGACTTACAGGAGAGTAACAAGAACTCCATCTTCCCTTTTACTCCTTTTAAAGTCATTTTATTACAAATGAGTTGCAAATTGTGTATTTCATTTTGGATATAAATACAAGGCAAACGAGATGTCCCTGTTTATTGCTCCTCTTAATACTAGTGGCTATGCTATGGAAAAGGGAAATGCTAAACGTTTACTCACCTGAAAGTGTCATTCGGAATGCACTAAATTTTAGTATTCAGACTTTAAAATATGTAAAATCAGGAAGTGGCACTGCGGCTCAAGCGGTAAAGCACTCGCCTTGAGCTGGGACAGCGCCCACGCCCAGAGTTCAAGCCCCACCAACTGACACACACAAAAAAGTAACATTACCCCAAGAGATGAAAAAAGACTCAGAAGCTAGAAGATTAAGCTGCTATTACTGGGAAACTAGATTCCAAGTATATGTTAAAGGCTCTCCCCAGTTTGACTAGAATGACAAAGCAGTGGTACTCTTGAGACTTTGAGGGAAAGGGAAGGGATGAGCACAGATAAATTCTATTTCAGATATATGCATAAAGTTTTTTTTAAATAGTTGATACCAGAAGAATAAAACATTTAGTGTTTTAAATAAAGGATCATTAAATTATAAAAGTCAATGGTATATGAAAATTGAACAATGTAACCTGCTGAGGTTGACTGAAGGTGATTGATTGGAGTAAACCCCCTTACACACTGCATAACTATTATAAACTAATAAAAAAAAAGTTACTGATAAAACCTTTCAAAATCGAAGGACATGCATATATCCAGTTACATTTATAAACATTTTACATTATAATATAGGAATACTTTGTGTTTCTAGCACAACTTGTTCTTTCTATAATTAGCGAGGTCAGTTTTAAAATTAATAACTTCCTCAAACCAAAAATCACTTAGGTAGATATAAGATTTAGATTGAGAGGATGAATAAGTAAAACCCTTGCTAGGTGCTGGTGGCTCACATTTGTAATCCTACCTTCTCAGAAGGCTGAGATCTAAAGATCAAAGCCAACCTGGGAAGGAGAAGTTGATAATACTTTCATTTCTAATCAACCAGAAAAAAAGCCAGAGACAATGGCATGGCTCAAGTGGCAGAGTGCCAGCTACAAGAGAAAAAAACCAAGCCAGAGTACAAGGCCTGAGTTCAAGTCCAAGTACTGTCCCCTACCATCCCCCCTACCCTCCCCCAGTCCTCATGTAAATGAATACTCTATATTTATCCAGTCCCTAAAGATAGAAATCAAAATAAAATAAGTTGTCTCTAGTCTTGATTTGGCAAATCTAATCAAGTTCTCTGCTAATGTCCTACTGTGTTACACTAAATGAAGATCATGGGGCGCTGCTTTCATAGGTTTGTCTAAGTGCTTTTCTTTTTTAGAAGTGTCTTTTAAAAGATAATATCACATGCTCTATTTGCAGAACCAGTGTCCACAACTCTTAAGAAAACTGCTCCTAAGGTCATTACAAATCAATTTCCTCACCACAGAATAAGAGAACCAAAAGATTTCACAGTTTGTGTCTTCAGAAAAGACACTCAACTTCACCAGGTAAATTTTTACAATTTTTTAGAAATAGTATAAAAGTGTCTATCAGTTGTTAGGTTCAATTCCAAACTTAAGAGAAATGATAAACTTCTTAATAAGAGGGGTATGCTCATCAACTAACTAACCAAGTTCAAGAGTTTGTTTTCACAGGGCCCAGGTGGCTCATGCCTGTAATCCTAGTTACTCAGAGGCTGAGATCTGAGAATCACAGTTGAAAGCCATCCCGGGCAGGAAAGTTGTGAGACTCTTTCTCCAATAAACATCTAGAAAACCGGAAATGGCACTGTGGCTCAAGTAGTAGAGTGCTCACCTAGAGCTTAAGAGCTCAGGGACAGTGCCCAAGCCGAGAGTTCAAGCCCCACGACCAACCGGAAAATAAAAGTCTGTTTTCTATTGCTTAAAAAAAATACCTGAAGGACCAGGTACTGGTGGTGCATGCCTGTAATCCTAGCTACTAAGGAGGCTGAGAGCTGAGGACTGAGGTTCAAAGCCAGCCCAGGCAGGAAAATCCCAGAGACCTCCGATTAACCACCCCCAAAAGCCGGAAGTAGAGGTGTGGTTCTAGTGTTAGACCACTCCAAAGCCTGGAGCACAAAAGCTCAGGGACAACACCTGGACCCTGAGTTCAAGGACTAGCACAATAATAATAACAACATAACAATAATACTTGAAGTGATGTAGTTTTTTTTTTTTTTTTTTATAAAATTCATTTAGCTTTCAGTTCAGGATCAGGAAACTCCATCAGTTCAGTCTCTATCCAGGGCTTCTTATGTTACAAATATACCCAGGAGTCACAAGACAGACATGAAAACAGAGAATTGTCTTAGAAAAGCAAAATTTACTTCTGCAGGTTGGTGACACATCAGCTAAAACAGTGCCAACACACTGAGGACAAATTTCCTGTAAATGAGCCCTCTGAGTATAATTCAAATTACAAACCATAAAATCAAGGAAAGGCTAACCAGTGTAGTGGTGGTAGTTGGAGTGGGGGTACAGGTAGGAGGATTTCAAGTTTGAGGCCAACCCGGGCAAAGTTAGCAATATCCAATCTTAAAACTTAAGTAAAAACAAAAGGCCTGGGGGCATAGTTCAATTAGTAGCCACTTGCCTATCATGAGGCCCTGGGTTCAATCCCTAAGGGTTAGAGGAAGCTAACCACCTGATTCATGGCATAAATATATAAAATAAATGTTCATTATATTTGGGACTTAGTCCTTTGGCTTTTGTCTTATTTCTGAGACTGGGTCTCATGCTACCTTTGGCCCATACTAGCCTTTAACTCAAATCCTTCTATGTCCATGTTCTGATTAGTAATGCACCACACACTGCCTAGTCCTCTTTTATAGAATCTTCAAATAGGTCAAAAACAGTCTATACTCCATAAAAATCTAATTAGGTTGCAAAGATAAAGCTCTCTAACCTTTTAAGGGTGTCTGTTCAGAATCTGCTAGCTACTAAACTGGTGTTTTCAGGACCAAAGAGCATCTGGTGACTCTAGGAATGTAGCATGAGCACATCCACACACAGTTTACTGCTAAGGAGACAGCTTGCTCCTTCTGACAGAAAGCAGAGCTACAGAATAAAGCTGCAAATAGCCAGAACAACAAAAAGTAATCCTGGATGAACCCATCTAATTAAGAATGGGCTGCAGGACTGTTTAATAACGGATGCCCACATTTGTTTTTGTATTAAACATAACTTTTAGGTATGCAGAAATGATAGAAATCAGTCTTTAAAATTCCATGTGTTAAAAAAATGTAGTGTGTAAAAAACAAATTACTTCATTGAAGAGGGAAAATACGGGGCTGGAAAATCTCACTAAGAGGTGAAAAACTGCTTGCCATGTAAAAGGCCCTGGGTTTGATCCCAAGAACTCCAAAGGAAAGAAAAAAGAAAAAGAAAAAAGAGACAAAGACCTATTCTTTTAAAACTACCCATTAAGTAAATGACAGTGGAACCTCTGGCAACAAATCACCACTTACTAAGGTAAGTGTAAATAACTAACTCCATTGATAATTAAGCTATGACCACCTATCTAGACTTCCAGTTTTGATATTCCTCTGTTCAAGGTCCTATTAGTGTGGGGTTGAGTGGTAGAGGGCAAGCCAAGAAAGCGAGCAAGCTAAGCATGAAGCACTGAGTCTAAACCCTAGTACCATTAAGAATAACAATGATGATAATAATAATACACTATCGCTTGGGACTGGGAATACAATACAGTGGTAGAGTGTGATTAGCATAGGTTCAAGGCCCCTGTTCAATCCCCAACACTCCCCCCCAAATTAATTCTTAATCTTTCTCTGTTTCTTTTTTTTGGGGGGGGGGTAGAGGGCCCGGTTGTGAGGCATGAACTTTGGGCCTGGGAGCTGTCTCTCAGCTCTTCAGCTCAAGGCTAGCGCTCTACCACTTGAGCCACAGCGCCACTTCTGGCTTTTTTTTTTCTGCTTATGTGGTGCTGAGGAATCGAACCCATGGCCTCATGCATGCAAGGTAAGCGCTCTACCACTGAGCCACCTTCCCAGCCCTGTCTCTTTCTTACCTCTTTACCTTCCAGATACATGGGAAGTTCTCTCAAAGGCTGTGAACTTTGTTCATTTAAAAATCTGAATTATGCTAGATGTAGATAGCTCATATCTATAATACTGAATATCCAAGAGACTGTGATCAAGAGGACTGTGGTTCAAAGCCAGCATGGACAGTCAAATCCAAGAGATTTATCTTTACTTTACCAGGAAAAAGCTGGAAATGGAGGTGAAGTGTAAGTGGTAGAGTGCCAGTTTACAGTGAAAAAGCCAAGCAAGAGTACCAGACCCTGGGCTCAAGCCCAGCTATCTGCATAAATTAATTAAATTTCAGAAAGGAAAACTGAATTAGAAAGGAATTGGGGGTGGGCAGAGCAGTGGTGATGGGAAGGGATGGGAAGGGGAAACAAAGGAGGAGGCAACAATGCTTGATAAGAAATGTACTCATGGGTTGGGAAGGTATAAGCAGCAGCCCCAGCTTGGTAGGACTTAATGACTCTTGCCACTGTCTGAAAATTAAGCTAAATAAGGTTAACTTTCAACACTAGTCTTCTAACAAAGACTATAGAATCAGCTTAATACAATTTACTCTATTGTCACATACTCTCTTATCTGTTTTGTGTTTTTTTTGTGTGTGCCTGTCCCTGTCCCTGGGCTTTTGTGCTCCATAGCGCTCTACTACTACAGCCACATCTCCACTTCCAGCATTTTGGTATTTAATATAAGAGTCTGCTGGACATTCTTGCCTTGTCTGGCTTTGAATTGTGATCCTGACATCTAAGCTTCCTATATAGCTAGGATCATGGGCCATAAACCACTGGTACCCAGCCCTCCCTTATCTTTAATGCCTTTATCATATGCTAATCTCGTAATTCTCCTATGATAAAAGCAACAGCAGGAAGCACATAAATAAGGCCTCCTAATGTTTAAAGGGAAGAAGACTAGGTAATGAACTCTTAGTATTTTTGACTAAAATGTAAATCTAGTTTTAAAAAATAAAGCCAGTCCATATATTTCCTTCAGATCACTAGTTCCATTTCTACTCATCCTAGTGGAATACTCAAAATAACTTCTAAAAATGTTATAGAGCAATGTTTATAACAACCACATATTCTCTTGGATTATATATCTAATCTTTTCAATAAATGGTTTTCAAATGAGAAATATGGTTAACCCACAATTCTCCAAGAATAGGAATGTCCAAAATGTGAAACTAAAAAGAGCAAAAAGTTTGGTGAAAGAATGCTGCAGCTCTGCTGCTAAATATGTCTAGTTCCTTTAGTGTTTTGGAAGTTGTTACAACATTGCCTATGTTAACATGTAAGAGACAATCAAACCTAGGTTTGCATTTCTTAGCTCAACAGAATCCTCTATACCAATTTCCAGTTATGTCAAGTAACTAGAGATAGAGCTCATGGAAGCAAAGGTGTATTTTTTTTTTTTTACCTAGAAGGGGTCTCTCAGTCTTCCAGCAATCTGGTAAAGCATGACAAACAAACCTTACTTCCGTTTTAAGTAAGTGTGGATTTGTGGTATCTTATGACCTCTTAAAACTCCTAATTTAGGATCCAAATGTTAACCAATGAATCTGTTCCCAGTTTGTTTTCGGTTAACTTTTTTTTTTGGGGGGGTCCGGTCGTGGGGCGTGAACTCTGGGCCTGGGCGCTGTCCCTCAGCTCTTCAGCTCAAGGCTAGTGCTCTACCACTTGAACCACAGCGCCACAACCGGGCTTTTTTCTTTTTGCTTATGTGGTGCTGAGGAATCGAACCCAGGGCCTCATGCATGCAAGGCAAGTGCTCTACCACTGAGCCACCTTCCCAGCCCCTCGGTTAAGTTATAAGGATTCTACTATCGTGGCTCCTTTTGAACTTCAACTAGTCCTGTTTTCCAGGATCTAAATTCTAGGATCCCTCAATCCCATCGCTGTATCTATTTTCAAACTACATGCTCAACAGTTTTGTCCTTGCAAACAAAATATTGTGCTGGTTAGATGCCCGGTATAGAAACCTAAAGGCGCATTAGGACCTGCACACCCTACAGGCTTGGGGAGATTAGAACCAGCTCCTTCCCCATCTACCTAGTGCAATAGAACCCGAACCTAACAAACCGGCTAGGTCAGGAGAATTGAAGGGAAGGCGGAGAGACCTTAAAGGGCAATAAAGACTGAGGGTAGGGGGGAGGGGAGGGGAGGGGGAGGGAGGGTGGGACAGGCTAAAGCCCGAGGAGGCAAGGAGCCTCACCACCTTCTGTGCAACCAGGTCTGCACCAAAGGCAGATACCAGCCAGGTAAAAAGGTAAGTCCTCCTGGTCATGGGGGCCTCACGGTATCACTCGCCGTGGAGGTGGGAAGTGGCCGGTGGAGGTGGAGAAAGCGCCTGTCCCACTACCCGCACCCACTACCCCTCATCCTCCTGTTGCTCACCGGTGCTGCAGCCCCACGAGTCCCAGAGCGATCACATGCGGTACATCCAGCTGCGTGGGCCACTCTCCAGAAGCGATGCACCCGAACACCCCACATTCCTCTCCAATCCCCAACTCTTCCAGCTCCATGGCGCCGCCGAAAGCACGTGGAGGGACCCGCCGCCGCAATCGAGGTCAGAGCACCAACCAGCCGCGGGCTCGGCCCAGAGCGCCTCACAGGCTCGCGCGCCAGGAAGGCTTCCTCCTCAAGAGGGTCGACCCTTGCTACTGCGGCGGCGCGCGCTTTCCCCAAACCCCCCTCGACCCGCCTCCCACCTCCAGCCAATGAGAGATGCCCTTGCGAGGCCGCGCCCCCCCAGTGGGAGGAGTCTCGCGCGCCACGGGGGTGGAGCTAGCCTCCCCCGCCCCAAAGACGCACCGAAATATTTCTGCACGTGGAAAACTCCGTTATTTCCCTGTGCCCCAAACCCGGGTGCTGAGGGTAACGGGCTTTAGGCCATTTGTCTTTGAGTGACTGTGTGAGGTTTACACGTTCCTCCCTACGTGCTTTCCCCCGGCCTTCGGGACTTGGTATGTTCCAACCTGTGAGCGGGGGAGGGGGGGGCCCGAGTCGGCAAGCTCGGCGGAGCGGGGAGGGGCTCTGGTGCGCGCCACTTCGGGCCTCGGCAGCTCGCGCGCCTGCGTGGCGGGAACTCCCCTGGGAAGCCCTCCCTCTCCGCGGTGGCGTCACCGGAGACCCTCCGCGTGCGGCCCCGGTGGCGGAGCGCGTGTGGAGCCGCGCGAGTCTGCGGAGCCAGGCCCGGGGCGTGTCTGTAGCCAGCGCTTCCCTTCGGCGTTCTTCAGCCTCTCTGACTGTAAAACCGCTCTTTTCCAGATCCCCGCGACTCTGCCCAGAGACTCCAGCCCGCTCAGGACAATGGCGGCCGCCGAGGGTGAGTAACTGGCCCTTTGCGGGGCTCCCTGCCCCCCCCTCCCCTGGGATGTGAGCTTTGTGGACCCCACAGTCCCACTGCACAGCCCCCCCCGGACCGTGCTCGGCCTCCCTTGGGCAGAGCCTCCAGGCATCGCGGCGGGCGCGCTCGGGACCCGGTGAGCCGGGAGGACGGTGCTCACCCAACACCCGGGGTCCTGGAAACGCTGGGATTGGAGCCAGAGCACCGACCGAGCGAGCGGGTGCACGGAACTCTTGAGAAATTGCCAGAAACTGGACAGATGCCTGGAAACTTTTGTGTTAGGTGTTGCATAACAATCACACGAAGAACACCTAGAGTTTACTTTGCAAACCAAATGCTTGCTTTTCCTGTTCGGTTGAGTCTTCTCTACCCTAAGGTTAATTATTTAGTCTTAGGAAAACCTGCCCAGGTTCCCATCGATTTTGTTTTTCCTAAAGCATCCTGAAACGTGATGACTTTGAAGAGCTCCAAAAATCGTCAGCAAAAAGTTTACTTGGTTAACTTTTTGACAGATTTACGTACTTAGATGTTTACTTGATTCCTGAGTGGTCAGATTTTCTGGGAAGATCCTCATGCCATTATGTTCATTTGACCCGCACATGGGGGTTTCTAACTTTGTAATAGATTAAATTGTTTGTGTTGGCTGATCAGAACATTTTTTTCCATACAGGGAAGAAGAAAAAAAAACTGAATTTAGATCAAACTGTTGCAGATCCAACAAAAAAAGATGGCAGTAGGCCAAAAATTTTTACTTTTATAGTTTCTAAAATATTCAAAATGTCATTGATTAAAAATATTCAATAGTATACATAGAACTATAACTTCCAGTCATAAGTTTCTTTACCTTAAATCCAATCTACTGGTCTCCATCTTGTCTTCAGCTTTGCTTTAAGTAAAAACAAAGGGAACCAAAACCTTGATGGAACAAATTTACTTATATCCAAGATGCTGACATTTTAACATGCAAAAAAATTTCAACCTATAAGAAATTTGGGGGAATATTATGCATTCTTTTTTAGCCACATGGAATGCAAAGTGTATTCATAGTCCATGTGGTTAGTGGTCGCATGATGGATAGCACAATCCTAGAATGTTTTTAACTCTTCTCTAGAAATTTTATACTTTCCAAGATTTAAATTTCAATTCCATGAACCAGTGTCAATCCTTGCCAGAGTCTTGAGAATTCATGTATGAATTCGTAACAGTCCTTTGGAAATTTACAGCATATACTACTTATGATTTTCTATTTTGACTAATAGGATACTGTATCTTACATATTTAAATGCTTTTATTTCTTAATTTGGGCACCACTCTAGTCTAACCTCTTCTTCAGTCTGAAATATTTAGAATGCTGGATTACTGCTGTCATCACCTGCCTCAGTTGCTGCATCAGTGTCCTGAACTCTTCCCCCAGACTCTTGACTCCCGCACCCCCTTCCTACTTCATTCTCCATATAGCAGCCATATTAACCTTTCTAAAAATACACATTTTTTCAAGGCTTAAGAGCCAAATAGTCCTTCAGATGTAACTCAATCCACATGGCTTAAAGGCCTGAGAAGTGAATATTAGAAATATAAGGGAACAGTGTCAGCTATAAAAGTAATTGTCAATGGAGCTGGGAAGGTGGCTCAGTGGTAAGAGTGCTTGCCTTGCATGTATGAGGCCCTAGGTTTGATTCCTCAGCACCACATAAGCAGAAAAAGCTGGAAGTAACACTGTGTCTCAAATGGTAGAACAGTAACCTTGAGCTGAAGAGCTCAGGGATGGCGCCTAGGCCCAGAGTTCAGGCCCCACGACCGACAAAAAAAAAAAAAAAGTAATTGTCAAAAGGCTTGCCAAGGGGACATAAAAGAACAGTTAAGGAACTTGGAGTTCTTGAATGTGAATAGAGAAGAAAAAAGACTGGAGCAGTAAGCTAGGTTTGTACCTTAAAGGGCTTTTAAAACCTTGTTAATAATGAATCTAGACATTAGATTGAGATCAAGCTATTTATCCTCTAAATTAGGTGCCCTAAGTGACACTTATTACAAGAATAGCAACTGATAACCAAGAACCAAGAAAAACTACATTTATTTGTGACTAATTAGGATTGCAATCTGGCAAACACCATCAAAGAGCTTTGAATTGTGTTTTGTATTTTCACAAAATGGCGGCTGTATTTATACCTTAATACAGAAACGGTTAATAATTAGGTTGACCAACTTGTTAGTCTAGTTAGTATGGCCATATGTTGCCTATTAAGAAAGCGAATGTCTTTTCTCTAGTTCAGGGGAAAAGTATGTATGGAATGTCAGGCATCAGTGATGAGTGATTCATGTTATAATCCTACTTACTCAGGAGGCTGAGATCTGAAGATTGAGATTCAAAGCTAGGTGGGACAGAAAGGTCTGTGAGACTTATCTCCAGCTAACCAGTAAAAAGCTGTAGGTACAAGTGTGGCTCAAGCAGCAGAGCCCCATCCTTGAGTGAAAAAGCTAAGGGAGAGCACCTTGACCCTGAATTCAAACCCAGTACCAGCACACACAAAAAATGTTTCAGGAAACTGACCCAGTCCAAAGGAGAGTTTGAGGGTGCAACCCTAGTCACAGATGTGCTTGCGTACTTACATACGTAAAACTCCTCAGTAGTCAATGGCCTCCTGGCTCCATTTTAACTGTCCCGAGCCAAAATTACTCTATTTGATTTTCTTCCTTGACACTAGTTTTTTGGTTACCTTCATTAGTTGGTGATGTAAGCCCTGCCCAACTCTTCTACCTCATTTCCTGCAGTTCTTTTCTATGCCTTAGCTGCTAACCTCCCAAATCCACCCATCCAGTGGCAATGTACATAACGAGAATGCTATTTAAATTCAGAGACAGGTTAATAATACAAGGAACTCAGGGATCCCTATCAGAAGACAGAATTTTGTCTGGAGAGGACCTAGTTTACCATTTACATAATTCGACTTTGTAAAATTAGTAAGGACTGTTAAAGAGATGATTTAAAGATAAATATTTAGTCACTATATTCACTTGATTCATTTAAACAATTTAATGTTCCAGAAATTCCTAAAATCTTATATAACTTTTTTTTTCACAGTGCTCACCATTGGTAAAAAACTTTATGAGGGGAAAACAAAAGAAGTCTATGAATTGGTAAATAACCCAGGAAAAGTCCTCCTGCAATCTAAGGACCAGATTACAGCAGGAAATGCAGCTAGAAAGAATCATTTGGAAGGAAAAGCTGCAATCTCCAATAAAATTACCAGTTGTATTTTTCAGTTGTTACAGGAAGCAGGTAAGCAGTTCCCCATATAAATAATTCCTTCCCTTGTCTGTCTTCCATGCAATTTAAACCTTATTGCCTTGGAACCTTTAGTTCCTTATATTAAAGCTTAGTTCTTTGTTCCCTACTTTCTGATTATATAAATTAATACATGTCCTCTCAATAATCCCAATTGACTGATTTCCTATAGTTTCCTGAAAGCATTATTTCTTAAATCCAAGGAGGGGTGCAGTATATTTTGTTCCATTCAAGATAGATGTACTTCCCTTCTACAAAATAATTAAAATTCTATTCTGCCAGTGCATCTCTGAAGTAGTGGTTTTATCACATTTTAATTTAGTGTGGGAGAAAGTAGGCTAATTGGGACCCTTATCCACATTGTAAAGCCCTCTATCCATTGGAAATGATAGGACCATAGTTTCTAAGTCACAGGATCTAGGGTTTTATTTCAAGGTTTCCTTGGTAGTGGTTCTCCTGGTGAATGAATCTATTTTGAGAGAGAGATAAAGGTAAATTTACATATGCTTTGCAGTACAGATAGATTTGATTATATTTAGCTATATATGTACTTTGTTTTATGTTTGTATTACTAGACATTGAACCCCGGATCGGGCACATTTAGACAAGGGCTCTACCACTTGGGCTATGCTACAACCCTCTCTCCAACCTTTTCATTTTCATTTCATTTTTGAGACAGTTTCACTGCTACCTTTGCCTGGCTGGCCTTAAACTCTTCCCTCCCTCCCTCCCCCCCTCTCCCTCCCCCCCCTCTTTCTCTCTCTCTCTCTCTCTCTCTCTCTCTCTCTCTCTCTCTCTCTCTCTCTCTCTCTCTCTCTCTCTCTCTCTCTCTCTCTCTGTCAGTCATGGGGCCTGAACTCTGGGCTTGGGCACTGTCCCTCAGCTCTTTAGCTCAAGGCCAACGCTTTACCACTTGAGCCACAGGTGCCACTTTGGGCTTTTTCTGCTTATGTGGTGCTGAGGAATTGAACCCATGGCCTCATGCATGCAAGGCAAGCATTCTACCACTGAGCCACCTTCCCAGCCCCTAAACTCCACTCTTGCCTGTACTTCCTGAGTAGCTGGGATTATAGGCACGTACCACAACACTTCTTAAATTTTTTTTTTAAATTTTAAGTAGTTGTACAAAAGGTTTCAATTCAGAAAGCACACTGATATTACATACATATACATATACTTAAGTAGTAATGGATAAATATGGACCAAGTTTTTTTATTTACTTGTTCAGTTAGATCCTAGTATATTTTGGGAGGCTTTAAGACAGATGAATTAGGGTGATTGAGGTAACTATGTCCAGGATTTTTCCTGTTTTAATCCTAAATGTATGGTGCCCACAGGCAACTGGGAACTCTTCATAAATTATTCAAAGTATCTTTAAACTATATTTTGTTGCTAGATGTAGTGATACATGCCTGAAATCCTAACTACTTGGAGGTAGAAGTAAGATTGTCTTCCAAGGCCTGCCCCAGAAAAAGTTTAAGACCCAGTCTGAACAACTAATTAAAAGTAAAAGGGATATGTGTATGACTTTGTGGCCAGTAATGCCAGCCAAAAGTATATTATTTTTTTTCCATAAGTAACATAGCTAAAAATTAGTTCATAGAGTGTGTAAAGGTAGTCTCTACATTTTACATGTATGTTTTAGTTCATTTTCTGTTATATCAAAATACTTGGAATTAGATAATTTCTAAAAAGCCTTTTTTTTCCCAGTTCTGGAACTTAAACTCAGGGCCTGAGTACTGTCGCTGAGCTTTTGTGTTCAAGGCTAGTGTTCTACTACACCTGAGTCACATTTCCATTTCCAAGAACTCATTTTTATTCAGCTCATTTTAGTGTTGGAAGGATGGTCACAGGAATATCTGAGCTGATTAACATAGATGATGAAATGTGCTACACTTTACACAAGTAAAATTCACGTTTTTTTAATAACATGTAGGAACGCTTTCTCACAAATTAAATGGAGTTTAATGATTGGCAGTCAACTGAAAGGCATCGTATTATTTAAACTAAGGTTTTTTTCTGTATAGAGAATATTATAATTTGAATATAAACTGATTTTCTTATAAATGGGGGAAGTTCTATCAATAAAAGTAACTTGCTTATATTTAAGAACTAGAATTAGATGCTTAGTTTGTCAAGCTTAGTAGACAATTGAGGAAATATGGCTAATAACAGATTTAAGAAAGAATGCAGTTTTGTCTGTTCCAGGTTAAGAATGATTTAATTACCTGACTACTCATGTGCCTGGTCTTTTCATTAAAAGTTAAAATGATCTTAGTACTCTCACCTTCAATCTTAGCTACTCAGGAGGCTGAAATCTGGGAATCAATATTCAAAACCAACCAGGGCAAGAAAATCCATGAGATTCACATCTCCAATTAGCCACAAGAAGCCACAAATGGAGTTGTGGCTCAAGTTGTAGAGCTCTAGCCTTTAGCAAAAAAGATCAGGGACAATACCTGAATTCAAACCCCAGCACCAGCATCCCCCCGCCCCCCCAAAAAAGTGAAAGTGAAGATTTGAATTCCTTCTTTGCATTCTCTTATAAGATTGTTGTTTTTGCAGCATACCATAATTTACTGTCTTCTCTACTTCTGTTGAATCATTCTAGTCTGATGCAAAAAGAATACCAGTAAGACAGCACATAGACATGTACATTGCACTTTGGGTCCAGGTTCTACTACTGATTGGCATTATGAAATGACTTAAGCTTCTATGAGCCTCTGTAAAAGGAGACTAATAACCTACCTCAAAAAATGTATATACAGTCTGGTGCTGGTGGCTCATGCCTGTAATCCTGAGATCTGAGGTTCAAGGTTCAAAGCCAGCCTGGGCAAGAAAGTCCATGTGACTCTTATCGCCAATAAACCACTCAGAAAACTGGAAGTGGTGCAGTGGCTAAAGTTATAGAGCTGTCGCCTTGAGCTGAAGAGCTGAAGGACAACTCCCAGGCCCAGAGTTCAAATCCCACAACCAACAACAACAAAAAATTATACAAATATATGTAGAAAACAGTACAGTGACTTGTTATAAGTAAAAGTTGTTTATGATCATCAAAGATTCCCCAATTCCTTTCTGATATAAAAAGGCTGGTTTTAAGTTTGAGAATTAGGTTGGGATTTAAGATAACTAACATCACAGGCTGAAAATAGGTATCTTACATCAAACCCATACAGATTTACAGGAGGTGTTTTAATTCCTGTTAATGCTGCAGCATTCCTTTGTACTGTGATGTTGATAGAATATCTCCAGGAGAGGCAGCATAGTCCGTGAAGGCTGTGTGGACTACCCACTGAGCTTTGCCTAGTACTAGCTGACATTACTACAGTGTCTCTCATTTGTTCTGTTAATGACATTAATTGAATGCTAGTAGTTAAAAAATATTTATAATACTTAAAATAATAGACTCATGAAGTGGGTTTCTTTGGTGTGTGAAGTGTGTATGTGCCTACATATGGCAGTTCTAGGGCCTTGTGTTTTCACTTGGCTTTCTCATTCAAGTCTGATGTTCTACCATTTGAACCATACTTCCATTTTATTTGCTGGTTAATTGGAGGTAAGTGTCTCATGGACTTTCCTGCTCAGGTTGGCTATGAGCCTTGTCTTCAGTTCTTACCCTCCTGAATATCAAGGATTACAGGCATGAGTTACCAGTTTCTAGATAGGAAATGAGTCCTTGAACTTGCTGAAATTGTGACAAATATACATAAAGTTAAACCATTTACCCGTTTATATCACCAATGTGGCATTCGTGTTAAGAGTATTGTACATTCATCCCATTTCCAAAACTTTTTCTGAAGCATAGTTTTCATTCTTCATCTCAGCACTTTGTAACCTTTCTTTTATGTGTACCTATGAATTTGCCAGTTGATTGGTATCAATGGAATCATAAGCATCTTTTTTTATGATGTATTTCATTTTAATAATTTTCAAGGTTCATTTATAATGTGACAGATTTTTAGGTTTGGAAGTATTACAATTTAGCATGCTTGCAGAGGGGCCGCGGGGCCCTAGTTCTTTTTTTTTTTTTTTTTTTTTTGGTTGGTTGGTTGGTTGGTTTTTTGTGCCTGATCTGGGGCTTGAACTCAAGGCCTAGGTGCTTTCCCTGAACTTTGTTACTCAAAGCTAGCGCTCTACCACTTGAGCCAAAGTTGTGCTTTGACTTTCTTGGTGATTAATTGAGAGAGTCTCAAAACTTTCTTGCTCTAGATGGCTTTGAACCACAATCCTCAGATCTCAACCTCCTGAATAGTTTGGATTATAGGCTTGAATCACCTAGCTTCTTTTTCTTTTTTAAGGTCAGAGACCAGGACTTAAACTCTGTATTTGATGCTTTCGCTCATTGGCTGGCACTCTACCAACTGAGCCACACCTCCAACCCTTCCCATTTGCTTTTTGGATTTTTTTTTCACAAAATCAAATACAAGGAAACAGATTACAACAAATTAAACACAGCTGATGATAAAGCATGATTGACAGTTTCCGTACATCAGTTGAACTTTGTATTGTGCACATAGCGACTTAGAATTTTGGTTTTTGAAATTTCTTCTATTTGCCTGTGCTTGGTGAAAATTGTATGGATTAACCAAGTGACTATAGTCAGAGCTTATAGCTGATTCTGATTGTGATTGTGATAATCAGTGTGTGGGGTCCTCATCAATTATAGAATATAAGAAGTCTGTGACTAAGTTAACATTTAGAAGCAATTTAGTGCCACTTGAATGTGTCTTGTCTAAAATTAGATATTCAGTAATAAAAGAGATACTCAATATGTATTGTTGAATTGATGAATGAATGATTGATACTCTGGAGGCCAGGTATATTCTTTACTGAAAGTGGTGGCACATGCCTTTAGCTTAGGAACTTTTTGTAATATTTTGTAAAAGGAAATTCTAGTAGATAATTTACCTTTCATCATCAATGTGTAGGTATTAAAACTGCTTTCGCTGGAAAACATGGGGAGACAGCGTTTGTTGCACCTCAGTGTGCAATGATTCCAATTGAGTGGGTGTGCAGGAGAATAGCAACTGGCTCCTTTCTCAAAAGAAATCCTGGTGTCAAGGAAGGATATAAGTT
This sequence comes from Dipodomys merriami, assembly GCF_024711535.1. Taxonomy (NCBI): domain Eukaryota; kingdom Metazoa; phylum Chordata; class Mammalia; order Rodentia; family Heteromyidae; genus Dipodomys; species Dipodomys merriami. The sequence goes on along the minus strand of NW_027206512.1, from coordinate 34,216,541 downwards.
TAACCCCCCAAAAGTGGAGATGTTTTTCAAGGTAATAATTTTATCTGACTATTATATAATAAGTACCATACTGTATTACAAGCATAAAAGATTTAAATATTGAAGCCTTGATATCGTAGATGACCTAAAATTTATGTAAGGTACACTTCCCTTTGTAGTGATGTGTCTATCAGATTTTTGAAAGAAAATACCTTGAAAATGGGCTTATCTATGGGTTAGGTTAATTACCAAAATAACACATTTAACAGTAGGAAGAATATTAAATTTAAATAGAGAAGTACCATTTAGAAAGATGCCCAGTGCTAAAATTTAAAGAAATTTACAGCTGGTCATGGGGACAATGGTCCTTAATCCCAGAAGTCACATAATCATAGCAACTGGGAGGTGGAGGCAGAAAGATCACAAATTCAAGGCTAGCCCAGGTTACACTTTCCTGCCCAAGCTGGCTTTGCACCTTGATCCTCAGGTCTTAGCCTCCTGAGTAGCTAAGATTATAGGTATGAGCTACCTATATCCAACCTAACTCCTTTTATTTTCTTTTGTCTGCTAAGCATGTTTTCTATTGGGAAAGCTATGTCAGTATTTTTAAATAGTAAGTTTCATAAATTGTTCAGATCATCTAAAGAAGAATTGGGGCCGGGCACTGGTGGCTCACACCTGTAATCCTAGCTACTCAGAAGGCTGAGATCAGAGGATCACGGTTCAAAGCCAGCCCAGGCAGGAAAGTCCATGAGACTCTTATCTCCAATAAACCACTAGAAAACCAGAAGTGGTGCTGTGGCTTAAGCGGTAGAGTGCTTGCCTTGAGCTGAAGAGCACAGGGACAGCGCCCAAGCCCAAAGTTCAGGCCCCGTGACTGACAAAAAAAAAAAAAATTGGGACACTGCTTAAGATTAGTAAGTAGTCCTGTATAAATTCTTATATTTTCTGAGTCTTAGAGTTGATAAAAACTGAGTTTGGGGAAGATTTGATTGGCTGAAATGTGTTTCATAGAGAGAAAACAAATTTCAGGTATATTTGACCTAGTGTAAGTCACCCAAATACTTTGAATTTTAAAGGAACTATGAAAAATAGACAAATATTTTTTTAATTAAGTGGTATTATAAACAAAAATGTTTTAGAAAAAGTAGATATTTTTGAGGAACATGTGCCCAGGAGAAAAACAAGAGGTTTTGGTTTCTTTTTTGTGAAAAGTTCAGAAGTTTTAGATATAAATAAATGACATGATTTTAAATTAATTGCAATGTTTTATTCTCAGGATGATGCCAACAATGATCCGCAGTGGTCTGAGGAACAGCTAATAGCAGCAAAGTTTTGCTTTGCTGGACTTGATATAGGCCAGACTGAAGTGGATATCATGAGTCATGCTACACAAGCTATTTTTGAAATACTGGAGAAAGCTTGGTTGACCCAAAACTGTACACTGGTTGATATGAAGGTATAGATAAAAGAAGGAGATTTGAAAGTCAAGGTTATAACCAGAAATGTAGTTTAGAAGTATTTGTTTTTAATTTCTCTAGATTGAATTTGGTGTTGATATAACCACCAAAAAGATTGTTCTGGCTGATGTTATTGATAATGACTCCTGGAGACTCTGGCCATCAGGAGATCGGAGCCAGCAGAAAGACAAACAGGTGTGTATTGTTTTGTAAGAGTAGTTGCAAGATCATGATGGCATAAAGGAGAGAGGAAAAGGCACTTCATCCTTCTGATATGAACCTGACTTGTTAATTGCTATTTAAAGCTTAATATCTACTACATCTTGATGAGTATACTATGAATAATACTTTAAACGTGCCAAGCAAATTTCTCATTATCTTCGTAGCCTCTCACAGCAATGATAGGGAGTTTCGTCCTTGTCTGACTGAAAACTAAGGCTCTAAGAGGATAATTGTCTTCCCAATTACAAGAGTAAGAAAGTGACAGGCTGCAACTGTATGCCAAGTCTTTTGGATCTTGCTCTATTTCTGTTCTTTCTAACAAACTGGGGGTGAGATCGTCTGTATAATCAATACATTAGAATTCTCAAGGCAGTATTTATAGTTGGTATTGTAGAATTATTTAACCTTAAATGAAAATAAAACTTCTCTACAGACCATTCTTTAATTCAGAAAATGAATTTGTAGACTGAGATGTATCTTCACTTTTTGCTATATAAAGCTGTCATTATCCCTTATCAAAATTCAGAAAACAGTGTCATATAACAAAAGGTACTTGTTTTCTAACTTTTTTATTCTTTTCTAGTCTTATCGTGACCTCAAACTAGTAACTCCTGAAGGACTTCAGATGGTAAAGAAAAATTTTGAATGGGTTGCAGAGAGAGTAGAGGTAATCCTTCTACAGTAAATCTGTAGAGCATCATTCATTTCTTTTTTAAGAAAATTTCATTTCAAAATGGATATCCCTGTAATCCCAGCTATTCCAAATAGTTGATTCCAAATAGTTGATCTAGGAGGAGTCTCAAGCTCAAAGCTGCTCTGGGCTACTTAGTGAACAATACTTTGTCTCAGTAAAGAGACACTTTCAGCCAGGTGCCGGTGGCTCATGCCCGTAATCCTAGCTGCTCAGAAGGCTGAGATCTGAGGATCATGGTTCAAAGCCAGCCCAGGCAAGAAAGTCCGTGAAACTCTTATCTCCAATAAACCACCAGAAAACTGGAAGTGGCCTTGTAGCTCAGTGGTAGAGTGCTAGACTTGAGCTGAAGAGCTGAGGGACAGCGCTCAGGCCCAGAGTTCAAGCCCCATGACCGATCAAAAAAAAAAATACTTTCAGAAAATATCCCAGCTATATTCCTCCCAGATCCTGGAAATTTTTTCTCATTTACCTTTCCATTGCTACTCAGAGTTCCAATGGCAGGAGATGGATGAAACTTCATACAGTTGTTTTCTTTTTATATATATACTCAAAGGCCTTGTCTTCCACCTTCTATTCAACTGTTAAAAGTCATTTTAACTTTTATGCTATTATTATTGTTCATGTAATTCCTTTATGAATTCAATGTGATTTGTGGTTACCTGAGGATTACAGTCACCTTTTAGAACATTTCCATGAGAACACTCATTGTGAATTCCAAGCAGCAAACTTAGATTTCTAACATAATCTCATTTGTCTGATCATGCCTTAAAATACTGAGTGGAATGTACTAAAATCCTTGGTGATAGCAGAAAAAAACCTTTTAAAGAAAGTTTTTTATCATTTCTAAGTATTAATTGAAAGATATGAGCATTTAGTTTTTATTAGCAAATATAATTTGTCTAGTGAAGTTTGTGTACATGCTAACACCAGGGGCATGGCTTTAGGTCCTAACGTTCACTTGGCTTCCTTGTTCATGTTTGGTGCTCAACCACTTGAGCCTTCTGCATGGCTTTTTTTTTTTAATAATTTTTTTTTTGAGATTAGGTGATTATGGCTGATGGGCCCCTCTGTTGTATGTTTTCCCATTTCCCTCTGATTCTTTGTCTTCCTCCTATCTCCCATCATGTGCACATATATATGCCATATATCTGGTCAAGAACATGGAGTCATTTAGCAATGATACAACAAAATGAGTGGAAGTCCTTTGTGTCTCGGGTCCTATTTACTTTGTCATATCTCCTTGCATTTTGGCTTTAGCATCCACATATCAGGGAGACCATGTGCCATTTGTCTTTTTTTTTTTTTTTTTTTTTTTGTCGGTCATGGGGCTTGAACTCTGGGCCTGGGTGCTGAGCCAGAGCACCACTTCTGGCTTTTTCTTCTTATGTGGTGCTGAGGAATCAAACCCAGGGCCTCATGCATGCAAGACAAGCACTCTACCACTGAGCCACCTTCCCAGCCCCCCCATTTGTCTCTTTGCTCTTGGCTTACCTCACTCAAAATGATTTGCTATAGTTTGGCATGACTTTTTGCCAAGTAAGGATGGAGTTTCTCAGACTTTATCTCTTGGCTGCTTCAAATTATGATCTTACACTTTTCAGCCTCCTGAATAGTTAGAATTACAAATGTGAGCCACTGGTGCCCAGCTCTGCTTAAAAATTTCACCTGTAAGCCGGGTGCTGGTGGCTCACCCCTGTAATCCTAGCTACTCAGGAGGCTGAGATCTGAAGATCACAGTTCAAAGCCAGCCCGGGCAGGAAAGTCTGTGAGACTCTTATCTCCAATAAATCACTAGGGAAAAAAAAACCCAGAAGTGGTGTTGTGGCTCAATCGGTAGCGTACTCGCCTTGAGCTGAAGAGCTGAGGGATACTTCCCAGGCCCAGAGTTCAAGCCCCATGACTGACCACAAAAAAAAAAAATTTTTTTTTCACCTGTAGCCAGGTGTGGTAGTACATGATTCTAAATGAGAACACTCAGAAGGCTGAAGTAGGAGGATCAAAAGTCTAAGGCCTTCCTGAACTATATACTCAACAACAAAAAAGGTTCCTTACCTATTACATCTTAGTTAAGTAGACCACTTCTTTTTTTATGTAGAAGTTGTATTTTTAAAATACATCCTTTTGTTTTAAATTTAGTTTGTTAAGAAAGTATTTGTCCAGATGTAATTTTGCTGCAAACTTTATTCTAGGATTAAAAAGAACTATTCTTGTGTACTACATCCTATGTTTATTCACTTTTGTTTTTGTGTTCTTTCTCATGGCTATGCTTCTCTTTTCCAGTTACTCCTGAAATCAGACAGTCAGTGCAGAGTTATAGTATTGATGGGTTCAATTTCTGATCTCAGTCATTGTGAGAAAATTAAAAAAGCTTGTGGAAATTTTGGAATTCCATGTGAACTTCGAGTAACATCTGCTCATAAAGGACCAGATGAAACTCTGAGGATTAAGGCAGAGTATGAAGGTAAGCTTCAAGTAACTAGAGCATTTCACATATTTCTAATTTTGCCAAAGCATATGTATTTTAAACTAATGTCAAAATGAATTTTTCCTGTTTCTGAGAATTATTTGATGTGCTATACTTTCATGACACTCACACCAAAAGATCATAAGGTATTTCCAGATCTTAAAAAAGAATAAATTCCAAGTACAAACATAGAAGGAAACGATGAGCTGGAGAACTTTGAGGAGCTCTGGTGTCTTAACCTAATAAACTTCCCCTCCTGTTCACCCTCCAGCATTGTATCTCAGTGCAAACAGTGTCAACTGCACAATATCTGAGGCAGAAGCAGCAGAATCTTTGGTGTCTTTAATGGCCAGTCTTTGCTGGGAGGCAGAAATTGAGGCATAGTTTCAGGTTATAATAACAACAATAAAGTAGTTATGAGATAGCATTAAGTTCAAGTATAGATTAACCACCAAATATTTCTCAACTTGTAAAAATGAGGATTGACTATTTTCTCTAAAGGTAACTGCTATGAGGAGTATATTCAGTTATTTGGGAGGACAGTGGTAGTGTTTCAGACTCCTTCAGTAAACTAATGACAGCTAGAATCTTTTTCTCCAAAACAAATTGAAATTTGAAATGTAAGCCATTCAGGGTGGTGTGTGCGTATAATCCCAGTGCTCTGGAAAATCATGAATTCAGAGCAATCCTCTTCCCAAAAAAATGCAAAATTTTATATTCTAGCTTACAAATAACTTCCTTTAGGAATTAAGGTACAACTCAAGAACTCGCCCTAAGCCTTCAATCATCATGACTCCTTGCACAAGGACCACTCAGTAGAAGATCACTGTTCAGTTGATACAATTTTGAACAGCCTAAGCAATAGAAGAAGGTACTTGGAGCCATTTCCTCTCTAACCCACTGGTATTGCCTTTATTCTATAAATCTCAAAAGCAGTCAAACCTATTCTAGCTAGCTAAAATTACTTGGTAAATAGTAAGTGGCAGAGTGAATCATATATTTTGAATATATGTATAACAGTAGCATTTTAATACTATTTTTCAGAGAAGATTGCTCAAGAAATCAAGGATTTGATATATTAAGGATTTTTTTATTCTTTTTTAGTGTTTAACATGATTTTAACTTCATTGCTCTAGGAGATGGCATTCCTACTGTGTTTGTGGCTGTGGCAGGCAGAAGCAATGGCTTGGGCCCAGTAATGTCTGGAAACACTGCATATCCTGTCATCAGCTGTCCTCCCCTCACACCAGACTGGGGAGCTCAGGATGTGTGGTCATCTCTTCGACTGCCTAGTGGTGAGACACATCAAAAAAATTTTTTTAATTTTTACAAAAATTTCAAACATGAAAAATACATAAACAGAATAATGAAGTCTCACATGTCCATTACTTGACTTTGGTTACCATTTTGCTGCATTTATAGTTCCATTCTTCTAGATTATTTTAAAGCACATTTTAGTACTTCATACTTACATGTACATCTCCAAGAGATATGGGCTATTTTATCTTTTGTTATGGGGCTTGGGCACTGTCCCTAAGCTTTTTTTGCTCAAGGCTAGTGCTCCACTACTTTGAGCCACAGCTCCATTTCCATTTTGCTGTGGTTAATTGGAGATAAGAGTCTCATGGACTTTGCTGCCTGGATTGGCTTCGAACCATGATCCTCAGATCTCAGCCTCCTGAGTAGCTAGGATTACAGACATGAACCACGAATGTCTAGCTCTGTTTTATTTATGTAAGTTACACTCACACTGTGTTGACCTTCATTTGGGGAGGAAGTATTCTAGGGATTAGACCTAGGGCTTCATGTATGCTAGGCAAGCACTCATCACTATATCACATCCCTAGATGCTATATTTTCATTACTTGTCTGATTGATTTCCCTCTTTCTGAACCATTAGGTGTTGGCTGCTCAACCATACTATCTCCAGAAGGTTCAGCTCAGTTTGCTGCTCAGATATTTGGATTAAACAACCATTTGGTATGGGCCAAACTGCGAGCAAGCATATTGAACACGTGGATTTCCTTGAAGCAAGATGACAAGAAAATCAGAGAATGTAATTTATAAGAAAAAAAAAGTTATTCATGAATGAAATGTTTTTTCATTCTTCTGAAAACAATAAATTCCTAGTTTCATAGCCAAAAAGAAGCAAGGTAAAAAGATGACTTTAAACGAATGGAAATAGTTTACTAGCATATAAGAATTTCTAGACACAAGGATTAGTAAAATGGCTATTAGTATTTACTATATAGGTAGCAAAATTATTATAGCATTTTAGAATTAATCCTCCCACTCTACATGGTTATTGTTAGCTAACAGGTAATATACCTGAATCAAATACATTTTGTAAATGGAAATGTCCTTTTCTAAAGATCTGAAGTTATTACCTGCCCTTTTGTGTCTTCATGCAAATTTTGGAGACTGAAATGCTTTCAGTTTCTGGTCTTCAAATTTGAAGGTTGTGCAGTTTTATTTTTCAAGGACCCTTTGCATATTCCAGGAAAGCATGCACAAGGCCTTGGGTTCAATCCCCAGCAACATAGAAAAAAGGAAGCTGAGATTGATGTTGGGAGAAACAAGTGAGGAAACACAGTGAGTGGAAAGGGGAATTTTTTTTTTGTTATCAGTACAGTTTTCCTTGGAAAAAGTAGTCCCTTTGCCATCCTAAATGAGAAACTAAATAAATCTTACTTAACTATGTAACTTGGTATGGTGGGGTGCCTCTGTGTAGATCATAAACTTCTAATTCTGATAAGACATTTTTGGCTGTATCAGCAGTCAGCCTACAGTCATGTTCAGAAACGTCCTCTCAGTTGATAACCATAATTTATTTTTATGCTAATATGTATCTGGTCTTGGACTAGCAAAACTTGCTAGGAATTTTTAATGAGCTCATATGTGTTACTTAAGTCTTGACTTGCATAAGCTAGGCTTTTGTCCAGATTTATTCTGTTAGTGTTTCCTTCATTTTTCTTTGACATATTTATCATGTCCACACACATATATTAGTTGAGTAACCTCATATACTAAGCAAACTGAGTCCCTGACTAGCTCTCCAGTCCCTCTCTTGCTCTGTTGCTTCTCTTTCCCTCTTTCCTTCTCTCTTTCTCTCCCAGTTCTAGAGTTTGAACTCAGGGTCTAGGTGCTGTCCCTTAGCTTTTTTTTTTTTTTTTTGCCATTTCTGGGGCTTTGACTTTGGTCCAGAACACTGTCCCTGAGCTTCTTTTTGCTCAAGGCTAGCACTCTACCACTTGAGTCACAGTGCCACTTCTGGCCTTTTGTGTTTATGTGGTACTGAGGAATTGAATCCAGGGCTTCATGCATGCAAGGCAACTAAGCCACATTCCCAGCCCCCTTAGCTCTTTCTACTTAAACCACCATCTGCACCACCCCACCATCTGCAGCTTTTTTCTAGTTAATTAGAGATAAGAGTTTCATAGTCTTTTCTGTCCAAGCTGGCTTTGAACTGTAATCCTCAGAGCTCCTACACTCTTGACAGCTAGGATTTTAGGTGTGAGCCATTGGTACCCTGCTGAAATTGCTTTACTTTCATTGGTGTTTATGCATTTGTCTTCTTAATGCCTCAGCTACTTGGGGTATTAATCTCATGTCTGGTACAGTAAAATAAAAATAGTGGAACAAAATTTTCTTCAGCAATAAAAAGGAATGACTTAACTCCTTATTCTGGTCTCAACATCTCTTTCCCTAAATTTTCTCCATTGAATTTATATTTATTGTCTACCCTCTCCCAACTAAAAAATACATTCCACAGTACAATGAGACATCCTTGTTAATTTTATCCCAGCAATTAGTGTAATGCCAAACAATAGCATATACCTCACAATGAAATACTAAATGAACAGAAGTACAAATTTCCAGAGGTCTGGAAACCTAGAACTACATATAACTTATCAGACGAATACTTCCTGCAAGAGTATGCTATAGCTTGTTTCAGCTTTGCCACCAGCCTTTTAACACCATTGGCAAGTGTTAAATTTAGGAGGTGGAACGTATTTGAAGAAACTAAGGTCACTAGAACTGTGCCCTTGAAGGATATATTAGGACCCTCTGTCCTACTTTGTAGCCCAGATGAGGTGAGCAGCTTTGCTCAGTCAGCCATGTACTTTTTTTTTTTTTTTTTGTCAGTCATGAGGCTTGAACTCGGCCTGGGCGCTGTCCCTCAGCTTTTCAGCTCAAGGTGAGCGCTCTACCACTTGAACCACAGTGCCACTTCCAGTTTTCTGGTGGTTTACTGGAGATAGGAGTCTCACGGTCTTTCCTGCCCATGCTGGCTTTGAACCAAGATCCTCAGGTCTCAGCCTTCTGAGTAGCTAGGATGACAGGCGTGAGCCACTAGCGCCCGGCTCAGCCATGTACTTTCTTCCAAGAGGTTCTGTCTAGCACATTCCCAAAATCATCAGAGCCAACTTAACCATGGACTGAAAATGAGCCGTAATAAACCTTTCCTCCTTAGAAATTGATTATTGCAGATATTTTATCACAGTGACAGAAACCTCTGTGAATTGAAAAGGTGGCAAGCAAAATCTAGATTACAAAAGGCCTTACATTCTAGTTTATTGTATGGGTTTTATAATTAGGGTGATAGAGTGTTATTACATAAAGAGTTTAAAAAAACAATCTGGGTTTTTTTTGTTGTTTACCAAGTGAAGAGGACTCAGAAGGCAGAATGTATGAGCCCAGAGGGGGGCCCTCATCAGAATGAACTTGGTAGTACCTTAATCTTGGACTTCCCAGCCTCGGCATTGTGAGATGGATATCAAGCCACTGGTTTAGAGGACTCCTGATTCAAAAATAGTTTAAACCCACATGAATCTTGTTCAACACAAACATTAAGCTGAACAAGTAGAAATCCATCAGAGAGGAATTTCTACAACCACCTATAAATTGATTTAGGCCACAGTGATAAGTGCCAATCCTTACATGAAGTCAAGTCTGAAAAGTTAGGACTACTAAAGCAGTGGCTATTAGGGGTCATAAACATATTTAGAGAATACAGTGGAATCTATAGAACCCTTTCTCAAAAACTCACACAAGGGCAGGGAATGTAGCTTAGTGGTAGAGTGCTTGCCTATCATGCATGAAGCCTTGGGTTCGATTCCTGGGTACCACATAAACAGAAAAAGCCAAAAGTGGTACTGTGACTCAAGTGGTAGAGTACTAGCCTTGAACAAAAGAAGCTTAGGGACAGTGCCCAGACCCTGAGTTCAAGCCCTGGGACTGGCAAAAAAAATCCACAAAATTGTGACTATCAAGTGTCATCTTGAACAGCTCTGAAATCTAGATATAATTGGCTTGAAACCAATGATAGTTCCTGTCATGATAGGTTCCTGTTATGAAAGTCAGATCACATATTTACTTGTTCACAAAGATATCATCTCTTTTTTTTTTTTGTCGGTCGTGGGGCCTGAACTCTGGGAGTGGATACTGTCTCCCAGCTCTTCAGCTCAAGGCTCTGCCACTTGAATCACAGCGCCAACTTCCGGCTTTTTCTGTTTATGTGGTGCTGAGGAATCGAACCCAGGGCCTCATGCATGCAAGGCAAGCACTCTACCACAGCCACTTTCCCAGCCCAGATTATATCCTCTTACACCTAGACTCAGTCTACTTCAGTCCTAACATTTGTTAGGAGTGTTTTTATGAATGAGACAAGGTTTTGAACTCAGGATCTTCATGCCTCCATTAGAAATGAAAGGTGAAAAGGAGTTATCTAGATTGTTAAGATAAAGTAGCAGGAATTAGGAAAGTCCTGTCTCGAGTAAGCTACTCAGGAAGATGTGTACTGGGGGTGTCAAGCACATTAGGATGTACTTGTAATCCAGAACCCCAGAGACCGACATGGGGAGGGGGAGGATCATGAGTTTAAGCACAACCTAGGCCATACAGCCAAACTCTAAAATATGTAACATATATAACATTACATACTGTATGATACATATGGTGATAATATATATTACTGTATAGGTATCTATCCCTTTCCTGTATACAACAAAAATACCTCAACACTTAAGGTTTTACAGGAACCCAGAATGCCTTATGTCTGTCCTGTTTACTGTGTGCCTGCCAGATGCATGAATTATCTTTTACCCCTAGAACAATTATATTTCATGCTTAATTTACAGTGGGCAAAATAGAATCCAGGAAGGAAGTTGTGGCCGGGCGCCAATGGCTCACTCCTGTAATCCTAGCTTCTCATGAAGCTGAGATAGGAAGATCACCATTGGAAGGCAGCCTGGGCAGCAAAGTGCATGAGACCCCCACAAGGGGGAAAAAAGCCAAAAGTGGAGTTGTGGTTCAAGTGGTGGCGTGCTAACCTGGCGCACACATACAAGTTCAGAGATACTGCTCAGGCTCTGAATTCAAACCCCGGGACCGTCCCACCCCCCCAACCCCCCTCCAAATGTTTACTGTCAGTCATCTAGTCAGTCCTAAAACCAGGTTCAGAACTTTGACTTGTTACCTTTACAGCATGACTGCCCATGTTTGAAGTGAAAGACGCAAACAAGAGGGAGGGAGGGGGTAAATCTAAGGGGTTTTCATCAAATACGACTTCACTCTATGCATGCACCCCCTTCGCGACCAGAACGTCCTCGACCTTCCCCAGAACCAACCCCAGCTCTCCTAAATCCTTACAGTTCCAAGTGCTGGTGTGTTCCCGACTGCCAATGAGCCGGGCCCCACCAATGACTCCCTGCTTTGGTTTACCTTGTAAACTAGCTCGCAAAGGCCGGGCGCCACTGGAGGCTGACACGTGTCCGTGAGTCCCTTCTAGTCCCCCTGCGGGGACAGACGCCGTCCAGGCAGCCCTCCACCCGGGACTACAGGTTCCATTCTCGCCTCGAGACCGGAAGATTGTGAGTTCCGACGCTACCCCGGGGGTGTAGAAGCTCCGGACTCCACCACGTTGCTCAGCAACCACCAGCTTCCTCCTCCGCTAGGCCAACTAGAGAATCCGCTTCCGGGCCAGAGGTCGTCCCCGCCCCGCCCCTCGTCTCCTCCAAGATGGCGAGCAGCGGCAGCAGTGGGGGGGCATCGGTGCCGGCCTTGTGGAGTGAGGTGAACCGTTATGGCCAGAACGGCGACTTCACGCGCGCTCTCAAGACCGTCAACAAGAGTGAGTGTCGGGGGGGCGGGGGCGCCGAGGAGGGTCTGGGCGGCGGGAGAATGTCGCTGGTTTCCGGCGCGCGGGACCCCCTCCGAGCCGCTGCGCCGAGCGGGAGATCCGGGCGTCGTCCCGGCCGCGGCCCGTGGCCCGTGGCGGGGAGGGAGCGAGGCGCGGCCGCTTGGCGGGGCCCCCCGGGTTCCAGGTGGCCGAGAGCCACGTGGACTTCCCGCTTTCCTGGCCGCGGGACGCGCCGGACAACTTTAAAGAGACCGAAGAACCCGCACTCTTGCCAGCTGTTTTCCCCACTTGATTTCTTCCTCGCTGCCTTGTTTTAGAAAGGCCAATACGACACCAGATCGCCTCTTCCTCAGCCCCCTGAGCGAGGCGATCGATCAGTATCGTGGACAGAACTTGTTCTCTGGGGCTGGGCCTGGGCCACGTAATTGACAAGCTGGTGCTGACCTGGTTCTAAGTTACACAGAACGGATCCGGGCAGAGGGCTGGGCCCATCCATAGGTCAGACCTGCTAGAGCCAGTTGCAGAATCACCGCGATGTCATTTCACTGGAGAACGTACAGGGGAGCGCACGTACATTTGAATAACGTCGGAAAAGTTTGGCCTGCTCTTTTGCTGATTTAGTGATCATTTCAGCGTTTTAGTGCCTTCAACGTAAGGTTCACGGCGTTTGTCTTGTATCCTTTAACCACGAATGCTAATACGGCCGTGTGCTTTAAATGCTCAGTTGTTCTGTGAGTTCTCTGCTAAAGTCGCAACCTGTATATGTGTTAGGTTTGGCGATGTAATTAAGCATTTCAACTGTGCAAAGCGGGAGAAACATAAAAAGCATGGCAGTGACACACGGGCTATACAGATACTTTTCAGCCACCCGTTGCCGAGTTAATGTGCAAGTGGTGGCTTTGGCTGGCACATATGCACCTTTTTTTTTCATCTCAAGGAGCTTCATATTAAAAAATTAAGTAGTTATACAAAGAACTGTAGTTATACAGTTCCATAACTATGATCTTGGCCATTTTGACACTGAATATCTGTTAGCGTTGAAACCTCGCTACCTGGGTCCTTAACTTGTACTTCTGAGTCAGGGTGAAAAGGAAAAGTTTGAGTGGCTGGGTGTTTTGTTTTGTTTTGTTTGGGAATATTGCTGGCAAGATGATGTTTGCATTGTCCTTTTTTGGGGGGAGGGGGGTCCCGTCGTGGTGCCTGAACTCTGGGCCTGGGCGCGCTGTCCCTCAGCTCTTCAGCTCAAGGCTAGCACTCTACCACTTGAGCCACAGCACCACTTCCGGCTTTTTCTGTTTATGAAGTGCTAAGGAACTGAACCCAGGCCCTCATGCATGTGAGTCAAGCACTCTACAACTAAGCCACCTTCCCAGCCCCTGCATTGTACTTTATAGTTTCTAAGATTTTCCAAGAACATTGTCAATTCATCTTCTTGATAACCTCGTGAAAAAGTTATGCTTTTATGCTCATTTTGTACATCAGAACACTGAGATTTTGCTATTAAGTTATTTTCCTGAAAACTCCCAAGGAGTTAGTGGCAATCTTGCACTACACCTAAAGTATCTTATAATCTTACCATTTAGAGGATAAAGAGGATTGAGGATTTGAAACCAGCTTTGGTTAGGTTGCATAGAAAGACCCTGTCTTTAAAAAAAAGTCAAAAGTTATTTGCTTCCAACTTTCACATGAACTTTTCTTTCTCTGTGAAGTAATAAAATTTATATTTGCATCATAAGATTATGAACCCAAGGCCTTGAATTATAGCAAGCCCTCTACCAGTAAGCTTTATCCTCAGCCATCTTGAAAATCTATATGTGCGCATGCCAAAACTCAGGGCCTAGGCACTATCCTTTAATTTTTTCACTCTAGGCTAGCACTCTACCACTTGTGCTGTAGCTCTACTTAAAACTGTTGTTGGTTTTTATTGTTGTTTTTTGTTTTTTTGTCAGTCGTGGGGCCTGAACTCTGGGCCTAGGCTCTTCAGTTCAAGGCTAGCTCTCTACCACTTGAGCCACAGCGCCACTTCTGGCCTTTTCTGCTTATGTGGTGCTGAGGAACCCAGGGCCTCATGCATGCAGGGCAAGCGCTCTACCACTGAGCCACGCTCCCAGCCCGTACTTACAACTTTTTGTGTTTAAGTAAAAAGAAAGTTTCATAGAGTTAGCCTGCCCTAGCTCACTTTGAACCATAAGCCTTGGATCTCAGCCTCGTGGGTAGCTGGGATTACAAGCATTAAAGCATCAACTTCCAGCTTTCTTTTGGAAATCTTTATCTTACTGAAAATCAGATCTGTAATTCCTGTTGCCCCTGAAAAACAAAGATTAGTTGTTATTGTTTTACTACTTACCTTATCTACTGTAGTGAAAATGGAAATGTGGCTTCTTAATGCAATAGAAAAACGTGAAAAAAGAATGGATTTTAAAATAACTATATTAAAATTCTTCTCCAGTACTGCAGATCAATAAGGATGATATAACTGCCCTGCACTGTAAGGTAATATGTCTTATTCAGAATGGAAGTTTCAAGGAAGCCTTGAATGTCATCAATACTCACACCAAAGTATTAACAAAGTAAGTGATTATCTCAATGTATAGAAACACTTTTGTTAAGAGTTATAACCTCTTCCATGGTTTCTCCTCCACTGGTCATTTTTTTAACCTACTTTTCCCTCCATTTTCCTTTTACTTGCTAGTGTTTCTGAAACTGGAAGAAGCACTAGCATCTATGCCTAGAGAGCTGTTTATTTGTTTATTTTGACCACTAAGAATGATGTATACTCTAGAAGATAGGGAACATTAAACAGAGTTCATGTGGGTTAGAGAGGCAAGGACCCAGCAAAAGTTTGAGCATATAAGCATACAAGTTGATTGAGGTCTTCAGGATGATGTGGCAGTGTTAGTCTGACTGATTCTCCATTGAGAATTATTTAAATGAATATACTTAATTTGACTTTTCTTTAGTTATACTTGGCCCCAAAGAAATACATATCAAGACTAAATTTATAAGATATTTATTCTTTAATGGAATGTTTATAAGAAAATATATTTTTTGTAAGAAGGTACAGGAATTTATACATAAATATGTTTTATATTATAAGTATATATGACATTTATATATTTGATGAAAAACTACAAGGGAATCAATAAATAAAAATAGTCATTTGTAGGGAATGAGGAGGAACAGAGTAGATCTCAGTAACAAAAGAGGTAAATCTTGGTATTTATCTTTTTGTTTTTATACTTGTACCATGTAAAATGTAGATTGAAAACTGATTTTTTAAAACTTATAAGAACTAAAAAGAGAAGCCAGGCACCGGTGGCTCATGCCCGTAATCCTAGCTACTCAGGAGGCTGAGATCTGAGTATCATGGTTCAAAGCCAGCCAGGGCAGGAAAGTCCATGTAAACCACTCAGAAAACCGGAAGTGGCTCTGTGGTTCAGGTGGTAGAGTACTAGCCTTGAGTTGAAGAGCTGAGGGACAGTGCCTAGGCCAAGAGTTCAAGCCCCATGACCAACAAAAAAAAAAGGAAAGATAAAAAGACAAGAAAAGGAATGATGCTCTTAAGGATTATAGGTATGAGCCACCAGCACCTAGCTCATCCAGTATGATTTTTAAACATGTTATTAATTTTTGTCCTGGGAATTAATGTATATCATATGCTTAAGGCAATTTCTGGCATATAGTGAGCACTGTGCACTGTTAAATAATAATCATACGTTGGTATGCTTTTTCTTCAGTAACTCACTGTCCTTTGAGAAGGCATATTGCGAGTACAGGCTAAACAGAATTGAGAATGCTTTGAAGACGATCGAAAATGCCAACCAGCAGTCAGACAAACTAAAGGAGCTTTATGGACAAGTGGTAATTACTGCTTTAAAATACCTGTTGACAATCATCCTGAGTGAGCATGACTCTGCCTTTAACGTGGAGCAGGGATGAGGAATTCCAGCCCATCCTGGTGCTCCACAAAACTGGTCATCAAGCTAATTCTCGAGGTTTGAACGTATTCTCTCTTCTTGCTCTTCATTTAAACAGTTGCATATATAATGTTCTTTGAACAAGGGACTTCCTCAGGGGTAACTAGAAAATTAACAGAACTATTCCATGAAATTTAGACTTAGTTGAAAAGATGAAAGCAAGTGAGCTTCTGTACTTATACAGATTTGAAACAACTTTTCTAATATTTAACCGGTATTTTAAGATTAAAATAAAAGCATGATGTATGAGAATTTGATCTGCCCTATAAGAGTATATTACTCAAAGAAGGGGCTGGGAAGGTGGCTCAGTGGTAGAGCGCTTCCCTTGCATGCCTGAGGCCCTGGGTTCGATTCCTCAGCACCACATAAGCAAAAAGAAAAAAGCCGGAAGTGGTGCTGTGGCTCAAGTGGTAGAGCGCTAGCCTTGAGCTGAAGAGCTGAGGGACAGCGCCCAGGCCCAGAGTTCAGGCCCCACGTCCGGACCCACCCCCCCCCAAAAAAAAAAAAAAAAGAATATTACTCATGGAAATATATCTTGTCAAAGTACTTCATTCTAAATGACATGAGACATAAAATTAAGCATGATATAAAGTAGTCCTATTAATGAAAAGAATAGGAATCTGTAGACTAGATAAATAGAAGGTAAATCAAGGGTTGATGAAGATCACCAGTCTTGGTCATGGGTGGACTGATTGACCCAGAGAAGTGGTTGTTACTCTCCTTTAAGAATGTGAATAATAATGTGGAAATGTAACTGTGAATGGAAAAAGAACATGAATGAAATAAGCAGTAATTATATTGTACTATGTACAATGGCTAATTTCTGAGATACAAAAATTGAAAGATTTATATGGTTAACTCCTAGGAAGCATTATCTTTTTTTGTTAATATTTTATTCTTTTTTGCTAGGACTTAAGTTATTTTGAGTGGGAAAAAGTTTTCATTGTAATTCAGATTCAATTAACATACAAACTTCTGTAGAAAGATTTCCTCATAATCCCTTTAACTTCAAGAAAGAATGTAAAGAAAAAAAAATTGTGTTGGTACCAAAGCTAGGAGTTGAGCCTTACATATTTTTCTAAATTGAATTATATCTGTAATATAGTAAGAGTCATTGTTAGGAGAATTTTTGAAGGCATTAGAGTACACAGAAGTAATTGAAATAAAATTTTTTTTAAATAGTTGATTGCTTGTATTTTGCTGAGGAAGATTTCCTACTTAGTGGTTTCAAATGGGATTTGTAGGGTGTTAGACACTATGTTCATGTTCTTTGATATTTTTTATTGCCTTTTTGTTCTCTAGCTATACCGCTTAGAACGCTATGATGAATGCCTAGCTGTGTATAGAGATCTAGTCCGAAATTCCCAAGATGATTATGATGAAGAAAGGAAAACAAACCTTTCTGCAGTTGTTGCAGCTCAAAGCAATTGGGAAAAAGTGGTTCCAGTAAGTATCCTTGTGTGCCTATACTGCCAGGAAGTAATGTTCTTTTTGAGTGTTTGACTGGTATTTTGATCCATGACAGGAGAACTTGGGCCTTCAAGAAGGCACACATGAACTGTGCTACAATGCTGCTTGTGCACTGATTGGACAAGGCCAGTTGAACCAGGCAATGAAAATCCTACAAAAAGCTGAAGGTTGGCAGTTTTAAAGTTTTCTGTAACTATAATCTGGATAAGACCTTTGTAGAGCATCTTCAAAACTTGGAGTTGATGTTTATGAAATTATTAAATAGAAGTTTCTAAAGCAGTAGTTTTTCAAAGTTCATCTATTCTCTCTTTTGGACAGTATCTCTATTTCTGTTGAAACACCAAGTTATTTTACCTGTCCATTTTTAGTCTATTAGACTTCAGAGTTTGAATTTTGAGTACTTCCTTTCGGAGCAAGTTTTTTTGAATGTTAAATGTAAATGAAGTGACATGTAACACCACTCAAGCACATTTTAATTAAGAAAAAAGGAGGCTGTGGCTGGGTGCTGGTGGCTCATGCAAGTAATCTTAGCTATTCAAAAGGCTGAGATCTGAGAACCATAGTTTAAAGCCTACCTCAGCAGAACAATCTATGAGAAGGATAGTGATAGACAACAGGTCTGACTCAATTGGTAAGAATGCCAGTTGTGAGTGAAATAGCTGAGCAAAAGTGCAAGACCCTGGGGTAAAGTTACAGTACCAGCATACATATAAAAGAAAAAAGGAAGCTGGAATGTAGTTCTGTAGTAGAGTACAATCACAAGGCCTTGGATTCAATCCTCAGTACCCCCCAAAAAAGAAAATTTATTTGAGAACTTATTTCAGGACTCAACTCTTTCTAGAAGCTATAAAAGTGATGTTACAGAGATTTTAGAGGATAGTGATGAGGATAAAAAGTGAAACAGTAACTGAACAGCTAAACTGAAATCAAGGTTAGAATATCATGAAAAATCTGTGTAAGAATTAAAATCTCAGGGTTGGAGTTGAATACTTGCCTGCTATGCATATGCCCTGAGTTCAGTCCCTAGCACCACAAAAATGCATAATAAATAAATATATAGGCAGATGAATAGAATTAAAATTTTGCCAGAGACAGTAGTACACACCTACAGTCAGAAAACTGAGGCAGAAGAATTGAAAGTTCAAGGCCAGCCTGCACAGTGGAGTCAGGCCCTCATTTAAGAAAATGATTGCAGGGAGAGAGAGGGGGATGGGCAGAGGTGAGCGGGAGGGGGGGACAACGGGCGACTTAAGGCCTTGTGATCCTTCTTGGCATTTTTATTCAAAGCTGGCACTCTGCCACTTGAGCCACACCTCCACTCCCAACTTTTTGTTGATTAATTGGAGCCTGGCAATTAAAATTTCTTAAGCTGGGTTCAGTGGCTCACACCTTTAGTTATACTATTTGGGAGCTGAAGCAGATCAGTTGAGTTCTGGTGTTCAAGAATAGTTTCGGAAAAATAACATAACACTGTCTCACTTTTTAAAAAAGATAAAAGATGCATTACAGAGGTTTTTTTTTCTAAACAGTACTGTAGTTTGAGCTACTATCTGACTGTAGGCAGGTGCTCCCGCCCAACATTGAAGATTTTAGTGTAGAAGTATTATAGACTTACATGAGCAGTTTGCTCGTGTGTAGCAGATTTTGAAATGTATGTATTCTTTACTCAATTCCATTTTTTTTAAAGGAATAATGACACCAGTTTCACATTTGTCTTTATGTTAATCATAATGGTTAAGAGAACAAAAATTAGTAAGTACATTACTTTCTGGATTGGTTATTTTACTTTAATGATGAAACATATTTGTCATAGTCATTAAAATGAAACAAAACATAATAACATAGATGCATGTTTATTAAACACAAAGATGAACACAGAGTGGTGAAATAGCCCAAGTAGTGGCACTTGGCTAGTAAGTAGCAGACCCTGAATTAAAACTCCATTACCAACAAAACAAAACTAGAAGCTGGACACATGGCTTATGCCTATACTTGGAGGAGGTGCACATTAGGATCAGAACTGGACTAGCCCAGACAAAAGTTTTAGATACCCTCCTCATCCACCAAATTCAACAAATGAGTCAGAAAGGTATGGTGGTGCTTGCCTGTGTGATCCCAGCTACTCTGGGGTCTATTTGTAGGAGGATATTTGGTTGAGGATAACCTTGAGCAGAAAAGACTGTCTGAGAAATCTCAGAAATTTAGTTCTTGCTTTTTGGAACAGTAAAAGGAATGGAAATTACCCAGCAATACTAACTTTTAGATAATTTTTCTCTTGTAGATCTTTGCCGCCGTTCATTTTCAGAAGACTCTGTAAGTATTATACAGTTATTAAGTCCAGATTTTATAGTTTTTTGTTTTGTTTTGTTTTTGTGGGGTTTTTTTGTTGTTGTTGTTTGTGAGGCCTGAACTCTGGGCCTGGGTGCTGTCCGTCAGCTCTTCAGCTCAAGGCTAGCACTCTACCATTTGAGCCATAGCACCACTTCAGGCTTTTACTGCTTATGTGGTGCTGAGGAATCCAACCCAGGGCCTCATGCACAACAGAGGCAAGTGCTTTACCACTGAGCCACCTTTCCAGCCCCTAGATTTTATAGTTTTGACTAATAATGGACAGCTTCATTGTAGAATTCACTTTTTGTTATAGATAGTACAGTTCTTTTGGTTTATACCAACTTAGAAAATAATTTTCTTTAGGAACTTTAATGGATCTGAGAATTTTATATGGTTTATATGAAAATAAAGCTACTTTTCACATAAATAGTTCTCTCAGAGTAGTATTGTTGCCTTGTCAAGCATAAGTGACATAACATGTTTGGGAACGACTCTTGGTTGGCAAACATTAAATTAGAGATGGAGTACTGAGTTGATAAAAGAGAATAGCCTCGTAGTTTTAAATATTCATTAGGCAACTTTTCTGAAAAAAATTGGAGAACGTGGATGTATCCAAAGCATCAGTTGATGGTACTACATATTTTAAGCCAGTACTCATACCTATATTACTAGCTTCTCAGAAGGCTGACATCTGAAAGATCCTGCTTTGAGGCCAGCCCATGTTCACTACACTTAATTTCTTTTTTTTTTAATTTTTATTTATTTTTTATTGTGAAAATACTGTACAGAGGGGTTACAATTAGATGGGCAAGATAATGAGTACATTTCTTATCAAGCATTGTAGCCTCCTCCTTTGTTTCCTCTTCCCATCTCTTCCCAGCCTCCCCCCATAGTACTTAACTGTATTTTTTTTTTGTCTTTTCTTTTTTGGTACTGGGGATCGAACCCAGGACATTGCACTTGTTAGGCAAGCACTTTGCCACTGAGCTACATCCCAGCCCCACTACACTTAATTTCTAAAGCAACTAACATAAAGCAGGACTGGTCAAGCACCTGTAATTCTAACTACTCTGGCTGAGATCTAGGGATTACTGTTCAAAGCCTGCTTGGGCAGAAAAGTCCATGAGATTTATCTCCAATAAAGCCAGAAGTGGCACTGTAGTTCAAGTGGTAGAGCATTGTCCTTGAGCAAAAGAAGTTCAGGAACAGCACCTAGCCCAGAGTTCAAGCCCCAGGACTGATGGAACAAAAACCAAAACAAATAGGCCTAGAGATGTAGATCAAGTGGTAGATTACAGCTCAGTAAGCTTAAGGGTTTATAGTTCAAACTCTAGTATTACTACTTTATAGGAATTCTTTTTTTTTTTTTTTTTTTGGTTGGTTGTGGGGTCTGAACTTTAGGCTTGGGCGCTGTCCCTCAGCTCTTCAGCTCTTCTGGCTTCTTGTGCTTATGTGGTGCTGAGGAATCAAACCCAGGGCCTCATGCATGTGAGGCAAGTACTCTGCCACTGAGCCACATTCCCAACCCCTATAAGAAAACATTTTTAAAGTAAAAGATAAAAAGAGTTATTTAGTTAATTTTATCTTTTGTTTGTTTTTGTTTGTTTTGTCTGTGTGGGATTGAACTCACAGCCTGGGCACTGTCTTTGAGCTCTTTTTGCTCAAGGCCAGTGCTCACCACTTTGAGTCACAGCTCCACTTGGGGATTTCTAATGATTATTTGGAGATAAGAATCCCACAGACTCCTTCTTGGGCTGGCTTTGAACCAGTTTTCAGATCTCAGCCTCCTGAGTTGCTACTATTACAGGTGTGAGCCACCAGCTAATTCCATGGTTTTTTTAAGTTATTAGTAGAATATTATTTGCCTTAGAGATACGGTAGAATTGACCGAAGCATTTTTTTCTTTTCTTAGTGGGATGGCACTAGTGTTTGAACGCAGGACCTTGGCACTTGCTAGGCACTTGGCACACTCACCCTTTATATTTTAGTTATTAGATAAAATCTTGCACTTTGTCTCCAGACTTGCCTCAAACTGAGATCCTTCTATGTACACCTTCTGAGTAGCTGAGATTACAAGTTTGAGCTTCTACAGTTGGCTAGAGAATCCTCTTAAAAATACATTCTTACAAGAAAGTTGTTGGCAGAATTTAGGAATTTTGTCAAAAGTTAAATCTGCATGTCAATTGTTTTTTGTTTTTTGGGTTTTTTGGTTTTTTTTTTTTTTGGTCGTTCATAGGGCTTGAACTCTGGGCCTGGGCGCTATCCTTCAGCTCTTCAGCTCAAGGTTAGTGCTCTACCACTTGAGCCACAGCGCCACTTCAGTTTTCTGGTGGTTTATTGGAGATAAGTGTCTCAGGGACTTTCCTGGCCAGGCTGGCTTTGAACCGAGATCCTCAGATCTCAGCCTCCTGAGTAGCTAGGATTATAGGCGTGAGCCCCGGCGCCCAGCTGGATGCCAGTTTTTTTTTATTATGATTTTCATTCCTGGGCTTTAGAGGATAATGACCATTAATACATTGTATTTATTAATTTGTTGCCCTGTTCTGCCAACTTCTTTTTGCCATTTTCTCAACAACTCTCTTTAGTGACAATTCTAAATTTAAAAGAACTGATGTCATGGAACATTCTTGAAATTACATGTCTTCTTATGGGTTGTATCTCTTTCAAACATTTGGATCACTTAATAAAATTATTTCAAATTTTCAGTTTGGAAATTTTTACAGAAAAAAAAAAATCTTTCTTCTTCTGCTTAGGATGGGACTGAGGAAGACCCACAGGCAGAACTGGCCATCATTCATGGTCAGATGGCCTATATTCTGCAGCTTCAGGGTCGTACAGAGGAGGCTCTGCAACTTTACAATCAGATAATAAAACTAAAGTGAGTTGTTAAAATGAAGTATCTTTTATAGGGGATGAGGCTTCTTTTTTAAAGTGTGTTCTATCTTAACTGTTGCTTCTTGTTCACAGGCCCACTGATGTGGGACTGCTAGCTGTAATTGCAAATAACATCATTACCATTAATAAGGTAAGGGATACCCAGGGCTTTCCTGTGTGTGTATTTTGTGCTGAGAACTCATTACCCCAGCTTTATTTCTAGGGTAAGCATTATTTTTTTCATATTAGAAAAAAATCCTCGAGTAGCAGAATTACGATGGAGTATTGGTTAACTCTCATAAGATTGATGATTCTGTAATGCATATTCAAGTAATAAAGCATTCTTGTAAGCCAGTATATTAGCACACATCTGTAATCCCAGTGTGTTGAAAGTGCAAGACCAACCTGAAATACCCAGCCTCAAAAACCTAATCCATTCTGATACTGAAAAGAAGTATACTTGTTTAAATTCCTTGTCTTTTTAACTGCTGTATTTGATAAAAAAAGAAAGATCTCTGGGTTAGCAGATTTGAGTTGACCTGTGAAGGTTTGATTGGTTTAAGATTTTATCAGTAGTATATATTAGTTGTACAAGGGCTGCATAATTGTGATACATGCATACAATATACTGTATCAACCTTATTCTCTCTTATCACTCTCCTTTAACCTATCCCCTTCCCAACAATTTCAACTGTTTTCATTGTTCTGTTTTCACACATGTACCAAAAATACTGATACTTGTTGAAGGTTTAAAGATTAACCAACAGGATAAGCATGCATAAATATGAAGAAGCATTTCTAGTTCACTGGAGAAAAATGAGAAAACACAGAAAGATACATAGGTATAAGGGACTAAAAGAAAAAAATAAAAAGTTAAATATCATCAAGGTATTTTTTCTAAAATGGCTTCAGAAATTTGTACAATGATTTACTTACATACTGGTCATTTCAAACTTTTTATATTTTACTTTATTATACAAATTTAAACAGCATGATTTGTAGAAATTGCAAAGTAAATATCTTTGTAGTCAGTCTCAAAACAAGTAGTTAATAATAGAAAGATAATCAGGAGTTTGGATCCCTTTTTCCTTAAGACAGCTCATTTCAGCCTTCTCACCCCTGTTAAGTAGATTGTGAAATAGATAGATACACCAGTAGGTTTGAATTGTAAAGATTTCATTTACATCTGTGAACCCAGAGCAAATTTCTATATATTTTACTAGCTGAGGTTCTAACCAGGTTGTGTTTATATAAAATAGCTAAATGAAAGAGTAAGACCTTGGCATTTTAAGGGGGCTGAAGTTGGAGATCCTGTTAATAATGGTGAATGAACTTTCCCTTTATCAGGACCAAAATGTCTTTGACTCCAAGAAGAAAGTGAAATTAACCAATGCAGAAGGAGTAGAATTTAAGCTTTCCAAGAAACAACTACAAGCTATAGAATTTAACAAAGCTTTACTTGCTATGTACACAAACCAGGTAGGTAATAATAGATCTCTAGTTTCCTGGCTAACTCTTAACTCTTTTATAAATAGCAAATAATATTTAATGCATGTATTGGTCTCATTAATTTGTGTGTGTGTGTGTGTGTGTGTGTGTGTGTGTGTGTGTGTGTGTGTGTGTGTGTGTGTGTGTGTGTGTGTGTGTGTGTGTGTGTGTGTGTGTGTGTGTACACTCAGGACTTCATTCTCTTGGCTTGGCTTTTTTCACAAAAGGCTAGTGCTCTACCACTTGAGCCACACCTCTGTCTCTGGCTTTTTGTCAGTTAATTGAAAATAATAAGAGTTTCATAAACTTTATTTCTAATATCAATTGAAATAGACTCAGCAAAGATACCAGTCATGATTATAAACACTCCCTTTCAGACTGGGAAGGTGGCTCAGTGGTAGAGAGCTTGCCATGCATGCCTGAGGCCCTGGGTTCGATTCCTCAGCACCACATAAGCAAAAAGAAAAAAGCCAGAAGTGGCGCTGTGGCTCAAGTGGTAGAGTGCTAGCCTTGAGGTGAAGAGCTGAAGGACAGCGTTCAGGCCCCATGACCGTACCCAAAAAGAAACAAAAAAACACTCCCTTTCATTTTGGTTCTGCTGTAAACAAAAGTTACAGATGTTGAAGAGATTTTATATGTATATATATATATAGAGAGAGAGAGAGACAGACAGACAGACAGACATATGTACATGTATGTACATATGTATGTGCATAAGTATACATGTGTATATATAAATTATATAATATATAAAATTATATATAATTACATATGTATAAAATTATACATACCTATATACATATATATGAGCTTGATAACATGAATTTTGAGTTAATACTCATGTAAAAAAAGTTTTTAGTAGGAGAGTGAGAGGTAGAATGTTTTTTATTATTTACAACTGAGTCAAGTTATTAACACTTGGGTAAGAAATAAGTTTTGTGGTTTTTATACTTGATGTATTACATTTTTAAACCTAATTTGAACATTCAAACAAACATTTAGAACTTTCCTTTTACCTAATGAGTTTTATAATTCATAGGTTAAATTCAGCAAATGGAAATCTTTTCTTGAAAGTAAAATTGAAAACAGATGTTATAAACTGTTTTCCTAACCTTTTGACATTTTTCATTTGAAAAAAAAAACTAATGCCCCCATCTCCCTTTGGGGTTATTTAGTATTTAAATTCATTAACCAGGTTTTTGTTATGTTGGAATCATTTTATAGGCAGAACAATGCCGAAAAATATCTACCAGTTTACAGTCTCAAAGTCCAGCACATCTTCTTCCTGTGTTAATCCAAGCAGCCCAACTCTGTCGTGAAAAGCAGCACACAAAAGCAATAGAGCTGCTTCAGGTAAAGACGTTATACTTGAATTTTTAATTAGGTATCAGGCAGTTACCACCTGTTTTACTTCTTTATAATAAGCTATAAGCTTGTCATTCCAGTATAGTAAGCCATAAGTCCACTAGATAAATTCCAGAGTCACTTTAGTTAATTCTTAGGTTATAGCTTCGTTTTGTGTAAATTTATATCGTATAAATAATGAGCCCCTAAAAACACTTGTTTCTTTTGAAGATCCACTAAACATGGAGGTTTGTTGTAGTCTTAAAATACCAAAACATATGAAACCCATGTTCCATTAATGTGTTCTCCTGTGAATCTTACTTTAAAACTAAGTTATGGAGATACTACTCCAGTTCTGTTATGTTAAGTATATGAATTTTGTCCATGTAGATAATGTTGAAAAGTTGAACAGGTAAAATTAGGACTATTTTGAGGGGTAAAGTTGCCTATCAGGCCATCCCTCTCCTCTCCTTCCCTTAACTAGTCATTCCTTTAAAAAAAAAAAAAAAGTATAGTAATCTTTTGTTTCTTTGACATGATTTCCAGGAAACTTGATAGTATTGTGTTTACTTCTAGAGCATAGCTTTATAGCAAATTGAATGTAGAATGAAGTATCAAGGAAGCTTGATACTTTGAAATTGAATGTAAAAATTGTATATAGCAATGATAGTAATTATATAATGTCTGCAGTTATATAAATGTAATTTTTTTCCCAACCAAAAACATTGTAGGAATTTTCAGATCAACATCCTGAAAATGCAGCTGAAATTAAGCTCACCATGGCACAATTGAAAATTTCTCAAGGTATTAATAAATATTTGCGTTAAAATATTTTGTGTAATAATAAAGTGTAACTATTGTTTGAAACCCAAAGATAGTTTTTTATCATATCCAAATGTTGTAATGAAGTAGTTGGCCCTTAGAGTAATTCCTAAATTGATAGAACGATTTTCACTCAGGGCCTCAAAGGTCAGTAGAGCATAGGATTCCTGTGTTCGAAAAGACCACATTTAACTTGTATTTTCTGAGTACATTCTGTTATAAGAATACTTGGTCATTTGTGTAAAATAAGAAGTTTACTTTGTCTTGTGCTTTCCAGTGTTTCACAGCTTTGCCCTTACCACATAAAATTTAGTGAGAACTGATACATTTGATTTTTAACAGAAAACTGCCTAGAACATCTGCAGTTTCAGACTAAACTTGAGTTATTATCTGACTTGAGTTGTCTAGTGTGCTACTAGCCACATGTAGCTATTTGAGGTTTGAATTAATCAGAATTTAATTAAACTTAAAATTCCTGCCAGGTATGAGCACCTGCCTATAGTTCCACCTACTCAGGTAGAGGCAGGAAGATCTCAAGTTTGAGGCTAGCTTGGGCAAAGTTATCAAGATTTTATCATGAACAAAATGGTTGTAGGCATAGTTCAATTGGTAGAACAATTGTCTAACACTAGTTCTATTTCAGTGCCTCAACTAGCATACAACAAAGCAGAATAGGTGACAGAAATATAAAATAGGAAGCCGGGTGCTGGTGGCTCAAGCCTGTAATCCTAGCTACTCAGAGGCTGAGATTGAGGATCACGGTTCAAAGCCAGCCCAGGCAGAAAAGTCCGTGAGACACTTATCTCCAATTAACCACTAGAAAACCAGAAATGGTGTTATGGCTTAAGTGGTAGAGCGCTCGCCTTGATCTGAAGAGCGCATGGATAGCACCCAAGCCCAGAGTTCAAGCCCCACACCGACAAAAAAAAAAAAAAAAAAAAACAGGTCCTGTAGATACTGGTGATAGTATGGGTGAATGTTGTTAGAATATATTATGGACAAGAGGAGGGGGGAGGGGGGAGAGGGGGTCTGGGGAAGCGGGGCGGGGGGGGGGGAAGATGGGAAGGGATGGGAAGGGGAAACAAAGGAGGAGGCAACAATGCTTGATAAGAAATGCACTCATTATCTTGCCCATGTAATTGTAACCCCTCTGTATGGTACTTTCACAATAAAAAAAAATCAATTAAAATTTTAAAAAAGAATATATTATGGACATGTGTGAACAGGGAGCAGTGAGGCGGGGAAGGAAATGGGATGAAGTAGTGATGCAGGGGTCGAGCCAGGTCAGATACATTGGATGCACATATAAACTTATCAAAAGGAGACCCCCCTTATACAACTAATTGATTATACAAAATGTGGGGAAAATAAAATTGATTTCCTTAGTTGTCGTAGCCACACTTAAGAAACTTAGTAGCCACGTGTATCTAATGGCTGCTCTGTTGGATGGCACAGATAATAGGACATTTACAACATTGCATAAAATATTGTCATATAGCTCTAATGGTTTTGCTTTAGAGAATGAAAGGTATGTTACTGAAGTTTTCAGTGAATGAAAAAGTTTAACACCACAATTTTTCATTGCAGTCATGTCTATAGTAATATATCCTTTGGAAAGACCTACCCCTTCAAATTGTAGTGTGGTAAAGGAGAGAACTAAAACCCATCAGACTGGGAGTTGCCATTACTTTTGTAAGGTTATGCAAATAAATAAAGTAAATTATCTAGCCAGGAGCTGGTGGATCACTCCTGTAATCCTAGCTACCCAGGAACTGAGATCTCAAGTTTGCAGTTCGAAGCCAGTCCAGGAAGGAAACTCGTAGCTTCACATAACCACAAAAAAATGCTGAAAATAGAGCTGTGGCTCAAGTGATAAAGCACTGAACAAAAAAGCTGAGTAACGGTGCTGGGAAGGTGGCTCAGTGGTAGAGTGCTTGCCTTGCATGCATGAGGACCTGGGTTTGATTCCTCAGCACCACATAAACAGAAAAAGCTGAAGTGGCGCTTTGGCTCAAGTGGTAGAGCGCTAGCCTTGAGCTGAAAAGCTGAGGCACAGTTCCTAGGCCCAGAGTTCAGGCCCCACAACCAGCAAAAAAAAAAAAAAAGCTGAATAAGGGTAGCACCTAGTTCCTGAGTTTAAGTCCCAGTACTGACACAAAATGGGTGAAGAATTTTTCTTTTTCCTTTCCTTTTTTTTTTTTTTCCCAGTTCTAGGGCTTGAACTTGGGGCCTGGACGCTGTCTTTGAGCTTCTTTACTCAAGGCTAATCCTCTACTTCTTGAGTCACACAGCTCCATTTCTGGCTTTTTGGTGGTTAATTGGAGATCACTCTCAAGTCTGCCTATCTAGGCTGACTCAAACTGCAAGTTCCTGTGATTATAGGTGTGAGCCACGTGTACCTAGATGTGAATATTAATTTCCTTATCTGAAAAAATGAAGTGTACTGTCCCCCAAACCTAAAAGCTTATATATTTAAAGATGTTACTAAGTATAATTCATTGTTTATTTCCTTAGGATAAGAGAAGTAAAATTTCTTGTATTGTTTTTCTGTGTATGCTTCCTTCACTGTGGTGTTTTTAATCTCTTAAGGTAATATTTCCAAAGCATGTCTAATATTAAGAAGCATAGAAGAGTTAAAGCATAAACCAGGAATGGTGAGTTTGTAAGTAAAATATTCTGAAAAGCTGGAAGAATTTGCTTTTCTGATGTCTCTTTATTTTCTTATTTTCTCAAATTTATGAATTAGGAAACACTAAAAGTTATTAACAGTAATTTACCTAGAATAAATTTAATTTCATTCTGCCCTCTGCCTTTTGTTGGTTTATTACTCAGTCAACTATGACAGACACTATTTAGGCCTTAAGTTATCAGTGAAAGCCAACTGCAAATAATCTGAGACCCATGTAGGACATTTTTTTTAGCCTAAATTATTTATGGTGATTTGTTGTTATTGGTTGTGAGACGTATATCCAGAGCTTAGGCGTGATCCCTAAGCTTTTGTGCTCAAGACAAGCACTCTACCACTTTGAGCCACAGTTTGAACTTCCAGAGTTTTTTTTTTTTTAAGTTAAATTAGTAAATTTGGTTTTTAGTTCTCTATTGAAATACCATAGGATTGATCACTAACAGATATTAATTATTCAGTGGTAGGATATCCATCTGTTTATTAAATGAACTGTTGTTGATGCACAACTTATTTGCAATTAGCACTCAGTAATTGTGTAATAATATGACTTGTATTGATTGGTTGATTGCTAGCATGTATTAGCTGAACAAGGGGAGTTTCACCTTGTCATTTCCAAACTCTCAGGCAATATATCCCAAACTCACTCCCTCTTTCAGTCTCCTTTACACCACTCCCCTTCAAGTTCAAAAGGTTTCGTTGTTCTTTTTCATACATGGAAATAAACTACTTTCATCATATTCTCATTACCCTCCTGGCAATGCTCATCCTGTTGGCATCCATTCTCAACATTTTCCTGTCATTGCTTTTGTTTGTTTTAGTGTTTATTGTACCATTCCATTCCAGACACACACGTTTTTATCAGAATAACCCTCTCCGTTGCTTTTTCTTTCCCCACCCCCCAGCCTCCGATAGATAGTAGCTTTCATTGAGACTCCTTATGCCATCTTCATACATAGTTGCAAGTGATTTGAATTCACTATCTTTTTCCCTCTTAATTCATATTTTGTGACTTGTGTTATGGTTATTTCCTGTTGGAATTAATATATTCAGTCAAATTAATCAATGATTATATTCAGTCATTAAGTATGTACAGGTGAAAGTAAAATGTTTCTAATCTTTAATATCAGGCCTTAATTTAAGGGATTTATTCATTCCATGTAGGTTGTTGCCATAGTATTTTTGCATAGTATTTCCTTTTTGTCCTCCTCATATCTGTTCTCTTTGTATCTTTGTATCTCCTCCCTTTTATTACTTATATTAGCCTCTTGTATCTTTTCTCTTTTTTCCTTATCTTTCTGATCAGAGGTTTATCAGTTTTACTGTTTTTTAAAGATCTAACCTTTTGTTTTTGTTTCCTTCTATGCTTGTCTTCTTTTCCTCCAAATTCCTCTCCCTTCACTCTAATCATCTGGTCCTCCTTACTATCCCTCAAGCATACTTAGTTTATGCAGCTCAGGCCACAGGGAGAGCTAGCTTATCACAGGAGTTGAACCACATTAGTGTATACCTCACTGATCACATAGTTGAATTCTAGAGATGTCTTACAGTATTATAAGTGTGTCTAAACACTTACTTTCAACTCTTGAACTTAAACTGAACCAGCAATGCTTTAGAAGAAAGGTTTACTTTATAGTGACAGCCTTCCTATTTTGGAAGCACTGTTCGTGTTCATGTTATTTCTAGGAGTAACATTACTATTCCCTCTAAAAAGAGTAATGTTTATGGTGAATTAGTTATGTAGGAGAGTGTAATAATCTTTATTTGCTATTTCTTATTTTTCATTTTGGGAAAATATATTTCATCCGGGCACTGGTGGCTCATGCCCATAATCCTAGCTACTCAAGAGGCTGAGATCTGAGGATCGTTGTTCTAAGCCAGCCTGGACAGGAAAGTCCCTGAGACTCTTATCTCCAGTTAACCACCAGAAAACTAGAGTGGCACTGTGGCTCAACATGGTACAGTGGCTAGCCTTGAGCAAAAAAAAAGAGCTCAGAGACAGGCCCTGAGTTCAGGCCTCACAAATGCCCAAAACAAAACAAAAACAAGTGTATTTGAGACTTAAGGGAGAATTTTATTCATTTTTTTCCTTTGGGTGTATAGGTATCTGCACTAGTGACCATGTACAGCCATGAGGAAGATATTGATAGTGCTATTGAGGTCTTCACACAAGCTATCCAGTGGTATCAAAACCATCAGGTAAATAAATGACTAGAATGTTTTGAGAATTGGTTTTACATTAATAGTGAACAGCTACAACAGTGAACTCAAAAGGTCAGAAATTTAAGAATGTCAAGTTGCCACTTAAAATATAATGCTGTTACTAGATTATCAAATACTTTTTAAAGTATACCAGGTTCAAAAACAACTGGTAAGCAGTACATAGAATAGGGGGGAGGGGGTTGTGAATCAAATTCAGGGTTTAGCATTGGACTCTACTGCTGAGCTACATCTCCAATTCATTTATATTTTTTATATCTGCTTCCTCTGTGGGTCTGTACATGTATTTGTGTGCAGAATCTCAGGAAGTAATTATATTATTACATGATTACACATAAAAAGATACATTTAAGTGGCTAGAGGATGTAATTACCGCTGTGGTAATTACCATCCATGGTGGTAATTATTGGAATATGCAATAATGGTTTATTCTGTCTCCACCTATCAAAAGCATCTTCATTTTTTTTTCTCTACATAGACAGTATCCACTTACCAACAGCCATCTATCCATACATGTGGCATTTATACTTAACCACTATTAGCAGTGGATGGACAACAGTGTTCTGAGAAGTGTTACATCAGATTAATGCTTGAGAACTCTGGTGGCCTAGCTCTTAAGGTTTAATTTTACCTATATATAATCTAAACAGATCTGGTTTATATTTATGTTTATGGTTTAGTTATTTATGTTCTAGTCTATATTCTTAAATTCGTGATTACTTATACTAACTTGTGTGTTCACTTTCCTGTATGTGTAATTTTGTTATTTCAGACATTATTATTTATAATTTATATTATTTATAATTTGATGGAGAGGTCTATTTTAAAGGTCTAATAAATACAGCTTCATTGAGTTTTTTATATTTGGCTTAAAACTTTTTGTTTTTAACTTTAGCCTAAATCTCCTGCTCATTTGTCCTTGGTAAGAGAAGCTGCAAACTACAAGCTCAAATATGGGCGGAAAAAGGAGGCAATTAGTGACCTGGAACAGCTATGGAAGTAAGCTCTGAGAAGTGTTGAAGTCCATATTATAATGTTGTATCTTCTTTGTTCTGTAAATGGATCAATAACTTTCTTATTTCTTTATTTAGACAAAATCCAAAAGATATTCACACCCTGGCGCAGCTTATTTCTGCTTACTCACTTGTAGATCCAGAGAAAGCA
This sequence comes from Dipodomys merriami, assembly GCF_024711535.1. Classification (NCBI taxonomy): domain Eukaryota; kingdom Metazoa; phylum Chordata; class Mammalia; order Rodentia; family Heteromyidae; genus Dipodomys; species Dipodomys merriami. The sequence goes on along the minus strand of NW_027206512.1, from coordinate 34,184,208 downwards.
AAAGTGTATCCTTTTCATCGTTGTTCTATACAGCTCCCCACAGAACAATAGAGTTCTTCTGGTACTTACTCTGACCAGGTATTTTTCTGTTGTCAATTTCAACTAACATCCCTTTCTAACTAGTAAGAGGAAAAGTTAGAATTATTGATCAATGAGATTTAAAAATATAGTGGAAAATAAAAAGCGATAGATCCACCTTGGGATAGTTTGATCCAGAATCAAAAGTAAAAACAAGCTGCAGCCCTATATGCCTCCAGATTTGTTACTGAGTAAATAATAGACAGCTTATTTCTATGTGAGGAGTTGTGGATGGATTCTGAAGTGTTACTCTTGAGTGAACTAGTGAGTCACATGTCCATCTCAAACTATTACTGTTAAGAGGATTCGGTGTCATGACTGAACTTGTGTCATACATACTATATGAATCAGGGTGCATTCCTAAATTATGTGAAGTGGCAGGTGCTAAGCAGCCATAGATCAGAGCCCTTGCCTTGAACAAGCTTGTATTTTCTTAGCTTGATAAGTTTTTGGAACTGCCATGGAATAATAGATGGTTACATTTTGACTCTTCCAAGTTCTCTTTTTACAATATATGCTATATAATTAGTATACTTGCTTATGGTATAAATAAAGAGTTAAAGAACTATTTTTGCTTTTGATGAAAGGACTCAGGAAAAGAAAGTGTATTTTTTGTGCGTGGGGGGGTTGTTATCAGTTATGGGACTTGAACGTGGCCTGGGCTCTGTCCTTGAGCCTCTTTGTGCTTAACGCTAGCGCTCTATCACTTGAGCCACAACACACCAATTCCAGATCTCATGGGGACTTTTCTGCCTGGGCGGGCTTAGAACTCAGCCTGCTGAGTAGCTAGGATTACAGGCTTGAGTCACTAGCACCTACCAGTTTTTGTTTTGTTTTGTTTTGTTTTTTTGTGGGGTCCAGTCGTGGGCCTGAACTCTGGGCCTGGGCGCTGTCCCTCAGCTCTTCGGCTCAAGGCTAGCAGTCTACCACTTGAGCCACAGCACCACTTCCAGCTTTTTTCTTTTTGCTTATGTGGTGCTGAGGAATCGAACCCAGGGTTTCATGCATGCAAGGCAAGCGCTCTACCACTGAGCCACCTTCCCAGCCCCACAGTTTGTTTTTTTTATTTTATTTTTATTTATTTATTTTTTATTTATTTTTTTTTTGGGTCCGGTTGTGGGGTCTGAACTCTGGGCCTGGGCGCTGTCCCTCAGCTCTTCAGCTCAAGGCTAGCGCTCTACCACTTGAGCCACAGCGCCACTTCCGGCTTTTTTCTTTTTGCTTATATGGTGCTGAGGAATCGAACCCAGGGCCTCAGGCTTGCAAGGCAAGCGCTCTACCACTGAGCCACCTTCCCATTTAAATATGAAATGTTTCATGAATTTTGCTGTGCTGATCTTGTGTTATTCCAATTTTAGAAGCAGTTGTGTATGTGTATATATTGTGTTCCTAAACTCCTGTTCTATCCCAGTCTTAGTAAACACTTGCCCTCTTCGGATAGTATGTCTTTGAAAATAGATGTCGATGCTCTTGAAAATTCTCCTGGTGCTACATACATTCGGAAGAAGGGTGGAAAAGTTACTGGAGATAGTCAACCAAAGGAACAAGGGTATGTTTTTCTTTCTTTTTTGAGACAGGATCTTGCTACATAGCCCAGGCCAGCCTTGAACTCACTGTGTAAGTCATGCTGGCCTAAAACTCAAGATGCTCCTCCATTAGTCAGATTTCCCAAATGCTGAAATTACAGGAGTGCATCACCACTTTGTGTTTTCCTAATTGAAAACAACATGTTCTTTTTTCTAAAACATTCTCTCATGTTAATTTTAATTAAGAAATAAAAAATACATCCATAAAACTTCCATGTAAGTAAAGTTAAATCTTTTGTTTCTTTTTCTTTTATTTTTTGCTATGCCTAGTCCTTATTCCTCATTTGCTCTAACTTCTATATCTTTGTGTATATGTATGTTTTGTTTTTGAGTCAAACTCAAAACAAGGCCAGATTGGCCTCTAACTTATAGGTGCATACTGGTGGCCTGTGCCTATAATTCTAGCTAATTCCGGAGGCTGAGATCTGAGGCTCATGGTTCAAAGCAAGCTTGGGCAAGAAAATCCATGAAACTTATCTCCAGTAAACCACACACACACATAAAAGGAAATAGAGGTGAGGCTCAAAGGGGTAGAGCACTAGCCTTGCGCAAAAAAGCTCAGGGATAGCACCCAGGCCCTGACTTTAAACCCATTGACCAACAAGAAAAAAAACAACCAAAACATTTTTTTTTCTTCTTCTTCACTCTAGCTTTCAGAGTGATTGACCGTTATTTTGAAATGTTTTCTTGATTTCCTCAGCCCTTTTCAGTATCTTTCTATTTTGCTAACATAACTTAATAATGGCTTTACGTATCTTAAAAAAAGTCATAAATTCACAGGATTCAGAGTTTGAAAGATACTGTCTGGGAGTGTAGCTCAGTGATACAACATTACCTAGAATATAGAACGGTCTTGAGTTCAATTCTCAGTATCACTGAAAAAGAAAAAAGCACACTAAAAGGTAAAATTTAAGTGGGTCTTCCTCCTACCACTGTCCAATACAACCTTGCCCAGTGTAACTTGTTTGGCATATCTATCCAGAGACAGCTTTTTTTTTTTTTTTTTTTTCCTGCTATGTGGTGCTGAGGAATCGAACCCAGGGCTTCATGCATATAAGGCAAGCACACTACCACTGAGCCACCTTCCCAGCCCTCCAGAGACAGATTTTTTTAAGGTTTATTATAAAATTTTATTATAGGAAAGATTGAATTCAGTTCCATCTCAGAAACTGGCCTTCCTATATCTTTCTCTTGGTATTTTGCTACTTTTTTTTTTTTTTTAACCAGAGACAATCTTTACAGCTATTTTACTTACCCATTTTTTCTTCTGGTAAAGATTCTAAACTCCTGTTAAATGTAGAATAACTTACTCCATGGTTTTAGATTTTTAAGTTTACGCAAGTTACCTAGCATACTTTGATTGCTATTCAGATACTTTAGATAGGTTAAAAGATAGGTTAGTTAACTGTTTTTAGAAGGTAACCTATTTACATTGGAAAAGTTTTAAATTAAGTTCAGTGTGTACCAGTTAAGTTTTGCTCCATGTAATTGTTATATAGTTTCTAAAAACAATTATTGCCTCCTTTCTAATTACCTTATAAATTACAATATCTAAATTGTGATTGAATTTAAGTGGTATTAGTATTTCAGTTAGTTTGTTAGCTGTTACTAAGGCTTAAAACCACACTTCTGACAAACCACCAAGTTTGCTCTCTCCTACGTACTTACTACAAGGATGGTAATGATTTTTTTTTCTTGATTTTCAGACAGGGAGATCTGAAAAAGAAGAAGAAGAAAAAGAAGGGTAAGGTTTTTAAACAAATTTTTAAGGAGTATAACTTGAGTTTAATGGCCTAGATTCAAACTGTTTCCATCGTGTTCTTGCACTGGGCAACTGTGAATTTAACATACTAACCTGAGTTTTTCATCAGTAAAATCATATATCATACTATAGCTCAAATAATGAAATGAAATGCTACTTGTAAAGTCTTAGAATAATACCTACTATGCAGTAAGTCCTTAATACTTTAGGATCTTTGGGGTATAAATATAAAATTCCTTCAATGTCACTTAGAAAAATACACTGTTTATAAAGTAGTCTTTAAAAAAGTGCCGCCCCTTCCCCCCCCCCCCCCCCCCCTCCACTGGGCACCAATGGCTCATGGCTCGTACCTGTAATCCAGGATTACAGAGGCTGAGCTCTCAGGATCATGGTTCAAAGCCAGCTCAGGCAAGAAAGTCCTTGAGACTCTTATGTCCAATTACAGTAATTATACAAAAAAAGGCCAGAAATGACATCTGGTTCAAATGGTGTCAAGTGCTAGCCTCAAGCAAGAAGGAGCCCAGGGATAGCACCCATGCCCAGAGTTTAAGCCCTGGAGCAGCTCACCCACCGCCCCCTCCCCCCCCCCCCAAAAAAAAATAAATAAGTTTTCATCAAGGTTGGTTGACTCAGTGGTAGTTGTATCTCTGTTTTTGTTCTCAGAGTGTCAGAGAATGTTTGCTGGAAATGGAGCCACATTCTTATCACTTACAGCTAGCAGAACAGATAGGGACTCTAGACTCAGCAAGCCTTACTTGTTAATCTGACTGAGCTAACCAAGTCAATATCTAACCCTTGAACCACTCTCCAAAGAATATTATACATTAATTGGCTTAGGCTATGGGTAGAATTACTGTGCTTGGGCATCATCTAGCCAGAGGTTATTCTTAAAACCACATATCGGTTCCTATTTTGGGGGGAAGTCTGAAGTATATATCAGATTAATTTTGTCCACTACTACTCAGGTTTCCCCTAAGTATTAGATAACTCTATTACCAATGTTCCTGTCTTTTTTCAGCTTCCAAATCTTACTTTTATTTTTCTCTTCTTCCAGTATGTTTATTACCATTCTAGTGAAACTTAAATGCACAAGTTGCAGGATGCCTGGGGTTCACACCTATATAGTTAGGATTCTAACTGCTCAGGAAGCTGGGATCTGAGTATTGTGGTTCAAAGTCAGCCTGGGAAGACAAATTCTTGAGACTCTGATCTCCAATTAATAAAAAGTAGAAGTGGAGCTGTGGGCTCAAGCAGTGGTGCAGAGCATTGAGCACAAAAGCTAAGGGAGAGCCAGGACCCCAGTACTGGCACAAGAAACATTTTTTTTTTTTAAGAAGTGCAAAACATTACTCAGCACCTCAGACTGCATGAGTTTGTAAAAGTTCATTCTGCCATCAACTGATGCTCCCAGTTAGCCAAAACCAGCCAATTAAGTTCAGTGGGGTCCAAAACAGCAGTTCTGAATTCCTGAACCCAGTGAAACACTTGTGAGGTTCACATTGCTCAGCACCTCAAACTGAATTTTTAAAGGGAAAAAAAAATACAGAGAAAAAGCTAATGTTCACATTCAATCCATTGTCTTAAAGTGTTATTGATTCTTTACTTTTAAGTGTCAGAGTACTCAAATAAAAAGTCAGTACGTGATGGGAAGGGAGGAATGAGAGGGAAAGAGGGAACAGCCTACACTAAGCAAAAGGAAAGAGATGTAAACATCACCTGATGTGGAAAAAATAATTTGTACTGTCAAAGCTCATAGAATTCACAAACTGTATAGACCATGATAATGACAATGTGCCTTGTGAAGGTTAAAATGTCTTTGTGACTTTAAGTATCACTATTCCACAGTACTGTGAAATATGTGAAATTTATGTAATCACCTAATCTCAATTTTTTTTTTTAAAGTGAGAAGGGATGGGTTAGGAGCGATGGGTGACGATGTTGTCAAACACCTTGTATACATATACTATTTTGTAGAATGGGAACTTTTTTGCACAACCACTTAAAGATAATAAAAAAAAGTTTTTTTAAGCCAATAAGTACTTATGTATGAGTAAGCAAACTAACATACTGGTGACTCAATCTTGTAATCCTAGCTACTCAGAGATAGGAGGATCATGGTTCAAAGCTAACCCAGTCTTTTATCTTTTTTGGTGCCAGGCCTGGGCACTTTCTTGAGCTTTTGTGCTCTAGGCTAATTAGCACTCATCACTTGAGCCGCATCTCCACTTCAAGTTTTTTTGGGTTTTGGTTTTTGGTTTTGGGGGGTTTGGGGGTGGTTAATTGGACATAAGAATCTCACAGACTTTCCTCCTGGACTGGCTTTGAACTGCAATCCTCAGATCTCAGCCTCTTAAGTAGCTAGGATTATAGGCATGAGCCACCAGTGCCTGGCTTAAATTTTAAATTTTTAGGTAGCTATATCTGTGAAGTCTTTTCCTTTATGGCCTTGAAATATTATGCTTAGAAATAAGGTCTAGATGCCAGACACCGGTGGCTCATGCCTATAATCCTACCTACTCAGGAGACTGAGATCTGAAGATCGTGGTTCAAAGCCAACCTGGGCAAGAAATTCCATAAGACTCTTATCTCAAATAAACCACCAGAAAACCGGAAGTGGCATTGTGGCTCAAGTGGTAGAGCACTTTCCTTGAGCTCAAGAGCTGAGGGACAGCATCCAGGCCCAGAGTTCAAGCCCTACAACTGACAAAAAAAAAAAAGAAAAAAAAAGGTCTAGATTATATAAATCAACTTTCTCAGACAAATTTTATTTGTAGTCTTTATTCCTTATATTGTTTAAACAAATAATCAAACTATTAAAGGTATATTCTCTTTTTTTTAACATTTGTTACATAGGAAAGCTGCCTAAGAATTATGACCCAAAAGTCACCCCAGATCCAGAAAGGTGGCTACCAATGAGGGAACGCTCTTACTATCGAGGAAGAAAGAAGGGTAAAAAGAAGGATCAGATTGGAAAAGGGACACAGGGAGCTACTGCAGGAGCTTCATCTGAACTGTAAGTTACAGCATCACAATAGAGGTCTCTTATAATATGTACAGTATGGATTATTTCTGAGATTGCCTCAAGGGTATTAGTGAGAATCTACTTATTTACATATGTATGTATGTTTATACACACATATATATTAACAAATACAATTTTCTTTTTGTTGTGATGGTAGTGCAGTTTGAACTCAGGGCCTTGTACTTGTTAAGGAAGGGCACTAACACTTGAATCACTCTGCAAGTTGTCTTAGATACATGTTTGCAATGTAAAAACTATTGTAGGGACTGAGGGTAAAGCCCAGTGATGGTGTTTTGCTAGCATGCACATGCCCTAGATTCAATCCTAGAACCACATACAAAAATGGATAGGTAGGTAGGTAGATTTAAAATATTTCTACATGGTTATAGATCATTTAATTCTCTATTTTTTTATATTTCTAAAAATGGGCATGTATTATATATTATTTTTTCTTTCTTTGCAATTTTTTATTAGCATACATTAGCTATACAATGGAACATTCCATTGTGACATTTCCACAAATGTATACAGTGTTTCCCAGTCTTCCTTCCCCATGGCACTCCCTTAACGCTTCTCTACTATTTTTTTCTTTAGTTTTAAAATAGTGTAAACATTTTATTGAAAAGAAAAATGGGGAGTGAGTTGGGGTATCCACTCTGCAAGAAGTGGAAAAGCTATAGGAGCTTCTTAGCTGTAGAAAGTAAAGCTATTGCTCATACATTTTTATACTCTTTTCCTTTGTTAAATTTCCAAATAATCAAAACCTTTGTGGTCTGATGGTTTCAGAGATGCCAGTAAAACTGTGAGCAGCCCACCCACCTCCCCAAGGCCTGGCAGCGCCGCAACAGTATCTGCCTCTACAAGTAACATCATACCCCCAAGACACCAGAAGCCTGCGGGGGCTCCAGCAACCAAAAAGAAGCAGCAGCAGAAAAAGAAAAAAGGAGGAAAAGGTGGCTGGTGATTAAAATGTTCTTGTTGGAGGCTGTTTTTAAACTAGTGACACTAGGAACGTAATAAAGGTAACACAGCAAGAAGCACAGAACTGCTCTCTTCCATCCCCACATTTTCATAAAATAATTTCTTAAGCATCCAGTAGGAAAACATCTTATTCAAACTGCATAGTCAGACTTGGCCAACTTGTACCACCTAGCTTTTGGAGTGTGAGGACTGAACATGATTGGGTGGCTACCTACCTAGGTATCTGTTGCATCCTTTATCTTTGTGTGCTGATTCATTTTTTCCTTTTTACAAATAAGGCAGGTTATATGATTTCCCAGGATTTAAAAAGAAACTGTTCCTACTGTTTTAACTGGAGTCTAAAACGCTTATTCCTATTTATGTCCCACTTTAAATTATGTCTTAAGGAGGCCCTAGGCGACTAAAAGTAACATCTTCTAAGCATTCCAAATATTTGTTTAGAAATATCATGTGATGAAAGGGACCTTAGTAAGAACCAGTAATATTCTCCACTTAATGTAACCACAAAAAGACCAAACTAAATGTCTGAATTTTAACCATGCATTTTCTGGCATGTGATACTGGAATGTGGGCTATTTTATTTATATATGAAAAGTATTATATGGTCCTTTCTGTCCCTAATCATTTTCAGATTATGTTAATATGCTGATTCAGCAGCACCATTGAAGACCTCAAAACAAACAAACAAAAAACTCCATCAATGTTACAAGTAGTTGACTTTTAGACCTAGTGGTCTGAAGTCAGATGAGTTTGAACTGTCAATCAGAAAGATATAATGGCCCCTATCAAAAACACAGACATTGACTTCATTATGTAAAGAGGAAACAGTATCAGGCAGTATTAAAATTTAATGAGTGTTTGGCCCAATTAATTGCTATTCAAATGGCTCTTTTTTCTATTTACTGGCTATAACCATTCATTGCCATTCTCAAAGTGATAAATGTATTTTACAGTTGGTGTGTGATGTAAATGCTGCTCATGTCTTTCCTTGCTTACAAGCCACCTTCCCATTCTACATCTGAGACACACATTGGGATGCATACCCTTGTTTAGTATTCATTTTATGCTGCCCAAGATACCATTTACTTTAGAATTCTATTTCCTTGTGATCAGATTACTCTGTTCTTGTTAATAAAGTGCTGCTGTGTTTGACTGAACATACCTACTGAAACTTTGAATTTTTAAAAAAAAAACAAACTTCTCTTTACAACATAAGAAATGGGTGCTGCCTTTCATTTAGTATAATCAGAATCTGCATTTGACATCTAAACATCTAAAAATGATTTATTAGGCATAATACTTTTTTGAGCTTCACAGAGAATAGTCTGGGTAAAAATTATTCCCCATTAGAGGAATAATTATAAATAATTACATAGGTCCATTAATTTTTTGTGGTTAAAGATAACTAATTTTCTAGGTTAACTAAGCAACAGAATCTTGTGAAGATGATTTATCATTGAAATTTTTGACCCAAGACATGGTGAAAATTAAAGATCCCATTTAGTTTTTGTTATTAACAGCCATTGATAATTGTTAGTCCTTGCTAAGGAACTGGAGCCTTAGTACACATAAGTTATTCAAATGAAGTAGAAACATCTACATTAACTTTCTAGTATTCGTGTTCTGTTTTGGACAGGCCTTTACCCAGTGACATATATACTTTGTATATATATGTGTGTATGTGTACATTTATAAAAATCCGTGTGGATATATTCACTATGGCACATTTTAAAATAAAATATTCTAGCAGTGAATATGGATACAGGTGTTTTGGGTGTTGGGGTTTTTGGAGTACTTCCTGGTTTGTGTGTGTGTGTGTGTGTGTGTGCCTTGTACTCTTGCCTAACTTTTTTGTTTAAGGCTGAGTGTTTGATGATTAATTGGAGATAAAGAATCGCACATGCTTTTTTTACCCAGGCTGATTTTGAACCTTAGGTCTCTGTCCCAAGTAGCTAAGATTACAGTTTAAGCAACTCAGGCACAGCCTGATTGGTATATCTTAAGAATTTTTTAACCTGAATATCTAAAATTGTCCCCTAACCTTCTCATCAAAGCCACAAAACTAATGGGATGGGAGAACCTCAGTATTCCACTGAAAAGTTTTCATGCTTGTAGGTATATAAACAAATAGAGGCAAGTGTTTTTTAAGGTCATTACATAGCATCTCAAATGGGGCTGGGGGGGTGTGCATACTCGTTCTAGTACTGGAGCTTGAACTCAGGGTCTGGGTACTGATCCTGAGCTTTTTTGTGTAAGACTAGCATTCTGCCACTGAGCCACAGCCTACTGCTTTTTTGGTGTTTAATTGGAGAGAAAAGGCTCATGAGTCTTCTTATTTCCCCTGGCTTTGAACTGTAGTTCTCAGATCTCAGCCTCCTAAGTATCTAGGAGTGGCTCCATGAGCTACCAGAACCTGGCATCAAACATTTTTTTAAGGTCATTAAGCTTAGTAGTTGTAAGACAACTGGAAATACCTAACATAAACTGTGACTTTTTATGTTAGGTGGTTCATGTTTATAATCCTAGCTACTCAGGAGGCTGAGATCTGAGGATCATGGTTTGAAACCGGCCTAGGCAGAAAAGTTCCCCTTGAGACTCTTAATCTCAGAACCAGAAATGGCTCTGTGGCTCAAATAGTAGAGCTCTAGTCTTGAGCCCAAAGAGGTACATTGACAGTGGCCAGGCCCTGAGTTCAAGCCCCACGACTGATCAAAAAAATAAATACATACTGGCATCACTGAAGCCTTCTGGAATTGCCATTCAATAATTGTTTTGGGGTTTTTTTTGTTTTTTATTTTTATTTTTTTGATCATGGGGCCTGAACTCTGGGCCTGGGCGCTGTCCCTCAGCTCTTCAGCTCAAGGTGAGCGCTCTACCACTGGAGCTACAGCACCACTTCCGGTTTTCTGGTGGTTTATTGGAGATAGGAATCTCACAGTCTTTCCTGCCCAGGCTGGCTTTGAACCGCGATCCTCAGATCTCAGCCTCCTGAGTAGCTAGGATTACAGGTGTGAGCCACCAGTGCCCAGCTCAATAATTGTTTTTTACAGGCCTATTTGAAGCACATCTGAGAATGTAAAAACTAAAGTATTTGTTTTTTATCTTCTACTGAGCTCTTGTGCCTGACTAGGCTACTGAGCTATAGCTTACCCATTCAGCCCTAAAAACTATACTATAACTCAGGTGAATAGAAAATAACACACCAGGTGCTGGTGGCTCATACCTGTAATCATTGTGACTCAGGAGGCTGAGATCTGAGAATCAAGGTTCAAAGCCTGCTCTGGCAGAAAAGTCTGTGACACAATCTTCAATTAACCACTGGAAACCCAGAAGTGAGGTTGTGGTTCAAAGTGGTAGAAGGCTAATCCTGAGCAAAAAAGCTCAGGGACAGTGCGAAGTCCCATGATCAAAACTAAACAAAACAAAAACCTTATGTTGGGTGCCTAATTTACCACCTACAGATCATTAGGGATGACTAGACTATGGCTTGATTTGGATTTTGATACTAAGCCATACCAGGATCCTGACAGGCTACTTAATTTTCACAGTTTTTTTAATCTCCAGGTTTTTTTTTTTTTAAAGCAATTTATTTACATTTTTTCCCCTCAATCCTGAATCACAACACGAGCTGGAAGGCAGAGAGATGCACTACCTTGCCTGTGAAAGGCTCCTCCTGGTTGTGAGCTGGAGGGAATCTGGGAGTGTCAGGACTTGCCCTGCCTGGCTAGGTGGAGACACCCCCTGGCAGGGCAGGCGCTACAGCTGAAGCCATAAAGGTCAGGCACTAAGATGGCTTGGGACCCCTCCTTCATAGAAAACTTTTCTGTGATACTTTAACCGGGCAGAATCATGCCAGGGAGCAAGTGACACAGTTATCCTACAGTGAGCCTGGTTCACTTGGCTCTCCCAACTCTAGACTGGACCCCTGCCCTTCCCGCTTTCATTCAGGGCTTCTGAGAGTCGGCCGAGAGCGGCCCTAGGGTGGGTGAGCCCGCGGCCTCGCTCCGGGGCTAGCACCCCTGGCGACCGGGGTGTGGCCCCCGCCCTGGGCCCACGTCACCGCCCCGCGCCTCCCTGGCGGGCCACACCTGGCCCGACTCAGAGTCACCGCCCCAGCGCGCTGGCGCGCTGAGCGGGGGAGAGGAGGGACGCCCGGGTAGGTGGGGATGGACAGGGGGAAAATGAAAAAAGAGAAGGGAAAGGAAGTCGAGAAAATTAAGGGAAGAGGAAGAGAAGAGAAAAAGAAGGAGGTAGACAATAAATTCAAGGAGAAGGAAAAGAAGGGGAAGGAGAAAAGCCGGGAGGTGATCGTGATTAAGAGGAAGGAAGATGAGAGGAGGAAGGAGCCAGTGAAGACCATGGAGAAAGCGAAGGAACAATTTAAAGGCAAGCAAGAGAAGAACAACGACGGGGACACCTTGCTCGCTACCCTGCCCCCGCCGCCGGCTCCGGAGGTAAGCCCCCCCCCCCCCCCCCCGGCGCCCGGAACCCGGTCTCCAGGCCGTTGTGTGCCGGGCTCTGTTACGTGTCAGCCCCGCGGAAGGGAACCGGGGCTCCCCGGCCGCTTTCCCTCCGGAGGGAAAGGGGACCAGCCGGGCTTCGAACTTCCCACCACCAACCCCCAGCCCTCACTCCGGCCTAGCTTCACCCCTTCCCTACCCCGGGTCAGCCCGCGGGCGGGGGACCCCCGAGGCACAGGATTTCCGAATGTACCCCAACTGTCTTCCGGGGCTCTCTGTACTTGTTGGTCAGCACTGGCTTCTGCCACTGACTACCAGCACCCCGGAGGGAGGGTGACAAAGGCTTCCCTGACAGGTCTCAGATGATGGCCCGGCGTTCCCGGAGTTCCTGCTGGCTCCTTCGCTGCTTTCTGGCTCTAAACGTTTTGAGTTCTTAACGGAGACTTGGTCTGTGCTAAAACAGAGCCATAAATGACCAAAGAACTTTGGACAGAGGACATAATGTTCACAAATACACATTTTGCGCTTGAACTTTTGACTCACAATGACCTCAGCGTTCCCTAGCATATGATTCATAGTATTTCTATTTAAAATGTTTTTTATTTAAAATGTAAACACAATTTCTATGTTATTGGTTTGGTTTTGATGGTGAAACTTGAACACAGGGCCTCCACACTTGTGGTCTACCACTGAGTCCAAAGCCCGTATTTTAGGCTGGAAACCTAAGCAGAAGGTAAACTATGAGGGCACAATTGCTAGATTGGATAGGGTGTCAGGGCGGCAGTGTGACTGGCGGCTGTCACTGAGTAGTGACTGTGTTTAACACAATATGTAATAAGGTCCAGGATACCATTATTTTAGGTATCATTGTGAAAGAAAAAGTGCTGCCTGTCAGAGCAAAACGCATCTTAATTTCAGAAATATTAAAGTGGAAGGATATTCATCTTGAGTGGAGCCCCACTAGAAATTGGGGGAATTCTTACCCCATCGTTATTTTTTTATTTTCTTGTTAAAGCTTTTATTAGTCATATAGAGGGAGATTCATTGTTACATTTCCACACATGTTTATAATATTTTCCAGTCAACCTCACTCCCTCAATCACTGTTCCCCACAGCCAGTTTTTAGTGCCAAATGTGCAATTTGAAACCATCCAGGGAAACTTCTTGTGTATCAAGTCCTCCTTCCTTAGCATACCTTGTGCTCAGCATGGCACCGTGGAACTTAGATACGGATGGGCAAGGGGGTGGGGGGAAAATGGTGGAGGTATGAAGTGCTCAAAAAAGTATCAGTTGCATCTAGAAATACTATTTGCATCAAGAACTCACTCCAAGAACATGTACTTTTTTTCTTCTTTTCTTTTTCTTAATATTTTGGGCTGGATCTCTGAGCCTTGACTTTTTTCTCTCATGGTTCTATCCTTCCCCTTGAACCTCACCTCCAGATTTTTTTGTTTTTTTTTTTTTTGTGCTGATCAATTGGAGATAAGAGTCTAATTTTCAGATCTCAGCCTCCTAAATAGCTAGGATAATAGCCATGTTTCTTGCTAACTTTTCTCTGAGGTGGACATTGACTCAAGATCTTTTTGTTCTCATAGGTATATACATCACTGTACCTGGCCCTAGGATGCTTCTTTTTAAAATTTGTTTCCAGTGTACCAGATTTTAACATTAGGTTTTAAAACAAATACTCCTGTTATTGGGACTGATTAAACTATTTCTATAACTTTTTCACTTAATCATATTTATATTAAAAACATAAGAGGAAACTTGTAATTAACTTATCCAATTTTACAGGCAAGGTAGATTAATAATGATGAACTTTTAAATGCTTGCGTGCTGGTTCAGTACTTGAACCACCTAGGTCCCAAGATCCCAAAGAATGCACTGAATTCTGCTGCAGTTGACAAAAGATGTAAATTCAAGAAACAAAGTCTGGAAAAATGACTCTGAGATCAATGATACTTGTGTAAATATCGATATGTTATTATGTATCAGGGTTTTATATATATGTATATGTATAAAAATATAATTTTGTATCTGGGTTTTATATATATGTATAATATAGCTTTATAACATACATAATGTATTTAATAGACTGACCAAGACTTGGAGTTGATAAGAGATATGAGATAAATATCACATAAGTAATAATGGCAGATTAGAAGATGTTAACTGGTTGGTACTGTTTGGTTTAGACTTACATTTTTTTCATTGTTCTATTATGGTTTACAACTCCATCTGCTCCACCATAGGGGCAGAAGTCAGGGAATCAAGGCCCTAATAGTAAAAGTTTTTCAGTTTATCTTTTATTTTACAGGAGAAAAATAAGATCCTCGTACTCGGCCTGGATGGAGCAGGAAAAACCAGCCTCCTCTACTCTCTAGCTTCCCACAAAATCCAGCAGAATGTGACACCCACCCAGGGTTTCAATGAAGTTTGCATTACCATTGACAACAACCAAATGAAGTTCCTGGAAAGTAAGCTCTGTCTCATTAGTTTGGGGATAGCCATTTTCATCTTAAGTCAGATATGCTATGATCAACATTAAGACCCTGTAGTACTGGATCAGGTTTTCCTACATTTTTAGGCTTCACATGTAATTTAATACCAAGGTGCCTGGGACAGGGGAGCACTTTCTCCGTGTGTGTGTGTGTGTGTGTGTGTGTGTGTGTGTGTTTGTGTGGGGGGGAGCACTTTCTCCGTGTGTGTGTGTGTGTGTGTGTGTGTGTGTGTAGCACTTTCTCTGTGTGTGTGTGTGTGTTTTTGTGTGTGGGGGAGCACTTTCTCCGTGTGTGTGTGTGTGTGTGTGTGTGTGTGTGTGTGTGTGTGTGTGTGTAGCACTTTCTCTGTGTGTGTGTGTGTGTGTGCACCAGTACTGAGGCTTGAATTCAGGGCCTGGGCACTATCCGTGGGCTTTTTTTTGATCAACACTAGCACTCCACCACTTGAGCCCCAATTTCACTTTCAACTTTTTGATGATTATTTGGAGATAAGAGTCTCAGACCTTCTATTTCAGCTGGCTTGGAACTGTGATCAATAGATCTCAGCCTCCTAAGTAGCTCGGATTATAGGCATGAGCCACAGGAGCCTGGCTGCACTTTCTATCCTTTTTAAAATGTTCTCCATTTTTCGAAAAGAAAAATCAAAGAAATAGAGAAAGAAAAGAAAAACTGAGCCAGGCATGGTGGCTTACACCTATAATCCTAGCTACTCAGGAGGCTGAGATCTGAGGATTTCAGTTCAAAACCAGCCCTGGCAGGAAAGGCCATGAGACTCTTATCTCCAATAAACCACTCAGAAAACCAGAAGTGGTGCTATGGCTCAAGTGGTAGAACGTTAGCTTTGAGCTGAAGAGCTGAGGCACAGCGCCCAGGCCCAGAGTTCAAGCCCCACAACCAACAAAAAAAAAAAAAGAAAAACTGAAAGAAAATAGACCTGTTGATATCCTTACTACACAGCTGTAACATTGTTCACATTTGATTATATTCATTTTATTCCTTTTCTGCACATAGATTTCTAAGGTAGGCATTCCAAAGTATGCAGTTTTGCATGCTTCTTCATTAGCATATGCATTGTAGAATATTACCCACATAACTAAGAGAATTCCAAAACAATAAAATCTAAAAAAAATTCTCCATTTTTCAATGCTGGTGAAAATGCAGAGTTTAAAGGAAAGCTTTAGCATTCCCTCATATAATCTTTTATAACCATCTCACTGTCCCCTCATTACTGTAAATACATATGTAACCTAAGTGAGTACAGTATGGTTCCTTCCCAGCAAGTGCTCAGATCACTGCTGTAATGGTTTTATTTTTACTTTCATCGACTTTCAAAGAGCACTATTTTAATACTTATATTTGTTATCTTAAAACCCTTTAAGTTACTTTTTTTTTTTGTCGGTTGTGGGGCCTGAACTCTGGACCTGGGAGTTGTCCCTCAGCTCTTCAGCTTAAAGCTAGCGCTCTACCACTTGAGCCATACCGCTACTTCCTGCTTTTTCTGCTTATGTAGTACTTAGGAATCGAACCCAGGGACTGATGCATGCAAGGCAAGCACTGTACCACCGAGCCACCTTCCCAGCCCCTAAGTTTCATTTTTAAATAGCCTTTTACCTTATTCAAAGATAAAAGTATAGTGGAAATTTAAAATACTCAGAACTGAGTCATTGTTGAAAATGGAAGTTCCACAAATCTACAAATCAAAACTGGCATGCCAAAAAAAAAAAAAAGTATTTGGAGAGTTATAATCTTAAGTGATAATAGCAAAGAAAACCTGAAAATTTATAGGTTAAATACACAATTTAGATTAAACACACACACACACACACACACATACACACACACATACACACACACACATACACACACACACACACACACACACAAGAATAGCAACAATGGGGCTGGGAAAGTGGCTCAGTGGTAGAGCGCTTGCCTTGCATGCATGAGGCCCTGGGTTCGATTCCTCAGCACCACATAAGCAAAAAGAAAAAAAGCTGGAAGTGGCACTGTGGTTCAAGTGGTAGAGCACTAGCCTTGAGCTGAAGAGCTGAGGGACAGTGCCCAGACCCAGAGTTCAGGCCCCACGACCAGAGCCCCCCCCCCCAAAAAAAAGAATAGCAACAATAAAACCAAAGAAAGTAAAAGGAAAGAGATAATTTAAAAAGCAAACAACCAGCAGGGATTAGTGGTACATGCTTGTAATTCAGCACTCTCTTGAGAAGTAGAAACAGGAGGATTATAAATTAGAGACCAGTCTGAGCTACATGGTGAGATCTTGTCTTAAAAATGCCAAACAATGAATGGGCTGGAAATGTAGCTTAGCAGTACAGTGCTTGCTTAAGAAGCATGAAGCCCTGGGTTCAATTCCTCAGCACCACATAAACAGAAAAAGAAAAAAGCCAGAAGTGGCGCTATGGCTCAAATGGTAGAGCACTAGCTTTGAGCAAAAGCAGCTCAGGGACAGTACGCAGGGCCTGAGTTCAGGCCCCATAACTGGACCCAAAAATAAAAAATAAAAAAGAAACTTATGAGAGAATGGGCTGGGAAGGTGGCTCAGTGGTAGAGTGTTTGCCTTGCATGCATGAGGCCCTGGGTTTGATTCCTCAGCACCACATAAGCAGAAAAAGCTGGAAGTGGTGCTGTGGCTCAAGTGGTAGAGCACTAGTCGTGACCTGAAGAGGTGAGGGACCTGAAGAGGTGGGACTCAGGCCCAGAGTTCAGGCCCACGACTGACCAAAAAGAATATTTTAGAGTAAATGTATTTTAACCTATCTCCTTTAATGATCTAATTACCGGCTACCATTTGACTATGCAGCAGCTGCTGGGTCTGCTGTGGGTAACGGAAGATAACTATCAGAAGACTTTAGTGGTTGGTATCTACACACCAATCTCTTGTGATTCCAGGATGAAGAGTAGTTATCCCTAATGACCAAATGTTCCCCAGTAACACCCTGCTGGGCACTTAGAATTGTCTTCATTCTGGCACTGTGACAAAATGTTTTGATATCTTCTTCCTCTCTTGCTTTCTGCAGTTGGTGGTAGTGAACCTTACCGTTCCCAGTGGGAAACGCACCTGTCCAAGGGATTGCTGCTCATCTTTGTGGTAGATTCAGCAGATCATAACCGATTAGGAGAAGCTAAGAAATATCTTCATCAACTAATCAAAGCAAACCCAGTCCTGCCTCTGGTTGTGTTTGCACACAAACAGGTAAAAATCTATATAGATAGAAGTTGTATTGAATAGCGTTAGTATTAAAAAAAAAAGTGTAGCCGGGCACTGGTGGCTCACACCTGCAATCCTAGCTACTCAAGAGGTTAAGATCTGAGGATCTTGTGCAAAGTCAGCCCAGTCAGGAAAGCCACCAGAAAACCGGAAGTGGCGCTGTGGCTCAAGTGGTAGAGTGCTCACCTTGAACTGAAGACCTGAGGGACAGCGCCCAGGCCCAGAGTTCAAGCCCCACAACCAACAACAACAACAAAAAAGTACTTTTAATAGTGAGACATTCAGCATTATGTTATATATTTAAGTGTGGAGAGATCATTATTCATCTTTGTGTGCCTTGAAATACTTGAAATGCCTAGTTTAGTGGTTCACACATGGGAGGAGTTCAGCGGTGTATGTTGAACTTACTTCACTAAAAATATGATGTGTACAAAACAATGAATAAGTCAAGTTTATGTTAATAAATATTTCATCATTGATCCTATAGAAAAAATCTTGAGGACTTAAGACAATGAAAAAATAATACTAGAAACTGATTAGAAAATTAAGAGATTGGGCTGGGAAGGTAGCTCAGTGGTAGAGTGCTTGCCTCGTATGCATGAGGCCCTGGGTTCAATTCCTTAGCACCACATAAGCAGAAAAAGCTGGAAGTAGCGCTGTGGCTCAAGTGGTAGAGCGCTAGCTTTGAGCTGAAGAGCTGAGGGACAGCACCCAGGCCCAGAGTTCAGGCCCCACGACCGACAAAAAAAAAAAAAAGAAAGAAAAAGAAAAAAGAAAATTAAGGTATTATATTGACTTAATTTCATCTCAGAAAATAATGTGGATAACCCAAACACTGGAACCATCCTGGTGAAAATATTTACAGTCAGACAGCCACAGATGACATGATAATGAGGGCACAATATCCTCTGTATTAAAATGGGAGAGTCATTAAGAGTAATAACTTAGGGGTAACAAGAAATGTATCTGAAAGGATTGCAAAATAACCAATATTTTTGTTTCCAATCTGGGTGAAGGACCTTGAAGCAGCTTATCGTATCACAGATATCCATGATGCTTTGGAATTATCTCAGGTAGGAAATAGCAGGAAACTGTTCTTGTTTGGAAGTCAAGTAACTGAGTGTGGCTCAGACATACCGTCCACTTTACAAGATGCTAAAGACCTGATCGCACATCTGGCTGCAAATTATCAGTGACCAGGACCAGGGCCACTATGTAGTTCATCATCTAGCTCATCCTCACAAAATGTTGGATGTAGACCTGTTGCCAAAGGTTTCCACTTTCAAATAAAAAATAAGCCATTTCCTATTTTCTGGGTGCATGACGTATATATAAAGATAATGCTAATTCATTAAAATTATTTCTTAGATTTTGAGCTTTAAAAATATTTGTATATCAGTGTATTTGTGGGAGAGGAATTAGGATTTATTTTTGGTGTCAGGGATCAAACCCACGGCCTTGTACATGCTACACCTACAGACTACCCATTGTGCTACAGCTTCAGCTATAGGATTGGGATTTTTATTTTTTTCAAGTACCAGATTTTGAACTCAGGGACTTGAACGATCCATTTGTTTGCTTGGCTGGTGCTCTTATCACTTGTGCCATGCTGCCTGCCTGGCATTTTGCTGGTTATCTTGGAGATGGAGTCTCATATTTGGAATCTTTTAGACTGGTCTAGCTTGAAACCACAATTCTTTAGGTCTTAGCTAGGATTATAGATGGGAACCACTGGCACCCAGTTTGATTGGAATTAGGACTTCTAATCAAAAGCAAAACAAGCTGGTGTCAGTGACTCACACCTGTAATCCTAGCTACAATCTGAGGATTGTAGTTCAAAGCCAGCCTTGACAGGAAAGTTTATGAGACTGTTATCTCCAATAAACTACCAAAAAACTGGACATGAGCTGTGGCTCAAGTGGTAGAGTGCTAGCCTTGAGCAAAAGCAGCTCAGGGACAGAGCGCTGGCCTGGAGTCAGAGACCTAGTACAGCACACATAAACGCAAATATTGGCGAGATTTTGTTGCTTGTGGTTTCATAAGCTTCAGTCAATAGTTGCTTGGCCTCTCATGTGCTTGCACATGGGAACATGTTGCAGATAATATTTTTTCAGTTCATGGCAGCCACGAAAGCAGAGAAAGGGAGAGGAGGGGGAGACAGAAAGAGAACAAGACATTACCTCCTCCCAAACTCCCCCCCCCCATACACACACACAGTGATTTGTTTCCTTTGCTTGTAAGTCCCAACTTCTAAAGTTTCCAGAATGTCCAAAATAATGCCACCTGCTTGGGATCAAGCCTTCAGTATAAGAACTTTTAGGGGCCTGGGGCCAATGGCTTATGCCTGTAATCCTAGCTACTCAGGAGGCTGTGATGTGAGGATTGCGGTTCAAAGCAAGCTGGGGCAGGAAACTCCGTGAGACTCCAATAACCACTAGAAAACCGGAAGTGGCACTGTGGCTCAAGCTCTCACCTTAAGCTGAAGAGCGCAGGGACAGCGCTCAGGTGCAGAGTTCAAGCCCCACAACAACAACAACAAAAAAAATACTTTTAGGGGAAGAATTCCACCATAACATTCCACCCCAGGGCCACTATAAAGTTCGTGTGCATCTCACAATGCAAAAATCATTTAGTCCATCTTCAGGAGTCCCCATAGTTGTAACAGCACCATTCAAAACTGCCAATTTCAAAGTTTCTTTTGAGGGTCAAGGCAAACTCTTGGCCCCTGTAATACCAAAAAAAGAGTTACATACTCTCAACATAGAATAAACATTTCCATTCCAAAAGGAATGGGACCTTAGAATGGAAGGATGGGACAAGCAACACTGACACCCATCAGGGCAAATACTAAATGCTGGAGTTCCATGTTCAGCACCAGGGCACGTAGTGTCATGAGTCCCAATGGGCTTGAGCAGTCCTATGGCTTTGTTGTTTGCAGCCCACAAGGTCTCCCTTGGGCTGGTTCTGCTCATAGACCATAGCTTTCCTTGGCACTCATTCTACATGCTAAGAATGTGGAATTCTAACATCCTGGGATCTCCACTGCATCTTCAGCATCACTCACAATTTTAAGCCTCACCTTCTCAGGTGCTGTCTACAGATCTTCTGACCCTGTTACACATTGCCTGGCCTCCTAGGTTTCCTTTGAAGTCTGGGCGAAAGTCTCCACAACCCCATTACACTTATATTCTACATTATGGTAAAAACTAGCATCACATGGATGATGCCAGTTTGGGCAGTACCAGCTCCCTTGGATTATGACTACAGTGTCTACTGATGACTGGACATGAGCAAATACTTCCGTAGGGGACTCTCTGGAGCAAAGTGTCCCTACAGTGCTTTCTTCTTAAGAGAAGGTGTGGATCTCCAAAATCTTCCAAAGTCGTCCTGCAAACCAGTTCCAAAGGCTTAAGAACCATCTAGTCAGGTTTAGTTACTTTACTTCTCTGATGCCAATTTTCTGTTGCAGTGACCAAATATCTGATCAAACTAACTTAATAAGAGGTTTTTTTTTTTTTTTTACTGATTTTATTAGATTACATTAGTAATTTCAGAGGGGGATTTTGTCATATTTCCACACATTTACAATATATTCCAATCAATCTCCTTCCCCTTTATCACTGTCCCTCTCCTCCAGAGGAAGAATTTAGTTAGCTCAAGCTTTCAGAAGTCTGCCCATCAAGGTGGATGGGGTAAGGCAGAACAGTTCACTTCATAGTGTCAGATACCTGTGACAGAAGCCACTTACTTTGTGGTGACCAAGAGGCACAGAGAGATAGAGCCCGGGAACCCAAACAAATATAGCCCCCAGGAAATCCCTCAGACCTCTCTCTCCAGGTAGATCTCACCTTGTAAAATTTCCAGAACTTACCAGTTTTTTTGTTTTGGTTTCGTTTTCATTTGGCAGACAAAAGTTTGAACCCAGGACTTGTAATCAACATGCTTGCTCATGGCTGTTGCCATTGGGTACTGAGCTATACCTCCAGCCTAGCTTTTTGGTGGTTATTTTGTAGTAATCCCTTCCCAGCAGTATTGAAAGTTTGATCTCAGGACCTCATACAAGTCTGGCACAATACCAATGAGCCACACTTCCAATCCTGGACTGTTATTTTAGAAAAGTTTTGTGGACTCTTCTGCCCGGGGGCCTGGCCACGGATGTTGCCTTTTGACATTTCTCAACATCTTGCTTTTAAACACATGCATTTTCACTACAAACATTTTGGAAGAACAGTATATTTACCTGAAAACAATATAAATCTTATTTTCACCTGTAGTGCTTTGTCTAGGTTTAAAAAAAAAATGGGGAAATGGCTTTGTTCAGGAAATCGCGCCTTTCAGATTTTGGAATCCGGCAAAAATGGTGACCCAAATGTGAAGATGAAGTTCTAATTACAACAGACATGATTCACCTAGGGCATGTATGTGCCTTTGGAGAGGCTAGATAGGAGCGACTGCCTTTAATCTACTTTCCTCATAGTGCTGCAGCAGTATATTAAGTGGATCATATGACAAGAGCCACTCCGATGGCTATCAGATCTCCGGTAGCCTATGGAAGTTTGACGACATTGATTCTGGAATGTTAGCTTCTGCCTCAAAGTTTTCCATGACGGGACCCTGCACACACATTCCTTAATCATCATCCTTAGTCTTCACCCTATCAGAGAATCAAATCCAAAGCATATTTGCTTCCACCCTAAACTGACTATATATATATACTGCCACTTCCCCGTGGGTTTTTTTTGTTGTTTTTTTTGTGTGTTTGGTGTCACTCCTTGGGCTTGAACTCTCAGGGCTTTGTTCCCTGAGGGTTTTTTTGTGTTTGTTGTTGTTTTTGTTTTTTTGCTCAAGGCTTAGTGCTCTGCTACTTGAGCCACAACTTCACTTCTTCCCACTTCCCAACTCCACAACTTCCTGCTTTTTTGACATTAAATTGGAGATGTACCTCCCGAGCTTTCCTACCCAGGCTGCCTTTGAACTGTGATCCTCGTATCTCACTCTCCTGAGTAGCTAGAATAATAGGTATGAGGCACCAGCATTGGCCTTGCCTGTGTTTTCTAATGAATCAGGGACATAAACAAGTTTCTGGAGATGAATTTCAAAGGTGATAGTGTTATACCAGGTCGCAGGACCCCCACCAAGACCACCACCAAGAGTCAGACTTTACAGCTGTTTTAAGGTTTTATTTAAACAGGCTGCAGCTCGGGCCTCTAGGAGGAGAGCCCTGAGCTAAGGATTTGCAGGTCTTATAAAGGCAAACAACCAACCAGGTGTTTGGATTACCACCACTTGTTGCTCTGCTACACAGAATTTGCTGATCTTTGGTTTAGTTTAAACAAGCAACAAGCGGTCACTGCCTCAAAACTTTAACCCTTCATCCCCCCCTTGACTTATGGTCCTGAGACACAATCTTGTGGCTCTGGCCCAAAACTAAACTCCAACAGCTCTCGATCTTGAATGGGTATAGTCCCTCTCTGACCTTAGCCATACTATTAAACAACAATACCAAGAACAATCAGTTCATTTTTCTTTTCTTGAGACGTATGCGGAGTGGTTGGGTAGGATGTCTGGAGACTTCCCATATTTCCCCACGGTCATCCAGGACAAAGGGGTCAGCCGGTCTGGCATGGGAGCAGCGGATCCAAGCAGCAATGCCATCCACCTTCAGGGCAGTGGGTGTAGCCAGTAGCACCATGTAAGGTCCCTTCCACCGTGGTTCCAGAGATCTCAAGTTGTGCCTTCGAACAAACACCCAGTCCCCTAGTTTAAACAAATGGGGGGTAGGAATAGAAGCAGAATCATATAATGCTCTAAGCTGGGGCCACATACTCTTATGCACCAGCTGTAAATAGTCAAGCTTACACAGAAATTCAGTATCATCCAAAACAGCAAGCAATTCAGTCTGAAGGCTAAGGATAATGGGTGGAGGGTGTCCATACATTATTTCAAAAGGAGTAAAGCCACACTGATAGGGTGAATTTCTTACTCTAAACAGGGCAAAAGGAAGGAGCGATACCCAGTCTGCGCCAGTCTCCAAGGCCAATTTAGTTAAGGTCTCTTTTAGAGTCCGATTCATTCTTTCTACCTGCCCTGAACTCTGGGGTCAATAAGAACAGTGCAATTTCCAATCCGTCTCCAGTGCCCCGGCTATTCCCTGACTTACTTTTGAGACGAAGGCCAGTCCATTGTCCGACCCAATGGTGGATGGGAAGCCATACCTGGGTTGGATTTCTTCCAGGATCTTCTTAGCCACGACGTTCGTGGTCTCATGCTTTGTTGGGTAGGCTTCAACCCACCCTGAAAAGATGTCTACAAAAACTAGTAAATATATCCAAATTTTCCAGTTTTAATTTCTGTGAAGTCTACTTCCCAATACACACCTGGCCTATCTCCATGGAGGCGAGCTCCTTTTGTAACCGGTTGATTGGGGGCATTGGTGAGCTGATAGGCTTTACAATTTTTAACGATGTCCTCAATGAGTTGATTTCCTTGCCTAATTTTTACTTCTGAGTGTGGGAGCAAGTCCTGCATTCTTCGGGTTCCCATGTGAGAGACCCAATGGATTCTCCTAAGAATCCCCTTGCCCAATCTTTGTGGCAAGATAAGTTTCCCCTCACCAGTTTTCCACCAGTCTTTGTTTCCTTCTCTGTCCAGGGATTTATAGGCCATGGGAATTTTCTTTATCTACTCCAAGTCTCCTTGGGAGTACTGAGGCTCAGGAGGCAAAGCTTGTGGCCCTGAGTCTACTAGAGTCAGTACTTCTGCCCTGGGCTGGAGGGCCGCCTCCTTAGCTGCCTGATCAGCCAAGTTATCTCCTTTGGTTATAGAATCTGTTCCCCTTTGATGGCCAGGGCAGTGCATAATGGCAATATTTGCTGGTTCCCATGTAGCCCGGATGAGGCTTAAAATTTGTTTTTAAATAGTCTTTCCCTCAGCTGTCAGCAGCCCCCTCTCTTGGTAAATGGCTCCATGGACATGCACAGTGGCAAAAGCATACCGACTGTCCACATAAATCTTTAGTCTCTTCCCTTTTCCCATTTGTAGGGCTTTCGTTAGTGCCACTAGCTCTGCTCTTTGTGCAGACGTTCCCTGGGGGAGTGCTTCTGCCCACATTATCTCAGTGTCCGTGGTGACTGCTGCGCCCGCGTACCTTTTTCCATCTCGAATGAAAATGCTGTCATCTGTGAACCAGGTATGCTCGGCATGAGATAGTGGTGAGTCAACAAGTCTGGCCTCTTTTCCTTGGCCTGGTCTCTCTTTTCACGTTCAATTTTACATTCTCTGTCCTTCCTTTCCCGTCTTTGCTCCTCCGTCTCTCTCTTATTGTAAACCTTTTCCGCCGCAGCTACTAGATCCCTAATAGACTTTTCACCAAGTCTGTCTAGAGCCTGCAACTCTCACTTTATGTCTGGTGCAGCTAGATTTATATAGGCAAACATAATCATCTGAGCCGACTCCTGGGTCTCAAGATCATACGGGGTATATTGACTAAAAGCTTCCATGAGCTGCTGCCGGACTTTCACTTCCTCCCTGTCTAACATCATAAACTTTGGCCATAGTAGTAGTCGGCGAGCCGCCGCCTTGAGACCTGCCAACAGAGCCTGGCGGTAGATGAGGAGTCGCTCTCTACCTTCAACCGTATTGTAGTCCCATGTTGGTCGGATCTCAGGAAAACAGGCAGCGATCAGGGTAGGATCTGTGATGGGCGCTCCTGTGGGGCCAGGGATATGTTTCCAGGCCGCCTCTCAGATACAGTCTCTCTCTTCGGTGGTAAAAAGGACCTGTAAAAGCTGACTGCAATCATCCCAAGTGGGTTGATGAGTAAGGAGAATAGTTTCAAGCAAACAAATTAAATCCTGGGGTTTCTCAGCAAAGGGGGCATTTTGGGTGCGCCAATTGTGTAGATCACTGGTAGAAAATGGCCAATATTGGAGTTGCTGTTGACCATCCGCATCCACAGGACCTACGGTGGGCACGTAAGGGAAAAATGGCTGCATTAGAAGGGGGTTGATCCCACGGCGTCATCTAGGGTTCTATAGCTCCCTCCTCCTCTTGATCATTCTCAGGTTCTGCAAAAGGAACCTGGAAAGGGGAGTATGGGGGAGGAAACATTTCTTCTTCCGAGTTATCTCCCTGAAAACCCGGGGGGGGGGTATCTTTTCTTTTCCTCTTTCTCAGCTTCTTTTGTAAGTCTAGGGGGCTAGATGGAGTGGTGCCCACGGTTTCCAGTCCCTCAGTCATTCAGTCCAAAAAACAATAAACAGTACAAACAAAACACATGCAGGCCTAACAGTTACGAAAACAAGCTTACGAAGTGGAGATCTCCCGAATTGGTCCGCTGACTCCTGTCATGGTGGGGTTCCACACCCACGCCCCACAGCAGAAGGAATAGACCTACAGTGGACGAGTTGGGCCTCAGGAGGCCCTCTTGGTCAGTTCCGGCCCAACACCGAGCTGACCCCCACTCCACAATTCACATGGCGGGGTTCCAAGGACCCCTGCTCCACAAGAGGATCTGGGACGTCTCCCAGTTCCTCCAGAGTTGTCGTGCTAGCGCATCCGCTTCGACAACCCTTTACACAATATGAATGGGAGCGGCCGTGCTCACAAAGGAAAATGAAAGTACAAACAGACATACGACAGGACAAGACAAATTAACAAAGACAGCGCTGTTTTACCTTTGGAGTCTGAGGTCTCGGGGGTCTTTGGGGGGATCCTGGACAAGCCCCCACTAATATGTTATACCTAGGTCGCAGGAGCCCACCAAGAAGACCACAGAGAGTCAGACTTTACAGCTGTTTTAAGGTTTTATTTAGACGGGCTGCAGCTCGGGCCTCCTCCTACACTCCAACACAGTGGAGCCTAGGAGGAGAGCCCCGAGCTAAGGATTTGCAGGTCTTATAAAGGCACACAACCAACTGGTGTTTGGATCACCACCACGTGTTGCTCTGCTAGACAGATTTTGCTGATCTTTGGTTTAGTTTAAACAAACAAGTGGTCACTGCCTCAAAACTTTAACCCTTCAATAGAAGCTTTTAGGATGAAGAATGAATGATATTTCTATTCTTCCCTGTTCATGTATTTGGAGATTTAACTAGAGTTGCTGATTATATGGGATGTGAGAGAGGGTGATAGAAAAAGAGAATCAAAATGAAGTCAATCTATAGCTATATACTGGTGCCAATATATAGCTGTGGTGTGAACTGGTCATTCTGTGTGCTCATTCTGTGTGCCCATTACTAATATCTCCCCATGAAAAGACTCCCTGGGAGGCTGGGTCATGTTGAAATGATGACTACAGGTCACGCTTTCATACCAAGAAGACCTGAGTATAACAGTTGCAGCCAGCTGTCTTAGATTATCTCCCTCCCTGGGTTATTTGTGGAGGTGAAGGAGGTGCTGCTGGAGACTGATTCCAGGGGCTGTCACATCTATCACCAAGCTATACCTGTCCCAAGCCCCACCCCCTGCAGCCTTTGGGCACAGCCTCTATGACTCGCCACTTGCATATCCATTGTTAGGAGAATGCCCCTTTCTGATAGGTTGACAGACTTTTCATTTAGTGGTTGGCTACTTTTACTGCTTAGAGACTATCCTACCTCTTGAAGGTAGATGGCATAACTCTTTGCCAATTGTTTATAGATTGTGTTAGAGGATGCTTTATCACCCCCCTCCCCCTGTGTCCCAAAGGATGCTCCCCACACGGCTTTTGCCAGTACTAGGGTTTGAACTCAAGGCCTCATGTTCTTACTTGGCTTTTTTTTTTAAGGGAGTAGGGGATCCTGGGACTTGAACTCAGCCTAGGCATTGACCCTGAGTTTTGTTTTGCTCGAGGCCAGTGCTCTACCACTTGAATCACAGCTCCAAGGGCAGGAAATCCTGAGAGGTCCTTACCTCTAATAAATCATGGAAAAAGCCAGAAGTGGCTTTGTGGCTAGCACCAATATGCTGCTTCAAATGTCATAATGATGTCACTCTATCCTTCTAACCCCCATTACAAATGCTGTGCATTTACTAGAAGCTGATGGCCTTAATGAGTGAGGGAGGGTCTCAAAATATTGCCAGTCTCTGCATCTGCTCCCAGCCTTTGTTTTGAGTCTGTGCCTGGGATCCTCTGAGACCTAACAAAGATCTGGCTCTTCTGAGTGTCGCGGTAACTACACTGGCTGAAATGCATCAAGGCCTGCTGGACCTAGAGGATGTGAAACTCCTCCCTTGACCGGAAACTGAGTCACAACACACAACCAACCCGCCTGGGCTCCGCCCCTCTGAGCGCTGTTGGGGGGGGGGGGGCTGCACGTCCCCATGGCAACGGGACGTGCAGCAGGGGGAAACTTGGGGCTGGGCTGCTCTTCCTTCCAGGGCTGGGCGAATCAGTGAGGACTACTCTGCTGGGAGGGGCGGGGCGTGGTAGTAGGGGCGGGGCTAGCAGGGCAGGGACGGGGCGTGGCAGGGCGCAGGCCGCCCCACCTTCGGCTACGGCTCATATAGCGATCTGCGCCTGTGCAGAGCGCCGCCTAGGCGAGATCTGCACGTGGTGGGTACTTCTTAGAAAGATGGAGGACCTGGAATTTTCGGGTTCTTACGCAGAGTCTGAGATAACAGAACAGGAAACGACAGATCTATCTGCTTACTCGGACATCTGTCAGAATCCCCTAGTGCTCAGGCTCCTGAACGCACACCCAGAGGAGACTGATGAGGCAGACGAATACGAGGAGACGGAGGAGGACCAGGAAGCAGAGGAGGAAGAGGAGGAGGACGACGACGATTTGGAGGTGGTTAAGAGGGCCCACCAGCAAGACCTGGGAGACAAATGCGCCAACTTTGACGAGTCAACCAAATCCAGTGACTCCTTCAAGCTCCACAGAGTCTTTGAACCCTCCTCGCACTTCGAAGCCCATAAACCCCCTGCACACTTCAAGGCCTACAAGCCCTCCACGCACATGGAGGCCCTTAAACCTTCCATACACTTCGAGCCACATAGAACCTCCTCACCCCCTAAGACGTTCGAGCCTAGTACACCCCACAAGGTCCAGGGGACCAGTGTGGCCCACACGACCCGCAAGGCTCAGGAGCCTACCCTGTCCCTGGAGCCCCTCAAGCTCCACAAGGCTGAAAAGGTGGACTTGCTTCCTACGGCTACAGTGATACTGTCCCCTTCCCTCATCACTAGATGTCCTCCACGGCCTCCTGAGGCTTCTCAAAGCGGTAGGTGATACCCCCACCTCAGAAACCCAGAAACCCCATCCATCTACACCTTGGGAGTCTTCAGGGGAGGTTTGCTTGCTTGAAACTCCTTTCAGATCCCTTAATTCTAGTTCTAACTACCTGCTGCTTTGCAGTCACCTATTTTTGCCCTTCTAGGGACTCATCATAGGAGATTAACATCCTGACTGTAACAGAAACTAGTACTCCATTGACCCTCTATTGGCCCCCCGACTGTCCTTGATGATCTTTGAAGGCCTTCCTAATTTCTCTGTACAGCAGGCCCTTGCATATGGGTTACATTTTAATCAATCCCTGTTATTGCGCTTAATGTTTTGTATTACATCATTTTTCTTCCTTTTCAACTGAAAACAGACGCTTGGAGAATATTTTTGTTACTGTTTTAGCTCATGGTCCCAGAGAGGGAAACAGTCATGGAACAAGTAGTCAAAAAGTGCACTGAAGTCCTCACTATCTTAGTCCTCACTAAGTTCAAAAGATAATAGGACTGAATGGGACTTAGGTATAAACACTCTCCATCTGACCACATCCACTTACTCAAGCCTTCTCACCATTGACCTTCTTTTGTCCACACTGGACCTGACCACTCTTTATCACACACTTTCACTGATTCCTTCTGATCTAGTCTCAGTCCTATGGTTTATTAGTGCAGTTGTACCCTTCAATGTCTTCTACTTCATACCTCTTTGGCTATCCACCATACTTCCAAGAAAACTCCAACCCTGGTTAAACCCAGCAATCCATCTACTCTCTTGCTAAACCTAAGCAGTGACTCTTGCTGTACAAAATTGCACAACCGTATTGACTAGTTTCATTACCACAGTTCTTAAGTTGGTCATTTGGTTCTCCCCATCAAACTCACTTTATTTACCTAATCAGTAACCTCCACATCTTTGACCCCACCTCCTTGAAGATTTGGCTTCATTCTTTATCAAGAAAGTAAAATCAGTCAATCATGAATTTTCTTACCCCAGGTCTATTTGTCTTATTCCCATCTGTACTCATAATTTTTTTTTTAAATGTTGGTATCAGGGTTTGAATTCAGGGCTTGGCACCTGTCTCTTAGCTCTTTTGCTCAAGGCTAGTACTATACTACTTTAAGCCATAGTACCACTTCTGGTTTTCTATGGTTAATTGGAGATATGCCTCTCGAGTTCCTAGGATTATAGGCATGAGCCACCAGTGTCTGGCTGGATTCTGTTTTTTTTTTTTTTCTCCCTCCCATTTGAAGGAGGAATTGTGCTTCTCTGTAAGAACCCAAATCCTCCACTTGTGCTTTAGGTTTTACTCATCTTCTTACAGAACTTTGTCCTATACCCATTTAGTTTTTTTTTCCTTTCCAATGGATTAGTTCCTTGGCATACACACATATTCTAAAATCTATCATCTTGAAGTGGCCCTTGACTCCATGCTTTCTTCAGAACCCCATCCCTTCCCTACCATCACCGTTTTTTCTGTTACCATAGAACTTGTCAGATGAGCTGTTTATACTGGGTCTCTATTTCCTGAAGCTACTCTAGTTAATTTCCATCCTGTCCTTGTGCATGGAGACTTCAGGACCCCCTGGGTCATCCAACTGGCTTCTCAGTTCTCTAACATCCTTGCTTGGAATGATCTTGTCTTTCATTCCTATCTAAGGCACATACCAAACTTGTTCTTGTTATGCTTCCTGGAAATGCTATGCCATTTCCAGATTCTGTCTCAAGTATGCTTAACCATAATCTATCTTTTCAATTCATTCCTCTGTATCTTTTTTGTTTTAAACTCTTTAAAAATTATTATAAAGGTGATGTCCAGAGGGTGTACAGTATGTCAGGTAACAAGTACATTTCTTTTTGGGCAATGTCACCCCTTCTCTTGCCCTCTCCCAGTTTGTCCCTCCTGTGCCCTCATATGAGTTGTATAAATCTTCTTACAACAAAATTTTATCTTCAAAGGAGCTCTAAGCCAGGTGCTCATGCCTGAAATCCTAACTACTCAAGAGACTGAGATCTGAGGATTGCAGTTTAAAGCCAGCCAGAGCTGGCTCATGAGACCATCTCCAATTAACTACCAATTAACTACTTGAACCATGGCTCAAGTAGTAGAGTGCTAGCCATGAACAAAAAAGCTTTAGGACAGCACCCAGGCCCTGAGTTCAAGCCCCAGGACTGCCCTACCCGCCCCCCCCCAAAGTGACAACCTTTTAATTCTGCTAATCTCTCAATATATAGCATTTACTTTAGGACTTTCTGCCCTTATCTTTTCAAACTTGCTATCTTTCTGCCTCAATCTCCTGAGTGCGGGGGTTACAAGTATGTACCACGATGTCTGGCTAATTCTTGCTAGCATTATGAAAACATATAAGGACAAGAGAAGTGTAAACAACCTCACCAAAAACAAAACAAAAATTGAGAATAAAAGAAATCACAGGCTATTTCCTGTCTCTTCACATTGAATCTGTACCCATATATAGTCTGCTTTTTCTCCTGTTATTAGTCAATGAACTGTTCCCACTTCTGTTAAAGGCTATTCCCTGAATCTATACTAGATGCCATCTCATCTAACTTCTCTAAGTTCTTTGTTCCTAAATTAGTCCCTCTTTTTCCTGTATCATATTCTTTTTACTGGGTCATTCCCATTGGCATACAGATACAGTAACTCCTGTCTAAAAACCACCAAACACTCAAACATCAGCTTTCTTTTAACTCTATGAATCCATCCATGTTGCACTCAGTTTCTCTATATTTTAAGGGAAAAAACCCTCAAAATAGGTATCTTTTTTTCTCTCATCTCAAGAACCACTTAGATTATGCTGCCATCCCTCCACTTAGCTGAAGTTGCTTTTATTGAGGTCATAATGACCTCTCCTGTCAAAATTCAAAGGCAAATCATCCTCATGGCTCAAATTTGACATTTATCTATCTTAGAAATCTTTCATTATTTATTTTCTGGAATACCACTACCTCTACATCCTACCACATGGATTGTTCCTGACTCAGTTTCCTCCACTTCTGGGAGTTTAGGTTGTAGTGACTGATGGCTCAGTCCTCTCAAAGTCTTCTAGAACTTTCCTCATTCACTAGGTGAGATCATCAATTCTACTGGCCTTCATGCTGGTAACATACCCAGTTATCTCTTGTCTCCACTCCAGCCAACGCTCCTGTTTTCTAACAATTATCTCTTTTTTTTTTTTGGGGTCCAGTCGTGGGGCCTGAACTCTGGGCCTGGGCGCTGTACCTCAGCTCTTCAGCTCAAGGCTAGCACTCTACCACTTGAGCCACAGCACCACTTCCGGCTTTTTTCTTATGTGGTGCTGAGGAATCGAACCCAGGGCCTCGAGCATGCAAGGCAAGTGCTCTACCACTGAGCCACCTCCCAGCCCTAACAATTATCTCTTTAGCCTCCCTACTTGAATGTCTACGAGGCACATAAGATAAAGTGGAAAAAACCTTGACAACTTTTTAAAATTAGTTTTTTATTGAGATTAAGTGATTATATAAAGTTCA
The DNA here is from genome assembly GCF_024711535.1 of Dipodomys merriami. Classification (NCBI taxonomy): domain Eukaryota; kingdom Metazoa; phylum Chordata; class Mammalia; order Rodentia; family Heteromyidae; genus Dipodomys; species Dipodomys merriami. The sequence continues at coordinate 34,151,884 of NW_027206512.1, read as the reverse complement.
CATATTTCACAGTATTGTGTGGAATAGTGATACTTAAAGTCACAAACACATTTCAACCTTCACAAGGCAAATTGTCATTATCATTGTCTATAAAGTTTTTGAATTCTATGAGCTTTGACAATACAACTATTTCTTCCACATCAGGTAATATTTACATTTTTTTTCCTTTTGCTTAGTGTAAGCTGTTCCCTCTTTCTCATTTCCTCCCTCCCATTACTGTCTTTGAGTTGCTTAGTTCATTTACATAATGTCCAGTAGACAACTTTTTAAAAAAATCTGCCTCCAAGCCATTAGCAAATCCAGAATTTGAAACAATTATTAAGTTGTTGTATAAGGGGTTACAATTCCAGAAGTGAGATGATGAGTACCATGTTACTTGGTCAGTGCCTTCCCTTCATCCTTCATTTTCCCTTTCCCATCCCTACCCTCAAGTTACATAGTTAATTTTTTACATAATGTACATTGAACATAATGACTATTTGCTCAGAGTTAAGACTTATAAGGCACTTAGAACAGATGATATATGGTAGTATGTTTCCTTATATTACCTCTTGGCAGCGTTTGACACAGCTACAACTGACTGGGCTGTCCCTTCTCAAACACAGGTGGCAGGAAGAGGCACTATGCTCAAGCGGTAGAGCGCTAGCCTTGAGCTGAAGAGCACAGGGACAGCGCTCAAGCCCAGAGTTCAGGCCCTAAGACCGACCAAAAACAAAACAAAAACAACCACCACAGGTGGCCTCTGCTACATCACAGTCTCTTGGTTCATCACGTCCCTGAGAGGTTGTTCCTTCTTAGGGCCACTTACTGAGTTCTCTTGGTATTTTTTTGGTGGGGAAGGATTAATACTGGAGTTTAAACTCAGCCTTGTACTTGCTCAGATGGTTCTGTACCATTTGCACCACACCTCCAGCTGGGCATTTTGCTGGTTAGAGATGGAGTCTTTCAGACATTTTGTCTGGCTTCAAACTCCAATCCTTCAGATCTCAGCCTACTGAATAGCTAGGGTTACAGGTATGAGCCACAATTCTAAGGGCTCCATTCTGACCTTTGTGTCTTTATGCTGTCTTTCCTTTTGATGGTCATATCCACATCTATGGTTTAGATACCATTTTTCTATGCTTTTTTGGGGGGGGTCCGGTCGTGGGGCCTGAACTCTGGGCCTGGGCGCTGTCCCTCAGCTCTTCAGCTCAAGGCTAGCACTCTACTACTTGAGCCACAGCGCCACTTCCAGCTTTTTTCTTATGTGGTGCTGAGGAATCGAACCCAGGGCCTCGAGCATGCAAGGCAAGTGCTCTACCACTGAGCCACCTTCCCAGCCCTCATTTTTCTATGCTTTTGGCTCTTAAGTACTTATTTGTTGGAGAGCAATGGAAAAGATGACATTGTCCAAAAAGATATGTGCTCATTGCCTGACTTATGTAACTGTAGCCCCTCTATACATTACCTTTATAATATCAATAAAAAAATACCTATTTGTTTGTTCATTGAGAACAGGGTCTTGGCTGTTTTCTCAAAGTCAGCACAGCTATTTGTCTCAGACCTTGCATCTTGTGAGAGAAGAATTCAGGGAAGGTGTGAAACATAATGAAAGTGATAATGAAGTCTACTAGGGAAGATTTATGGCATGAAGTGGAAACTTTTAATTGACATGACACCTTAAGAAGACAGCATTTCAGTTCATCTTCAGCCATCTTTTGTATACAGAGGTGAACATTAGGTTGAAAGTAGAGGAAGAATTAGGGCCAGGAGACAAAGACATGCATAGTTTAGGGGTCCCAGTTAGAGGTGTGGCCTGCCTGGCCATTACCTGGTTCTCTTGGGTTTCAGAGAAGATCTCACTGTCATCTTGGGGAACAAACTGGTTCCCATGAGATGCTTTCTTCTGCTCCAGGATGCCACCTCATCATTAGAGGTAATTGTCCTCATTGGGGGTGGCCTGTCCTGCAGGGGTCTGCTGTCCCTTTACTGGAAGTTTGAGTCCTTGTCATAATAATGTTCTCCTCCTGTCTTTTCAACCAAAGGGATTGTGAAGTGACTATGGAGAGAATGGTGTGGAGCAAAGACAAATAGAAAATGTCAGCCTTTTCTCCTGCTTTCAGTGAACTTACGGCAGTAAAAATAGTTTGAGAACCTGCTCCAAATACATTTTGAATACAGTGAAAGTGGAGTTGAAAAAAATCATTTGCCTTTGAGGCTGGAGCACGTACTGAGATTGCCAGTGAGAAATTCCCATTTCTCGGTGCAGTGTACTGAGCCTGTAAGTGTGGAGGCTTAATTACAATATTTTCCTTTAGAAACCTTGTAATCCCATCCTCCACTTTAGGTTCCTTTTGCATTTCCCCATCTATCCTGGCTAGCTGCTACCTATCATCAGTTTGTAGCCCAGCCTGTCTTTGAACAGGAGTTTTGTTTGTTGTAGGCACAAGATAAAAATCCAATGTTCTCAGCGACTGCCCACTTGCCAGAGCCATTTGCACAGGTGAAATCAGGTGGGATGAGTATGAAGAACAGATTGAAGTTAGTGGGATGACAATAGTAACCTAAATGCAAACTCTGGAGTGTCAGAGGAGGCACAGCTAACTAATCCCTGCAGCTGTCAGCCGGACAGTGTAGTGTTTTGGAGCACTACTTTGAAGGGAAGTGTCAGGTGTGATGAACTGGGTGCCTCTGCCCTCTCACCTGCAGGGAGCTGCCACCCTTACCCTTTGGCTTCCTCCCCAGCCGGATAACTCTGAGCTGACACTGCGTGCCAGGAGCAGTGGGGGAGGGCCTGGGTCTGCAAAGAGAGCCACCAAGAGAGATCAGCCGCATCCAAGATGTCTGTAATCCTAGCTACTCAGGAGGCTGAGATCTTGTGATCATAGTTCAAAGCCAGCAGGAAAGACCATGAGACTTCTCTCCAATTAACCACCAGAACACCGGAAATAGAGCTGTAGTCAAAGTAAGAGCAATAGAGCTCAGGGACAGTGCCTAGGCTCTGAGTTCAAGCACAAAAACCAAAAAAACAAAAAAAAACAAACAAAAAAAACCCAAAAAAGGTGGTGATGTTGGCTTATGTAGTCACACTAAGTTGGCTTATGGGATACATGAGCCTTGAAAAGTAATGGAGGTTACTAAAGTATCTTGAAGGCAATTTACCTTCCAGAGCAAAACTGGCTATAATGTTGAGACCGTATTATGGTGTGTTTTTAAAGTTTTTTACTGTAAAGTTGATGTACAGAGGGGTTACAGTTACATAAGTAAGGTATTGAGTACATTTCTTTTTGAACAGTGTCACTTCCTGCCTCATTTTCTCCCAGTTTTTTTCCTCCAAACCTCCGTTCCCCCATAGTGTTTTTATGTGTCTATTTATAAAAGCAACCTCAAATTAAATGTATAAATACAAACCATTAAACTACATGGCAAGAGGGCTGGGAGGGTAGCTCAGTGGTAGAGTGCTTGCCTTGCATGCATGAGGCCCTGGGTTCGATTCCTCAGCACCACATAAGCAGAAAAAGCCGGAAGTGGTGCTGTGGCTCAAGTGGTAGAGCACTAGCCTTGAGCTGAAGAGCTGAGGGACAGCGCCCAGGACGAGTTCAAGCCCCGTGACTGACACACACATACCAAAACAAACAAACAAACAAACTACATGGCTATATGTTCACATTTTGGCTTATACTTCTCTAAGATCTACTGTCTTACTTAGAACTCTTAGAAATGCTTCTTTAGAGTGAAGTGCTAGTGGCTCATGTCTGTATTCCTAGCTACTCAGGAGGCTGAGATCTGAGGATCCCAGTTCAAAGCCAGCCCAGGCAAGAAAGTCCATTAGACTCTTATTTCCAATAAACCACTCAGAAAAAGCTGGAAGTGACACTGTGGCTCAAGTTGTAGAGTGCTACCCTTGAGCACAAGGAGGCTCAGGGACAGAGCCCAGGCCCTGAGTTCAAGCCTCAAGACTGGCAAAATAAAAAAAGAAAGAAATGCTTCCTTAGGTGTTGGAGGCATGGCTCAGTTGGTAGAGCACTAACCAATGAACGAAAGTTCAAGTCCCAGTCTTGGACCTAAAAAAAAGAAGAAATATTTCTTTAAAAGATTTATGGTATTGGGTGCTGGTGGCTCACACCTGTAATCCCAACTACTCAGGAGGCCGAGTTATAAGGACTGTGGTTTGAAGCCAGCCAGGGCAAGAAAGTATGTGAGACTCTTATCTTCACCAAAAACTACCAAAAAATTGGGAAGTGAAGCTGTGGCTCAAATAGTAGAGTGATGGCCTTAAACAAAAGAAGCTCAGGGACAGCACTCAAGCTCTGAGTTCACGCCCCAGGAATCACACACACACACACACACACACACACACACACACACACACACACACACACACACACACACACACACACACACACCACACACACACACACACACACACACACACACCCCACCACCACCACCACCACCACCACCACCACCACCACCACCACCACCACCACCACCACCACCACCAGCACCACCAGCACCACCACCACCAGCACCACCACCACCACCACCACCACCACCACCACCACCACCACCACCAATCAGTTGCTTCAGCAGTGCCTCGTGTACTGGGGCTTGGAACTCAGGGTCTCATTCTCTCACTTGGCTTTTTCATTTCCCTGAAGTTATTTTTCCTCACTCTTTGATTTGCAATGTTATCTTCATTCCTATCAAATCTAATTGTTGCTTTCCTTTTCTTTCAGCACGACCTACTTCCTGTGACTTTGTAAAGAAATGGTAAGAGTAGCTCTAGTATTCTTTTCTTTTTTTTGGGGGGGGGTGGGGGGGTCCAGTAGTAGGGCCTGAACTCTAGGCCTGGGCGCTGTCCCTCAGCTCTTCAGCTCAAGGCTAGCACTCTACCACTTGAGCCACAGCGCCACTTTCGGGTTTTTTCTTTTTGCTTATGTGGTGCTGAGGAATCGAACCCAGGGCCTCAGGCATGCAAGGCAAGCACTCTACCACTGAGCCATCTTCCCAGCCCCATCTAATACTATTTCACATAAGGAACTTGGTGGTCAGCCAAGCTGGTTGGGGCTGAATCCTGCAGGCAGAAAGGAGATCTATCCTGGAGTCTCCGCCATGGAGATCCCTCTGCTTTCCTTTGCCATAGGCCCTTTTTGAATCACAATTCCTATGGGACAATGAAGTAAGGAGTTCCCTGTGGTGAAGGACAGCCACTCAGATTTTCACTGGCTTGCTAGACACTGTAGTATATTTGTTTAATAGATAAGATGAGCCTTCCAAGAACTTAAGACAATCTCATGTCATCGCTTTTGGGAGATCCTAGGTTAGTAGATGTCAATCCTCTCCTGGCCTCTAGTTTAAGTACAGCAGTCAATTAACTCAAGAAAGTTATGTCTAAGCTGAGCACTAGTGGGTCACACTTGTCATCTTAGCTACTCAGGAGGCTGAGACCTGAGGATCTACTTTAGAAACCAACCAGGGCAGAAAGCTCCATAAGTCTCTTCACTTAACCAGCAAAAAGCCAGAAGTGGCTCAAGTGGTAGAATTCCAGCTATCAGCAGAAAAAAATGCATTAAGATCAAGTCTAGTATTGGCCAAAATAAAAATAAAAAAGATGAAGGAAAGAAAGAAATACAGAGAGAAAGAAACAAACAAAGGAAAGAAAAGAGAGAATGAGAGAGAGAAAGGAAGGGAGGGAGGGAGGGAGGAAGGAAAGAAGGAAGGAAGGAAGGAAGGAAGGAAGGAAGGGAAGAAAGAAAGAAAGAAAAAGAAAGAAAGAAAGAAAAAGAAAGAAAGGAAAGAAAGGAGAAAAGAAAGGAAGGAAGGAAGGAAGGGAAGAAAGAAAGAAAAAGAAAAAGAAAGAAAGGAAAGAAAGGAGAAAAGAAAGGGAAGAAAGAAAGAAGGAAAGAAAGGAAGAAGGAAAGAATTTACTTTTTTAAGCAGTAGTTTGAGGGGCTGGAACGTGGCCCAGTGGTAGAGTGCTTGCCTTGCATTCCTGAGGCCCTGGGTTCGATTCCTCAGCATCACATAAGCAAAAAGAAAAAAAGATTCTAGTGCTGTTCCTGATATATGACATTTATCTAAAAGGTATAATTGAATGAACAAATGAAGAATTAAATAAATAACCAAGATGCTGTAAAATTCTCAGATAAGAGGAAACAAACTTCTCAGAGGCACTGAAGTTGTAATAAGGCAGGCCTCACAAAATGTACTGAATTAAATATGTGTGAAATGGATTTTGAAGGATGAATATAGCTGATGAGTAGGTAAATAGGACCAACAGGAGAAGAGTATTGTAAAGTAGTGGGAAAGCATAAGGAAACATCTACAGAAGCACAAAGATGTAAACTGTGGTTTGATAAATAGCAAGCCCAATGTGGCCATGGAATATAGCACCCTGAGGACAGGGTAGATGGGAAGGTATATTTCGCTCTATGTCAGAGGCTGTGGATGTTACGGCTAAATGTATTTTGCCCTGAATGATGGGACGTCATTAAAATCAATAGGCAGGTGAGTAGTTGAGATTCAGAATAATTCAGTACTATAATCTAGAGTATAACAACTTCAGGTTAAGGAGAGAAACTAAGTTAAGTAGTTCAAGGACACCCTGCAAGGGACAATGATTCCATGCTAAACACAGTCTGCAGGAGATGTGTCAATGACCTTGGGCACAGGTTGGCAGTGGTTTGAGAAAGCCATTTCTTTCTTTTTTTTTTTTTTTTTGGTCGGTCATGGGGCTTGAACTCTGGGCCTGCCTGGGCGCTGTCCCTCAGCTCTTCAGCTCAAGGCAAGCACTCTACCACTTGAGCCACAGCGCCACTTCCAAGAAAGCCATTTCTTTATTATTATTGTTGTTGTTGTTGATGTTGTTATTATCTTAAGTAGTTGTACAGAGGTTTTGATTCAATATAACAGTTTATAAGCACAAAAAAGAAAAGAAAAAAGAAAAAAGCTGGAAGTGGTGCTGTGGCTCAAGTGGTAGAGCGCTAGCCTTGAGCTGAAGAGCTGAGGGACAGCGCCCAAGCACAGAGTTCAGGCCCCATGACCAGACCCCCCCCCAAAAAAAAAGTAGTTTGAGGGGCTGGGAATGTGGTTTTTTTGGGGGGTCCAGTCGTGGGCCCTGAACTCTGGGCTTGGGCACTGTCCCTCAGCCCTTCAGCTCAAGGCTAGCACTCTACCACTTGAGCCATAGTGACACTTCCGGCTTTTTTTTCCTTCTGCTTATGTAATGCTGAGGAATCGAACCCAGGGCCTCAAGCATGCAAGGCAAGCGCTCTATCACTGAGCCACCTTCCCAGCCCCCGTGGGAATGTGGTTTAATGGTAGAGTGCTTGCCTAGCATACATGAAGACCTGGGTTCAATTCCTCAGTACCACATAAACAGAAAAAGCCAGAAGTGGTGCTGTGGTCAAGTGGCAGAGTGCTAGCCTTGAGCACAGAGAGGCCAGGGACAGTGCTCAGGTTCTGAGTTCAAGACCCAGGACTGGCAAGAAAAAACTTAAAAAAGAAGTGGGTTGAAATCACTGTATTTTTATTATTGTTTAACCACTACAGTTAAATTTGTTGATTTCATTTTTGTATTTTCTATTTCCTATGTTTTGTAGTTCTTTTTTTAAAGCTGTTACCAGTGGTAGACATTATTACATATTTTGTTTTTCTGTTTTCTAAGTACTTTCTTACAAGAAATCTGCAAAGTAGGATAGGGCACATGTGTCAGTTAGCAATTACCAAGAGATGATGGAATGCACAGCAGTATGTTGTTTGCCCAAGGTGGTCTCGGGTGGCTGAGGGGAGACGTCAGGAATAACATTAACTGGATATTACAGGTATTCATTCCTTAGTCCACATGACTTCAAATTAGTAATATCTGCAAAGTGAGTAAACTTTCCAGTGGCAGTGAAAATAATTTGTACTCACTTAAGTTGTTGGAGATTTTTTGTTTTTGTTTTTGTGCCTGTACTGCCTGAACTCAGAACCTGGGCACTGTCCCTTAGCTTTTTTGTTCAAGGATGGCACTCTACCACTTGAACCTCACCTCCATTTCCAGCTTTTTGGTGATTAATTAGAGATAAGAGTCTCATGACTTTCCTACCTGGCCAGCTTTGAACCATGACCCTCAGTTTTCAGTCTCTTGAGTAGCTAGGATTTCAGGTGTGAGCCACCAGCACCTGGCATACAAAATTCTTTCACTTGAGAAATAATTGTAGGGCTGGAAATGTGGCTCAGTGGTAGAGTGCTGGGTTCGATTCCTCAGTACCACATAAACAGAAAAAGCTAGAAGTGGTGCCATGGCTCAAGCGGTAGAGTGCTAGCCTTGAGCTGAAGAGCTCAGGAATAGCACCCAGACCTAGAGTTCAAGCCCCTTGGCTGGGAAAAAAAGAAATCATTGTAAAGAGAATGGTTACAAATGTTTTTGTTATTGTTTTTATTGATTGTTAAGGATTTGTGCTAATTCCATCATTTGCCTCTGTACTCCCTAGTTTCTTATATAAATGTGCTATGTTTGATTAGTTATGAACAGAAAGCCAGATTGTAGAATGTAAAAGAGCATTCAGACTGAGAGGCTTGGTGGATGGACCCTCTGCAGAGGCTGGATCTCATCTCCATAAACATTGCTCTACAAACAGACTTATTGCTCTGCATCTGAAGTATGGATTTAAAAAAACTCTCTTAGCTATTGGCTAAGAGACTACTTAACAATGAAGAAAGGGTACAGCAATACTATACATTTTTTTGCCTTCAAGAATTAAAACCTTAGCCAGGCACCGGTGGCTCATGCTTGTAATCCTAGCTACTCAGGAGGCTGAGATCTGAGGATCTCGGTTCAAAGCCAGCCCGGGCAAGAAAATCCGTGAAACTCTTAACTCCAATAAACCACCAGAAAACCAGAAGTGGCACTGTAGCTCAAGCACTTGGCTTGAGCTGAAGAGCTGAGGGACAAACAGCACTCAGGCCCAGAGTTCAAGCCCCATGACCATCAAAAAAAAAAAAAAAAAAAGAATTAAAACCTTTTACATTCTTTTGTTTCTGCACAGGAACGTAACATGATATGTTTAGTTAACACAATTCCTGAAACAAAAAGGAAACCCATGTTCTGATTAAGATAAAGCTGGTGGGGAGGAGGGCGCATGGCTTAATGGTAGAGTGCCTTGCAGGCATAAAGCCCTGATTCAAATCCCAGTACTACCGAAAGTGGAAAGAAATGAATTAAGACATGTAGGTTGAAAATGTGAGGTATTGGTAAAAAATTAGCAAATATTAGAGAACTTAATTCCAATTGAAATAACATCCCAGTTTACAAATTGCAGTAGTAATGATTACATGGTTGGTAGTCTTGCATAAAATACCACAGGTAGGAAACCCCATTATCTTTCTGGTAAAAAGACAGTAGTAAGGGGAATCTTGGTGCAATCTAAAGCTAAGTTATCATAAATGATTAATACATAACATGAGGTCCTATCTGAAAGCATAGCTTTCTCCACCTCTGAGTCACTTTCAAGTCACCTCCCTGGAGAGTGGCCCAGGCAACAGGAGTTACCCACATGGCAAGGCTGCTCTTGTGGGGAAGAAGGATGGAGGTGTTCTGTCTAGCAACGGACAGTGTCTTCACTGTGTGCACATGATGCCTGGGTGTGACTCCACAGTTGCTCAATACCAGTTGCAAAGCTGATGCCAAACTTTTCACAGCCAAAGATTCTCCTGGTTAGGTTGTGAGCAAGCTATGCTATGAACACAGACATGATTGTGTCTTTCCAAAATGTTGGGATTCATTGAATACCAATACATTTACAAGCTACGTCAATTTGATTGGCTTTAATTCACCAAGTACTCCTGGTTTTATTTGGCATTTGTAGCTCTAGGCACAGTTCTAGTGTTAATTACTAATATTTACTCTCAGATCACACTTTTTTTTGGGGGGGGGGGCTTGAACTCTGGGTCTGGGTACCGTCCTTGAGCTCTTCAGCTCAAGGTAAGTGCTCTACCACTCAGCTACAGTACCACTTCTGGTTTTCTAGTGGATAATTGAAGAGTTCATGGCCTTTCCTGCCCAGGCTGGCTTTGAAGTGTGATCCTCAGATCTCAGCTTCCTAAGTAGCTAGGATTACAGGCATGAGCCACTGATGCCAGGCTCAGATTACACCTTTTACTTCACACACACACACACACACACACACACACACACACACACACACACACACACACACACACACACACACACACACACACACACACACACACACACACACACACACACACACACACACACACACACACACACACACACACACACCCCTCTCCCTGTGTCTAACATAGCCAGAGTCCAACATAGTTGGCTTTCTTTTCTTTGCATCTGGAACTAGAAATTAGATAGCTTTTTAATTTAACTTTTTAAGATAACACACAATGATCTGTTTTAATTTTGTACACAACTGCCAACTCTATTAATATAAGAACAGGTTTTTAGATGGTCATCCATTTAGTCTATTTTCTATGCATTCTTTATGGTTTGAGATTTCTGAAATAACATCTCATATACAAAGTTTGCCTTAAAATGTTTTAAGTCAATTTAATTAGAATTATTTATGGCATCTGCTATGGCTTTTACCACATGATTATCATACATTGTCATACTCGCATTATATCATACTTACATTAAATCATACGTGCTACAGACTCACTCAGAAAGATTAAAGAGGATACAGGATTTAAATGGCTGAAATAAAGGCACAAGCAGACACAACTGATACAGACACAGAGAAAGGACCAGATAAAGACGTTTATAATTAGGGGCACAGGTCTGTTAGCACTGAGTTGTCAAATGCAAGTAGGATGGTAGGTAGTTCTTTTTTTTCCCCCTCAGTACTTGTACTTGCCAGTGTTCTACCACTGAGTCACAGCCCTAGTCCTTTTGGTTTTAGTTTGAGTTTTAAATAAAACACCACTAACTTTGCTCAGGTTGGCCTCCAACTGGAGTCATCCCACCTCTGCCTCCCAAATAGCTGAGATTTCATCTGTGTGCCACTACGCACTCAGTTGGCAGGCAGGTGTTTTGAGGGTCAATTGGAAGGCTGTGTGTCACAGGCAGGAGAAACTGACCTTGAGCTGGAATCCAGGGTCAGAAAGAGAAGTACTGTGCTGTGGTGATCTTCCTGGACAAGGTTCATGCCAGGGATCTGGTGGCAGATCAAAGTGCCTGCCATATCTCAGTCTTGAGGTGCTCCTCCTTTACAGTCCTCAGTAAAGGTGGTAGCAGCTGGTGGTATGGTGGCACCGCTAAGACAAAGCCATAAAATGTGAAGTAAGTCAGTACTGAAAGCTGGGGGTCACACTGTTAATTCAACACCATTAGAAATCAATTCTGATGAAGGGATTTTTAGCTTGCTCTTCTGAGCAAATGGCTCCATTTTGTGAAAGTGAAACCCTGGGAGTTGCTGACTATTAAGACCCCCTTGGCTCCTCCCACTTTCTTAGAGGTGCTCCCTGGCGCATGTGTCATTTCATTAAGAGAGCATCTCTTCACACCTGGGGCTGCAAGTGCTGCAGGAGGGCCAAGGCTATTTCTATGAAGAGTTTAAAGCCTGTGAAGGAGCTCTGGCAGGTGTGTGGAGAATGCTTTTTCCATCACCTGTCCACTAAAGCATTTGCACTGACTACGTCACTGGGCCTCTTGCTCCACTCCCTCACCCCAAGTAAGCTTCTCAGGACAGCTATTTGACGGACATGTGGCAGAACTGGACCTTCAGAGTGCTCTGTCTTTGGGATCTGCCTATCTATAGTGATCTTTCTGACACACAGCAGGCTTAGCCCCTAAGGGAGACCGGTGGCTCCTGCAATTCTGGGCACAAGTTCAATTCAGGGATGCATACTACTGAAATATAGTTTTATCCATAGCAGAGATAATATATTTATTCTATTTGTCCAACTGTTGTGTCTGTTTTTCAGTTGGCTCTAAGATGTGGTGGGAAGAACCAAACAAAAAAGATCCAACCTGATGATTATTAGGCTCCTCAAACTCCAAGTACATAACTAATTACAATAGAAGCTAGAATCACATAGGAGCTGTGTTCACCTGAATTAAATAGACAATGCTGCAGTAACAAATAAGATACAAAGCTCCTGATGATTTAACATAATGAAAGTTGATTTCTCCCTCATGCTATAGTTTGGTGTGAACTGGTTGGTCTTCCCCTACCTTGAAGCTCTGCTATTTAGACTATGTGGTTTTCAAGTAGCACTTTACTTCATGGTCAGTGAGTGCAACAGGGAAAGAGAAAGGTGAAAGGGAAACACTAACTCTTAAGCAGCACATTGCTCAGGTGATCCCCAGTATCCCTGCTGAAGTTGGACATGACTATGTTCATGGCTCCAAACTACCACAAGGCAGCTGGGAAGTGGGTGCATGGAGAGCGCAAACTCCTGTCCCAAAGCTGGGCACCCGTGGCTTAGGCCTGTAATCCCAGCTACTTGGGAGGCTGAGATCTGGGAATTGCAGTTCAAAGCCAACCTGGGCAGGAAAGTGAGATTCTTATCTCCAATTAATCACACAAAAAAAATCCTGAAGTAGGGTGATGGCTCAAGTGGGCTCAAGACAGAGCCCTGGCCCTGAGTTCAAGCCCCAGGACCAGCACAGATAAAAGAAAAGAGGAAAAAATTGACTAGGAAATGTTCAAGAGAGCAGAGCAGAACATGAGAAAACTAAAGTGTATATCAGTGCTAAAGTATATGTCATCTTTTCAGAGCTTCATCAAAGCCAGACCTTGTGTGAAAGTGTATAAGCTCTTCACAATCCAGTGCCAAAAGTCATCTACAAAGTAATTTCATACCACAGTTCATTTTTTAGAGATGTGGCTTAAAGGGCAAAGTGCTTGCCTAGCAAACATGAGGCCTTAGTTCAGTCCTCAGTACTGCAGAGAAACAAAAGAAAAAAGAAAAAGAAACTTTCAAAACCAAACAACAGGCTAAATGCCCTATTGTGTATTAGTGTTCCTTTCATTAAATATATCAATCATTTTAGAACTGAAACTCTTTGGTCCACATTATTTTGAGGCACTTTGAACCTTTCAGAATTCTAATTAAGCAATTAATTATTACTTTTTTGCAGTATTTGAATGCAAACTTAGGACCTCATGCTTGCTAGGCAGGTGCTTTACCACTTGAGCCACACCTCTAGCCTGGCCCTCTGTAGATTACCTCAGATTCACTACTGTCCTTTGCCTGTAGTATACTTTGAGCAAGAGTCATCTAATGTAATTATATTTCTTAATCACTCTTTTAAATTAACCAGCTGATTTTTTTTTTAGTTCTTTTTCTAGAAAAAGAATCCAAGCTCTTTCTAGGCCTAAAAGACAATGGGGAATTCCAGATCGGTAAGATGACTTTATATGGTCTTGTTTGTTATGATTGTACTTGTTACATCAAGTAGATAAGTATTATTCCTACCTGCTTATTAGCCCTGAACCCCAAGTGTATCCATCCAGCTCTACTAGTGTGGATCTACTTAGTCAATATTGCCACCTTGGCTGGCTCAGCCCATGGCAGGCTATTCCTCATTCAGCATATTAGCTTCATCTGGGGAGTGATGCTAGCTAATGAAGCCTGCATCCCATCCCCAGAAACCCTGATATAATTGGTCTGGGTACAGCCTTGGAAGCATCCAAAACTTCCCAGATGTTTCTAATTAGCAGAAAAGCTCAGAATAACTGCCTCAGTGTGTGATTCCATGCTCGCTACAGATCCTGTAACACCCGCTCCTGTTGACCTGAGCTTTGCCTACAGCTTATCTGTTCTTTGGGCCTCCATTCTTCCATGACAGCCCATAGGACACTCAGTCTTATCTGGCCCCTGAGGAAAGCCTGAATATTTTAGAGCAGAAAATGTAGTTCCCATGGTTACCATTCTTTCCTAGTTCTAAGTACATTGCAATAGTCTGGTTCAGTGGTTGTAGTTGAAGAACCAAATATTGAAGTTATTAACAAAAGCCCTCAAAAGCCCTTAGTTGGTATTAAGGTTCACTTTTTGTGTTATATAGTTTGCTGGGTTTTCACAAGTATATGATATAATGGATTCACTGTGTGTGTGTGTGTGTGTGTGTGTGTATGTGTGTGTGTGTGTGTGTGTGTGTGTGTGTGTGTGCGCACGCGCGCGCGCGCGCATGCCATACCGGAGCCTGAACTCAAGGCCTCGATGCTGTTCCTTAGCCTTTTAGCTTAAGGCCTGGTACTTTACCACTTCAGCCACATTGCTTGCTTTTGCTAGCCTCATGGACTTTCTTGCCTGGGGCTGGCTTCAAATCATGATCCTCACATCTCAGCCTTGTGAATAGGATTACAGGCATAAGCCACTGGCACCCTGCTTCATGTGTGTCATCTATTGATTATCTTTCTTTCCTCCAGCCTTGGTACCCACCAACCTATTTCCAGTCTGCACAGTTTTGCCTTTTCTAGAATGTTACATAGTCTGAATCATACAGTATGGTTTCAGAGTGGCTTGTTTAATTAGTAATGGGCATTTAAGTTTTCTCCATGTTTTCACGAAACAACTGCCTTTTCCTTTTTAGTGCGTATTCCATTGATCCACTGTATGGATGAACCAGTTTATCCATTTACCTCTTGAAGGGCAGCTTGGTTGTTCCTAATATTTGGCAATTGTGAATAAAGCTGTTATAAACATTCATGTATATTTGTGTAGACACATTTTCAACCTCATTTGAGTAAATATCTAGGATGTGAGTACAGTTGCGGGGTCCTATGTTAGGAGCATATTTAGGAAGGAAGTGTTGAATTATCCTCCATTCTTACTAGCAGGGTGGGAGTTCCAGTTGCTCCACATCCTTGCCTTTTGTGTTGTCAGTGAATGTTACCCATTCTTACAGATGTGTGGTGGCATCTCATTGTTTTAATCTACAATAACCTCAAGATATCACATTAAATATATTTTGTTCTTATTTTCTGTTTTCTTTGGAAAAGTTTCCGGCTCTTTTGTCCATTTTTAATGGAGTGATTTGTTTTCTTATCATTAAAATTTGAGTGTTGTTTGAATTTCTTTATATATTTTGGATATTGTGGTGTGTGTGTGTGTGTGTGTGCATGTGTGTGTGTGTGTGTGTGTGTGTGTGTGTATGCCAGTTCTAGGCCTTGAACGCAGGGCCTAAGCACTGTCTTTGAGCTTTTTTTCTCAAGGCTAGAGCTCTACCATTTGAGCCATAGCTCCACTGCCAGCTTTTTAGTGATTAATTGGAGCTAAGAGTCTCTGGACTTTCTGGCTTAGGCTGGCTTTGAATCAAAATCCTCAGATCTCAGTCTCCTGAGAAATTAGGATTACAGGTGTGAATCACCAATGCCTGCTGGTTACATTTTATTTTGTTTTTAATAGGATATATGTTTTGTACATATTGTTCTCAATTTGAGACTTGTCTTTTCATCTCTTTGCTGTGTTTTATTTTTTACTAAACCAACTGACAGTTTTTCTTTGTATGGTCTATACTGTTGGTATTGACTCTATATACCAATTGTCAATTTTTTTTTTTTTTTTTGGTTGTGGGGCTTGAACTCTGGGCCTAGGCACTGCACCTCAGCTCTTCAAGATGAGTGCTCTACCACTTGAGCTACAGCACCACTTCCAGTTATCTAGTGGATAATTGGAGTCTCACATACTTTCCTGCCTGGGCTGGCTTTGAACCATGATCCTCAGATCTCAGCCTCCTGAGAAGCTAAGGATTACAGGCGTGAGCCACCAGCGCCAGGCAAAAGGTGTAGCCCAGGCTGATCTCGAACTCATGATCCTCCTGCATTATTCTCCTTGTTGATTACCAGTGTGCACCACCATAGCCAGCTGTATTTAAAAAATAGTTTTCTTCTATAAGATGTTTTATAGTTTTGCGTTTTGCAGTTGTCTGTATTTTTATTTGGTTGTACTTTGATTCCTTTCAGTGGGGATTTTTAGTTCTATGTACATCTTGCACATATTTCAAACATCAATGGCTTATTGTTGCTATGTAAGAACCCAATATACTTAGAAAAAATTTAACATATCACACAACATTAGTTTTATCTAAAAACTGGATTTTTTAAAAGGTTACTGTTTTCATTTGCTTATGTTGGAAGATTAAAACATGACTTTTATATTTGAATTAATGCATTTAGCCAAAGGCTGATTTTAAACATTAAGAATATAATGCACACTGAATTCTCTTTCCCTTCATGGACAAGAACTACACATATAGAGTGAGGAAAGGATCACATTGGCAGACATGTATAATGATACCACTGTAGCTATAAAAACCTTAGGACAATCCTTTCTTTCCCCTATTTGAAACCAATAGAAGAATTGAAGGAATGAATTAATTTAGAAGAAATAACAGTTAAGTAATTTACCCTAGTGGACCAGCTTGTAGGTACTAAAACTGGGATTTGAGTCTGCACCCATTACCCACAAAGCCTATTTATTACTACCATGTCACTCTGACTCAACTTCTTGCTGATTTGTTGCAGGTGAGATACTCTCAGATTTATTTGAGATCCAGCTGACGTTGAACCATCATCCTCAGATCTCAGCCTCCTGACTAGCTAGGATTATAGGCGTGAGCTACCAGTGCCCAGTGGAAGTAGTGACATTACAAAGTTGAAAAACAAATAAAAATAGCTGGGCTCCTTTTAAAAGGGCAAAGTCATTGAGTTGGCCAGACTAATCATGTGCCACTTCAGCAGACGGAGGCTCCTTGCAGGGCACTCTGGGCCTTCCTTGCCCATTCTAGCAGTGTCACCTTCCAGCATTCCTCTCACTTCTTCCACCTGTGCCTGGCTTAAGATGAATGTTCCGTTTCCCATAATGGTCCCAACATGGACTAGCCTTCATTCCTCTGGCCTGAACCATTTGCTTTCTTTCAGGAAGTCCCTGCAGAATCCTGCACTGGTTTGCCTTTTTTCTTCCCCCATGCCCAGCAATCACACCTATTTCCCAGAGCTTGTGAATAACTGGGCTGATACCGACAATGCTCTTAGCGGAAAATACTCCACAATGGTAGCTGTTAACATTCCATTACTACTTTTTGCCAGGCACTGGTGGCTCACACCAGTGAGTTCTAGCTAATCTGGAGGCTTAGATCTAAGCAACAGAGTTCAAAGCCCTCAGAGCAGGAAGTCCATGAAATTCTTATCTGTAATTAACTACCAAGAAGCAAAAAGTGGAGCTCAAGTCTTTGAGTACCAGCCTTGAGCAAAAAATCTAAGGAACAGTGCCCTGGCCCTGAATTCAAGCTGCAGCACACATTCTCTCTCTCTCTCTCTCTCCCTCCCTCCCTCCCTCCCTCTCTCTCTCTCTCTCTCTCTCTCTCTCTCTCTCTCTCTCTCTCTCTCTCTCTCTCTCTGCTGTTTTATTTTCTGACTGCCTAGAATAGATTTCATCCAAAAATGGGAGAAGAGTAGAGGTTGGTAATAGGCCTGTTTCATGTAACCTGACTAAATTACTGTTATTCCAAACAATAATAATAATCTTACCCCTACAATAGATTCCTTTTTGTTACCACTTTCTTTTCCTTAGTACTTTCTTTTCCCTAGTACTCAAGACTTTGTGCTTGCTAGGTAAATGCTTTACCACTTGAGTCATGTATTAGTCCTTTCTGTTTGAGTTTTCAAATAGGCTCTTGCATTTATGACCGGTCTAGTCTGTGCTGTGATTCTTCTATTCGTGGGATGGCAAGTGTGTACTACCATGCCCAGGCTATGGGTTGAGATGAGGGTCTCTCAAACTTTTTGCTGGGACTGGCTTAAATTGTAATATCCTCCTGATTTTGCCCCTACATTAGAAATATAGGCATGAGCCACTATGCCTAAATGGTCCCCACTTTTCAAGATCATAGATAAAAGTCTGATTTCTATTTTAGTTTGTCTCTTTCTGGTGCCTGGAAATTATAAAATCATCAAGAGCCATTTCTAAGATACTCATTTGCAGTGGATTTTCTTTTCACTATTTTATTTCTATGTCTTTTAAAAGATGTGTGCTTTGGGGAAATCAAGATCCCATCCGTCCTATTTCTAAGCATGCTTTGAAGGCTCAGCTAACAGAGAGACTTGAGAATCTTGCTCAGCCCAGGAAAGCTTCCCTTCGTTATGTACCCAACAGGTTAGTGCCTACCTGTCATCTTGCCAATACGCCTTAGGGAAAATGAACACAGAACCCAGGGCTTTTTTCTGAGAACCACAGATCCTTCCATCTGCAGACAAAATATATTAAGGATTAGAGGATCTATATATATTTCCAGTTTATCCAGAGCAATATCTAAAATTTAACCTTGTAGGATTGTATATTTCTTAGGCTTTGCCTATGAGGATTAAAAAAACAAAGATGTTGCAAAGAGAACCTGAGGTTTTTTTCTTCTTCTATCCTGTTTCTCTTCTTCAGCATGTAAAATATATTATTTATCTCCCATTTGTTTTTCTAGTGCTGGTGATTGAACCCAGATCTTCATGTACACTAGGCAAACACTCTACTAATACCCAGTCCCCTGAAATAACACTCATCTCAACCATGTATCTTTTTCATCTCATACACTGCATTTCTAGAAGTTCAACTGATTGATAGAGGAATGGCTCAAGTGGTAGAGCACCAAGCATGAGCACCTATAAAGGTCTTGAGGTTATTGCCCCAGGACTCTGTGTGTGTGTGTGTGTGTGTGTGTGTGTGTGTGTGTGTGTGTGTGTGTGTGTGTGTGTGTGTGTGTGTGTGTGTGTGTGTGTGTGTGTGTGTGTGTGTGTGTGTGTGTGTGTGTGTGTGTGTGTGTGTGTGTGTGTGTGTGTGTGTGTGTGTGTTCTCAGAACCTGGGGCTGTCCCTGAGTTTCTTTTGCTCAAGGCCACAGCTCCACTTACAGATTTTTTCAATAGCGTAGTTTACTGAAGATAAATGGACTTGTCGGCCTAGGCTGGCTTCAAACTGTGATCCTCAGATCCCAGCCTCCTGAGTAGCTAGGATTTAGGCATGAGCCACAGGTGCCCAGCTCAATTGGGATATTTTTATGTCTTTTTCTACTTAACACCCTTAATGTTTTCTCTACCTTCCTGAACATGTGGAATATAGTTGTGATTGCTGCTTTTTCTTCTGTGCTGGTACTAGAACTTGAACTCAGAACGTGGGCACTATCCCTTAGCTTTTTCACTTAAGGCTCTACCACTTGAGCCATAGCTCCACTTGTGGCTCTTTGGTGCTTAATTAGAGATAAGAGTCTTATGGACTTTTCTTTTTTCTTTTCTTTTCTTTTTTTTTGGGGGGGGGGTCCGGTTGTGGGGCCTGAACTCTGGGCCTGGCTGCTGTCCCATAGCTCTTCAGCTCAAGGCTAACGCTCTACCACTTGAGCCACAGTGCCACTTCTGGCTTTTTTCTTTATGTGGTGCTGAGGAATCGAACCCAGGGCCTCAGGCATGCAAGGCAAGCGCTCTGCCATTGAGCCACCTTCCCAGCCCCTCTTATGGACTTTTCTATCCAGCTTTGAACTTTAATCCTCAGATCTCAGTTTCCTGAGTAGTTAGGATTGTAGGTGTGAACCACCAGAGCCCAGCATGATTGCTGTTTTCACTTTTTTTTTTTTTGTTGGTCATGGGGCTTGAACTCTGGATCTCAGGGCTGTCCCTCAGCTCTTCAGCTCAAGGCAAGTGCTCTACCACTTAAGCCACAGTGCCACTTCCAGCTTTTTTTGTTTACATGATGCTGAAGAATGGAACCTAGGGCCTCATGCCTGCAAGGCAAGCACTCTACCACTGAGCTACCTTCTCAAGCCCCTTTTTTCACATTTTTTATCTATAATACTATTTCTAGGTCTGTTTCTAATGAATTATCCTTCTGATACTGGTAATTTTTTTTGTCAGTTCTGGGACTTGAACTCAGGGATTGAGAGCTGTCTCTGAGTCTCTTTGTGCTCAAAGCTAACATTTTACTGCTTGAGCTACAACTCTACATCCAGCTGGTAACCTTTTCTTTTTTCTTTTTTTGGTTGTGGGGCTTGTGCTCGGGCTTGGGTGCTGTCCCTGAGCCTCTCTGTTCTCAAGGCATGTACTTTACAACTTGAACCACAGTGCCATTTCCGGTGTTTGAGTGGTTAATTGGAGATGAATTTCACATGGACTTTTCTGCCTAGGCTGGCTTTAACATGCAATCCTCAGCCTCCTCAGTAGCTAGAATCACAGGCTTGAGCCACAAGTGCCTGGTCTAGCCGGTAGTTTTAATTGAGTACTAAACATTGTGAATTTTACCTAACTAGATGTTAGGTTCCTGGATGTTTTCTATTCTTATTTTTGATTTGTTTTAGGACATAATTACACTATTTCTAATCATTTAAATCTTTCAAAGCTTGCCTTCCATTTTTGTTTTATATATTACAGTATATATACACCTATATATGTAGATAGATTGTGTGTGTGTGTGTGTGTGTGTGTGTGTGTGTGTGTGTGTGTGTGTGTGTGTGTGTGTGTCTGTGTGTGTGTTGGTCCTGGGCTTGAACTCCAGGCTAAAGCATTGTCCTTTAAGCATTTATGCTCAAGGTTAGTACTCTAACACTTGAGCCACAGCTCTACTTCCACCGTTTTGGGTATTTTAGTGGAGATAAAGAGTCTCACAGACTTTCTTATTGAGGCTGAGTTTGAACTATGATCCTCATATCTCAGCCTTTTGAGTTGCTCGAATTACAGGCATGAGCCACCAGCACCCAACTTGCTTTCTTTTTTTTTTTTAAACACAGGCTTATTGAGATTAACTCTGTTCATACAACTCACTCATCTAAAATGTATAGTTCACTGTTTAGTAATACATTCACAGATCTTGGTACAAGCATTACAAAATCTAATTTCAAACTATTTGTCTCCCCCAAAAGAAACATTGAACCTATTAGCAGCTGATTCATGTTCCTCTTAGCCGACTTTTCCAGTACCTACACAGTCACTAATGTACTTCCCGTTTCTGAATTTGCCTATTGTGGGCATGTCATAGAGATAGAATCATACAATAGGTTGTGCTTTATGATTGGCTTCTTTTACTTGTACAGGATTTTTCTATGTTGTAGCATGTATCAGAATTTCATTCCTTTTCATGGCTCAGTATATACTGTATAGTTCTGCAACATTTTTTAAACCCTTCATCATTGGACATTGAATTGTTTCTGCACCTGGCAGTGGATAATGCTACTAGAAACCTCTTGTGTAGCAAAGTCTGGTGTAACACACATGTAGTCCCAGAAATTGGGAGGCTGAAACAGGAGGACCAGCCAGGAGAGCCAGCCTGAGCTACATAGAAAAATCCTATCTCAGAAAGCCCAGGGCTTGGGGTTGTAGCTGAGTGGTAGAGAGCTTGCCAAATATGCTCAAGGTCCTGGGTTCAATGGCTAGCACTGCAAAACGGCACCAGTAACAATACTAATTATTTGAATGAATGCTTGTTTCACTCACTTCTTTTCTCTTCTACCCCTTGCAGGGCTCAGTATTGGTACAGCTGTGGGAGAGAGTCCGTAATTTGGAAAGTTCCCCATGCTGCATTGTTTACCAAACCCTCCAAAAGGATCCAGAAACTGGCACAGCCCAATAAATTCAAAAAACAGTATCCACTATATAGGTAGAGTATCCTGAGATTCTCCGCAAATCCTACTTTTGTTAAGTGTCACAAAGTTGTTCTCTTTGCAGCAGCAGTATGTGCAAATTCATAAGCTGAAAGTCTACTCATGTCCCCAAAACATTAGGTAAAAAGGTCACATGTTTCCAACCACTGTAGGTACTCAGAAGTTCATCAGTTACTACATTGGACCTCAAATGTGCTGAAGATAAAGTCTCGTGACAAGTTCACGTGTCCTTGTTAGCACAATTACAAGGACAGCTCCCTGTGGTGCGGCACTTGCCGAGCATTCATCAGGCCATGAATTTAATTCCCCAGCACCGCTAAAACAAGGAGGAGCTGCAAATGAACACCAGAAGTCTTTGCATTTTCTAAATTTGATGTGCTTGTATGACTCTATGACTTTACAGGTCAGGTGCTTTTGTCTTTTGATTTGAATACAGGATTTTTTTATTATTATTATTATTATTTTTTTTTGCCAGTCCTGGGTCATGAACTCTGGGCCTGGGCACTGTTCCTAAGCTCCATTTGAACAAGGCAAGCACTCTACTGCTTGAACCACAGCACTACTTCTGGATTTTTCTGTGATTAAGTGAAGATAAAGAGTCTCACAGATGTAAGAGTCTCACAGACTTTCTTGCCTTGGCTGGCTTTGAACTGTGATCCTCAGATCTCACCCTCCTGAGCTTGGATTACAGGTCAGGTGAAAGCCACCAGCACCTGGCCTTTTTTTTTTTTTTTTTGGGTCAGTTGTGGGGCTTGAATTGAGGGCCTGCCCACTCTCCCAAACCTGGTTTTCTGATGGTCAACAAGAGATAAGAGTCTCATGGATTTTACTGCCCAGGCTGGCTTTGAACTGAGATCCTCAGATCTTAGTCTCCTGAGTAGCTAGGATAAGGCATGAGCTACCAGCACCTGGCTGATTTCTCCTTGTCTTTAAAAGACAAGCTTAGGCAATACCTTAACCATGAGAGTCAATTTGTGACATGGTTGCTGTGTTGGAGGGTTACAGTAAAAGTGAAAGTGCTCTTGTGTACTATTCTACTCAGAACACATAAGGTGAATGTGTTCAGTATGGATGCTATCTATGCCTTAAGATAATAATAAGCCAGGTACCTGTAGCCCATGCCTATTATACTAGCTACTCAGGAACCTAAGACCTGAAGGTTCATGGCTGAAAACCAGCCTGTGTAGAAAAATTTGTCCGGCACCAGTGGCTCATGTCTATAATCCAAGATACTCAGGAGGCTGAGATCTGAGGATAGAGGTTCAAATCCGGTCTGAGCAGAAAAATCCTTATGAGACTCTTATCTCCAATTAACCACTCAGAAATTGGAAGTGGCACTTTGGCTCAAAGTGGAAGGGCACTAGCCTTGAGCTAGTTGAGGAACAGCACCCAGGTCCAGAGTTCAAGCCTCACGACCAGACCCTCCGGAATGGGAATGACTACCTGGCAATAGAAACCAGTCTCCATTTTTTTCATATGATTTTCATTTGTTCATTCTGGTGCTAGGTGTTGAACCCAGCTTCTTGTACCATCCCCATTGTCTAACTTTTTGTTCACTGGTTTAAGATACTTGCTATGATAGCAACTATCACATAATACCTTCAGAAAAACTCTTGAGCCATTTATATATTAAGTACAGTTTTTCTTCAGCTGAGTGCTCTGAGTGCTTATTATTTTTTTTCTTTTTTGCTTATGTGGTGCTGAGGAATCAAACCCAGGGCCTCATGCATGCAAGGCAAGCACTCTACCACTGAGCCACCTTCCCAGCCCCTCTGAGTGCTTATTTTATGAAACACTTCTCATAGTTTCTCACAGACTTCTCTTTTGGGGAGTATAGTTTCATGTGTGTGTGTGTGTGTGTGTGTGTGTGTGTGTGTGTGTGTGGACTTCTCTTTTGGGGAGTATAGTTTCGTGTGTGTGTGTGTGTGTGTGTGTGTGTGTGTGTGTGTGTGTGTATGAGGGTTTGAACTCAGGGCCTTGCATTCTTGCTTTGCTTTTTGCTCAAGGTTGGAATTCTATCACTTGAGTCACAACTTCACTTCCAGGTTTTTTTGCTGGTTAATTGGAGATAAAAGTCTCACATCTGTCTGAGCTGATTTAGAACCTTGATTCCCAGCCTCTTGCCTAGCTGGTATTACAGATGTGAGCCACCAGAGTCCTACAAATCAGCCTCTTTTTTGCTCTTCTATAAATTGAAGACTGAACAGGTGCTTGTGAGGACATATGAGCTTTCCAGTAAATACGTACCTAGAGCATGGTCATTGTGACCAGGGGGCTTACGCACTAGAGGGTTCACCTGCACACAGGAGCAGGCAGAAGACTTGAAGATAGGTCATTTGAGATCATCAAATCTAAAGAATTAGAAAGGAAAAATAATAATGTGAAATGAATGGAGTTTCAGAGAAATGGGTGATACTATCAGTAGTATCAATGAACTCATGGTGGAAATTTCATTCAAAAAGAGTGAGAAATGGCTCTGTGGCTCAGGTGGTAGAGTGCTAGCCTTGAGCTAAAGAGCTGAGGGACACTGCGCAGGCCCAGAGTTCAAGCCCCATGACCACTAAAAAAAAAAAGAAAAGAAAAGAAAAGAAAGAAGGGAAAGGAAAAAAAAAAGTAATATAGGCAGAGTGAATAGTTGAAGAAATGTGGTGCCAGACATACCAAGTCCTATGAAAAGTAGTGCATCTTCACAAAACTCAGCAAGCCAGGTATAGGTGTCTCACAACCTGTCATCCTAGCTACGCAGGAGACTGACATCTGAGGATCATGGTGCAAAGCCAGTCTGGGCAGGGAAATCTATGAGATACTTATCTCCAATTAACTACAAAAACTAAAAAAGCCAGAAATGGAGCTGTGGCTCAAAGTAGTAGTAGAGCAATAGCCTTGAGCACAAAATCTCACGGACAATCCCCAGACCCTGAGTTTAAGATTCAAGAACAGGAAAAAACAACAACAACAATAAACCTACAGTAGTGCAACAGCAGTACTCACAAGACAATATGTCAATATGTAGGAAACAAACTGTACAATGTGGTGGGGGGGGGGAAAGAATGTAGGAGAAAAATGAGGGGGGGGTAATAAGTTGAAGAAGAACTGTACTTGGGCTGGGAAGGTGGCTCAGTGGTAGAGCGCTTGCCTTGCATGCCTGAGGCCCTGGGTTCGATTCCTCAGCACCACATAAGCAAAAAGAAAAAAGCCAGAAGTGGCGCTGTGGCTCAAGTGGTAGAGCGCTAGCCTTGAGCTGAATAGCTGAGAGACAGCGCCCAGGCCCAGAGTTCAGGCCCCAGGACTGGACCCCAAAAAAAAGAAGAACAACTATACTCGCTGGCATGTTATTGATACCCCTCTGTATATCACCTCCACAAAAAAATTAAACAAAAAGAAAAGGAAACAAAGAAAAGGAAATCTCTGAGGTGAAAGAATTCAAAAGAGATCCATAACTTGATACCTCCTAAGTAAACTCTCAAAGAGTCCAAGATAGAGGCTTTTGTGAAAACTCCAAGAGGAGTTTTCTGGTGCTGGGTGGCTCCCGCCTGTAATCCTAGCTCCACAGGAGGCTGAGATCTGAGGACTGAGATTCAAAGCCAACCAGCCAGACAAATCCGAGTCACTCCAGTTATATAGCAAAAAAGCCAGAAGTAGAGATGTGGCTCAAGTAATAGAGCACTAGCCTTGAGTGAAAAAGCCAAGTGAGACTGAGGCCCCGAGGTAAAACTCCAGTAGTGACAACAATACATACAGTAAAATCCTAAGAGACCACAGACTCAGTGCATAAAATCACCTGCATTAATACCAATGAGTGTCTTCATACCAGAAACCACAGTGGTGAGGGGCCGTGTTGAGATGACACAATGCACTGAAAGAAAATTATTGTCTCCAGTTAAGCATCAAAGAGTACAGCTGTCGCTCAAGTGGGAGAGCATCAGTCTTAAGCCGAAAAATAAGGGACAGTGCCCAAGCCTCAAGTTCAAGCCCCACACACAGCAAGTGTGTATAAGCTGGGTTCTGGTGGCTTATGCCTGTAATCCTGTACTGCCTGTACTGAGGAGGCTGAGATTTAGGATCAGGGTTCAAAGCCAGCCTGGGTAGAAAAGTCTGTGAGACTCATCTCCAATTAATCACTAGAAAACCGTAAGTGGTGCTGCAGCTCAAGTGGTAGCATGCTAGCCTTCAGCAAAAGAGCTCAAGGGACAGTACCCCAGCCCAAAGTTCAAGTCTCATGACTGACCAGAAAAAAAAAGAAATATAAATAAAGTACAATTCCCAGAAGTACATAGAGATTGAGAGTAGATTACTGGTTCTCAGAGGCGGAGATGGAGGTGAATAATAGAAGTGACCACAAACAGCTGTGGCCTTTCCCTTCATGTTGATTAGGACATTCTTAAATTCATGGTGATGGTTGCACTCATTTGCAGCTATTCTAGAAACTATTTAGTTGTACACTCAGTAAAAAAAAAAAAAGAGAAAAGATAAATTATAGTGTGTTAATTATGTAATATTGTATGTTATATATGTTAATTATATCTCAGCAGTATAACTGAGCATATTTTGTTAATAGTTTTAATAGAGTACAATCTCCATAGTTCTGATAAAACTATATATTTTTTTTATTCTGAAAATACTGTATAGAGGGGTTACGATTACATGGGCAAGATAATGAGTACATTTCTTATCAAGCATTGTAGCCTCCTCCTTTGTTTCCCCTTCCCATCCCTTCCCATCCTCCCCTCGCCCCGTCCCTCCCCCCCCCCACTGATAAAACTATATTATAGCCTACCTCTCCAGGGTATTTATACCTTTGAGAAAAGCTTCTTTCATATTAGATCTGTAGATTTCTTGATTAATGGGTGGGTTTTGGGTCAGGGAAAGAAAGATATGGAGGACAGCGTGTGACCATTGGTCCGTGGCAGGGAGCTATGACCAATAGACCTGAAATCGCACTGCATGGGACAGAGAGAGAATGACCCTCACAGAAAGGACCTCAGTGAAGAACGGAATTTTTCGCTCTGGGATCTAGTCGGAGACTTTGATGTGTTTTCAAACAGAAGGTCCCAGCTCATCCATGATACATCATGAAATCAATTCTGGTTCTTTTTTAATTGAGTCAGGGTTAAATGTAAACTTGGCATAGGGCCCGGAATTAATGGCTCACCCTTGTGTTCCAAGCTTCTCTGGAGGCTGAGATCTGAGGAACTCTGAAGCCAGCCTAGACAGACAAATCCAATAGACAGCTATTTTCCAAGTGAACCAGATAACACTAGAAGTGGAGGTACAGCTCAATGTGGTAAAAATTTTAGGCTTTAGAAGGAAAAGTTAAGTGAGAGGTAAGAGGCCTTGAGTTTAAGCCCAGTTCTGGCATTAAAAAAAAAGGATATGCAGAAGTTAACTCTAAAATATACCAGGACATAATAAGTTATACAAAACCCTAGACATTAACACACTGAGACCAAAGGAGGATAGTCTTGGCAGAAGAACACAAAGGCACCATGGCTATGTGCCTCTAGTCGGATAAAATATTTATGAGTGAACTTCAGGAAATGGAAACAAGAGGGTTTTTGTTGTTGTTGTTTCTTGTTTGTTCATTTATCTGGCTTTGGGAGGGTAAAGGAGTACAGATGGAGGGACAAAGGGTGAGCAAATCCAACAGTGGTACTCACTAGACATCATGTTGAAAATGGCGTATACAACAGGTAGGTGGGGATGAGAGGGAAAATCTTGGGAGCAAGGGAAGGGGTGACATTGTCCAATAAGAAATGTACTCTACCTATTTATATAACTGTAACCCTTCTGTACATTGCCTTTGTAATAACAATTAAAAATTTTTTGTAACCCTTCTGTACACTGCCTTTGTAATAACAATTAAAAAATTTTAAAAGATTACATGGCATCATGATAATTGGTTTCACATATAGAAACATATTTACATATCTGGTATGAACAAATAAAAAGTGTAACTAAATTTTGACAAACACTAATCTGTTCTAAAGAGAGCTAACAATTGTTGGCAACAATGTTCCCAAGATGGAAAAAGGACAGATACTTGATTGGAATGACACTATTTCATATTTCTGTTTGCATATAGGCCCAACAGTGATTACTTCCCAAGAGAGTGTGTTCGCTTCACTGATCCTTCTGCCCGGATTCTGCAACTCTCCATGGCAAAAGCTATAGATCCAAACTACATTCCTCCCAAAGGTGTAAGTGGGCTCGCGTGAGAGATTCAGTGTCTGGTTCACTTTATCACAGGACACTTGCAGATTTCTAGGTGTGTGCTTTCCTCTCTCACCCAAGGAAATTTTCTCACTCTCCCCTTTTCATGCGCCATGGCTTGGCCAGGGTGAGGAGAGACACTACACGGGGACTGAAAGAGGACCGACTGTGGGGCAGGTGTGGCAGCTGGTGAAACCATGGCGGGATACGATGGCAGCCGGGCTCTGGTTACAGATCTAGACACAGTGAGAGCACACAGGGATAAGGCAGCACTGTCCAGAAGGAATCTGAGTGCAGACAGGTTAACCTCCTCAGAGGGGTGGAAGCACTGATTTCAGTGGTAAGGAAAGTTCAGCTGTAGTTAAGGGTTTAAAGACTTCTTTATGAAGTCTGCTCATAGATCTGCATGCCCGTTTTCAAGCTCCCATTCCTTTCCAAGCATTGCCTCAACTGTGACATAAAGGTTGGGATAAGTTTGAGAATTCAATTTTCATTCATTCTGGAATTTTCATTCCAGAATTTGAAGCCTCTGAAAATAGAAGATAAAGGTTTATTAGGGAAATCACAGAATTTTCCCAGCCTCCTACCTGGCCCTTAACATGGCCATTTAAAGGCCTGGGCTGATCATTTCTCAAGTTCTGCAGTGTACTTAGAAGCAAGCAGCCAATGCCACTGGATCTTTCTTTTCTTCTTGGCACAAGGGATTAAACTGGGGCTTGTGCTCACTAAACACACATGCCACCACTTGAGCCACAGCTCTAGCCTGATTGCCTTTTTTGTGTTTTAGTTCCTTAAGGTTTTTTTGTTTTTTGGTTTTTTTTTCAGATGGGATCTCTAGCTAATTACTTCCTCCCTCCCTCCAGCACAGCTGGGACCACAGGTGTGCCATACACCTGGCCCTCCATGAACTTCTTATTTATGTCACTGAGATGGCTCATCACCCAGAGCCTTGCTTTCTGTCTTGCTACCAAAAGCCACAGACTGCCAGTAGTTGGTTTATTTCCTTGCTTTTAAACCACTAAAAGTGAGCTCAGTTAGGCTTATAAACCGAATCAGCTCAGTAAAAGAATTTTAACAAACATTCAAGCCAATATAGAGAACTTGTTGCCATCTGGTTCCCCTTGCTTCATGCTAAACCATCCCCAAATCACTGTGATGTACAATGAGTTCATGGGTCAAAAAGTCTGACTGGAAGAAAGGGTTGGCTTGTCTCTGCTCTCAAGTCTGGGTTTTAGCTGGGAAATCCATATTTACATGGATGGCTGGAAAGGAATCCTCCGGAGACTCTTTCTTACCTAAGGCAGCTTGTGCTCTTCTAAACTACCACCATAAACGGGGAGGCTTAACTAAACGTGCTGGAAGCTGCAAAGTTCAAAATTAAGACGGACTTCTGCTGCAAGTTCACTTCCTAGCTTCTGTGTAGTTGTCATCTTGCTGTGTTATGGGATCTCTTTGTGTGTGTGTGTGTGTGTGTGTGTGTGTGTGTGTGTGTGTGTGTGAGAGAGAGAGAGAGAGAGAGAGAGGAGAGAGAGAGAGAAACATAAGGATTTCTTCCCAGGATCTCTTCACTTTCTTCAAAAGTACACTTCCTCTTGCTGTGTTATGGGATCTCTTCGTGTGTGTGTGTGTGTGTGTGTGTGTGTGTGTGTGTGTGTGTGTGTGTGTGTGTGTGTGTGTGTGTGTGTGAGAGAGAGAGAGAGAGAGAGAGAGAGAGAGAGAGAGAGGAGAGAGAGAGAGAAACATAAGGATTTCTTCCCAGGATCTCTTCACTTTCTTCAAAAGTACACTTCCTCTTGCTGTGTTATGGGATCTCTTCGTGTGTGTGTGTGTGTGTGTGTGTGTGTGTGTGTGTGTGTGTGTGTGTGTGTGTGTGTGTGTGAGAGAGAGAGAGAGAGAGAGAGAGAGAGAGAGAGAAACATAAGGATTTCTTCCCAGGATCTCTTCACTTTCTTCAAAAGTACACTTCCTCCATTAAGGGGAGGCTCACCCTCATAACCTTTTGTAGAAGTAATCACCTCTCCAAGACTGAAGATTCTAGACGCTACACATCTCCCTGAGGATTAGGGATTCAAGCTTTCTGTCAGACACAGTGGCCCCTATGCTTGATGCCTAGGTAAGGAAGACTTAAGGCTAAACTCAGTTGGTAGTAAGTTCAACACTTTCTATGGCCTCACCCTGTGGCAAACACATGTCCAGGCATGCCAGCTGTGTTTCTTACAATGGAATGCTTGTCTTGAGGTATTCTGAGACCGAGGCCTTTTATGGCTTGGCCTTGGAACTTACAAGTCACTGCAATCTACTCTATGGTCTGATAACATTTAAGTCTTGCCAAACTCAAGGGGGCAAGAACACAAACTCTACCTCTGAAGAAGTATGGAAGAATGCAGAGACCTGAAAAAAATGAGTGCCACATCCAATGATGTGTGTATTTTGGTATTCCCGACCCTGGCTACAAATAATCTTTGTGTTATATATTTGAAATTTAAAGTCAAACTTTTGTGGGCTTTAAGGGTTAGTTTGCTTTTTAGATTTATCATCTTTGCCTTATGTTTGTGCGGGGACCAGGGCTACGACTCAATACTTTGTGCTCTCATTTAGAAATTTTGTTCAACCTGGTGCTCTGTATCTTGAGTAATATCTCCACTTCTAGCTTTTTGCTGGCTAATTGAAGATAGGAATCTCCCAGGCCAGGTGCTCATGGCTCATGCCTGTCATCCCAGCTACTTGGGAGGCTGAGAATCACAGTTCAAAGCCAGCCCAGGCAGGAAAGCCCATGAGACTTTTTTGTTCTTTCTTCCTTTTTTGGCAGTCTTGGGCCTTGCACTCAGAGTCTGGGCATTGTCCCTGAGCTTCTTTTGCTCCAGGCTAGCACTCTACCACTTGAGCCATGGTGCCACTTCCAGCTTTGTATGTGGCAGTGAGGAATCGAACCCACGGCTTCATGTACACTAGGCAAGCACTCTACCACTAAGCCATATTCCTAGGCCCCATGAGACTCTTATCTTCAATAAACTACTCAGAAAAATCTGGAAGTGGCACTGTGGTGAAGTAGTTGAGCACTAGACTTGAGTGAAAGATCAGGGACAACACCCAGGTCTTGAGTTTAAGTCTCTGGACCTGCACAAACCAAACCAAACCAAACAAGAGCCTTCAAGATTTGTCTGTTCATGTTGGTTTTGAACTATGATCTATCTATGCATCCTCAGTAGCTGGGATTATATGCATGAGCCACCAACACTTGGCTTCTTATTATATTTGTAATGCTAACAGTTTTTAATGGTTAGTAGTAAACTATAAGTTACTAGATAGTAGTTAGCAAAATTATTATATAATATAAACTATTCTTATAAATATGCTACATTTGAACTTATTTTGGGGTCCGGTCATGGGCCTGAACTCTGGGCCTGGGCACTGTCCCTCAGCTCTTCAGCTCAAGGCGCCATTTCCAGCTTTTTTCTTTTTGCTTATGGCGTGCTGAGGAATGGAACCCAGGGCCTCATGCATGCAAGACAAGCGTTCTACCACTGAGCCACCTTCCCAGCCCCTACATTTGAATTTTTTGGTGAGTGCTGACATTATGGCTTGAACTCAGGGTGTCATGCTTGCTTGCTATGTTGGAGCCTCTATCACTTGAGTCATGTTTCCAGTCTGGTGTTTGGCTGCTTAGTTGTAGCAGAGACTTTACTGTTCAAGTTGGTTTTAAACCATGATCCTAAAGGTCTGAGCTACCTACACCCAGATGATTTATTTTGTTTCCTTTGTTTCTTGTGCCAGTACTGTCTGGGGCTTTAACTCAGGGCCTGGTTGCTGCCTCAGGCTTTTCACTTAAGGCTACCACTCTACCACTTGAGTCAAGCTCCAATTCTGGCTTTGCTGTGATCAACTGGAGATAAGTCTCATGGAGTATTTTTAGCCCAGGCTGAGTTTCGAACCATGGTCCTCAGATCTCAGCCTTCTGAGTAGCTAGAATTATAGGCATGAGCAAGCAACACTTGGCTCATCTGATTTTATTTCAATCATCTACACTGGAAAACAAAACTTTCTGAGCTATTAAATCATTGCCTTAAAATTTAACTTTAAACTTACAAATACAGAATGCCTGAGGTTTGTAATGGTCTAAGAATAAACATAAAATCAAGATTTCAATTTACCATGTAATTGTAACCCCTCTGTACAGTATGTTCACAAATAAAATAAAATTAAATTAAAAAAAAGATTTCAATTTAATGTCATAATTGAAAATCTGTTCTCCTGACACTCATTTCAAATGGAAGTTTTATGTTTTCTCAGTGCCCTCTTGAATGACTGTATCAGCCCACAAATCCACATGGCCATTTATTTCTCAAGTCAGTATATAACATTGCTGGCTGTTTCCTCCATATCTGTACTTTAGCAGTTAGACCTGAAATTCTGGCTTAGAATTCACACAATACAGTTTTGGTATGTGAGAAGGATGGAAATCAATTCTACCAGTAGGGTCAGGGGTTCTGCCTGGTTCTCCTTCTTCCTGTTTGGTTGTGAGAAATATGGTCCAGAGAACAGGCTATGCTTTGTAATTTGAAGTTAATGATGTTTGTTTATTTACTTCCTTTATCAGTCATGGGGCTTGAACTCAGGCCTCAGTGCTGTCCCTGAGCTTTTTCCGCTCAAGGGTAGTACTCTACCACCTTGAGCAACAGCACCACTTCTGGTTTTCTGGTGATTAACTGGAGATAAAAGTCTCGTGGACTTTCCTGCCCAGCCTGGCTCTGAACCCCAATCCTCAGATTTCAGCCTCCTGAGTAGCTAGGATGAGAGGTGTGAGCCACGGGTGCCCAGCCTATTTCTCATTCTTTTCTTTCCTTTGGTGTTTTTTATTTTGTCAGTTGTGGGTGCTCAAGGTTTGGGTGCTGTCCCTGACCTGTTCAAGGCTAGCCCTCTATGATTTTGAGTTAGATTGCCATTTCCAATAATGTTTATCATTTGATTGTTTCTGGTATAATTTTTTCTCTTTCTACTCTAGCTTGAGAACAGAATTCCAGCATCTGCCTTGAGTGCTATTGCAACTCCAAGGATTATAGACCTTGCCCACCCAAGGATCAAGTTAGAGGGGCTCTGCTACGAGAGAGAGAGAAGTGAGAAGCCCATCCGTCCTGTAAGCATGGCCGCTCGCCATCCCCAGCTCTCTTCTCCCTGCTCCCGGGGTGCAATTTTACCTCTGCAAGGCCCAGCCCAAAATCACTGGGAAGGGAATCTTGAAAGGGGGCCTGCAGCAGGAAGGAAGACCTAGCTGTGTGACATGGAGAGAGGCACCCGAGTGGTGGGCAAGGAGCATGGGTTTGGGAGCTAGTTGGAGCTGGGTTCAAGTCCCCACCTTACTCCTTCTAGCCCTATGTGGAGAGCCTCCTGAGGCACTAAGTGGCCAAGGTCACAGAACAGGTGTCTGACCGCATCTGTGAGCTGGCCCATGTTCCCAGGGAACAACGCAGAGCTCCACGCTGCTCAGTGGAGACAACGAATAATTAATTGATCATGTCAGCTAGTGGTAAGTGGTCTGGAAGATAAAGTGGGAGACGAGGGACTTGGTGGGGACAGGCTGTGTGCAGTGAGTGGTGAGTACCTCGCGAAGACAGGGACTGCCCCAGTCCTGAAGGATAAGCAACCAGTAAAGGAGGGCTGGAGAATATTCCAGTAAAGGGAAGAGCCCTGGTCAAAGCCCTCAGATTGAGATGAGCTTGAAGCTGGGTAGAGCAAAGGAATGGTGGACAGGTGTGACATAGATGTGAGGTGAGGAAGACATGGCTCCCCTCACTGGGCCTGGCACGGTCAGCGGCTTCTCCATCTCCCTCCTCCTCACATCCCCTCCACTGATCTGCTACCAGCTTTCTGCCTGGTCCTAGATGGGTTTTCAGTAAATATCTTGATTGCGTTGCCAGAGGAGGTGAGACCAGTTTCCTCCTCTCTAAGCACCAAGATTTAGATGTGGAAACCCATAGGAAAAATACCACTCTAGGAACAAACCTCATAGAGTGTTTCAGTTGGCAGGACAATGGCTTTGTTCTCTGGTCTTAGTATGTAATGTTGCATTACTGCTGGAATTCATTTCTTGTTTTTTGTTTTTAAAAGCACAAAGGGAGCCTGCTCTCACTGAAAACCATATTCTAGCACCCCAGAACAACGTTTGCCAGCTCCATATGGAACACTTCGGGGCTGCCGAGCTGTACCAACTGTGCATCTTTTTTTTTTTTTTCCAGTGAGGTCTCACCTTGCAAATGGTGGAAAGGCAGTATGGCAGAGTTAGTCTTCAAAGCAATAATGGATTAACATATAACTCTTAAGTGTCAGTGTGTACTAGCTATTGGGAAACAAGTACCTGGCACTGAGCAGCTACTATTCTAATGGAGAGAAGGGATAATAAACAAAGACAGAAGGCAGCTAATTCAGGTGCAAATAAGTGCTGTGAACAAGAGTAAAAGAGCTTACATGATGTATGCCTGTAATCTCAGCACTTAGGACGAGGAGATCATGAATTAAGGTCACGCTGGGCTACATAGTAGAAAAAACAAAAAACAACGATGACAGAAGCCCCACAAGCCAGGGTGAAGGAGGCTCACACCTGTAATCCTAGGTATTCAGGAGGCTGAGATCTGATGGCCACAGTTCAAAGCCAGCCCAGGCAGGAAAGTCCAAGAGACTTTTTGTCTCCAGTAAACCAATCAGAAAAAGCCAGTAGCTCAAGTGGTAAGGCACTAGCCTTGAGCACAAAGAGGCTCTGGGACAGTGCCCAAGCCCCAGAGCTCAAGCCCCAGGACTGGCAAAAAATACAAACACACACACACACACACACACACACACACACACACACACACACACACACACACACACACACACACACACACACACACACACACACACACACACACACACACACACACACACACACACACACACACACACACACACACACACACACACCCAATAATGAGTACTGTTACAAAGGCACATCAGAAAGCCTGGTCAGAAGGATCTCTTTGAGATTGTGATGTTTGAATTTTGGGATGTGAAAGAAGAAGAGGCAGTAAAGCCAAGACAGGATTTTCAGCAGAAGTAGAAAGTGGAAATGTCATGAGGTAGATGGAGCTAGAGGAGGGAGGGGAGGAAGATGAGATCAGAGAAGAACAATAGCAGCCAAGATCCTTCTACAGGCCTTCTGGGCCCAGGGAGAGAGAGCCTGCCTGGTGTGTTAGCCATGAGTCCAATGGAGAGCCAGGGAAGGGTTGTGGCTGGGGCTTTGGGGTAGACTTGGATCAAGGGCTGTTAGGAGGATGAATGGGGTGATGTAGGCGGATCTCTCGGATGTGCTCTGCCTCCTGGACACCCTCACTCACTGCACCTTCTCTCCTGACAGACACTGGGAGGCTGAACTGGACTGCAGGGATGGGAGGAGGGGGGGACAGTTAGGAGGGAGTTGCAGTCATACAGGAGAGGAATGGTGGCGGCTGCAGGGGTGGGAGATGCCCAGGTAAGGCGGCATGGTGCCATCTGTGGTGTAACCTGGTGTCTCCTTGTTTCTGCAGATAGCCTCTGCCGCCATGTTAGCTGTACCTAGTCCTCGAATAACAGATCTAGCTAAGTCGAAGCCCGTTCATCCAGACTATCTCCCTGCCCGGGACGCCAAATGGCCAGTGTCTTATGCTGCTATCCATTCAAAAGTATCTCCTAGAATTCTGGAGCTTGCGAATCCAAATACAAGGTATGTTGGTTTAAGGCCAGTGTGGGACAGCAAGGTTTGCGAGGAGTGGGAAGGTTTACCTGATCAGGCCAGGGAAAAGAATTGCAGAAAGACAACAAATGCAATCACAATACAAAAACAGCAGTAAAGCCAGGCGCCAGTGGCTTATGCCTGTAATCCTACCTACTCAGGAGGCTGAGATCTGAGGATTGTGGTTCAAAGCCAGCCTGGACAGAAAAGTCCCATGGGACTCTTTATCTTCAATTTAGCACTCAGAAACCGAAAGTGATGCTGTGGCTCAAGTGGTAGAGCAGGTGCCTTGAGCACAAGGTGGCTCAAGGACTGTTCCCAGGCGCTCAATTCAGGCCAGTTAACCAAAGGACAAATAAAAAAAGCTATAAAAGAAAAACCTAACCAACACCAAATCCAGTAGAAACCTGCCACTGTTTACAGTGAGAAATATATGATAGTCCTAATCATAGATGGTAGAGATGAGCTGGGTGCTGGTGTCTCACACCTGTAATCCTAGCTACTAAGGAGGCTGATATCTGAGCATGGAGATTCAGAGCCAGCCTGGGCAAGACAGTGGTGCTGGTGCTCAGTGGTAGACCACTTGAGCAGAAGAGCTCAGAGAGAGTACCTAGGTCTTGAGATCAAGCCCTATGACCAACAACAACAAAAAGCAGATGATCAGCCAGACATCAGTGGCTCATGTGTATAATCCTAGCTACTTGGAGGTTGAGATCTGGGGATCGCAGTTCAAAGCCAGCCAGGTCAGGATAGTCTGTGAGACTCATATCTCCAATAAATCACCACAAGACTGGAAGTGTCAAGGTGGCTCAATTGTAGAGTGCTCGCCTTGAACTGAAGAAGTGAGGGACAGGACCTAGGCCCAGAGTTCAAACTCCATGACCAAAAAAGATAAAAAGTAGATGTTAGAAGAAGTCTAACACTAAAGGGTCAGCAGACAGCCTGACGTGGAAGTATGTGCCTATAATCCCAGAGCAGTATACAGGCTGTGTTTAGAGGGAGTCTCTGGTTTGACCAAATAGTGGGAGTCTGGCCCAAAATCCCTACTGCCAGTCTAAAAATGGATCATGAGATATGAACATGAACTTGTTCATCACAGTGATATTTGGAGCATGGTGCAGAGGTTCACGCCTGTAATCCTGACTCCTCAGGAGATATATCTTTAAAAAAAATCAGTGTTTGATACTAGTCTGTGGAAAAGTTTGTAAGATGCCATATCAACCTATAAACAGCTGGGTATAGTGGTGCACACCTGTCACCCTAGCTACACGGGTAGCCTGGAATAGAAAGTAAGACCCAGTTTGAAAAATAAGCAAAATGGATTGGGACTATAGCTTACGTGGTAGAGCATCTGTTCAGCACGTTTGAAGCCCTGACTTGAAATATAGGCACGTGTGGGTTTGGTCACAGATTTTTTTTTTTTTTGGCATGCTGATAATTTATGGGACTTGTGCTTGAGCTGCAGCCTTGGCTTTTTGAGAGAGGATTTTGCTCTGTAATGTCATTGGGGCTGGCCTTGCATTTGGAATCCTCCCGCCTCATCCTCCCAAGTGTGGAACTTCCAGACATGCTACAACACTTAGCCTCTGGCTCACTTGTTTAACTTCTCTGCGTCTTCCATTCCTCTTCTGTGCCATGAAAGTGATAACTATCTAATGGCTAATGTCCCAGTATTTACCACTTGGGGAGAGCACTGGTTGTGTCTTCAGTTCATTTCACTTGAGGTTGTTTTCTTCTTCTATTTCAGGACTCCTGTGAATGTGACATATTACGACCCCGATGCCTTTAAAGTCAAGCCAGCTGCTCTGACAGCACATTGTTCTGCGAGAGTCCAACAGTTGGCAGAACCTGTTGTACACTAAGTGCAGACAAGAATCTCTGCCACACACTAGTCAAGTATATAGAACGAATATTAGATGACATAGTTTCCTGTGTTTTCCAACCCCTAACTATGGTGCTCTAGAGAAGACCCTTGTGAACACCAAGTAGCAATTGCTGCTGCCACCTGGAAGTGTGGCACTGGCAGGTTTAGGGATCCCAGCACGTAATAAAGAGAAGCAGAGCCTCCTCCGTAGCCTTCCGTCTCTCTGTAGGTCCCCAGATGCCCGTGGTTGTGGCTGCTGTTCTTCTCCTTAGGGCCCTCAGTCTTCTTCTCCTGCTGAATCTGGTTCCCAGGCCCTGTGCCTGCCTCCAGCTCTTCCTTCTCTAGCAGCCATGGCTACTGGGATCACTGCTTGTGCCACTTCCCAACCTCCCTGTGCTACCTGCAACTACAATGAACTGGGCCGGGCTTTCTGGAGAAACTGGAATGTTTTCATATGCAGTTTAGGGTTACCACAAGAAGAGGATATTTGGGGTCTGGGAAGGTGGCTCAGTGGTATAGAGTGCTTGCCTTGCATGCATGAGGCCCTGGGTTCAATTCCTCAGCACCACATAAGCAGAAAAATCCAGAAGCAGAGCTATGGCTCAAGTGGTAGAAGCTAGCCTTGAGCTGAAGAACTGAGGGACAGCACCCAGGTGCAGAGATCAGGCCTCATGACCGACCAAAACAAAACAAGAGGCCATCTCCCCCAATCTTGTTTCCATCCCTCACGTGCAGACTTCAGTGACAGGACTGACAAGAAAAGCCACCTTGCTCAGCATGGTGGTGCACACCTGTAGACCAACATTCTAGGGAAGGCTGAGGTGGGAGGATTGCTAGAGTCTAGAGGTTTGAGATTTGTCATGGCAACACAGTGACATTGACAGTGACATCCCATCTCAAAAAAGAAACTGAAAAGAGTTTACGGGGTAAAAAAGGTAGACAGAGACCAAAGACATTTCTTTTAAAAGGTTTTATCATAATCATGAAGGTGATATATGGAGAGATTACAGTTACATCAGTCAGGCAAAGAGTATGCTTCTTGGGCTGGGAAGGTGGCTCAGTGGTAGAGCGCTTGCCTTGCATGCCTGAGGCCCTGGTTCGATTCCTCAGCACCACATAAGCAAAAAGAAAAAAAAACTGGAAGTGGCATTGTGGCTCAAGTGATAGAGTGCTAGCCTTGAGCTGAAGAACTGAGGGACAGTGCTCAAGCCTAGAGTTCAGGCCCCATGACCGGACCCCCCCCCAAAAAAAAAAAAAAGAGTATGCTTTTTTTTAAACAATGTCAAGTCTTTCGTTGCTCTCTCCCAGTTTTTCTCTCCCATCTCCACAGATATTATTTTCATTTTTACACCAGTCCTGGGCCTTGAACTCAGGAGACTTGGGCACTGTCCCAAATGTCTATGCTCAAGGCTAGCACCCACCACTGTGCTACAGCACCACTTTCCGCTTTTCTTGCGATTAACTGGAGATGAGAGTCTCAGACTTTCCTACCCAGGTTGCTTTTGATCTTGTCAGATCTCAGCCTCCTGAGTAGCTAGAATTACATGTGTAAACAAGCAGCACCCAGCACACATTGCTTTTAATGGCAAACTTGAGCTCTATTGGGCTGGGAAGGTGGCTCAGTGGTAGAGCGCTTGCCTTGCATGCATGAGGCCCTAGGTTCGATTCATCAGCACCACATAAGCAGAAAAAGCCAAAAGTGGCGCTGTGGCTCAAGTTCTAGAGCACTAGCCTTTAGCTGAGGACCTGAGGGACACCACCCAGGCTCAGAGTTCAGCCCCCACAACCAAATAAAATTAACAAACAAAATACAAAAACATGAGCTCTATGGAACAATGTTCCCCGGGTTTAACTTATTCTGTTCTCTCCAGGCACCAGTATTTTGTCAATTAAACTAACTTTATAGAGCATATTAGATATGAATGAAATGAACTTGTTCGAATGCTTATCTTGCAAATGAGTTCTATTTTGAAGGCCTTCCTTTAGATAAACTTGAGTCTGTATTTCCCAGGGGTCATTGCACAGGTGTATGATCTTACATTTTTTCTTCACTCCCTTCCCTGTGCCTCACTGTCTATGTATAAAGTGGGTTCTTGACACACTGCTGTAACGTCTATGTGAGAAACTGCATCTAATAAAGCATGCATTTGAATTTAACAATATTTAGGGATGGTCTCAGTGGCTCACCCTTGTAATCCCAATTCCTGAGGAGGCAAATTGAGAGAACTATACTTTGAGACTGGTCCTATGCAAAAACTTGAGATTCCCACCTAAAAAAGAACTAAAGGAAAAAAAGCTGGAAGTGTGACTCATTTGCAAGCAGTTTCTGTCTTTTCTTTGGCGTATTTGAATAGCTATCATAACCACTTCTGCACCTTGGTGCCATTATCAAGTAAAAGGTTACTTACACACAAATGAACACTAGAATACAGGAGAAGTGACATCACCTAATTAGAAGGTGGCTACTGAGAGACTAATGGGTGGGTTTCATATGTGTGGATTCATTGGACAAAGGGATCATCTGTACTCCAGGCAAGAGTAACAGGAGAGAGTGAGATTTCCCTATGCTACTTGGAATAGCATACAATTTGAAAGATCAAACTGTTTAACTCTGGAACTGTTCAAGTGGGATATTTTCAGATCACAGTTGACTTCAGGTAACAAACTTTGATGAAACCACAGATGTGTGGGGGATGGGAGGGTTACTGCTATTAAATGAATATGGGCAATCATCTTGGAGGAAGAGGGATGGAAAGAGGAGGAGGAAGAGGAGGAGAAGGGGAAAGCCAGAAGGGATGAGAGAAGAGGAAAAAAGGGTATGGCAGAGGAGGAGGGGGAGGGATGGGTGAAGAGAAAAACAGGGAAAGAAGGCAGAGGGAAAAGCAGGGGCAGGGAAGGAGGAGGAAGAAAGGGAGAAGGAGATGGAGGGCAATCAAAGTAGGAAGAGGAATAGGTGGAGGGAAGAGAAGGAAGGTGAAGGAATAGGAAGAGGAGAAGATGGCTTTGACTTAGCTGTGGATAACCTTGTGTGTGCCTGCCTTTGAGATACAGGCTGGTTCTTCTCAAACTCCTGGGTGAGCCCTACGGTGGTATGCATCAAAGGGTGGTTGGAGAAGACTAGGAAGGCATGGGTATGTACACATGTGCATAAGCTCGCTCATACACACACACACACACACACACACACACACACACACACACATCTAAAAAAGGAAGTTAAAACAGGAGATACAAAATGGATATTAAGGATAGATCACCTAGGACAGTCAGGCAGAGGGATATATTTAGAGATACTAAATATGGGTGTTACTCTGATTGTTGATTTTTTTTTGTTTTTATAATCAGGCTTGTTTTTCTTGTGGGGCCAGTCTTGGTTCTTGAATTCAGGGCCTGAGCCTCGTCATGCGGAAGGCTGGTGCTCGTCAAATTGAGCCACAGTGCCACTTAAAAAAATAATTTATTGTAGGGAGTTGGGAAGATGGCTCAGTGGTAGAGTGCTTGCCTTGCATGCATGAGGGCCTGGGTTCAATTCTTCAACACAGAAGCAGAAAAACCGAGAGCGGCACTGTGTCTCACATGGTGAGCTCTAGCCTTGAGCTGAAGAGCTGAGGGACAGTGCCTAGGCCCAGACATCAGACCCCCATGAATGACAATAATAATAATATAATTCATTATAGATGAGAGTCTCACCAAACTGGGAATGTGGCTTAGTGATAGAATGCTTGCCTAGCATACATGTATGAAGTCAGAAGTAGTGCTGTGGTTCAAGTGATAGAGCAAAAGAAGCTCAGGGACAGTGTCCAGGTCCTGAGTTTAAGCTCCAGAACTGGCAAAAAAAAAAAAGTCTCATGGACTTTTCTGCTCCAGTTGGCTTCTAACCTTAATCCTTAGATCTCAATCTAATGAGTAGTTAGGATTACAGGCATGAATCACTGGTTCTAGGCTTGATTATGGTTTTATAATAGACATATTCAAGGCTTGAAGCTCATCGAATTATAAACATAAGGGTGTACACCTTTTGGGGTTTCAACTGAGCTCCAAAAAAAATTCATGAAAGGAAGAAAAAATGAAATATCAAAAGTCCAGAATGACCCAAGGACCAAGTAGAGAGAGAGGAGGGAGGAAAGTAAAGCACTAAAGTCAGTGCTGCCCTCTTTTCTATTTATAGCACAGAATAGAAATTCCATGGACGGGGGCTGGGAAGGTGGCTCAATGGTAGAGCGCTTGCCTTGCATGCCTGAGGCCCTGGGTTGGATTCCTCAGCACCACATAAGGAAAAAGCAAAAAGCCGGAAGTGGCGCTGTAGCTCAAGTGGTAGAGTGCTAGCCTTGAGCTGAAGAGCTGAGGGACAGTGCCCAGACCCAGAGTTCAGGCCCCATGACCGGACCCCCCCCCCAAAAAAAAGAAATTCCATGGACGTACACTAAAATAAGTATATTACAGGTATCCCATAGTATAGGTATTGTATTTTATGAAATGCATTACAAAGTATATATATTATATCATAAATTATACATGTGCTTTTCACAGTGACAAGGTTTGATCTCAGAGATAGAGCTAAGAGGAACAAACCTTTGCCACAGGCACTGGCATTTTAGCCCTCTGCTTCCTGGCTACCATGCTGTGAGCGCCTCTCCTGTCACATACTCTCTGTGGCCTTGACACAAACACCAGAAACCGTGAGCCTAAATGACACTTTCCTTGCCTTGAGTTATGTATGGCAGCTTGGCAGAGCCTCCACAGAGCCCCACAAACACACATCTAAGTATTCTCTCCTGCTCCTCAGGAATGCTTTACATACTTTGACTGAAAGAAAATAAGAACTTCTGAACTTCTAGTCCTTAGAACATGGTAAACACATAAAGATTCCTTTGGCAATTCTTCCTAGAAACCCCATGTGCTTCCTTCCACTGCCATCTCCTCCACAGATCCTCATGTGCCTCATCCCTTTCAGTCCAAGGTGCTGAGCCGAACTTTGCACCGTGGTGCAGAAGAAGCACTTGAGGATGGAAGTGGACTTGGGAACAAGACCTCTAGAGTCTGGATCTACCCTCTGCCCAAAGACAGACCACCCTTCAGTTAATCTGAACCCTTCTGACAGCCATAGACTACCTCATAACCTATAAGCCTTGTAAATGAATGTTTCCTCAGATGTAGCTATTCTCGCTGACACAAAGGGCAGCAACAGAAAACTACCAGCGAGCACATGGCTCAGCCCCAGCCACCTGTGACACCATCTGTCCTACAGAGCATCATAGAGGTGCTGTGCAGCTACAGAGTCACAATCCACACACATGGTCAGACTGTTTACAACACTGAATTGCCTCAGATCCAAGAGCAGAGCCAAGGCACATGCCACAGCTCATAATTTGTGTATTTACTTTTGGAGAGCTGAGTGAAAGAGTAAAGGAGGCCTGTGACCTGAAGGAGATCCCAGAGGGCAGACAGCATTGCCTCTCTCAGTGGAGCACAATGGGCAAGGACCAGAAGGTCAAACCACCACCAGCCAACCATCCGGTTCTCCACCTGACATCCAGCAGGCGACCCCACGCAGACCATCATTTGCCACATACTGCCAGACTCCAGTACTGTGGGGCCCCATCTAGAAAACATCCCCTGGGATTTGGTGGCCTTCAGAAATAAGAAGTATCTCAATAGGCCCTCGTGGCTACTTCACATTGGCCGATATCCCATCTCTTTGTGTCCTCACACAGGGGATGATAGAGTCCCCAGAAAACACCTTTGGGGGCTCCTATTTACAAAACTGAGGATCGCACTGTATGGAGACCTTCATGGCAGATAGACACCAGCCAGCATGCCCACGTTGTCTACTATGGAACCCAGCGAAAATGTTCCACCGGGGCTCCCTATTTTGTTACCACCGATGAGGCTGGGCGAAGACCATCTCAACTGAGTGATTCCGGCAGTTTTCCAGCCCTGCGTAGTGTCTCCTCAGTGGAAAATAGAGGACGCAGAAAATCATCCCTGGTCTTTGCCACAGAAGACAGCAGCCTTCACACACCCTCCTGCCTTGAAAACCCAGAGAAGTACCCCACCATCGCAGGACCCCAAACGCCAGGGAGTGGAGCCCCCAGGGAACCATCCACTAAGGCTCGTGTTTCGGGCACGCTGGAGGATCAGCCTCGCAGACTCATCCCACTCTCCTAAGGCCCCATAAAGACCAAGGGCCACACAGTAAAAAGTCTAACTGGGCTCCTGCTCCAGAGGCCCAGAAGGATGATCATCCACCAATGCCCTCTTTCAACAACTTGGCAAGCGCCGCCTCTCAAGTGGAAGTCACCCCCCCCCCCGAAGCAGCAGTCCATGCTGCACACCCTCCCCCCCAGTGAGCAGTACTTATGACCGGGGAACCACTGGGAAGCTCCATCCATCACCTGGGGCTCCTGCTCCAGCAGCCCAGGAGGGTGATCGTCCACCAAAATGCTCCTTCAACAACTTGGTGAGCCCCCCGCCTCTCAAGTGGAGGTCACACTCTCTCCACAGAAGCAGCAGTCCATGCTGCACACCTCCACCCCAGTGAGCAGTACTTGTGACCGGGGAACTACTGGGAAGCTCCATCCATCACCTGGGGCTCACAGGCTGCTGACAATTGTGCCCTCTCACAACTTTGAGGATGGAGCTCACCAAAAGAAAGCCAAGTTACCCACAACTGCTTCCCCTTTAACTGTAACTAGAGACATTGTGAACCTGGCTGCCAGGAAATACTCGCAGCCAGAGACTGAAGCTAGCAAGAGCAAGGTGTCTTTCGAGGTCACCAAGAGAATACAATCTGACCTGAGCCCCCACAGAGACCCCAGGCCTCCTGCCACCAGGTGTAAGGCCACAGCCAAGGAAAAGGCACTGCTCCCGGCCCACTCACATACTGAGAAAGGGCACCAGGAAAAACAGCAGAAGATGTCCCGAAGGCCTACTACTATCACTACATATACCCAGAAGGGACAAGGTTTTAGACCATTAAACTCTCTACGGACAGAATCACCCATCAGCTCTGTAAGAGTTGAAGGCAGAGGTGTTGGAAACACTACCCTAAAATCTACTCCGCCAATCAGTGATGGTAACTCAGACAGGTCGTCCCAAAAAGCCTCTAAGAT
Source organism: Dipodomys merriami (assembly GCF_024711535.1). Classification (NCBI taxonomy): domain Eukaryota; kingdom Metazoa; phylum Chordata; class Mammalia; order Rodentia; family Heteromyidae; genus Dipodomys; species Dipodomys merriami. The sequence goes on along the minus strand of NW_027206512.1, from coordinate 34,107,382 downwards.
AACCACTGACCTGACCCCCAACAGAGCTGAGCACCAAGCCACTGAACACCTGGCTGATGGGGATGCAGCCAAGAAGCTGAAACCAGACAAAGCTGCTTCCTCCATCAAAATTCAACACAAAACTCCCACCCTCCAAACCACCAAGGGAGAAACCTTTAGAACCGAGGCTGCCCAAGCTACTTGGGGAGTGGAAGACTTAAAGAAACACAGGACCACTTTGCACAGCAAGAGCACTAAAAAGAACTGAGAGCCCACAGTCCACTGCAGCCACTGCTGCAGACATCCAGGCTGCTGGCATCCATTCAACAGTGGGCTAGGCCACTGAGAAAAACCAAGATCTTGTCTCAAACTAGCAGCCCCATAAAAGTAATGGATAAATCCACTCGCCTCTTTTCTCATAGCCCTAAGGAATTTACCTCAACCATTTTCAAGGGTGAAGATAAATATAGTACCAACACCAAAGGACTTTTGACTACCAAGGATAATATGAAAACCAAATATCCTAAAGAGACCAATAACCAAACCCTTCATGTTGGTGGGGTTCAACTTTTGCCTCTTATGCACCATCCAGAAGAAGCTAAACAGTGAAGTGCGATCTTCAAATTAGGGGCATTGGTCTTAATCACCATGATGGCCAGATGAAGAAACTATGGAAATAACTAAACCTATTGAAAAATCACAACAACTAAACCGCATCTCCATGCCCAAAGCCTCCTCAGAAACCACATGAATGTGTAATATTGTAAGGAAATACTTCTTGTACATATGGGAGTCACAGCAAGAAAAAACTGACAAGATGATACACCTACTTGGGAATGGAATGTACCTGGACAATAAATTCAACAGAGAAACAGTTTGCATACTATTCACCTGTGAGATGACCAAATAAAAAAACAGGACAAAATCACCATTGTCAACAGAGATAAAGGTTTTTCTGTCAACAAAGATAAAAACAGAAGAATTCTAATTAGAAGTAGGATAGATAAGACACCTGTGAGATGACCAAATAAAAAGACAGGACAAAACCACCATTGTCAACAGAGATAAAGGTTTTTCTCTCAACAAAGATAAAAACAGAAGAATTCTAATTAGAAGCAGGATAGATAAGACATAGGTAGAAAGTGAAGGAGAAAAGAAACCAAAAACTGATAGGGTATATAATCAATACCCAATAGAAGATGCTCCAAGTACCACAAAGAACCATCCAGAAGACACCAAGAGTGAATCCATCCTGCTTCCACGGACTACACATAAATCAAGGACTGGAAGAGACACATATCAATTCCTCTAGAAGATAATGGAGAATTACTACCATGGAGCATCCTTTTCAACTTTTCAAAACGATGATTTAGCTATACAACATTGTGTTTTCACAGACAAGAACACCATTCAAGTGTTGACAGTCTTACTAGACTCTCAACATTTTATTGGAAAATTTTCCTGACAATTTGAAAGATAAAGATTATTTCCATTGTCAGGAAATTTTGTCAAATGACTACATTCACACTACTCACTGATCAGGACTATTTCTGTCATTCTTGACAGATTCTTGAAGACCACACCATGAACCCTAACCTGGGAATAGGAGCCAGTGTCACAGCAATGTTCCTGCATAGGAAAGTATAGTTTTATGTTTCTGGAATTGTTAGTGATGAAAAAGTCAAAGATAAATTTCCATTTTGTGTATTTTAAGCTGAGATCATTGAATTTATGTATAACATAATTTATTCAGTATGTTTTACTCTTGTGTTTCTATTTTATTAGCAAATTACATTGATATGTAAATTTAATTTGTATTTATTTATTTTATTCATTTTTCTTTAGTTTTTCTATTTAATATTAAAAAATTTATATATAGGGGCTGGGAAAGTGGCTCAGTGGTAGAGCGCTTGCCTTGCATGCTTGAGGCCCTGGGTTCAATTCCTCAGTACCACATAAACAAAAAGAAAAAAGCTAGAAGTGGCGCTGTGGCTCAGGTGGTAGAGCACTAGCCTTGAGCTGAAGAGCTGAGGGACAATGCCCAGGCCCAGAGTTCATTCAGGCCCACTACCGGACCCAAAAAAAAAATTATATTTAAAGTTGTTTATTTTTATTTGTGTTTATGCTTATATTAATATTTATGATTAAAATTATTCTCTATTATTTTTATTATCTTCTTGATTCATTTATATTTTACTTGTATTAAAATATTCATATTTAAAATTATTTATATTTTGCTTTATATTTTTGTTTATACTTTATTTGTATTAAAATATTCATATTTAAAATTATATTTTGCTTTATGTATATATATATATATATTTTGGGTCCGGTCGTGGGGCCTGAACTCTGGGCCTGGGGGCTGTCCCTCAGCTCTTCAGCTCAAGGCTAGCACTCTACCACTTGAGCCACAGCGCCACTTCCGGCTTTTTTCTTATGTGGTGCTGAGGAATCGAACCCAGGACCTTGAGCATGCAAGGCAAGTGCTCTACCACTGAGCCACCTTCCCAGCCCATGTATATTTTTGTTTAGTTACAGTTGTGTATACTTTTATGATTTATGTTAGCATTTGTTTACTGTTTACTTATCTCATTGCATTTTTCTTTATTTCATTATAAGTTCTGTATCAATATATTTATATTTAAATTTTTAATTTTTCCCTTTATTTTGAAATATTTACACCTTTACTTTTTGTGTAACATATTTAAATTTTATTTTTATTTTTTATTTTTCTATTTATGGTATTATTAAAACATTTATACTATTCATGTTTATTAATGAGTTACATTTTTATTTATCTTACTATTTTTCTTTTATTTAATTTGTTTATGTCTGATGTTTTATTTTTATTTCTATTTATTTTTTTTATTTTTTTTCTATTTATTTTTTATATTTAAAATTATAATTATCCAAAATGAACTAGAAGTGTAACATTAATATTAGTGAAAACTTTATTACAATTTGAAAAATGGCAAACTACAAAATTTTTCAGAGTTCTAGAAAATACTTTCCCTTTTACATTAGCATTTTGTGTTTGTTCTTTGTGATGCTTATAAGAACATGGAAGAACTGCAAAATTTCCAAGTGTATATTCCATGAAGGATTCAGCAAAAAAGTTAGACTAACATGGAAATCACCTGCAAGGCGATTTTCATTTCTAGTCTTTACTTCTCCCGCAGTATGTGCTGTTCTTTAAATTTTTATTAATACAATAATTTAAATCCTACTTGTGATGAAGATTTTGAAAAGAATTTTCCTGAGGGTGAGAGAATGGCGGATGTGAGAGGATGGAGTAGGAGGGAGGGGGTGGAGGTGAAAGTAGAGACGGGGCCTAGGGAGGCCAAGTGTGAGCTTCTAGACGGAGTGGGGCAACTGTAACACTGGGAAGACTGAGGCATCGGACTTCCCAGTGAATCTGATGTGGGACAGGACTGTAACAAGGCAAAGCCACAGAAGATTCTAGAGGATAAAGTCCTGAACCTGCGCTAATGAGTTTTTCATTGTGAAAACAGCTTTAGGGGAGTCAAGTTTGATCTGGCTCACTAGTTCAGACAGTTATGGCGTGGGGGGATGGCAGACAAAAGGAAAAGGGAGGGAGGAGGGGAGAGACAGAAAGAAGGTGAAGGGAAGGAGGGAAAAGAAGGGAGAGGAAGAGACTAAGGGAAGGAGGGAGGGAGGAAGGAGGGGAAAGAAGAAGGAGGTAGGGAGGGAGAGAAAAAGATGGATGGAGAGAGGGGAAGGGAGAGGAGAAAAAGGCAGAATTATTCCTCTGTGTGTGTGTGTGTGTGTGTGTGTGTGTGTGTGTGTGTGTGTGTGTGTGTGTGTGTCAGGGCAAGTGAGAGAGGATGATCATTTGCATAGACCTTCTGAACTACTTAATCAATAGACAATCTCCTTTCCCCACTGCCCTGAGTTCCCATGTGGACCAAGTATCCTGAAAAAAATCTACTCGAGCTCTTGTTTCTGCCATACAGGATCATCACCTATGCAGACTCTCCAGGCTTTCTGGCCAATATTCAACCTTCACAGGTCCTCTTAGAGTGAGTGAAGCACACCAAAGACGATCCCTATTGGGCTCCTGTTTCTGTCACCTGGACGATCATCTGCACACACCCTCCAGGATTTCTGATCAATACTCCACTCCCAAGTCCCCATACAGTGGATGAAGCACCTCCCAAACCATCTTTTAGGGCTCCTATTTCAGCATGAAAGGATGATCATCTGCCCAGTCTCCTGGCTTAGTGATGTAGAAGCCCCCCCACCTCAAGTCCCCATTGTGTTTGCCACTGAAGATGGTCACTTGAACACGCGCTCCTGAGTTGACAACACTGACAACTATACAACCACCCGGTGTTCCCTAACACTGGGGATGGAGCGAGTCCCCAGGAGACCATCTATCTACTGGGCCTCTGTTTCAGCCACCCAGAAGGATCATCTGTGAAAACCCATATGGGCATTCTCAGATGCGGGGAGCCGGGGCGAACGCCATTACAAGGCGCCGCCCACTTCCTTGCAGTTTTGAGGTAAACAACTCCATATTAGGCAGTGCTTGGCGGGACGGTGGGTCCTGGGCTTTGCGCATGCACGAGCCACGTAGAGTCCCCAGCCAATCCCGTGGCACCTGGTGACGGTGAGAGGCAGACGACCAATGATAAAACGACACGTGTTCCTATTCCCTATATAAGCGGCCATGTTTTTTGTGCACGCTCTCTCGCGCTCAAGCTCTCCTACAAGCAAGAAGGCTCTCCAATAAAGCGTGATCTGAGAAGACTCCTGGTGTGGTCGTTCTTCCTCGCTGGCCGAGAAGGCGTTCGCCGCACTCAGAAGCATCCCGCCCTCCAAAGTTTCCACAGAGTGGACAGAACACTGTGCAAAGCAGCTACTGGAACTCCTGTTTCGGCCAAAAAGGATGATCATTGGCAAAGATTCTATGGGACTGCTGACCAGATACAGAGCTTAGTATACTCTCTCCCTTGAGGTGGAGGTCAGTCCCCACACACTTCCTCTCTCTGAGGAGCAGCATCAGCTGCTCACCTCCTCCTCAGTGAGCAGTGGTTATCACCATGTGTCCATTTGGGACCTGCAGTCATCACCTGGGGCTCATATGCACTTTACAACCACTGGACTTCCTCACATCTTTAATGCAGACCCAACAATGACAGGCAAGTTACCCAGACCTGTAATCTCCTATCCAACTAAGCCCAGAAGTGAAACCATGTACTTACAGGTATTTGAAATTTGATACTGGAGCCAAAGATAGAGTGGAAAAAGCATAGTTTCTTCAACAATTGGTTTTGGGAAATCTGGACATCCCTCTGCAGAAAACTAAAAGTGGATCTCTGTTGATCACAAACCACTAATATCAACTCAAAGTCGATGAAAGACCTCAGTGACAGACTCAATACTTTGCAATTATTGCAAGAGGGAGTAGGAAAAACACTGGAATGCATAGGCATATGCAGAAACTTCTTGGAAAGAGTTCCAGGGGCACGACAGAGAGGAGAGTCTTGACCAGTGGACTACATCAAAGTAAAAAGTTTCTGTACAGCAAAGGACATAGTAACCAAACTAGACAGCCAACAAAGCTAATAAACATACTACCAAAGCCAGTAAACCAATCACTAAACGGGCAAAGTAGCTAAAGACAAGTGAAGATAAGAATGACAAAGAAACACATCATCCCTGGCCATGTAAAAAAAAACAACTCTGAGATACCATCTCAGCTGAGTTAGATTAGCCAAGCTTGTGAATTCAAAAACACAAATGTTGGCAGAAATGTGGGAGGAAAGAAACCTTGTTGTACTGTTGGTGGGATTGTAAACTAGTACAACCACTGTAGACAGAAGTCTGGCGTTCCTTAAAAAACTAAACATGGATTGTTGCTACAACCCAGCCATACTACCTACCCAGAACATCACAAGCCAAGATATGATCAAGACACCTGCACACTCATGTTCATTGCTGCATTATGCACAATAGCCAAGATAGAGAAACAGCCCAGATGCCCCACAATAGATGAGTGGATCTGAAAAAGGAAGAGAGGAAGGGAAGGAAAAGAGAGAGAGAGAGAGAGGAAGAGGGAGTAGGAGAGGGAGGGAAAGAGGAAAAGGGAACACTTTTCCCCCTTTGACTTCTTCTGGGCCCTAGCCCATGGGGTGGTGCCACCTTCAGCTGAGAGAGGTTTTCCCCCACTTCATTATTCCTCATTGGAAATGACCTCATAGACATACCCAGGGATGTGCTTTCCCAGTCTCCTAGCTCCTTCTCAATCTAATCAACAGCACAATTAAACATTACAGCCCACGTTCTGTCAATTGTATATCCAAACACATCTCATCTAACTGGAGGAGACATCTACGCCACCCACAGAAACTCCTGTTTACCTCAACAAAGAATGTATTCAGTTCCTAATCAAGAGTCCATACTTTTTCACAGTTCCAGTACTGCTCAAAAGTTCAAGTCCAAATTTCTTCTGAGACTCGGGGAAAACTCTTAGTTGTAAGGCTCTGAAAAATCAAAAAGTAAGTTATATTATATATAACTTATATTACAAATACACCTCATAAAAATTACCATTACAAAAGTGGTGAGTTGTGATATAGGAAGAATGGAACCAAAGCATGACTGAGAACATGGCAGAGCGATCATTAAATACAATGGCTACATAACCATCATCCAGAGCCTGTAAGCAAGTAAGCCTGTAAGCCTCAGGTAAGTCCCAAGGGTTCGAGGCAGCTCTGTTTTCAAGGCCTCACCAGCTGCAGCCTGTGTGTTCTTTTCCTTCAGCTCATACCAATCATTGTTTGTGGCTCTCCTTGACATTAACTTCCTGCATTCTCCATTATATCTTGCAGTTCAACCTCGCTTCTTCCTTTGAAGTCTAAGTGGAAACCTTCATTTTCTAACTGTTCCATTATAAGTGCCTACATGGCCAGCAATGTGTCACCAATGATCGGCTGCAGTTCAAGCAGTGGCTGGGCTCTAAAAGATCATCACTTTAGCTGTTCCCAAATGCCTTCCTGGATAGCCAACCTAGGGAGATACTTCCCTAAACTTCTATGAACAGGGCACCTGGAAGAGTTCTATCTCTCTGTCTCTCTCTCCCTTTCTGTCTCTGTCTCTCTCTGGAAAGCATGTTCTTGTCAATGAGTTCAACCATTTCAGCTTTGAGCTCACCTATGGGTGCATTCTACACATTCATAACATTCCATTAACCTATTGTCCTGGTGAAGAGTAGTCAGTTTCTTTTTAATTACATTAATCTCTCAACAGCCAATATTCCTTGGTTCCAGTTTAATACATGTGCCTTTTTTTTTTGTCTTATAATGCTCAGTATAAATATGGCTATAAGCACCTAGCATGAACTATGCCATAGCCCACATGTTAATTTGTCTGAAATTTCCTGTCATATCAACTAGTCTATCAACTCTACATTTACTCTCACACTGAGTTTCAGAACATGTACAAAATATCAACAAGCTCTTTTACTAGAGTAACACATATGGCCTCTAATCCAATTCCCAATAGAGGCCTCATCCTCCTAGGAGACTTTATACAAACTCTTTACAGTCTGCGTGTCCGAGCAGCACCGTGCACAACAGAATTCTCCATTAAGCTGTACTTACAGTATTTCAAGCCTTTTCTAGACAGCATCCAAAACATTTCCAAATTCCTCCCACCATACATTTGCAGAGACGTCAGAATCACATCATCAGGAATAGTAACAGCAAGTGTCTACTCTCAGTAGCAACTGGATATGTATTGATAACTTTTTCTGTCACTGTAACAAATACATGGGAAAACCCAGAGGGACTTTTTGGTTTTCTTCATGGTGTCAGTACAGAGCTCGTTGTTCTAGGCCCACAAGGAGTCAGAACATCACAGCAGCAGAGGCCTCTGGCATCACCACCTACTACTTACTCTGTTGCAGGTGGAATCTTCCAATTCTATCTTCCCTTTGTGCTGAGCTTGTGGCTCAGCCCTGTCCAGTTGCCCTTCCTTTCCCCACAGTGCACATTCCTGGACTTTACATAGTTTTCTCTCTCTGCCTTCTAGTTTTAGTTCAAATACCTTCTCAGGAATATGTTCCCTACCTTCTTACAATTCATCACTCTTTATTTAACCCAATTTATTGTGTGTCATCACATCTTTCTAATTTTAACATGTCATACCTCTTTTGTCCTATGGCATATCTCTGCTTATCTCTTATCACTTATTAGCACTTCCTCAAGGAGAGGATATTCCATGGAAGCCAGAACTTTGCTTTGGTCACATAGCCAACTGCCCTGTACCTAGTATAAGGCCCAGCACACAGCAGACACTCATAAATACCTGTTGTCTTACTACTGCTGTTTGTGGTACACATTGTGTCTGGAATAATCATCTCTCTGCTCCTCCCTTCTCATGACTTGCCTCCCTTTGCCAGCTACTTCCTTTATCATTTAGTAGGAAGAAACACACCCATGGCCCACAACTTTCAATGAGATGCTTGCTCTTATAGAAATGATTCATCTTAAACTTTGGCCTCTCATAATTTTTGGTAACAGTCCTGGGACTTGAAAACAGGGCTGAACACTATCTCTGAGCTCTTTGGTTCCACCAGGGCCACAACTTCACTTCCAGCTTTTTGGTCAGGAAGCAGGAAAGAAGAATCTCATGGGCTTTCTTGTATGGCTTGGCTTCAAATCAATCCTAAAATCTCCAGATCCTAAACCTCCTGAGAGGCTGAGATCTTAGGCTGAGTATGCGCCACTATTGCCAGGCTCATGCCGGTAGCTCATATCTAGAATCCTACCTACTTAAGTAGGCTGAGATCTAAGGATCAGGTTTCAAAGTTAACTACGACCTGCTTTCCCTGTAACAATGTTATTACTGTTGCCATTATTATCTTTAAGTACTTATACAAAGGAGTTTTAATTTAATCTGTCCGTTTATGAGTACAATTCATCCTCATCAATTTCACCCCCTCCATCACTCTACATTTGTCCCACCCTCACCCATCTCTACAAGTTTCTATTTATTTTATTTTATTTTATTTGAGTCTACAAGTTTCTATTTTCATATATGTACATTGAGTATTAAAACTATTTTTGTTCACTCTCCACTTCTCTCTTCACAGCCTCTTAACCTCATTCTTCATGCCTTTAGAAACTTTTGTTGCTAACAATCTATTCATTTTTATTTAATCTCTGAAATAGCCATCAGAATGACACCAACATGTGTTTGGTGTTAGCAGATATGTGCTTTTAATGTGAACAAAGTTGCAGTACTTGTAGAAAATGTCTTCAGCAGACTGATCAGAAGCAGCAAAAAAAATGAAAACTTGCACGTGGTCCAAACTCCATGTGATTCTTCCAAAGAGGAACTTACCACTACATACAGTAACACAATTGAATACAGGTTTTAAAATGCTCAGTGCATTCTGAAGTTATTTATGGTGAATGGAATCAACACAAATCAAGGCCTGAATAGAAAAAATTCAAAAGAATGACTAAATTGAGGGGACACTCTTAAGTTCTGTTATTAGCAAACTGTGCTGATTAACTGGATTCAAAAGAGCAATAGCGGTAAGCATGAGCCTTCAAGCTGGACCACCAGGTGCCAACATCTAGCCTAGGTTCAGTCCACTGTTGTTTTTACCACATTTTTATTAACACCAATTAGTTATGCAAGGTTTTTATTTGGACATATCCATATATGCATTTTTAATCTTCAAGTAAATTATATAGAGCCCTTGTGTTCAATTTTCCTCCTCTATTAAATAGTTATATATCTTTGTCAATAATACTTATCATATAAAGCAAGATTAGATTTGTTACTAAATATGTACAAAAAAACCCTAGTACAAAATATAAACAGGCAAGGTTCAACTACTTTATTAGTGTGTGTGTGTGTGTGTGTGTGTGTGTGTGTGTGTGTGTGTGTGTGTGTGTGTGTGTGTGTGTGTTAATCCTAGGTAGGAAACAGAAGAGAGAAGGACAATTGCTTGATGAGGTAAATTTGTGAACAAATGAAAGGAGCTGAAGGAATATTGAGTGGGACTAGTAGAGACACTGGAAAGTGGGAAGTGGTCCAACATAACTTGGATGCAGGTTACAGATGTTAGGCTGTGGATGTGGAAAGTATGGAGGTCACAGGAACTTCATCTCCAGCTAGCACTTAGGAACACCGGGAAGTGGAAAAATGGAATGTTTGGAAGCTTAGTTATAAACTATTTGTTAACTTTATCTCATTGATTGAAATGATAGTAGAAATGCTATAGTAATTAGGATAATATATGTTTGAGACTGAATGTTGGGGCCTAATCACTAATGGTTTACTCCTAGGAAGTAAAGTCTAAGCTTGCGTGTGGGACTCTAAGGAATGAGACTGGGGCCTATAAGGAAAATGCATAGGAGAACTTACTGTTTTTGTCTGGTCTCTGCCTATGAGGATTCAAGGAGAAGACAGCCATGGGCAGAGGAAGAAATGGTCCTTAACCAGTCACAGGATCTGAGTGGCATCTCCATCTTGGATTGGCCAATATCCAGACTAGGACAAATAAACATTTGTTGTTTGAGGCACACAGATGATGGCGTATTTGTTACAGCATCCCCATCTAGGGCTGTTTCAGATCTGAGGATTGCAGTTCAAAGCCAGCACAGGCAGAAAAATCTACGAGAATCTTAATCCAATTATCCAACTGGAAACTGGAAGTGATGCTGTGGCTCAAATGACAGAGTGCTCACCTTCAGCTGAAGAGCTCAAGGACAGTACCCAGGCCGAGAGATGAAGCCCCATGACCCACAGAAGAAAAAAAAAACACCACACAATAAAACTCTACTAATTCAAAAAGATCTCTATCTCATGGTGTCTACAGTTTGTGATCCCTTTAGATGGAAGAGTTGGCAAGCTACCAGAAGCAGGGAAACAGAAGGCTTGTGTCCTCTTCTATTAAAATATTTTCCTGTACACAGGTAATGAACACCAACCCAAACAAGGTCCTTATGGTATAGTAAGTACTGTGTAGAAGTTATGATTTAAACTGGTAATTTTCAAATTTGCCTTGGAAAATCAAAGACTATTTACGAAACTCAGTCTGGAGAGAAATCTTATTGTTGGTATGCAAGTCTGTCAATAAGAAACTTAAGATTTGATCTGGTCATTATATGTGATATGTCTTTTACATATTATTTGAACAAAATAAAGCCTGGATTTAGCTTTGATAAGCAATCTACTAGAGGCATTCCCACGTCCATGGTGCATCATCCAAGGAGGTTGTTTCCTTAAAACAATTCAGAATCTCTTATGAGAACTTAATGAAACTGAATTTTTTTAAAATGACAGTCACTAACACTCAGTAAGATCAAGAATACCAGAAGACTGGTCACTTTTAGAAAGTGGACATTGTCAGACTGTAAACATGGACAAGATTTCACTTTTACAAGGTAAAACGTTGGTTCTTGTTTTGTTGTGTTTTGTTTCCAATTAAAAAGTCAATAGCACTGGGCAGTGGTGGCTCACATCTGAAATACTAGCTACTGAGAAAGTTGAGATCTAAGGATCACAGTTCGAAGCCACCCAGGCATAAAAGTATGAGACACTCATCTCCAATAAAATACTTAGAAAAGGCTGTAAGTTGCACTGTGACTCAAGTGGCAGAGCACTAACCTTGAGGAGAAGCAGCGCAAGGATAGCACCCTAGCCCTGAGTTCAAGCCATGGGAGCATAAGAAAAAAATGGGAAGGAAAGAAGGAAGGAGGGAGGGAAGAAGGAACGAAGGAAGGAAGGAAAGAAAGAAGGAAAAGAAATGAGTGAACAGATCAGGGCTCTTATCAGAAGCCAATGACGCTTACTGCAACAAGATCCCACCTCACCAATCCTAAGACAAAATTCACCTGGAGGGGCTGGGAAGGTGGCTCAGTTGTAGAGCACTTGTCTTGCATGACTAAGGCCCTGGGATCGATTCCTCAGCACCACATAAGCAAAAAAAAAAAAAAAAAAAGCCGGAAGTGGCGCTGTGGCTCAAGTGGTAGAGCGCTTGCCTTGAGCTGAAGAGCTGAGGGACAGTGCCCAGGCCCAGAGTTCAGGCCCCACGACTGGTCCCCCCCCCAAAAAAAAAATTCACCTGGAGAACCTGTGGTTGTGTGGCTACTAAACTATCTACTTATCTATCTAAAAATGGCACCATTTAGACTTAGTAGCCTTATTTCAACTTCACATAGTGATGTTCAATTATTGAAAATGATACAATCTTGTTCTTTACAGCTGAATTCTATCTACCTACCTACCTATCTTCAACTTTCCTGCTCCATTTTCCCTCTCCCCGTACTTCCCTCCCTCCCACTCCTGCCCTGGCAGTACTAAGATTTGAATTCAAAGACTTGAGATTGCTTTGCTGGTTTCTCTACCCCTGAGTCATGATCCCAGCCCACTCTTCTGTTGATTGTTTTAAAGATGGAGTCTCTTAGACTCTTCAGCAAGAGCTGGCTTTGAAATTATAAATCATTATTCTCTGTATCCCAGCTTCCTGAATAACTAGAATTATAAGCATGAACAACTGGCATCTGGCTACTCTCATTTTTTATTTGATATTTTGGGGGTCAGTGGCTGGTCCTAACCTATGAAACCAAGCTATTTAGGGACTAGGGTCTCAAATCTTGCAAAAAATCATAATTTTTCCCTTTTTGACTTGCCCTTCCAGTTCAAAATGAACTCATTTAGCTAGGCCTGTATAGGTAAGGGTAAAGTTACAAGCTTTCCAAATAACATTTTTGCAGCAAAGTAGGTCATCAAGAAGATTTAAAGTGTACTTAGAATTGTTTGATTGTACCCATTGGGTTTGAAATTCTTGAGTAAGACGATACTTCTATTTGTCCTTGTGTTTCTTCTATACACCTTTCCATAGGAACAAAAGTGAATTATCTCCACATGCAGACACATTTGTATCTAGGCCATTGGCTTACTTCCCAACAAGATGTCACCCAGTGATGTCATCATTGCTATAATCACCATTCAACATTTCTTTAGTGCTTTCTGCTTTCATGGCTCTCTGATAAAACACCACCCAGTCATCATCTTCCTAACCTCTCTGCAATTTCTAAGGGTAAGAACTTACAAGCATGGGGTGGTGGGTAGGTAGCCACAGACTGCCTGACTGGGTTGAAGCTGAAACACTACTAGTAAGGCAACACCAGTCTTCCCTCCAATTGAATCTTTCTACAATCTGTGCATGGTCCTTTCTTCTAATGGACATTCTGGTGGTAACACTGAATGTAGAAGGAATTGCACCAATACCAGTAAGCATGGTCAAAATCCAGAACAATAACAACAAATGCTGACAAAGATGTGGAGGACTAGGAATTCTTCCTTGCAGGCCGGAAACGGAAGTATTCTACACACTTTGGGAGACTGTGGACAGTTTCTTACAAAACTAAGGATATTCTCCTCATGAATCCAGCCATTGCATCCCTTGTATTTGCCTTAAGGAATTGCAAAGTTACATCCTCATAAAAACTTACACATGGATACTTACAGCAGTCAAACTGAGAAACAATAATGATTGCATTCAATAGGCAAATAGCTAGATACAATACAGCACATTTAGACAGTGTAATTTTATTGGCAATCTTCACAGCATGTTTTGTATAATTCCAATTATGCAACATTCTGGAGAAGGCCAAACAGTGGAGTCAGGAAAAACATTTGTGGTTGCCACAGCTTGAGGGAAGGAAAGATGATGGACTAAGAACAGTTCAAGACCACTAAAACTACAGTGTGTGATATGATCATGTTGCATGCATGTCCATACATGTCAAGGGTAAACAAATTTAAACAATGAATGGAGTGATAAGGATAAAGGTAATCAATGATTACCATGTGCCATTGTGAGATATGTCAATAATGCAGATAGTTGGGCCAATAGACAGGAACATGGACAATGTACATACTTTCTACTTAATGTTCCTGAGGACCTAAAACTGCCCTTTAAAAAGGAAGAGGAAAGGTGGGAGTTTGAGCTGTCCTGTGCTTGTATCAAATAAAAACAATTTTAGAATAAATTAACACTTTTCTCCCAAATTCCTTTGACTGGGCACTATCCCTTACTTTTTCCACTTTAGGCTAGCAGTCTACCACTTGAGCTACAGATCCATTTGCTTTCTGCTGGTCCACTGATATAAGAATCTGTTTTCTGCAGAGAATCTGTTTTCTGCCTGGAATGACTTTAAGACAAGATCCTCACCTCTCAGCTAGGATTAGAGGTGTGAGCTACCAGTGTCCATCAAATGACCACGTCTGTGTGCCCATGGGCACTATGTGACTCATTCTCCTTCACTGTTGACTAATTCTGAGTCTAACCTGGAGCCATGCCATTATATGAATTGCTCTGGAGGGTGGTGCGCCATCATCTCCTTATTTCTTTAAAATTCCAATACTTCCCCACTGGGGGACACTTAGAATTGTCTCAGTAGCTTTGGGATAGATGGAGGCTGCAGACCATCCAGTAACTAACTGCCCAGGGTAGGTGGGGTTCTGCACAGGGAATGGGCAGGGGAGTCCACAGGGAATTAGTTGGCCAGTGAGGGTTGAATATTGACCAGAAAGCCTGGAGAGTCTGCCTAGGTAATGATCCTGTGCATCAAAAATAGGAGCCTCAGTAGATTTTATACAGGATACTCTGTCCATACTGGGACTTGGGTTTAGAGGGGAGAGGGGGATTGGCTATTGAGTTCGTGTAATAACCAGCAGGGCCCACATAATCATTGAGGCGCTGTCCACTGGCCCAATGAAAGGGGCAGGGCATCAAGAGGCAAGCCTCACTGCTCCACAGACCAGGCCACCAGAGGGGACGGGGCATCAAAAGGCTGATGTCACAGCTCCAGGGGGCATGCAGCTGGAGGGGCATGCCACCCGGGAAGGGGGAGGGGGGCAGCTTATACATAGGCTGCGTGTTCGGGGGGGAGGGGGGAGTCCAGAGGCTAGGAAAGTAAGGGAAAGACGAGCCCTGAGGGGAGTACAGAGGAGAGGAGAATAGGGAGGGGAAAAGACCTGGAGTCCTTAGGAGAGTCCTAAGGCGAGTCAGAAGGGGAGTCTGGAGGAGAGTCCTGAGGGGAGAATAGGGGCAAGCACAGGAGTCCTGAGGAGAGTAGAGGAAAGACTTGGAGTCCCGAAGACACCTGAGGAGAGTAGAGGGGAATGGAGAGCACTGGGGAGGGGACACATGGAGTGGAGAGAGGGTTAGCAGTGCTGAGGAGAGCAGGGCAAGCCTCGAGAGGTCATTTGGGACTTTCTCCAGAAGCCATCTGGGGCCTCCTTGAGGGGTCATTTTAGACCACCTTGAGAGGTCCTTTGGGGATTCTCGAGGAAGTCATTTGAGGCCTCCTTGAGGGGCCATTTAGGACCTCCCTGTAAAGAGGCCTGCAGAGAGGTGGCTCCTGGAGCAGAGCAGGGCAGGCCTGTGGAGAGTGGAGAGGCCTGCAGAGAAGGAAGGGAAGAAGAGGAAAAACCTTCCCCTTTGGAGTTTTGGAGCTTTGGAGGTCTGAGATTTGAAGGTTTGCAAACCAACTAATAGAGGTCAGGGCTGCCCATTGGAGGCTTGGTGGTCAAGGCTGTTCTTGGTTCTAGGTATCTAGACTTGACAAGGTAGTCAAAGGCCTCCTTATGGTGTAAATAGTGTAAAGAAATTTGTTGTCTTTAACCGAGCCTCACTGGATTGTCTCCCTCTAGAGGTCATAAGATATGTAGTTCAAAGATTCCCTGCAGATGATCAATGTGTTTAGCTGAAATAGGAGCCCAATATACACTTTGCAATGTGCTCCATCCATTATGTGGGACATAGAGGGGTAAGGGTTGTATATTTATCAGAAAGTTTAGAGTCTACACAGATGATTACCCTGTGCAGCTGAAATGGGATCCTAAATAGATGTTTTGTGTGGTATGTCATGAACACTATATATGGATGTGTGAGGGGGTGATAGTTATTAAAAAGCCCAAGGGATCTGCACAGATGATCCTCCTGAAAAGCCGAATTAGGAGCCCCAATAAATGTTTATTAGAAAGGCTGTAGACTGTGCAGATGACCCTCCTCTGTGGCCAAAACAAGAGCCCCAATAAATGGTCTAGTGGGGGCTCCACCTTCTACAGTTAGGGAACACAGGGTGGTTGCATATTGGTCAGTGTTGTCAAGACAGGAGAGTGTACAAAGGTGCCCATCTTCCTTGGCTAAAGTAACAGATTTTCTACAGCTTTTATCCTCCACTGTAGAAACACTTGGCATGACAGGAAATTTGCCAGTCTCACTAAGGGTAGAGGGTATATGTACCCAGGGGATGTTTCCCCCGTCCTGCGGCCCACAGTACCTGAGTATTTGTGTTGGTAGCAGAAGATACTCTGTACTGGGTAGCTTCGTGGACGTTACTTGGAGTTGTTGCTGTACATGGGTGGCTGGTGGCAGGCTGGCCTTCTGGCCCTTGCCCATTGTTCTCCACTGAGAAAGACAATGCTCTCTGCCCTTTGGGTTCCCCATTCAGGGTCTAGATGCAACTTAGGAAAAAAGCCGTCTTAAATTTTCAAACTCAGAATATCTGTATGAATGATCCTCTGGAGTGACTTGACCTTCATAACAAACCATGGAGGGATGGTGGGGATGCTCCTCTGGGGTGACTGATAGAGCAGCCCAAAGGGATCTTCTTTGAGGTACTCGGTCTACTCCACGGGCAGCTGGGATTTGATCTTCATCAGAAACAACTAAGGGTCTGCTGGTATGTTCCTCCAGGGTGACCTGATCTATATCAGATACCATGGAAAGTCTGTGTGTATGTTCCTTCTAGGTGGACGATAGAGCAGACTCAAGGGATCTTCTACAGGGTGCTCCATCCACTCCACAGGCACTTGGGATTTAAGCTTCACCAAAATCCATGGAGGCTCTATGTAGATGAATCTCCAGGGTAACTTGATCTCCATCAGCAACCTCGGAGGGTCTGTGGGGATGATCCTCTGGATTGCCTGATACATGACCCCAATAGCTGGTCTTGAAGGTTCTACCACACCAGCATTTGGGGCCCTGCAATGGTGGTGCATTTGTTGATGTTGTCAAGCCAGGAGGGTATGTGAAGGTGGCCATGTTCTGTCTCAAAGGCAAGGGATGATTTTCTAGGGCCTCTGCCCTCCACTGAAGAGACACTGGGCAGGGGTGGAAATTTGCCAATGTTCCTAAACTCAGAGTGTCTTCACTCAGCTTGACCCGCAATGACAAAATACAGAGCCCCAACAGATTTTCTTCAAGGTCGGTAACGCATGATGTGGGTATACTGGCTGGTGTCCATAAGCTACAAGAGTCTGCACACATTACACTCCTCCATTGAGTAAATTAGAGATGTAGATGATTTTTTGTGTACTGCCATCATTCCCTACATGTGGACACAGGGTGACCGGATATCACGGATGCAGAACACAAAAGAGTCTGCTCAAATATTCTTCCCTCCATAAAGCCACCAGATTCCCTGGGATGTTTTCTACGTGGGGGCCCACAGGAGTAGAGTGCCAAAGGTACATGGCAAATGATATTCTGAGTGAGGTGGCCACCTGGATGTCGGTTGGGGTCGACCCTGTGGATCAGGACAGCAGGCTGGGGGTAGCTTGGCCTTCTGCTCCTTGCCCTTTGTGCTCCATTGATAAAGGCAATGCTCTCTCTCTCTCTCCCCTTTGGGATCTCCCTTCAGGTCACAGAACTTCTTTGTTGGTCTTTTGCTTCACTCTAAGGCCAAATGCAAATCAAATATCCAAGGAATAAGCTGTGACTTGTACATTGACTCTCACTCTTACATTTGAAGCAACTGAATTTTGCACACATTCTTACCATCTGTAAGTACCATGACTTTCTACCTATGCAGCACCTCTATGCTGCTGTGAGTGGGGCTAAAGGAAAAGATGGTGTCACAGGTGGCTGGGGCTGAGCCATGTGCTCGCTGGTAGTTTTCTGTTGCTGCCCTGTGTGTCAGCGAGAATAGCTACATCTGAGGAAACGTCCATTTATAAGGCTTATAGGTTATGAGGTAGTCTATGGCTGTCAGAAGGGTTCAGATTAACTGAAGGGTGGTCTGTCTCTGGGCAGAGGGTAGATCCAGACTCTGGAGGTCTTGTTCTCAAGTCCACTTCCATCCTCAAGTGCTTCAGATCCTGTCCCGGGAGAGTTAGGCTGTCTTCTGCACCACGGTGCAAAGTTCGGCTCAGCACCTTGGACTGAAAGGGATGAGGCACATGAGGAGCTGTGGAGGAGATGGCAGTGGAAGGAAGCACATGGGGTTTCTAGGAAGAATTGCCAAAGGAATCTTTATGTGTTTACCATGTTCTAAGGACTAGAAGTTCAGAAGTTCTTATTTTCTTTCAGTCAAAGTATGTAAAGCATTCCTGAGGAGCAGGAGAGAATACTTAGATGTGTGTTTGTGGGGCTCTGTGGAGGCTCTGCCAAGCTGCCATACATAACTCAAGGCAAGGAAAGTGTCATTTAGGCTCACTGTTTCTGGTGTTTGTGTCAAGGCCACAGAGAGTATGTGACAGGAGAGCCCCTCACAGCATGGTCGCCAGGAAGCAGAGGGCCAAAATGCCAGTGCCTGTGGCAAAGATTTGTTCCTTTTAGCTCTATCTCTGAGATCAAACCTTGTCACTGTGAAAAGTACATGTATAATTTATGATATAACACATATATATATATAGTTATTACATGTAATGTATTTCATAAAATACAATACCTATACTATGGGATACCTGTAATATACTTATTTTAGTGTACTTCCATGGAATTTCTATTCTGTGCTGCAAATAGAAAAGACGGCCAGGTACTAGTGGCTCACGCCTGAAATCGTAGCTACTCAGTAGGCTGAGATCTGAGAATCATGGTTCAATGCTAGCCCTGGCAGGAAAGTCTATGAGAATCTTATCTCCAATAAACCACCAGAAAACCAGAAGTGGCAGTGTGACCCAAGTGGTAAACACTTGCCTTGAGCTAAGGGAAAGCATCCAGGCTGTTGTCCCAGGACAAAAAAAATACAGGGAAGCACTCACTGACTTTAGTGCTTTACTTTCCTCTTCTCCTCCCTCTTTGTCCTTTGATGATTCTGGACGTTGAGATTTCATTTTTTCTTCCTGTCATGTATTTTTTGGAGGTCAGTTGAAGCCCCAAAAGCCGTACAACTATATATTTGTAACTGGATGCGCTTTGGGCACTGAATATGTCTGTTATAAAACCCTAGTCAAGCCTGGAGCCACTGGCTAACGGCTGTAAATCCTAGCTACCCAGGAGACTGAGAATCAAGGTTCACAGTTCAAAGCCAACCTAAGCAGAAAAAGTTCTTGAGATTCTTTAGGGCTCTGTTGGTTTTCATGGCCAGTCTTGGGGCTTGAATTCAACACCTGGGCATTACCCCTGAGAATCCTTTGCTCAGAGCTAGTAATCTGGGCTGGGAAGGTGGCTCAGTGGTAGAGCGCTTGCCTTGCATGCATGAGGTCCTGGGTTTGATTCCTCAGCACCACATAAGCAGAAACAAAAATAAAAAAGCTGGAAGTGGCACTGTGGCTCAAGTGATAAGAGTGCTAGCCTTGAGCTGAAGAACTGAGGGACAGCACCCAGGCCCAGAGTTCAGGCCCCATAACCGGACCAAAAAAAAAAAGCTAGTAATTTTCCACTTGAGCCACAATACCACTCCTGGCCTTTTCTGTTTTTGTTTTTTTTTGGGGGGGGTCTGGTCGTGGGGCCTGAACTCTGGGCCTGGACACTGTCCCTCAGCTCTTCAGCTCAAGGCTAGCGCTCTACCACTTGAGCCACAGCGCCACTTCCGGTTTTTTTCTTTTTGCTTATGTGGTGCTGAGGAATCGAACCCTGGGCCTCAGGCATGCAAGGCAAGCGCTCAACCACTGAGCCACCTTGCCAGGCCCAAAACTTTGATTTTAAATTTGAAATATATAACACAAAGATAATTTGTAGCCAGGGTCAGGAATACCAAAATACACACATCATTGGATGTGGCACTAATTGTTTCCAGGTCTCTGCATTCTTCCATATTCTTCAGAGGTAGAGTTTGTGTTCTTGCCCCCTTGAGTTTGGCAAGACTTAAATGTTATCAGACCATAGAGTAGATTGCAGTGACTTGTAAGTTCCAAGGCCAAGCCATAAAAGGCCTCGGTCTCAGAATACCTCAAGACAAGCATTCCATTGTAAGAAACACAGCTGGCATGCCTGGACATGTGTTTGCCACAGGGTGAGGCCATAGAAAGTGTTGAACTTACTACCAACTGAGTTTAGCCTTAAGTCTTCCTCACCTAGGCATCAAGCATAGGGGCCACTGTGTCTGACAGAAAGCTTGAATCCCTAATCCCCAGGGAGATGTGTAGCGTCTAGAATCTTCAGTCTTGGAGAGGTGATTACTTCTACAAAAGGTTATGAGGGTGAGCCTCCCCTTAATGGAGGAAGTGTACTTTTGAAGAAAGTGAAGAGAGATCTCGGTGAAGAAATCTTTATGCTACACACACACACACACACACACACACACACACACACACACACACACACACACACACACACACACACACACACACACAGAGAGAGAGAGAGAGAGAGAGAGAGAGAGAGAGAGAGAGATCCCATAACACAGCAAGATGGCAACTACTAGGAAGTGAACTTTCAGGAGAAGTACATCCTAATTTTGAACTTTGCAGCTTCCAGAACCTTAGGTTAAGTCTCCCCATTTATGATGTTAGTTTAGAAGAGCACAAGCTGACTTAGGTAAGAAAGAGTCTCCAGATGATTCCTCTCCAGCCATCTGTGCCTGGGGGCTGTCCCTGAGCTCTTCAGCTCAATGCTAGCACTCTACCACTTGAGCCACAGCACCACTTCTCACTTTTTCTGCTCATGTGTTGCCGAGGAATCAAACCCAGGGCCTCTTGCATGTGAAGCAAGCACTCTACCCCTGAGCTACCTTCCAAGCCCAGAGTCTTATCTCCAATTTTAATCACAGAAAAAGGTGGAAGTTGCACTGTGGCTCAAATGGTAGAGTGCTAGCCTTGAGCAAAGGGAGTAAGGGACAGTATCCAGGCCTAGAGTTCAAGCAAATTAATTAGTTAATTAATAGATAGCAAGCACTCCCTCCATTTTCCTTTCTTTCCTCCTAAAATCAAGGTTTCTAAATCAAAGGTTCAATTTATTATTGATAGTATTTTAGCCTTAATGGAAAAATGGGTGTATTCTTCCATATAAAAATAGTTCAGTGGGGGGGAAGGGGGGAGGCTGGGAAGGGAGGTGAAGGGTAAACAAAGGAGGAGGCTGCAATGCTTGGTAAGAAATGTATGCATTATTCTGCCCATGTAATTGTAACCCCTCTGTACAGTATGTTCACAAATAAAATAAAATAAAAATAGTTCAGTAGTCATCAAAATATACCTCTTCCTCTCCAAATCTAAATGTAAACCGCAGAACACCTACCTTTCACACACAAGGCCGTGCTCCATTGCCAATGGGGCAAGGGAGAACCAAAAGGGCAAATGAAGAGAAATGGGAAGTCATACATGTCATTAGTTAAGGCCATGCTCATGTTGCCACTGCTGGTGAACAGACTTCCTCCTCCAGAAGACTGGCCCATCACTTGGGTAGTCATAATTGAATTCTGAATAAGGAACATACAAAAGAGCATCTGTTAAAACCAACTCTAAGAGGAAAACCAAAGCATCATTCAGGCTCCTCATGACCAAAAACAACTATTTTTGAACCTAATCTCTAAAACTCAATGAGACTCATTAACTACTAACAACAAATTTTGGTTACATTCATGGTATGGTATGGTGTAGGGTCTCTAATGTCAGTACTCAAGGTTAAGCATCAATATCCAGGATAGCCTGGACTATAGCAAGACTATGTCTTAAAAAGCAATATAAGGCTGGGAATGTGGCCTAGTTGTAGAGCACTTGCCTAGCATGCATGAAACCATAGGTCTGATTCCTCACTGCCCCACATCCACAGAAAAAGCTGGAAGTGGTACTATGGCTCAAGTGGTAGAGTGCTACAAAAAAAAGCGTAGGAACAGTACCCAGGCCCTGAGTTCAAGCCCCAGGACTGGCAATAATAATAATAACAACAATAATATAATAATAATTTTAAAGCAATATATAAGCTGGGTGTTTGTGACTCACACCTGTAATGCTAACCCAGGAGGCTGAGATATAAAGATGACAGTTCAAAGCCATTCTGAGCAGTAAAGTCTGTGAGACTCTCATTTCCACTAAACTACCAAAAAGGAGGAAGCAGAACACTAGCCTTGAGCTAGGAACAATGCCCAATCCTTTAGTTAAAGCCCCAGGACAGGTTACCTCCCCCCGCCCCCCCAAAAAAACCTACTATATAAACCAGGCAAGGTTAAATCCTGACTATTCAGAAGGCTGAGATCTCAGGATCTTGATTGGAGCCTAGCAGAGCAGAGGCAAGAAAGATAAGAGATTTGCATCTTTAATTAACAAAATGCCAGAATGGCACTCAGGTAATAAGTGTGCCATCCTTGAGCAAAAAAACAGCTGAGGAACAGTGTCCAGGCCCTGAGTTCACACTCCAGCATTTGATACATAGATGATTAATAGAGAGAGATGTATGTTAATTCTCAGTTCCCTTTACTGAAATATCTCACAAAACAAATACTCATCTACAAAAAAAAATTTCATCACTTGTTTGACCTACTTCAATTATCAAGTTTGGTCTACCATTGTTTTGAAAGTAATCAAAATATTTTAAGGATGTGGAGGCCAATTTTCATTTTTATGCTAACCAAAAAGAAAATTTTAATGGAATATTAGAGTAGTAAACAGTCCTCCCATTTTTGCCCTTCAATAGTGACAGGAACCAGAAAGCCTGGAACCCAAGAACAATTCTTTGCCTCTAGTAGGTAAAGCAAGCAGTCTAGAAGGAATTATGTAAGAACTGGTTAATTTAGTTGAATTAAGAACTCAACCATGTCAACTACCACCAAAAGAACAAAACGACTGAGAGAAGCATTTCACCTCTCCATTTTTGATGACACCCCAAATTTAAAAGGCAAGAATTTTTTAAATCCCATAATTGGAAACGTTACAAATGAGTGTATTTTTTTTTCCTAACACCGCGATTACATCGTACTGAAGCTCCACAGGGCAATCTGCAACTTTCGGCATTGTGTTCCACTTGGCCTACTTGGCTAGAGGAAGCCATTTCGAGACCACCTTGAAAACAAGTTGGGTGTTTTGTCTTAGCTAAGTTACTTCGCGGGCGAAGAGGCGCTGCCTACCAGACTCGGTGTCCTCTTGCAAATCAGAAGAAGAAAAGTAGGGGAAGGTGCCAAACACAGAACAGCCGAGCACACGCAAGGCAACGCTTTTCACCCACGAACAGACGCGAGCCCGTTAAGTAACGCGCACCAACAGCGTGAGCAAATGCCATCAGACCGCGGGGCCGCCGTCCAGCCGCCGCCCGGCCCGGGGCTCCGACCGCCGCCCGGACACCCGCGTCCCGGGCGCCCCCACCCCTCCCGGGCCGCCGCCCTGCGTGCGAGGCTAGGTTTTCCCGGTGAGACCGGGCGAGCCCAGCCCGAGGGCCCCCGAGCAGCACGCCATTCCTCCGAGCCCCGCCGCCGCGCCGGCCCCGGCGGCGGCATTCCGGGCTGAAATAGGCATTCGGCCATTTTCTCAAAATACCCAGCACAAAGCAGCCTTTGGAGCTCGGGCGCTCTCGCTTCCTCTCCGCCCGGCCCGCTCCCCGCACGCCCTCGCCACCGCTCAAGGAGCCGCCCCGCGCCGTCGCGTCGCTCCTCCCCGGCCCCCCGACTCCGCCGGCCGGCAGAGGGGGGCACCTCTGGCCGGGTCTTCCCGGGCCTGCCCCCCCCTCCCCGGGCCCGCGTCCAGAAAGAGGCGCAAAGTTACCGAGGGGCCAGGGGTCCGAGATCCGCCGATCGCCGACCCCGGACCCGGCTCGGCGGCGCCCCCCCCCCGCCCGAGGCGTCGGGCCCCGGGGAGCCCCACGCGGGCCGCCCCCGCACCCCGGAAGTTTGCGAACTTCGCTCCCCCACAGAGCCCGGCGGGACGCGCGCCCAGGCTGGGCCAGCGCCGTCGGCCGCGCCGCCCAAATCGCTGTCCAGCCCTCGAGCGACTCCGCCCGCGCCCCGGGGCTGACTCAACGCGCCCGGCCGCGCCGCTCGGCTCCTTCCGGCCGGGGGCACGGGCTGGGGGAGGGGGCGCGGGGCAGCGGCGGGACCGGGGCCCCCGGGTGCCAGAGCCAGTCTCAGGACGGGATCCTCGAGCAGCTCCGCGCTCGGCCTCCGAGATCGCGGCCGGGAGAGGCGTGCGGCCCGCGCACAGGCGGCGGCGGCGGCGGCCGGGCCTCGGCTGAGGAGGGGTCCCGGAGACGGGCCGCTCCGCACCGGCGCCCTCCGGCCCGCCGCGCGGTAACCCGAACCCCCTCCCCGGGCGCGGCAGCCCCCGCCGCAGCCGCTGTATCTGCAAATCAGCCTCGACGGCGCCTCGCGCCGCGTCCTTCCGCGCCCTGCCCTCCCCGCCGCCGCCCGGCCCTTCCCACGCCCGCGGCCCCCCGGCCCCGCGCGCGCCTCACCGGCCGTCCTCGGCTCCCGGGGGCGCTCGGGCCTGCGCCGCCGCTCCTGCTCCGACTACTTTTCTTTGTGGCTGGAGGGGAGAAAAGTTAGGCACCGGGTCCGTCGAGGACCGCGATGGCTCAGGACTGAGAAGACAGTCTGCGCAGCCCGCCGGCGCCCGACCTGCCTTTGCCAACCGCCTGCGCCACTCGGGTCTCGGACCCCGGCCTTGGGCGGGCTCAGTCAGCCGTTGTGTGGAGATCGCGCCGGAGCCGCACATTCCAGCACAGCACGCTGCGCCGTGCGCCTGGCTCGCGCCCCGCGGCGGCCGCCGCCCGCCCCTGCCAGCTCCGTCCCCGGCGCTCGAGCCGGGCCCGGGCTCCTCGGAGCAGGGCGGTCTGCGACGCTGAGGCCGAGGGAGGGAGTTGAGTCAAATCCGCCTGCCCTGAGATCATTAAAGGGTTGGGACAGCACATTTCCTCAAGTTCTTTTATAAACCAACGAAAAAGCTTGTCCCAAGTCCCTGCTTTGTGCAGCATAGAGCTGTATTGAATGTGCTGGCTCGAGTCTGCAGTTCCAGCTGCTCCGGAGGCTGAGATCTGAGGATCTTGGTTCAAAGCCAGCAAGGGCAGAAAAATCCTTGAGACCAGCCATTAACCTGCAGAGCCCCAAGCAGACTCATTGAAGTCTCCATCCATCACTATCCTTAGTTGGTTTTAAGCTTCTGCAGGAAAATGCCTTGTAATTGTCAATGGGGGAAATGTAATCATCTTGGGAGTTGCAGGAAGAAAATGTATCCGGAAATATGTCTTACAACAGTTGGAATAAAGATACAGTTTCATTCTATTCTAATAAAGCTTAGAACAAAGATTAAGAAGACCGAGCATCATGCTTGTGACCCCAGCACTCAGGAGGCTGAGGCCGGAGGATCACAGTGAGACCTTGTATCAAAAAAAAAACAAAAACAAGACCCACTGTACACATGAATTGACATGCTGATTTGAAACTCCTTTGTACAACTATTTAAAGATAATTAAAAAGTAAATTAGTCCTTAGATGTGGCTTTACTGAGCTAGCAAAACCTTATTTTGGTGGAGGAATTACTCTGGGATTACAGGGGTAAAGATGGTAGTCTGCCTTGGATACTTTCCTAAAATGGAGTTGCAAATTTAGGGCCTATAGTTTACATCTGTAATCCTAGTTACTCAGGAGACTGAAATCTGAAGATCTTGATTTGAAGCCAGGCCAGGGAAAGAATACCTATGAAATATCTCCAATTACCCACCCCAGAGAAGCCTGAAGAAAAGCCTGGCTCAGGTGGGAGAATACTAACCTTTAGTGTAAAAACTAAGGCCCTAGATGCAAGTCCCAGTATTTAAAAAAAAGCATTTAAAAAAAGCAAAAAAAAAAAAAAAAAAAGACTCAGTGCCCATGCCTCATGCCTGTAATTGTAGCTACTAGGGAGGCTGAAATCTAGAATCATGGTTCAAGGCTAGCCCCAGTAGGAAAGGTCCTGTGACCCTTTATCTCCAAAGAGCTGGAAGTGGAGCTGTGGCTCAAATGGTAGAGTGCTAACTTTGGGAAAACAATTTTTTTTGGCCAGGCGCCAGTGGCTCACACCTGTAATCCTAGCTACTCAAGAGCCTGAGCTCTGAGGAGCGTGGTTCAAAGCCAGCTCCAGCAGGAAAGTCCGTTAGCCTCATCTCCAATTAACCACCAGAAAACCGGAAGTGGTGCTGTGGCTCAAGTGTTAGAGTACTAGCCTTGAGCTGAAGAGCTCAGGGACAGCACCCAGGCCCAGAGTTCAAGCTCCATAACCGACAAAAAAAAAAAAAAAAAAAAAAAAGAAAATCTTGGTCAGCACCCAGGCCCTGAGTTCAAGCGCCATGACTGGAACTAAAAAATAAAAATAAAAATTAGCAGGGCACCAGTGACTCACACCTGTCTGTTATCCTAGCTACTCAGGAAGCTAAGATCTGTGGATTGTGGTTCAAAGCCAAGTGAGGGAAGGAATGCCTGTGAAATTTATCTCCAATTAACCACCAAAAAAAAAAAAAAAGCCTGAAATTGGCTGGGAATGTGGCTTGTGATAGAGTGAGTACTTCATGAAACCCTGGGTTCAATTCCTCAGTACCACATACACAGAAAAAGCCTGAAGTGCCGCTATGGCTCAAATGATAGACTGCTAGCCTTGAGCAAAAAGAAGTTCAGGGACAGTGGCCAGGCCCAGAGTTCAAGCCCCTGGACTGGCAAATAAAAAAATAAAATTTTAAAAAGCCTGAAGTGGGGCTGGGAAGGTGGCTCAGTGGTAGAGTGCTTGCCTTGCATGCATGAGGCCCTGGGTTCAATTCCTTAGCACCACATAAGCAGAAAAAGCCGGAAGGGGTGCTGTGGCTGCGGCTCAAGTGGTAGAGCACTAGCCTTGAGCAAAAGAAGCTCAGGGACAGTGCCCAGGCCCTGAGTTCAAGCCCTAGGACTGGCAATAAATAAATAAACAAACAAATAAATAAAAGCCTGAAGTGGAGCTGTGGCTCAAGCGGTGGTCTTGAGCACAAAGAGTCTATGGGACAGCATCTAGGCCCTGAATTCAATCCTCAGGATCAGAAAAAAAAGAGAAATAGATAATAAATAATATTAAAATAGGAGGAAAAGCCCTAGCCTGCACATGGCCCTAGTTTTAATCCCTAGTACTGAAAATAAGCTTCAACTGCTATCCAAGTTCCTGCCTGATATGACAAACACAAGCAATATATATTATATATATATATAATATATATATCATACAGTATATATATACATATATATCATATAATCAGGTATATATATCTAATATATATCATATATATATATATATATATGTCATACAGTCAGGTGTAAGTTAGAATAAAGGCACTTGGCCACCAGAGCTTTCAGTAATTTTATGTTTTGTTTTTATTTTTAGACAGAGTCTGCTAGACTAAATTAGACTTTGCCAGAAAACCATGCAGACATCCAGGCACAAAGAACAAAGAAATTGTCAGTAAAGGGACTGGCCAGACCCCTTCTTAAAAGAGAGGAGAAGTGCTGGCTGCTGTCTGACGTGACCTACATAATCTATGAAGTTAGGAGGCAGAGACCCTAGTGTGGACATGTGGACCAGAGCTTCATCATGGTGGGCTAGGATTTATGGCTGTTGCCCAAGTGACAGATAAGGGGTTTTGCAGCTGCTCAGACCTAAGATCAGCCTAAGGAGATCTTGCTGCCCTACATGGTGGTAGCTGCCCCAAAGAAGTGCCATCTCAAGGTAAAGTTGGGCCTAGTGTTGCCTAGGAAAGGAGCATACTAAGCTACAAGGGTTTTTTGGGGTTTTTTTGTTTTTTTGTTTTTTTGCTGGAACTGGGGCTTGAACTCAGGGCCTGGGCAATGTCCCTCAGCTTCTTTTGCTCAAGGCTAGCACTCTACCACTTGAACCATAGCCCCACTTCCTGCTTATTTGGCAGTTTATTGGAGATAAGAGTTGAAAGCACCAGCCCAGAAACCAGGTGGATTATAGAAATAGGGTTTTATTGTCAGCAGGGATGACAAGACTAATTCTCTCACCAGAGGAAGAGAAAAAGGGCTTATCTAAGGAGGTCTTAATAATCTGGAGGTGCTAAGGGCAGGATTTCATGAAGTATGTGAGAGCAGAAGGTTCCATAATAGTGAGCTAAGATTTGTGACAGCTGCCAGAATAGTAGATAAGGGTCTCTGAGATTACAATTTATGGCTGTGACAGACTAAATAGATCTCAGCCTCTTCAGTAGCTAGGATTATGGATACAAGCCACTGGCACCTGGCAGATAGGGTCTTTCTATGTAGCCCAGCCTGGCCTCCAACACAAGATCTTCCTGCCTCAACCTTTTTAGTGCTGGGATTATAAAACTCCCCTGGGTGGTGACTCCATTCATTGCACTGCCAGGCCCCCCCCTCAATTAAATTTGCAAAGTATTCCTTCTCTTTGAAGTGAAAAGAGAGGAAAAAGGAAGAAAGTAAAAGAAAGAGGAAAAAAGTGAGGAAGAGAAGCTACTGTAGGCCTGGTACAAACTGTACAACCTATTTTTATATTCTTTCTTGTCTTTCTTAACTAAAATCTAATTTGAGTCTACATGACTTTTTTACACTCTAGAGCTGGTATAGTTTTGCCCCTTACCAAAATTATCAGACATTATAAGGTATATGAAATAGGTAGATTTCATTATTATGCTGATGAAGAGAACACCTGCACTATTCAGGCAGGAAAAGCAGTTTCTTTACTGAACTGCTGCCCTCTCTGTGCATGGTGGAAAGGCATGACCTAAAAGGGGTGACCCACTCCCAGGCCAGGACTTACATAGGCCAGGAATGGGAAGAGGTGTGGCCAGGTGGGGGAAAGGTGTGGCCACACTGGATCTGAATGTGACCTCAGGGTCTGGGACCCTCTCCAGGTCAATGGGAGGCATGAGTGGGCAGCCCAGGATGTGACCAAGCTGGAGGAGGGGGTGACTGCTTCCACGTGTGCTAGTTACCCAGGTAACAGATACTCCGTGGAAATTTAGCCAAGAGTTAGGGAGGTGTCTATACAGGGCCTCCTTGACTTAGGGCAGACCTTACAGGTGTGAACTGTTTTGTGTACAAAATAGCAAAGTGAAACATTTCTTTTTACACTTACTAGAGAAATGTCCTTTAATTCCTCCGTATAGCTGCTTACTTGACATGTTTTATTAATTGTGAATCTATTCCCACACATTGTCATGCAACTAGAAGAATGTTGTAGACTAAGTGACCCAGCCTGTTATGACAGGAAGGGCATAGATCAAATTCAAGGCCAAAGTACAAATCAAGAGACTTCCTTAGGAGGTAAGTCGGTGCTATAAACTTGAATTCCTAATTGCTTTTTAATTGTCTTTACTGTGTTGTGTCCAGAATTTAATATTTTCAAGACAAAGACATTAAAATATGAATAAGTTCATATATAGTTTCTTTCCTATATATTCAACTCATCAAGTTTTTAAAAATGTTAATTATCATGTAATCTTCCCTCTATTTTTCCTCTAAAGATGTATTTGTTCTCCCCACACACTCTGCTTTATCTATTTATTTATTTATCTATCTATTTACTTATTTATTTTTGTCGGCTGTGGGGCCTGAACTCTGGGCCTGGGTGCTGTCCCTGAGCTCTTCAGCTCAAGGCTAGTGCTCTACCACTTGAGCCACAGCACCACTTCTGGCTTTTTCTACTTATGTAGTGCTGAGGAATCAAACCCAGGACCTCATGCAAGCAAGACAAGCATTCTACCACTGAGCCACCTTCCCAGCCCCCTGCTTCTTTTTTGTTTATTCTGGTCCTGAGGCTTGAACTCAGGACCAGTGTGCTGTCCCTGAGTTTTTTTAAATAAAGGATAGCACTCTACCACATGAACCACAGCTCCACTTTTGGCTTTTAAGTGTTAATTGGAGCTTACTGTCTCAAGGACATTCCTGCCTAGGCTGTTTTGGAACCGTGGATCTTCAGATCTTAGCTTCCTGAGAGGCTAGGATCTCAGGTTTGAGCTAGAGGCACCAGGCTAGTCCCTTCCCCCGTCCCTCCTTTTTTAGAAAAGAGCTTAATTTGACTTAAGCCATATTAATGCTACACTGAAGGTCAACTGTATACTTTAAATGTTGCTGTGACTCATGGTTATGTTAATTAAAAGTTGGGGTACAACATTTCCATCCTGATGGTGAAAGATTTCTGTCTGCCCTCTGCTGTTATCAAAGAGAAAACACTGATCTTTGAAGGAGTAAAATTTGGAGCCTTTTTCCTGTGTCTACATTTCCAGGAAGTAGTTCCTGTCCCCTCTTCAATTCACTGATAATGCCACAGAAGACCTGCTTCTCTGAAAGTTTTCCTATGCACAAAAATTAATATTACTACCCGTTGCAACAATGAGAAGTACAAGTTGTCATGTGGAAAGCGAACTTTACAACTTTGGTGGGGGGGGGAGGATTGGGGGGGGAGGCTGGGAAGGGATGGGAAGGGGAAACAAAGGAGGAGGCTACAATGCTTGTTAAGAAATGTACTCATTATCTTGCCCATCTAATTGTAACCCCTCTGTACAGTATTTTCACAATAAAAAATAAATTAAAAAATTAATATTACTTAGTTAAAAGTTAACTTAAGGGCTGGGATGTAGCCCGGTGCCAAAGTACTTGCCTTGCAAGTGCAACGTCCTGGGTTCAATCCTCAGTAGGAGAATGACAGAAAAAAAGATCTGCTAAAAAGTGAACTTAACCCACAATTTAAAATATTGTTTGACACGATGGCTCATATCTGCATCCTGAGTCAGCAAGATCTTGAATTAGAGGCCAAAGTAGGCTACAAGCAAGATCCTGTGTCAAATAATCAGATACATGTACACGAGGTGGGAGTAGGCTCAAGTGGTAGAGTGCCTGCCCAGCAAGGTTGAAACCTTGAGTTCTAGAAGGGGAGAAAAGATTTTCCATAGAAATTATGGGAAGTCATTGGCCAGGGAGGTAGGTGTCTCCAGCTACCAGTTTTTGTCCTAAACGAAGTCCTTTTCCCTCTCAGAATTATAGTCAATAGCTTTTACTGCTTAAGGTTGGTGTGTGTGTGTGTGTGTGTTTGTGTGTGTGTGTGTTTGTGTGTGTGTACCACTTGAGCCACGCCTCCACTTCCCGTACTGTAAGAAAAGTGATTACTAGAGTTCGAATGGACAGTGAGAAACAAGATAGAAGCGATTTTTACAACTGTAAGCTTGTTCACCCCTATTTATGAGTTGACAACCTTCACCCTGGGTCATCCAAAAGCCAGGCCTGGCTATAACTGCTTATTCCCACCGGCCCCAGCTGGGTCAGCAACGTAGTTCCGAAAGCTCAGTCCCGGTCACACGCAGGTTCTAGTGTATATATAGTCGGTGGCAAAGGCCAGCTGTAGAAGGTATCATCTCTGCTGTGGATGTTTTCCCTGGCTACTTGACAGCTATCTGAGGTATTGACTTTGCTTTGTGCTAGCTGTAGAATGTATTGGAAGTTTTCCCTTGCTGCAAGCCTTCTATAGAATGTCCTGCCCTGGCTGTCTGAAATCTCCCGGGTCCGGCTGGGACTACAAAGATTTCCTGCCCCAGACTCCTGACACAACATTACTCTCCATCCCGCCAGGGACCGCCTGTCAGCCCCTAGCTGACATTAGAAGCTTCTTTCTTCTACACGACTATGTGTCCGAGTGGTTTTCTGGGTTTGCGCTTACAACAAGCAGGTTTTGCCAGGGAAAACCCTGGAGTGCGCCGCAGGGCGTCCTGGCCACGGTCCCGGGAGGAACAGGGGGCGGGGCCAGATGATTGCAGGAAGCCAGGGCCGCCGCTGAGTGGCTAGTCTGCACGTCAGTTACGGGCACTGCACCTTAGGTCGCTTTGTTGATGATTCCCTCGGGCCCCGCCTGGTTGGGGCAGACATTGTTTCCAGTTCCTCTCCGCCGCCTGCTTTGTCTTGACCGCCACCGTCTTCGTGTGCGGGGCAGCGGTGCCTCTTCCTCGCTCTCTGCAGTCCTGCGGCTGCGGAGCAGGGAGTGGGAACGTGCCTCCCCCGCCCTCGTTCTCTTCAGGGCCCAGCCATCCTTCTGTCCTTCCCCCACCCCAGCCCACCACCCGCGCCGCGCGTTCCTCTCTTGGCGTGATGGTACCGTCCCGACCCCCGCGCGCTTGTCTTGTCTCCTCCCCCACCCCCTCCGCCCCGCACGGTGCCTTCGCGTCCCCGCGCGCCAGTCCGTCCCCAGGGTGCCGGGAGGTCCCGATCCCCTCCCCCCTCTCTCCTGCGCGCTGGTCCCGTCCCCCCCCCCCGCCCCTCCCCGGGTGCGGTGCCGTCGCGTCTCACCTCGCCCGTCTGGGTCCTCTGGGCGCGATGCAGTCCCGACCCCCGCGCGCCCGTCCCGTCCCCTGGGTGCCGAGCTGTGGCGTCCCCGCGCGCGAGGAAGCGGTCCAAGGGGCGGCGGGGCAATCAGGATGGCGGGGGCGGTGCTGCGCCTGATGCTGTTGATGCTGGCTGGGGATTTGGCCGGTAATGCGCGTTAGTGGGCCTGGAGATGGGCACCCCGCCAAGGAGCCCCCTGAGGGACTCGCCACACATCGGCTGCGTGGGGTAGCCGAGCTCTGGGCGGCTCCGGCGACTGTACCGAACGCCCGTTACTGGCGGTTCCCCCATAGGGGTCAGCAGCCAGAACTGGGAGGGAGGGCAGAGAAAGAGCTAGCGACTTGCTTGGGGTTCCGTGCCAGCTCCTTCTGGGGGCATCGTGCTGCTTGCTCTGGCTTCCTTAATGCAAGGGATCCGGTGCCAGGCCGGAGGGCGTCGAGGAGGTGCTGGCACTGGGAGCTAGGAATCCTGTGAGAAAGGACTTCACAGCCACCTTGACACCCGCCTTAAAATGCACTTGAGTGTAACAGCTGGTGTTAAGTTTTTGTTTTTCGTTTTGTGTTGGTACTGGAGCTTGAACTTAGGACACTTGGCTCCTTCGTCCCCGCAGTAGGGGACCTCTGTCATTGGAGCCACACCTCTAATCCCTAGTGTTAAGCTTTGCGTTTACTATTGATCTGCAGAGGAAAAGACTTACTAGAAACCCATACGAATTACACACTTAATCTTTGTAACTTGGCTTCTGAATCCTTCAACCAAACCCCAAAGTAAACCAAATGTTCTTTCAAGCGCCTGTTTAGAAGTGCCAGGGGAAAAGAAATGGGGTGTCTTTATGATTCTGAAAAATTATGATACTGAAAAATTGGTCACGTGATCTCAGTGCCAATCCACAAGTCATGAAAAACAAATTAAGGTTCACTAGTTGTGCCAGGCAAAATGAGGGTATACTTGGTATACTTGCTTCAGGAAATAGTCATGGGGAGAACTAGTGTGTGTGTGTGTGTGTGTGTGTGTGTGTGTGTGTGTGTGTGTGTATTAAGGCTTGAAATCACAGCCTGGTACTCTTGCTCATCTTCCTTGCTTATGGATGGTCCATGACTATCTATGTCACAGTTCTGGTCCAGCATTTTTCTGGTTAATTGGAGACAGCCTCAAAGATTTTTCTGCTCAGACTGGCTTTGAACTGTGACCCTTCAGGTCTCAGCCTGATAGGACAGCTAGGTTTATAGGCATGAGCCACCTAATGAGAATTGGCTATTAAAGGAAAGCACATCCAGATGCTGGTGGCTTACATCTATAATTGTAATTACTTAGGAGGCTGAGACCTGGAAGATCAGACTTTTATGTACAGTACCAGCGCGTGCATGCACACACACACACACACACACTCACACATATACACACACAAAGAAAGCCCATAGTTGGGCACCAGAGGCTCACACCTGTAATCCTAGCTACTCAGGAGGCTGAGATTTGAGCAGGTCAACAGCAGAAGAAAAGTCCATGAGACTCTTATCTCCAATAAACTACCAAAAAGCCAGAAGTGGAGCTGTGGTTCAAATGATACAGAACTAGTCTTAAGCAAAAATAAACAAACAAAAAAACTTGGGGACAGCACCCAGGACCAGCATACACACAAAAATAATTCAAGCCCCAGGACCGGAACACATACAGACACACAGACACACACACAGACACACACACAGACACACACACACAGCCCAGCAGCCTGGGCTCCTGGGTGTACACGCTGAGGCATGACTTGGGGCTGGATGGTGGCCTTTGGTATAATCTGGATGTGCTGGCAGTAGTCTTTGTGGTTTAGTTTCTTGCTGTCCTGAATGTTCCTTCATTCTCATAGAAAGATAAGCAGAGGAATGTGGAGGCCTTGCCTGGAGCTCTAAAGATGTTCTTGGATTCCCTCCCAAGGAAATTGGATTGGAGAAAACAGTTCAGTGAGAAGGAAAAGAAAACTTGCATGAGTGAAAGTATGCTAGTGGATAAAGTGAGTTCATTCTGGGGCCGAAACTACAGTTGGGAGCATATTTAGGTATCTGTTCCTGTTATGTTTATTTTTTAGATGGCATAGAATGAAGTTCAAAGATGCTAGGCATCAGAGGGAAAGAAGATATAGACAGACTAGATGCCTCATTTTCTAAAACCTTAACAACAATTCACTTTAATACATGCTTTGAAATGTCTGTTTTCTTTATGCAGCTTTTATGCAGCCCGTATATCCTTCTCAACCTTCTCCAGTATATAGAACGGTAAGTCAGAAACCACTTGTATTGTTCTACTGACTTGTCACCTTAGTGTGTGTGTGTGTGTGTGTGTGTGTGTGTGTGTGTGTGTGTGTGTGTGTGTGTGTGTGTGTGTGTACTGGGGCTTGAACTCAGGTCCTAACTCTATCATTTGAACCATACCTCACATCTTTACTCCCAGCAGATTTTTTTTAGTGTTCTGATTTTCTTTGAAATCCACTAGTATTTATTGAGCACTTATTACATATTTCACCCTTCAGAAATTACAATTCAAACTAGAGACGGGAAGAGGGTCTCTCTCTCTCTCTCTCTTTCTCCCCACCCCGCCCTTTTTTTCCCCTCGGGTGTGTGCTGGTACTGGCTTCATCTCAGGGCCTGGGCACTGTCACTTAGTTTTTTTACTCAAGGCTAATGTTCTACCACTTGAGACACAGCTTCACTTTTGGCTTTTTGGTGATTAATTAGAGATAAGAGTCCCATAGACTTTGCTGCCCAGGTTGGCTTTGAATGATCATTCTCAGGTCTCAGCCTCCTGAGTAGCTAGGATTGCAACATGAGCCACTGGTGCCAATCTTCAGGTCACCCTTTAATCACATTATCCTTTTCTCTTTTCTAGCCAAATTGTGCTCAGTATAGGCTGCCAGGATGCCCCAGGGACCTTAACCCAGTCTGTGGAAGTGACATGGCCACTTATGCCAATGAATGTACTCTGTGCTTGAAAATCTGGTAACATGATTTTTTATCTATCTATCTAGGTATTTATCTGTGGCAGTAATGGGGCTTGAATTCAGGACCTCATGCTTTCACTTGGCTTTTTTTTTTGTTCAAAGCTGGTGCTCTAGCACTTGAGTCACACCTCCACTTATGGCTTTTCTAATTGGAAATTAGAGTCTTTTAGATTTGTCTGCCCAAGCTGACTTTTAACTGAGATCTTCAGATCTTAGCCACCCGAATAGCTAGGATTACAGGTATGAGTCACCAGCACCCAGCTGTGTAACATTATTTTAAAGCTACAGACTAAGTTTTGTTTCTTTGCACTTTTTTGTATTTTTGGTGGCCTTGGGATTTGGACATGAGACTTCTTGCTCACTAGCCAAGTGTTCTGTCACTTGAGCCACAGTTTTCTTCTTTTCTTTCTTGGAAAGAGTCACTTTCCAAAAAAGGGGACTCTTCTCGTATATTAGATTCACATGTCACACAAGTAGTTCTTTCTCAGTCTTCAGACTGACATTTAAGACGATGCGTTTTCCAGGTCCAAGATAGTGAAATGTGTGATTCACCAACTGTAGACCACGTAATCAAGGCAACTTGCTATCTATGAAAGCACAATTTTCTTCCATTGAGAACATATTTAAAGTTGAGGAATGGTTCAAGTGGTAGAGAAACTTCCTAGTAAGCACAAAGAGTTGAGTTCAAATCCTAGGGCTGCCAAAAGCCAAAAGTTGTTAAGAGCGTATTGAAAGCTGGTGGCACATTCATGTAATCCCAGTACAGCACTCTGAAGGCTGAGGGAGAAGGATCTTAGTTTGAAGCCAGCCTGAGCTACACACTGAGTTTGAGCTAGTCTGGGTAATGTAATAAGATACTATATCAGTATAAGAGAGAAAGAGAATTAGGGAGATAAGAAAAGAAAGAAGAGGAAGAGGAAAAGAGGGAGAAGAAAGAGAGAATAGAGGTTGGGGAAGTGTAGCACAGTGGTAGAACATTTGTCTTGGCAGCATGCTTGAGGCCTGGGGTTCAATCCACAGCAGTAGGTCACGTACACTCACACAAATTAAAACCACATTGGAGGGGCTGGGACAGTGGCTCAGGGTAGAATGCTTGCCTTGCATGCATGAGGCCTTGGGTTTGATTCCTCAGCATCACATTAGCAGAAAAAGGCAGAAGTAGTGCTGTGGCTCAAGTGGTAGAGTGCTAGCCTTGAGCTGAAGAGCTCAGGGACAGTGCCCAGGCCCAGAGCTCAGGCTCCATGACCAACCAACCAACCAACCAATGAACAAAAAACAATATTGGAGAGTTAAATTCTGTGGGTTGTTTCATTTTCTTTTAAGTTAAGAGGATGTGGAAACTGGGCATTATTACAGGCTCATGCCTGTAATCCTAACTACTTAGGAGGCTGAGGTCTGAAGGTCTTGGTTCAAAAACCATCCTGGGCCGAAAAGTTCATGAGATTCTTGCAAGGCAAGCACTCTACCACTGAGCCACCTTTCCAGTCCCGAGATTCTTTCTTTAATCACCCAAAACCCAGAAGTGGAGTTATAGTTCTATGATAACAGCAATGAGGAACCAGCACTTATTAAAGTGCACACAATAGGGTGCTCAGTACTGTGTGCTACTGTGCTGTTCATATAGCATACCTGAACAGGTATGCTGCTTGGCATTGCAAGGTCCATTCTCTCACTCAAATCTTCTCTTTGAGCTTCTTAGGAGACTAGGCCTGGTTCCTTAGGATTAGGAAAAACATGATACAGTGGGGCAGTGATATTCTTCAGATATTTAGATATTCTTAGATATTGGTGGTGTTCTTAGATATTTCTTTTTTTCCTTTCACTTTTCTTTTTTGCCAGTCTTGGGGCTTGAACTCAGGGCCTGGGCGCTGTCCCTGAGCCTCTTTGTACTCAAGGCTAGTGCTCTACCACTTGAGCCACAGCACCACTTCTGGCTTTTTCCAAATAGTTCATTGGAGATAAGAATCTCACAGACTTTCTTCCTGGGGCTGGCTTTGAATAGCAATCCTCAGACCTCAGCCTCCTGAGTAACTAGGATTATAAGCATGAGCCACCAGCACCTGGTTAGATATTTCTTAAATACAAGATTAAGTAACTGTAGCCTGGAAGTAATCTAATGCAGATAATGAGACGGTTTCTGTCTGGTAGGTAATATCATTTTTCTGCTTGTTCAATTCATAGGGAGGATGGTCATGATATTAAAATCATCCGCAATGAACCGTGCTGACTGAGGCAGTTTCAGAAGACAGGGTGGAGAGACCATCTTTTCCCATACCCCACAGATCTATTCCCTGCATTAACTTTTTTTTTTCTATATTTCTTCGTATAAGATTGTTAACCCACCTTTTCTGGGAGGAGGTATGAAAGACAGACAGGTGTAGTGATGGATAATTAAAACCAGTCCTGCTTTTTGGCTTCTGCCCTTTAGCTCATTGCTTTATTTACTTAGAATAAAACCCAAATTAAGCTAGGCACTGCCTAGAATCCTAGCTATTCAGGAGGCCGAGATTTGCAGATTGCAGGTAGAAGCCAGCTCAGGAAGGAAAGTCCATGAGACTCCCATCTCCAGTGAACTACTAAGAGCCAGAAGTGGAACTGAGGCTCAAGTGGTAGAACACCATCCTTGAACAAAAAAGGTAAGGGACAATGCCCAGGCACTGAGTTCAAGATCCCAATACTGACACACATACACACAAACCAAAATTAAATCCAGTTGTAGTTGTTTTCTGTTGAAAATGCCATTCCCATATAAGGGAGCAGAATTGACCTCCATGCCATTTTAGAATTTTCCACGGAGCCTCAAAATTAAATGGACATTGTATACTTCAACAGGAGGAAAGAAAATAAATTCATGTAATGCAATTTTTATGTGATCTAGCTGCCTTCAATAAGGAAGTTACTCAAAAACGAATTTAGAGAGGAACTCTTAAGAACTGAACTAGCCAGAGGTCT
Organism: Dipodomys merriami; assembly: GCF_024711535.1. Taxonomy (NCBI): domain Eukaryota; kingdom Metazoa; phylum Chordata; class Mammalia; order Rodentia; family Heteromyidae; genus Dipodomys; species Dipodomys merriami. Next base: position 34,068,985 of record NW_027206512.1, on the reverse strand, counting down.
CAATGATAAGCCACTAGGTAAAGGAACTAGAGTAGTGCTATGATAAGAACTCTACACAGAAGCACAACTCCAGCACTAGTTTCTGCTTGCTTTTTCTCCATTACTGCGGTTTGAATGCAGGGCTTGGAACAGTTCCTTAGCATTTTTGCCCAAGGCTGGTGCTCTACTACTTGAGCCATAGTTCTACTTCCAATTTTTTGATGGTTAAAAGGAGATAAGACTCTCATGGACTTTCCTACCTGGGCTGGCTTCTAGCTATGATCCTCATATCTCAGCCTCCTGCTGCAAGTATTTTTTTTCACATCTAAAGCAAATGATTTTTATTTTAGAAGTAATTTTAACCAAAAGCATATAATTGTTTATAAAATAACTTTATAGCCTTTCATCATAAATACTTCTCTGCAGTCCCAAAAGTAAATTCATTTTCACATCTGAATGTCTTAAATGTATCTAAACCACTCATTGTCCTTCTGCATTCTGCTTCTCAGAAAGTACTTTTGAGGTAGATCTGTTGCCGATCATTTTCCTTTTCCTTTTGTCAGAAGCAGGTGATTTTGAGTCCAGGACCTTTTTCTTTTTCTTCAAACAGCTAAGAGGATTGGGGCCACTTATTTTCCTGAGCTTTTTTCTTCTTCTCTGTTCAGGATTTTTCACTAAACCTTGCTCCTCTTTGAGCTGCTTGATATTTTGTTTATCATGCATGGAGACAAGCTGACCTGACTGGACAGATTTTACAAAGGCAATTGTTTTGGGAGAAGGTTTGTCCAATACTATAGTATTCTGAATAATAAACATGAGAGGCACTCCAGGCTGCTTCTTTACCTTCACAGATAAATTCTGATCCTGGGTTGCTACAAAATAATGGTGAGGATTCCCTTCCTCCACCATGGAAAGCAGACATTCTGATCCAGTCACTGAGTTCTTGAAATGGGGACAATTTCGAACCTGGCATTTCTGTGCAATGAGTTTTGCCCCATATAAGTCCTTTCCCAATGCTTCTAACTCCTTCAACACACATCTGGTGGTACACAGCTGCGTCTTCCCCATAAGGTAGCGGGGCATCTGCTCCCACATCTGCTCCCACAGCTGGACACAGCCCCTCAGCACCGCCTGACAGAAAGTGCCATCCAGCTCATGGACTCCAAAATTGTTGCGAAAGAAGCCAAGATGCTTCTTGGCGTGTTTCTGCCTGGTGATCTTCACAGCCAACTCATCTGGACCGACGCTACCTGCTGCAAGTATTATAGGCCTGTAGCACATGCTTCTTTTCTTTTTTCTTTTTTTGTCAGTCTTGGAGCTTGCATTCTGGGTCTAGGCGCTGTCCCTGCGCTCTTCAGCTCAAGGCGAGCGCTCTACCTCTTGAGTCACAGCGCCACTTCCAGTTTTCTAGTGGTTTGTTGGAGATCAGAGTCTCACGGATTTTCTGCCCAGGCTGGCTTTGAACTGTGATCCTCAGATCTCAGCCTCCTCAGTAGCTAAGATTATAGGCATGAGCCAATGGCACCTGGCCACCTGCTTTTTTTTCTTTTCAAAAAATTTTCCTTTGCTTGGTGCAGGTGGCTCATCCCTGTAATCCTAGCTCCTCAGGAGGCTGAGATCTGAGGATTGCAGTTCAAAGCCAGCCCAGGCAGGAAAGTCCATGGGACTCTTATCTCCAATTAACCACCAGAAAACCGGAAGTGGCAGTGTGGCTCAAGTGGTAGAGCACTCACCTTGAGCTGAAGCGTTGAGGGACAGCACCCAGGCCCATAGTTCAAGTACCACGACTGACAAAAATAAATAAATTTTTAAAAATCATTTTTAAAATCTATATAAGAAAGGTAATGTACGTAGGGGTTACCATTATATAATGCTCCAGGATTTTTCTAAGAACTCCTCTGAGAGAAGACATAACAGGTTCACAAAGGCAAAAACAGAGTTGTCTAAGGTTATAGCATACTTCTAAAACTGATGTTCATGCCTGTAACCCTAGCTACTTGTGAGAATGAGAGCCAAGCATTATTGGTCAAAGCCAGCTGAGCAGAAAAGTCCGAGAAACTCTTACACTTCTAATTCACCTGCAAGAAGCTGCAAGTGGAGATGAGGTTCAAGCCATAGAGCACCATCCTTGTGTAAAAATGCTAAGAGTGCAAGTTATTAAGTTTAATCTTCAGTACCTGTACAAACAAAACAAAACCCCAAACCTGGAAGCCTTCATCTCCAAATTCTCTGTCCTCAGAGGCAATGGAGCAAGAAGTTACTATTTATGGTTTTTTTTTTTTTTTGGTCAGTCATGGGACTTGAACTCTGGGCCTGTGCGCTGTCTCTGAGCTCTTCAGCTCAAGGCAAGCACTCTACCACTTGAGCCACAGCACCACTTCTGGTTTTCTAGTGGTTTATTGGAGATAAGAGTCTCATGGACTTTTCTGCCCAGGCTGGCTTTGAACCATGATCCTCAGATCTCAGCTTCCTGAGTAGCTAGGATTACAGGCGTGAACCACCGGCGCCTGGCAATTCTTAATTTTTTAAAAGAATGGCATAGTATCCTATACTAATGCTGATCATTTTGTATTCATTAAATAATGCTGCAGTGTCATCTCAGCACACCCATCCTTTTTATTTGTGTAAGCATTCTATAGAAGTACATCATGGGCAGAGTTAGAACACTGGAAGATTGCCAGCTTTCTTCCTGATAGTAATATACACATCCACTTGCTCTCCAGGAAATGAGCATCCATCTCTTTGCTGCACCACTACTAGTTGATAAGAGCAAAAGCACCCAACCATCAATTCTGCAAGGTTAGAATCCATTTTTGTTGTGGGGCCACACTTGTGGCAGTCAACATTTGTGGAGGGTTGAGCTGAAATCAATTCTGTTCTACTGGCTTCTGTACTCTGTGGCCAGGTTTAGGAAGGTAAGGACATTTTGCACAGGAGTCTGAACTTCAGGCAACAAAACAGGCAGCATGCTTAGATATAAATCACCAATCATCAGATATACTGCAACTTAGATTTGTACTCATCATTTTTTAATGTTTTGGTGCAGGTACTCAGGGCCTGGGCAATGTCTGCTAGCTTTATCACTAAAGGCTGTCGCACTACCAGTTAAGCCACAACTCTACCTCTGGCTTTTTGGTAGTTAACTGGAGACACAAATCTCATATCCCAGGCTGTCTTTGAACCTCAATCCTCAGATCATGGTCTCTTGAGTAGCTAGATTACAGGTGGGAGCCATAGTGCCTGGCTTATAACCTATCATCTTTCCTTTTAGAAGTATTGTCATGAAAGAACCATGGGGTGATTTACCTTTAGAGGTCTGTAGTCCAATAGTTCTAGAAGAAAGTTCTCTGTACAGAGATCTCATCCATCTGCTGATCATGGTGTCTTCAGGGCTTTGGACAGGGTCTGGTGCAGTACACATTTGTCAAATGAAGACATGGGAAAAATAGCCCATGGAGACTCATAAAATAACGACAAGAAAACCACTAACCCTATGCCTTCTCAGAGAGCATGCAAGATACCTCAACATGCCACAAGATACCACATATCACCAGGGGAAACAATGGCTTGGCCATTAAATTTTATTTTCTCTCTTTGTTACTCTGCCTGGATGCTCTTGGACAGTACCAGGGGAAAACTTAAAAACTGAGTTGGGGGACTAGAGGCATGGCTCAGGTAGTAGAGCACCAGCCAATGCACAAATGCAAGTGTCAGCAAGTTTCAGTCCTGGTCTTGAACAAAAACAAAAACTAACTTGGAGAAGAATGGGGGAAAAAAATGGAAGGGTTCAAATTAAGATGCAATATACTCATAATCTCACATCTACTTAATACTATAACTACTTAATAACTGATTTCTTTTTGTTTACGTCTTTGCTAAAGGAGACACGTTTTGTTGTTGTTTGAGATAAGGCTTTCCCTAGTTTATGCTATTGTTGAACTTGTGATCTTCCTGCCTCAGCCTCCTGAGTGCTGGGATTACAGGTGTGTATGCCACAACTAGCTGATGCACAGTTTTCCTGATCATTTGTGTATTAAACATTTGTGATATGGACTATAGGATGAGCCATGGGAATACAATGGTGATTGAAACATAGCCCATATCCAAGCAGAACTTCCAGGACCATTCCTTTGTATTCTCTGAAGAACAGAGCAATTCTCATTTTTGAAGACCAAGAATCTGACACTTGCTATCAACCATCAATTCTACAAGGTTAGAATCCATTTTTGTTGTGGGGCCACACTTGTGGCAGTCAGCATTTGTGGAGGGTTGAGCTGAAATCAATTCTGTTCTACTGACTTCTGTACTCTGGCCAGGTTTAGGAAGGTAAGGACATTTTGTACAGGAGTCTGAACTTCAGGCAACAAAACAGGCAGCATGCTTAGATATAAATCACCAGTCACCAGGTACATACACCAGCAGATGCTGAGGGTGAAGTCTCCTAGATCATGAGCTTCAAAGGAAAGGAGCCTATATTTTGCTGTATGGGAGCATCCATCATTATAAAGAAATCACTTTTTTCTTGACAAGGTCTCACTATATACTTTCAGCTGGCCTCAAATTCATGAACCTCTTGGCTCACCCTCCTAAAAACTGGAATTACAGGTATGCACCACCACATGTGGCTAAAATACTACCCTCTATTATATGTATATTTATGTGTGTGTGTGAGTGTATATATATATATATATACATATATATGTCTATCTATCTATCTATCTATCTATCTATCTATCTATCTATCTATCTATCTATCTGTCTGTCTGTCTGTCTGTCTGTCTGTCTGTCTGTCTGTCTGTCTGTCTGTCTATCTATCCTCTTTGGAGAATATAGAGGAATGGTCCTGGAAGTTGTGGGCTGTTTCAATCACCATTGTATTCCCATGGCTCATCCTACAATCCACATCACAAATGTTTAATATACAAATGAACAATCAGGAAAACTGTGCATCCCCAGCCAGGTATGGCATGTATACCTATAATCCTAGCACTCAAGAGGCTGAGGCAGGAAAATCACAAGTTCAACTATGTATATAGTTATAGTTAATATAGTTGTTGGCCAGTTCTGAGGCTTGAGCTCAGGGTCTAAGCACTGTCCCTGAGTGTTTTTGTGCTCAAGACCAAGGCTCTACCACTTGAGCCCTGGCACAAATTCTGGCCTTTTCTGAATAGTTTATTGGAGATAAGAGTCTCTCAGCCTTTTCTGCCTGGGCTGGCTTGGAACCATGATCCTTAGATCTCAGCCCCCTGAGTAGTTAGGTAGTAGTACAGGCATGAGCCACCAGAACGTGGCTATGTTGTATATTTTTAAGGGAAAAATGCAAAATTGCTTGATAGTATTTTAGCAGTTGATCTTCTTATTGTAAAGACAACCATGCTTATATGACATGATAAAATTGGATCACATAGTTCTTGTGACATTTTTCCATTTCCAAGTAAAAACAGGTTTGGGGAAGAAATATAACATTAATGAGATTTAATAAATGTGCTCCAATTTTTTTCCAGGCTAATGTATTATTAATGATCATAAAAACTTTTAAAAAGTTGGGGTAAAAGGAAAAGAAGAAAGATTGTAATTTAAAAAGTCACGAGAGCTGGCAATGTGGCTTGGCGGTAGAGTGCTTGCCTAGCATGCATGAAGCCCTGGGTTCGATTCCTCAGCACCACATAAACAGAAAAAGCTGGAAGTGGCACTGTGGCTCAAGTGGGAAAATGCTAGCCTTGAGCAAAAGCAGCTCAGGGACAGTGTTCAGGCCCTGAGTTCAAGCCCCAGGACTGGCAAAAAAAATAGTCATGAGATGAGGGAAATTTTATTAATCTAACAAATCTAAGAGCCAGAAATAACCCACCATTAATAATCATCTTCACGAGGTTGGTGGCCTAATACAGGTCCCCTCTTGGAATAATTGACAGGGCAGTCGCCAGGGGGCAGTGGCTCCCTTCCCGCCAAGTGCTTGTGGCCTGAGCCATCTCTTAACCTAGGATAAAATTTCATTTGTCCCTACCCATCCTTCAGTCCATGGTCTTTCATCCTGAAATATAATGCCCCAGGCATCGCTTCAGATATTGTATAATAACAGCACTCAAAATTTCTTTGGCTGAGTGGTCTTAGTTTTCTCTTTGTAAGGCACTTTTATGTGTCATTTGAACAGTTTGACTTTTGACTCCTACTTTAATTATCTCGATCTTTGACAATAAGAATGCTACCATAGTGGCTAATACTAATATGAAAAAGCTTCCTCAATAAAGCTTGACACTTAAACATGGCTGCAGGAGAATCTCGAGTTCGAGGCCAAAATTTGAGACTAGGTGATGTAGACCCTGTCACAACAAGAAAACAACAAAACACGGAGTCAGGTGCTGGTGTCTCATGCCTGAAATCCTAGCTACCCGGGAGGCTGAGATCTGGAGGACTAAAGTTCAGAGCCAGCCAGATCAAAAAAGTCTGGAGAGATTATCCACCTCTAAAATAATCAGCAAAAAGTGGAGCTGGGGGCATGACAAAATTAAGAATTACCCAGAATTTGTTCCCTCCCTACAAGTTGGCCCATATGACCTTTGTGAAGTAGGGATGTAGCTTATGTGAGAGTGTGGCACAATAAAGCAGAGCAAGAGCTCAAACTCTGAGTTCAAACACACACACACACACATTTGAGTTTAATAATTCAGCTATTGTTGCAACTAGTGTTTCACTCAGGTCCCATTAAGGCAAATGCTGTTTCTGACTCAGTAGATTTTGAGTGGGCTCAATAATAGAGTTTTTATTTAATTTTAAATTAACATTTTTTTTCTAGTACTAAGGCTTAAACTGGACAATTCCTTAGTTTTTTTCACACACGGCTGGTGCTCTATCACTAGAGCCAGAGCTCTACTTCTGACTTTTGGGTGGTTAATTGGGACTTTCCTGCCCAAGCTGGCTTTGTATCACAATCCTGGGATCTCAGCCTGCTGAGAATTTAAGATGATAGATATGAGCCATCGGTGCCTGACTTAACAGAATATTTTAAATCAGAGCTTCCAATGGATTCCCTGAAATCCAATTATTGTACAAATAGACTAATTTATTGATTGAGCATCTACCTCTATGTCAGAGAGGTATTGTGGATATTAAAAACTATGCAGGGTGCTGGAGGCTCATGCCTGTAATCCTAAATGCTCAGGAGATTGAGATCTGATTGCTGAGGTTCAAAGCCAGCCTGGTTGAGATTCATATCTACAGTTAACAACCAAAAAAGTCAGAAGTGGAGGGGGGGGGGGGAAATGTAGTTGTGGAGATGAGAGGGAAGGGATAGTAGGCGAAAAACAAAGGAGGAGGCAACAATGCTTGATAAGAAATGTACTCATTACCTTGCTCATGTAATTGTAACCCCTCCTCTGTACAGGATTCTCACAATAAAAAACTCATTTAAAAAAAAAAAAGCCAGAAGTGGAGCTATGGTTCAACTGGCAGAGTGCTAGCCTTGAGCAAAAGAAGCGCAGGGACAGTGCCCAGGCCCTGAGTTTAAACCTCATGACTGGCACAAGAAGAAAAAAACAACAAAAAACAAAACAAAACAAGAGGGGATGATTTACTGATTAAAACCCATTCTGGAGCCAGGGAGTTTGGTTTCAAATTCCAACACACTTCTTACTAGTTGCTGGACTACTTTGGGCCTCAGTTTACTCAACTATAAAGGTATGAATAATTGCTCCTAACTGATAAAGACCCCAGGAGAGTTCACATTGATGAAGAGCAGAGCAGTAGTTATCAGGTACATTGTATCTTATGAATATACCATGCACAAAGCTGTGTATTTTGTACACAGCAAGAAGTGCTCTGAGGAAGGTCTGAGAGAGGAGCTGGCCTTGGCTTCAGGAAGGTGCATGATAGCTTACCATCTAGCTGCCCTCCAGGACTGGGTGAGGGAAAAAGCTAGCTGTTTCTACTCTTCCTTCTTATAACTGCTGCTGAGCAAACAAACACCATTACGATAACATATAATTACCATAAATGGCCTTCTACACCTTTCTATCATTGTAAGCAATAGTGAAACTTGTTCAGGGACCACCTATTTGAACTTTATGAGGCACAGGTAATCATTTATGGGAAAATAAGGTTGGGCACCAGTCCTGCCGTTTGAGACTGGGGTGGGGGCCCCTTATGTGCTGGATGTGGCGTTTCGATTGACATAAGCACACTCTATGGTGCTTGAACTGCAATGTATTGCTTGGAGCAAATCCTTATCATTAAGAAAGGGATAACTGTGCCTATATTCTTTTTTTCTTTTCTTTTTTTTTTTTGGCTGTGGGGCTTGAACTCTGGCCTGGGCGCTGTCCCTGAGCTCTTCAGCTCAAAGCTAGAGCTCTACTACTTGGAGCCACACCACCACTTCCATTTTTCTGTGGTTTATTAGAGATAAGAGTCTCATGGACTTTCCTGAGATTCTCTTCCCCTTGCTTGATAAGACACTGATTATATGAGAACAATGGGCTGCTCAACCATCTTTACAGAAAATTCCAGAACACACTTGGATCCTGCCTGTAGAAGTTTTGCAGAGCCGTTGGGGAGGAAGGAGGAGGGAGGGGAGAGAGAGAGACAGAGACAGAGACACAGAGAGAGTTCCTGCACAGTAATTAACAGTTCAGCAGTGTCTTCTCATCGGAAAACTCAAGCCTCCAAGTTACTTGCTTTCACGCAATCGGGTTGGCTCCGGCAAATCTGTCTTATCTCATTGCTCCTGGCAATCGAGTTTATGCATCTAATTCTTGAAGCCAACTTCTATGCATTATGGTCTCCTAATTACACAGTTTCTCTGTATCACAAGAGTAGGACGTGATTTGGCAAGCTGGTGCATGCCCTAGGGTTTGCTTCTGCTGCAGTCCATCCCAGCTATCTTCCTTCCCTGGAGACAGAAGGCTGCTGGCAAGCAGGCCAGGACAATTCCCACAGCACCAGTGACTAATGTGAAGGAGGCATGGGGTGGGGGTGGGGGGGAAAGCACCTCTGATCTTTCTCAAATTCCTCCCACATCCAGATTCACATCTTGCCTTGTATAGACACAGGAGGCCCTGAGAGAACAGTAAAGTCCATGAGCCTGCATCCCAGGCCCTCCACTCTATTTCTTCACTTCAGAAGTCCCCTTACCAGTCTCCCTCCCTGTACCATCTACTTCTTTTTTTGGGGCGGGGGGGGGGGGGAGGTCCGGTCATGGGGTCTGAACTCTGGGCCTGGGCACTGTCCCTCAACTCTTCAGCTCAAGGCTAGCGCTCTACCACTTGAGCCACAGCGCCACTTCCGTTTTTTTTTCTTTTTTGCTTATGTGGTGCTGAGGAATTGAACCCAGGGCCTCATGCATGCAAGGCAAGCGCTCTACTACTGAGCCACCTTCCCAGCCCCCCCCTCCCCCATCTACTTCTTTTTTCAGTACTGGGGTTTCAACTTAGGGCCTGGGTGCTGTCCATGAGCTATTTGCTCAAAGTTAGCCCTCTACCACTGAGCCACAGCTCCACTTCTAGCTTTTTGGTGGTTAATCATAGATAAGAATCTATCTCATGGCTTTTCCTGTCTGGGCTGGCTTTGAACTGAGATCCTCAGATCTCAGCCTTCTCAGTAACTGGTGCCTGGCTACCATCTATATATTTCTTACTTAAAACACAAAAAAAGCTTCTGAAGGTTTTTTTTTTTCTTTTTTTTTGGCATTCAAAGGGATGATAAAAGGGGAATAGCAACTCCAAGTATTTCTTTCCCCAAATGTATTTCCATTTAGCAAGGAATTAAAATGTGAGAGCATGGATGGACAGCAGACTATCAAATATGACCCCAGTAGCACGTGGGGGGCAGATGGACAGCTTGTAGTTGGGTCTTATATCATGTTTTAGAGGCAAAGGTCATATCTACCTTCACTAAAACTAGGCATGTCCACAGGCTTCATGGAAAAAAAAATGCCTCATTTCTTTTGGGTTTAATCCTATACTGATTGCTTAGCCCTCAGCAGAGTTCTCTGGGATCTTCTAACCTGGACTTTTCCACAGACTGCCTTCTCACTACTCCCATTACTTCTCTTCTGTCCAAAACACATCGGAAGATCTGGTAGATGGACTGTAACCATATATAATCACCCCACACCTGAGGTGCTTGGCAGACTGGATGGTCCTGCCTAGAGAGGTATCAGGGGCTGAGTCCATGAACATCCAACACGGCTCTCTGTATGTCAGAGCCCACTGTCAGTGCTGAGGAATCAGCCATGAAAAGACATGGTGGTCCCCATGAGAAGCTGATGGTCCAATGAGAGACCATCATGTGAACAAAGAATTATTGTACACTGAGCAAATTCTAAGATGTATTCTTTTTTTTTTTTTAAATTGTTATTTGAAGGTGATGTACAGAGGAATTACAGCGTCATGGGTCAGATGATGAGTACATTTCTTTTGGGACATTGTAAGATATTCTTGATGATCAGGAAACAGCACTTAATTTTCATTGTAAGTAAATTTGATTTTTTTTTTTTGGTCGGTTGTGGGGCTTGAACTCTGGGATTGGGCACTGTCCTTCTGTGCTTCAGCTCAAGGTGAGTGCCCTACTGCTTGAGCCACAGCGCCACTTATGGTTTTCTAGTGGTTTATTGGAGATAAGAGTCTCACAGACTTTCCTGCCCGGGCTGGCTTTGAACCATGATCCTCAGATCTCAGCCTCCTGAGTAGCTAGGATTACAGGCGTGAGCCACCGGTGCCTGGCTATAAATTTGATTTTTTTTTGAAAGAGTTCCACTGGGAATTGTTCACACATACTAGACATATATTGTATCACTGAGCTACCTCCCCAAACTCTGTAACCTGATTTTTAACCTGAGTATATCATACACACACACACACACACACACACACACACACACACACACACACACACACACACACACACACACACACACACACACACACACACCTACCTAATGGCAGAGAAGTAATCCTAGCCAACAGGGTCTTCTCAGCCAATCAAACTCTTGTTTGTCTCCTTTACCCCTAGTTTGGCATCTCTTTTCTGAGGGTTGGTGGTGGTGTGTGCTAGGAGAGAGAAGACTAGCTGGTACAGGGCTTGATGGCTAGATTCTGTCTGGTCCTTGGTAGTCCTTTATTTTGCCCACTGGAGTCTCCAAGGGATTACCTGCTACCATATCACCCTTCTTGCTAATTCTGTCTTCCTTACCTCAGGGTCCTCCACTGGAAGTTACCTTCACTCTTTTCCCAGGGCACAAGAAATATTTAGCTGCTTGTTCACCTGACCCTGAAGCTATATACAAAGCAGTGGGGGTCTTCAGTGCTCTTGATTTCAACACATCTCTAATCAGTTATATATACACTATGTCCCTTCCATGCTGGATGCAGGGACATTATGAAGGGTTTTTTTGTTTGTTTGTTTTGTTTTGTTTTGGTCGTGGGGCTTGAACTCGGCCTGGGCGCTGTTCCTGCGCTCTTCAGCTCAAGGTGCGCATTCGACCACTTGAGCCACAGTGCCACTTCTGGTTTTCTGAGTGGTTTATTGGAGATAAGAATCTCACTATCTTTCTTGCCTGGGCTGACTTTGAACTGAGGTCCTCAGATCTCAGCCTCTTGAGTAGCTAGGATTACAGATGTGAACCACTGGTGCCCAGCTTTTGGATTGTGTGTGTGTGTTTGTGTGTGTGTGTGTGTGTGTGTGTGTGTGTGTGTGTGTGTGTGTGTGTGTTAGAAGTCAGTAGTTATGCACAGATTGAGGGAGGCTAGGAGGAGGGCACAGAATCAGATGAAAAAGTAGAGCCGAGGGGTCAATCAGCTGCACTAGACATTGATGAAAGTGAACTAAGCAACTCAAGGGCAGTGATGGGAGGAAGGGAATGAGAGGGAAAGAGGGCACAGTATACACTAAGTAAAAGGAAAGAAATGCTCGTATCACTTGGTTTGGAAAAAATAGTTGTATTGTCAAAGTTTATAGAGTTTATAGGCTTTATAGACCATGATACTGACAATTCACCTTGTGAAGGTTCAAATGTGTTTTTTAATATTATTTTATTTATTTGTTTGTTTATTTGTCGGTTGTGAGGCTTGAACTCTGGGCCTGGGCATTGTCCCTCAGCTCTTCAGCTCACGGCTAGTGCTTTACCACTTGAGCCACACCGCCACTTCCTAAAATGTGTTTGTGACTTTAGTTAAGTATTACTGTCCCACAATACTGTGAAATTTGTGTAATCACTTAATCTCAGTAAAGAAATTTTTTAAAAAAGTCAGTTGTGGGGCTTGAAGTGAGGGCCTGGGCACTGTTCCTGAGCATTTTCACTCAAGCCCAGCACTCTACCTAGTGGCTAGTGGCTCTTTGAGCCACTTGTGTTTTTCTGGTAAACGATTGAAGATAAGAGCATCTCATGGACTTTCCTGCCCAGGCTGGCTTTGAACCATAATCTTCAGATCTTAGCCTCTTGAGTAGGTAGGATTATAGGTGTGAGCCACTAGTCCGTGGCTTGAAGTTGATATTTAGAAACTAATCCTCCTCTCCTCTCTTCTCTCCTTTCCTCTCTTCTCCATCACTCCCCTTCCCTCTCTCTCCTTTCCTGTCCCCTTTTCCCTTTCCTCCCTTTTTCTCCTCTCCCCTTCTCTTCTCTTTTTACAATCCTGAGGATACAACTCAGGCCCTTGAATATGGTACAAGTACTTGTACCATTGAGCTATATCCTTAGCCCTCGTTTAGTTATGCATTTGTTTGTTTGTTTGCAATAGGGTCCTTCCTTAATTCCAGTTAAGGTTAGTTAAGGCTAGATATATAGGCCTTAAATCACTATGTAATACAGACCAAGTTGAACTCAAGATCCCGCTGAGTGCTGGGGTTATAGGAATGTGGCACTATGCCCAGACTGGAGTTTGTTATTTTCCCTCTACTCTACCTCCAGACTGGGTCTGGAACAAAGTACTTGTCAGGACTGTTCTTGTGTCTCGCCCTTGTCTGGATGATCTTTACCACTGTAGAGTAGGGGAAATCCATCTTTTTATGAGCACAAGTTCTTCCAAATTTACTATTGATAGAAATATCTAAGTATCCTAACTTCTTTGTAGTTTTTCAGCTTCTGATATTCAAAGGCCAGATCTTGATGTGCAAAAGAAGGAATTTTGAGAATCAAAGTATTTTTTCTTTAAGCCACTGAGACCCTGTCTAAATGACAACTACAATAAATATCATAGAATCAAAAGAAAAAGACACATTCACAATTCACTGGACCAAATAGACCAGGAGGAAAACATATCTCAATTTCCAACGAAGGTATAAGAGTTAGAATATATAGCATTTTTTTTCCTGTTTGTTTTCATAATTCTCCCAAGGCTTGAATTTCCTTTCCATAAAACAAGCAACTAAGAAATTTGTTTATTATATATAATTATATATACTCTGTAGAATATAATTACCAAGGTTACTTTAGTAGATGAATGAAGTGATGTCAGTAGTATCCTTTGAAGTCATATAAACAACACTCTCATTTTTCTTTCTCAACATTTTTCCATCATCTCTACAATTAATACATTTCAACATTTGTGGCTTTCACTTTGGACTGAAAAACAAAGCTAGATCTTAAATTTCTTGACCTCTAGATGTAGCCTTTGTGGAACAAGTTTCAAATGACCACTCTGATACAGTCACCCCTATCAAATGCATTCACATTACTTCATACATTGGCAAACAGATGACCACATTTTAGCAAATACAATGCTAATGTTCCTATTTTAAACGTAGAAATTTAACACTACTCTTTGAATTCTTTTTTTCTTTCAGTTCGGCAACTGCTAGAAGTCATTTATTTTTGGAAAATATGGCCATGTATTCACAATGCTTTTCTTGGTACTAAACTATTTAGCATTATTATTTGCCTCGACCTATTCAATAATTTAGCAAGCTAATCTAAGAAAATTTAGAACGTTTTCCAAAGGCATTGAACTTCCAACTGTCTGGCCAACTTGTGAAAAAAAATTCTGAGAAGCTGTCAGGAAAGAGGAAGACATGTATGAGTACAACTCCATCTATCCCACCCAAGTTGAATATTATGTACACAGGTATTTATAAAGTTCTGGTTATTAAGACACACTAGTTATTTGCCTGTGCTGATATGTATCATCTCTGTCTGAGCGGTACACTTGCTTTTTAAGTGCCCTACATTATTAATAACTTTTATTTGGCAACAGCATCATCACCTACATTTCTAACCATATGTCAATAAGGAACTTCTGGTAGAGAGGTTGTACCATGCTTTATGTTTGAATTAACCCATGGTGACCACAATCATCATTAAGTGATGCTGATGTTATGTGAGGGGCTGAGAAATGGGGTAAATATGATAAAAGCATATTATATGTATATATAGAATCACAGTGAAACCCCTTTGCACTAATGCATGCTAACAAAAAATAAAGCCAAAAATACTGCTGATGTTGTGAAAGTAAGTTCTACTAATATTCAGGTGAAACCAATGGGGAATGTGAAGATAGCTTTATCTTCTTTGGTAGCATTAAGTGTTTAGTGAACAATTTAACACATCAGCAGATGGAGTGTATATGAATATAGTTTATAGCCTACAAAATGTTCCATTGTCTTTTTTTTTTTTTTTTTTTTTGGTCAGTTGTGGGGCCTGAACTCTGGCGTGGACGCTGTCCGTCAGCTCTTCAGCTCAAGGTTAGCAGTCTAGGATTTGAGCCACAGGGCCACTTCCGGCTTTTTCTGTTTATGTGGTGCTGAGAATTCGAACCCAGGGCTTCATGCATGCAAGGCAAGCACTCTATCACTGAGCCACCTTCCCAGCCCTCCATTGTCTTTTAAAAATTTTTTTATTTTAGCTGGGCACTGGTGGCTCACATCTGTAATCCTAGCTACTCAGGAGGCTGAGATCTGAGGAACATGATTCAAAGCCAGCCGGGGCAGGGAAGTCTGTGAGACTCTCATCTCCAATTAACCATGAGAAAACCAAAAGTGGCGCTGTGGCTCAAGTGGTAGAGCACTCACCTTGAGCTGAATAGCTCAGGGACAGCGCCCAGGCTCAGAGCTCAAGCCCCACAACTGACCAAAAAAAATTTTTTTTACTGTAAAGATGCTGTACAGAAGATTATATTTACATGAATAGGTAATGAGTACATTTTTTGTCAAGCATTGTTATCTCCTCCTTTGTTGTTCTCCCACTATCCCTTCCCTAACTCCTCTCCCCGCCCCACCCCGAAGTTGTAAAGTTCATTTCCAACATAGTGTCTTGTGAGTATCATTGTTGCAATGGGTCATCCTCTGTCCTTGTTTCAGCATTTTGTTATTCCCCTTCCCCTCCCCAAATTAGATAAATGTATATACAAGATGCAGGGTACCAAAGTCAAGTACAGTGACAAAGGGAATATACTATAGGGAGAAGAACATATAAAGGAAACAAAAAAATCACATAGTACATTAAATACAACAACAACAAAGAAAGGCCTCTTGTGTCCCTATCTTGGGGTTCATTTCGCTTAGCATCATCTTATATGGCCATATGTACATAGATTTTGAGTTTTTCTGCTCATCTGATAAAATTATCCTAGACCTATACTAATTATTGCAAACAAGGGAAACCATGAGACCTATGTTTCTTTGGGTCTGGCTTACTTCATGTAATATGATTTCTTCCAAGTCTTTCCATTTCCTAACAAATGGGGTGGTGTCATTCTTTCTGATGGGAGCATAGAATTCATATATATATGAAAATCTGATATGTATATATATGAAAATTTTCATATATATATATGAAAATCCGATGTATGTGTATATATATACATATATACATATATACATATATACATATATACATATATACATATATACATATCAGATTTTCTTGATCCATTCATCTACTGAGGGGCATCTGGGTTGGTTCCATATCTTAGCTATGGTAAATAATGCTGCAATAAACATAGTTGTGCTGGTAGCTTTTCTATGGCCTTGTTTGTAATTATTTGGGTAAATGCCCAGAATTAGGATGGCTGGGTCATCCATTCTCTTTGCAGCCATGATAGAGCTGCAAAAAATGGAGTTCTTTCTGGGTGTGGGTGGCTCATGTCTATAATCCTAGCTACTCAGGAGGCTGAGATCTGAGGATCCCAGATTGAAGCCCAGCCTTGGCTGGAAAGTTTGTGAGACTCTTCTCTGAAATTAACCACCAAAAAAGCCAGGAATAGAACTGTGACTCAAGTAGAGTGTCAGTCTTGAGTGAAAAAGCTAAGGGACAGTGACTGAGCCCTGAGTTCAAACCCCAGTATTAACACACACACACACACACACACACACACACACACACACACACAGAATTAATTTCTTATCCTGTTTCAAGTGTTCTGAAGAGTCTCTCTCTCATAATAGGCACTTATTGAGTATCTATTGAATAAATAGATGATGGAATGAATATTCTTCCTATAGACCTTATCTGAGGAGATAGGGGCAGGAAGTAGAAAGTTATGAAGACCAAGACAATGGAATTGAAAATGAAGGGAAGGACCTAAGTGGCTGAAGATAACTTGGCAGCCTTACGATATACCTTTGTTACTGCTATTGAGTAACTGGGAATTGGCTATATCCGTTTTTACATATTTAAAGTCAGTTGCTTTGTTTTGTTCTGGCCAGTGCTGGGGTTTGCAGGGTCTTGTTCTTGCTAGGTAAGCACTCTACCACCTGAGCCATGTACATGTGGGTCAGTGGAGACAAAATACTACACTTTTGCTTATGTTGCAAGAACCTATTGTAGATTTCATAGCCACATATGGTAACCCTTGTGGCAGAAATTATTTCCCTTAGGCAGTGATCAAGATGAAGTCTCCTTATTACAAATGCCTGGATAGAAGGTCAGGGTAGAAAAGCTAGCTGTAGGTTACATTCCATTATACCACATTTATATTTTATTCCATACCTATATCTTTAGCTTAATATTTTCAAGTTTTACATTTACATTTTTCCTTTTCTTTCTTCTCCTCTATACTTGCAGAACCTCAATACAGTATGTTACAACAAGGTTAATTTATCTGAATTGTTTCCTATATTGGAGAAAGGCCAAGATTACAGTTAGTAATGGAAGGAAGAAAGAGAACTCTCATTGCCCTAATTTGGGGGCTTAAGCTCTCATGAAAAGACTTTGATCTCACTGACTCTAAGGGGATTCATTGTGGTGGTTTGATCTGAACCTTCATTACAAACTGGTCTTCAAATACTTGAAATACCAAAAAGGCAAACAAATATAATTTTACAGTCATAAGTAGATAAGAGATGCAAGTTCACCTTTTGGGGCAGACTGTCATTTTTCTCTGTGAATTTCATGTGGGACTACTCTGATGAGCACCGTAGTTATAGAACAACACACTCCAAACAGTGTGCTGGGTCCTCTCTGGTGTCTGTCATCAGATGGTGGCCTGGCTGGAAGCTTCAAGGTAGCATCATCTCATCTCTGGAGCCCTGGCAGAGACCATTGCAGAGCTAGGACCTCTCTCTATGGATCTGTCAACTGATGTTGTCTCTTTAGTAGAAGAGTCTGCCCTGTCAACTATTCCTCAAGTTCCAAAGTAGAAGCTTTCTTTAGGTTAGGTCTAGAGCTAGTCCAGTGCCATTTCTGCCACCTATTAGGTAGTGAGTCATGAAGTTAGCCCAGATTCCCTGTGAGAGGGAATTAGACTCCACAGGGTCTAATACCAGGAGCCAAGAAGTGCGAGAGTGTGTGGCTTGGCCAGTACTGGAGAAAGAAAGAGCAAGCTAATAACACAACAATTTGAATAGATATTTTTCCAAAAATAATACACAATGGTCACTAAGTACATGAAAATAGGCAAGTGCAGTCAAAAACCACAATCAAGCTGGGCGCTGGTGGCTCATGCCTGTAATCCTAGCCACTCAGGAGGCTAAGATCTGAGGGTTGCAGTTCAAAGCCAGCCTGGGTGGGAAAGTCTGTGAGAGTCTTAGAACCACCAGAAAAACAGAAGTGGAGTTGTGATTCAAAGTGATAGAACACTAGCCTTGAGCAAAAAGAGCTCAGGGACAGCACCTAGGCCCTGAGTTCTAGCCCCACAACTAAAAAAACCAGCACATACAAATATCCACTATGGTGATCACTATCTGGAAGATGGACTAGCATTAATGAGGATGCACCTTCTTCAAAACTTTCTGCCCAAAAGCTATGAAAATTCTACTGCACTTGGTAAAAATCAGACTCTACCTTCAAGGAGAGACCTCACTCCCTGCAGTGATTCACCTGTCCACACTCAATGAGTAACACTTCCAGTCAGGAAATGTACCTGGTAATTAGTGCCAGGTACTACCTACGTCACTCCTGAAAGAAGGGCTGTTATTAGCCCTTAGACAGTGTGGCCATCTTCCAACTGTCAGCACTCTTTGAGGATTGCTTCCAATGATAAAACCGCCTATTTCATACATAGCGTGAAATTCAAGTCAGGCTATAAAGGCCCAATCTTGTACTGCCGCCCCCACTCCCCTCAGTCCAACAGAGGACAACTCTGCAGGACTATTTCAATTCTAGATTTTTCTGTGGGGTTGATTAAAGCTTTTCCTTGTGTTTGCATCCCAACTCAACCATATCAAGCATGCATGTTGGGTCTCATCCTCCATTCACCTGTCCTGTTTATCCTACACTGGGTCTCTCCATGGTCTGTAAGCTATCTAAGTCACCAGACACTATAGTGTTTGCCTTATGGCAGTTTAAGTGCAGAAGGAGAATGGCGTGAGGGGAAGACAGAGGAGAGAGGGCAGAAATACCTCCCCTGAATCATGGACTCATCATCTTTGTTGGGTCTCAGTGGGCTGAATGTTGGGTCAGGTCACCTACCCACCAATGGGTCTGTCACTTTCACCAGAGGAAGCAAGGGAGAATGCTACCTTTCTTCTGTTAGAATTCTATTAAGTGATAATGGAGGTGAGTACATGTACTGATACATGACAAACACTTATCCACTCACACTCACCCTGACTGCATTTGTAACTGATGAGGTTAATAAAGTCTCTGGCTTACATCAATGACAGTGTCATGCTTTCATATTGTACTACAATTATGAAAGATGTTACCACTGAGGAAGGGGAAAGGTATGTGAGGCTTCCTTGATTGTTGTCTAGAGCTTCCTCTGACTTACAATTATTTTGAGCAAGTTAGCTGGGCACTGGTGGCTCATGCTTGTAATCTAGCTACTCAGGAAGCTAGGATCTAGAACATCCCTGTTTGAAACTAGCTTGGGCATAAACAAAAAAGTTTACTAGACTCCATCTCCAAAATAATCAGTAGAAAGTAAGGCTAAAGTCCAGCTTATATGATAGCCAGTCTGTAGGCTTTGAGTTCAAACCCCAGTGCCATATCTCATATTGTTATTGTTACTATTCTACCATGGGTATTACAAATCAAGGTTTCAGGCAGTCATGAGCAACTTGGATGGGAGATTCATGGTAGAATCTTCTTTTGCCATAGTACCATTAACAGGTAGCTCAGCTCATGCGGCTGATTTTAAAAAATCAAATGTGGAGCTTGGTGAATTTGAGCTCAGTACCCTCCTCCCCCAAATTTATCCACCATTCTTCAAGGCATTTCCATTTTGTTAGCATAAAAATGCCAGCCTGAAAGAGAACAAGGAAATGAGTCAATTCATCCTGCTGCTTTGGGAGAGTTTTGGTTAGAAAGAACCTGGGCATGGTGGCAGGGTGGGATGCACCACAGTGTGCGTGGCAAAGGCCTCTGGACTTGCATCTCACCTGATACTCTCAGCAGCACAGATACTCACTCTCAGGCACAGAGCCTGAGGCCGAAGGGACTGACCATTCTTTTCAGTGTTTTAGAACAGGGCAGAAGTTTGCTCAGGCTGCCTCTGCTTCCGCTGACATTAGGTCATCTCTCAGCAGCAGGTGACTGGATGTTTTCTGGGATGAAATCAAACTACACTTTCTTGAATAAATATTTGTTATACAAAGAGGCAGAGATGGCACAAATGAGAACCATTTATTCAAACCTCCCACAGCACATTCACGGCACAGCATCAAAGGAAGCAGGGCCAGATGTGTTATTCTCTGAGTGGAAAGCCAACGGTCAGCAGCCTGGACTGTGCCTACCCTTGCTGGGTAATACGAACTTATAAATCATCTCACTCAGAGCTCTGTCAACAGATAGATGTCACAGGTAGAGAGAACAATGGGGAAGGGTTTAATGAAAGGATCTTTAAAGCTGGATAGCTGCGCATGATAGCACGCATCTGCAACTGCAGCACTCAGGAAGCTGACCTAGGAGGATGGTGACTTTCAGGATGGCCCTGTCTCACATAAACAACAAACAAAAGTCATTTGCTTTGGGGATGGAGTTGAGGGAAGCCAATGAGGATTCAGTGGCACCCCCCCAGAGCTCGGCTATCACTCTGAAGGTCTGAAGGGATGGGAAGGGCTGGTCACAAAGTTCAGAGAAAGCAATTGAGATAGACTGGTCAGCAGACATCTGCAGCCAACCTGAAGCCCAGCGGGAAGGTAGTTTGGACACTAAATACCCCTAGTCTCTCTTTTCCTCTTCTCATCTCCTGTGCTAGCTCCCATTTTCCCAACCCAACTTGAAGATGGGGCTGTGAGAATGCTTGTTGATCAAGTTCATGAAGCATAGCACAGGGCAGAAATGGATCTGTGGAGACAATTCCTGGCCTGGCTGGTCCTCCAAAGGAGGATCAGGGGAGGAGAGGAGACATCCTTCCTGCCCATTCTTAGCATAAGGAAACAAAGTTGGAAACAAGGATGTCAGTGGTACTCTTGGGAACGTCAGTTATGGCCCAGATAAATGGATCTTCCATTTTCTTGTCTGCCCCTTGGGCTTCTCACTGCCTCGACACACAACAGCCCTGTGATCAGGTTTGATGAGAATAATTCTACTGTATTTCTGGGGACCAGTGTCACCATCCTACAGCTAGCAAGGGCCACTACAAACTCCATTTTTAACTGTCTAGAGGCTTTGTAATTAAATGAGACAATACCGGAGGTCAGGGGGCTTATTAAGACCATGTCTGGTTGGCATGGTCTTAATATCCCTAGGCCGATGCCTGTAATCTTAGCTACTCAGGTGGCTGAGATTTGGGGATCACAGTTCAAAGCCAGCCTGGGCAAGACAGTTTGCAAAATTCTTATCTCCATTTAACCAGCAAAAAGCTAGAAATGTGGGGTTTGTGGCTCAAGTGGTGAAGAATGGTTCTGGAGTAAAAAAGCTAAGGCAGAGCACTCTGGCGCTGAGTTCAAGCCCTAGTATGGGCACATGCACACATGCCATAAATATTCATACATAGTCTTAATACCACAGTCATTAAAGTGTTTACCTGAAGGGCAGTAGAAGGAAGAGTTTATAGATAACAAGGTGGTGATCGAAGGGAAAGCTTAGGAATTGGTACCCACATTTCTCTCTACTCAGAGAAAGGGGCTCATCTCACCTCAGAGCAACCGCAAGTACTTGTAGAAAATGGGCCAAGGCGCCAGGTGCCGGTGGCTCATGCCTGTAATCCTAGCTATTCAGGAGGCTGAGATCTGAGGATCCCAGTTCAAAGCCAACCTGGGCAGGAAAGTCCATGAAACTCATCTCCAATAAACCACCAGGAAACCAAAAGTGGTGCTATAGCTCAAGTGGTAGAGCGCTAGCCTTGAACTGAAGAGCTGAGGGACAGTGCTCAGGCCCAGAGTTCAAGCCCCATGACTGACAAAAAAGAAAAAAGAAAAGAAAATGGGCAAGGTAGATTTTGTGCTAATTTAGAATTTTGATAATTTGTTCATGATAGGTTTTTAAATTTAATTTCAGTTGTTATAATACCACATTAAAATACTATTTGTCCTACTACAATGTTGTGATATCCTCTTACTCATTTTAACTTAATCCCAGCCCTGTAAGGATCTGAGTTCTTAAAACTGTCTGCTAAGGGTCAGTCAGTCCTTCAGTGAGTTCACCTATTGTGCCTTTTGTTTTTGGTGCCGGTACTAGGGCTTGAACTCAGGGTATCATGTTCTTGCTTAGTTCTTTTGCTCAAGGCTGGTGCTCTACCACTTACTTGAATCACAGTATCACTTTAGGCTTTTTGGTGGTTAACTGGAGATAAGAGTTTCACACGTTTTCTATCATGCTGGCTTCAAATCATGATCCATAGATCTCAGCCTCCTGAGTAGCTAGGATTACAGTTGTGAGTTTCCAGCACCCCTTTCCTTCCTTCCTTCCTTCCTTCCTTCCTTCCTTCCTTCCTTCCTTCCTTCCTTCCTTCCTACCTTCCTTCCTTCCTTCCTTCCTTCCTTCTTCCCTCCCTCCCTCCCTCCCTCCCTCTCTTCCTTCCTTCCTTCCTTCCTTCCTTCTTCCCTCCCTCCCTCCCTCCCTCCCTCTCTTCCTTCCTTCCTTCCTTCCTTCCTTCCTTCCTTCCTTCCTTCCTTCCTTCTTTTTTCCCTTTCCTTCCTTTCCTTCCTTCCTTCCTTTATTTCTGTTTCTTTCTTCTTCTATTATCTTTAGCTGTACAAAGGGGTTTGAATTCAACGTATCCGTTTATGGGTACAGTGGGTCTTATTATTATTTTTATTGAACAAACGGGTTTCAATTCAATAGGTCAGGTTATGAACACAGTGCATGTTTGTTTGTTTTGTGCCAGTCCTGGGACTTGAACTCAGGGCCTGGATGCCCTGTGCTTCTTTTGCTCAAAGCTAGCACTCTACTGCTTGGACTACAGTTCCACTTCTGGCTTTTTTGGGGGGTAGTTTATTGGAGGTAAGAACCTCACAGACTTTCCTGCCCAGGCTGGCTTCCAACTCAATCCTCAGCTCTCTTGGGGTGGGCTAGTACAATGCACCTTGGTCAGTGTCACCTCTTTCATCACTCTCTCTCATCTTTACCAAAGGCAAACATTTTTGCCTATTTTTTTAAAACATGGCTGGTATATAACAAATGTCTCAATACCCTTGTAATTTTCCCCTTGGTATTTTAAAGCTCTGGATGTGACCAAATGCATGCAATGTCCCAGGGTCAACCCCAACTCAAGGACTCAAAACCTTCTCCTGTTCACAAACCAACATTTTTTTTTATTCTGAAGAGTACTTTGTTTTACCCTGAGTAGAAACTAAAATTTAAGTTATGTAAAAACACTTTTTTGAAGTACCACATTGACTTTCTGCACGTCCCTTGGTATTTATTCAAAGTTTTTTTTTTAATAAACTGGTCTGACAGAAACTTCAGGAAGCTAGGGCCCAAGAAAAACAATCAAGTTGGTTAAAAAAAAAAAAGAAAGAGAAAAGAAAGAGCACTTGGGTGCAGCCCTTAAAGAGTACACAGTTCAAAAGCCAGGCCTCTGTAGGAAACCACCTGTTTTAGCTCCCAACTGAGTTTCTCTCCTTCAAGGCCAAGCTCCTGAGGTTACATATACTTTTCCTCCCCCTCCTGATGGTACAACAGGTCACATAGCTGAGGAAAAGAGCATCCTTGGCAGAATATTTGGATGGCAGGAGGTTCTGACTCCTGGAAGAGTTTAGGGGAAGGTAAAGATGGATTTAACTAAGCAGTAGGTTAGTAAGGCCAGCTGGGAAATAAAAAGGCAATAAAATAATTTGTACTGTGTGTGAGCACTTGTGAGTGTGTATGGGGGGGTGAGCGTGCACGTGCGCACGCACATGCACAAGCCAGTACTGGGACTTGAACTCTGTACCTCATGCTCTGGTTTGGCTTTTTTTGCTCAAGGCGAAGTGCTCCACCACTTGAGCCACAGCTCCATTTCTGGCTTTTTGCTGGTTAATTGGAGATAAGAGTCTCATGAAATTTTCTGCTTCAGCTGGCTTCAAACTGCTACTCAGATTAAAATCAGATCTGAGTAGCCTCTTGAATAGCTAGGATTAGAGGTGTGAGCTACCAGTGCTTGGCTTTGTACTTGTACTTTCTTTTAACCCCTGCCCCATCCAAAGCGAGGGAAACAAAGCTTAGACCCTTCTTAGAGACGTTCATGTTTGCCCAAGGATACGTAACCTCTCCACAACAGCGCTCACTGCTTCTCTTCACCTGTCCACATCTCTCCTGCAGGCAAGACCTCGGAACAGGAAGTCTGCTGCTTGTGCCCCCTGAACTGCAAATGTTCTGCCTCTAGCCTGTGGTTAGCCGGAGGATTTTGGTCACTTCCATCTTGTAGCTACCAGAGCTGAAGTTGATATGAGATACCTTTGACATTGGTTCAGCTGGGCAATGGTGCCAGGCAGGTGATAGAGCATGTGTTCCCAATTCTGAATGAGCTAAAAGGATCAGGTGCCTGGAGTTGGGCTGTGAAGCCTTAGTAAACACGAAGCTAGCTTGT
Organism: Dipodomys merriami; assembly: GCF_024711535.1. Classification (NCBI taxonomy): domain Eukaryota; kingdom Metazoa; phylum Chordata; class Mammalia; order Rodentia; family Heteromyidae; genus Dipodomys; species Dipodomys merriami. The sequence goes on along the minus strand of NW_027206512.1, from coordinate 34,044,692 downwards.
TGCCACGAGGCAGAATACACTGTACCCCTAGACTCTAGGAACTGGGCTGAATAGTTGAACTGTTAGCCTTACAGCCCCAACCAGAGGATACAGGGAGGCTCTTCATAACTCTTCCAAGGCAACTGCAAGACGTGAATACAAAGTCAGGTCATAGCCCTCTGTGTAACTGTTCATGCTCCTCATCTTAGATCTTTCTGGATTACACAAGGAGTATCTCTTGAGTCCTATGATTATTAAGTCAGCTTAATTACAATGCTATGTCTCTGGGCTGTGCTGCCAGTGGTCTGCACTGTCTCCCTGTCTATGGAAGTTCAGAGAAAAAAAAATAGAGAAGCACTTCATCCCTTTTTTTTTTTTTTTGTTTTACTCTGTTATTAAGACCTTAAGATCAAGGTACTTGTGGCTCACACCTGTAATCATAGCTACTCAGAACCTGAGATCTCAAGATCCTGGTTCAAAGCTAGACCACGCAGAAAAGCCCGTGAGACTTTTATTTCCAATTAACTACCAGAAAACCAGAAGTGGAGAGCTGTGGATCAAAGTGGTAGAGCGTTAGCCTCGCTTAGGAACAGTGCCCCGGCCCTGAGTTCAAGCCCCATGACTGACAAAAGCAAACAAGCAACAAAAAAAACCCCTAAGAGTAGTGTTGGTCCAAAAACAGTCTTGCCAAAGATATCCACATCGAACCCTAGAAACTATGAATATCACCTTATTAGGAAAAACAATCTTAGCATACAGGATGAGCTGAAGTATCTGGAGATGGTTGGTGTGCGTTCTCCAGGTGGGTCCTATATGCAAGTACGTGTGTCCTAAAGACAAAGAAGGGAAGACCCTTGCACATGGAGGAGCAGGCTCTGACGACAGACAGATGTAGAACGATGTGGTGACCAGACCAGAAATGCCCAGACAGCTATGCCAAGTTGAAGAGTCAGAGGATGGATTGCATTCTAGGCCCCTCTGAAGCACGGTGTTGCTGATACCTTGACTCTGGGCTTGGGGCCGCCATCAAGAGACAAGAAGTTTCCGTGGACCTAGTCATGTTATGTCAGCCTTGGAAATCAAGTATTATTCATATTATCCTCATGTCCCATGTAAATTGTGTGTGTGTGTGTGTGTGTGTGTGTGTGTGTGTGTGTGTATTTGCTTTATCTGGGTGAGTGTTCATGCTATGGCTTGAACCTGGCACATCCCCACCAAAACTCCCAGTGTAGTGGTGTCAGGAAGTGGGGTAGTAGGAGTCTTATGATGGATTAGTGCTTTCTCTGGACCCTGAGTTCTTGGATTCGTTATGCAGAACATTGATTGTTATAAACCAAGTCCATTCCTAAGGTCTTTAACCCTTTAACCACTTTCCACTGTGAGTGGAGGCAACATAAGTCCTTACCTTGCAGCTAGCTGCACAATTTTGGACTTCACCAGTTTTCATAAACCCTTATCCTTTATAAATCACCCAGCCTTGGGTAGTCTACTCTTGAATCAAAATAGCTCATTAGGGTATTGCCCCATCAAGAGTCACACAAAAGCATATGGGGATCCCTTCAAGGTAAGTGGCAGCCACCAAACTCTCCTTAAGTTCACATCTCCACTTTGTCTACCACACATGTGGTAGACAAGTACTCTACCATCCAGCCACACACGCAGCCCTGGAAATAGATATTTTTTAAATGTTGCTAATGTGAACCATAGCACATTCTTCACCTGGGGAGTCGGTTATCTCATAGTCCAGCAATTTTAAATAAAGATATCTCAAGCAACTGGTTAGGTGTTGTAGAAAATTCCTAAACAAAAGATTATACGAATAACAACATGATTGTACTGGGATGCAAGCCTAGTATAAACTTAAGTCTTACGTGCATGCATGTGTGTGTGCATGCATGTATACATGCACACGTGCATGTGCGTGCACACGTGCATGTGCGTGCACACGCGCACGCACACACACACACACACGCACACACACACACTTGTTTTTTTTTTTCATCCTAGGAATTGAACTCAGGGTCTGGGTTTTGTCCCTGAGCTTTTGTGCTCAAAGTTGGCACTCTATCACTTGAGCTACAGCTCCACTTCTGGATTCTCAGTGGTTAATTGGAGATAAAAGAGTCTCACAGAGTTTTCTGCCCCATCTGGCTTTGAAGTGCAATTATGGGAAGCCCATAGTAGAAGGGCCTACCTCTGGCGAAAGCTATTTGCTGCATTATCCTATGGCTGAAGGGGAAAGGCTGAGAACATGTGTAGTACAAGAGGGAAGAGAGCCAAACTTATCCTTTCACCAGGAAGCCACACCTGCAGTCCTGTGCTAACAGCATGAATGGATTCTTGACAGCAGAGCCCCCATAACCACTAAAGGGTCTCACCTGTGAACACTGTCACACTGGGGACTAAGTTTCAAACATACAGTCTTTGGAGGACACATTCACATTCAGATCAGAGCATAAAGTGATCTTTATCCTTTCTTTCTTTCTTCCTTCCTTCCTTCCTTCCTTCCTTCCTTCCTTCCTTCCTTCCTTCCTTCCTTCCTTCCTTCCTTCCTTCTTCATTCCTCCCTTCCTTCCTTCCTTCCTTCTTCATTCCTCCCTCCCTCCTTCCCTTCCTCTCTCCCTTCTTTCCTTCCCTCTTTTTTTTTTTTTTTTGGAGATTGAACCTCACTGGTCTCCATCTCTCAAATTCAAGTGATCCTCCCACCTTAGCCTCCTGAAGGTTGGGATTACATGTATGTGCCACTGTGTGGGGCTTAATCTTGATTTCTTTCATAGCAGAGATTTTTTTTCATAGCATAAACCATATGTAAATGGAATTATATAATAAGATTGTTTGGATTCTTTCACTCAGCATCATTGTGTGAGATTTTTCAATACTGAAATATAGCAGTGCTAAGAGCCTCTCCGCTCCCACCCATTGCATAGCAGAGGGCGCTCCTTTCTCCCTGGGTTTCTCTATTTTAGTAAAAGGAAATCGTTGCTGAACTTCCAAAAAGAAAAAGAAAAAACTCAAATGATAGTAGCTCTAGTTTGTTTTCTCATTGGTGAATAATAGTCCATTGTTTTATGAGCTATCTTTGTAACTTGCCCTTTTTTCTTTTTCTAATATATCTCAGAGAGTTTTTTTTTAAATCTATACATTAAGATATTCTTACACAAAGGCACAATGACTGTATGTCTCTGATCATATAAAATAATATTTATGGGCATTGGCTGCCAGTAGTTTACTCCTGTAATCATAGCTACTAAGGAGGCTGAGATCTGAGGATCGTAGTTTGAAGCCAGGACAGGCAGGAAAGTCTGTGAGACTCTTTTTTTATTTTATTTTATTTTTTGTGTCCGGTCGTGGGGCCTGAACTCTGGGCCTGGGCGCTGTCCGTCAGCTCTTCAGCTCAAGGTTAGCACTCTACCACTTGAGCCACAGCGCCACTTCTGGCTTGTTTTTTTCTGCTTATGTGGTGCTGAGGAATTGAACCCAGGGCCTCATGCATACAAGGCAAGCACTCTACCACTGAGCCACCTTCCCAGCCCTCTGTGAGACTCTTATCACCAGTTAACTACCTGCAAACTAGAAGTGGCACTGTGGTTCAAAATGAGAGAAAAAGGTCAGGGACAGCACCCTAGCCCGAAGACAATAACAAAAATTTTAATGTGTCAAAGTAAACTCGAGGAAATGAAAGTAGGAGTTTTTTTCTTTTCTTTTTGTCTTGTTTGTTTATCTGTCTTGGGAGGACAGGGGGAAGCACAGAAATAGAGTAACTAAAGGTGAACAAATGTAGCAATGATACTAGAAGGAACTGAAAATGAACTGTGCATCTTGTGAATGGAGATAGGAGGGAAAATCTGGAAGAGAACGAAGGAAGGAGTGACATTGTCTAAAAAGAAATGTACTCATTACCTGACTTATGTGACAGTAACCTCTCTGTACATCACCTTTATAATAACAATTAAAAATATATTTAACTAATTAAAAAAAGAGTATCCTCAACTGGGCATGGCGGTACATGCCTGTCATCCTAGCATTTGGAAGACTGGGACAGAGGATTGAGAATTCCTTTTGAGGCAGGGTCTCAAAAAGAAATTCCAGCTGTTGTGTTTTCTATTATGTAGTATTCTATTATGTAGATATAAATCTATTTTTTCTTACTTTATCCCATCTGATGGGAATTCAGCAACAACTTATATTTAAAACTAAGATTTGCTTCTAATAAAACTAATTTCATAGGGCTCTCAGTACATTGGCATTTTCCCATGAAAAACAGCTTTAATTTTTTTAAATTTTATTTTCTTGTAAAGATTTGGTACAGAGAGGTTACAGTTACATCAGTAAGATAATGAGTACAGTTCTTGTGGGGCATTGTTACTCCCTCCTTTGTTTTTCTCCCACTATCCCTTCCCTCCTCTACCTCCCCCACTCCTTTATCTCAAAAGACATATGTGTTCACTTGTAAAAAAATGTGTTTAAATTTTCAGGACACCCAAATTAGTAAGCCTCCAGTTGGTTTGGTCCTGGGATAGGGCAACTAGAGGACTGGAAAACTGGCCAGCCACCCACATGACCTGGGGGAAGAGGAGGGAGAGGTGGGATGGAACTTGAAAAACAGGTTTGTCCTTCTGATTCTACGACTGAACCATTATTCTGGACCAGGTCCATGGCCTGTGAAACCTAATGTCTTTCCAGTTCCTGTCCCTGACCATCTAGGACAGAGGAATTTATTCAAGTGACTTATTAAGCTAATGAGGAAAAGTTGATATTTTACTTCTGTAGTTGGTTTGTAAACATTTCAACAAGAACAGGTGTAATGGAATCAGGTAACAGTGACAGAATATTCTAATTTTTTGATATCTGTGAAGGAAACAGTAATTGATAGCAAGTTTATGCTACAAACACAAAGAATTAGTATGTTAACTTCTGAAGCCAGTTGCTTTCATACATGATGGTGATGATGGTGATGATGATGATGATGATGATGATGATGATGATGATGATGTAGTTATGTAAAAAGGTGACAATTCCACTAGACATTGACGAAAGTGAACTAAGCAACTCAAGGGCCATGATGGGTGGGAGGGAGGGAATGATAGAGAAAGAGGGAACAGTTGACACTAAGCCAAAGGAAAAAGAAGTGTACATATCATCTGATTTAGTAGAAATAGCTCTACTGTTAAAGTTTGTATCAACTTTGTAGATTAAGATAATAATGATTTATCATTGTGAAGATTAAAAGGTGTTTGTGATTCTAGCTAAGTACAACCATGCACAGTACTGTGAAATTTATGTAATCACTTAATCTCAATAAAAAAATATTTGGAGGGAAAAAAGGGCACATGTAAAAAAAAGATTATAACTCCATAAGTCAGGCTATGAGTACAATGCTTCTTGGTCAATGTTACCCCTTCCTTCTGTTCTCCATTCCCTTTTCTCATCTCTACTCTCAAGTTACATAGTACTTTTCTTCAAACTCATTCATTCACAATTATGCTTCAATTTTTTTTCTTGAAAGGGGACACTGCTCTCTCACATCTAATCTATCTACTCTAGAGGCTGAGATCTGAAGATAGAGGTTCAAAGCCAGTCCAGGCAGGAAAGTTCCTGAGACTATTATCTCCAATTAACCACCAAAATGCCGGAAGTAAAGGTATGGCTAAAATGGTAGAATGTCAGCCTTACACACAAAAGCCAAGGAACATTACCAGGCCCTGGGTTCAAGCCTCAGTATTCTCCTCTCTCTCTCTCTCTCTCTCTCTCTCTCTCTCTCTCTCTCTCTCTCTCCCCCTCCCTCTCTCTCTGTCTCTCTCTCTCCCTCCCTCTTTTTCTCTCTCTCTCTCATACACACACACACATACAGGGCTGGGAAGGTGGCTCAGTGGTAGAGCACTTGCCTTGCATGCATAAGGCCCTGGGTTCAATTTCTCAGCACCATATAAGCAAAAAGAAAAAAGCCGGAAGTGGCGCTGTGGCTCAAGTGGTAGAACGCTAGCCTTGAGCTGAAGAGCTGAGGGACAGCGCCCAGGCCCAGAGTTCAGGCCCCACGACCGGACCCAAAAACACACACACACATACACACACATGCATGCATGCATACACAAATTTTTTCTTGAGGTCGTGTATAAATATAACTGAAATGACAAAAGTGTCTCTTGATTTACTATGTGTCCCTTGATCTCTTGATTTACTATGTGATTTATTATTACTATGATTGTTGTTGTTATCAAGTAGTTGTACAAAAATATTTTAATTCCATAAATCAAGTTTCAAATGTGACAAAGATGACAGTTCAAATCAGAAGAAAACAAGGATTTGTTCACAAATATTGCTAAGAAAAGTAAGTGAAATCATCAAGGACAGGGAAGTTCACAGACTTACACTCAAAAGGTAAACATTTACCAAGCGCCCGTAATCCTAGCTACTCCCGAGGCTGAGATCTGAGGATCAAAGCCAGACGGTGCGGGAAAGTCAGTGAGTCTCTTATCCCCAATAAAAACCACTCAGAAAGCTAGGCACTGGCAGCTCACACCTGTAATCCTAGCTACTCGGAGGCTGAGATCTGAAGTTCACAGTTCAAAGCCAGCCTGAGCAGGAAAGTCCATGGGACTCTTATCTCCAATAAACCACAAGAAAACCGGAAGTGGTGCTGTGGCTCAAGTGGTAGAGCACTAGCCTTGAGCTGAAGAGCTGAGGGACAGCACCCAGGCCCAGAGTTCAGGCCCCATGACCCCCCCCAAAAAAAGTATGCATATTATTTCTCTCTGACATACAAGGTCTAATTAAATCGAGATTATAAAGGCAGCTCCACCCCCATAAAGGCACTCAGGATCACAGCTTAGGGTGAAGGTTCCCAAACCGTGCACCAAGTTGTTCCATGGAGTGATCGTGAACTCAGGGACACAGAGATCATTTCAGATTTTTTGAGAAAGACGTTGTTATATGCTTATTCTCTGATACCATACGAATCTTAGCTTGAGGCACTTCACAGTTTCAATGTCAGATTGCACTACTTTCTTTTTTAAAATATAATTTTATTAAGGTGCTGCGCAGAGGGGTTACTATTTCATAAGTGAGGTAATGAGTACATTGCTTTTTTTGGACAATGCCACTCCACCCTTCTCTTTCCTCCAGTTTCCCCCTGTACTACTTTTTTGATGATATCAATTGCTGTGAATCTAGGTTCTCAGTACCTTTTTTTTTTTTTTTTTTTAAGCAAAACATAGAACAGGGAATGAAGGGAGGGGATAGTATCAAATCTGAGGGTTTAAACAATATCCAACAGTTAAAATACGTCCCAAACCTGGGTATCAGTGGCTTGGGCCTGTAATCCTAGCTATTCAGGAGGCTGAGATGTGAGGATAGTGGTTCGAAGCCAGCCAGGGCAGAAAAGCCCAGAAGACTCTTATCTCCAATAAACTACTCAGAAAAAGTGGGAAATGGTGCTGTGGCTACAGCACTAAATAGTAGAGTGCTAGCCTTGAGCACAAAGTGGCTCAGGGATAGCACCCAGGCCCTGAGATCAAGCCCCAGGACCAGCAAAAAATAAAAAAATAAAAATAAAACACATCCTATTACCAATTGATTGCCTTTGTTTCGAAGTGAATAAAAATAGTTTCTTTTAACTATCTTTGCAAAGATAATGGCTAGTGTTAGGAAGTAATTCTCAGAGGATCTGGCATGATTTTTCACACATTATAAGCAGAGGTCCTGAAAGCACATGGTCCAGATCAGCTTTCCAGGATGCTTGTTTGTTAACAGCCGTGGCTGGCAGAGACAGTGACTCCCTGTGGAAGAAAGAGCAGATCGGCTTCCTATCCAGTATAATAGAAGTCACTGCTCAAGTCACCACGCTCATAACACAACTTACTGCATGAACAGCTATTATTTAGCCTTTTTCCCATAGCCCTGTAGGAACCAGGTCTCAGAGAATCAGTTCATGGTGACTGTTTCTGCCATGAGTAATAAGTTCCTTCATCTCTGGCCGTGGAGTTTTGCGTCTTCTGCTAGCATCTATGAGTCTGAGGCAGGCTAACATCAGCTTACAAATATGCAGAATTCTCAGATCCTTCGTGGTACTCATCACTAAGTAGTTAACACTAATTCTTTTTTATTGGGACAAAGCTACTTAGTAAACAGAACTATCAGGCACTCCCTTTTGTGTAGGATCAATGCATGAAGAAGTATGGGAACTTCTGGCTTAGCTCAGTGTTATCGTTCTCTCTCTCTCTCTCTCTCTCTCTCTCACTGTGTGTGTGTGTGTGTGTGTGTGTGTGTGTGTGTGTGTGTGTGTGTGTGTGTGTGTGTGTGTGTGTGTGTGTGTACACTGGTACTAGGGCTTTAACTCAGGCCCTGGGAGCTGTACCTTAGCTTTTTTTTTTTTTTCTTGCTCATTCTGCTGCTTAAGCCATAGCTCAGCTTTGACCTTTCTGTTGGCCAATTGAAAATAAAAATCAGATGGACATTCCTGCTTCTAATTGCAATCCTCAGATCTCAGCCTCCTGAGTTGTTAGGTAGGATCACAGGCCTGGATCATGTGCATCTTGCTTCAATCAAACCCAAATGGGTCCCCATTCAACTTTTCTTTTGCTAATATTAAAAAATGCCTACCATGAATTCATCACTACTCAGTGGTAAGTCAGAGAGGAAAGACAATGATCTCCACCAGTTATTGTTAAAGTATCTTCATTTTCCAAATGAAAACATATGACTATAGAAACATTGTTAAGGCTCTGAGAGGTATGGCAGGGTGGGCTGCAGACAATGCTGACATCCATTAGCTTCTCCTGCCATAATTTGTGACTGACCCACACAGATCTTCCTAAAAACTGATGCAACATCCTTTCAAACAAGTCACCACTTCAGAGTTCTTTATAGCTCTCAGAAATATCATCATTATGATCATATTTGATCCTCAGAGCAACCAGTAGGTTGTCAAAGCAGATACCAAAGTTTGGGCAAGTAAAATAATTTATTCCAGGCAAGTTAGAATTCTTGGACTTAAAACAGAGGCTTTCTGACTTTATAACTTATACTGTCTTCACTCTCCCATGCCTGAAAAGAATCATAAAAGAAATCTTTGCATCACATGTATTAACTTTTTTATTTTTTAATTTTTTTGCAAATTCTTTATTGTGATTGATTACATAATTTCACAAATTTTACAGTATTGTGGGATAGTGATGCTTAGTTAAATTCACAAACACATTCTAACTTTCATAGGGCAAATTGTCTATAAAGTTTATGAGTTCTATGAGCTTTGACAATACAGTTATTTCTTCCACACATTCCCCCCCTCCCATCGCTGCCATTGAGTTGCTTGGTTCGTTTTGATCAATGACCAGTGCAGCTGATAGGTCCCACGGTTGTATGTTTTTCCCTGATTCCCTCTAGTTCTATGTCCTCCTCCTAGTTTCCCTCCAGTGTGCACATATATACCATATATGTGATCAGCAGCATGGGGTTATTTAGTAGTGATTCAACCAGACGAGTGGAGGACCTTTGATAACTTTGTCGTATCACCTTGCGTTTTGGATTTAACATCCACTAATCAGGAAGACCATGTGCCATTTGTCCCTTTGCTTTTGCCTGCAAATGCCATTATTTTGTCCTTTCTAATGGCTGCATAATATTCCATTGTGTATAGATACCACAATTTTTTTATCCATTCATCTGTGGTGGGGCATCTGGGTTGTTTCCATATCCTGGCTATTGTGAATAGTGCTGCAATAAACATGGAGGTGCATGTGTCCTTGTATACTGGTTCCTGTTGTTCAGGATAGATGCCTAGAAGTAGTATGACTGGGTCATAAGGTAGGTCAATATTTACTTTTCTGAGGACCCTCCAGACTGCTTTCCAAAGTGGTTGTATAAGTGAACATTCCCACCAGCAGTGTAATAGGGTTCCTCTTTCTCCGCATCCCCTCCAGCATTTGTCATTGGCTGACTTTAGGGTGTGGGCCATTCTGACTGGGGTAAGGTGGGATCTCAGGGTTGTCTTTATTTGCATTTCCTTCACAACCAGGGATGATGAACATTTCCTCATGTGTTTCTTTGCTTTTTTTTTTTTTTTTTTTTTTTTGTCAGTCATGGGGCTTGGGCACTGTCCCAGCGCTCTTCAGCTCAAAGAGCACTCTACCGCTTGAGCCACAGCTCCACGTCCGGTTTTCTAGTGGTTTATTGGAGATCAGAGACTCACAGACTTTTCTACCTGGGCTAGCTTTGAACCATGATCCTCAGATCTCAGCCTCCTGAGTAACTAGGATTACAGGCATGAGCCACTGGCTCCCAGATTTCTTTGCCATTTTTATATCTTCTTCTGAGAAGTCTCTCTAGTTCCTTGCCCATTTAGCAATTGGTTTGTTGGGTTTGGGAGGGATTAGATTCTTGTATAATGTATTAACTTTTTAATCAACATACATGAAAACAAAGACATGGAGCAGCCAGAAATCCTTTAAGTGACCAAGGAAGAGAATGTAAAGCTGAATTCGGAAATCTTTACCCAAAAGACCACCAGAGACTGTCACCAATGTAAAAGCAAAGGAGTCTTTATTGTAAGCTCGAGCTTGGTCTCCCCGCCCCCCCCCCCCCTCGCGTACACGGTAGCAGCCCATGACACTGAGAGGCCCCAAGCCCAGGGTTACAACACTTTTTATACATTTTTTTAAGGACAGCAGGGGCTTTGCATACATCATAACTTCTTGTAACAAATGACAACAAACCACGGGAAAATCATAAAACAACTCTATAGTATGACTGGCGCACTACAAAGTGGGAAAGGACCAGAAACAAGTTGCTGGTTAGATCAAGGGGGCTAACGTACTTTAAACTGGTTGGCTTGCACCACAGGGGAGTCTCAAGAGGATAGGTGCTAAACTGCAGGGTGTCTGGTTTAGAGCATGGTCACCAGACCCCAGGAGGGGCAGTTCTGGAATTTCAGATATCATAATTCCAGGCATTGGGGCTGAAGTGGGTCAAGGGTTACGTTGCAGAACTGAGATGGGGGTCTTAAGTGAAATGGAGTTGCTTAGGTTCCTCAAGAATACTTCCCAGAGAAGGGAAAGGGGCCAGAATCGTGCCCTTCCTGCTAAGGCAGACATTGTCCCTTCATCTCTTCCAGATGTCAACCTGTTTTTCTTGCTCAGGAGCCTAATCCAGTGGAAAAGGAAACAGAAGACACATCCCATAAAAGATCTCTGGCTTGGTGCTGAAGAAACTATTTCTATTTTTCTAGGTTATCATCAGGGAGTACGTTGGGGTTCTGTCTGTGGGTGGAGAGTGGATGGATGGACCTTAATGGCAGTTAATTGTGGCTTTCGTACAATTAAGAAGATGAACCTCAGTAGATTTCTGATAAATGTGCCATTCACTAGTGCAATAGCTGTTGCTTAGCTTTGTCTGGAGGAGGCAGGAAATCTGGATTATGACTTAAAGACTCCTTGATCTGATGCTTATTGCAGATGCAGTGAGATCAGCAACACACACTCAGGCTTCTCTTCTGCCTTGTGAGGCCTCAGACAGGGGGCTTTTCATGTTGCATTCCAAACCTTGAGAGCAGATGAGGAGCTGGAAAGTCAAGAAATCAGAGGTCTCTGACAGCCCAATGTCTACCCTGTTGCAGGAGGGCAGAAAAAGGATTATTTAAAATAAGGTCCTTGGTGTTGGCATAAGGTCTGCACAGGGATACCTCCCTCCCTATTGGCTAAGTTTCCGCCCAGTATCTGTTACCTAGGTAACTGGCAGACCTGGAAGCAGTCACCTTCCCCTCCTGCTAGGCACATCCTGGGCCACCTCTGGTCACATGCCTCCCATCTGACCTTAGGAGGGTCCCAGACCCTGAGGTCACATCCAGATCCAGTGTGGCCACACCTTTCCCCCACCTGGCCACACCTTCCTTTCCCTGGCCTACTTAAGTCCTGGCTCAGAGGTAGGTTGCCCCTTCCCCCCATTTCCTTTTCAGCCATGCTTCTCCACCATGCATGGCGGGGGCAGCAGTTCAGTAAATAAACTTCTTTTTCTGCCTGAATAGTGTGTGGTGTTCTCCTCATCAGCTACCTAATGAAACCTATTTAATATACCTTACAGTTGGTAGAGTGCTTGCCAAAGAGCCAAAGCAGCAGGTACTGAGTTCAAGTTCAGGCCTCAGACCAAAGTAAAAGAAGGAAGGAAGGAAGGAAGGAAGGAAGGAAGGAAGGAAGGAAGGAAGGAAGGAAGGAAGGAAGGAAGGAAGGAAGGAAGAATGGAAGGAAGGGAGGGAGGGAGGGAGGGAGGGAAGGAGGGAGGGAGGAGGGAGGAAGGAAGGAAGGAAAAGCAAGCAAGCAAGCAAGCAAGCAAGCAAGCAAGCAGGCCCAGTAGTGGTTGCAAAAGGCTTAAAAAGGTCTCAGTTAAGGAAGTGAAATCTGCTTAGAGTCATTTCCATTTCTGCTCCTCCTTCCTGGCTACCCTTAGAATAAAAGCCTGACCCCTGTTGAGGCTCATTAGTTCCTATATGTTTCCCCCCATCCCTTCTCTCTTTCTCTCCTCCACTTCCTGTGCTCAGGCCACACCTGAGGCTCACACATTCAATTCCTTGCAATCTTACTGTAGCTTTTGCATATGAAATGCATCTCTTGACCTTTCATATATGTGTCTTCTTATTACCTTGCAGGTGTCAGCCCTATCCTTCAATTACTACCTTACCTGAAGGAGCAGCCTCCCACTCCTAGCTGTCCTTACCTGTCTCCTCAAGGTTTCTTCCTCAGTACTTCAGCCTGGAATGCGCTTGTTTAGTGAGTTGTGCATCCTTCTGTTTGTTCCTTATTCTTTCTCTCTCTCTCTTTCTCCTCTGTCTCTCCCTTCCTTCCTTGCTTTCTTCTTTCCTTCCCTCCCTCCCTCCCTCCCTCCCTCTTTCTTTCTTTCTTTCTTTCTTTCTTTCTTTCTTTCTTTCTTTCTTTCTTTCTTTCTTTCTTTCTTTCTTTCTTTCTTTCTTTCTTTCTTTCTTTCTTCCTTCCTTCCTTTTTTCTTTCTTTCCTTCTTTCTTTTTCTTTTTTTGGGGGGGTGGGGTCTGGTCGTGGGGCCTGAACTCTGGGCCTGGCGCTGTCCCTCAGCTCAAGGCTAGCGCTCTACCACTTGAGCCACAGCGCCACTTCCGGCTTTTTTCTTTTTGCTTATGTGGTGCTGAGGAATTGCAGGGCCTCAGGCATGCAAGGCAAGCGCTCTACCACTGAGGCACCTTCCCAGCCTTCTTTCTTTCTTTCTTTCTTTCTTTCTTTCTTTCTTTCTTTCTTTCTTTCTTTCTTTCTTTCTTTCTTTCTTTCTTTCTTTCTTTCTTTCTTTATCTCTTTCTTGCTCTCTTTCTTGCTCTTTCTCTTCCTTTCCTCTCTTTCTTTCTCTCTTTGTTTCTCTTTCTTTCCCTCTCTCTTTCTCTTCCTTCCTTCCTTCCTTCCTTCCTTCCTTCCTTCCTTCCTTCCTTTCTTTCTTTCTTTCTTTCTTTCTTTCTTTCTTTCTTTCTTTCTTTCTTTCTTTCTTTCTTTCTTTCTTTCTTTCTTTCTTTCTTTCTTTCTTTCTTTCTTTCATTGTGAGGCTTGAGCTCAGGGCCTGGGCACTGTTCCTGAACTCTTTTGCTCAAGGCTAGCACTCTACTACTTTGAGCCATAGCACTACTTCCCATTTTCTAATGGTTAATTGGAGAAAAAGTCTTATGGCTGGGCACCGGTGGCTCACACCTGTAATCCTAGCCACTCAGGAGGCTCCAATCTGAGGATCTCAGTTTAAAGCCAGTCCTGGCAGGAAAGTTTGTGAGTCTCTTATCTCCAGTTAACCACCAGAAAACCAGAAGTGGCACTGTGGCTCAAGTGGTAGAGCACTAGCCTTGAGCTGAAATGCTGAGGGACAGTACCTAGGCCAGAGTCCAAGCCCCACTACTGACCAAAAACTTTTCTGCCTGGGCTGGCTTTGAACTGAGATCCTCAGATCTCAACTTCCTGAGTAGCTAGGGTTATAGGCATTGTAAAGTATATTAAATAGGTAGGTTTCATTAGGTAGCCGGTGAAGAGAATACCATGCACTATTCAGGCAGGAAAAGAAGTTTATTTACCAAGCTGCTGCCCCCGCCATGCATAGTGGAGAAGCATGGCTGAAAAGGAAAGGGGGGGTGGGGAAGGGGAAGAGAGGGGCGACCCACCTCTGGGCCAGGACTTATATAGGCCAGGGACAGGAAGAGGTGTAGCCAGGTGGGGGATCTGGATGTGACTTCAGGGTCTGGGACCCTCCTAAGGTCAGATGGGAGGCATGTGACCCGAGGTGGCCCAGGATGTGATCTAGCAGGATGTGTCACAGGGAAAGGTGACTGCTTCCAGGTCTGCCAGTTACCTAGGTAACAGATACTGGGTGGAAACTTAGCCAAAAGGGAGGGAGGTGTCCCTGTGTAGACCTTACAGGTGTGAGCCACCAGCACCAGGTTTTTAATTTATTAGATTGTAAGCTCCAAGAAAGCTGGAGAACTTGTTTCTCTTATCCCCTAGTGTAGTTTCAACTCCTAGTAGTGTCTTCCCCATGACAAGTGCTCAATAAATTGGAAAACAAAATCATTTCCCTGTACACACTGCCTGATGGAGCTATGGAAGGTTCATCCCAGCAGCCTGCATGGTTTTCAGACTCCTGTCTTTGCTTTCCTACCCAGCATTAGCCCTCTCTCTGTCCATCAGGCAGGGAAGACCACAAGAAGAGTGGCAGAGCTTGGGTCTCTCTGAGGTCACTTCTCTAGAGCACTGAGGCATGAGCAGGGAGCAGATGTTTCTGCAGCTGATGAAACAACTCATTTCTCAAGGGTGTGCCTGCCCTCAGCTTGCCAGGGCATACCTCTCCAATAATGGAGGCTCTGTTCAGACAGGACAGGGTGGGGGAAGGGTTCCTAGGAGACGCAGGTGAACAGTAATATTTTGTTTAAGGAGCTTACATAGCGATGGAAATACCACTTGGAGTGAAATCCCAGTCGTCATTAAGAGCTGGAGCTATTAGCTCTTAATAACAATAGTTATTAACTCTGGAACACACAGAAGGGTGCTCAGCCACATGGGTTGGAATGCATTTTCCCCTGGAGTTCATTCCACCTGTGTTTGCTTCCCCAGGGCCTCTTACCATCAGAACATTCTGGTAGCCAGGGGTGGCGTAGTGACAAACCAACTGTAATCCCAGCATTCGGGAGGCTGAAGCAGGAGAATCCTTGAGCTCCAAGGCTAGCTTGGGCTACGTAGTAAAACCCAGTGTGAAGGAAAACAAAATGAAGTAAACAAAAGAACATTGGGTTAGAGAGGAAAAAAGGAAGGAAGGTGTAATGAAGATAGCCAGGCCTCAGAGAAGGAGCAAAGGCCACCATGGAAAAGCCCCTGACCGGAGGGCGACGATCTGAGAGGTGCCTCGGGTCTCCTTTGAACCCTCCTTTCAGAGAGACAGTCACAGCCAGAGGTCTAAGAGCCCTCAAACCTTGTCTCAAGTATATTACTCACTTTGCTGAGTGACCTTGGACAAGCCATTTACCATGATTCTCTCATGGAATGGGCAATTTAAATATGTTTTAACATGGTAAATATTTGTAACATAAAAGTTGCCATTTTAGTCATTAAAATACGTTTAGTGGCATTAAGCACAGTCACAACCATCACTAGATTCTATGAAGCTTCCTCTTCTCTTTCTCCTCCTTTTCCTCCTCTTCCTTTGGCATTGGAATTGAACCCAGGGCCTTGTGCAATGTTATGCAGGTGCTTCTACCCCTGATCTCTGATCTACATCCCTAGCCATCCAGAACTTTCATCATCTTCCTGACTTGAAATTCCATTCCCATGAAATAATAACTCCTCATACCTCTCTGCTCCTCAGCAACCACCATTCTGCCTAGTGTCTCTAAGAAATTGTTAGTTCTTGCTTGCAGTATACCCAGAACCAGGATTGCTTGATCCCATGGCAACTCTGTGTTTAATATCCTGAGGAACCACCATATCATTTCCACCAGAATCTATGCCAATATACATTCTACCCATAATGCACAAGGATTCCAACAAGAAATAGCTCCTGTTAGCCAGAGAATCTGTTCTTTGAAGGAATATTCCAGAAAGCAGAATTTGGGAAAGCCATCAGAGTAGAAGTTTCCTCAAGCAGCAGAATAGGACAAAGAGCTGCAAACCTTCATATATTAAGCACCTGTTGTCTACATTCAAGTATGACTTTGAGCCTGCACTAGATTCAAGCCATGTTCTATGTACTCCTGCACAACTCGATAAGCAGAAGAGTTTAGGAGGTTTCAAAGACTCACACAACAGAAACCGATAAAGCACAATGTCAGAATATCAGGCTGAGGAATGGGGAGGGATGATTTTAAGATACAGGAGCAAACAGACACAGCCTCTGGTCAGTGCATGTCGCAGGTGAAAGAATGTCCACCAAGTGCAGAGAGAGGTCCCTCCTTGCAGGGTGAAACCTCCAGAGGCAATAGAGAAAAACTGTTGATGGCAGATATACCTTCACCCACAAGAAAAACCCAAAGAATAGCCAAAATTAAAGTAAAAACCAGAAGCATGTTCAGGAGGCAGAGTTAGTGCTTAAGGATAGACGAGTCATACAACCCTAGTGTAAACTCTTCGACTACCAGGGGAATGTACTTCTTAAACCTTTGGCTTCCTGTTTCCAAGCAGAAGGTGGAACTGAGGATTGTAGTGAGAAGCAGGGCTGGGAGCAGTAGCTTACACTCAGCTGCTTGGGAGTTGAGATTGTGAGGCTCACAGTTCAAAGCCAACCTGGGCAGAAAAAAAAAAGACCCCATGTAAATAAAACAACGGGACATGATGGGGCACATCTTCATTCCAACGACATGATTGAACCCTAAATTAGGATTTCAGTCCAAGCTGGTTGGACAAGAAAAGTGAAGCCTACCTGAAAGATAACTAAAGTTTAAAAGGGTTAGAAGGAAAGCCGGGTGCCAGGGGGACATGCCTGTGACCCTAGCTACTCAGGAAGCTCAGATTTGAGGATCGTGGTTCAAAGCCAGCTCGGGTAGGAAAGTGAGACACTTACCTCCAATTAACCATCAGAAAACTGGAAGTGGGTCTGTGGCTCAAGAGGTAGAGCACATGCCTTGAGCTGAAGAGCTGATGTACAGCGCCCAGACCCAGAGTTAAAGCCCCACGACTGACAAAAAAAAAGGGGGGGGCTAGGAGTGTGGGTCAAACCTCAGTACAGAAGAAGAAAGAAGAAGGAGGAGGAAGAGAAAGAAGAGAAGAAAGGGAAAAGAAAGAAAAAAGAAGAAGGGGAGGAGAAGGAGGAGGAGAAAAGAAAAAGGAGAAGAAAAGAAAAAGAAGAAGGAAGAAGAAAAAGGAGGAAGAGGAGGAGGAGGAGGAGCCAGGAGTGAGATGTTGCATCTGAGATGCTTAGTCCAGGCTCAGTAGAGGACATTGTTAGTAGCAGTAATTACCCCTCCTGAAATGGTATTCCAGAGGTGCCTTATACCACATTAGTGTCGCTTGTCTATCCCTCCATCCCACCTCTTCTGCAGAGTGTCTGGCTCATCTAGGTGCAGAATGGATCTCTAACTTGAGTTGCTGTCATTGTCTTTCTTGTTTTTTTTAATTTTTTCCAATTCAGATCTCTGGCCAAAGTTGAGAAAGCCTATTTCTACATGCCAATGTGATTAATAAAGAATGCAGACGTTCTGAGATGTCTTTCCTGTTTGACATGCCCTGTGCCACACTCCTGACGGTAGTGGGTGACAAGGTTGAGAAGCATGAGGTCAGATGGTTAGAGGCATGGCTCACCAGGAAACACCCAGAGACTACATGCTCTTGGGCTTGATGAACTTCAAGCTGTGGAATGTACGTGACCATGACCACCCAAGTCAAGGGCCTCTCTGAGGCTTTTCTCATGCCTTCTCTCTTCAAAGGAATGTGTCTCATACCATCACCACCTATTCCAGTGAAAGATGTGAAATGAGGGAAGAGGGTGGGAAGAGGCTTATCAATGGTTCTAAGGAAGGGCTAGATAGGATCAAGGGGATCCAGGTTCTATTGTCCAGAATGATCATTTCTATAGAATCCTAAAAACAAGACAAAACTAGAAGAAAAGATTTTGAAAGATTTGATTACCAAGAATTGATCATTGTTTGAGAAAATAAGTATCCTCCACCTGATTTAAACATTACACAATATAATGCATTGATGTGTACCAAACATGACATGGTACCTCATTTGCAAATAGAACTTCTATGTTTTTGTGTATCAGTTAGAAATTTAATGAAACATCCAGGCTCTGGTGGCTCACACCTGTAATCCTAGATACTCAGGAGATACACAGTATTACTGTTCAAGCCAGCCTAGGCAGGAAAGTCCATAAGACACTTAGCTCCCATACATCAGCCAAAAACTGAGTAGAAGTGTGGCTCAAGTGGTAGAGCGCTAGCCTTGAGTACAAAAGCTATAGGACAGTGCTTGGGCCTTGAGTTCAAGCTCCAGTACCACTACACACACACACACACACACATACACACATACACACACACACACACACACACACAATTTAATAAAGAAAAAAAGCAGTAAATCAATGATTGTGTCGTAGCGATAAAATAAGGGGAAATATTAAAAAAGATAAAGTAGATGGAAAGTTAGGACAACAGAGATATTAGCCCTACAAACTTGGTTTCAAAGTGACTACTGTTTGTTGAATGTTCGGTATGCCCAAGTTCAAGGCTCCTTGCTGAGCAATGTGGGACAATTCAAAGTTGAGGAACGTGGCATTTTTTCTCTCAAAGAATAGACCCTAATAAGTGGATGCTGTACAGGCACCAAACTGTAATGAGAATGCCATTCCAAGATGATCGAGTTAGGATACTGCCGGAAATGGAAGAAGGATGCAATCACACCAGGATGCAGTTTCTGGAGCTGTGTGGAACAGGGGTTGTGGAAGCAGAAAAGCGGAGCATGCTTGCTCATGGGGGATTATCACACAATGCCCGCAGAGAGGGCACTGGGAGGACTAATGAGGAATTTATAGGGAAAGGAGAACCATGGAGACATTTTGAGTGGGGTGATTAGATTGGTGTTTGGGACAGGAAGCGGGGGTTGGTTTAAGAGAAGTGGTTGGGGCAGAATTTATTTATTATTATTATTATGTGTGTGTGTGTGTGTGTGTGTGTGTGTGTGTGTGTGTGAATCATGGGGCTTGAACTCTAGGCCTGGGCGCTATCCCTCAGCTCTTCAGCTCAAGGTGAGCTTTCTACCACTTGAACCACAACAGCCACTTCTGGTTTTCTGGTGGTTCATTGGAGATAAGAGTCTCACGGACTTTTTTTCCCTGAGCTGGCTTTGAACCTCGATCCTCAGATCTCAGCCTCCTGAGTAGCTAGGATTACAGGCGTGAGCCACCTGCACCAGGCATTAGGGCAGAATTAAATAGGGAGTGCCTTGGCAGCAGGAATGGTTGAGAGGCCCAAGCGTGGCTTTGCCTGGTAGCTACTATAGGATCTAAGAGAAAGATAAAATGTGGCTGCCTATTCTCTCTCGAATTGGTTTCCAGGTCATTCTGGGAACATACTCTATGAGAAGGCGGGAAGGTGGGTCTGGAGGCTGTGGGTGGGCAGTGGGGTGCGTCTCATTCTCTCTGCTTCTTTTGGGCTTGACCCTCATTCATTGCTCCAGATGAGCAAGATGAGAGAAGATAGCTGTCCTACCCCACTAGTGCCTCAGCTTTGTCTGAAATAACAAGACCAGAGTAGCACCATCAGGCATCTTCTGAAATGTGACTGAGACAAGGGCTACTACCTATGTGTCCCTAGACAATTCTCCTTTCTCCCTTCCACAACCCTCCTACTGCTAACCAAAGAGGATCTCTATTTGCTCAGCCTCTCTTCCCCTCATCTAAAGGGCCTGGGTACTATCCCTGAGCTTTTGTGCTCAAGGGTAGCTCTCTATCATTTTGAGCCACACCACCACTTCCAGTTTTCTGGTGGCTAATTGAAGATAAGAGTTTCATGGACTTTCCTGCCTGGGCTGACTTCAAATCATGATCCTCAGATCACAGCCTTCTGAGTAGTTAGGATTATAGGCATAAGTCACTGGCACCTGGCTTCTTAGCTTTTATTAACCGAGCAAGGGATCCAGGGCATCCTAGCATAACTGAGACACTCAGCTAACAACCACTGAGAGAGTTGAGACTCAATCTTGAAACTGGATTGTAGCCCTGTGAGAGACCCAGAAACAGAATTCCCAGCTGAGCCACATCCCTATTCACTGACCTCAGACACTGCGATAATGAATGCACGTTGTTTTAACCCACTGCACTTCAAAGTAACTTTGTTATACACTAAGAGATAATCAATACACCCATGCACCCAAGTAGGATCCTAGAAACTAAACAAAGGACAACTGTCCCGGACCAGGGCCCACTGCTCATGGGAGAGGAGCACTGTTGAAGTATACCCTGTGGTGGGCACTGGAGAAACCCTAGCTGGGTCTGACTGGGGTGGAGAGCAACTCAGGCAGGCTGAACCCTTCAGGATGGGGCAGAGACCTACCCAGTGTTCCTGTCCCAAGTGCAGAGTAGCCTGGGAACATTTGCTTCTCATGCTACATCCTTGGCCTCCTGACAGCACTTGAACCTTCTGGAAGGGCCTGCTTATCTCTGTGCTACCAGCTTCATCCAGCGTTTCTTCACTCCTGCAACAGCTATGAGCCAAACTTTTTTTTTCCTGTACTGGGATTTGAACTCAGGGCTTTGGACTTACTAGGCAGGCACTTGACCACTTGAGCCAAACCTCTAGCCCAAAGTTGGAGACTTTGCTGTGAACATGTGGAGGACTTTTTTAATTTAAATTTTTAATTATCTTCAAGTAGTTGTACAAAGGAATTGCCATTTAACAAAGCAGTTTATGGAATACAACATATCTCGATCCATGTCACCTCTCTCTTTTATTAGAAATGACTGAGACCAGAAGTGTTCGGAATTTCTGATTTTTGTGGATTGCATATTCAAAGAGGTATCTCAGGGATGGATTGAGTTACACACATGAAAATCCCTTTATGCTTCATGGACACCATAACCATGGCCTGAAAGTAATTTTTTTTTTTGGGTCCAGTCGTGGGCTTGAACTCTGGGCCTGAGCGCTGTCCCTCAGCTCTTCAGCTCAAGGTGAGAGCTCTACCACTTGAGCCATAGCACCACTTCCGGCTTTTTTCTTTTTGCTTACGTGGTGCTGAGGAATCGAACCCAGGGCCTCAGGCATGCAAGGCAAGCGCTCTACCACTGAGCCACCTTCCCAGCCCCTGAAAGTAATTTTATAGAACATTTCTAGTAACTTTGTACATGAAACCAAATTTCATGATGGAGAATTTCCCCCTATGACATCCTGCCAGCATTGGAGTAATGGTGAATGTGCCCAGGAGTGTAAACATTTAGGATTCCTCTTTGGCGACTCTCCATTCTGGGAGCTGCAGAGCTCCTGGGAAATGTAGTCACATACACCATCTCTGCCTCTCTTTCCCAGGAATAGATCCATGGCCATTTCTGACTTCTACTTGTTACTTTGTTGGCTTTCTTGAGAGCTGGTTTTTGCCAAGAGGGTAGCCCTTGGCTTAGTTTCTTTGTGCAAAAAAGCAATTTGAGTTGTAATTCTGTTGGTATTGCTTTTTTTTTTTTTTTGCAAGACATTGTGAGTATAGGTGCATGCACATGCGTGCTTGTGCAAGTGTGTCTGTGTGGTGGGGGGGTAATAGAGATTAAACTCAGCCTGGGTGCTGCCCTGAGCTTTTTGGCTCAAGGCTAGTGCTCTACTACTTGAGCCACAACTACTTCTGTCTTTTCAGTGGTTTATTGTGGTAAGACTCACAGACTTCCATGCTCTGTCTGGCTTCCCAGCCTCAGCCTCCCAAATAGTTCAGATGACAGGCCTGAGCCACCTGTGCCTGGTGTACTTTCTAGTTTTGATTTTATCCTTAATCCCAACTGAGGCTGGTTGCTGTATAAGAAGTTTAATTTACATAGGAACTACCTAACTGTGCAGATCATAACCTCAAAGGTCATTCAGATTACAAGAGCATCTGATTGGGCCTAGACATTTCTGGACTCTGAGCAGATTTAGGGGGAGAGGGACAGGAAGAAATTTGATAATAAACGAGTATACTGTCTGCTTTTTCCAAACTGTTGGAGCTGTGTGTGTGTGTGTGTGTGTGTGTGTGTGTGTGTGTGTGTGTGTGTGTGTGTGTGTGTGTGTGTGTGTGTGTGTGTGTGTGTATCCTATGTAGTAAGACTCCTGCTCAGTGATCCTGCCTGGCACCACCCTGGCCTGAAGTGCCCTTGATTCTGCATGTAACTATCACTTCCTTGCCATCCCTAGAGCCACACCCATTCCAGGTGACAAGATGCCATCATTCAAAGGGCAGTTGTAAAACAGTCTTAAATCCTCCCTGCAAATGAGATAGATTATTGTTTTCCTATTGGGTCAAGAATCTATTTTTCTATCATAGAAAATAGCTCTGGCTTTTTTCAGTAGCTTTATTAGAATTTCCCCCCCAAAAAAGAAAGAAAGGGCATTAAAACAGAATTGTTGGTTGGTGAGGTGGAAAGCAGAGAGGAACAGTCTCTCAGCACTTTTAAATACAGGGTCGATATGACACTGTCTCAAAGGATTTGGGACAAACTGCAAGGGTTTCCAACGTTTCCCAGAGTTTCACTGGAATCACATTTAGCGAGTTTCCTAGAAAAGAAAGCACACGGCTGGCCCAAATCTGCAAGTTCATCAACTAGAGCTCACTGGTGATTGGTGGCTTTCCCCCCCATTGGGAATATGGGAAAAAATAACTGCGTAGATATGAGTGACAAAAATTGCTGCTGTTCTTAAGGGAGTTTTGGCTTCAGTACATCAGTGGGAAAATCCTTCTCACATGCATGAGCACATCCTGTGGCCTCCTCCAAAGGTCTCCCTCCCCCTTTCCTCCCTTCCTTCCCTCCCTTTCTTCTCCTTTCCACATATGCTTCCTGAGCCCTTTGAGGTTCAAAGCCAGCCTGGGCAGAAAAACCTTTGAAACCTCATGTCTAGTCACTAGGAAAATTTGGACTGAAAAAAAAAAAAAGAAAAAGCTGGATTGGAGGTATGTCTTAAGTAGTAGAGTGCCAGCTGTAACTAAGCAAGTCAAGTGAGAGGATTAAAGCACTGAGTTGAAACGCTTATCCAGGCAAAAAGAAAACATCATCATCAACAACAACAAACTAAAGAGAAAGGGTATCATGAAAACTGAATTTTTGATTATTGAAAAGGAATTTGAAGAGAACAGATTTTCAAAGCAGTAGGAAATACCAAGTACAGGGACTTGGTCTCAAAGGACTTTAGACAAACTGCAAAGATCTGTTTTCTGCTCACTGCTTGCTAACGGAACGTGATATTCTGCGATTGCAGGAGGGGTCTCCTTGCTGCTGCCTCGTGACCCAATTCCTACATTTCCAAAGCCTCACCTCCACTGTGAGTATTCTCTGATCTGAATGTAAGGACTCCTGAGATGAAATCAGGTCACTGGGGTAAGGTGAAGGATTCAGAGATGACTTTTGGGGGGTGGGGCATTATTTTGCCCTCCACAGGGGCCTTGGCTGATGGAATGCCTGTTCACACGCTGCTGTTAGCTTGCTTGCTCTTGCTCTGTTGCCTGGAGGACAGCTGGAGGCAGGTAGTACAGACTGGACTAGAGAAGTGAGGGTCAGTGAAGAGGCTAAGGCAAAAATCCAGGGGCCAGTGACAGAGACTGGGACCAAGGGAGGGAAGTGGCTCTGGAGGTCAGAGTCAGTCTGGACAGAGCCCGACTTCCCATGCCGGAGATACACTGCGATCTCACCCAACCAGCCAGCACTATTCCATGAGCCGATGCCTAGCAATGTATTATTTTGTATTTGTGTGTTAGTTTTGGTAGAACTAGGGCTTGAATTCAGGGCCTCACACTGACTTGCTAAGAAGGTGTTTTACCACTTGAACCACTGCCCTAGCCTTTTTTTGGGGGGGGGGTCGTAAGCCAGTCTCAATGATTCTCCAGCCTATGCCTCCTGAGTGGTTGGAATCATGAATGACCACACCCAGCTTTTTGGTTGACATGGGGTCTTTCTAACTTTTTGTCTGGTCTGGGCCTCAAACCAACATCCTTCAGATTTCTGAGTCCTGAACAGTTGGGACTTTAGACCTAAGCCACTGTGTCCAGATAATAAATCACTTAATACATATCACCTACCAGTTCTACCTCTCTAGTTGAACCCTTGGTAGTAATGTGCATCTTGAATGTCTTGAATATGGAGTGGATGGAATAATCTAGCAGACTGAAGGCAGCGGTATAAGAAAAGGGTCTTTTGAATTATCCCAACGTTTCTGCCTGGAGCAGCCCATAGCAGGATAGTGTGGATATCTCCTTTGGGGGCTAAAAATGATTGTTAGGCAAAGGGCATCTGAAAGAGCCTGTGGAATGATGATGGAGAGGGCTCCCCTCCACCCTCCCGCCTGCACCCCTTTTTCTGAGGGAGAGCACTCACAGGCAAGGGCGGCCTGGCCAGCCTGGCACAGCCAAGCTCAACCCAAGGGGCAAGTGTGGGTAATATCACTGCTGTTCTCCGTGCACTCATCTAGAAGTACTGTGGTTTCCCTTGCGTTCTGGAATCCACAAGGAAGCCAGAGCTGAGTTTCTCTGTGCTGTGAGCTCCTGGTCTCCTGCTGCTCTGTACTCTGTGGGAATCAGCTGGACTCTGAGCCAAGAAGGAGCAAGTCCAGCTGAAGAGAGACATTTTGACTCCGTATTGCTTTGTGGGCAGAGCAGGGGGTGCCCCGAGTGGAAAGTGAGGGGTTTGGTTGGTTGGTTTTCTTGCTTAAATCTTCCTGTGAGGGAGGGGGGGAAAAGCAAGAAAAGTATCACGTGTGCTGCTCTGGTTAGGGCTGAAGCTGGGACCCTGACCCCCGCCAGGCCTTCCAAATTGGTATTGAACACAGCTGAAGAAATGGAAGGAATTTTCCACCCGTCCAGCAGCCCTGGCACACTCTCTTTGACGGAGGGCTGCCTGGCACCAGCCCCCACTCCTACCTTCCAGCTCCAGCAAGCAGAGGCCTCAGCCTGTGGTTCTGTTTCAGGAAGCCCCTGCTGCAGGCCACACTGAACACAGCCAGGCCCAAGTTTCCTGCCTCAACCCTTCCAGTGTCCAGAGGAGAGCAGAGCTGTGCTACTGCACGCTCCCACAAATGGCTAAAGATGCCATCCCCAGCAGCCTTCAACAGCCTTCTACCTCCTCCTTCATCCACACTGGACCAGCAATTAGCAGCCAGAACCAGGCTTTCTATCTAGAAAAGAATTCAATGGCCGTTTTTCTTGCACAAGTCAAGTTCTTGGCTTTTAGGCAACCTTGAGACTCTGGGTCCCCCTCCCTTCCTCCCCACACCTGCTTTTGACCTCTAAAGGAAAGGGAAAAAAACCCCAAGGAGTCTAGTTTGGAATAAAAATATTAAAGCACAGGATGAGTGTGTGTGTGTGTATATGTGTGTGTGTGTGTGTGTGTGTGTGTGTGTGTGTGTGTGTGTGTGTGTGTGTGTGTGTTAAATAACTTGGGCCTGTTGTAAGGTAAAGTATCAAAGAAGCCACATTTTGAAGCATGAAATCTTGGAATCTTTATTACACAGTTAGCAGTTTGCAGGCAGCTGATTGATACAAAGGCCTGCAGCCCACAAATACACTGAACACGGCTTAGAAAGGGAAGAAAGAACAAAAACAATACCAACAAACGAATTCAGCTGAATTGGAGACGCCATGGTGACGAGACAAGCCAGAAGACAGAACACAGGATGTGAATAGGGAGACATGTGGCCTGGTGTAATGGTGCCTGTGCTCCTCCAGACCTAAATAGGGTCCAGGCAGGGGGCAGGGTCACAGGACATTGCTAGGTTCAGTAACCTATCAGCCAAGTGCCCACTTCTGCCTCCAGGGATCCAGGCATGCCCATCACCTGGGAGTCAGGGGCAACACCTTCACCCAGCATGAAGACAAGGTGCCAGACCCTACCATCCACCATGTGGCCAATATGGTGCTGACCAGACCTGACATTCCCTACCAAGTAGTTTGGAAACCAGAAATTTCTACAGCTCAGAGGTAGAGAACATGGCAGAAAGCCAGCTTCAATTGACAAATGTGTGGCTGGTATAAGAAGCAACATATGCCAGGCACTGGTGGCTCATGCCTGTAATCCTAGCTACTTAGGAGGCTGAGATCTGAGGATCGTGGTTCAAAACCAGCCCAGGCAGGAAAGTCCGTGAGTCTCTTATCCCCAGTTAACCACCAGAAAACCAGAAGTGGCACTGTGGCTCAAGTGGTAGAGTGCTAGCCTTGAGCTGAAGAGCTCAGAGATAGTGCCCAGCCCCAGAGTTCAAGTCCCATGATTGGAAAAAAAAAAAAAAAAAAGCAATGTACCCAGGACAGTGGCTCATGCCTGTAATCCTAGTTACTTGAAAGGCTGAGATAGAGAGGCTTGCGATTCAAGGCCAGTTTGAGAAAAAAAAGAAATTCAGGAAACTGCTTGTTAACACGTAGCTGGGTGCAGTGGTGCACATTTGTCATCTTAGGCTATAGGCTGAGAATGGGAAAAGTCCATGAGACTCCATCTCCACAGAAAGAGTTGTTCATGCCTGGGATCCCAGCAACAGTAGGAAGACAAAAGTAGGCAGACTGCAGCTTACCTCCTGCATGCCTGGGCAGGAGGTAAGACCTTATCTCAAAGAAAATCACCAAAAAACAGGACTAGAGATATGGTTCAAATGATAGAGCAGCAGACTAGCAATTACAAGGCACTGAGTTCCATGCCAAGTACTGCCCCTCCCCCACCCCAACAAAAATCCCAGTAGCAGCAGCAAAAGCCTCTCAGTCCTAGAGGAATGAGGGGGGGGGGTGTTGAACAAGGCAAGTGCATGGGGTGATGGGAAAGGGTCTCCCAGAGAAAAAGAGAAGAATAAAGCAAAACACAGTAGCGATGTCCAAGGTTCTGTGGGCTTATTCTGTTCACCAGGGCTGTGTGGACATGACACATATTTGGGGTGAAGGTCTCATTGGAGGCATACCCCCGAAGTCCACGGAGAAAGCAATCCAGAGAGGACCCCTTGCCCACCCATGTGTCCAAGTGTAGGGGAAAAGGGCACTCAGAAGTGTGGTATCTGAGGACGTGAGAAAAGTTATCCACAATCTTGTTCTGAGAGTGGATCACCTGCTATGAACCACAGACTCAAAATATCAAATGAGAAAAAGTCCCAAAATATTAAATATTAAATGACAGGCCAGAAAAGCCTGTCCCTTGGCTTGCACAAGGCAGTTTTAGGTCGTGAAGTGTCACCTTGGTGCTTCTGTGCTTGGTGCACAGGTCACCTTGGTGCTTCTTGCTTTGATTTCCTTTACTAAAAATGGCAAGAATTCTCACATCTCACAAGTAAAAAAAAATGTAATGGGAATTGCTTGCTATTTACTGATCTGATGGTATTTTGAAAACTTCTAGTGCAAGCTAAGAGCCAAGGTAGAAAATCAAAGAGCTGTGGCTTCTCCTCAGGAGGTGGCTAGATGTACCTCTCTTCTTTCCTTTTACTTGAAACACAGAAGGAAATAAATTTTTAAATGCCTCCATGTTATTGAGAGAGAAAGCGTGATCTGGATCCTCAACGCCAATAAACTGCAGATTTGTTGTATAGGCGAGTCCCATGTTACCAGATAGTCTTAGAAAATCTTGTGCAACTTGAAGCTATTTAACTAGAGACCTTAGAACTATAGAAGATTTGTAACCAATGTCTGATAATTTTATTTGAATAATTAAAAATAAAAGGACATTTAATCCTAAGTACTTGAATGGCATTAATGGCCTTAGTGAACGCCTTTATTTAAACTTTATAGAAGGCATTTACAAGACTAGAGAAACTATGAGAGGCATGGGAAGGAGAATGTAGAAAATAGAAAATGTGCCCCTCCACTCAGATCCTCACAAAGTAGAGATGCAACATGGGTTAAACTTTCCTTCTAAAATTCATATGTTAAGCTCCTGACTCTAAGAATGTCAGAACTTGGAAATAGGATTGTTGCTCATACAATTGCTTAAAATGAGGTCACACTAGTGCAGATTCAGGAGCTTTCTCACAGTTTGGTGACCTCAAGGAAGGCAAATATTACTAGGTAAAACCAGGTGCTAGTAGCTCGTGCCTGTACTCCCAGCTACTCAGGAGGCTGAGATCTGAGGATCATGGTTCAAAATCAGCCTGAGCAAAAACAAGTCTGTGAGACTCTTACCTCCAATTAACCACCTAAAAGCTGGAAGAGGAGCTGTGGCTCAAGTGATAGAGAACTAGTCTTGAACAAAGAAAGCTCAAGGATGGCACCCAGATCCTGAGTTCAAGCTCCAGGACTGGCATAAAAAATAAAGTTCCCAGGCAAGTACTGTGTTCCCAAGAAGCTGTGTCAACTTCTCTGACTTGACCTTAGCAATCAAGGAGTACCATTTCTACAAGTGAGTCACCACCCACTTAATCAAAAGGGGGAATTTGAACACAGACACATATGTACAGAGAGTATGCATGCAAAGGCAGAAGTTGGACAATGTGTCCACAGGCAAACAGGGCAGCAAATTCTTGTTAGCCAGAGAGAGGTATGGAACAGATTCTCTCTCATGGCCCTCCAAAAGAAACAAACTTGCCAAAACCTTCAACCTGACTTCCAGCCTCCAGAACTGTAAGACAGATTTCAACTGCTTAAGTCACCCAGCATGGAGTGCTTTGTCATAGTAGCCGGGAAACTAAAACAGCATGTTGCAATCACTCCACACTAAAGAATCAGAGAAGAGACTGAGGGCAGTTGATACAAGTTCTTCAATACTCATTCTCACTGAGAGATTTATTTCAATTAATACATTATTTTCTTAAAATACAAACATTTCCTTAAAAGGTTATGATCATCAGTTATTTATGCTTTGCTGGCATATGGCCACAATAGATCTCATCTCACACTGCTGTACTGAGGACCAATGTCTGCAATGATGCTACATGTTTTCTAAGGTTAAAAGTTACAGTAGCTGCTGTCTTGGGAATTCAATACTTGCCTGGGAACACTTAACTGCCTTGAGGTCACCATACTAAAAGGAAGCTCAACTATCTGTTCTGGAGTAGCCCTATGGAAAGACCTGAGTCTACATGAAGACAGAGATGTCCAGCAAGAGAACAGCTGCACAGGTCCTTCTGCTGCTCTGGCTCCAGCCGCTGTCTTCCCACAACTGCCTGAGGGACCCCAATCAAAAGTCTTCTCACTGAATTTCTAAGCTAAGTCACTAGGTTCTGGGATGATTCATTATGCATTATCAATGGACATGCTAAGTGCATTGCTCTGATAATTAAATGTCTTGACTTTTAAATAAATGGCTCCAGAATTGTATTTTCTTTGGGAAAGGGTGAAAAGAAACAAAGGAGAAAAGGCAATTTGGTAACCTAGACACATCTACTGGGTAGATTGATTTCCCCAGTCTGATAGACAATTTTGTGAGCCACTAAAAGCAGTCAGTGTGGCCTCCACGCCGTCCCCCCCCCCCCTCTTGCCCCCTTGGCTTTCTGCTCCAGCAGTTCATTTGGAATGTAAATGTCAAGGGGGTACTTTCAGGGTGGAAACTCTAATCACGTTAATGTTTATGCAAATCAGTACATTTACATAGACTAGAGAGTCCCTTTTCCCCCACCATTTCCAAGGATATTTTGGGCAGAATGTGTCATCAACTGCTGCGGATATGAACACATTCATGATCACCGGTGCCAGAGTCTTACATGTTAAAATTTCCCACTTTCGGAAGCTCCTGTTTTCTATCAGAATCTGGCCCTAATTCTAATAATTCTTATTTCATTTGTGATGAGGTGGGAGAAGCAGAAAGGTAAAGGTGTTTGCATTTTGAATCATCTCCCCAACCTCTGGCATACAATTCTGACTTAGCTTTGCTTAATTATGAAAGACTCGTTCCCCAGTTCTTTCTTTCTGAGCAAAAACAAAAAGTCCTGGATTGCTTTGACAAGCTCTTGTTCCCGATTTTCCCTGTCTGCCTGCTGCTTGTTTTCTATGCTGTCTTTGATTAGGCTTCCTTCTCTCAGGACATTTGAATAAATAATCCCCTGGCCTCTTTTTTGTTAGTGGAGTTCTTGCCTGCTGCTTCTGGTCTCCTAGACAGCCTTCAGTTTTATAGTGAAGAATGAAGACGCCTATGAAATCTGCCCTTGTGCTTCTGAAGCCTTGCAAAAGAGTCCTTAGAAAACATTGACTTCTCTTCCTTTTTTCAGTCATGAAACAGTAGTTACTGGAAAATAGTCATTTGGAACAAAGATACTGAAAAGGAAAAGCTTCATAATCCCTTATTTATGACTTTCAAGTGGTAGCTGCTAAAAGTGGCTTCTGCCAGTAGCAGCCCCTTCTGCCATTTATACTTAACCAGATAATCGTTGGTCTGGGAGAGTCCCTAATCTGCCCTTCTGTATTCAGCAGGGCTTGCTGGCCTTTTGGAAGAGTGTCTCAGAAGTCTCAAAGAATTTGGAAAGTCAAAATACATTGAGGAGACATCTGCATTTTTGCGTAGAAACAGAAAGACTTGATTTTGGGGACCTAATCCTCTATTTTCTTTCTGAACAATCTTGGGAGACATATAGCTTCCTTCTTCCTCAAACACTAAGGTTGTCATGCTTGCCCTCATTTCTTAAATAGTTTGACTAAGTGACCACATTATTCACCAAGAAGGACAGAGCTAAAAGACAATGACCAATCACCCCAGTTTTACCAGGGTAAGGAGCTTTCTGCGATGTAGGATTTGTATGCTAGGGAAAATGGGGAAGGTGGGTCACCCTAGAATTGAACCACATTTTCATGGACCCTTAAGCTTTTTAGTACCTGATACCACCCTAAATTGTTCCTAAGATTTAGCTTGGGGACAGATGGGCCATCTCCTGGCAGAACCACAAAGGATGCACTGTCCACCCTTGAGTGAGAGGACAGGACCAGGTGTGTCAGCTTTGCAAAATCAACCCAGGATACCAGGCCTTCTTGCAGAACCCACTGGAAAGACAAGTCCGGGAGCTGACTCTCCAAAGATATGAACACTTAATGCACAAGCATGCGCATTCTAGAAGAAACCAGAAATCTTTACCAACAGCACTGCCAGGACTTGGTTGCAGAAACTTCAGAGATGACATTGGGAGCAGGTTTTTACCTAAATGCACACAGAACTGCCCCGAAATAGTTAACCATAGCACGTCTCATAACATTTAGAAACTTTCCAAGAATAATCCTTTCTTTTCTTCCTTCCTTCCTTCCTTCCTTCCTATCTTCCTTCCTTCCTTCCTTCCTTCCCTTCCTTTCCTTCTTCCTTTGTCACTCTCTCCCTTCCTTCCCTTCCTTTCTTTCTTCCTTCCTTCTTCCCTTTCTCCCTCCCTCCCTTACTCCTTCCCTCTCTCCCTTCTTTACCTTCACCTCTTGCTCACCTCCAGGGTTTTCTTTTTCAGGGCATCTCCCTGGGTATCTTCCAGTGCCTAGAAAGCCAGGCACTGAGCAAATCCAGAGTTGAGGAGGTTTCAGGACGTAGCTGGAGAAATCGTGTTGACTATCCCAACACACACATGCACACACACCGTGCTGGGTGTTACTTTCTGTTTCTGGATGCTGGTAGCTATGGGTAGTCAGGGGGAAGGCTAGGCTATCGGGGAGAACACTGGAAGGCAGGAGAATGGCTCCTTCCCAGGGCTCTGGAAGAAGAGGGTCGGTAGGTGGTGAGGCTGCACCTGTGCATTGAGGCTCCTTTTCCTCTGCTCTGAGTGAGGGAGCTGTTGTTCCACTATGGTGCTTAGGGCCTTCTTCTCATTCACCTGCCCAATGGAGGACAGCAAATCAAAACAAAGGACCTCAGAGATCATCTAGTATGACTTCCTCCTTATATAGAGTCGGGCTGAGACATAGAGAACAGATATGAGTTTCTCATAACATACTGAGCATCCACCTCCATTTATCTAGTGTGTAGAGAAGGAAGGAGAAAAAAAAAAGCAATGTGTGTCTTCTAATCGGAATTCCCCTTTCCCTTCAGCTGCTTCACAATTTTAGCTCAAATAATTTTTTTCTCTCTCCTCACTGTCTCTGTTTGCCAGTACTTACCTTTTTGCTCAAGAGTTGAGCCACAATTCCATGTCTGGCTTATTAGGGGTTGATTGGAGATAACATTTTTTGCAGACTTTCCTGGCCGCCAGAGTAGCTTTGAACCTCAATCCTTGATCCTCAGATCTGCATCCTCCTGAGTAGCTAGGATTAAAGGCATGAGCCACTGGGGCTTGGCTCCAATAATTTTTAATTAATTTAATTTAATCAATTTAATCTTTACTTTTCTCCATTCTATTACATATACAGTCTTGTTTGTTTGTTTGTTTTGTTTTGGTCTTTCAACTTCCTATTTTATTTAACTTGATCCTCCTTTCTTTTTCCTCTCTGTTGACCAGTAAAATGAAATTACAGTTGCCTACATCAAATGTCATAAGCAGATGAACCCCGAGCCTGGGGTACCCCTTGTGAGGAAGGTGGCACATCTCCTGCTGGGCTCCCTGAGATACTGTGAGAAATGGCTAGCTAGGCTGTGTGAAGCAGTGACTAGGGGTGCAGATTGGAAGCAGAGTGCTCAGGTTGTCTGCCCAGCAAGTGTTTCTCCACACAGTTTTGCTTTCCTTCTCCCCAACTCCCTACTTGTTTCCTCCTGACAGCACAGGACCCAGCCCAGAAACTTCAATGGCAGGTGTGTTAGGGGATTGCGGTAGAGCTTGGCGGTCCCCACCTGCAGCATCCTTCCACAATCACTCATGAGGCACAAACCCCACCTCTCTGGAGAATGTCACCATGCTACTTCTCAGGCAGTTCCTACCAGCAGCCAAGAGGTCTTGGCACTGAGGAGGGGAGCAAGACACTCCTGGTAAAGAAAGAGGACTCCCCTCTTCTCTTGCTTACCTAGGATGATTGCTGTCTTACCAAGAATTCCCCTCCTCCAGTCAAACACATGGATGAGATGATCAAGGAAAGCAAGTGTGTGTGTGTGTGTGTGTGTGTGTGTGTGTGTGTGTGTGTGTGTGTGTGTGTGTGTATCAGTATTGGGGTTTGACTTCAGGGCCTCATGCTCTTGCTTAGCTTTTTGCACAAGGCTGATCCTCTACCACTTGAGCCGTGCCTCTACGTCTGGTTAATTGTAATGTCTCATTAATTTGTCTACCTTCACTGTGATCCTCAGGTCTCAGCCTCCTGCGTGGATTGGATTACAGATGTGAGCCACCAGTGTCCAGCCATGGATTACCTTATTTTTAAGAGTGAACTCACTATGGACCAGCCCGGGTAGAACAGCCTTCACCTCTTACCCAGGCACCTTCTGCAATGAATTCTTTTTTTTTTTTTTTTTTTTTTTACGGTTGTGGGGCCTGAACTCTGGGCCTGAGCACTGTCCCTCAGCTCTTCAGCTCAAGGCTAGCGCTCTACCACTTGAGCCAGAGCGCCACTTCCGGCTTTTTTCTTTTTGCTTATGTGGTGCTGGGAATCGAACCCAGGGCCTCAGGCATGCAAGGCAAGCGCTCTTACCACTGAGCCACCTTCCCAGCCCCAAGCAATGAATTCTTTAACTCATGCCCTCAACCGACTTAGGACTCTACAGGACAACCAGCAGTTACAAGCGGGGACAATAATAGGATCGCATCCACTCCCGGGGTAAAGCTTGATGGGGTCAGTGCTATGTCTACAACAATCTCCCAGAACACAAAGCACCGTTCTGTGAGAACTTCCTCTTCCATCTCACCAGGGAACTGAGAACTTCCCTTCCAGAAGGAACCAAGGACTACATCTTCATCCTCAGCCAGCTGGCATCCTCCCTCCAGCATCT
This sequence comes from Dipodomys merriami, assembly GCF_024711535.1. Classification (NCBI taxonomy): domain Eukaryota; kingdom Metazoa; phylum Chordata; class Mammalia; order Rodentia; family Heteromyidae; genus Dipodomys; species Dipodomys merriami. The sequence goes on along the minus strand of NW_027206512.1, from coordinate 34,010,804 downwards.
CCTTCTCTCTTGATTTTTCCAATCCCATCCAGTCTAGGTCAGGAAGGGCCCTTGTGAGTAAAAGTCTCCACAACGACTCACAGCTCCCCTGCTCTGCCTGTAAGTTCCTCACCTGGGGGCAAGCTCACTGGGAGGATGCTTCTGTCCTGTCTCTTCCTTGTTTGCTTCAATGCCAGTCACACTGGGACCCTTGGGAGGGCTGTGTCCTTCAATGGAGATTTGTTTTTATGTCCCTCAGGAATGTCTTCTCTCTTCCTCTGCCCCACTGTTCTGTTCCACACATTCCCTACTCTAGATTAGCTTTCTAAGCTTGAATGACCTGTCGCTTTGGGTAGGAGGAGAATAGCTGCTCCCATACTCAGTCATAACTGCCTTCCCTGTGGCTTCCCCAGCGCCCAGTCTACTCCAGAATGAGGGCTTTGTAGTTGAGTTTTGTTGCACGGGCTCCACAGAGAACATAAACACAATGGTTTCACATCTTGGTGAACACCAAGTCAAGACAAGCAGGGCCAAGGAATAAGGCAGCAGAGAATGATTTGGTATCTGCAGCAGGTTAGAGGAGCATAGGACTTATGACCAAGCAAATCCCCTTCCCAAATAAAGGCGGCACTGGGATTTTACTCAGGGACCCTATACATATTCATCTAGGAAAAGGCTTTAGGGGAGGGCACATTCCTGGGCATGCTCAGTGAAGGAGTACATGCTCAAGTTTAAAGTCATGACTGAAGGAGGAGGAAAGACAACAGACATGTGCTGAGGCATATTTAGCTGTTAGAAATAGATTATGATGTTGGCGTGTTGTGTAGGAATAAAGACACCAACTCAAAAGGAACTCAGCAAGGCAAAGTTTACTTCTGCAGAAGGGTGTGCCATCAGCCCCAAATCTGGCAAGCAAGCACACAAGCACACAAGCAGGCAGGCTGCTCCCTTTTGTATCCCTAAGCCAGCAGGTCCCGCCCCTCTGCTCACATTAACTGAATTGCAAAAGATGTGGCTTAATTAACAGGGTGTAATTAAAGTTCAAGGAGCTTCTAACAGGATGTCTTAATTAAAGTGCTCAGGAAAAGGATGTATATAACTAAAATGGCTGTATGTAACGAAAATTAACAAGGGCCAAGCCACTGGGCCATCGCAGGAACCCTTCAGAAAAACAATTCTCTCAAGATTAACAGAAAGGAAGCAAACTACTTTGATAGAAAAGATGCTTTTCTACGTTAGCTCAGGGCCATGTTCAGACGTTTAAAATGGTGAACTGGAATGTCTCAGCTTCTGCAATGGAATTTTATCTGAAAATCGAGGAAAGGACATCTTCAAAGTGCATTGCGCAGGAGTTTGCTCCTAAAGGTTTCTGCCTCAGCTGTTAAAAAGATGACTAGGGTTGGTTTTGGTTGTAATAGCAATAGCTACTGTTTATTGGTAAGTGCTTTAAATATTAGGCATGGAGGTACACACCTCTAAACCCAGCACTCAAGAGGCTGAGTGGGGATCATCTTTAGGTAGCCTGAGCTACATAGCAAGACCTTGTTCAGAAAAAGAAGAAAAAAGAAAAAATAATCAGTAGAATGCATATATATTCTCTTTAGTCCTTACAACAAACTATGAGACCAATATTACATTTAAGATTGTTGATAAACAGAAGTGTGGGACTTGAACCCATATCATGATTCAAAAGGCCAGTTCCACATTCCCTCCTTTCTACCACTTCACAGCAAACAGGTAGTAAGTCTACCATGTCCAAGGCACCCGTCCCTTGTATGGAGCCTAACATGAAGTCTATCCTGTCCTTACTCTCACTTCTCTTGATGTAGTTTTGTTTTGTTGGCTTTAGCTTTTTTCTTTTTCTTTTTGTTTTTTTTTGGACAGGGTGTCACAATGTAGGCTAGGCTAGCCTCAATGTCTTGATCCTCCTGACTCAGCCTCCTAAGTACTGGGATTACAGATGAACAACCCCACACCTGACTTCTCTTAATCTGTGAACATAAAGAACAGAGTTCCCAATATCCACAGCAAGAAAAAAAGAAGTCTATAAGAGCAAACAGAAGGACCCTAATGACCTATTGGCAGGTGTTCAATGGAAGCTTTTTAACACCAGGAAGAAAAGAATGACCACGTCCATCTGATATAGAAGACACAAGCCAGGCTTGCACACTGACTAGTTTCCAGAAGCCAGGGTGGTGTGCAGTTCTAGCTCTAAACCACAGAGAAGAATCCACTGCAGTGGAGTCTCGTTTGAAAGTGGGGACAGTGTTTTAATTTTGCTTACAGGCAAAGCAAGGATTTCGGAGGGAAGGAGGGAGGGACAGTTGGAGGAAGGAAGGAGAAGATAAAGAAAGGAAGGGGAAACAAAGGGAAGGGGAGGGGAAGGAGGGAAGGAGAGAAGGAGGGAGAAACTGGTGAAATGAAATCTGGACAGTCATGGCCTGAACTAGTGTCCAAGTGCTACAGTAATTGAAGCTGTCACTTCAACAATTTCCTAGACTAGCAACTGTTTTGGTACTTCCTTCATCTTCCACGTTAACTAAACCCTGATTTATCTGGGAATGTGAGTCCCTCCGTTGGTTTCCTGGAGGTGAGCAGTGATGGAGCTGATCCCTGTCCTCTTCGCAAGTAACAGATTTAGCCCGCGTGTGGCTATTTGTCTGAGCTCTCAGGGAGGAGACATAAGTGAGAGGCTGCAGGTGGCTTCTGGAAAGATTTTCATAAAGAGAGATACTTGAGCATTAAGCAGAAGCACATTCCACTCCTTGCCTGTGTTTGGTTACTTTTGTCTAAGGACATGCTGTACGGAGCTGTGAGGGGAGAGGCCACCGGCCTGTGAAAGCTACAAAGTAAAAGGGAAACATTCAGGGTCTTGGTGACAGCACTGTACCCTGAAGGACCAGAACCCCTACTGCAGAGTTCTTAAGTGATGCATCCTCTTGTTCCATCCACTTTTCGTTTGAAGCCGATACATTATACCAGGGCAAAAACAAATGTGCCTGAACCATGAGGAGACTCCATTGTTGTCAAATTCTCTGGACTGCATAGTCTCCAGAGGAATTTAGGAACTAAACAAATAACACTTTTTTTTTTTTTTCTTATTGAGCACCTACTATACTGCGGTCACAAAAAGCGGATGAAAGAGATATAGTCACTGTGATAAGGAAATCACATTCTGGAAGGCAAATGGCAAACAAGGATAAAGAGATCATCTTAAGGCAACTTTCTAAAGTAGTCATTTGTTAGTCCTAAGGGTAAATCAAGACTCTGAAATCAAACAGCTCTGGATTCAAATTCTGCCTTCATTACTCACAGTGGCCTTCAGACAGTTATTCATCTTTCTGATTATCTCGTGTGTGTGTGTGTGTGTGTGTGTGTGTGTGTGTGTGTGTGTGTGTGTGTGTGTGGTGTGTGTGTTGGCACTGGGTGTTGAACTCATGATCTCACACTCTTGTTTGGCTCTTTTGCTTAAGGGTGGCCTTCTACCACTCGATCTCTACTTCCTCTGGGTCTCTCTTTAAACGGTTTTAAAGGAATTTAATTTATGGTGTTGCTATGAAGTCTTAACACTTAACAAGCAAGTGAAGTGCTCCACACAAAGCTTGCCACAAAGTCTCCCTACAAACTCGAGTATCATCTTCATCATCATCATCACAACTCTCCCCAGGCATGTATCAAAAGATGAATATGGGGGCTGGGAAGGTGGCTCAGTGGTAGAGCGCTTGCCTTGCATGCATGAGGCTCTGGGTTCGATTCCTCAGCACCACATAAGCAAAAAGAAAAAAGCCGGAAGTGGTGCTCTGGCTCAAGTGGTAGAGCGCTAGCCTTGAGCAGAAGAGCTGAGGGACAGTGCCCAGGCCCAGAGTCCAGTCCCCACAACCGGGACAACAACAACAAAAAAGATGAATATGACCTGGGTGCTGGTGGCTCATGCCAGTAACCCTAGCCACTCAGGTGGCTGAGAGCTGAGAATCATAATTCAAAGCCAGTTCAGGTAAATAAATCTGAGAGACTCTTATTTCTAATTAATCAGCAAAAGGTGAGAACTGGAGGCAAGGCTCAACCTGGAGGGAAAAAGCAGAGCAATAGCACAAGGCCCTGAGTTCAAATCTGTATACTGGTACCAACGTGGGGGGGGGGGCGGGGAGACTATGACATAGACCCTAATGTCAGTGAATCCAGATGTGGCAATGGGACAGCTGGAAGTGAGACCATGACTAGGTGGACACCAAAGGAATCCCTGTCACCAGGTGCAATAGCTTATGTATGTTTTATTGCTCACCACGCCTACCTTCAAAAATATCCTCTGAGTGGTTATGACTCTTCTGTCCCTTACCACTCTTGTTCCCAAGAGATTAGGCTTCTGCCTTTCTCCCGTGAAGCAAACACTGTAAGGTGTGGATGATGTTGGAGTGGTCCTTACCAGTTGGTGCTACATAGGGACAAATGTACACAGATCCTGCCATAAATGATCTCACCAAACCCTGCCTCCCTTTCATTCCCGACCCCCCTCCCAGATCATACTCACTATGACCAGAGGACTAGGAAACTGCCCTATCTAGCTAATAAAATCAAGATAAACATCCACCCTCTGGTCCTCACACCCACACTCTCACCTTTTAGAAACACCTCCATCGGTGTTCACACACGCTCCTGAACGCTGCTCACACACTGTCTTTTTATTGGCGTTCCTATGTGGGGAATCTTTCGACTCTGACAGAAGAATTTCATTAGCAAAAGGAAGAGGAGGAGAAAGTACAGATGAGAAGGTGGGAATGAAAATATTGTTTGCAAAGGGACCTAAAATTGGTCTGGCCTTTTTCTGCTTCAATTCTTCCTTATTTGTACATCCTGTGTCTGAAAGCAAAGAGCTTTTCATGAATCAGGAAGTGGTCAAGGCACTTCACTTGGCATAGCGCCTTGCAGAACTGGGAAATCAACCAAAATCAACCTCATGGAAACCTAGTTTTGAAAATACAGCAGCATCTGACAGAAGCCTGCTCCCAGGGAAGGAGGCCCAGGAGAGGGACCAGGGATGACCGCCCTTACCCTTCTTTTCTCAATTGCATCTTCTTTCCAGTCTGACTGAAAAGTCGGGCTTGGCTCTGTAGGGAAGATAGGGCTGGGAAGGTGATGAGAAAGTTCCATGAGACTCAGAAGTCACCGCCTGAATATCAAACCTGTGTAACCAGGAGGGTGGAGGGAGGGAGGGAGCCGCTGTAGACTTTCAGTCGTTCCTGCGCGTCCTGCCCACGCTGCAGGTTTTTCAGGTCCTTGCTTGAGCTGTACTCCCAGGCGTAAACAGACTTGCTATCAGCAGCGTCAGCCTGGCCCAGCTATTTAAACTGGCATCAGCATTTGCAGATTCCCAAACCCAGGGCTCACCTCTGCTGCTTCCACGTAAGTACCTCTGGCAGGTTTGCCTTGAATGCACAGAGCAAACTTGTCCCAACTGCTAGAATAGTTACTGTATTTGAATTCTGGTGGAAGACAGGGCAGGGAAAAGGGGGAAGATAAAAATGCAAAGCTGACCCCCCCCTCCCAAGCAAGGAGCCACAGAATGCTGCTGGGTATAAGGTACCTGACCCTCTGCAAAAAAAAAAAGCCTGCATGGGGTTCAGATAAACTTGGGGCTCAGGCTGAGTCCATGTTGGACTTTTGGCCTTGTGTTGTTTATCTTTTTTTTTCTCTTGAAAGGTGGTTTGTAACCTTGGGTAACTTATCATGGATCATTTCAAAGCCCCACTCTGCAGCTCAGCTTTTGAAACTCAAATTAGACAGAATAGTTTAAAATATTGTATTTGTTGTATTTTGATGGAGGGATAAGAATTTACTTGGATTGAACAACGGTGGCTGGATTCTGAATTTGCACAGTTATTTCTGGTTGCTACTTGTTCTCTTGTGTTTATAACAACAAAAACATTGATGGGGTTTGAGATAAAAGGAAATCCTTTGCTCTGGGGTTTTGAAGATGGTGAGGTTTGTAACTTTTGAGCTTTGCGGGAACCACAGGGTAAACTGGCAAGTGGAAGAGAAGGTGTTGAATAAAAAGGAACAACATGCCATCATGTTGCTCAGAGGACAGAGTCTTGAAAAGGAATGCCAAGCGTTCAGATGAAGTGGACAGTGCCCTGCAGTGTATGCAGGTTCATAGATTTAAGTAAAACCAGGGCAAGCAGAGAATAAAACAGGGTCCTGGGCAGATGGGGAGAGAAGAAAAGGTGAATGGAAGCAAAGATTTGTAACTAGACTTCACATTCATAAAATGCAGAGGTCATTAAAAGAAGAGAACACAACATTAATCTATATGTTTGGGTCAAGAATCTAGTGATTAAGAATCTGATGGAGGGCTGGGAAGGTGGCTCAGTGGTAGAGTGCTTGCCTTGCATGCCTGAGGCCCTGGGTTCAATTCCTCAGCACCACATAAGCAAAAGAAAAAAGCCGGAAGTGGTACTGTGGCTCAAGTGGTAGAGCACTAGCCTTGAGCTGAAGAGCTGAGGGACAGTGCCCAGGCCCAGAGTTCAGGCCCCACAACCGGACCCCCCCAAAAAAAAAAAAAGAATCTGATGGAAACCCATGACCTTTCCTAGTATTTGCCTCAGCCTTTCTTCCTGAACACTGCCCGAGGCTCATTTTCTGCAAGTCCTTGGGAAGTCCTCAGATGCTAAGTTTAACACTCCTGTTTTTAAGATTATGTCTAATGTTTTTTTAACTAGCCTAAAGCCTCTGAGAAAGTTATGGGAAATAGTGGAAAATTAAAACCATTAACATGAGCAGAGCATGGTGTTGAATGCCTGTGATCTCAGCTAATCGAGAAGCAAAGATGAGGGGATCCCTAAGTTCAAGGCCAGTCCCAGCAAAAGTAGCAAGACCATCTCTCCAAAACAATATGAAAAGAAAGGGCTGGAGGTCGTGTAAAAGTAAATAGTGACCCTCAGACAGTGGGTCTCCAAGAGACTGAATTCTAAAGTCTAAGGATTGATGAGAAGCCAGGCAAGAAATAGTGGTGTATTGCATAATTGCACCTATAGAAGAAGTGGCAAAGCATGCATAGTGAAAGGAAGGATGGGCACTGGTGCTCATGCCTGCAATCTTATCTACTCAGTAGGCTGAGATCTGGGGATGGTAGTTCAAAGATAGCCTGAGCAGAAAAATGAAACTCTTATCTCCAATTAACAACTAAAAAAAGCCAGAAGTGGAACTGTGGTTCCAGTGGTAGAGACCTGCCTTGAGCAAAAAAGCTCAGGAACAGTTCAAGCCCTGTTACCCCATGGGCGCGCGCACACACACACATACACACACACACACACACACACACACACACACACACACACACACACACACACACACACATTTAAAAAGAAGAAAAAGGGGCTGGGAAGGTGGCTCAGTGGTAGAGTGCTTGCCTTGCATGTCTGAGGCCCTGGGTTCGATTCCTCAGCACCACATAAGCAAAAAGAAAAAAGCCAGAAGTGGCGCTGTGGCTCAAGTGGTAGAGTGCTAGCCTTGAGCTAAAGAGCTGAGGGACAGTGCCCAGGCCCAGAGTTCAGGCCCCATGACCGGACTCAAAAAAATAAATAAGTAAAATAAAAAAATAAAAAGAAGAAAAAGGTAGATCAGTTTTACCTGGAGAAGGGCATGGGAAAAAAGCAAGTTGAGACTTGAGGAGGTTTCTGGGGGCAGAAGAAAATTTTTGGGAGTGATAGACATAATATATTCATTCTTGTGACTCTGGTAATCATATGTGAAAATGTAGCAAATTGCACACTTAGTACATGTGCTATAATATCAATTTACTTCAAGAAACAATACTTTAATAATATAGTCTTTTTTGTTAAATCCTAAGCTCAAACTCAAGGTCTTTGCACTGTCCCCAGATTTGGTATGTGTGTGTGTGTGTGTGTGTGTGTGTGTGTGTGTGTGTGTGTGTGTGTGTGTGTGTGATTAATTAGAGATCAAAGTCTTATAAATTTTCCTGCCTGGGCTGGCTTTGAACCATGATCCTCAGATCTCAGCTTCCTGAGTAACTAGGATTAGTTAGCACCTAGCTAATATAGTCCTTTTTATAATTAAGTCAGCCTATGCAGCATGACAACAAAAGGAGTGATTTGGGGGGAAAAAATCAGTTTAAGAAATGAAGTGCACAGCCGGGTGCCAGTGGCTCATGCCTATAATCCTAGCTACTCAGGAGGCTGAGAGCTGAAGATTGCAGTTCAAAGCCAGCCCCGGCAGGAAAGTCTGTGAAAACTCTTGTCTCCAATTAACCACCAGAAAATTGGAAGTGGCACTGTGGATGAAGTGGTAGAATGCTCACCTTGAGCTGAAGAGCTCAGGGACAGCACCCAGGCCCAGAGTTCAAGCCCCATTGCCGACACCCCCCCCCCCGCAAAAAAAAAAGAAAAGAAAAAGAAAAAAAAATGCAAGGACATGACAGGGAATCCTATCTAGTCTTCAGGGAAATCTCTACCCCAAGGGTGGTTGGATTGGAGAACAGTTTTTTAAAACATCCATGCTGGCTCTACCCCACAGATCCAATCAGAATCCCTGGATGAGGGGAAGGGGTTGGGAGGACAAGCCTTGGTTTTTTTAAGCTCTCTAGGCAACTCTAAAAATGCTTGGATTGACAAGAACCATCACAATCCAAACTCACTCATGTCCCGCCCAGAGGGAGGGGATAGCGCCTGTCCAGCCACCAATCCAGGGCAGGGTGGGCCTGGGAGGCAGAGCACAGCAGCCTGGCTCAGAAGCAGAGAAAGAGGTTGCTCTGGGTCCTCAAAAACGCATTCCATCTCAGTCTTAGAGAGGAAAGCCAACGGGGCTCCAGGGGTGAATTCCTCAGCATCTCTGTCCTAGCTGCCTTACTGAAGGGCTGTGCTAATGCATGAAAAGGGAGGCCGTGATGGATGTTCAAAAAATAAACGTTCCTTGTGTTGCCTACGTAATGTGTGGTGTAAATGGGATTCTGGTGGTTGAAAAGCTTGTTGGCGCTTTGGGGCACATCCAAGTTGTCTCTTCAGGAAATGACACGAGTTCTTGGCTTGGGATGAGTCGATGTGGCACTACCAACCAGGGCATTTCATTCCCGTTTCCAGGACAGCCCCATGCAAAAGCATGAGTGGCTGATGTTTGTCCTTCCCACCTGTCCCTCACCCCTCCTCAGCACCTGTGCGGGTGTGGCAGTGGGGGTGGACAATGGTACCTCCCCTGTTGAGTCAGGCCTGGCCTGGCTCTGGTTTAAATGTCCCCAAGGCCATCCACACATGCCATTGGCAGGTTCATTCCCTCTGGTTTTATTTACCCATCTTAGGAAAGCTAATTAAGTTACGGTGTTAGTATATAATAAATGTTCCTTCCTGGGATATTAAATGGGTTCCAGCAAGGTAACATATCTGTAAGTTCTTTGAAATGTTATATAAATATAATTACTGCCTGAATCTTTAAAAATTTCATTTTCTTGTAAAGATGCTGTACAGAGAGGTTACAGTTACATCAGTAAGGTGCCATCTGAATTTATAAACAGGGCAATCAGTAAAGAATCAGTGGAGGAAGGTGCCTTCCATTTATCATTCTGAAAAACAGAGCCACCTTTGGGTGACCAAAGGTCAAGATGAGGTGGGAATGTGGCTTAGTGGTAGAGTGGTTGCCTAGAATGCATGAAGCCCTAGGTTTGATTCCTTAGTACCACATACACAGAAAAAGCTGGAAGGGGCGCCGTGGCTTAAGTGGTAGAGTGCTAGCCTTGAGCAAAAGAAGTTCAGGGACAGTGTCCAGACCCTGAGTTCAAGCCCCAGGACTAACAACAACAACAACAACAAAAAAGCCAGGCATTGATGGCTCATGCCAGTAATCCTAGCTATTCAGGAGACTAAGATCTGAGGATGGTGATTCAAAGCCAATCTGGGCAGGGAAGTCTGTAAGACTCTTATGTCCAGTTAGCCACCAAAAACACAAGCTGGAATTGGAGCTATGGCAGAAGGCAAGCCCAGCAGAGCCCCTTGCCTGATCTCAGTGACAAGTCCTTCCTTGAGGACTTAGTCCTGTGACCCCAGTACCCTACTTTCACTATATTCCACATTCCTCCCAAAGCCAGATGGTCTCAGCTCTTAATATTTTGGTTCATTCTGTCCAGGAAGGGGTGTGTGTGTGGTGGCTGCATGTTATCTAGCCCCAGGACAGGACTGAGCTGTGAGCATTAGGTAGCAGCCAACACTTGTGTGTGCTGCTCTGTGTGCTCTGTGTGCTGTTTTCTGCCACGCAGTTCCAGCAACACCATTTTGGGGGAGATACTGGATTTGAGCTCAGGGTCTGTGTGTGCTAAGTACCACTTGAGCCATTTCTCCAGCCCTATAGTAATACTGTTTAATCAAAGTGGTAGGTTTACATGACCAATAAAATAGAAAGAAAGGAAGGGAAGAGAAAGGAAGGAATTAAGGAAGGAAGGAAGGAAGGAAGAAAACAAAAAGTGACAGACAAAATGTCTTTCTTTTACTTCAATATTTCCCTTTCCCTTTCCTTCCTCCTCTCTTCTGCTTTCCTCCTGAACCTTACCCTCTCCTTTCCTCCCTTCTCCTTTCCTCCCTTCTTTCCTCCTTTCCTTTTCCTCCTCTTCTTCCTTCCTCCTCCTCTTCATTCTCCCCTCCCCACCTCTCTCTCCTAGTTAGGGTTTCACTATGTACTCCAGGATGCTCTTGATCTTACAATCTCCCTTTTTTAGCTTCTGAGGTGTGAGGATTACAGGCAGGTACCACCATGCCTATCTGAATTCTCTCCATGTGGAATGGTATAATGCAAACAGCCATTTGATTTGTTTAAAGCTGTGCTTGTTTAACCTGGATTAATTTCTGAAGGTTGTGGACAGCTTCCTGGGGCTTCCAAAAATGCCATACCAATGGGAACTCAGGAAAGGTGGCCTGTGGCCTGGAAAGATGTACAGAGCACCCTCTACAGTTAAAACCAGGGTGAATCTGGTCAAAGTACATTATATTCACACTTGGAAATGTCACAAGGAAATCCTTTACATGCCCTGGTGGCTTATGCTTCCTAGCTACTCAGGAGTCTGAGATATGAGGATTGCACTTCAAAGCCAGCCCAAGCAGAAAAGTCTGTGAGACTCTTATCTCCAATTAATCACAGAAAAAGGCAGAAGTGGTGCTATAGCTCCAGTGGTCAAGTGTTAGCCTTGAGCAAAAGGAGCTTAGGGACAGTGCCCAGGCCCTGAGTTCAAGGCCTAGGACTGGCAAAAAAAAAAAAAAGAAAGAAAGATGAAAGAAAGAAGGAAAGAAGGAAGGAGAGAGGAAGGGAGGGAGGAAGGGAAGGAGGAAGGAAGGAAGGAAGGAAAGAAAGAAAGAAAGAGAAAGAGAAAGAAAGAAAGAAAGAAAGAAAGAAAGAAAGAAAGAAAGAAAGAAAGAAAGAAAGAAAGAAAGAAAGAAAGAAAACAGGAGCTCCAAGTGTGGCTCAAATGCAAAAGTGCTTGCCTAACAAGCACTCTACCCAAATCTCAGTCCAACCCAAGACAAAACAAACAAGCAAACAAAATCCCTGACACTTGACTTGACCTCAGTCTGCACAGGCTGACCTGATTCTCTTGATCCTCCACCTCAGCCCCTCTCCAGGGCAGACCTGTATCACTCACCATACCTGGCTCCAGTGGGATTATTAGTAGTTCCTGTTTACTCCACAAGGTACCTCGCCTGAGGAATAAGCTATCTTGTCATGTATGAATACAGCCCCTGAAAGTACAGGATTCAGTTGCGCAAGCTGCAGGACCCTTCCTCCCCACCCCTCACTCTGGCTTCTGTCCAAGTCATTTGCTCCTCCTCTGCCTACGTTTCCTGGGAGAAGCCTTGTACCCACGCTGACTAGAGTGGAGGCTGGTTGATTCTGTGGACCCACTATAAAGAAGTTCAGAGGGGATTCGAGGAATCCCTTCCCAAGTGTGAGTTACTCTGATATTTGCTTCAGGCTTTCCTGGCTCATGGATGTGTTTGGGTAGAATTAAAGCTCTTATCCAAAATAGGGAACTGATTTTTATCCATCCCCTTGTAGCTTCTTATCATTTGCTCCTGGAGACTTTCATACAAATATGACCAATCATAGAACCCCTGCCAGATGCCTTACAAATCAACATCCTGTTGGGCACCAGTGGCTTATGCTTGCAATCCTAGCTGCTCAGGAGGCTGAGATCTGAGGATCGCAGTTCAAAGGCAGGCCAGGCAGGAAAGTCTAGAAGACTCTTATCCAATTAACCACCAGAAAACTGGAAGTGGCGCTGTGGCTCAAGTGGTAGAGCGCTAGCCTTGAGCTGAAGAGCTTGGGGACAGTGCCCAAGCCCAGCGTTCAAGAACCACGATCGACAAAAAGAAACACAAAAAACAAAAACCACAAATCAGCTTCTCTGCCTTTCTATGTTAACAACAAGAACAACAAAAAGAAACCCAAAAGGCCCAAAGCAGACACACTGGTCAAATGTCCTAATCTTGTGTGTACATAGACCAGGAAGCTCATGACAGTGTTCTAGCCAGTGGGTCTAGACCATTAAGCTGGAAATTGCCTGGATTTCTGTAAGTCAGGGCAGATCTGCTTACATATGCAGTCATTGTTGATATGATTCCAGTTCCTTCCTGTGTGGTTTCTCCCTAGGGAAATTTAAACAACCTTCCTCAGACCTGCCCAAATTTCCAGTCAGCTGGTGCCCAAGAGTGAAATCTGTTTTATATATATAAAAAAGAAAAATCTGAGCTTCTTTTTACTCAAGGCTAGTGCTCTGCCACTTGAGCTATAGTGCCACTTCCAGCTTTTTCTGAGTAGTCTATTGGAGATAAGAGTCTCATGGACTTTTCTGTCTAGCCTGGCCTCAAATCATGATCCTCAGATCTCAGCCTCCTGAGTTGCTAGGATTACAGGCATGAGCCATAGCACCCAGTTTATTTTTTTTAATCTTTGATGTTGGGCTATCTACCACTTGGTTAAGTATTCTTCACCGGTTATCCCGTAGAGGTGGCTACAACAGGGATTCATGGGACAGAATGAAGATGGCAGGAGGCCATTCTCCACTTTCATTAGTTATCTAGACCTGGCTCAGGGTCCACAATTACAAAGGGAGGAGAGTCCTTAAAACTGGCTCAGAAGAGTTTATATATGACTCAACAATATAGTCAGAGAAAGCAGCACACATGAGGAGCAGCCAGAGGACCTACTGCTATTGACCGTGGACAAGACAAGACTAAAAAGTCATTTAATGATGCTGCTGGTAAGCATGCAGGTCAGTGGCCAGTTGCTCACCTTCTCCTTTAAGAAATGAACTGAGCCCAGGGATGGGTAGGAGCTGCAAACATGGATATAGGAACTACATCAGACAGAATCAAACAAACACAGAAGTCCTACCATATGCAGCATCACATTTACTCTCATTGTTGGGACACTGCCTTCATCTGTGTGGAATCTGGAACTTATTATCATCACAATCCTGCTCTAGCATTTCAAACGTTTGGGCCAGGCATTGGTAGGTCATGCTTATAATCCTAGCTACTCGGGAGGCTGAGATCTGAGAATCATGGTTCAAAGCTAGCCTGGGAAGGAAAGTCCATGAGACTCTTATCTCCAATTAACCACCAAAAAGCTAGGAGTGGTGCTGTGGCTCAAGTCACAGAGTGCTAGTTTTGAGCAATAAAACCCAGGGACAGTGCCCAGGTCCTACATTCAAACCCCAGGACTGGTACAAAAACGTTGGAAGTTTCTCTGTCTTCCAAAGTATTTTAACAAATACATAAATAAGAAACTGAGTGACTGAGTCTTCTGGAACTTAAAGAATAAGCTCTTCGATGATGCTCCCTTTTCAAAGTCATTTTCTTAAACTTGAGCTAGCCAAGTCTAGAAGCATCTCATGTTTCCAATTATCTGGGGAAGAAAAACAATGAACAGTTCTAAGAAATCATATACTGTTAGAGTTGAGTAAAGTTTCTACAATATTTTACCTCTTAGTGATTGATTACAACATGGGTGCCTCTCATTTGCCCAGCATTATATCTTGAGTCATTGGGAAAGTTGAATCAGAACCTCATATTTATACAGTGTTCACACAGTATTCATACAGTAGTTCGTAGCACTGTTTGTTAACATACTCCGCCTCATTGAATCCAACATTGATGCTGTGATCTAGGAGGGACAGGAATGTAGCCATGAAGGAAGACGGCTGAATGAAGATGAAGCTTAAAGCAGCCAAGCATTATTCAAAGTCATGAGGAGAGGAAAGCACAGATCTGGAAGGAGGGGTCAGAATTTCTGTGTGATGTAGTGTAGGTGTTAAGTTGTATCTGAGCCAGAATTCAAGGTCATTTGTCCCCTCACGTTTTTGTGCTGTTAATGTCCTGTGATGTTCATGAGGACAGTAAAGCTTCCCATCTGTCTTTTGTTTATGTGGCCTGAATAACTGTTCATAAAAGCAGCTCAGGTGGATAAAACATAAGCCCATGAGTATCATAGAAGCTTAGGAGGTTGGACTATGACATAATTTGGAGTTCTAATGTATATTCATAAAATAAGAATGGTAGTTAGACACAGTAACTGGACACCGTAGCTCATACCTACAGTCCCAGCACTCAAGAAGCTGAGGCAGAAGCCGGGTGCTGGTGGCTCACGCCTGTAATCCTAGCTACTCAGGAGGCTGAGATCTGAGGATCGCGGTTCAAAGCCAGCCCGGGCAGGAGAGACCGTGAGACTCCTATCTCCAAAAAACCACCAGAAAACCGGAAGTGGCGCTGTAGCTCAAGTGGTAGAGCGCTCGCCTTGAGCTGAAGAGCTGAGGGACAGCGCTCAGGCCCAGAGTTCAAGCCCCACGACCGACAAAAAAAAAAAAAAAAAAAAAAAAAAAAGAAGCTGAGGCAGGAGGATTGTCTGAGTTTGAGGCCAGCGTGGACTATGACATATTGCAAGGGCCTGTCTCAATAAAAATGAATAGGGGCAGGGACAGGAGGAGGGAAATGGGGAAAAGCAAAGGAAGGAATGACATTGTCCAAGAAGAACTATACTCATTAACTGACTTATGGAATTGGAAACTCTCTGTACAACTCCTTAATAATAACAATCAGGAAAAAAAGAAAATAATAATGAGTACAAATATTACTTGAAAAAGAAGAATGGTAGTTGGGTCATAAAACGTAATGATTGAGTATACTGAGTTAACTATGTGTGTGCAAAGTGGTAGTGTCATTCTCTCTCCAAGAGCCTATTTGCTTGACTTTCTGAAATGTATAAACCACCCAAGGAAACTCTGTCTGCTTGAGTTGACAGGCAGCCTTACCTACTAATGAAGCCGGATCAGTGACACACAGGTCCCAAACCACTGTTTCTTACCATGCAATTTGAGCTTAGACAAAAATATTGTAGAACTGGGCACTGGTGACACCAGCTCCAGAAGCTCCAATGCTTTAACAGCTTCAAGTGACTAGGTAGCAGCACATGGTGGCTCATCTCTGTCATTCCATCTATTCCAGAGGCAGATATTTAGAGGATCATAGTTTGAGGCCAACCTGGGGGGGTAGGGTGGGAGGGGAAGGTAGTGAGATTCATCTCAACAAAGAATATAGGCTTTGGTGGTATGCACCTGTCATCACAGCTAGGCAGAAAGCATGATCCCAGTCCAAAACCAGACCCAAGCAAAAAGTATAAGGTCTTATTTCTTAAAAAAAATAATAACCCCAGAAGAATGCATATCTAGCAAGTATTAGGCCCTAAGTTCAAACCTCAGTATCATCAAAAACACAAACAACAACAAAGAAAACCACCCTAATTCCTATAAATAGTGGTAAAATGCCAGCTGTGAGCAAAAATGCCTCTGGAGAGTTTGAGGCCCTGAGTTCTAGACTCAGTACTGACATAGAGAGAGACAGACAGAGAGGGAGATGGGGGAAAGGAAGAAAGGAAGGAAGAGGAGAAAGATAGAGGAGTGTATATGTGTGCATATGTGTATGCTAGAAATGTGCTACCAGCTAGGTGCTGGTGGCTCACACCTGTAATCTTAGCTACTTAGGCTGGCTCAAAGCCAGCCCGGGCAGGAAAGTCCATGAGACTATTTCCAATTAACCACCAGAAAACCCGAAATGGTGCTGTGGCTCAAGTGGTAGAGTGCTAGCCTTAAGCTGAAGAGCTGAGGGACAGCTTCCAGGCCCAGAGTTCAAGCCCACAACCAACAACAACAACAACAAAAAGTGTGCTACCACTTGAGCCACACCCCTGGTACTTTTTGCTCTAGTCTGTTTCTTGGTTAGTGTCTCCTGTTTTTCCCAGCCAGTGTCAGACTGTGATCCTTGTTCCTCTACCTCCTGTATAGCTGGGGTTACAGGAATTTCATAACTACACTTTACCCTAGGAAAATTTATCTTTTTCGTATTTGCTTTCAAGCTTAGTGATGTGAACATCTCTCTAGCTTTCGTCATTTTCTTTAGGAAATACTGAGATTATTCCCTATTTTCTAATTTCTTAATATGTTAGGTCATCAGACATATTCAAAGATGAGATCTGAGCATGCAATTTATCAATCTTACTCCTATTTAACCAGTTTGCAAACCCTGAGCATGTATCTGGGCCCTATTGAAATCTGGGACACTGTTTTGGATCCTCAATTTTGTATTTGATCATTGGATCTAATTATGAGCTATCATAGACATTCACACTTACTACGCATGTGCACGACCATACTAACAATCTCACAACAGGCCTAAGCATTGTTTATCCTACTAGACAAATTGCTGCCCTACACTTCCAAACTGCAGTAAAACTGAAAGGTCAGGAAATCTGAAGCTCGGCTATATCCTCTTACTTCAACCACAGAGATGCAACGTTAGGCTTTCGTAAGAATGGAAACCCACCTCCTCATGACTGCAGTTAAGTATATGTTTTTCTAGCCTTCCAGAGCTTAACGGCCCTGCCTTGCTAACCCCAACAGCAGCAGAAACAAGTAAGGTCAACAGGAGGGTACTGACAGGTACTCACTTTCTGGAGGAACTTTACCGATTTACAGGGTTACTCGCTTAATGGTGAACCGGTTAAGAGCGTGCATTTTACTCTTAAGTATACTCTCCACGATTACCCTTACTGAATACCAGGCTGAATACTAAAGAGCACTGGCTCCTTAGTTTTTCCTTGAGTACAAAGGAGTCAGCAGAGAAAGGACAGAGCTCAGATAGGCCTCTGTCCTCCCCTTTCTTGGATTGATGACATCAAGAAGAGGAAGAGGGAGATCATCTAAAACCCAAGCCTCTGCGAGCATCATTTTAGAAAAGGATTTATCTCAGGGTCACCTGACATAGCACCTATCCTATTCTGGATTAAGAAATAATGCTGGGCAGGTGCTGGTGGTTCACACCTGTAATCCTAGCTACTCAGTAGGCTGAGATCTAAGGATTGTGGTTCAATGTCAGCTGGGGCAGGAAAGCACATGACTCTTATCTTCAATTAACCACCAAATAGCCAGAAGTGGAGTTGTGGCTCAGATGGTAGTGCTAGCCTTGAGCACAAAAGCTAAAGAGTAGTACCCAGGCCCTCTGTTCAAGCCACAGTACCAGCACTAGAAAGAGAGTGAGAGAGCCAATGAGCGAGGGGAGGGAGGAGAGAAGGAGGGAGAGAGAGGAGGAAGGTGACACTGGGTACCAGTAGGGTTTTTTTTCATGCTTTTCTAAGTGGTTTCGTGAATGCCACCACCTCACACAACTGGGGTAAATAGGCAGGAAGGAAGTTGATAGCCACTTCTTCCTGAGAAGAGAACTCAGTTTCAAATAAGTTAAATGACACAACCATTTAAATGACACAGTCATGGAGGACTACATGGAGGAGAGGAAATGAAAATGCAGTTCTAACTCCCTGCCTGGTGCTCTTCTATTCACCCAATTTAATATTTTCTCTCATCAATGGGGATTTCAAACACATCCCATGCATCACAGACACGCAGACATTCCCAGTGCATTTCATTCTCAAAAGCCAGGAGTTTCTTTGTTGCTCTTCCCAGACGTGAGGAGCACTGGCTAGCCACTGTGCTGACTTGGTGTCCCTTGAGCCACTTGGTGGCTTGTTCAAGATGTGTCACACAGCATCTCTCCCATTCCCTTCTTTCAGGAGCCTTGGATAGAAGGGTGAAGAGAAGGGGGAAATGCAAAGAAACTCTGGCTTTTCCTTTTCATTCCATGTTACCATAACATCTCAGACCACATTCTTGCTTCTCCCCCTATTTCCCTCTCCTTTTTCTGCCTAGGGAGAATCGCTCTGCTTCAATAGTGAGATGAAGGAAAGTCATACGTACTCTGGGAATGAAGATAAATTTCAACCAATATGTATTCCAAACATATTTACTAGTACCTTCAATGTTCCAGGGACTATTCTAGATACTTGGCACACATCTGAGTTGTGCTGTAAAAATCCTTAAACAGTTCTTAAAATCCTAAACAGTTCCCTGAAAGCCCTTTTACTATATGCACCGAGACTTTATTTCCTTAAGCCAGATTTGTTTGTTTGCCTTGGGATTTCTTTGGGGGAGGGAGGTGAGCAGGATCTTACTGGCCTTCAACTCATAATCATCCTACCTCAGCTTCCCAAATATTGGAATTACAGGTGTATGCCCCCATACCTGGCTCCTAAACCAGGTTTTAATTAAAATGGCTTTTCCTTAAGCATTTGCTTTCCCATAAACAAATGACTTCTTACTAAATTTTATTAGGATATTTCAATAGGATTATTTTCTTTCACAGTTACAAGTAAATAACATTTTAATCGTGCCCTTCCAGAGGTTAACCTTGGGTT
The DNA here is from genome assembly GCF_024711535.1 of Dipodomys merriami. Classification (NCBI taxonomy): domain Eukaryota; kingdom Metazoa; phylum Chordata; class Mammalia; order Rodentia; family Heteromyidae; genus Dipodomys; species Dipodomys merriami. The sequence continues at coordinate 33,992,036 of NW_027206512.1, read as the reverse complement.
CTATCTATAATTTATAATATTCTTTTTATTTATTAATTTATTTATTGCCGGTCCTGAGGATTGAACTCAGGGCCTGGTCACTGTCCCTGAGCTTCTTTTGCTCAAGGTAACACTCTACCACTTGAGTCACAGTGCTACTTGCAGATTTTTTGGTTTATGTGGTACCGAGGAATTGAACCCAAGGCTTCATGCATGATAGGGAAGCACTCTACCACTAGGCCACATTCCCAGCCCCTAATATTCTTTTTATAGAACCATTTTCCAATTTCTTGATGATTATCATGGAAAGGGACCTTTGGAAAAGCAGCAGGTTTACAAATGTATGTATCCTAGAAGAAGATAAAGGACATGGCTTGCCTTCTTCCATTTGCCCACTTATTTCCAAGAATGCTCAAAGAAGAAGCCTAATATTTTATTATTTCTTTTTGCCAATTCTTTGTATTTCCACACACAAGATTAAAATAGCAGTTGGGATAGGATTGAAAACAATTTAGTATGGATGCAAGGAGTTTTATGTTCAGGGTCAACTCATGATTGACTAACTCTGACTGTTGGAAGTTACTTCCGGACACAGTTCTGTTCCACAGTTCTTCAAGTATCTTCCTGTTTTCTGAAGGGGACATACACTTCTAGATCACTAACAAGCTTCTTCTGACAACTGTTTAGGAAGTTCATAAATCATTTCAGTAAAATTCTGCACATCTGGGGATGAAGTGGCAGCCATGGTCTCCATGATTCCATCTGTTCGATGCTGTGACATTTTTCATTCGCATACTATATTATTCACACACTTCCAGCTCTGCACCAATGAAAGAAGAGCACAGGAAGGAGAGCTAAAATGGGTGACTCACACTTGTAATCCCAGCTACTCAGGAGGCTGAGATCTGAGGATTGAGGTTCCAAGCAAGCCAGGGTAGGAAAGTCCCCCAGACTTTTATCTCCAGTTAATCACAGAAAATGCTAGAGGTGGAGCTGTGGCTCAAGTGGTAGAGCACTAGCCTTGAGAAAAAGGGAGCTCAGGAACAGAGTTCAAGCACCAGGACCAGCAAAACAAAAACAAAAACAAAAACAAAAAAAAGAGAGAGAGCTAGCCTGCTTGGTGGTGCTAGTGGCATGGGCTGAGATTACTGGATGATCTATTGAGCTGGGTCAGAACAGTGTGTGGTCACCAAAGTTGAGAGACATCCCAGAGATCCAAACCTGATGACCCTTCTAACTTACAGGTTGGTAACTTACAGTTAGGATGGTCTAGTCACTGGCAGCCAGTTGGAACAGAATATATTCAAGGATGGTAGTAGGTAAGTGTTGCAGTCTTCCAGCCTCAACAAGTACAGTGCACTGTGTTCTAGAACAGCATGCTTGCTTGTTTGCCATTGTCAATTAGTCAGTGGTTCTGCCTGTTCTCCAAGCTGTTGCAGTGGTCAAAGGTTAAGAGCTCAGAACATACGGGTCAAACTTGAACTATCTTCCCAAGCAATCTTGACTTCAACTATTCATCTGAAAAATGAAGGCAGACAAAGCTTGAAAGAGGAGATTCCATTATCTCTGATTAAGGAAGCATGAAGGCTTGCATGCATGTCTGTAAGGTTGCCATTGGGGGGAATGAAGGAAGAGACCACAATACAGAAATGATGCCCCTGCCCATACTATAAAGATTTGCTTCCCATCTCCCTCCCCACCCCAATTCTTCACCGAAGTGGCAAATGATGATTAAGTTAGACCTCACAGATTTAAATGGGTGGGTGATTCAGCAATAGCTTAGAATTGATGCCATACATCAGACAAAGGAAGAATGTGTTTGGTCCGGGGCATAAATCAATCTCAGTGTTCATGGAATTATGAGCTGCTTGAGTGCTGTAGCTAGAACAAAAGGTAGAACTTTCAGTCCTTCTCTGATCAGTTAGTTAATCCTTCCTGACCGCAAAACAAGATTAAACCTAGTCTGATTCCTAAGAAAGTCTTGTGAGAGAAACAAAAGACTAATATCAACCTGCTTTTGATCATAATTCCGAAGGTCAAACATTTTAGCACATTTGTCATCTACTTGTCTATCCTATGTTGAAGTCATGGCCTACTAGTGTCTCCCTTTTATACTTTCTGTCTACCTCTATAGCCTGTCTTCTTCATTACTCAGTCATTTAACACCCATCTCTGAGGTTTTCATTTCTGAGTTTTAATATTTATTTTAGGGGAAGGGTTAAGAGGTTAACCCTCAACTCCCATAAACACTGTAGGAGTAAAATCACCCACACATGCAGCATGATTAAGACAAAAGGTCCTTTAATAATTACTTTCCCATACATTCTATGGTAGTGCTGCTGGTGATCAGAAAAATAGCTGAGCTTGCCTGGAGAGTTTCAACTCTCCTCCCAAATACCTCAAATCCCCCTTTGCACTGGAGTAGGAAAATACTTTTACATAGAGCATAGTAAACAAGTAAATCTTTTAATCTCAAGAAGTTTTTGCAAGCTGGAAACTATAAATAGCTTTGAGAAGATTTAGCTATTATTCTTGGATAAAAAGAAGACACAACTTTGGCCAAAGCTTAAGAAGATTGACAGTACTGGTGAGGATAAGGATAAGGAGAAAAGGAAATGCTTTAGAAGGTGAGTTGATACGTGCAAAAGCCAAAGAGCACCGTTGCCTATAAACCCCGTTTACTAGTGCTAGCACACGGCCCAGAAAACTCCTTTCAGAAGGCTGGTGCAAGGGCTGGGGACTGGTAGAGACTTTGCCAAGAAAGCCCCAAATCTTGACTTCAATCTTTAGTTGTGAGAGTGGAAGGAATGTTCAAGCAACATAAACAACAGCAAAACACTGGCAAAAACCTGAGTATCCGTTATGAAAAGATGTCAGTATCCTTTATGAAAAGATGTCAGTCCACGGTAGAATATCCATAAAAGGGAATCAGCAACGACTATGAATTTTCTACATGCAGAAATATGGATAGATCTTAGAAAAAATGCTAAGTGAAAGGAGCAAATATCATACCATTTTTATGCATGTCAATAACAAGCAAAACTGTCCAAATACCTTCTTGGTGGATTTTTTCTTTTTTTTGTTTTGTTTTTTGCTACTCCTGAGACTTGAACTCTGGGCCTGGGCACTGTCCCTGAGCTTCTTTAGCTCAATGCTGGCACTCTGTACCACTTGATCCACAGCACCACTTCTAGCTTTTTCTGAGTAGTTTATTGAAGATCAGAGTCTCATGGGCTTTCCTGCCCGGGCTAGCTTCAAACCACTATCCTCAAATCCCAGCCTCCTGAGTAACTTGGCTTACAGGCGTGAGCCACCAGTGCCCAGCATTTTGGGGTTTCTCAGTTTTTTGGTTTTTGTTTTTTTTTAAGAGATATGTATTATGTGATAGAAGTATTTTTAAAAGCAAAAAAAAAAAAAAAAAAAAGGCCAGGCTCTAGCTACTCAGGAGACTACGACCTGAGAATCATGGTTTGAAGCCAGCCTAGGCAGAAAAGTCTTTAAGACTCTTATCTCCAATAAACTATCAAAAAACTGGAAGTGGAGCTGTGGCTCCAGTGGTAAAGTGCTAGCCTTGAGCAAAACATTGCCCAGGCCCTGAGTTCAAGCTCTGAGACACCTCCCATCCCCTTAACAGAATTTCAGAACATTTGTAGTTAATTTTAAGGATTAAATAATAAGACCTCAGAAAAGTTGGAATCTGGGAGCTAGTGGCTCACCCCTGCAATCCTAGCTACTCAGGAGGCTGAGATCTGAGGATCATGGTTCAAAGCCAGCCCTAGCAGGAAAGTCCGTGAGACTCATCTCCAATTAATTACCAGAAAACTGGAAGTGGCGCTGTGGCTCAAGTGGTAGAGTGCTCGCCTTGAGCTAAAGAGCACAGGGACAGCGCCCAGAGGTCAAGCCCCAGGACCAAAAAAAAAAGGTCGAAGAAGAAAGAAAGAGAGAAAAAAAAGTTGGAATACTTTGTCTCTGCTTAGTTGTCTGTGGTGGGCTTGGGCATGTTCACAGGTGATGCTGTTGGTGTCTAGGCCCGACAACCACTGTGGTCAGCAAAAGGACACGAACACCAGGAGTACATTTAAGAGAACCACTCCTCCAGCATCACACCAGCCTTCATGATATGGAAAGGCAGATCAATGCCCCACCCCTTCTGTCCATTTTTACTTTTATTTCAGCACAGAGGGTGAAGCTCAAGGCCTTGCACCTGCCAGCCAGCACTCTCCAGCTTAGCTGGCCTCCCATCCTCCTTCTCGTGTTTCTGATAGACACAGTCAGTGCGCCAGGGATGCCTGCTCTCCATCTGTAGAGTCATTCATTCAGTAAGTGCCGAGTGGGAAGATCCCACCCCTCCAGGACCCATCTCTTCTCTTGGGGAAATGGCCGCACCTTGATTTTTCTCACTTAGGAAAGTACAAAATATTTCAAGAGTCCATTGTTAGCTGGAAGGGCACAGTGATCACAAGAGACGTAAGCGACAGAACATTAGGAGAAGATCCTAAAGTATGATCCACCTGCTTTTTTCCCCTCGCTGACTAGCTCACTGCAGGCCTACCTATGTTGATGGGTACTGTCTTTTCTTCTTGCTATTAATGGCATTAAGAAGAGGTCAGGGAAATGGAGCTGTGTCTACGGTAGAGCTTTGAGTAAAAAAGTTCAGGGACAGCACTCATGTCCTGAGTTCAAGACTCAGAACCAGCACAAAAGAGAAAGGAAGAAAGAAAGAAAGAAAGAAAGAAAGGAAAGAAAGAAAGAAAGAAAGAAAGAAAGAAAGAAAGAGAGAGAGAAAGAAAGGAAAAGAGGGAGTGAGGGAGGAAGGAAAAGAGGGAAGGAAGGGAAGAAAAAGAATGCTGTGAAAGAACAAAAAAAAAACCCACAAATGCTAACCACAGCTTGCCAGTTTATAGTACTTTCTGTGAGTTTGTTTATCTAAGTAGATGATTTCAAAATAGATGAAATGTAAATAAACGGAAGTAAAGCTGTTGGATTGACAACAGACACAATTGAGGCTTTGGAGTTCTTTTTATTTTGCTTTTTGTTTTATTTTTTAAGAAAAGGGGAGCTGTATCCGTGGACCCTCTTCCACACACTTTTGCAATGACTTCCCCCAGGCACAAAAGAAAAACACAGTGACAGGACACTTTGCCCTTTGAATGTTTCGTAAGATATCATAACCACAATAAAACTTGTGTGAAGATTAACGTGTAATCGCTTTAAAGTATTTTTAGGTCTTTTTATCTAGAATTGTTTAGACTACCTTCAGAGAAACTTTCCAACTGTTTCTTTACTTTCCTTACTAGAAACAGTGGAGGTTTTACAAGGCCAAGGTTACCAGGGTGGTTTGATTTATACAGTGGGGGGGGGGGGGGGGGAGTTGAGGAGAACGCAACAGCAAATGTGTCAACCAAAGGGAACCGAAATTTGAAATTGTGCTTTGTAGAGTGATTAACAAACACATCAGATGGTGGAGATCTTTCACCTTCCGTGAAGGTTTGTTTGGTTTTCCTTAGAGATGTAGGTGTTGTCAAAGGGCCCTCCTACATTGACCAAAGTCAATGATCCTCTGCCAAATAACCCAACCAGTCCTTTAAAGTCAACCAGGACCTCGCCATAAAACCGCACACAAAGTCACAGGAAGTCACAGGAAGCTGGTCAAATAAAATATACTGGATTCCACATAAGAACATTGGCAGCCCTTGAGCTATAGAGGTCTGTAACCAAATCTAGGGTGCAATGCTGCACAGAATTCTTCCATCTAAATCCCATTTTGAAATAGAATGTTTCAAAAGCATCGAGATTCTAGGAAGCAGCAGCAAAGAGCCTCTGGGAAGAGTCGGTATCACCATAGGAAATGGAATCTACCAGAAACTTTCTAGGAGGTTAAATGAAATAAAAGGCAGTAGCCTTTCCTCCTAATTTTTTTTTCAGGCAAATTGAGCAGAGGTAGATGGTTTCAGTGGGTGGTTTCACCACGACAGGTGTCCTTCTAGAACAGTCCATACTCATTTAAACTGGCTACAACTCCAGGCTGCAGTTACATAGTTATAGTTAACCTTCAGTTTTTGTTTTTTTCCTACCCAACTAAGAACAGGCTAGCCAATCACAGGCCTGAAACTGAGGGCAAAGCTTTCCATTGGGCAGTGGCGGGCCTGTCAGTGAATCAAAAGAGATTTCCAAAGCTCTCCAGACATGTGGATGGATGGATGCTAAGAGGAGAGTCTGTATGTCTGCCCTGGCTTGACTGCCCCTTGGCTGAGCAGGAATTGCTGCTGCGGATTTTTCCGTGGGAGAGCACAGAATTTCCTAACAGCACATGATACCTGGGTGTCAAGAATTTGAGCCTGATTTACACACAGCTTTTGTCCTATCTGAGGTCCCTACAAGGGATCTAGCAGCAGAAGCATCCTTCCTACACGCACTGGGAGCCAAGGTGCAGGTAGCAGTAGGGAAAGGACATAGTAGCCCAGAGTGCGTTGGCCTGGCAGGTCAGAGGAGTGTGGCTGATCTGCAGGCACAAACCACATCAAACCCTGCTCAGGACTGGGCTGCTAGGATTTTGCAACTGTTTGTTTAAACAAAAAACCAGTGTGAATCCCACACTTCGACTTGTCTTTTACTAGTCCGCCACAGTCACCAAGTCCTGACAGGTCTGTACCAAATCTACAGCCAAGAATATTTCAGGCCTAATTTTCCAGAGAGCCCTCTGTCTCTCTAATGTGGAGAAAGGACGAGGGTGCACCGTCGCTAGTTGACTCTGACTCCTTGTGGGGCTGTGTAGGTATGGGAGAACACAGCTGGTAGGCACTTTGCCTAGAACCTGCTGGCAATGTCTGGCTCCAAGCTGAGGACAAACAAGAGATTAGAAGCTTGTGGTGGATTTGTTTTCCTGATTTTAGACCAAACTTGCCCCCCCCCAAGTTCAAGGTTGCTGCTGGTGTAGGCTTTGCTACTACCCAATTGGGTGGGTGACCCTCTTTCCTAGCATCAGCTCCTACACCTGGTGGGACACAGCGAAGTGGACTCCACTGTTTACTGTGGAATACTGGTCAGGTGACAGCAGGTGACTCACAGCTTTTCCATAGAAAGTTGGGATGGAGTGGCAGGTGACCTTTCCCCCTGTGGTTTGGCCTTCTTAATCACGCTTCCTCTGCGGATCCATCTCTCCATCTCTGTAAAATGGGAACTTGGAGAGACTTGGAGAGACGACTTCTGCAGGGTGTGTAGGATCTTTTGGGGAGGCGTGGGGTGCCTGGCCCTGACCAGTAACCACCGCCCCCCCAACCCCCGGCCGCGGGCTCCCCACCGCAGAGTCGGCGCGTGTCCGCGAACCCAGTCCCGCGGTTGTCGCCTGTCCCCAGGGGCCCACTCCCCTCCCCTCCCTTCCCCTCCCCTCCCTTCCTCCCCCGGAGGCAGAGCCTCCTCCACGCCTGTGGGGAGAGCGGCAGAGTCACCGTCCGCCCTAAGCTCGACGCATCGCCTCGGAACCACGGGTGCGGGGACCGGGGTGGGAGAGTCCTGGGGGGGGGGGCCGAGGACGCGCCGCGCTGCTGGGCTCCGCGGTGGGACGGCGGCGCGGCCGAGGCGGGCGGGAGGGAGGGAGCGCGCACCGCAGCCCGGCTCCGCGGGCGGGAGGACACGGCGGGAGGACCGGGCTCCCCGCTCCCCGCGCTCGGCTCACCGTTTCCCCCCGCTTCTTCCTCCCGGCCGCAGCCAGCCGCGCCGGGACCATGTCTGCAGAGAGCCGGAGCGGCCCCACGGAGGACCAGGTGGAGATCCTGGAGTACAACTTCAACAAGGTCAACAAGCACCCGGACCCCACCACGCTGTGCCTCATCGCGGCCGAGGCCGGCCTTTCGGAGAAGGAGACCCAGGTGAGTCCGGTGCGCGCCCGCCATCCCCCCCCCCCATCCATCTACAGATCCCAGCGATCCATCCATCACCGGTCCCGGGGGAGCCCCGCGGGGCTCGCCACGCAGACCCCGCTCGGCCGCGTCCCCTTCTCCCTCGCTCCCAGCCCGGGACCCGCGCGCGCCCCGCGCCATCCCCACCCCGCCGGCTGCGCTGAACGGGCCGAGGCCAGTCCGTGGACACCGGCAATGTCACAGTCGGGGGGCGCGGGACGGCAGGGGCGGGGGACTTAGCGATCAGCTGTACTGTTCACTTCTCGGGGTTGGCAAACAAGGAAACTGAGGCCCCGAAGAAGGGAGCTAGCTAGCTAGTTGCCAGGGTGAGCTGGGTGGTTGGGCATCGCGCTGTGCTGAGCCAGGTTCAGATCTTAAATAAATAAATAAAAATTTCCTGGCTCTTAAGGTTTAGAGACTTTCTCTGGCATGTTCCAAAAAATAAATGTAGATATCTGACACTGAACCAGAAGAGAGGGGATGTCCTCTGGGGTGGACTTGTCTTTTTAAAAGAGCCTGTGTCGGCTGGGAAGGTGGCTCAGTGGTAGAGCGCTTGCCTTGCATGCCTGAGGCCCTGGGTTCAATTCCTCAGCACCACATAAGCAAAAAGAAAAAAGCCAGAAGTGGCGCTGTGGCTCAAGTGGTAGAACGCTAGCCTTGAGCTGAAGAGCTGAGGGACAGTGTCCAGGCCCAGAGTTCAGGCCCCACGACTGGACCCAAAAAAAAAAAATAATAAAAGCGCCTGTGTCATCAGGGAAACTGAGGTAGAGGAGGCTGCACCGAGCCTTCTCACTCGCAGCCTCGGATCCTTCAGTTGATTTTTGAAATTTGTAAACTCCATCTCAACTCTGACTTGTATTTTCTCTTTAGTCATAGACCTAGTGACACTGACCTAGTGTCTTGCTAGGGAGCTCCAAACCTTCACAGGGCTCCCCAGCATCCTCTCCCCATCCTGCTGGAGTCAGGGCTGAAAAGCTGGTGGTAGCAGTGCCCTGCCAGGTATGGAGACCAAAGTTCTGTACCTCAGGCCCAGCAGGGTTTTCCCAATCGAGCCAAGGGCATTGCCCATATGTAAGGTCTTCTCATTCACAGATCAAATAGAAAGGCAAACGTATCTGTTTCTGGCAAAGAGAACAGCTGTCTGATTAACCAGAAGTAGAATCTAATGGAGGGTGATTTACTGTAACCTAATTCTTAATGGCTCAAGTTTCTTGGAACACCCCCCCCACTCCCCACCTCCCCAGGCTGCTGAAGTTTTATTTAAAATCCCATGCTATATTTAGAAAAGTAGAAGGAGGGCTGGGAAGGTGGCTCAGTGGTACAGCGCTTGCCTTGCATGCCTGAGGCCCTGGGTTTAATTCCTCAGCACCACATAAGCAAAAAGAATAAAAGCCGGAAGTGGCGCTGTGGCTCAAGTGGTAGAGCGCTGGCCTTGAGCTAAAGAGCTGAGGGACAGTGCCCAGGCCCAGAGTTCAGGCCCCACAACCGGACCCCAAAAAAAAAAAAAAGTAGAAGGATCACAGAGACTTCTCTCTCTCCTCCGTGTGTGTGTGTGTGTGTGTGTGTGTGTGTGTGTGTGTGTGTGAATGTTAGGATTTGAACTCAAGGCCTGGATTGCTAAGTGGGTGTTCTACCACTTGAGCCACACCCCCAGTCATTTTTGCATTTATTTATCCATTCATTCATTGGAGAGGGTCTTTCATTTATGCCCATGCTTTCCTGGACCATGGTCCTCCTGAGTCACTGAGATAGCAGGTGCACCTGACTGGATTAAGATGGGATCTTGTCAGCATCTCCTCCCCACCCCCATCCTCCTCCTCTCCAAAGTTACTGGTATTACAGACAACTACTATGTTGCCTGGCCCAAAGTGTTCATCTTTAAAAACAAGATTGTGGGATACTATGGGCTTGGTATAAATGTGGAGTCTAACCCTTTCTCAGCCTCTGATTATCCCATGGTAAATTAAATGATCATCAATCCCTTTACCTGATTCTTGTCATTCACTCAGAGAGAGAGAGAGAGACAGAGAGAGAGAGTATCACTAGGGATCTAACCAAGGGCCTTGAGCATGCTGAGCACATACCCTACTACTGAGCTGCACCCCCAGCTCCACATTGGCCTTGTGGAATGACCTTCTCTTACCATATATTGTCTAGGCACTCTCTAAGTATCAAGTCATTTATTTGTGAGGGAAGGTACTGTTAACATAAGTGTAGAGATATAGAAACAGGCACAGATAGGTTAAGGAAGTCATCCAAGACCACTCTGAGGGAGCAGTCTGGTTCCACAACTTCAGACTCTTTACCACCAGGCTAAGCTGTCCCTGCAGAAGAGGGCCGGCAGCCAGTGTGTGGCATGGGGAGGGAAGCATAGAAAACTCAATTTGAAAACAAAAACAAAAGACATGCACTTCAGACAACCACTTCAGATTAGGGATCAGCCTTGAGCTTCACCTAATCTGAGAGAATTTAAAGAAATTCCCTCTTCTGACATCTTCAAATAAATACGTGGTAGACCCAGCTGCCCGTGAGTGAGTGTGGGTGAGTCAGCCTGAGGCCGGGGGCTTCCTCTTCCTGCCATGGGGCCAACACCTTCTTCCTCCCTACAGCTGCAGTCAGCTTGCTCTTATGTCTTCCTGCCTAGACCTGCAGGGAAGCATTTGGAACCCAGAGTTCCTAGGCAGGCAAAGTTTAGCAAGTCTCAGGAAAGAGTCTTCCTCACTACTTCAGTCTGCCTGTCTCCTGTCGCTTGTTCTGAGTCTCATCTTCCCATCTCCCTCACCCCCATCTACCACTTTCACCTGCCCTGGTGGGTGGGAATCACTGCTATGCAGCCCAGGCTGGCCTGGAACTCTCTTCCTGCCTCAGCCTCCTATGTGCTGGGAATACAGTTGTGCACTACTATACGCTGCATCATACTGTTCATTTTCTTTTCTTTTCTTTTCTTTTCTTTTCTTTTCTTTTCTTTTCTTTTCTTTTCTTTTGGTCCAGTCCTAGGGCCTGAATTCTGGGCCTGGGTGCTGTCCCTCAGCTCTTCAGCTCAAGGTTAGTGCTCTACCACTTGAGCCACAGTTCCACTTCTGGTTTTTTTTTTTCTTTTTGCTTATGTGGTGCTGAGGAATCGAACCCAGGGTCTCAGGCATGCAAGGCAAGTGCTCTACCACTGAGCCACCTTCCCAGCCCCCATACTGTTAATTTTCTTAGAGCGTGTCATACTCTAGTAAAAGAAACATGAGCTGTTCTTGTGAGATAGTTTGGTACCACAGACTCACACAGCTGATACTTTGGTAACGGGCGAGAGTGACAAATGGGTGGGAAACACTGACCCCGGAGCTCTGTGGCCTTCTTTCTTTTTAATCCCCAGCCCCCATCAGGTGGGCAGTATACATCTCAGGCAACAACTTGAACACCCAAGCATCACGATTTGAGCTGCTAAAGGATCTGCAGACTCTCTGTCACTGCCCTCTGTAGTTCTCACGATAGGAGGACACCTACAGAAACAGTGAGTGAAGGCAGAGCTAATGGATTCCATTTATAGGGGCCCTGGAGTAGGGTTTTCTCATGACACTAATCTAAACAGCTCCTATACTTAAGGTAGATGGAAGCTGACACATCCTGAGTCCAGTGTCTTTTATTGTTTGGAAGTCAATGTTAGAAGGGGCTGGTGACTCACACCTGTAATCCTAACTACTCAGAAGGCTAAGATCTAAGGATTGCAGTTAGAAGCCAGCCCAGGCAGGAAAGTCTGTGAGACTCTTCTCTCCAATTAACCAGCAAAATCCAGAAGTGGACCTGTGACTCAAGTACTAGAGCACCAGTCTTGAGCAAAAAAGCCAAGCAAGAGCACGGGGCCCTGAGTTCAAGCCCCAATACTGGCACCAAAAAAAGGGCTGGGAAAGTGCTTTCATTATTTCCCTGGAGGGAGGGAATGATCTAGTATTGTATACACACACACATTCAAGTGCAGTGTGGTTGGAGAAGTTTCTAGTATTATTTTTTTAATCTCCTCTTGATATTCTGAGCAGGTTCCCAGAACCCAGTAGTGTTAGTTTGTTGGACACTTTATCAGTGGGATAAAGACCTCTAAAGGTCTCTCCCTGAAAAGAATGATATGTTAGTCACTAGAGAAAAGGACTGGAACAATGTTACTTTGCCCCAGCCCCTCCCCTATCCCAGGGGCTCATTTTCATCTGTCCCTCAGAGTAAATAAATCTCCACCATTGGGCAAGGGTAATGAGGGCATTCATTTACAAGCAAGCCAGGATGAATGTCTTTCCCAGGAGAAACAAAGGCTCCCACAAAAGACAGAAGGATGGAGCCAGGTGGAAAATTGGTATTGATGTAAGATGCTCTGAGATTCGGCTGTGGGGAATAGAAGTTAGTGAGGGATTTAATGTTGCTGGTTTTTTTGGGTTTTGTTTTTTATATCTGTCAGACAGCAAGTGATCTTCTACGTTCCCATGTATATACTTCATTGAAACTTTGTAAGTATATCTTGAATATACTTCATAAGTCCATGATATTCTTCACTGAAAGCTAAAACACAGTTGATCTTTCCTTGTACCTCCTCCCATCCCCCAATGCCAAGACTCAATTTGTTAAGCATTTTGCTGCCAACTTGCAGAGCCACAAATGTGGTCTCAGTCAGAGCTCTTTTCCAGAACGGTCCATCAATATTCTGTCTGTGAAGATGTGGGTGGCTCTTTTGAATGAGACCAGCTTGACCATTTTGTCCTAAATGAGTCCTGATAGAAAGTGAAAAAAAAAAATTTTTCCTCCTTTAGATTTTAATTAGTCTTTAAAATATAGCCATTTATTCAGCTCTAATCAGTGGAAATCCTATTTAAACAAGTGCTGGCAACCCTGAAACCCCCACAGAGCTTCCTCATTAAGGAAACCCGTTATCTAAGCAGAAGCCTGCTTCCCTAGGTACAAACATGGAGGACACAACCATGCCCACTTTTTTTCCCCCCCATCAGTTGTGGGAGTTGAAATCTGGGCCTGGGCGCTGTTCCTGAGCTCTTCAGCTCAAGGCTAGTACCACTTCCGGTTGTCTGGTGGTTAATTGGAGATAAGTGTCTCACCGACTTGCCTGCCTGGGCTGGCTTTGAAGCTCGATCCTCAAATCTCAGCCTCCTGAGGAGCTAGGATTACAGGCAAGAGCCACCAGCACCTGGCCACTCCTTTTTTTTTTTTTTTTTCCAATGTCAGTATTGAGGCTTGAACTCAGGTCCTTGAGCTTTTTCTTTTCTCAAGTCTGGCCCTCTACCACTTGAACCACAGCTCCACTTCTGGGTTTTTGGTGGCTAATTGGAGATAAGAGGCTCCTGGATATTCCTGCCTGGGCTGGCTTCAAACTGTAATCCTTAGCTTCCTGTATAGCTAGGATTACAGGTGTGAGCAACCAGTGCCCACCTTTCTTCTTTACTTTTGAGACAAGGTCTCACTATGAAGCCCAGGCTGACCTTGAACTTAGAATTCTCCTGCTTCAGGCTCCAGAGTACTGGGATTTTAGCCAAGTGCCACCCCCATCTGGCCTGATTGCTAAACTCTTGAGACTTTATTTTAGGAGCTAACATACAATGTGAGAAGGTGAGCACATGATCTGCTCTCATGGATCTTATATTCTATGATGGTGTGTTGATTCAAAAGACATAAATACACAAGAAAGTAACATGATCACAGATACTGAAACTTCTGTGAGGGTAACAAAATACTAAAATAGAGAACAAAAAGAGCCTATTTTTGATACATTGACCAGGAAAGCCTTCACTGAGAAGGATTTGTTAAAGTTGAGATCTGAGGAGGAAAGAGAGTTCATTGACCACTGTAGGCATAGAAAATAGCATGTGTGAGGATCCTGAGGCAGAAAGGGTCGGTATCACCATGAGGATCATTCCCATGGCCACATCCTTACTTTCCTCCTTTTCAGCTGAGACACAAAGGCTATCTTTTAGAAATGGAGCAGGCATTTTTGCATCTCAGTATGTGATGGCACATTTTGTGTGTTTCTCTCTTCCAGAAATGGTTTAAGGAGCGTCTGGCCCAGTGGCGGCGGTCTGAAGGCCTGCCCTCGGAGTGTAGATCTGTCACCGACTAGGGAGATGGTGGACACTGGCAGCCTCACTCCAAGAAGACCATCTGCTGACCACCTGCTGTTTCTCACCTCAGCTTAATCAGTCCATTTTGATTTTTCAGGGCCGTGTCGTAGGCTAGTTTACTATTTAACACAATGTTGTAGTTTTTTTCAATGTATGTAACTAGAAAAGGACATACCAACAGGAAACTCACACACAGCTTCTGTGTCATGCAATGGCTTAGCCAGGAAAGGCTAAGCCTTTACCTTACTTCCCCTTGTATGTCTGTGACAGATGTGTGGAAACCAACTATGTAAGTTTGTGTTTGAGTCTGCATTTCAGAGCAAGCAGAGCGTCTGCTGACAAGATCAAAAGATGGAGAGTCCAAGAAGTTTCCTCATAAATCTGCTTCCCTGAGTTGTATTCACCACACTTTATTTAACAGAGATGCTCCAGTGCGGACGCTGAAATGCACTTGAATGATTCACGTTGCATAAAACAGCATCTTGGCTGGAGAGTTGCAGTCATTTGGAAATAACCTTGTTAGGCTAGAAGATAGAAACTCCAATGGGCTGAAAAGCAAGTCACTTAGAAAACGACAGGATTATTTAAATGCCTTTGTTAAATTTATTTTGCTAAATAAAACGAACTGCTTTTTTTCTCTAAAATTCTATTCGAAGCAAACGTGCGCTCTTTGGTAGAAATGTACTGACACTCCTGCAGCTCTGTGGCTGAATAAGATGCCATCAAAGGGGAATAGAAGAGCTTGTCACAGAAGCTGAGTGGAAACAGCTGTGCTGATCTAAGCCCTGACTGAGCAAAGCGTGGTCCAGGGCCAGTCATCAGCCTTGCGGTGGGCTTGGGAGCAATGCAATATCTCAAGCTCTAGAATGGAGTCTGTTTTTATCAAGGTCCTGGCAGGGTTAATAAGTTTAGGCAAGGAAGAGGTATTGTTCCAAAAGTGCCCACAGATAATTTGTGTCCATTCATTATATAACACATTGAATGTCTTTTTTTGAAGAGTATTGAGGTTTCAATTCAGGGTCACATTCTTGCCAGCCAAGTACTCTACCTCTTGAGGCATCCCTCCTCCCCTTTTTGCTGTATTTATTTGTTTGTTTTGTTTTAGTTTATTTTTTTTGCCAGTCCTGGGGTTTGAACTTAGGACCTGGGCACTGTCCCTAAGCTTCATTTGCTCAAGGCTAGCACTCTACCACTTGAGCCACAGCTCCATTTCCACCTTTTTCTATGTATGTGGTACTGAGGAATCAAACCCAGAGCTTCATGCATGGTAGGCAAGCACTCTACCATGAAGCCACATTCTCAGCCCTAGTTATTTGTTTTTCAAATAGGTTCTTGCACTAAAATTTTGCCCAGGGCAGCCTTGGACCTCGATCTTCCTACGTACGCCTTTTCCCTAGCTGCGACCACAGGCACAAGCATCACATCGTTAACGTTTTTGCCCACGCTGGCCTTGCATTGCAGTCCTCCAGATCTCCATCTCCCACGTACTGAGATTGTATAAGTGTGCATTATCATATCATGATATTCCTGCCTCCCCCCTCCCAGTTGAAGGGATTGTAGGTATGTGCTACCATGTCTGTCCTTTCCACTTCGTTATCTTTAGCACACTGCTCTTATGTTCATGGACAGAAGATGGGTGCTGAGATACTGAAACTGCATTTGAAATGCGGGGTGGGGGGAGCTACAGTAAATACACTGGCAAGGTGTGAGGGAGAAGACAACTAAGGCTTTGTGCTTAGAAAGGTTTCCAGCCTTGTCCCCCAAAAAGGGTTTCTGGGGAGCCCCTGCCTAGCAACTTATACCTAGATCACATTGGCCAGAGTGAACCGAATGGCCATCACTCAGGGATTCGGGGAAGGTGAGCATTTGTTATTGGGTATGATGCTGTCTTGAACAAAATTAGGGTTCTGTAGGAAAGAAGAAAAGAATGGCTAAGTCACTTAGCAGTAACTGCCCATCAAGCAGGAATGACGCTGGGGAACACTTCTGACCTCTTTAACCTGCAATGCTGCCAGTTCCACCTTTACAGTTCTTCAAAATGGAGAGCCCAGCTGGGCACCGGTGGCTCACACCTGTAATCCTAGCTACTCAGGAAGCTGAGATCTGAGGACCACCATTCAAAGCTAGCCCTCCTGGGTTGTGAGATCCTCAGCTCCAATTAAAGCCAGAAATATAGCTGTGGCTCAAGTGGTAGAGCACTAGCCTTCAGCAGAAAAGCTGGGGGGAGGGGGGGGCAACACCCAGGCTCTAAGTTCAAGCCCCGGGACTGGCACAAAGAACAAAACCAAAATGGAGATCCCAAACATAGCTCACAATAAATGGAACTGTTTACAAGATCTTACAAACATCCTTCTCAAGCTTCCTCTCTCTTACCTTAAAACATTTTTTTTCTATAAACAAAAACACAGTGAAGCAGAGTCTGGAGAGCTACCTCCCTTCTCGTGCTCTCCAGCAACCTAATTTGTGGTCTGAGTGTCTACCAGCACCCAGGCCGGACCCTCACTTCTTCCTAGAAATAAAGAAGGGAGCCAATGGGAGAGGCAGGAAGGTGGATATATGATTAATAACTGCACATAAGAGATTGGATTTTATGTTTCAGAACTTAGATGTGGGCTGACAGGAAGGAAGGGAGCCTTGGACAAAGCAGAGGGTGTAGGAATGGATTGACCATGTGGTAATGAGAGATGATGTTGCTAAACTCTTAAGACCTCAGTGTGGACACTGGCAAAAAGGAAAAACTCCATGTCTGCCCTCCTTTAAGGCAGTTGTGGTCATGCAACACTGTCTAGCCAATGAGTCTTAGGAGGAAGTTTGCAGGACAGGGCTTGAGGGAACAGTTTTGCATAAAAGGAGCACAAGAGGCAGATGTCTCCTGTTTTTCTTCTGTATTAAACCCATTTCATTTGTTAAATGAGATTAACAAATATAGAAATAAAAAATGAACAAAAGGGCTGGGAAGGTGGCTCAGTGCGCCAGCCTTGCATGCCTGAGGCCCTGGGTTTGATTCCTCAGCACCAAATAAACAAAAAGAAAAAAGCCAGAAGTGGCGCTGTGGCTCAAGTGGTAGAGCAGAGCGCTAGCCTTGAGCTGAAGAGCAGAGGGACAGCACCCAGGCCCAGAGTTCAGGCCCCACGACCAGACCCCCCCAAAAAAATGCACAAGAAAGAGAATATAATAAAATGCCACCACAAAACCCATAAAAATTACCCTGGATCCCCCCACCCAGAGGTCATCTTAGTATTACCATGCACCAGGTTGGGGTGTGGAGGTACAGTTTCTATGCACAATATATCTGGAGCCAGGAGGAGAGACTCACTTTGAATCATTGTCCTAGAATTTAAAAAAAAAAAAACAAACAAACTCTTCCTGGGCTGGGAAGGTGGCTTAGTGGTAGAGTGCTTGCCTAGTATGCATGAAGCTGTGGGTTCGATTCCTTAGTACCACATAAACAGAAAAAGCCAGAAGTGCCATTGTGACTCAAGTGGTAGAGTGCTAGCCTTGAGCAAAAGAAGCTCAGGACAGTGCCAGGCCCTGAGTTCAAGCCCCAGAACTGGCAACAAAACAAAACAAAACACCTCTTCCTGCTGGGTGCTGGTAGCTCATACCTGTAATCCTAGCTACTCAGGAGGCTGAGATCTGAGGATCTCTGTTCCAAGCCAGTCCAGGCAGGAAAGTCTGTGAGACTCCAATTAACCTCAAGAAAATCAGAAGTGGAGCTGTGGCTCAAAGTGGTAGAATGCTACCCTTGAGTGAAAGAGTTCAGGGACAGCACTTAAGCCCTGAGTTCAAGCCCACAACTGACCCAAAACTAACAAACAAACAAAAATTTCTTCCTAAGGAAAAATGAAATCTTTTGTTTAAGACATACTTTAATGTGTCTGGGGAGATGTGAAACACAGGTCCAGAAGGAGAAGGAAAATAGAACTCAGTGGCTAAGCCCAATAAGATAGCCTGAGTTTTGTGCTTATCCCATGGAAATTCAGGTAGGAGGCTATGTGGGATCTTAGGTGAGGAGAGATGGAGGAGGATCTAAAAGGGGACTTACCCCCCCACACACACTGCAACAATAGGTCAGTTGACTCAGTAGAGAGCCAGTGAGAGGCTGGTGGGCTTGGCCTAGCTTCACTCTGTTTCTCTCGGCCTCTTTGGTGTAGGCATCCTTTCCATTTAGGGAGTTTCTCCCACTTCATGTGGTCCAGGTGGGATCGTTAGTGTCAGTGGCCTAAATCCCCACCCCACCCCCACCATGAGGCGCGTGTGAGACACTTGACCAGGTGGGCCAATTGCAGTGCTAGGGATTGAACCACAAGGCCAGTTCCTGACCTAAACTGGTCCAGGATTTTCCAGTTGACCTGGAAAGATAGAACTTCCCCCTCCCCCTCGCTTAGAGATTGGTAAGGATGGAAACTAGGGGTTGTCAGAGCTATCTCCTAGCTACCCTGGGAGAGGATGAAGCCAGGCTGAGAAGAGGAGTGAGGAGGAGTCCTGTGGCCTTGGTTCTCACCATACCACTGGCTCCGGAAACTGGTGAGTTCTCTTCAGGATGTGTATCTACCCTCTTAATAAAAGGAGCCCTGAGGGATGGCCCAGTGAAGACAGCAAGAGAGGAGTTTGTGGAAGATCAGCAAGAAGGTCTGTGAAATATTTATCTCCAATTAACCACCAGAATGCCAGAAGTGGAGCTGTGGTTCACATGCTAGAGTGAAAAAGCTTAAGGACAGCTTCCAGGCCTTGATTTCAACTCTCTCTCTCTCTCTCTCTCTCTCTCTCTCTCTCTCTCTCTCTCTCTCTCTCTCAGATGTATTCCTGCCTAAGCTCAATGCCAAAGTGACTAGCACTGATGATTAGTAATAAAAATAATTTGAAGGTTTGCATTCTCTTCCCAATATGGAAATGCTTAGAGTGACACCCAGGCACAAGGCAGGCAGGAACCAAGGACAGCAGCCATTGCTGCTACTGACCCAGCAAGAGAATGACACTGTTTGCTTCTATGATACCTAAGATATTGTGCATCATATAAACAATTACAGGAATCAAGAAGCCAAGTTATCTGCAGACCTTCTTCCTTCCTCCCTCCATCTCAGGAACATAATTATAAGCATTTAAGTGCTGCTGATAGAGCATGTGCCCCTGAGGAAATGAACTTCTGTTTGTCTTCTTTGATTTTTAGTCTTGGGGCTTTGATTCAGGGCCTGGGTGCTGTCCTTGATCTCTCTTTGCTCAAGACTAGTGCTCTACCACTTTGAGCCACAGCGCTACTTCCAGTTTTCTGGTGGTTAATCAGAGATAAGAGTTTCATGGCCATTTCTGCCCAGACTGGCTTCAAATCACTCTCCTCAGATCTCAGCCTCCTAAGTAGCTAGCTTACAGGCATGAGTCACTAGTGCCTAGCTTTCTATGTGTCTTCTGCTAAGACTTGGTGGCCTAGACTTAGAAAACCTAAGAAGCACTGATTGACATCTCAACTTGTATGATTCATCCAACTACTGAAATGCAACTATGGCCTGACTCATAGTGATTCATCCTTAGCATTCCAGATTAGCAACACAGAAAGGTTTTCTTCTTTCTTCTGCCAGATGGAAGCTCCCTCTCCCCACTCCTACATGAACAGCTTGTAGACAGGGACCCGACACTGTCTGTGAACAAAGAAGGCCAAGTTATAGAGATCATGACTATAAGGGACATAGGAACAATCCAGAAGCATCGAGTATGTTCAGGATACAGGCATATATTTGTGTGGGATGTATGTGAATGTGGCCAGAGGGAAGAACTGAGGTAGAAACTTCTGGTTATTCCATAACATTACTTCCCCTTCTTCCTGAGTCTTATCTGAGAGATGGTCGCCCAGCTGAAAACTAAATTTTCTTCCTCTCTAGTAGTTAGGGTTTTTCCCCCAGCTTCCCACAATCTCCTCTCCTGGTGCTCCTACTTTCTCTCTGTACCCTCCCACAGTGTACCAGGCTTGGTTTGTGTCTTAGTCTGTTTTTCATTATACAGAATGCCCCAAATTGAACAATACCTAAAGGAAAGAAGTTTGCTTAGGCTCACACAGTTCCAGAGCCAGTCAGCCATACCTGGAGAGGCCTCCTGCTCTTTCATGGTTGGGAGCAGATGCAGATGCAAAGCATGAGGAGTGGCCTCCCTTGGTAACAGCCCAGTCTCCCAGGAACTAATTCAGTCCTGCTAGAATTCATGCCATCTCCACAGGAAAGGCATGAATCCCTGGTAACGACGCCACTTCCCCACACCCCCAAATAACAATCAAAGTCGGCATGAATTACACAGAGGCACATCATGAAACTGAAGCCGTGCGTGAGTGATCAGTAACAGTGGAATTATGGAGAGAGCCGCTTCTCGGATCACATTCTAAAGGACATCCTGGCTTCTTTCCCTCTTTCCTTCTGTCTGGCATTACTTGTTCAGAAGGAAAACAGCTGTCGTGTTGAGCAGCTCTGTGGCAACATCCACATAACAAGAAACAGATCCTGTGAAAGAGCCAGTGAGGACCTGAGATTTTCCAACAGCCATGTGAGTGAGCTGGGGCCATCTCCTGTGGTCCCTTAACCACGCCACCTGCCTCGGTTACTTCTTTCATCTAATGAAAGTTTGCTTAGTTTGTTTGCTAAACGTTGGGATCATGTGTTAAGCAGCAATTGACTAACACTAGATGGAGCCAAGGAAGCAATATGTGCCACTTTTGGATCAGGCCCCTAAAAGGAGTAAGTACCACGTCTTGCTAGAATCCTGAGCTGGAATACAACCAATCATCTAAGAGCTTATGAAAGGCAGCAATGCCTTAGGCTTGGAGAATAACCACCCAGGGGGGCTGGGAAGGTGGCTCAGTGGTAGATCGCTTGTCTTACATGCATGAGGCCCTGAGTTTGATTCCTCAGCACCACATAAGTGGTGCTGTGGCTCAAGTGGTAGGGCGCTAGCCTTGAGCTGAAGAGCTGAGGGACAGCGCCCAAGCCAGGCCCATGACCGACAAAATAAATAAATAAATAAAAATAAAAAGAGAATAACCACCCAGAAAGTGCCTAGATTTCTGAACTAACAAAACAGCCTTCATTCCCGGTAGCTTAAAAACAATGGTGCCTTGGAAGGCTGAGGAGGGAGGATTGAGAGTTGGAGGCCAGACTGGGATACATAGCAAGACCTTGTTTAAAAAATTTAAAAAGTGGCTGGGCGTTGGTGGCTCACGTCTATAATCCTAGCTACTCAGGAGGCTGAGATCTGAGGATCATGGTTCAATGCCAGCCGCGGCAAGGAAGTCCATGAGACTTTTATCTCCAATTAACCACTAGAAACCTGGAAATGGTGTTGGGCCTCAAGCGATAGAGCACTAGCCTTGAGCTGAAGAGCTGAGGGACAGCACACAGGCCCAGAGTTCAAGCTCCATGACCAAAAAAAAAAAAGAATTTTTTTTAAGTTGGGGGGAGGTGGAGTGGGGGAGGTAAGGGAGGTGGAGTGGGAGAAAAACAAAGGAGGGGTAACAATGCCCGACAAGAAATGTACCTTACTGTACATTTACTTACTGTAACCTCTCTGTAAAGCATCTTTACAAGAAAATAGAACTTAAAAAGGTAAAGCAGCTGCAGCACTAGTCAAATTTTAGCAGATCACTTAACACAAATTTCTGGGGAAGGGAAAAGAGTGAGAGCTATGCCCATGCCTGGGCAGCTAGTTAGTTCTGCGAGATTCATGCAATTCTATTGTGAAAAGAAAGTTGCATGACCACATCTAACCCCAAGGGGGCAGAGGAGGACAATCCCATCTTATTTCCAAAGGGCAGGAATTGGAAATACTATCAACTATCTAGTCAACACAACAGACTTGGACTCATGTGCAGAAAGGGATCTGGATAGAAACAGTCTTGTATGTAGGTTAAGTTGCAGTGTTTGGGGACCTTATATCCTATCACAGACCTTAGCCCAAATCCTAGCAGACAGGTGAATAGCTATCAACGAATGAATCTAGATCATGCCTGTCTCCTCTCTGATGCTGAAGTTATTGACCAAGAAAAAGTTATACTAATGAACAGTATCCGTTTTCCCTTCTGCATCACTCTCACTCTCTTTTCTACTCTATTCTGAGGCCAAGGAGAATGACACTTACCAATCCCTTCAACTAGAAACCTTTGGTCTCTTACTTCTGGCTGGGTTTAGCCAAGGAGAGGCACCAGTAGGAGGTCACAGGGTGAACACACAAAGTGATCAGAGTACTTTGTCCCTGACTCCAGAGGTGGGGTATGACAGTGACTGTCTTCAGCTTAAGGCATAGCTGCTGTTGAGAGATCCTCTCCACAGCTACAGGACCCCCCCCAGCTCCTAGTGTCATGTCTCTCCTCAGCCTTGTCAAGTCTGGAAGTGGAAACTGCTTCTTGTCGGTTTCCCCTTAAGATTTGCATGTCTGTAGAGTCTTCAACTTCCTCTGCTATATATTTCCTGTAGGTAGTCAGATCAATATAATACTGCTCTCTCAAATTATAGCTACTAGTTAAAACAACCAATGACATGCAAAATGGACAGACATCAAAGTTTTTGGGATTAACTCTGTAACAATCAGAGCAGATCTGCCTTAGCACCCAAACCTCACCAAGTATGATGAAGGTATTTCTTTTACTGTCCATATATCATAGATCCATATGATATATGGCATATTTGTAACTCCTGGCTAAATCATTCCAGCAAAAGCTATTGGACCTGTTTACTCTCAAATCAAAGCTTATTCCCAAATAGTTCCTCCATTCATTTCAAATATCATTAGCTTTCCAGTTTGGCTCCTTGGCTGGGTTCTTGTGAGTGCAAGCAGGAAGTTCTGAATTAAAACATGCAGTTTGGGGGGCTAGGAAGGTGGCTCAGTGGTAGAGCACTTGCCTTGCATGCTAGAGGCCCTGGGTTTGATTCCTCAGCACCACATAAGCAAAAAGAAAAAAGCCAGAAGTGGTGCTGTGGCTCAAGTGGTAGAGCGCTAGCCTTGAGCTGAAGAGCTGAGGGACAGCACCCAGGCCAAGAGTTCAGACCCCACGACTGGACCCAAAAAATAAAAAAATAATATAAAATAAAACATGCAGTTTGGGCTGGGAAGGTGGCTTAGTGGTAGAGCACTTGCCTTGCATGCATGAGGCCCTGGGTTTGATTCCTCAGCACCACATAAGCAGAAAGAAAAAAGCCAGAAGTGGCACTGTGGCTCAAGTGGTAGAGTGGTAGCCTTGAGCTGAAGAGCTGAAGGATAGCACCTAGGCCCAGAGTTCAGGCCCCACGACCATCAAAAAAAAAACAAAACAACAACAACAAAACCATGCAGTTTGCCAGGATTCTGTTTGAATAGAGTTCAAATAGATCTCCAGAAACCTCACAGATCACACAAAGACAGCATGGTTTTCTTCTTTGTCCACAAAGAAATCTGCTGCTGAAATCCCTGGGATCAAATGGTGAGCTAGGAAAAAAATGAAAATGTCAGATTTTCATCTTTTCATTTGATTAAAACATTGACCCATTCTTATCCAAAATAATGAAAATAAAAATCATGGATAATGGTTAAGATGCTTTTGGCTTCAAGAGTCAACTGAATAGGACTTAGTGAGTTTCTCTGTCCCCTTTAACAATGGCCCAGAAATGCAGGTATGACTGGTTCACTGGGTCTCTCCTTCCTTTCCAGGATTCACTTGTATCTCCTCATGGTCACAAGATGATTGCTCCCCTTGTAAGCATCACTGTTCTGATGACCTCATCCCAACAGAGAAGGAAAAACCCAGTGTTCTCTTTAGTCATCTCTTTCTCAGGAGGAAAAAGCCATTTCCCAAAGACTCTCTAGCAGTCTTCTCCTTCCTTCCCATTGTTTGGAGTGCTCACTTCATGTCTATGTTTGGTAAAGATGGTCAGTACTTAGATTTGGTAAAGATGGTCAGTACTTAAAAGAGACTGGAATTGGCAATTGCTTCTTAAACATTTGCTAAATGTAAAAAGGCATGCACATATTTCCAGATTCTTGTATCTTAAGTTTCACAAACTCTGGGGGTTTCAGAACAGAGGTTCTAGCACATTTAGACATAATCCAACTTCACTTCAAAGTGGAATAAATGCATCTCTAATCACAGCTTAATCATAGTGACAAATCCAAAGTGAGATTTTAAAACAAATGGAAAGAAAGCATTTCCACTCTGAACTCCTGCACAGTTTGAGTCACCTATAGAAAAGAAAAGATGTATCAATTAGAAGAAATTAAGAAACAAGGAAGTGGCGCTGTAGCGCAAGTGGTAGAGCGCTTGCCTTGAGATGAAGAACTGAGGGACAGCGTCCAGGCCCAGAGTTCAAGCCCCACAACTGACAAAACAAAACAAAACAAAACAAAAGAACAACAACAACAAAGAATCTGATTTCTCTGAGTCAGCACATAATGAAACCCTTCTGAGCCTGGCGCTGGTGGCTTACACCTGTAATCCTAGCTACTGAGGAGGCTGAGATCTGAGGGTCAAGGTTCAAAGTCAGCCTGGGCAGGAAAGTCCATGAGACTCTAATCTCCAATTAACCACCAGAAAACTGGAAGTGATGCTGTGGCTCAAGTGGTAGAGCACTAGCCTTGAGCTGAAGAGCTGAGGGACAGCGCCCAGGCCTGGAGTTCAAGCCCTACAACTGACAGAAAAAAAAAAAAGAAAAGAAAAAAGAAATCCTCCTGCTTTGACTTATACATAATTATATATATTTTGCCATTCCTAGGACTTGAACTCAGGGTCTAGACACTGTCTCTGAACTTCTAAGGCTAGCTCTCTACCACTTGAGCCACAGTGCCACTTTCAGCTTTTTCTGTTTATGTGGAGTTGAGTAATTGAACCTAGAGCTTCATGTATGCTAGGCAAACACTCTACCTTAGCCACATTCCCAGCCCCATAATAAACTTTTTAAGGTCCAGGATTTTATTGCCCTTAATTTTTTAAAAGAAATTTTATTCCAGGGGCTGGGAAGGTGGCTCAGTGGTAGAGTGCTTGCCTTGCATGCATGAGGCCCTGGGTTCGATTCCTCAGTACCACATAAGCAGAAAAAGCCAGAAATGGCACTGTGGCTCAAGTGGTAGAGCGCTAGCCTTGAGTTGAAGAGCTGAGGAAGAGCGCCCAGGCCCAGAGTTCAGGCCCTATGACTGGCCAAAAAAAAAAATTATTCCAGTACTGGGGCTTGAATTCAAGGACTCAATGCTGCCTCCTAGCTTTTTACTCAAGGTTGATGCTCTACCACTTCAGCCATATTGCTACTTACAGCTTTTGCTGTTTAGAGATGAGAGTCTCTTGGATTTATCTTCCCGACGACTGGCTTCAGACTTTGATCCTCAGATCTCAGCCTCCTAAGTAGCTAAGCTTACAGGCATTCTCTCCTAGTGCCTGGCTTTTCTTATCCATTTTATTTCTCTGTTTCCTTGTTCCTGTCTTATTAAAAAACCAACCACTCTGTCATACCCACCATTTGTATTGTCTGCTTCTAGAAGAGCAAATAAAAGCTAATGAGATCTTAAATTAAATATATTGTAATATTGATTTCTGACATAGATCATTGTATTTGCAGTAACAATTAGAAGTTGGGGGGTGCTGATGAGTGAAACCCCCAATAATAGTTTGAAACTTAATACAAACGATAACTTATTCCATGAGTTAAATGCCAGGGCTGGGATTGTGGTTTAGTGGTAGAGTGCTTGCCTAGCATACACGAAGCCCTGGGTTCAGATTCCTCAAAACCACATAAAGAGAAAAAGCCAGAAATGGTGCTGTGACTCAAGTGGTAGAGTGCTAGCCTTGAGCAAAAGAAGCTCAGAGACAGTGCTCAGGTCGTGGTCAAGCCCTAGGATTGGGGGGGGGGGGGGGGAGAGTTAAACACCATTCCAAAGGCAAGAAAGTTCCAAAGCAATAGCCCCAACCTAAGTGGTCCTATGCTGGTTTTAGCTTAATCTAAACAAAGATAATAATCAGGGACTTGCCTGATTATTATTATTATGTGGTGAAGAGCCACAGCAGTCAGTGCTGACACATATCTGACACAGAAGGGTTTTGTTGGAGAACCTGAGCAGCTGGCCGGAGAGAAACAAGAACCTCCGGCCAACACCGTCATTCCTTTCATCTTGTCTCATGAGGAATCCACTGTGCTGTCCTGTCCTCACAGGAAATACTATTCCATAAAAGCACATGAGCATCTGGTCTGAGAATAAGAAGGAGCCTTTTCCTTCATTTCCTGCTTCTCCCACAGGCAACCTTCCCCCAGCTTGGGCATGCAGGCAGGAAGCAAAGCAACCACAAAGCATGAGCAGCATCTAGACCACTTAATAGACTGAGTCTTCTTTTTTTCAGAAGGTGAGATTTGTGAATGTTAAAAAGTGGGATACGGTAGACGCACAGTTCACAAATGTAGACAGAATGAAGTTTCCTTTCAGTAAGACAAACCCAGACAGTGCTGGGAGATGGCAGGCTCCAGCTGGGCCCTGAGGTAAAGGGATGGAGGGGGCCCTGGCCCTGCTCTCACCTTCTAGGCTCCCTCAGCATCCAGGCCCATGTTTCCTGCAGTAAACAGAACAATAGCTTTTCATTTCTGTATGTGCCCTCAGAACCAAGCTCAGATTCTGGACCAAGAAGAAGTTCAGTGGGGCTTGAAAAAGGGTCTTGACCTTCTTTCTGAAGGGTACAGGCCAGAGAGTGTAAGTTCACCCTGTACTAAGACATCCCAGCACAATTTTGCAGCTACCCTGCCCATATTGGTAGAGCAGGGCTTATCTCAGAGCCTCTTAACAGGAGGAGAAGAGGGAGCAAGGCTGCCACTCTACCTGCTCTGTTTCCCATTCCCAGCAGGCTATCTGGGTCTCCAGATAGCTTGTCTGGGTCCCTCTGTTCTCTCTTTAGATGGAAAATGCAGGAAGGTTAAGAAGAAAAGCAAATGGTAGCTGAGCATTGGGACACATACATGCAATCGCAACACTCACTAGTCTGAGGCAGGAAGGCCACAAATTTAAGGACAGCCTGGACTACGTACTGAGATCCTATCTTAATAAAATAAAAAGAAAAGGGGGGGAGGAAATAAAAGAAAACAAGAAAGGAAAAAGAAAAGCATTAGTGACCTTTGAAAAGCTTAGGACTGAAGGTATATGGGAAACATCTGCATGGTGATTGGTGGGAGAGGAAGAGGAAGCTGGATCGATGTAGCAAAGCACATGATCACCTGTGTCCATCAGAGTACAGCCTCCCAATGATGAGCCACCAGCCTGGACCTGACTCCATCCCACTGAGTAGCTAGCTATTTATTAGGGTAAGTATGAAGCCTTGGGTCCCCGCCCAATACAGAGGACAGTGAATACAACTCTCCTGGGACAGTTCATCACCAAAAATGTGATGGGTTCACACAACTTCCTTTCCACAGAAGTAGGGCCAGTACTGGGCAAAAGATAAAGTTTTGAGCAGACACTAGTAGCTCGTGCTTGGAATCCTAGCTACTCAGGAGGCTGAGATGTGAGAATCTCAGTTCAAAGCCAGCCTGGGCAGGAAAGTTTGGGAGACCCTTATCTGTAATTAACTACTAGAAAACAGGAAATGGTGCTGTGGCTCAAAGTGGTAGAGTGCTAGCCTTGAGCAAAACAGCTCAGGAATTGCTAGTGGGCCCTAGTTCAAGCCCCATGAGCAAATTAAAAAAAAAAAAAAGATAAAAGTTTTGGTTGGATTTCTGAAACTCTTGGCATGCCATTTCACATCTTAGTTACCTATGGTAGAGTATATCCTTTTCCTTCCACCTATTTCCATCAAAACTTAACCTGCCTCTATTTCTTCAGGGTTTGCAGTCTGCTCAGTAATCTCAAGGCCATCTAAGGTCATCAGCAAATAGCACACTCACATTTTAAGATGGATCTTTGATGCCTTTACTCAAAGAGGGAATTCTGGATAAGCTTCATGGAATTTGAGGGTAGGACACACAAAGTATTACTCAAAGTATGCTCCTTCCTCATAGTAATGTGATTGTTTATAGCCAACCTTCTCTTTAATGATTTGTACTGAAATCTTTCATTTGATGGAATTTTAAAATTCCATCTATCCTGGTAAGGTTGTGTTCAGAAGTATCACAGTCTTCCAAGGTGTAATCATTGACAACAATGAGAAGGGAGGTTTTTTGTTTTGTTTTGTTTTGTTTTTTCCTGTCTCAGGGCTTGAACTCAGGGCCTGTCTCTGAGTTTCTGTTGCTCTAGGCTAGCACTCTAACACTTGAGCCAAAGCGCCACTTCCAGTTTTTTCTGTTTATGTGGTACTGAGGAATCGAAGCCAGGGCTTCATGCAGGGTAGGCAAGTACTCTACCACTGAGCTACATTCCCAGAGCCACATTCCCAGTCCTGGGAAGTCTTATGATGAGCAGCAGCAGGGATATGGCTGTCATGACCCAAAAGGTGGATCTCTAGCTGTCCTCAAAGCCGACCCAGATTTTGGGGAGACCCACCAGAGATTACCAGGGACGCCCCCCTTCAGATACCACTCTCCCAAGATATAACCCTTGCTATTTGACAGCATAAAGCGTATCAGGAGAAACCAGGCACTGGTGGCTCACACCTGTAATCCTAGGCTGAGATCTGAGGATCTCGGTTCAAAGCCAGCCCAACAGGAAACTCTGTGAGACTCTTATCTCCAATAAACGACTAGAAAACCGGAAGTGGCATTGTGGCTCAAGCGGTAGAGTGCTCACCTTGAGTTGAAGAGCAGGGACAGCGCCCAAGCCCAGAGTTCAAGCCCCACAACCGAAAAAAAATAGAATTTGGGTCATGTCCAAAGTGGAAAGAGTTGCCCACAGGTGGGGAGTAAGGAGACTGGGAGCCAGATTCTGGGAGCAGGGAGGGGCATGTCTGACTTGGCAACTCAGTCACTACCAAGAAAAGAAAATCCTAGAGATAAAGTGGCCAAGTGTAGGCAGTTAGGATCCAGGTCAGATTGACAAAGATGCCCACATCCCAGAGAGCTGCAGGAAGCAGGACTACTGAAGCTGAAGAGAACACAGCAAGAGAGTCAGTATATCTTCATAAGAGCCAGAGTGGATCAAGGCCCAAGGACCTTCTTCCTTCCCCCCTCCCTCCCCCCTCCCCGGCTCCCCACCTCTACCACTCAGCATTTTGGCACTTGGGAGGCTGAAAGTGTCCCAGGGCTGCAGTAAGCTGGGGTCTGAATTGCAGAGAGCCAGTTTGAAGCTTCCTGGATTGGCCAAACTTCTGCTCCAGGAGCCACTTAAAAGTCTCGGTTTGCTGCTTAAGCAAAGCTGTGTGCTGTGGCCAAGAAAAGATATTACTCATCAAGAAGACACTCCTTAAGGCTGGGAAGGTAGCTCAGTGGTAAAGTATTTGCCTCATATGCATGAGTCCCTGGTTCTGTTCCTCAGCACCACATAAACAGGCGGGGGGGGGGGGGGGGGGCGGGGGGAGGAGAGCCAGAAATGGCACTGTGGCTCAAGTGGTAGAGCGCTAGCCTTGAACTGAAGAGCTGAAGGACAGCGCCCAGGCCCAGAGTACTTGAAGCCATTCAAGACACTCCATAAGACAGTAACATCACCTGTAGTTGTCATGATTCTCAAGTATTTAAACTTTTTTCAAGCATGTGTGTTGGTGTGTTGACTCATATGCTGAAAATTGCTAAGATACGGTGTTTACTTCCTAACCAAACCCAAGGAGGTTTGGAGCTTTCCCTATAAAGGGTAAATAGGGTTCCTCTGAATAGATGGATTTAATGTTCATGCTAGTTACCGAGTGAGAAGGCTTACTTTGGCAAGGAGTTCCAGGTCTTTTATCATTCGCATTTGCTCCTGAATCTTCACGCCCTTGCAAATTATCAGTGCACCTTCATAAAATAAAGAACTGTCAGCATGTTTTAGCCTGACCTGTGTTAGGTGACTCAAGGTTTCCCCAAGAATATACCATGTAACTGGTCTCCTCTCCACCACCTAACCTTATTTAAAAAAAAAAAAAAAAAAAAAAAAAGGATAGACTTTTTTTTTCTTTTTGAGCAGTTTTAGGTTTACAGAAAAGTTGGGGGGAAATTGACTTCTTATATAACTCATTATGTCCTCTTCCCCCTGTTTTATCTCTTGACATCTTGCATGAGTGGAGTATGGTAGCTAAACCGCTGATGAGCCCAAATTAATAAGATTCATATAAGGTCTCCAGTTGACATTAGGGTTCACTTTTTTTTAAGGTAGCAATTTACAATTTAACTTTTTATAAAAATAGGAAAAGGATCAACATTGCCATCATCCAATTACTCAAATAACAGCCTGTGCAGGAAGTAACTCACCAGATGCTTTACATTCTTTGCAAGTTTTTCAGACAAGTTTTTGCTTTTTGTTTTAATTTCACTGACTTTGACTTGGTATGCAGGAGACAGGTTGGTTGAAACTAAAAGCTTTCACAGATTAGTGCTCAAGGAAGACCGGTGATTTGTGACACCAACAAATAAATGGGGAGATGATGCTGGGTAGAATGACTCCATGTAGAATGGGAACTTCCATCTGGGATGCCCACTGAGCAGAGCTCAAGCATCTTTTCCATTTTCCCTGGCCTCCTTCACTGGCCATATGTTCAGTGGAAAGGCCAGCCTCCCAAGCAGGCACACACTACATCCTGAGTCTCCGCAGACCACAGAATTGTGCGTCCTTCCTAGCAGAATTCTCCCGCTATTCAGCCCTGTGTCTTTTCTTCTTCAAGATCCAGGCAGGCTCTTCATCTACAATTTTACCTTCGCTGTGGCCAACAGTAAGGACACAGGTGTTGAGGCAGGAACTTGTGAAATCTCACAGCTTACTGCGAGGGCTGCATGAATCTCTCCAAGAGATTCTCATCTAGCTTGATTTGAGCAAACTAACATCTTCTTAAGTTTGCTCTGTGAGAGAGCTGGGAGGTATTCTAAATGCACCTGGCCTCCCCTCCACAGCTTCCCAAGGGCACTTACACGATGGGCCTGTCCTTGTCCTGGGAGGCCCGTGGCTGTGGAGCCCACCCCAGGTTGAGCTGCTGTTCAGGGGCCTGGCTTGTAGACACAGCTGAGGACCCGGAGTCCCACCTGGCTCCGGTCAACCTGGCAGAAAACCAAGACCTGCCTCAGCTTCTGCAGCCAGTGTGCCCTTCTCTGTCACCTTAAAACCACCCAAGGGGAGCAAAGGCGACAGGGCCAGCGCCTTCCCTCTCTGAGAAAAGCAGGTCCTACACTTCTACTCCAGGTCTTCGGACCGGGCTCCCCTAGGTCCTTGGGTCCCGGGACCCAAGGTGCCTTGTCGAAGGCATCCTTCGAACCACAGCTGTGGCCATAGGGAAGATCTGGAACATTCTCTGCAGAGGCAAACTTCACTGATCCCATGGTGCTGATCTCTAGTTCCAAGCATGCGTGGTAACGACACACGTGTGCCCAGAAAACCTGGGGTACTGTGTCAGTCTGTTATCCATCTGGAGTCTATCATCCATAAACGCCACCCTCCCCCCTCCCTGAAATGGTCCCCGCTTGCATCAGCTATGGACTGGTTGGGGGACACCACCCCCCCCCGGGGGTCAGCAAGGCCACGGTAGACATCAGTCAGACCACGTGACCGATGGGCTTCTGGAAATGGTCACCTCCAACCCGAATGCTCTCTGACACCAATGCAGTATGTTTTGCTTCAAGGATAAAGGGAGAGGCGAGAAGCAGGGCTGTTTGTGCAAGTCGTCCACAGATTGGCTCTCACTCACCTCGAGGGTCTTGGTGCTGCATGGGTATCCTGTGGCTCTGGGCAGATGAACATTGGGTAAGTCTACCATTGCGGCATCAAGCAAAGTAATTTCACTGCCCTACAAATCATCTGAACTTCCCCTACTCATCCCTACTTCCCTACTTCACCCTTGAAACCCGAAAATCTGCTTTTAAGAATCACATGAAGTGGGGCTGGGAAGGTGGTTTAGAGATAGAGTGCTTGCCTAGCACGCATGAAGCCTGGGGCTCCATTCCTCAGTACCATATAATTAGAAAAAGACCGAACTGATGCTGTGGTACAGGTAGTCAAGTGCAAGCCTTGAGCAAAAGAAGCTCAGGGACAGTGCCCAGGCCCTGAGTTCAAGCCCCAGGACTGGCCAAAAAAAAAAAAATCACATGAACAACTTTAGAGGACTTTCAATCAATGTGAATATCATTTAAATTAAGCTTCTGATTACTCAGTTGATTGGTTGATCGATTGAACATCCACAGGGTTTGTACTGTGGGCCTTGGGCTTCCTAGGCAGGTGTGCGATCACTTGAACCACACCTTCAGCCCTGCTCTCTCTCTGATCAGTAGGCTTATGTACTTCCATAATTATGGAAACAGTGCACATCCTTTTGTACGGTAATTGTTTTTATTCTGTATTGTTTCATGTTCAGTTTCCGTGTCCAAGCAGAGTCCACACATTGCTGATCGTGCTCCAGAGTGTTGTAAGGATAAAAGACTTTGAACTGCCCTGGTCTTTCAGGATGAATTGCCCTGTGCTTACCACATGTTTGTTCAAGTTCTTACTTTTCAACATTTGTTCAAGTTGTAGATCTCTAGTGTTATCACATTTAGGGGTGAGGGTAGGAAACCAAGGCAGAAGAGTCAGTCATTTCTGAATACATAACTGGTGTCTGACTGAGATGTCTCTGTATTTCTTTTGGCCTTGAAAACAATTTGATTCTTGTGAACTAAAAGATGTCGACCTTTTAGGCACTCTTTTGTACTGTGTCATTGTTTCAAGGAACAAGAATCTGAGGCTCTCTCATTACCCAAGGCTTGTCTGCCCACAGGAATACACAGGAGTATAAGGGTTGTGTTCCTGGAGTATAAACATCTCTAGCTGTCTTCAATGTTGATTATCATGTTTAGAATGCTTGTACTTTCTTGCTCATGGGACGGAAAACACTCTACCATTTGAGCCACTCTAGTCCAGCATTTTATTGGTTAATTAAGAGTCTCACAGACTTTTCTGCCCTGGTTGGCTCTGAATTGAAATTCTCAGAACTCAACCTCATGAGAATCTCTGTTACGGCATGATCCACTGACAGGCAACTTGACTTTTTTTTTTGGTGGTTCATGGGGCTTGAACTCTGGGCCTGGTCACTATCCCTCAGCTCTTCAGCTCAAGGCAAGCACTCTACCACTTGAGCCATAGCACCACTTCCGGTTTTCTGAGTGGTTTATTAGAGATAAGAGTCACTTGGACTTTCCAAGCTGGCTTTGAACCATGATTCTCATATCTCAGCCGCCTGAGTAGCTAGAATTACAGGTGTGAGCCACTGACACCCAGTTATGTATGTTTTTTTGTTTGTTTGTTTGTTTGTCATGGGGCCTGAACTCTGGGCCTGGGTGCTGTCCCTCAGCTCTGCAGTTGAAGACTAGCACTCTATCACTTGAGCCACAGCACCATGTCCGGCTTTTTCTGCTTATGTGGTGCTGAGGAATCGAACCCAGGACTCATGCATGCAAGGCAAGCACTCTACCACTGAGCCACCTTCCTAGCCCCACTTTTTTTTTGCCAGTCTAGGGGCTTGCACTCAGGTCCCTGAGCACTGTCTCTGAGTTTCTTTTGCTTAAGGCTAGCACTCTGCCACTTGAGCCAGAGTGCCACTTCCGACTTTTTCTGTTTATGTGGTGCTGAGGAATCAAACCTAGGGCTTTATACATGCTAAGCAAGCACTCTGCCACTAAGCCACATGCATGCATACAAGGTATGCACTCTACCACTGAGCCATCTTACCATCTTGACATTTTTTTTTAACTGTTCTCATCAAAGCGTTGTCTCCTAAATTAATAGCATAGTGTTCATTTACCATGTTCACAGCATTTTATTGCATTTGACTTTTACTCAGAACTTTTTGGATTTACAGTTGCAATTTTCAGCCTTTGTTTTAGCAATTTCATCACTTAAGTGATATTTTATTTGGGTTTGTAAGATCTCTCAAATTGACTTAGAGTCAATGTTAGACTAACACTTCTTACATTCACTTTTCTCCATCCCTGGTCTGATATCTGCCCTGTCTTGCAATTTTGCCCTGGATTTGCAACCTTCAGGAAGTTCTAGCAGGTTACACCTTGACAGGAGGGACCAGGCTAGCACAGGCACATCCTGCTGGTGGGTGGGGATGTCTTCTCGTCTGGGGACACCGCCCAGATGGAAAAGGAAAATCAACACACACTGTGGAAGAATGTGTGTCTTCAGGCTTTGTCTCCTTGCTTGTTGGGTGTCTCTGGTCTAGGGTGTCCACCTCCCGGGTCAGGCCTTTAGGACACAAAGCCCTATAGAAGAGGCCAGGAGCTAGCGTGGGAGGGTGGGTAGCTCCTGTGATGGCCAAATTACACCTCTACCTCTGTTCACACAGGTTCCTAATTAGTGGCCGATCTACTGGGCATTTCAGTGCTGATCTGCTCTAAGTTGAGTCACACAGGTTGATGGGAGGCTTACACCACCAGAAGAAGGGTGTACTTGCAGTTTTAGCAGACCAAGGCAAAGGCACGCTCAGGAGTCTATGCTCTCATCCAGCCGCTCATAGAGCCATTCTGCTTCCCGCTCCAATCCAGAGCTAACCAGGTATTCATCTTCTCACTCAGTCTCAAAGAGTTGAGAGCTTGGAAGATTGAATAGAAAGGAAAGAGGAAAAGATGAGAAAAGAAAGAGACAGACATAGTATAATCCCCTGACAGTGGGCTGCCTTGTCTTTTACCATATGAAAAAGGAGCCAAAACAAAGGAATGGAACACAAGCCCCAAAGAAGTTTATTCTAAAAGCTAAAAAGAGCAAAACTTCTCCGAGGAGAAGAGGCTCCAGGGCCTGGTGACTATTGGTGTGAAGACACTGGTCCCCTTCTTCCCTGTGGCCCTCCCCCGCTCATTCCCTGTGCAGAACCCTGCCTCCCCTGACAGTTGACAGTTACTGGATGGACCACGGCCTCCATCTTTCCCAAAGCTACTCAGGCACTCCTAAATCTCGCCTGGTGGGGAAGCAGTGAGGTTTTAAAGAAATAAGGAGATGATGAAGCAGCTCCCTCCAGAGGGATTCCCATAACTGCAGAGCACCAGGTTAGACTCTGAGAAAGTGGATTGCTATAAAAGAGTAATTATGACACTTCCTTAATAGCTTCTTTTCTCAGTAGATGAAAACTTCTGTAATGTGTTGCATTTACTCATAAGAATGGGGACATAGTCCATTCTCCAACATAAAGGGTATTATGTAAGGTTAAATACCAAATCAGCAATGATCTAGAACGCAACATTGTGGAAAAGCAAGGAGGTGGGCTAGGAAGGTGGCTCAGTGGTAGGGTGCTTGCCTTGCATGCATGAGGCACTGGGTTCAATTCCTCAGCACCACATGAGCAGAAAAAGCCAGAAGTGGCACTGTGGCTCAAGTGGTAGAGTGCTAGCCTTGAGCTGAAGAGCTGAGGGACAGTGCCCAGGCCCAGAGTTCAGGCCCCATGACCGACAAAAAAAAAGCAAGGAGGTGAAAAAACTAAGCCTGAGTTAACACTGAAATCAATCTGATCACAAAAATGAATCATTTATAGAAACTGGGTGTTGACTATATTTTGTCAGTCACTAGCTTATACATATCTATATGGCAGACACTCACAGACTGGCTTCTGATCCCCCTTGTGCATGTAGAAACCAAGGCTGGAGAGGTCCTGGGGCTTGGTGTTCACAGTCACTGGTGTTAGTACAGATGGAGTTCACAAACCAAAAGGACAGCAAACTCAGGGAAATGGGCACTTACTGTGGCATCTGTTCAAACGCCTTAAAACCAAACATGTCTTCCTGTCTGATGTACAGTCCATCCAGGCACAAATGAAAGCAGAGAACCCCCAGCTCTGTGAGGGTATTTATGGTTTAGAGTCTGTGGTTCTTGGTCATCTCTCCAGGGCTGGGAGTTTTGAAGGGAAACTGAGCTCTTTGCCCATAATGCATAAATGCACCTTCAGGTAAATGTGGACATCACTATTTTGCAATAAGTCCACAATTTTCTTTCCTCAGCAGAAAAAAAATAACTATTTGCAAAAGGAACTTGAAGTATTTGCCTTACTAATTACCCCTGAGTTGCATACAAGATGTGGTGTGTGAATAAAAAACAGAGTCTTTTGACTGGATTCCTACTCTTAGGAAATTCTTTCATGCATATCCATTGAGTCTGTTCTTCAGAACAAATGAAAGCAAAAATGGACTAGGGAAGCATCATTAGGATTTGTAATCTGCTCTACCATACTTGCTGCATGCCCTGAGGGGAGGTGTGAGCACTGAACTAAGGCGCACCATGTGGCTCTTGAGTAGGCATTATTAGAAAGGGAGTAACTGTGCACCGACAACTAGTCAACAGTGAAGGGGACTGTGTTGAGTGTTGCCGATAGGCATACTGTGGTCATCTGATGGACACTGGTGGTTCACACCTGTAATCCTAGTGAGAGCTACGATAGTGGTTTAAAGCAGTCCAGGCAGAAAAGTCCTTGAGATTCTTATCTCAGATGATCAGCAGAAGGCTGTAAGTGGAAATGTGGCTCCAGTGGTAGAGTACCAGCCTTGAGTGGAAAAGCTAAGGGACCGTGTCCAAGCTCAGGAAATTTGGGAGAGCAATGTTAATTTAAAATTATTTTTTATTTAATACAAACACAGGAGAATTTCCTCCTAAGTGTGGGATGGATTATGGAACAATGAATGATCCACGAATTGGATTCACTGAGCTCCTAAGAGAGCCAAAGCCCTGGACCGTGAGCAGTGAGCACAGAAGAAACCAGAACATTCCCTGTTCCCCCTCCACCCCAGATGTCATCACTAAAATGTGCCCAACTAACTTTCAGATTTTCTGAGGTAATTCTTTTTATTAAAAAAAGGTACTGTCATAAAGGTGATATACAGAGGGGCTGCATAAGTCAGGTAATGGACAGTGTCAGCCTTCCCTTGCTCTCTCCCCATTCTTTCTCCCATCTCTACCCTCAAGTTGTATAGCTCATTTTCAACATAGTGTGTCTGGACTAGAGATGGTGGGAGGTCACTAATCTCACAATTGGACTACAGTAAGCCTGGGTGGGTGGTAGGTGGCCAAATCATGGAAGTCCTTCAAGGTCTGGTTTGGAGTTGTATCACATATTCTAGACCATTACAGATGTACTGAGAGCTCTGTAGGGAGCCACGGACCTAGCTCTTTGATGGAGATTCCTGAGACCCTGTGTATAAATCAGACTGAAGTAGGAAAACAGAAATAGGGAGACTGGGTAAAAGACTGGGGCCTAGGTTGGGAAGGTGGCTGAGTGGTAGAGTGTTTGTCTAGCATGCATGAAGCCCTGAGTTCAGGTTCCTCAGTACCACATAAAGAGAAAAAGGCAGAAGTGGTGCTGTGATATCAAGAGTACAGGGGTCATTTCTATCTACCAGGCTCTACATGAGAGGACCAAAAGGGAGCTACTTCCTAAAAGATACAAGAATATGTTTGTTGCTATTGACATTTTATTTGAAAAGTCCCTTCCCTGAGTGTCATGGTAGCATCCTGGGAGGATTCAGCCAGCTCAAGGTAAGCCTCTTACCACGAACCCTTTGTACTCATCAGCCAGTTTTGGTAAAGGTGTTCATTATTGTCAGATATCATTGGTATGAGCTTTCCAGGAAGATCTGTGTTGTGAAGGATCTCTAACAAAGGATAGACATGTACCCCATAGAACTAAAATAAGTATTCTTCATGCTTTTCATAGTATGTTTATGGAACTCAAAGTGGTTTTTACCACACACTTAATTAGCTCAATTTCAAAGTGAATACTCATTTTTTTTTCAGTAGGTTTGTAAAATCCCTGATTCAAGCTTAGAAAGATTTTTCACAGGTTCCAGATCATATCTCTGGGATATTAATTTATTTGTCCTGAGAAGGGTAATTGAAGTTATAATAATGCAAGGAATTTAGGCAGATGATTATTCAGGGTTTAATAGGTCTTCCTATTCCTCCTCTTCCTTCACCAATGTGTTACCCCGTTTCATGATTTACTTTAGATCTGCCTGCCCATTTGTCCAAATGGACTGAAACACAGCCCTAGATGGGGATGCTGTAACAAATACGCCATCATCTGTGTGCCTTAAACAACAAGTGTTTATTTGTCCTAGTCTGGATATTGGCCAATCCAAGATGAAGATGCCACTCAGATCCTGTGACTGGTGAAGGACCGTTTCTTCCTCTGCCCATGGCTGTCTTCTCCTTGAATCCTCATAGGCAGAGACCAGACAAAAGCAGTAAGTTCTATGCATTTTCCTTATAGGCCCCAGTCTCATTCCTGAGAATCCCACACGCAAGCTTAGACTCCACTTCCCAGGAGTAAACCATTAGTGATTAGGCCCCAACATTCAGTCTCAAACACATATTATCCTACTTACTATAGCATTTCTACTATCATTTCAATCAATGAGATAAAGTTAACATATGGTTTATAACTAAGCTTCCAAACATTCCATTTTTCCACTTCCCGGTGTTCCTAAGTGCTAGCTGGAGATGAAGTTCCTGTGACCTTCATACTTTCCACATCCACATCCTAACATCTGTAACCTGCATGCAAGTTATGTTGGACCACTTCCCACTTTCCAGTGTCTCTGCTAGTCCCACTCAATATTCCTTCAGCTCCTTTCATTTGTTCACAAATTTACCTCATCAAGCAATTGTCCTTCTCTCTTCTGTTTCCTACTTAGGATTAATATATACATATATGTATGTATATACACATTAATAAAGTAGTTGAGCCTTGCCTAAGTTGATATTTTGTACTAGGGTTTTTTCTTACATATTTAATAATAAATCTAATCTTGCATTATAAGTATTATTTAGTAAGATATATAACTATTTAATAGAGGAGGAAAATTGAACACAAGGGCTCTATATAATTTACTTGAAGATTTAAAAATGCATATATGGATATGTCCAAATAAAACACCTTGCACTACTAATTGATGTTAATAAAAATGTGGTAAAAACAATAGTGGACTGAACCTAGGCTAGATGTTGGCCACTGGTGGTCCAGCTTGAAGGCTCATGCTTACCACCATTGCTCTTTTGAATCCAGTTAATCAGCACAGTTTGCTAATAACAGAACTTAAGAGTGTCCCCTCAATTCAGTCATTCTTTTGAATTTCTTCTATTCAGGCCTTGATTTGTGTTGATTCCATTCACCATAAATAAATTCAGAATGCACTGAGCATTTTAAAACCTGTATTCAATTGTGTTACTGTATGTAGTGGTAAGTTCCTCTTTGGAAGAATCACATGAAGTTTGGACCACATGCAAGTTTTCATTTTTTGCTGCTTCTGATCTGTCTGCTGAAGACATTTTCTACAAGTACTGCAACGTTGTTCACATTAAAAGCACATATCTGCTAACACCAAACACATGTTGGTGTCATTCTGATGGCTATTTCAGAGATTAAATAAAAATGAATAGATTGTTAGCAACAAAAGTTTCTAAAGGCATGAAGAATGAGGTTAAGAGGCTGTGGAGAGAAGTGAAGAGTGAACAAAAATAGCTTTAATACTCAATGTGCATATATGAAAATAGAAACTAGTAAAGATGGGTGAGGGTGGGACAAATGTAGAGTGATGGAAGGAGTGAAATTGATGAGGATGAATTGTACTCATAAACGGACAGATTAAATTAAAACTCCTTTGTATAAGTACTTAAAGGTAATAATGGCAACAGTA
This sequence comes from Dipodomys merriami, assembly GCF_024711535.1. Taxonomy (NCBI): domain Eukaryota; kingdom Metazoa; phylum Chordata; class Mammalia; order Rodentia; family Heteromyidae; genus Dipodomys; species Dipodomys merriami. The sequence continues at coordinate 33,952,382 of NW_027206512.1, read as the reverse complement.
ATAACATTGTTACAGGGAAAGCCAGGTCGTAGTTAAATTTGAAACCTGATGCTTAGATCTCAGCCTACTAAGTAGGTAGGATTCTAGATATGAGCTACCGGCATGAGCCAAAAAGTGTGAAAGACCAAAGTTTAAGATGAATCATTTCTATAAGAGCAAGCATCTCATTGAAAGTTGTGGGCCATGGGTGTATTTCTTCCTACTAAATGATAAAGGAAGTAGCTGGCAAAGGGAGGCAAGTCATGAGAAGGGAGGAGCAGAGAGATAATTATTCCAGACACAATGTGTACCACAAACAGCAGTAGTAAGACAACAGGTATTTATGAGTGTCTGCTGTGTGCTGGGCCTTATACTAGGTACAGGGCAGTTGGCTATGTGATCAAAGCAAAGTTCTGGCTTCCACGGAGCAGGGATATGCCATAGGACAAAAGAGGTTTGACATGTTAAAATATGAAAGATGTGATGACACACAATAAATTGGGTTAAATAAAGAGTGATGAATTGTAAGAAGGTAGGGAACATATTCCTGAGAAGGTATTGTTTGAACTAAAACTAGAAGGCAGAGAGAGAAAACTATGTAGAGTCCAGGAATGTGCACTGTGGGGAAAGGAAGGGCAACTGGACAGGGCTGAGCCACAAGCTCAGCACAAAGGGAAGATAGAATTGGAAGATTCCACCTGCAACAGAGTAAGTAGTAGGTGGTGATGCCAGAGGTCTCTGCTGCTGTGATGTTCTGACTCCTTGTGGGCCCAGAACAAAGAGCTCTGTACTGACACCATGAAGACAACCAAAAAGTCCCTCTGTGTTTTTCCTGTATATTTGTTACAGTGACAGAAAAAGTTATCAATACATACCCCATTGCTACTGAGAGTAGACACTTTGCTGTTACTATTCCTGATGATGTGATTCTGACGTCTTTGCAAATGTATGGTGGGAGGAATTTGGAAATGTTTTGGATGCTGTCTAGAAAAGGCTTGAAATGCTGTAAGTGCAGCTTAATGGAGAATTCTGTTGTGCTCCTCGGAGCACAGTGCTGCTCGGACACACAGACTGTAAAGAGTTTGTATAAAGTCTCCTAGGAGGATGAGGCCTCTATTGGGAATCGGATTAGAGGCCATATGTGTTACTCTAGTAAAAGAGCTTGTTGATACTTTGTCCATGTCCTGAAACTCGGTGTGAGAGTAAATGTAGCGTTGATAGACTAGTTGATATGACAGAAAATTTCAGACAAATTAACATATGGTTCATGCTAGGTACTTATAGCCATATTTATGCTGAGCATTATAAGACCAAAAAAAAAACAAAGAGGCACATGTATGAAACTGGAACCAAGGAATACTGGCTGTTGAGAGATTAATGTAATTAAAAAGAGGGGCTGGGAAGGTGGCTCAGTGGTAGAGCGCTTGCCTTGCATGCCTGAGGCCCTGGGTTCGATTCCCCAGCACCACATAAGCAAAAAGAAAAAAGCTGGAAGTGGCACTGTGGCTCAGGTGGTAGAGCACTAGCCTTGAGCTGAAGAGCTGAGGGACAGCGCCCAGGCCCAGAGTTCAGGCCCCACGACCAGACCCCCCCCAAAAAAAAAAAAGAAAAAGAAAAAAAGAAACAGACTATTCTACACCAGGACAATAGGCAAGCACTCTACCACTGAGCCACCTTCCCAGCCCAATGTGCCAGTACTCCTTTTTCCATTTGGCGGCACTGGGGGTTGAACTCAGGGCCTTGTGCTTGCTAGACAAGCATCCTACCAACTGAGCTACACCCCTAGTCCCCACACCAGGACAATAGGAAAGATAGGTTAAGGGAATGTTATGAATGTGTAGAATGCACCCGTAGGCAAGCTCAAGGCTGAAATGGTTGAATTCATTGACAAGAACATGCTTTCCAGAGAGAGACAGAGACACAGAGAGAGAACTCTTCCAGGTGCCCTGTTCATAGAAATTTAGGGAAGTATCTCCCTAGGTTGGCTATCCAGGAAGGCATTTGGGAACAGCTAAAGTGATGATCTTTTAGAGCCTAGCCACTGCTTGAACTGCAGCAGATCATTGGTGACACATTGCTGGCCATGTAGGCACTTATAATGGAACAGTTAGAACATGAAGGCTTCCACACAGATTTCAAACGAAGAAGCGAGGGTTGAACTGCAAGATATAATGGAAAATGCAGGAAGTTAATGTCTGTCAACAAGAGCCACAAACAATGATTGGTATGAGCTGAAGGAAAAGAACACAAAGGCTGCAGCTGGTGAGGCCTTGAAAACAGAGCTGCCTCGAACCCTTGGGACTTACCTGAGGCTTACAGGCTTACTTACTTACAGGCTCTGGATGATGGTTATGTAGCCTTTGTATTTAATGATCGCTCTGCCATGTTCTCAGTCTTGCTTGGGTTTCATTCTTCATCACAGCTCACCACTTTGATAATGGTAATTTTCATGGTGTGTATTTGTATATAAATATATATATATATAATATATAACTTATTTTTTATTTTTTAGGGCCTCACAACTAAGAGTATTCCCCGAGTCTCAGAAGAAATTTGGACTTGAACTTTTGAGCAGTACTGGAACTGTGAAAAAGTATGGACTCTTGATTAGGAACTGAATATATTCTGCATTGAGATAAACAGCAGTTTTTGTGGGTCAGGTATAGATGTCTCCTCCAGTTAGATGAGGTATGTTTGGATTCACAGTTGACAGGATGTGGGCTGTAATGTTTAATTGTGCTAAGTAGATTAGATTGAGAAGGGGCTAGGAGACTAAGAAAGCACATCCCTGGGTATGTCTATGAGGTCATTTCCAATGAGGAGTAATGAAGGGGGGGAAAACCTGTCTCAGATGAGGGTGGCACCATCCCATGGGCTGGGGCCCAGAGGAAGTCAAAGGGGGAAAAGTGCTCCCTTTTCCTCTTTCCCTCCCTCTCCCTTTTCCTCTTCCTCTCCCTCTCCCTCTCCTCCCCTTTCCCCCCCCCCATCTCTCTCCTTTCCTTCCCTTCTCTCTTCCTTTTGCAGATCCACTCATCTATTGAGGGGCATCTGGGCTGTTTCTCTATCTTGGCTATTGTGCATAATGCAGCAATGAACATGGGTGTGCAGGTGTCTTGATCATATCTTGGCTTGTGATGTTCTGGGTAGGTACTATGGCTGGGTTGTAGCATGTTTAGTTTTTTGAGGAACGCCAGACTTCTGTCTACAGTGGTTGTACTAGTTTACAATCCCACCAACAGTGCAACAAGGTTCCTTTCCCCCCATATTTCTGCCAACATTTGTGTTTTTGAATTCACAAGCTTGGCTAATTTAACTCAGCTGAGATGGTATCTCAGAATTGTTTCCTTTTGAATGGCCAAGGATGATGTGATTCTTTGCTATTCTTACCTTTACTTGTCTTTTGCTACTTTGCCCATTTAGTGATTGGCTTATTAGCTTTGGTAGTATGTTTATTAGCTTTGTTGCCTGTCTATCTAATTTGGTAACTATGTCCTTTGCTGTGCAGAAACTTTTTACTTTGATGTAGTTCCTCTTGTCAAGGCTCTCTATCTGCGACTCTTTCCAAGAAGTTTCTGCATATGCCTATGAATTCTAGTGTTTTTCCTACTCCCTCTTGCACTCATTGCAAAGTATTAAGTCTGTCACTGAGGACTTTGATCAACTTTGAATTGATATTAATGGTTTGTGATCAACAGAGATCCTCTTTTAGTTTTCTGCATATGAAAGTGGTGCTGTAGCTCAAGTGGTAGAGTGCTAGCCTTGAGCTGAAGAGCTGAGGGACAGCGCTCAGGTCCAGAGTTCAAGCCCCATGATGGACAAAAAAAGTAGTTTTCTGCATAGGGATGTACAGAAATCCCAAAACCAATTGTTGAAGAGACTGTGCTTTTTCCCACTGTGTATCTTTGGCTCCAATATAAAACTTCAAATACCTGTAAGTACATGGTTTCACTTCTGGGCTTAGTTGGATAGGAGATTACAGGTCTGGGTAACTTGCCTGTCATTTTTGGGTCTGCACTAAAGATGTGAGGAAGTCCAGTGGTTGTAAAGTGCATATGAGCCCCAGGTGATGACTGCAGGTCCCAAATGGACACATGGCGATAACCACTGCTCACTGAGGAGGAGGTGAGCAGCTGATGCTGCTCCTCAGAGAGAGGAAGTGTGTGGGGTCTGACCTTACCTCAGAGGGGGAGAGTATACTAAGCTCTATTTCTGGTCAGCAGTCCCATAGAATCTTTGCCAATGATCATCCTTTTTGGCCGAAACTGGAGTTCCAGTAGCTGCTTTGTGCAGTGTTCTGTCCACTATGTGGAAACATTGGAGGGCGGGATGCTTCTGAGAATGCCCAAATGGGTTTTCACAGATGATCCTTCTGGGTGGCTGAAACAGAGGCCCAGTAGATAGATGGTCTCCTGGGGACTCGCTCCATTCCCAGTGTTAGGGAACACTGGGTGGTTGTATAGTTGTCAGTGTTGTCAACTCAGGAGCGCGTGTTCAAGTGACCATCTTCAGTGGCAAACACAATGGGGACTTGAGGTGGGGGGGCTTCTACATCACTAAGCCAGGAGACTGGGCAGAAGATCATCCTTTCATGCTGAAATAGGAGCCCTAGAAGATGGTTTGGGAGGTGCTTCATCCACTGTATGGGGACTTGGGAGTGGAGTATTGATCAGAAATCCTGGAGGGTGTGTGCAGATGATCGTCCAGGTGACAGAAACAGGAGCCCAATAGGGATCGTCTTTGGTGTGCTTCACTCACTCTAAGAGGACCTGTGAAGGTTGAATATTGGTCAGAAAGCCTGGAGAGTCTGCACAGGTGATGATCCTGTATGGCAGAAACAAGAGCCCCAGTAGATTTTTTTCAGGATACTCTGTCCACATGGGAACTCAGGGCAGTGGGGAAAGGAGATTGTCTATTGATTAAGTAGTTCAGAAGGTCTATGCAGATGATCATCCTCTCTCACTTGCCCCGAGACACACACACACACACACACACACACACACACACAGGATAAAGGAATAGTGCTGTCTTTTTCTCCTCCCTTCCTCTCCCTCCCCTTTCCTCTCCTTCCATCTCTTTCTCTCCCTCCTTACTTCACTCTTATTCCCCCTCCCTCCCTCCTTCCCTTAGCCTCTTCCTCTCCCTTCTTTTCCCTCCTTCCCTTCACCTTCTTTCTGTCTCTTCCCTCCTCCCTCCCTTTTCCTTTCTTCTGCCATCCCCCCCATGCCATAACTGTCTGAACTAGTGAGCCAGATCAAACTTGACTCCCCTAAAGCTGTTTTCACAATGGAAAGCTCATTAGCGCAGGTTCAGGACTTTATCCTCTAGAATCTTCTGTGGCTTTGCCTTGTTACAGTCCTGTCCCACATCAGATTCACTGGGAAGTCCGATGCCTCAGTCTTCCCAGTGTTACAGTTGCCCCACTCCGTCTAGAAGCTCACACTTGGCCTCCCTAGGCCCCGTCTCTACTTTCACCTCCACCCCCTCCCTCCTACTCCATCCTCTCACATGGGCCATTCTCTCACCCTCAGGAAAATTTGTTCTTTTCAAAAATGATCACCACAAGTAGGATTTTAATTATTTTATTAATAAAATTATAAACAACAGCACATACTGCTAGAGAAGGTGAAGACTGGAACTGAAAATCGCCTTGAAGGTGATTTCCATGTTAGTCCAACTTTCTTCTGAAGCCTTCATGGAAAATACACTTGGAAATTTTGCACTTCTCCCATGTTCGTATAAGCATCACAAAGAACATACAATGCTCATGTAAAAGGGAAAGCATTTTACAGAGCTTGGTTTGAAAGATTTTTGTGGTTTGCTGTTTTTCAAAATTGTAAAAACTTTTTCACCAAGACTAATGTCATACTTTCTAGTAGATTTTAGATAAATATAATTTTAAATATAAAAAATAAATAGAAATAAAAATATACATCAAATATAAACAAATATAGATAAAAAATAAAAATGTGATTCAATAATAAACATGAATAGTATAAACATGTTTTAATAATACCATAAATATACAAATAAAAACTAAAAATAAAGAAAATATAATTTAAATATAAATAACATGAAAACTAGAACTGTAAATATTTTAAAATAAAGGGAAAATAAAAAATAATAAAAATTTAAATATAAATATATTAATACAAAAATTACAATGAAATAAAGAAAAATGCAATGAGATCTATAAGTAAATAAGCAGTAAGCAAATACTAATATAAATATAAATAATAAAAGCATATACAACTGTCAAGACAAAAATATATGTAAAGCAAAATATAAATAACTTTTTTTTTGAACTGGATGCTGTCCCTCAGCTCTTCAGCTCAAGGCTAGCGCTCTACCACTTGAGCCACAGCCCAACTTTTGGTTTTCTGATGGTTTATTGGAGATAAGAATCTCACTGCCTTTCCTGCCTGAACTGGCTTTGAACTGAGATCCTTGTATCTCAGCCTCCTGAGTAGCTAGGATTACAGGCATGAGCCACCAGTGCTTGGCAATATAAATAATTTTACATATGAATATTTTAATACAAGTAAAATATAAACAAAAACCAAGAACATAATAATTAAAATAAAAGCAAATAATTTTAATCATAAATATTAATATAAGCAAAAGCACAGATAAAAACATAATTTTAAATATAAAAACTAAAAAAGAAAAATAATATAAATAAGTACAAATAAAACTAAATTTCCATTTTAACATAAATCATTTGCTAATAAAATAGGAACACAAACGAAAGTAAAAAATACAAAATGTAGGGCTGGGAAGGTGGCTCAGTGGTAGAGCGCTTGCCTTGCATGCCTGAGGCCCTGGGTTCGATTCCTCAGCACCACATAAGCAAAAAGAAAAAAGCCAGAAGTGGTGCTGTGGCTCAAGTGGTAGAGCACTAGCCTTGAGCTGAAGAGCTGAGGGACAGCGCCCAGGCCCAAGCCCCATGACTGGCAAAAAAAAAAAAAAATACAAAATGTAACTAATATTAAACATAAATTAGTTTAAATGATCTCAGTTAAAAATAAACAAAATGGACATTTACATTTGACTTTTTTATCACGAACAATTCTGGAAACATAAAGTTGACAATACTTTCCTGTGTAGGAGCCCATTGCGCTGCGATGCTCAGGTTAGGGTTCAGGGGGTCGTCCTCAACAGCCTGTATCCATTTGACAAGCTTTTCTGACACTGGAAATAAGAGTAAACATTATCTGCCAAATTATCAGGAAATTTTTCAAATAAAATGTTGAAAAGTTTTCCATTTCCTAAGCATGTCCATGAGAGTCTAGTAAGACTGTCGACACCTGACTGGTGTTCTTGTCTGTGAAAACACAATGTTGTATAGCTAAATCATTGCTTTGAAAAACTTCAAAAGGATGCTCCATGGTGGTAATTTTCCATTATCTTCTAGAGGAACTTGTATGTGTCTCTTCCAGTTCTTGATTTATGTATAGTTCATGGAAATAGGATGGATTCACTCTTGGCATCTTCCGGATGGTTCTTTGTGGTGCTTGGAGTGTCTTCTATTGAGTATTGATTATAACCATATCAGTTTTTGGTTTCTTTTCTCCTACACTTTTTTTTTTTTTTTTTGGTCGTTGGTAGCGGGGCTTAAACTGAGCCTGGGCTCTGTTTCTCAGCAGAATTCTACCACTTGAGCCACACCACCACTTCAGGTTTTCTGAGTGGTTTATTGGGGATAAGACTGTCACAGACTTTTCCTGCCAGAGCTGGCTTTGAACCATGATCCTCAGATCTCAGCTTCCCAAGTAGCTAGGAATTCAGACATGAGCCACTGGCAGCTGGCTTCGACTTCACTTTCTACCTATGTCTTATGTATCCTGCTTCTGATAAGAATCCTGCCGTTTTTCCTTGTTATGTTGACAGAAAAAACTTTATGAGGCTCTCTATTGACAATGGTGGTTTTGTCTAAGGTCTTTTCATTTAGTCATCTCGCAGGTGAATAGTGTGCAAACTGTTCGTTAAATTTATTGTTGAGGTGCATTCTATTACCCAACAGGTGTATCATTTTGTCAGTTTTTTCTTGCTGTGACTCCTGTACATACAAGAAGTATTTCCTTACAATATACACATTCGTGTGGTTTCTGAGGAGGCTTTGGGCATCGAGATCAGGTTTAGTTAGTTGTTGTTATATTTCAATAGGTTTGGTTATTTCCATAGTTTCTTCACCTAGCCATGATGGTGATTAGAACCAATGCCCATAATTTGAAGATCGCACTTTGCATCCTTCCACTGTTTAGCTTCTTCTGGATGGTACATGAGAGGTAAAAGTTGAACCCAGACAACATGCAGGGCTTGATACACATATTTTATTTTTGAGTCATTCTTGAGTTTTTTAGGCTCTTTGGTTTTCATATTATCCCTGGTAGCCAGAAGTTTTTTGGTGTTGGTACTCTATTTATGTTTACCATGGGCAGTGGTTGGGGCTAATTCCTTAGGCCTATGAGAAAAGAGGCGAGTGGATTTATCCATTACTTTTATGGGGCTAGTAATCTGAGACATGATCTTGGTGTTCTCAGTGGCCTCGCCCATTGTTGAATGGATGCCTGCAGCCTGGATGTCTGCAGCTGTGGCCACAGTGGACTGAGGACTCTCCGTTTTTTGAGTGCTCATGCTGAGCAAGGTGGTCCAGTGTTTCCCCAAGGAGCTTGGGCAGCCTGGGTTCTAAAGGTTCCTCCCTTGGTGGTTGGGAGGGTTGGGGTTCTGTGTTGAATTTTGATGGAGGAAGCAGCTTTGTCTGGTTTCAGCTTCTTGGCTGCATCCCCATCAGCCAGGTGTTCAGTGGCTTGGTGCTCAGCTCTGTTGGGGGTCAGGTCAGTGGTTATCTTAGAGGCTTTTTGGGACGACCTGTCTGAGTTACCATCACCGATTGGCGGAGTAGATTTTAGGGTAGTGTTTCCAACACCTCTGCCTTCAACTCTTACAGAGCTGATGGGTGATTCTGTCCATAGAGAGTTTAATGGTCTAAAACCTTGTCCCTTCTGGGTGTATGTAGTGGTAGTAGTAGGCCTTCGGGACATCTTCTGCTGTTTTTCCTGGTGCCCTTTCTCAGTATGTGAGTGGGCCGGGAGCAGTGCCTTTTCCTTGGCTGTGGCCTTACACCTGGTGGCAGGAGGCCTGGGGTCTCTGTGGGGGCTCAGGTCAGATTGTATTCTCTTGGTGACCTCGAAAGACACCTTGCTCTTGCTAGCTTCAGTCTCTGGCTGCGAGTATTTCCTGGCAGCCAGGTTCACAATGTCTCTAGTTACAGTTAAAGGGGAAGCAGTTGTGGGTAATTTGGCTTTCTTTTGGTGAGCTCCATCCTCAAAGTTGTGAGAGGGCACAATTGTCAGCAGCCTGTGAGCCCCAGGTGATGGATGGAGCTTCCCAGTGGTTCCCCAGTCATAAGTACTGCTCACTGGAGTGGAGATGTGCAGCATGGACTGCTGCTTCTGTGGGGGCGGTGTGACCTCCACTTGAGAGGCGGGGCTCACCAAGTTGTTGAAGGAGGATTTTGGTGGATGATCATCCTTCTGGGATGCTGGAACAGGAGCCCAGTTAGACTTTTTACTGGGTGGTCCATGGTCTTTATGGGGCCTTAGGAGAGTGGGATGTTTCTGTGAAACCTGGGAGGGTCTGCGAGGCTGATCCTCCAGCTTGCCCGAAACACGAGCCTCAGTGGATGGTTCCCTGGGGGCTCCACTCCGTGGTGTTTGGGGTCCCACGATGGTGGGGTACTTCTCTGGGTTTTCAAGCCAGGAGGGTGTGAGAGGCCGCCGTCTTCTGTGGCAAAGACCAGGGATGATTTTCTGCGTCCTCTATTTTCCACTGAGGAGACTCTGCGCAGGGCTGGAAAATTGCCAGAACCACTCAGTTGAGATGGTCTTCGCCCAGCCTCATCGGTGGTAACAAAATAGGGAGCCCCGGTGGAAGATTTTCGCCGGGGTCCATAGTAGACAACGTGGGCATGCTGGCTGGTGTCTATCTGCCATGAGGGTCTCCATACAGTGCGATCCTCAGTTTTGTAAATAGGAGTCCCCAAAGATGTTTTCTGGGGGACTCCATCATCCCCTGTGTGAGGACACAAAGAGATGGGATATCAGCCAATGTGAAATAGCCACGAGGGCCTGCATGGGGTCTGTGCAGGGTCGCCTGCTGGATGTCAGGTGGAGAACCGGATGGTTGGCTGGTGGTGGCCTGGCCTTCTGCTCTTTGCCCATTGTGCCCCACTGGGAAAGGCAATGCTGTCTGACCTTTGGTCTCCCCCTTCAGGGCCTAGGTGCACCTTGTTGGTCTTAGGCTCAATTGTTAGGAAAAAAAGCCGTTCAAATTAACAACTATGAAATGTCTGTGTAAATGATCCTCTGGGGTGACTTCACTTTCATAAGAAACCATGAAGGAGGGGCATAGATGTTCCTCTGGGGTGACCGATAGAGCAGCCCCAAGGGCTCTTCTTCTGAGTACTTGGTCTACTCCATGGGCATTCGGGATTCCATCTTCATCAGAAACAACCAAGGGTCTGCTCGGATGTTCCTCCAGGGTGACTTGATCTGTATCAGAAACCACGGAAAGTCTGTGTGTATGTTCCTTCTAGGTGGACTATATAACAGACCCAAGGGATCTTCTATGGGGTGCTCCACAGGCACTTGGGAGGGTCTATGCAGATGATCCTCCAGGGTGACTTGATCTTCATCAGCAACCTCGAAGGGTCCCTGTGGATGATCCTCTGGGGCTTGCGAAACACAAACCAGAATAGCTGTTCTCTTGGGGGCTCCACCCCCTTGGCGTTTGGGGCCCTGCAGTAGTGGTGCATTTGTTGATGTTGTCAAGCCAGGAGGGTGTGTGAAGGTGGCCATGTTCTGCCACAAAGACAAGAGATGATTTTCTTTAGCCTCTGTCCTCCACTGAGGAGACGCTGGGCAGGGGTGGGATCTTGGCCCAGCTTGATCTGCAGTAACAAAATATGGAGCCCCGGAGAAAGATTTTCTCAGTCCATAATATATGACATGGGCATACTGGCTGGTGTCAAGGGTATGCACACATTGTGCTCCTACATTGTGTAAAGTGGAGATGTAGATTTGGGGGTAGGGGAGACTCCTAATGGTTCTCTACGTGAGGACACAGGATGACTGAACTTCGCAGGTGTCGATCAGCTAGGAGGGCCTCCTTAAAGCCATTGGATCTCCTGGTATGTTTTCCGCCTGGGAGCCCACAGTAGTGGAGTGCCACTGATAGGTGGGAAAAAAAAGTTTGCGTGGGGTCACCACCTGGATGTCCGTGGGAGTCACTCCTGCGGATCCAGATGGCAGACTGGTGGCAGCTCGGCCTTCTGCTCCTTGCACATTGGGCTCTAATGCCAAAAGCAATGCTATCTGTCTTTCGGGCTCAACCTTCAGGTCCCAGGTCTGCCTTGTTGGTCTTAGGCTCCACTGTTATGACAAAAGCAGTCCAAAATTGGCAGCCAAATAGCCAGTAATGCGCTGTGGCTTATGTCTTGGCTGTGACTCTTGGACCTGAGGCAACTGAAATTTGCAAACAGTCAGACTACTAGTCTACATTGTGAATCACTAGCAACTCTGTGCTGCTGTGGGTGGGGCTGAGGAAAGATGTTGTCACAAGTGATTGGGCCTTAGCCATGTGCTCCCTGGTATTTTTCTGGTGGTCACCTGTGTGTCAGAATAGGGACATCTCAAGATACTTTTGATATTAAAGACTTATCAATTAGGGTTCCGAAAAGGAGACCCCTCACACTGGTCAGGGAGAAGAGAATTCATTAGCAGAAACCCAACTACCAGCCCCTACAAGACAGAAGTATTCAGAGAGAGAGAAGTATGGCAGGGAGAGAGACTGTATAGGGGAGGACGAGGAAGAGGTATGGCTGCAGCAGATGTGGAGGTGACCTCAGAGCGGGGGGGGGGGGGGGGGGGGGCCTCCCACTGCCCCTAGGTGTGCCTGTTGCCTGGGTTATAGCTGCTGGGTAGGAACTTCTAAGGAAGTGCCTTGTTCAGTCATTCTCAGAGAGAGAGAGAGAGCAAAGGAAGGGAGCATTTCTCCAGGGCACACCTAACAGTTATGAGGTTGTCGATGGCTGTCAGCAGGGTCCAGATTATCTGCAGTGTGCTCTGTTTCTGGCTGGTTGCTATTCTTATGTGCTTACTAAGTACTGGAAGTTGAAAATTTCCTATTTCTTTAAGTCAATGTTTAAGTACATTTCTCTCTAAGTAAAGAGGCCTTGATGAACAGGAGAGAATATTTAGAGATGTTTTTATTAACTCTGTAATGGCTCTGCCAAGCTGACATACACAGCTTAAGGGAAGGAAAGTGTCGTTTTTTTTTTTTGGTCAGTCATGGGCCTTGAACTCTGACCTGTGCTCTGTCCCTCAGCTTTTCAGCTCAAGGTGAGTACTCTACCACTTGAGGCATGATGCCACTTCCGGTTTTCTGAGTGGTTTATTGGAGATAAGAGTCTCATGGACTTTCCAGCTCAGGCTGACTTTGAATCGTGATCCTCAGATCTCAGCCTCCCAAGTAGCTAGGATTACGGTTGTGAACCACCGGTGCCCGGCTAGGAAAGTGTCATTTAGGTTCACATTTTCTAGTGCTTCTTTCCAAGGCCACAGAGAGTATGTGACAGGAGAGCCACTCACAGAATGGCAGCCAGGAAGCACTAAATGCTAGTGCAGCTAAAATGCCAGTGCTCTTGGCAACGATTTCTTAATCTTACATTAACAAGTTTAAGGCTCTGAGATCAAATCCTATCACTGTCAAAAGGTACATATACTATTTTATTATACAAGATGTATTTTTACATATTTACCTCATAAAATGCCATACCTATACTATGTGATACCTGTCATGTATTCATTTTAGTGTGCTTCCATGGAATTTCCATTCTGTGCAGTCAGTGGAGGAGAGGGCATTGCTAACTTTAGTGCTTCCCCTTCTCACTGATTTCTTCTCTTTTGCTTTTTTGATCCTGGACTCTGGAGACTCTAATTTTTTTGTTTTCCTTCATTTGCTTTTCGAACGTCAGCTAAAGCAACAAAAAGCCAATGAAGTACAAAAAGCCAATACCCTGTTATGTTTATATTTGGATGAGCTTTGAGCTTTGAATCTGTCTATTATAAAACAGTTGCCACAATCAAGGTAACATCCATTTCCGTCACCTCTAAAAGTTCCTCTCTGCTCTTCTGCCCTAGGAGATGTAGCCTTCTCCTCACCGCCATTTTGTGTCTTCCTTTACTTCCTTCTTGGGAGGCCTGGTTCTCTCCTGCCGCACGCTGGTGTATACCAGGGCAAGGCTCTCCTGGGCATTTGCACTCCAAGGCTCCCACACCCAAGGATTTGCACAGCCATCTTCTCCTCCTCATCTCCCCCCTGCTCCTGCCTGACTTCCCCCTCTGCTCCCCCCCTCCCCGTTTTCCCCTTCTCCTCCCTCCTTCTCCCTCTCCCCATAACTACCTCCCCCCACCTTCCCCTCCTCCTCCCAGATTATTGCTTGTTTTCAGTTAATAGCAGTAGCCCCCTCCACATATGTGTGGTTACAGCAATCAAAGTTTCAGTTACTGAGCTCAACCGTGACCTGAAAATATCCTTTGGAAAATTCCAGGGGGTGGGGCTGGGAAGGTGGCTCAGTGGTAGAGCGCTTGTCTTGCATGCCTGAGGCCCTGGGTTCGATTCCTCAGCACCACATAAGCAAAAAGCAAAAAGCTGGAAGTGGTGCTGTGGCTCAAGTGGTTGAGCGCTAGCCTTGAGCTGAAGAGCTGAGGGACAGCACCCAGGCCCAGAGTTCAGGCCCCACGACCCGACCAAAACAAAAAACAGAAAATTCAAGGGGTAAAACAGTTCCTATCTTTACCCCCACCCAAGCTATTACTGGACCTCACTTCAAAGTCTGTCAGTGCTAACTATGTCACAGGGCACAGCTCTCTGAATCTCTTCAGATTCTGAAGGCTGCCTGCTTCACAAACTGCTGCTTGTTCAAGTAAGGTCTATTATATTTAACTTGTCTAATTATTTCTTAACATATCTAGGCTATTACACTTAAAAAAAATACATTTCCATACTGATGGGAAACTGTGTCAACCATATGATCTTTTAAACAATGGCTTATTTCCCACATTGGTATCTAGAACTGAGCTGAAGAGAAAAATGAAATCTGCCTGGTACATGATTATCTTCATTTTGTTTCTTTTACTCTAAGTGATGCCCTGCGATTTGCTATATTAAATCTTATCCCCAAAGCTTTCTAAATGTCAATATGCATATGTTTGAGAGGTACTATAATGCCAAAAATGAACTCCTTTGTTCTCAAATGATGATAATAATAATAAAGCATTCCTTGTATGATTTGAAAACTACCCTTCTTTGAATAAAAACTAGTTTCCCCCCCCCCAAAAAAAACAACAAAAAACAAAAACCAGTTCCCATCTTTTACATTGCATGCTATTCCAAGTAGCATAGGGAAATCTCAGCAGGCACTTCTTACCAGGGTGAAATCACTGCTCCAGTATCCAAGTGTTGGTTTGTGTGTCAGTAACCTTTTACTTGATAATGACCCCAAAGTTCCAAAGTAGGCTAGCTATTCAAATATGCCAAAGAAAAGCCAATGTTTCCACTTGAGTCAACACTCTCAGTTGTTTTTGCTTTAGTTATTTTCAGGTGGGGAGCTCCAGTTTTTGCATGGAGCCAGCCTCAGAATGAGATCCTCCCAATCTGCCTCCTGAGTAAATGGGATTATCAGGATGAGCCCCAACAATTTTTAAATTCAGATTCGTGCTTTTTTAGATGTATTTTACTTATTTACTCTTCATAACAATGTAAGAACCCATTGTATGGATAGACACCAAGGCATAGTTAAGATCATGTATCTGTGAGTGACCCCTTGGAAATACAAACTCAAGTTTATCTGATTCTAAAAGTCTGGTTCAGAAGGACTGTGTGGCACTGCCTATCTGTGGAACAATGGCCTTCAAGATAGAACTCATTCATCCTCAAGACAAGCTTTCCAACAAGTTTATTTTATGCAAATCTTAGTATGCTCTGTAAAGTTAGTTTAGTTGACAAAATACTGGTGCCTGGAGAATAGAATAAATAAAATTGAAACCCAGTGTACATAAAGTTTGATAGAATTCATATGTGCCGTTAAAAGCAATGTCTATGGATACAGGAGGTAAAAGCTGGAAGAGAGCGAGAGAAGGGGTGACATTGTCCAAATAGAAATGTACTCTTAACTGATGTAACTGTAATCCCTCTGTACATCATTTTTACAATAAAAAACATTTTTAAAAATCAATGTCTTCGGTGTCTTTCTTCCTTTTTTAAAAAGAATTTTTTTACTTAAAAAAATTAATCTCTGGGGCTAGGAAGGTGGCTCAGTGGTAGAGTGCTTGCCTTGCATGCATGAGGCCCTGGGTTCGATTCCTCAGCACCACATAAGCAGAAAAAGCTGGAAGTGGCGCTTTGGCTCAAGTGGTAGGGCGCTAGCCTTAAGCTGAAGAGCTGAGGGACAGTGCTCAGGCTCAGAGTTCAGGCCCCATGACCGACAAAAAAAAATAAAATAAAAATTAACTTCTGGGGCTGGGAAGGTGGGTCAGTGGTAGAGCACTTGCCTTGCATGCATGAGGCCCTGGGTTCGATTCCTCAGCACCACATAAGCAGGAAAAAAAAAAGCCGGAAGTGGCGCTGTGGCTCAAGTGGTAGAGTGCTAGCCTTGAGCTGAAGAGCTGAGGGACAGCGCCCAGGCCCAGAGTTCAGGCCCCACGACCGGACCCGGAAAAAAAAAAAAAAAAAAGAATTAACCTCTGCCACTAACTGCCATATGACTCACACCTATAATCCTAGCTACTTAAGTGGTGGAGATCTGACAATGGTGGTTGGAAGCAAGCCCTATCAATCTCTGATTGACCACCAGAAAACCCGAAGTGGCACCGTGGCTCAGAGTGGTAGAGCCCTAGCCCCAGAGCTCCCACCCCTTGACCACCTCCCTCTCCCACTTGCCCCAACACACACACACACACACACACACACACACACACACACACACACACACACACACAATGAAGGAATAATGCTGCCTTTTTCTCCTCTCCCTTCCTTTCCCTCCCCTTCTCTCTCTCCATCTTTTTCATTTTCTCTCCCTCCCTACCTCCTTCTTCTTTCCCCTCCCTTCCTCCCTCCCTTCTTCCCTTAGCCTCTTCCTCTCCCTTCTTTTCCCTCCTTCCCTTCACCTTCTTTCTGTCTCTCCCCTCCTCCCTCCCTTTTCCTTTCTTCTGCCATCCCCCCCATGCCATAACTGTCTGAACTAGTGAGCCAGATCAAACTTGACTCCCCTAAAGCTGTTTTCACAATGAAAAACTCATTAGCGCAGGTTCAGGACTTTATCCTCTAGAATCTTCTGTGGCTTTGCCTTGTTACAGTTCTGTCCCACATCAGATTCACTGCGAAGTCCGATGCCTCAGTCTTCCCAGTGTTACAGTTGCCCCACTCCGTCTAGAAGCTCACACTTGGCCTCCCTAGGCCCCGTCTCTACTTTCACCTCCACCCCCTCCCTCCTACTCCATCCTCTCACATGGGCCATTCTCTCACCCTCAGGAAAATTTGTTCTTTTCAAAATTATCACAAGTAGGATTTTTATTAATAAAAATTTAAACGGGCTGGGAAGGTGGCTCAGTAGTAGAGAGCTTGCCTTGCATGCCTGAGGCCCTGGATTCGATTCCTCAGCACCACATAAGCAAAAAAAAACCAAGCCAAAGTGGCGCTGTGGCTCAAGTGGTAGAGCGCTAGCCTTGAGCTGAAGAGCTGAGGGACAGCACCCAGGCCCAGAGTTCAGGACCCACGACCGGACGCCCCCCCCAAATTTAAACAATAGCACATATTGCTGGAGAAGTAAAGACTAGAAATGAAAATCGCCTTGAAGGTGATTTCCATGTTAGTCCAACTTTTTTCTGAAGCCTTACTGGAAAATACACTTAGAAATTTTGCAGTTCTTCCATGTTCTTATAAGCATCACAAAGAACAAACACACAATGCTAATGTGAAAAGTAAAACATTTGGCAGACGATTGTATCTTGTATCCAATTGTATATAAACTCATTTCAAAGCTGGGGAGGTGGCTCAGTGGCAGGGTGCTAAACTTAGCATGCTTGAAGCCCTGGGTTCGATTCCTTAGTACCACATACACAGAACAGGCCGCAAGTGGCACAGAGGCTCAAGTGCTGGCCTTGAGCAAAAGCAGCTCAGGGACAGAGCCCAGGCCCTGAGTTCAAGCCCCAGGAGGGGCAAAGGACACAAAAAACTCATTCCAAATACAAATCAAGTTTTCTAGAACTCAAAGTTGTAAAAATGTTTTCACTAAGACTAATGTCACCCTTTGTAGTCGATTTTAGATAAATATACTTTACATACAAAAAATAGACTTCCGGTGGCCACTTTTACGCGCAAGCGCACTCGCGTGGGGGACTTTCATCCGGGTACTTGCGTTGCTTTAGCGGCTGCGTAGCCCCAGGGCGCTTCCTGTGGCCGTCGTTGCTCTGGCTGCATCGTTCTGCGTGGGTGACAGGCTCGCGGCCCAGCTAAACCAGCTGGAGCTGCCCCAGTCCTCCCAGCCTCCGAGGTAAAGTTTGGGCACTCTCCTCTGGAGTTCATTCATCAGCACGACTTCTCACAAGACTTTCATGGCCAGGTGTTTCCTGGCCAAGAAGCAAAACCAAAATCGTCCTGCTCCACCGTGGATTCAGATGACAACTGGAAGTAAAATCAGACACAGCTCCAGGAGGAGACCCGAGGGAGAGATGCACCAAGCTTGGTCCCTAAGGAACTGCAGGGGAGATGCACCAAGCTTGGTCCATGAGGAAGTGCCGAGAGATGCACCAAGCTTGGTCCCTAAGGAACTGCACGAGAGATGCACCAAGCTTGGTCCCTAATGAATTGCACGAGAGATGCACCAAGCTTGGTCTGTAAGGAGCTGCAGGAGAGATGCACCAAGCTTGGTCCCTAAGGAACTGCAGGGGAGATGCACCAAGCTTGGTCCATGAGGAAGTGCCGAGAGATGCACCAAGCTTGGTCCCTAAGGAACTGCACGAGAGATGCACCAAGCTTGGTCCCTAATGAACTGCACGAGAGATGCACCAAGCTTGGTCTGTAAGGAGCTGCAGGAGAGATGCACCAAGCTTGGTCCCTAAGGAACTGCAGGGGAGATGCACCAAGCTTGGTCCCTAAAGAACTGCAGTAGAGATGCACCAAGCTTGGTCCGTGAGGAACGGCAGGAGAGATGCACACATACCTTGCCATGTCCAGAGGAAAATGACATCACCGTCTTGATCGTTGGACGTGTTTCGTTGGGAATACGATGTCTCTGTTTCTGTGCCATGCCCCAGCAGGTTGATTAATAAATACGGGGAAAGGTTTGTTTGAAATAAAATAAAACAAAATGGTTTTGGTTGTTAAAAAAATAGAAATTAAAATAAAATTAAAATTATGTAATCACTTAACCACAATTAAAAAAAAAAAAGAACCTCGGGGAAGGTAGGAAGGAAAGGGATGGTAGGGGGAAAACAATGGAGGGGGTAACAATGCTCAATAGGAAGTGTACTCATTACCTTGCTCATGTAACTGTAACCCTCTGTATAGTATCTTTACAATAAAAAATTAATTTAAAATTAATAAAAAATTTAAAAAATAAATAAAAAATAAAATAAAACAAAATGGTTTTGGTTGTTAAAAAATAGAAATTAAAAAATTAAAATTAAACATATCAAATATAAACAAATATAAAATAAGAATAAGATAAATATAAAGCATGATAGTATAAATGTTTTAATACCATAAGTATAAAAATAAAACTGAAAATAAAATAAAATTTAAATATAAATAATATGAAAACTGAAAAATGTAAACATTTTAATAAAATAAAAAATAAAGATAAAATACAATCAATATACAAATATATTAATATGAAAATTACAAGGCAATAGAAAAATGTAATGAGATATTTAAATAAAAGTAAAAAAATATTAATACAAATAATAAAAGCATGTACAAATGTAACTAAGGACAAAAATATAAAGCAAAATATAAATAATTTTAAATATGAATATTATAATACAAATAAAATATATAAAACAAAAATACTAATAAAATAAAATATAAGCAAATAATTGTAAACATAAATATTAATATAAGTATAAATACAAAAATAAAAAAATTTTAAATAAAAATATTTTAATATTAAATATAAAAACAAAGAAAAATGAATAAAACTAATATAAATAGAAATAAAAATTAAATTTACATTTTAACATAATTTTGTATTAACAGGAATGCAAATAAAGGTAAAAAATACAAAATATAATTTATATTAAACATAAATTAGTTTAAATGAGCTCAGCTAAAAATAAACAAAATGGAAATTTATCTTTGGACTTTTTCATCACAATATTAGAAATTTAAATGTAAATGTTTAACACTGTCAAAGACTTTATGGGGGGGCTGGGAAGGTGGCTCAGAGGTAGAGTACTTGCCTTGCATGTATGCGGTTTTGATTCCTCAGCACCACATAAGCAGAAAAAGCTGGAAGTGGCGCTGTGCTTCAAGTGGTACGGCGCTAGCCTTGAGCTGAAGAGCTGAGGGACAGTGCCCAGGCCCAGAGTTCAGGCCCCACAACCAGCAAAAAAAAGAAAGGAAGAAAGGAAGAAAGGAAGAAAGAAGGAAAGAAAGAAAGAAGACTTTATGTGTTCTGTCTATCTAAAACTGTGTATTTCACTCAAGAACCAAGAGAAAAGAAAAGGGAAAAACTTAGAAGCCAACAGAAGACCTATGATTATTTCCGTGGTTTCACCACTGACCATGATGTTATTATTAAGACCAGTGCCTATAATTTGAAGATCACACTTTGCATCCTTTCCCCTGTTTAGCTTCTTCTGGATGGTGCATAAGAGGCAAAAGTTGAACCCAGCCAACATGGAAAGTTTGATTATTGATTGCTTTAGGATATTTGGTTTTCATTTTATCCCTGGTAGCCAGAAGTCCTTTGGTGTTGGTACTATATTTATTTTCACCATGGACAGTGATAGGGTGAATTTCTTAGGCCTATGAGAAAAGAGGTGAGTGGATTTATCCATTACTTTTATGGGGCTAGTAATCTGAAACATGATCTTGGTGTTCTCAGTGGCCTCACCCACTGTTGAATGGATGCCAGCAGCCTGGATGTCTGCAGCTGTGTCCGCAGTGGACTGAGGACTCTCCGTTTTTCGTGTGCTCTTGCTGATCAAGGTGGCCCTATATTTCTTTAAATCTTCTACTCCCCAAGTAGCTTGGGCAGCCTCGGTTCTAAAGGTTTCTCCCTTGGTGGTTTGGAGGGTTGGAGTTCTGTGTTGAATTTTGATGGAGGAAGCAGCTTTGTCCGGTTTCAGCTTCTTGGCTGCATCCCCATCTGCCAGGTGTTCAGTGGCTTGGTGCTCAGCTCTGTTGGGGGTCAGGTCAGTGGTTATCTTAGAGGCTTTTTGGGACGACCTGTCTAAGTTACCATCACCCGCTGATGGAGTAGATTTTAGGGTAGTGTTTCCAACACCTATGCCTTCAACTCTTACAGAGCTGATGGGTTTAATGATCTAAAACCTTGTCCCTTCTGGGTGTATGTAGTGGTAGTAGTAGGCCTTCGAGACATCTTCTGCTGTTTTCCCTGGTGCCCTTTCTCAGTATGTAAGTGGGCCGGGAGCAGTGCATTTTTCTTGGCTATGGCCACTTGAGAGGCAGCGCTCAGCAAGTTGTTGAAGGAGGATTTTGGTGGATGATCATCTTCCTGGGCCTCTGGAACAGGAGCCCAGTTAGACTTTTTACTGGGTGGTCCGTGGTCTTTATGGGGCCTTGGGAGAGTGGGATGTTTCTGTGAAACCTGGGAGGGTTTGCAAGGCTGATCCTCCAGCTTGCCCGAAACATGAGCCCCATTGGATGGTTCCCTGGGGGCTCCACTCCCTGGCGTTTGGGGTCCCGCGATGGTGGGGTACTTCTCTTAGTTTTCAAGCCAGGAGGGTGTGTGGAGGCCGCCGTCTTCTGTGGCAAAGACCAGGGATGATTTTCTGCATCCTCTATTTTCCACTGAGGAGACACTGCGCAGGGCTGGAAAACTGCCAGAATCACTCAGTTGAGATGGTCTTCGCCCAGCCTCATCGGTGGTAACAAAATAGGGAGTCCCGGTGGAAGATTTTCGCCAGGGTCCATAGTAGACAACGTGGGCATGCTGGCTGGTGTCTATCTGCCATGAGGTTCTCCATACAGTGCGATCCTCAGTTTTGTAAATAGGAGCCCCCAAAGGTGTTTTCTGGGGGACTCCATCATCCCCTGTGTGAGGACACAAAGAGATGGGATATCGGCCAATGTGAAATAGCCACAAAGGCCTATTGAGATACTTCTTATTTCTGAAGGCCACCAGATCCCAGGGAATGTTTTCTAGATGGGGCCCCACAGTACTGGAGTCTGGCAGTATGTGGCAAATGATGGTCTGCGTGGGGTCGCCTGCTGGATGTCAGGTGGAGAACCGGATGGTTGGCTGGTGGTGGTTTGACCTTCTGGTCCTTGCCCATTGTGCTCCACTGAGAGAGGCAATGCTGTCTGCCCTCTGGGATCTCCTTCAGGTCACAGGCCTCCTTCTTTACTCTTTCACTCAACTCTTCAAAAGTAAATACACAAGTTATGAGCTGTGGCATGTGCCTTGGCTCTGAGGCAGTTCAGTGTTGCAAACAGTCTGACCATGTGTGTGGATTGTGACTCTGTAGCTGCACAGCACCTCTATGATGCTCTGTAGGACAGATGGTGTCACAGGTGGCTGGGGCTGAGCCATGTGCTCGCTGGTAGTTTTCTGTTGCTGCCCTGTGTGTCAGCGAGAATAGCTACATCTGAGGAAACGTCCATTTATAAGGCTTATAGGTTATGAGGTAGTCTATGGCTGTCAGAAGGGTTCAGATTAACTGAAGGGTGGTCTGTCTCTGGGCAGAGGGTAGATCCAGACTCTGGAGGTCTTGTTCTCAAGTCCACTTCCATCCTCAAGTGCTTCAGATCCTGTCCCGGGAGAGTTAGGCTGTCTTCTGCACCACGGTGCAAAGTTCGGCTCAGCACCTTGGACTGAAAGGGATGAGGCACATGAGGAGCTGTGGAGGAGATGGCAGTGGAAGGAAGCACATGGGGTTTCTAGGAAGAATTGCCAAAGGAATCTTTATGTGTTTACCATGTTCTAAGGACTAGAAGTTCAGAAGTTCTTATTTTCTTTCAGTCAAAGTATGTAAAGCATTCCTGAGGAGCAGGAGAGAATACTTAGATGTGTGTTTGTGGGGCTCTGTGGAGGCTCTGCCAAGCTGCCATACATAACTCAAGGCAAGGAAAGTGTCATTTAGGCTCACGGTTTCTGGTGTTTGTGTCAAGGCCACAGAGAGTATGTGACAGGAGAGGCGCTCACAGCATGGTAGCCAGGAAGCAGAGGGCTAAAATGCCAGTGCCTGTGGCAAAGGTTTGTTCCTCTTAGCTCTAGCTCTGAGATCAATCCTTGTCACTGTGAAAAGTACATGTAGAATTTATGATATAATATATATACTTATTATATGTAATGCATTTCATAAAATACAATACCTATACTATGGGATACCTGTAATATACTTATTTTAGTGTACGTCCATAGAGTCCGGTCGTGGGGCCTGAACTCTGGGCCTGGGCGCTGTCCCTCAGCTCTTCAGCTCAAGGCTAGCACTCTACCACTTGAGCCACAGCGCCACTTTGGCTTTTTTCTTTTTTCTTATGTGGTACTGAGGAATCGAACCCAGGGCCTCACGCATGCAAGGCAAGCACTCTACCACTGAGCCACCTTCCCAGCCCCCTTCCATGGAATTTCTATTCTGTGCTATAAATAGAAAAGAGGGCAGCACTGACTTTAGTGCTTTACTTTCCTCCCTCCTCTCTCTCTTTCTACTTGGTCCTTGGGTCATTCTGGACTTTTGAGATTTCATTTCATTTTTTTCTTCCTTTCATGCATATTTTTGGAGGTCAGTTGAAACCCCAAAGGGTGTAAACCCTTATGTTTATAATTCAAGCCTTGAATATGTCTATTATAAAACCACAATCAAGCCAGGAACCAGTGATTCATGCCTGTAATCCTAGCTACTCAGGAGATTTGAGATCTAAGGATCGCAGTTAGAAGCCAGCTGGAGCAAAAAAAGTCCATGAGACTTTCTATTTATTTTTTGCCAGTCCTGGGGCTTGAACTCAGGACCTGGACACTGTCCCTGAGTTTCTTTTGCTCAGAGCTAGTACTCTGCCACTTGAACCACAGCACTACTAATGGCTTTTTCAGTTTATGTGGTACTGAGGAATTGAATCCAGGGCTTCATGCATATATGCTAGGCAAGCATTCTATCACCAAGCCACATTCTTAGCTTGGTGAGACTCTCGTCTACAATAAATTTTTATAATAATAATAATAATAATGTTTATTATTATTATTTTGTTGGTCATGTGGCCTGAACACTAGGCCTGGGTGCTGTCCCTCAGCCCTTCAGCTCAAGGCTAGTGCTCTACCACTTGAGTCACAGTGCCACTTCTGGCTTTTTCTGCTTATGCGGTGCTGAGGAATCGAACCTAGGACCTCATGCATGCAAGACAGGTACTCTACCACTGAGTCACCTTTGTAGTCTAATACAGCTCATGTTTGCCATTAAAAGCAATGTGTGCTGCTTACACTGTAATGCTAGCTACTCAGGAGGCTGAGATCTGAGGATTTCCCCGTCAAAGACAACTCAGGTAGGAAAAGTCTCCAGTTAATCACAGAAAAAGCTGGAAGTGGTGCTGTAGCACAAGTGGTAGGGGCTAGTCTTGAGCAAAGACTTTTGGGACAGTGCTCAAGTCCTGAGTTCAAGGCCCAGGACTGGAATAAAAATTAATAATATCTGTAGAGATGGGAGGGAAAAGAAGTGGGAGAGAGGGAGGAAAAGGTTGACATTGTTCAAAAAGAAGCATACTGTTTACCTGACTGATGTAACTGTAACCTCTACATACATCACCTTCATAAAAATGATAAAACCTTTTAAAAGAAATGTCTTTGGTCTCTGTCTACTTTTTTACCCGGTAAACTCTTTTCAGTTTCTTTTTTGAGATGGGATGTCACTGTCAATGTCACTGTGTTGCCATGACAAATCTCAAACCTCTAGACTCTAGCAATCCTCCCACCTCAGCCTTCCCTAGAATGTTGGTCTACAGGTGTGCACCACCATGCTGAGCAAGGTGGCTTTTCTTGTCATTCCTGTCACTGAAGTCTGCACGTGAGGGATGGAAACAAGATTGGGGGAGATGGCCTCTTTGTTTTATTTTGCTTTGGTCGGTCATGGGGCCTGAACTCTGCACCTGGGTGCTGTCCCTCAGTTCTTCAGCTCAAGTCTAGCTTCTACCACTTGAGCCATAGCTCCACTTCTGAATTTTTCTGCTTATGTGGTGCTGAGGAATTGGACTCAGGGCCTCATGCATGCAAGGCAAGCACTCTATACCACTGAGCCACCTTCCCAGACCCCAAATATCCTCTTCTTGTCGTAACCCTAAACTGCATATGAAAACATTCCAGTTTCTCCAGAAAGCCCGGCCCAGTTCATTGTAGTTGCAGGTAGCACAGGGAGGTTGGGAAGTGGCACAAGCAGTGATCCCAGTAGCCATGGCTGCTAGAGAAGGAAGAGCTGGAGGCAGGCACAGGGCCTGGGAACCAGATTCAGCAGGAGAAGAAGACTGAGGGCCCTAAGGAGAAGAACAGCAGCCACAACCACGGGCATCTGGGGACCTACAGGGAGACGGAAGGCTACGGAGGAGGCTCTGCTTCTCTTTATTACGTGCTGGGATCCCTAAACCTGCCAGTGCCACACTTCCAGGTGGCAGCAGCAATTGCTACTTGGTGTTCACAAGGGTCTTCTCTAGAGCACCATAGTTAGGGGTTGGAAAACACAGGAAACTATACTCGACTAGTGTGTGGCAGAGATTCTTGTCTGCACTTAGTGTACAACAGGTTCTGCCAACTGTTGGACTCTCGCAGAACAATGTGCTGTCAGAGCAGCTGGCTTGACTTTAAAGGCATCGGGGTCGTAATATGTCACATTCACAGGAGTCCTGAAATAGAAGAAGAAAACAACCTCAAGTGAAATGAACTGAAGACACAACCAGTGCTCTCACCAAGTGGTAAATACTGGGACATTAGCCATTAGATAGTTATCACTTTCATGGCACAGAAGAGGAATGGAAGACGCAGAGAAGTTAAATAAGTAAGCCAGAGGCTAAGTGTTGTAGCATGTCTGGAAGTTCCACACTTGGGAGGCTGAGGCGGGAGGACTCCAAATGCAAGGCCAGCCCCAATGACATTACAGAGCAAAATCCTCTCTCAAAAAGCCAAGGCTGGGGCTGGGAAGGTGGCTCAGTGGTAGAGTGCTTGCCTTGCATGCATGAGGCCCTGGGTTCAATTCCTCAGCACCACATAAGCAGAAAAAAGCTGGAAGTGGCGCTGTGGCTCAAGTGGTAGAGCACTAGCCTTGAGCTGAAGAGCTGAGGGACAGTGCCTAGGCCCAGAGTTCGGGCCCCACGACTGGCAAAAAAAAAAAAAAAAAAAAAAAAAAGCCAAGGCTGCAGCTCAAGCACAAGTCCCATAAATTATCAGCATGCCAAAAAAAAATCAAAACAACAACCAAAAAACCAATCTGTGTCCAAATCCACACATGCCTATCTGTCACACTGCAAAGCCTCTGCTTTTTGCAGATTTGAGATTTCAAGGCAGGGCTTCAAACGTGTTAGACAGATGCTCTACCATGTGAGCCCTAGCCACAGTCTATTTTTCAAATTGGGTCTCACTTTCTTTTTTTTTTTTTTTTTTTTTGTCGGTCGTGGGGCTTGAACTCTGGGCCTGGGCGCTGTCCCTCAGCTCTTCAGCTCAAGGCGAGCGCTCTACCACTTGAGCCACAGAGCCACTTCCGGTTTTTTTTCTGGTGGTTTATTGGAGATAGGAGTCTCATGGTCTTTCTTGCCCGGGCTGGCTTTGAACCGCGATCCTCAGATCTCAGCCTCCTGAATAGCTAGGATTACAGGCGTGAGCCACCAGCGCCCGGCTGGGTCTCACTTTCTACTCCAGTCTATCCCATAGCTAGGGTAACGGGTGTGCACTACTCTACCCAGCTGTTTATTGGTTGATATGGCATCTTACAAACTTTTCCCCAGACTAACATCAAATGCTGATTTCTAAGATACGTGTCCTGAGTAGTCAGGATTACAGGCGTGACCCTCTGCACCTTGCTCCACAATATCATTGTGAGGAACAAGTTCATGTTTATATCTCTTGATCCTTTTTTTAGACTGGGGGAAGGGATATTGGGCCAGACTCGTGCTGTAGGTCAGGCCTGGAACCAGAGACCCCCTCCTACCACAGCCTCTATACTGCTCTGGGATTATAAGCATATACCACCACAGCAGGTTCTCTGCTAACCCTTCAATGTTAGACTTCTATCATCTACTTTTTTTGTCGGTCATGGGGCTTGAACTCTGAGCCTGGGCATTGTCTCTCAGCTCTTCAGCTCAAGGCAAGCACTCTACCACTTGAGCCACAGCACCACTTCCAGTTTTCTGGTGGTTTATTGGAGATAAGAGTCTCACAGACTTTCCTGCCCTGACTGGCTTGGAACTGCAATCCTCATATCTCACCCACCTGAGATTATTACACGTATGAGCCACTGATGTCTGGTGATCAGCTACTTTTTGTTGTTGTTGGTCTTAGGGCTTGATCTTTGGACCTGGGCACTGTCTCTGAGCTCTTCTGCTCAAGTTTACTGCTCTACCACTGAGCCACAGTACCCCTTTCATGCCCAGGCTGGCTCTGAACCTTGATGCTTAGATATCAGCCTCCTTAGTAGCTAGGATTACAGGTGTGAGCCACCAGCACCCAGCTCATCTCTAGCATCTATGATTAGGATTATCATATATTTCTCATAGTCAGTGTAAACAGTGACAAATTTCTGCTGGGTTTGGTGGTGTTTAGTTTTTTGTTTGGGGGGATTTTTTTTTTTTTTTTTGTGGTCTGGCCTGAATTGAGGACCTGGAAACAGTCCATCAGCCTCTTTGTGCTCAAGGCACCTGCTCTACCACTTGAGCCACAGCACCACTTTCGGTTTCTGAGTGCTGAATTGAAGATAAAGAGTCCCACTGGCCTTTTCTGTCCAGGCTGGCTTTGAACCACAATCCTCAGATCTCAGCCTCCTGAGCAGGTAGGATTACAGGCATGAGCCACTGGCAACCCATTTGTTGTCTTTCTGCAGTTCTTTTCCCTGGCTTGATCAGGAAAACCTTCCCACTCCTCACAAACCTTGCTGTCCCACACTGGCCTTAAACCAACATACCTTGTATTTGGATTCGCAAGCTCCAGAATTCTAGGAGATACCTTTGAATGGGTAGCAGCATAAGACACTGGCCATTTGGCATCCCGGGCAGGGAGATAGTCTGGATGAACGGGCTTCGACTTAGCTAGATCTGTTATTCGAGGACTAGGTACAGCTAACATGGCGGCAGAGGCTATCTGCAGAAACAAGGAGACACCAGGTTACACCACAGATGTCACCATGCCGCCTTACCTGGGCATCTCCCACCCCTGCAGCCGCCACCATTCCTCTCCTGTATGACTGCAACTCCCTCCTAACTGCCCCCTCTCCTCCCATCCCTGCAGTCCAGTCCAGCCTCCCTGTGTCTGTCAGGAGAGAAGGTGCAGTGAGTGAGGGTGTCCAGGAGGCAGAGCACATCCGAGAGATCCGCCTACATCACCCCATTCATCCTCCTAACAGCCCTTGATCCACGTCTACCCCAAAGCCCCAGCCACAACCCTTCCCTGGCTCTCCATTGGACTCATGGCTAACACACCAGGCAGGCTTTCCCTCCCTGGGCCCAGAAGGCCTGTAGAAAGATCTTGGCTGCTATTGTTCTTCTCTGATCTCATCTATCTCCCCTCCCTCCCTCCCTGTTCATGAGGCACCTCTGGTTCAATTCTCTCTGCCTCAGGACATTTGTACTTGCTAGTTCTGCTGAAAACCCTCTGTCATGGCTTAGCGGCTTCTCAAAACTCAGACTTCAAGGTCTCAAGGAGACCAGCTAAATAAAATAGGCCAGGCTTTCTGATCTGACTTTACAATAGTAGTTTTTTTTTTAATTTTGTTTTGTTTTTTCGGCTATGTAGCCCAGATAACCTTAACTCATGAGCCCTGCCTCCTAAGTGTGAGATTACAGACATACAGCCCACTAAGCCCTTTTACTGTTGTGCTTAGTACTTATTTGCACCTGAATTAGCTGCCTTATGTCTTTGTTTAGTATCTCTTTCCCCAATTAAAATATTATGGACTCAGGGCTGGGAAGGTGGCTCAGTGGTAGAGCGCCTTGTCTTGCATGCCTGAGGCCCTGGGTTCAATTCCTCAGCACCACATAGGCAAAAAGAAAAAAGCCGGAAGTGGCGCTGTGGCTCTCTGAGCTGAATTGCTGAGGGACAGCACCCAGGCCCAGAGTTCAGGCTCCATGACCGGACCAAAAAAAAAAAAAGGAATATTATGGACTCAGAGGAAGGTACTTGCTTCCCAATAGATAGTATACAGTCTGACACCAAAGAATTGTGTGCTGACCCATTGTCCCTTTGAGGCCTAAATCTTCCATACTGTCTTTCCACAATTTAGGAGATACTCTCTGTTGAGACTTTACTGGAAAAAACTAGGATGTCAGTTGGTATAGCTTGGCAGTCTCAAAGTGTTCCATATGGAGCTGGCGAACGTTGTTCTGAGGTGTTGGAATATGATTTTCAGAGCAGGATCCCTTTGTGCTCTTTTTTATTTGTTTTTGTTGTTGTTGTTATTGTTCTTTGTTGGTCATGGGGCCTGAACTCTGGGTCTGGGCACTGTCCCTCAGTTCTTCAACTCAAGGCTAGCACTCTACCACTTGAGCCACAGTGCCACTTCTGGCTTTTTCTGCTTATGTGGTACTGAGGAATCAAACCCAGGGCCTCATGCATGCAAGCCAAGCACTCTACCACTGAGCCACCTTCCCAGCCCTATGCTTTTATTCAAAACAAACAAAAAAACCCAAATTCCACTAGTAATAGATGTCTATAATCCCCTTGTTACTAACCAAAACCCTGAGAACAAAGTTGTTTGTCTGCACATTCAAACCCACTCTCCCCATGATTTTTTTCTAGAATGATCTTTTTCTTACAGGATTCCATATCTAACCCTTGGGTTCCTAGAGAGGGGAAACTAGTCTCACCTTCTCTGGCAATGCAATCAAGATATTTACTAAGAACCCAACTGGGACAGGGCACGAAGCTGGCTCTAGATGTAGTGGAGGGGATACCAGGAGGAGGGAAAAGGAGGGAAGCCACTGAGCATGGCAGGCCCAGGGAGGGGAGCCATGTCTTCCTCACCTCACAACAGAGAAGTCATGTCTTTCACCTCACACTTCCAGGTTTGTCTCCACCAGCTCTTTGCTCTGTGCTCTGCCAGCTTAGTAACACAGGCTGCTCAGGAGGCTGAGGCTGAAGGATAGCTGAAGTCCAGGAGTTTGAGATCAGCCTGGTCACCACAATAAGAACCACAAAAAAAAAAAAAAAAGACAAAGAGCAAGGAGAGCTGAGACTAGTTGGACTGAAGCATGGCTCAGGTGGTAGAACACCTGCTTAGCAAGCACAAGGCCCAAAGTTTAATTCGCAGGACCACAGAAAGAATCATTAGGGCTGGATGTATGGCTGAGATAATAGAGCACTTGCCTAGCCAGCACAAGGCTCGAAGTGTATTGCAGTGAAGTTTTTCCTTCCATTCCACTCTGTGGTGGAGATATTAACTTTAGTCTGAAAGTAATGTTAGCAGAAATTTAAAGTAGCTAATCAACCTTGGTCCTTGCATTTGACATGATAAGAATTCAAGCCATAGTGGGCACCATAGGTTCACACCTCTAAGCCTGGCTACTCAAGAG
Source organism: Dipodomys merriami (assembly GCF_024711535.1). Taxonomy (NCBI): domain Eukaryota; kingdom Metazoa; phylum Chordata; class Mammalia; order Rodentia; family Heteromyidae; genus Dipodomys; species Dipodomys merriami. The sequence continues at coordinate 33,922,403 of NW_027206512.1, read as the reverse complement.
GCTGAGATCTGAGGATCACAATTCAAAGCCAGCCTGGGCAGGAAAGTCCATGAGACTCTTACCTCCAATTAACCACCAGAAAACCAGAAGTGGCGCTGTGGCTCAAGTGGTAGAGTGCTAGCCTTGAGCTGACAGTGCCCAGGCTCAAGCCCCACAGCTGACAAAAAAAAAAAAAAAAAAAGCAATTCAGACCAGTCTCCAATGTAGTAAAAGTGATGAGAAATTTTTATTAGTGAAAAAAATGTGGCAGAGAAAGGAAATTACATGGCATGATGCTATAGAAAGATGTCACCTTAGCTCATCTCCAGCCATATTCAGGATACAAACCTGAGCCTTGGGTTTAAGTAGAGCAAGAACTAGGGACAGGGGACAAAAGCATGCATAGTTGAAGATAGGTTACAGCTGGCTGGCTTTTATCCCAACTCTCATTCTCCTAGGCTCTGGAGAATTGGTATCATTTGAGGGGCGCAATCTGGCTCCCATGAGATAATTTCCCAGGCTCTGGGTGCAGCTGGATCATTATCAGCAATTACCTTCATCTGGGAACAATCTCTCCTGCAGGACTCTGCTGTCCCTTAGGCGCAGTTTTAGTCCTTTGTCAAAGATGTTATAGGTCCATCCTGTCTTTCCTGCAGTGACTATGAGAGACTGGCTTAGAATAATGGCAAGCCCAAACTGGATGCACAGATGCCAGGTTTTCTCCTGCTTTCTGTTAGTATGTGGTGGCCAAACCAGCTTAAGGATCTGTTATCAGTACTCTGAACAGACTTGGTAGTAGGCTGTTTCTAGAATGAGAGCAGCAGCATTTGGCTTGGTGGTTTGGGTGCTTGTTGGCACTGCTTGGAAGAATTTCTATCACTATGTCCAGGCTACAGGATTTTGGAAGACCAACAGGGGAAAAGACCAGCATGACTTGCAGGTAAAGGTGATTCTGGGGATCCTGATTGGAGGAAGCGCTGGCGGCCGAAGGCGGGTTGCCGGGCCTCACGCAGATGACAGGAGACATGTCGGGGGCAGCAGCTACAGCCAGACCCTGAGCCCAGCCTTGCCTGCCACGTGCCCAGTGGTCTTGTGAGATGGCTTGCAGCTGCCACCTGGGGACTACAGCACCACCCCTGGTGGCACACTCTTCAGCACCACCCCGGGAGGAGCCAGGATCATCCATGACCGCAAATTCCTGATGGAGTGGCCAAAACGCCCCGAGTGACCTGCCAGCCATTCCAGTGACAAACCATCTGTAGAAGCTAGCCAAACCCACCTGCCCAACAGCCCAGAAGAAAAGCGGGTGACTGGTGAAGAGTCAACAGTTTGAGATGGACGTTTAAGGGACCAGCCTTCTCAGCAAGAAGAGTTACAGCCAACCAGGCCTTAGGAAAGTTACCCTGCAGGGCATTCAGTTGTGGTGTTGGTCACCCAGCCCTACTCTCTGACTCAGGGTACCAGCTTCCCTTTCCTCCTTGTGAACACCAGCACCTACCTCCTGGTGCCGCCTCCATTGATGCAGGAGCTGCTACCCTACAGGGACTGACTCTTGCCTCTACCCTGCAGCCACCTGCCAGGAATTGGACAGAGAGGAACTCTTCTGAATGATCATCTGGCTCTTTCAGACCTATCCTCTGGGTGTACCCCTTATTAGGAGGGGTACCTGGGAAGGTTCCCCTCCACTTCTTTCCCTAAGATAGGACATCAAGTCCACCTTCACTATAAGACCAAGTATTTGGCCCTGACTGAGCTCTTTGCAACTCCAAGTGATAACACCAGCTACTTACTATGTGTTCAGTAATGTAGTTAACATTGATTTCATTCGGTTCTCATACTGATCCTCATAGTTGCCGCTAAGAACTCAGACTGGCTCAGGAGAAATGACAACACTTGGGACTTGAGTTCTGCTACTCTCCATCTTATTTTTCAGTGGCATATTCTACCTCTCTGTCAAGTGACACAGTTAGCTTCCAGCTCATTGCAAGTGAGAGAAAAGGAAACACTAGTTGTGGCTAGTAGGGAGTCTCTTTGGTCCATGTATCCCTGATCTTCATTGAGTGATCCCTTTGTGTGAGCTGACATGGAGGGGCAAGATAAGGCAAGCTCTCTGCCTTAAAGATTTCATTGAAATGTAAGATTTATTTTCCAATTATTTTTAATTTTTTTAATTTATTTATTTTTATTTTTTGCTGGTCATGGGACCTGAACTCTAGGCTGGGGCACTGTCCTTGAGTTCTTCAGCTCAAGGGTAGCACTCTACCACTTGAGCCACAGAGCCACTTTCAGCTTTTTCTGCTTATGTGGTGCTGAGGAATCAAACCCAGGGCCTCATGCATGCAAGGCAAGCACTCTACCACTGAGCCACCTTCCCAGTCCCTAAAAAAATTTTAAAGTTAGCTTAAAAATAAATAAATAGCCGGGCGCTGGTGGCTCACGCCTGTAATCCTAGCTACTCAGGAGGCTGAGATCTGAGGATCTCGGTTCAAAGCCAGCCCGGGCAGGAGAGACCGTGAGACTCCTATCTCCAATAAACCACCAGAAAACCAGAAGTGGCGCTGTAGCTCAAGTGGTAGAGTGCTCGCCTTGAGCTGAAGAGCTGAAGGACAGCACCCAGGCCCAGAGTTCACGCCCCACGACCGACAAAAAAAAAAAAAAAAAAAACATAAATAAACAAAGGTGACACTACTGGTTTACAGACCCACACTTTGGGTGAGAGGAGGTAAACAAGGACAAAAGTGTCTATAGAAAGATCTAGAGAGGAAGGTTCAAGCTGGGTGCCAGTGGCTCATACCTATAATCCTAGCTATTCAGGAGGCGGAAATCTGAGGATCACAGTTCAACGCCACCCAAGCAGGAGAGTCTGTGAGACTCTATCTCCAATTAACCACCAGAAAACTGCAAGTGGCGCTGTGGTTCAGGTTGTTGAGTGCTTGCCTTGAGTTGAAGAGCACAGGGACAGTGCCCAGGCCCAGAGTTCAAGCCCTACAACTGACCAAAAAAAAAAAAAAAATACTGTGTGGAAGGCTACAAATTAGTGGTAGAATGCTTGCCTAGCACGAATGAAGCCCTGGGTTCGATTCATCAGTATCACATAAACAGAAAAAAGCCAAAAGTAGCACTGTGGCTCAAGTGGCAGAGTGCTAACTTTCAGAGAAGAAAAAAAAAAAAGCTCAGGGACAGTGCCCAAGCCCTGAGTTCAAGCCCCAGGACCTGCAATACACACACACACAAACACACACACACATATATATCTTCTTTTGTAGCACACATCAAACAAAAATATTCCTAAGAACAAGTAAATGGCCACTTCTTTGAAATAATTCATGAAAACCAACCACAGTTTAGTGTTACAGAACTAAGACTAGGAAGTCATTGCCTGAACAGTTTTCTAACAGCTGAGCGAGTCTGTATTTGGTGATGTCTACTACCACCTAGTGGAAATGAGTTGATATACGTACAGCCTCAGTTTTACGCATGATAGATTTGGGGGGGGGCGGGGCGGGGGGAGTATTTTTGTTTTGTCAGTCATGGGCTTGAATTCAGGGCATCGGAGCTGTCTCTGAGCTCTGTTGTCAAGGCTTGAGTGCTACCACTTTGAGCCACATCTCCACTTCTGGTTTTCTGGCAGTTAATTGGAGCTAAGTCTCACAGCCATTTACTCAGATCTCAGCCTCCTGAGTAGCTAGCATAGTGCCTGCCTTGGCTTTAGTTTTCAAAGCCCCACCCCCTCCCCGCCAGTCCAGGGGCTTGAAATCAGGCCTGGGCACTGTCCCTGAGCTTCTTTTGCTCAAGGCTAGCACTCTACCACTTGAGCCACAGTGCCACTTCCAGCTTTTTCTGTTTCTGTGGTACTGAGGAATCAAACACAGGGCTTCACGCATGCTAGGCAAGCACTCTACCACTAAGCCACATTCTCAGTCTGGCTCTTCTTCTATCTCTATAGTAATCTATGAAATAGCCATCATTATTCCATCTCTTAGTTTTGTTTGTTTGTTTGTTTAGGTCTTGGGGCTTGAACTAGGGCCTACTTTGAGCTTCAGCTCCCCTTCCATTTTCTGGGGGTTAATTGGAGATAAGAGCCTTGCAGAGACTTTCCTGACCAGACTGGCTTCCAAGTGCAATACTCAGATTTCAGCCTCCTGAGTAGCTAGCATTACAGATGTGAGCCACAGGTGTTTGGCTTTAATTTTTTTTTTTTAAGAAACATTTTAGGGCCTGGGAATGTGGCTTAGTGGTAAAGTGCTTGCCTGGCATGTATAAAGCCCTGGATTTGATTCTTTAGTACCACGTACATAGAAAAAGCTGGGAGTGGCACTGTGGCTCAAGTGGTAGAGTGCTAGCCTTGAGCAAAAGAAGCTCAGGGACAGTACCCAAGCCCTGAGTTCAAGCCCCAAGACTGGCAAAGAAAAAATAGAAATGCTTTAACATTATTGAACACTAAGAGCTAGGCACTATACAGGATTGATTCAATGCATTTAGTCTAACAAGTATTACCTGTGTTTTTATTTCCAATTGTAGATAAGGAAGCTCTTATCTCCTTATACTTGAGGTTGAGATTTGAGGGCTATGATTCAAAGTCTGCTCAAGAAGGAAAGTCTATGAGACTCTTATCTCCAATTAACTGGCAAAAAAGAAAAAAAAATGAAGCTGTGATTGCTGTGATAGAGCCCTAGCCTTAAGTGAAAAAGTTTAAAAAAAGTTAAAAGCTAAGGGATAGTTCCCAAGCCTTGAGTTCAAGCACCAGCAGAAAATAGATAGATGACAGAAACTTAGAGAATTAAATAATTTTGGCTATTCTCCAATAGCTTCAATGGTAAGTGGGAAAATCAGAATTCAAAATTAGGGCATACATCATTGACACGCCATCATCAACACTGCAAACAATATGTGCCAAGCCCTTTTTTTTGCACTGCTTTTTAAAAATTTATTGTTATTTTAAAGGTGATGTATAGCCAGGTGCTGATGACTCAATGCTTGTAATCCTAGCTATTCAGGAGGCTGAGAGCTGAAGATTGCAGTTCAAAGCCAGCCAGGGCAGGAAAGTCTGTGAGACTCTTATCTTCAATAAATCACCAGAGGGCTGAGAAGGTGGCTCAGTGGTAGAGCGCTTGCCTTGCATGCATGAGGCCCTGGGTTCGATTCCTCAGCACCACATAAGCAAAAAAGAAAAAAAGCCGGAAGTGGTGCTATGGCTCAAGTGGTAGAGCGCTAGCCTTGAGCTGAAGAGCTGAGGGACAGCGTCCAGGCCCAGAGTTCAGGCCCCACAACCGGACCCAAAAATATAAATAAATAAATAAATAAATAAATAAATAACCAGAAAATGGGAAGTTGGCACTGTGGCTCAAGTGGTAGAGTGCTAGCCTTGAGCTGAAGAGCTCAGGGACAGCACCCAGGCCCAGAGTTCAAGCCCCACAACCAACCAAAAAAAAAAAAAAGAAGTGACATACAGAGGGATTACAATTATATGAGTTAGATAATGAGCACATTTTGTTTTGTACAGGGTCTCCACTCACGAGCTGTATAGTTTACTTTTATCAGTGTCCAGCAAGCTCCACTGCTACACTTTTTCACCCTTGTTCCCTCAGTTCTGTATCCTGCCCCCACCCTCTCGAAGATATACATGTGAATACACCACACCTAAAGAAAAGAAGGCAGAATCACCATGAAATTAAAATTAGCATGGTGCCAGCGGCTCATGCCTGTAATCCTAGTTCCTCAGAAGGCTGAGATCTGAGGATCGTGGTTCAAAGCCAGCCTGGGTAAGAAAATCCATGAGACTTAAAAAAAAATTATTTTTTGCTAGTCATGGGACTTGAACTCAGGGCCTTGGCACTGTCCCTGACATTCTTTTTGTTGGTGGTGGTGGGTGGTTGTGGGGCTTGAACTCGGCCTGGGCACTGTCCCTGAGCTCTTCAGTTCAAGGCTAGTGCTCCTGAGCCACAGCACCACTTCTGGTTTTCTACTGGTTTATTGGAGAAAAGAGTCTCACAGACTTTCTTGCCCTGGCTGGCTTTGAACTGCAATCCTCAGATCTCAGCCTCCTGAATAGCTAGGATTACAGGCATGAGCCACTGGCACCTGGATTCCTGACAATCTTTTGCTCAAGGCTAGCACTCTACCACTTGAGCCACAGTGCCACTTTCGGTTTTTTCTGTTTGTATGGTACTGAGGAATCGAACCCAGGGCTTCATGCACGCTAGGCAAGCACTCTACCACTAAGCCACATTCCCAGTCCCAGAAAGAAAAACTTTAAAAGATCTCTTGTTTCCATATCTTAGAGTTTGTTTCGATAGATAGATACATAGATAGATACATAGATACATAGATACATAGATAGAGATATAGATATGCTCTTTTAAAATAAGACTACTACAAATCTTAAATTATAGCTTATGTTGTAATTCAACTGGACAGCACTTTAGACCAGCACTTCTTAAATAGGGATGTGCAAATAAGTCACTTCAGAACCTTGAATACAGATCTTGGGGCTGGACATGGCAGTACATATCTCTAAATCCAGCACTTGAAGAAGATGAGGCAGGAGAATCAAGATGCTGAGACCAGTCTGGATCTCAAAAAAAAAAAACAAAAAAGTAGGGGCTGGGAATGTGGCTTAGTGGTGGAGTGCTTGTTTAGCATGTATGAAGTCCTGGGTTCCATTCCTCAGTACCCCATAAACAGAAAAGGCCAGGAAAACAGAAAAGTAGCACTGTGGCTCAAGTGGTAGAGTGCTAGCCTTAAGCAAAAAAAGCTCAAGGACAGTGTCCAGGCTAAGCCCCAGGACTAGCAAAAAAAAAAAAAAAAGTAGGCTCTGATGTAGAAAGTCAGAGAAGGGCCTAAAGTTCTTGTGTGTGTGTGTGTGTGTGTGTGTGTGTGTGTGTGTGTGTGTGTGTGTGTGTGTGTGTGTGTGTGTGTCTTTTGGCTGGGTTTAGGGCTTGAACTCAGGGCCTGAACTCTGTCCCTATGTCTCTCTGTGTCTCTGTGCTCAAGGATAGAGCTCTACCACTTGAGCCACAGCACCATTTCTGGCTTATTCTGTTTAAGAGGTACTGAGGAATCAAACCCAGGGCTTCATGCATGCTAGGCAAGCACTCTACCACTAAGCCACATTTCCAGCCCTAAAGTTCTGCTTTTCTGATAAGTTTTCAAGGATGATATGTTGCTGGCCAAAGCAGAATATCCTTCAAGGAGCAAGGTTCTAGTGTGTGTAAGGAGGGACAGCCCAAAATTGGAGGGATGAGGGACCTTGTAAGGTAGCTTCATGGAAGAACACTTGCCTAGTATGTGGCAGACCTAGGCCCATTCTCCTGCAGCATAAAATAAAATGCTAAGCAACTAAATGTAACAGAATTAAATTGAGCAAGTAACCAATTTGCCAAATTGGCCAGCAGTCAGATCCAGACGAGTTTCAGAGGGCCGGCCAGACTCACCCAAGAGAACTGCAGAGAATGCTTCCTTGGTTCCTGCTTGGCATTCCCACAAAGTCTGATCAATTGGCAGCCTGTAGTTGACCAAAGTTCAGCGACTGTGATTGATTGGATTGAGATGTGTGTCACAAAACTTGATGCCTGTCTAGGTGCTGGTGGCTTACTCATATATTCCCAGCTACTAGGAGGCTGAGATCTGAGGGGCATGGTTTGAAGCCAGCCCAAGCAGGAAAGTCTGTGAAACTCTTATCTCCAATTAATCACCCCCAAAAAACTGGAAGTAGAGCTGTGGTTTAAATGGTAGCCTGTCAGCCTTGAGCAGAAAAACCTAAAGGACAGTGCCTAGGCCCTGAGTTCAAGTCTTAGTACTGGTACAAGAAAAGAAATTATTCCTAAATTACATTCTCTAATTATGTATGTATTTGCCTGTTAGTTGGGTACAATTCATTATGGTAGGAATGTAGTCTCTGGCTGAATTTAGCTTAATGTAACAAGTCCCTTGCTAACACCTACATTAGTATTTGTTGGGAGGTGAAAGGAGGCTCTGAAAACCCCTGGGGTGGGGGGAAGGGATCTGAAAAGATCCCTGGAGGACCAGGACAGTGTGCCATTGGGAGCATGTCCAGGAGAAACAAGCACCAGCACACAGCCACCAGAGAGCCAGCTCGTTTCTAAGCTAAGAGGCTGCTAAGAATGCCTGCCATGAGCTCAGTAGTCTGTGCAAAATGGAATCTGGAATCCAGTTCAGAATGCTCAGGGGTGCAAGTAATGAATCTGGAAAGTGGAGCTGTTTGGCTGATTTCTCTTTTTTGCTAGAAAGAAAAAGAACAGTAGCTAAGGTTGACCTCAAGGAGGAGCATGGGCCTGGGCATGGGCATGGAACTCTCCTTTGATTTGGTTTTGCCCAAGGAACACAGGCTATAGACTAATGTAGAAAAAAAGGACTGGAAGTGGTGCTGTGGCTCAAGAGGTAGAGCGCTCACCTTGAGCTGAAGAGCACAGGGACAGCGCTCAGGCCCAGAGTTAAAGCCCCATGACCGGAAGAAAAAAAAAGAAAAAGAAAAAAAGGACTCAAAGGAAAAATCATCCCAGATAATGAGGCTGGCTTTTTCTGTCTAAATATACAGCTATGTTTACTGAATGTCTGCTGGTGACAGCCTTGGGAATAAATAGGACACAGCTCTGAAGTGCTGAGGGCTTAAAGGCTTGCCTACTAAGGGACCTTTGTGCTGATCCTGTGGCACTTAACAGAAAGGTACTAAAACAGGATAAGATCTGTGAATTCATCATGAGTAATTCTTGCTTTTTTCTTCTTTCCTTCCTTCCTTTCCTTCTTCCTATTTTCCTTTTTAATGGGGGGAGGGGCATTATCAGGGTTTGCTGATTATTTTGGAGATGATGTTGGGAATGGAAAGAGAACAGATCGAGAGAAAGTTATAGATAGAAATGGTTGCCAAAAAAGATGGCTCAGTGGTACAGTGCTTCCTTCACATGCACAAGGCCATGGGTTTGACTCCAGCACATAAACAGAAAAAGTTAGAAGTGGTGCTGTGGCTCAAGTGGTGGAGCGCTGAGGGAGAGCTCCCAGGCCCAGAGTTCAAGCCCCACAACCAAAACAAAACAAAACAAAAAAGAAAGAAAGAAAGAAAGAAATCCATAAAACAGCCAGGGTACCTATGGCTCACTCCTGTACTCCTAGCTACTCAGGAGGCTGAGATCTGAGGATCATGGTTTGAAGCCAGCCTGGGCAGAATCTCCAATAAACTACTCAGAAAAAGCAGGAAGTAGTGCTGTAGCTCAAGTGGTAGAGCTCTAGCCTTGAGCACAAAGAGGCTCAGGGGACAGTGCCCAGGCTCTGAGTTCAAGCCCCAGGACTGGCGGGGGTGGAAATCCATGAAACAATCTGGTGGCTCACACCTATAGTCCTAGATATTCAGAAGGCTGAGATCTGAGGAAAGTCTGTGAGACTCTTATCTCCAAGTAACCAGTAGAAAACTGGAAGTAGAGCTGTGGTGCAAAGTGGTAGAGAGCTAGCCTTGAGTGAAAGAGCTAAGGGACAGCATCCAAGTCCTGAATTCAAGTCCCACAACCAACTTTTTAAAAATCCATGAAATTAAGAAGTACAAGAGAAGCCGGGCGCCGGTGGCTCACGCCTGTAATCCTAGCTACTCAGAAGGCTGAGATCTGAGGATCACAGTTCAAAGCCAGCCCGGGCAGTAAAGTTTGTGAGACTCTTATCTCCAATAAACCACTAGAAAACTGAAAGTGGTGCTGTGGCTCAAGCGGTAGAGTCCTTGCCTTTAGCTGAAGAGCACAAGGACAGCGCCCAAGAGAGTTTCTCATAATGATTTCATTTTCTATGCTGGTATAGGGGTTTGAGCTCAGAGCCTCAAACTCTCATTTGGCTTTTCCCACTAAAGGCAGGCACTCTACCACTGGAGCCACATGTTCAGTCCAGCTTTTTGGCTAGACCTCAGTCTCCTGAGTAGCTAGGATTACAGGTGTGAGCCGCTGGCACCCAGCTTTGGACAATCCTAACTATAGGAGGCCCATTTTGAGAAATGTGTGAGACCCCCCCCCCAACAGTCTCAGAAGCACATTTTAGCTTTCCTTATTTCCCCATCTCCAAGGTTCCCTTTTTAGACCAAAATTCCACCAGTATTACCCACACAGTATGAGATGACAGCATTGTGTCTCTAAAGAAATATTGAACAAGATGAGGCTATGGGATGGGGGTTGGGGAGGTCAGCGAAGGCGGCTAGACATAGAGGAAGAAAAGATATTTTGTTACTCTACCATAATCCTGTACTTCTTCCTAGATCTGGCTGAATTTCTGCCCCACCCTAACTGGGTTACATTTGAAGACTGGATGCCAGAAGTTCCTCTTGCGGAGGGATCTAAAATGGCTGCCACAGAGATCGTGTGTCTGGAATGATTGAAGGTTTGCATGAGTTGAGGGGAAGACCAAAGGATCCCTTTCACTGAAAAGAGGTCTTTGTGAAGGAGAGTGGTGCGTACATTAACAGTTTTCCAACTGTTCATGTCCATCCCCACAGTGCATTGTTATGATGACAGTAATAGTACGCAACACATAATTTTGAAGCCTTAATTAATGAGAGGCTTCTCCTGAAAGTTCACTTAAGGACAGGCAAGTGTAATACTGCACAGGCACCACTGAGTTTTATTTTGCTGAGCAAGTATCTTTGTCATTGTTATCAGGGACAGTCTGCCCACTTGCCTGGCCCCTCCAGACATTTATTAGTATTATTTATTTATTTATTTGGCCAGTCCTGGGGCTTGAACTCAGGGCCTGGGCACTCTCCCTAAGCTTCATTTTCTCAAAGCTAGCACTCTTCCACTTGAGCCACAGCACCACTCTGGCTCTTTCTGGGCATGTAGTAATGAGGAATAGAACCCAGGGCTTCATGCATGCAAGAACTCTACCACTAAGCCACACTCCCGGTCCTATTAGTATTTTTTTGAGGGTCACAAAGTGGGCATTTAGAAGAGATCTTGAGGTGGGCCTTTGGCAGGGGAGGATTTCTGGGCTGGTCTTCCTGGTGACTGACGATCAGGACCTGTTTTCCCTGCCTGCCTCACATTTGCATGCCAAGTGACACCTTCTCCTGAGGCCTGCAGACAAGACAGTTGCCCCAAGACAAAGCATAAAAGAAGGGAAAAGAGGGAGAGCCTAAGTCCTGGAAAAAATCCCTGCTTTTTCTCAGAAAAAGCATGAGTACTCCTTTTGTATATTAGCTGCCCATCTATCATTTCATTTTTACAATACATCCTTTTTTTTTTTTTTTTTTTTTTTGGTCAGTCATAGGGCTTGAACTCTGGGCCTGGGCGCTGTCCCTCAGCTCTTCAGCTCAATGTTCTACCACTTGAGCCACAGAGCCACTTCCAGCTTTTTCTATTTATGTAGTGCTGAGGAATTGAACCCAGGGCCTCATGCATGTGAGGCAAGGACTGTACCTCTGAGCCACCTTCTCAGCCCCCAATACATCCATTTTTATTTTAGTTTTCCATTCTATATAGTCCAGTCTGGCTTCAAACATAGATCTGCCTACCTCTGCTCCAGACTATTCCAAGTAGAGTCCATAACCCCCCCCCACACCCAAGTTGACTTGGAAATCTATCTCCCACTTGTATTCTTGGTCAAGAATAAGTCTTCTTAGCTGGTCAGCTGGCTTGGTGTCATTAGTGGTTACAAAATCCTAAGGGCTTCAAAATGAACCTGGCTTTTGGTTAAATACTGGTAGCAATTTGACTGGGGCACAGTTATAGATCAGGAGCAACCACAAAAACTCCAACCCCTTGGTGTAGTAACTGAGAGATGTTCTGCCTTTTCAGTGACTGGGGGTTCAGAGGTAAAGGAGCAGAGGAGAAAGCTGGAGTAAGGGAGGGAAGGATTCAAGCAAAAACCTTGTAATTTCACTCTCCTTAGTTTCCTCACCCTACACACAGCAAAAAGAGAATACAAATAAGCGGGGTTCTGGTGGATCACATTTGTAATCCTAGCTAGTCAGAAGGCTGAAGATCACAGTTCGAAAGCCAGCCAGGACAGGAAAGGCCCCGTGAGATGCCTAGCTCCAACTGATCACCGGAAACTAGAAGTGAAGCTGTGGGTCAAAAGTGCTAGAGCTCTTAGTCTTGAGCAAAAAGCTCAGGGACACCACCCAGGTCCTGAGTTCAAGCCTCCTGATTGACCAAAAAACAAAAACAGCAGGCCCCACAGCCCACACAGCAGTTCAGTCTATTAAATTGTCCAGGAAATTCCCCATGAGCAATCCTCTTGCAAATCTGGGCCCAAACTCAGCCCACCTGGGGACTTGCATAACCAGTATCTTCTCTGTGTCCTAGCCATCTACAAAAACTCTGAAGCCTAGCAAATCAAAGAACTGCTTGCGAGAGTAAATCCTGAGCATATCTCCGGTGAGAGTGGTCATGTCCCCTTTCCAGCTTTGAAAATGACTGCAAGCTTACAGAAACATGTGGCTAATTACAGGTTCCAGACATTCATCTTCCTGGGGACATTCCCAGAGCTACGGGTCTCTCTTGTTTTTCCCCTTCTCACCAATTATCCATCACTGGGGCAGGCTGGCCATCTAAAGGAAACAGGTCCACAAAGGAGCCATTCCTCTGTGTGAGTGTGTGTGTGTGTGTGTGTGTGTGTGTGTGTGTGTGTGCGTGCGCGCGCATGCATGAATATGTGTACAATTCCCTGAACTTTTTTTTACAAGGCTAGCACTCCATCACTTTGAGCCACAGCTCTACTTCCAGCTTTTCCTGGTGGTTAATTGGACTTAAGAGTCTCATGGATTTTCTGTCCTCCCTGGCTTTGAACTTCGATCCTTAATTCTCAGTACCAGCCCTTCCCCACTCCTACCCCCAAAAAAGACATATCTGAGAACACACTCCATATGTAAAGGTATCACTAGGACAATCGTACTTTTTAGGAGCTTGAGTTTAGTAAGGGAGGAGCAGAGGGAGGAAGTATATTACTATATGATCAATGCTATGGTTCAAATTGTCAAGGAAAAAAAAAGTTGACTCCTTACAGTGGGCTGTAGACATGCGTATCTAGAATACAAACAGACTTTTGACCCTTTGTCAATCTCTGCTGACCTGTACAACAGAAAGCCTTCCCCCAAGCTTCCCAGAAATAGGATTGCACCTAATTCCTTTGTTACAAGTTAGCTTAATATTTGCCAGTTCCTGACTTATTCCTGACTAATAAATGATATCATTGCTGATCCCTTTAGGTTTAAAGTGATAAACACAGCTGCTACATTGTAAAATGTCAAAACACATGTTCAAATGGCTTGAATTTGTACTTTCCCAATTGCAATCATACTTAGTCCCCAAATAAATGTAATTTTCAGCTGGGCACTGGTGGCCCTCACCTGGAAATGCTATATACTTAGGAGGCTGGAATCTGAGGATGACAGTTTTCTTGACGGGAAAGATTTAAAGATTCTTTGTTGTTGTGTTATTGTTTGTTTGTTTTTATTTTTGTGCCCATCCTGGGCTTGATCTCAGGACCTGGATGCTACCTCTGAGCTTTTGTGCTGAAAACTCATCTCAATTAAGCACCAGAAAACCGGAAATGGTGCTATGGCCTAAAGTAGTAAAGTGCTAGCCTTGTGCAAAAATCTCAGAGACAGTGCTCAGGACCTGAGTTCAAGATCCATGACTGCCAAAAACAAAAGGACTGGTGAATTGGTTTTTCTAGGGCTGAGAATGTAGCTTACTGATAGAGTACTTGCCTAGCATGCATAAAGCCCTAGGTTCAATTCCTCAGTACCACATAAGCAGAAAAAGCCAGAAATGGTGCTGTGAATCAAGTGGTAGAGTGCTAGTCTTGAGCAAAGGAAGCTCAGGGACAGTGCCCAGGTCTTGAGTTCAAGCCCCAGGATTGGCAAAAGCAAAAATAAAAAATAAATAAATAAAAGGCTTTTCTTCCCCCAGAAATCCCAACACTAGCCAGGCACCCATGGCTCACGCCTACTCAGTAGGCCAAGATCTAAGGAATGTGGTTCAAAGCCAGCCCAGGCAGGAAAGTCTGTCAGACTCTTATTTTCAATTAACTAGACAACGGGCACTGGTGCTGTGGCTCAAGTGGTAGAGTGCTTGCCTTGAGCTGAAGAGCTCAGGAACAGCTCCCAGGCCCAGAGATCAAGCCCCACAACCAACAACAACAAAAAAAATTCCAACACTATTATTAATTATTACTATTAATAATAATATAGCTTACAAAGGGGTTATAATTCCATAAGGCAGGTTATGAGTACAATGTTGCTTGGTTAATATCACTCCTTCCTTTGTTCTCCTTCATTTCCCCCCTCCCATTCCTGCCCTCAAGTTGAAGAGTTAATTTGTGAAATGGCTTTTTTCTTCAATGTTTTGCTTTTGTTTTCATAAATATGGAGAATGTTGTTTTTAACTTAGACTAAAGAAATATGGCTCAACTCTTATAGCACTTGCTCAGCAAAAATAAGTAAGGCCCTGAATTTAAACCTTAGTACTAGCACCCAAGAAAGAGAAAAGACAGGAGCTGGGAAGGTAGTTCAGTGGTAGAGTGCTTGCCTTGCATGCATGAGGCCCTGGGTTCGATTCCTCAGCACCACATAAGCAGAAAAAGGCAGAAGTAGTACTGTGGCTCAAGTGGTAGAGTGCTAGCCTTGAGCTGAAGAGCTCAGAGACAGTGCCCAGGCCCAGAGTTCAAGCCCCACAACCGACAAAAAAAAAGGAAGAATTTTTAAAAATTCAAAGATATAAAGAGCAAGCACAGAAAATTCCTTTCATACCTATTATGTGGCTACCACACATTTCTCTGAGTCCTTCTAGAAATAGGTTAGGCATTATTCTAGTGCAGTTCAACTGCAGTAAGTAAAGACCATAGGCTGAGTAGCTTATAAACAACAGAAGTTGGTTGTTCATGGGTCCTGAAGCCAGGAAGTCAAGGATAAAGGCACTGGCAGATGTCAAGTCCAGTGAGCACCCCTTGCAGGTTCATTGCAAAAGAGCACAGTCAGTGCCCTGTCCTGGGCCACTCTGTGTTATACGAACAGACACCCTCAGGCTGTGATCTGTCCTGAGTGACTCTATTCCACAAAGCAACAATTTTGCTCCATTTTAGAACAACTTGATATTTTGTCTATGTAAATGAATAACCACCAGCTGGACACACAGAATTTATTTCTTTTATTAGCATATATTACCTGCATGAAGGGATTTCATTGTGATATTTCCACACATGCATATAAAGTATTTTGATCAAATTCAGCCCTTCTGTTACTCTGTCATATCCCTCACTCCCCTAATTGAGAAAAATCACTAAGTTCATCTCATAATTCCAAGGCATCCACTAATAAATTATTCATGGACCAGGTACATGGTTCAAATTGGTGGAAGAGCCTGCACTAAGCAAGTATGAGGCCTGAGTTTAATCCCCAACATTATAAAATAAATGACTGGAGTATGGAGGTTCACCCTTGCGATCTAAGCTACTTGGAAAGCACAGCTTGGAAGGCTTGTGGTTCAAGGCAAACCTAGTCAAAAACTCATGAGACCTTCTCAACCAATAAAAAGCTGGGCATGGATGGGAATGTGGCTTAGTGGTAGAGTGCTTGCCTAGCATGCATGGAGACCTGGTTTTAATTCCTCAGTACAGAAAAAGCCAGAATTGGTACTGTGGCTCAAGTGGTAGAGTGCGAGCTTTGAGCAAAGAAGCTCAAGGACAGTGCTCAGGCCCTGAGTTCAAGCTACACACACACACACACACACACACACACACACACACACACACACACACACACACACACACACACACAGAGCTGGATATAAGCCAGGAGCCACTGGCTCATACCATACCTATGATTCTAGCTACTCAGAAAACTGAGATCTGAGGATCATGGTTTGAAGCCAGCCTGGGTAGAAAAGTCTGTGAGGTTTTTATCTCTAATCATCCACCAAAAAGCCAGAAATGGAGCTGTAGCCAAAATGGTTGAGAGTCATCCTTAAGTGAAAAAGTTAAGGAAAAGAAAGTTAAAGGAAAAAAAGAAAAGGGAAAGAATGATAGAAAAACAGACAGAAAGAAAGATCGTAATATTTAGTACTAAGTTTGATTCCCCAGCATTAAAAAGAAAAAAAAAATTTTTAATTTTAAATGGGAGAGAGTGAGGGAAAAGGTGACACTGTCCACAAAGAAATGTACTCTTGGGGCTGGGAAGTTGGCTCAGTGGTAGAGTGCTTGCCTTGCATTCATAAGGCTCTGGGTTTGATTCCTCAGCACCACATAAGCAGATAAAAGGCAGAAGTGAGGGCTGGGAAGTTGGCTCAGTGGTAGAGTGCTTGCCTTGCATGCATGAGGCCTTGGGTTCGATTCCTCAGCACCACATAAGCAGAAAAAGCTGCAAGTGGCACTGTGGCTCAAGTGGTAGAGTGCATCCTTCAGCTGAAGAGCTGAGGGACAGCGCCCAGGCCCAGAGCTCAGACCCCATGACCAGCACAAAAAAAAAAAAAAAAAAAAAAGCGAGAAGTGGCACTATGGCTCAAGTGGTAGTGTGCTAGCTTTGAACTGAAGAGCTGAGGGACAGCACCCAGGCCCAGAGTTTAAGCACCACAACCAACAAAAAGAAAGAAGGAAGGAAGGAAAGAAAGAAAGAAAAAGAAAGAAAGAAAAGAAAGAAAGAAAGAAAGAAAGAAAGAAAGAAAGAAAGAAAGAAATGTACTCTTTATCTGACCTATGTAACTGTAACCCCTCTATATATCACCTTTATAATAATGAAAAACTTTTAAGAATCATAATATTTGTGTGTATGTGCTGGTAGTAGGGCTTGAACTCAGGACCTATGTATTGTCCTTTAGCTTTATCACTCAAGACAGGCACTCTATCACGGCTCCATTGTCAGCTTTTTTATGGTGAATTGGAGAGAGAATTCTCATGGACTTGTCTGCCAGGCTGGCTTTGAACCTTGATCCTCACTCAGATCTCAGCCTCCTGAGTAGCTAGAATTACAGGCATTAACCACTGACAGTTGGCTTGTGCTCAAGTTTTCATTTTAATGATGTGCATATTTCCAGCTCTGCCATAAAGCTCAGGGAACAAGGCTGGGGAAAGTAGCAAATCATTTATCTGTTTTACAGACCTGAGCCTGGCAGGGGAGAAGCTGCAAAGGGTTCTTAGCTGGACCCTTCCTGCAAGTTCTTCCTGTTCCTTGGGGCATTCTTCTTGCCCAAATAAGAAGGAAAAGCATTTTCCAGTCTAACATGGAGTGCAGAAATTATTCTTGGAATCGTTCCCTTAATCTGTCTGGGTTTTTTTTGTTTCATGGGGGTGTAGCCAAGGAAGCCAGACCTTCACTGTCACAACTTGAAGAACATGATTGCTCCCACAGACAGATGGTTTGGGAAAACTCCTTGCAAGGCAATTTCTAGAAGGGATAAGAAACATTGGAGACCTAGCACTGAGTCCTGAAGCTCTGAGCAGACATCTGACTTGAGTCTTACTAAGGTGTTATGGGCTAGCAAACATCCAAAGGGATGAGTCATATCCAAGGAATTCTTGGGGAAGATAGACAGGAATCCAGTCTCTAAAGGCTTCTTAATGTTAGTGTCTAGCTCACATCTCAACTTCTCTATTTTCACTCTCTTTATTAGGCTGGGCTATTCAAAAAGATGGGCTACTCCAGCCTCTTCCTAGCTTTGGCCCTTGTTGGTTGAGGACAAAAGGTCCTCATATAATATTTTCATGGGGCTGGGAAGGTGGCTCAGTGATAGAGAACTTGCCTTGCATGCTTAAGGCCCTGGGTTCGATTCCTCAGCACCACATAAGCAGAAAAAAAAAAACGGAAGTGGAGCTATGGCTCAAGCAGTAGAGCACTCGCCTTGAGCTGAAGAGTGCAGGGACAATGCCCAAGCCCAGATTTCCAGTCCCACGACTGACCAAGAAATATATATATATATTGGGGCTGGGAAGATGGCTCAGTGGTAGAGCGCTTGCCTTGCATGCATGAGGCCCTGGGCTCGATTCCTCAGCACCACATAAGCAAAAAGAAAAAAGCCGGAAGTGGCACTGTGGTTCAAGTGGTAGAGCGCTAGCCTTGAGCTGAAGAGCTGAGGGACAGCGCCCAGGCCCAGAGTTCAGGCCCCACAACCGGACCCAAAATAAATAAATAAATAAATAAAAAGAAGCTGAGGTGGGATTCAGAGAAAGAGCACCTGCTTAGAATTTATAAGATCCTTAATACTCATACCCAGCGCCATGTGAGAGAGAGAGAGAGAGAGAGAGAGAGAGAGAGAGAGAGAGAGAGAGAGAGAGAGAGAGAGAGAGAGAGAGAGTTGCCAGGTGCTGGTGGCTCATACCTATAATCCTCACTACTCAGGAGGTTGAGATTTGAGGATCACAGTTCAAAGCCAGCTAAGGCAGGAAAGTCAGTGAGACTCATCTCCAGTTAACTACCAAAACAGTCATAAGTGAGCAAAAGAGCTCAGGCACAGTTCGCAGGCCCTAAGTTCAAGCCCCAGGACCAGCACCAAAATAAATAAATTCTAGCAAGAGTGGAAGGCCCTAAGCTGGGCACAGGTGGCTCATGCCTATAATCCTGGCTGCTCAGGAGGCAGATATCTGAGGATCATGGTTCAAAGCCAACCTGGGCAAGAAAGTGCATGAGACTCTTTTTTGTTGTTGTTGTTGGTCCTGGGGCTTGAACTCTGGGCCTGGGCGCTGTCCCTCAGCTATTCAGCTCAAAGCAAGCATTCTACCACTTGAGCCACAGCACCACTTCTGGTTTTCTGTGGTGGTTAATTGGAGATGAGTCTCACAGACTTTCCTGCTTGGACTGGCTTTGAACCACAATCCTCAGATCTCAGCATCCTGGGTAGCCACTGATGTCCTGTGTCCCTGTGACTCTTATCTCCAATTAGCCACCAGAAAACCAGAAGTGGCACTGTGGCTCAAAGTGGTAGAATATTAGCCATGAGCTGAAGAGCTCAGGTTTCAAGCCCCATGACCAACAGAAAAAGAAAAAGGAGGAGGAAGAGGAGGAGGAGGAGGAGGAGGAGGAGGAGGAGGAGGAGTAGGAGGAGGAGGAGGAGGAGGAGTAGGAGGAGGAGTAGGAGGAGGAGGAGGAGGAGGAGGAGGAGGAGGAGAAGAGGAAGAAAGACTGGAAGGCCTTGAGTTCCAGTCCCAGTATGAACACACACATATACACGCATGTACACATGCACACACACATATACTCACATGTTCTCATGCATACATACACAAACAAAAACAAATATGTAACTGATGGTCTACAAAGCCAGAGTCACTCGGACTTATTACTTTCATTTTGTTGATTCTCATTTTTCTTCTGATCTTTGCTTGTTACTCTGAGCTTCCTTTGTTCCCCACAAGAAACAAAGGAAGAATACTGTTCTCTGTTCCTCATGTAGAGAGATCTATAAACACATTCTTAAGAAGCTACAACTTCAGCCCCTTGCAGCCTCGTAAGCAACAGTGTCTATACTCAAGGGAGGATTCTGAGTTGGGCACAAGGATTCTGAGCTGGCACAAAGAAGTTCATGTTTGCGGATGAACAGTAGGAGCCAGGGAATATCTCATGGAGCTTGTCACTATAAGCATCTAAATCTTGTGTTTGTCCATTTTCAGCTACCAATTCTCCGCTCTCCCCGCCCTTTTTTTGGTGGTTGTTTCTGGGGCTTGAACTCAGGGCCTGTGTGGCGTTTCTGAGATGCTTTTGCTCAAGGCTAGTGCTCTACCACTTGAATCACAGAGGCACTTCTGGGTTTTGAGTGGTTAAGTGGAGCTAAGAATCTCACCAGGACTTTTCTGCCTTGGCTGGCTTTAAACCAAAATCCTCAGATCTCAGCTTCCTGAGTAGCTAGGATTACGGGCATGAGCCATTGATGCCTAGCCTTTTTCCTGTATTTCTAAGTATTCACAGGTCTTGGCAGTTCCTGGACTGGAGTTGTGACTCTAGTGTTAGAACACATGTTTAGCCTGTTCAAGGACCTGGATTTGATCCCCAGTACCCCCTGCCAATGTTCTATGCACTTCAGGTACAAGAAGATTTATCATGACTTCATGAAAAGAATGTGTTATTTTGTGTCTGGGGATGTAGCTTATTGGTAGAGTGCTTGCCTAACATGCATGAAGCCCTGGATTGGATTCCTCAGTGCCACATAAACAGAAAAAGCTGGAAGTGGTACTGTTGCACAAGTGGTAGAGTGCTAACCTTGAGCAAAAGATGCTCAGGGACAGTGCCCAGCCCTGAGTTCATGTCCCAGGACTGGCTAAAAAAAAAAAAAAAAAAAAAAAGAATATGTTATTTCGGGGGATTATTCAAGTTAACTTTATTTTATTTTATTTTTGGGTCCAGTCGTGGGGCCTGAACTCTGGGCCTGGGTGCTGTCCCTCAGCTCTTCAGCTCAAGGCTAGCGCTCTACCACTTGAGCCACAGAGCCACTTCCGGCTTTTTTCTTTTTGCTTATGTGGTGCTGAGGAATCAAACCCAGGGCCTCATGCATGCAAGGCTAGCGCTCTACCACAGAGCCACCTTCCCAGCCCTCAAGTTAACTTTATTAGAAGACTTCTCTTTTTTGGCAGGGAAGGGGGTAGTTCTGGAGACTGAATTCAAAATCTCAGGTACACTCTATCCTAGCTCAGTTTACTTTAAATGAATTTTTCGACTTTCCCTAATTTATATTCAATTACTTCAAGGCTTTTCTTAAGCCATACTGAGAAATGGTGTCCACACCTGTAATTCCAGGGCTCAGGAGGCTATGAGGTTTTTAGAAGGATGATAAGTTGAAGGCTAGTCTGTGCTACATAGAAAGACTGTCTTACTCAACTTTGTTCACTGTTGGTGCTCTAGCACTTGAGCCATTTCTCCATTTTTGGTTTTTTGCTGGAAAATTGAAGCTAAGAGTCTGCTTGGTCTGGCTTTGGACCAATATTCTAACATCTCAGATCTCAGCCTCCTGAGTAGCCAGGATTACAGAACTGAGTCACTAGTACCTGGCAAGCATTTCTCTCCCTCCCTCCTATCTCTCCCTCCCTCCTATCTCTCCCTCCCTCCCTCCCTCCTTTCCTTCCTTCCTTCCTTCCTTCCTTCCTTCCTTCCTTCCTTCCTTCCTTCCTTCCTTTCTTCCTTCCTTCTTTCCTTCCTTGCTCTCTCTCTCTGTGCAGGTACTGGGGCTTGAACTAAGTGTCTCACAATTTCTCTTGGCTTTTTCACTCACAACTGGCACTTTACCACTTGAGCCACACCTCTACTTCTTTATGAGACTCATAAAAATATTATGTATTGCCAGGCACTGGGGGCTCATGCCTGTAACAATCCTAGCTACTCAGGAGGCTGAGATCTGAGGATTATGGTTCAAAACCAGACCCTGCAGAAAAGTTCAAGAGACTCTTATCTCTAATTAACCACCAGAAAACCAGAAATGGTGCTGTGGCTCCAGTGGTAGAATGCTAGCCTTGAGCTGAAGAGCTCAGGGACAGTTCAAGTCCCATGATTGACTATATATATTAGAATATTTATTATATACACTAAATATGAGTATATAATATATTAAAATTAAAAGAAGGCTGGGAAGGTGGCTTAATGGTAAAGTGCTTGCCTAGCATTCATGAAGCTCTGGGTTCGATTCCTCTGTACCATATAAATAGAAAAAGCTGGAAATGGCACTGTGGTTCAAGTGGTCGAGGGCTAGCTTTGAGCAAAAGAAGCTCAGGAACAGTGCCCAGGCCCTGAGTTCAAGCAACAGGACTTGAAAAAAAATTAAAAAGATCAGCACAGTGGCTCAACTGGCAAAAGACCGGCTTACAAGTATTCTGAGTTCACACTGAATTCACACACCAATACTACCACACACACAAAAAAGTGAACATTTAAATATAGGCATTTAAATATTTGCTAATATTAATGGGGAGAAATATAGAGGATTTTTTTTTCAGTTGTGGGGCCTGAACTCTGGTCCTGGGCACTGTCCCTCAGCTCTTCAGCTCAAGGCTAGTGCTCTACCATTTGAGCCATAGCACCACTTCTGGCTTTTTCCACTTCTGTGGTGCTGAGGAATCAAACAAAAGGCCTCATGCATACAAGGCAAGCACTCCACCACTGAGCCACCTTCCCAGCTCGTATAGAGGATTTTTAATTCTTTGGATCATCCAAGCATCAAATCTACTAGAGTTTATAACCATCTGGAGAGCATCTTTTTCCTGATGGCTTAGAGGTAATACTGACAGGAAGAATGAGCAGGCATACAATGAATGTGAAGTCTCTGGCTCTCCTCTGTCTACCTCCACCAGCCGATTTTCCTGTTACTCCAAGCCGTGCCAGTGCATGGTAGGTGCTGTGCAGTTATTCTCTGGAGCCGGCAGGAAGGAATGTATGAGCTTGCTGTGGAATGTGAAACAGATGTGGCCTCTTGGACCATGTAATCAAGAAGTGTTTGAAGTGCTAGAGAGGAGAGTGTTTACAAACCAGGAAATAGGCAAAGCCCCAGGGCCAGTGCTGGCAAGGCTTTAGATGAACACACCTTCATAGCAAGCCTAGGGGTTCATTCTTTCTTCGGTGACCCACAAAAATTTTTATCTGTCCAATGAGTTTATCTCCCACATGATATTGTCAGGGACTTATCAGGGCAAATTGGGATTTGTGATATTTCCCTTTGATGTCTGGGGGAGGGGGGGGCACCCTGTTACTGTCCTTGACCTAGGAAGGCTGTCCACAACAATGGAGAACAGTGTCTCGGGAACAGTGGCCTCCCCATCTCCCTGGAACAGCCAGAGGCTAAGGGCAGCACCGGAGCCTCTAAAAGATAATATTTTCCTCTTATTCTGTTTGCCCACATCACTTTAGGTGGCAATGCCCTCTCAGAACCCAGCCAGATTTCCCCAACCTGCCTGAGCTATAAAAAGTCTTTAACTGTTTATTTATTTATTTACGCATTTATGTATTTGTTTATTTATTTAGTGTCAACACCTAGGCTTGAACGCAAGGACTTGTACTCTCCTTTAACTTTTTCCTCAAGGTTGGCATTCTACCATTTGAGCCACAGATCTTCAGATCTCAACCTCCTCAGTAAACTAGGATTACAGCTAGCTGAGCAGCTAAGTCTCAGAGACTCTTATCTCCAATTAACTACCAAGCCTGAAGTGGAGGTATGGCTTATTTGGTGGAATGCCATCCTTGAGTAAAAAAAAAGCCAAGCAAAAGTGTTAGGCTCTGAGTTCAGTATCAGCACTTAAATAAATTCATAATAAAATTTCTAGCAGGGTACCAGTGGTTCATGCCTGTAATTCTAGCTACACAGGAGGCTGAGAGCTGAGGATCACAATTCAAAGCCAGCCCTGGCAGGAAAGTCCATGAGTCTCTTATCTCCAATTAGTCACCAGAAAAATGGGAGTGGTGCTCTGGTTCAAGTGATAGAGCGCTAGTCTTGAGCAGAAGAGCTAAGGGACAGTGGCCAGGCCCAGAGTTCAAGCCCCATTACTGACAAAGAAAAAGAAAGAAAAAAGAAAGAGAGAGAGAAAGAAAGAAAGAAAGAGAGAAAAAGAAAGAGAAAGAAAGAAACTAAAACACGATTTTTTCAAAAGTGGTGTAGTTGATTCTGAAAGGGAAAAACAGAATTTCACTCTTCCAACTGACCTAGAAGACAGACAGCTCTCCCAGGGCTAAGTCTTAAAGAATGTGTCCTTGACTTTGTCCTGAAGTTGTATTTATCAATATGGAATTGCAGCTGCCTGGAAAAAGTTAAAAACTTAAAAAGGAAGCTTAAACTTTGTAGCAGCTCACTGGAACCAGTATCATACATGTTACAAATTTCTTTTGAACCTCTGGTAATTATGATTTCACATCTGAGTTTTGAAAACATTTCTGTGCTAGAATTAACTTTAATTTGCCATACTTCTGTGGGGAAAAAAAAAAAAAAACCTCTTGAGTCCTTGAAATTTATCCATACTCCTATTACCTCTTTTTTTTTTTTTTTTTTTTAGTAGTAGTAGTGTTTCTCAAACTTTAAGGTGCTTAGATGGATGGTTAATTTCTAGTCCAGTAGGTCTGGAATGGGTCTCAAATTCTTTTTTTTTTAAATTAAGATTTTTTTCTACACTTTTTTTTGGTCAGTCATGGGGCTTGAACTCTTCAGCTCAAGGCAAGTGCTTTACCACTTGAGCCACAGCACCACTTATGGTTTTCTGGTGGCTAACTGAAGATAAGAGTCTCATGGACTTTCCTGCCTCAGCTGGCTTTGAATTGTGATACTCAAATCTCAGCCTCCTGAGTAGCTAGAATTATATGTATGAGCCACCAGCGCCTGGCAGACTTTTTTTATACTTTTTAATTATTATCTTTAAGTAGTTGTTCAAAGGAGTTACCATTTAGCAAAGCAGTTTATGAATACAATGTATCTTGATTAATGCCACCCTTTCAACATTCTGATTGTGTGTGTGTGTGTGTGTGTGTGTGTGTGTGTGTGTGTGTGTGTGTGTGTGTGTGTGTGTATGTGTGTATGTGTGTTGGTCCTGGGACTTGAACTCTGGGTCTGGGTGCTATCCCTGAGCTTCTGTGCTCAAGGCTAGTGCTCTACAGCTCAATCAACACCTCCACATCCAGCTTTTTTTTTTTTTTTTTGGGTCCGGTCGTAGGGCCTGAATTCTGGGCCTGGGTGCTGTCCCTCAGCTCTTCAGCTCAAGGCTAGCACTCTACCACTTAAGCCACAGTGCCACTTCCAGCATTTTTCTTTTTGCTTATGTGGTGCTGAGGAATCAAACTCAGGGCCTCAGGCATGCAAGGCAAGCACTCTACCACTGAACCACCTTCCCAGCCCCACATCCAGCTTTTTATGGTTAATTAGGGATAAGAGTCTCAAGGACTTATTTTCCTGCCTGAGCTAGCTTTCAACTGTGATCCTCAGATCTCAGCCTCCAGAGTAGCTAGGATTACAGATGTGAACCCATCAGTGAGCAGATTTTTTTTTAAATGTGGATTAGTGAAAGAGTGCCTGCCTAGCAAACAGGTTATTCATACAAGGGAAATTTCATTGTAACATATCCTTATATGCATACTTGATTGGCCTCTCTATTCCTCTTCCTCACTTGTAAAAATAACTTCAATAGGTTTCATTGCATTTTAACCACATTCATCCTCATTCACTCCTTCTATTCACCCTCCTGCCTCTCCCTAATACTGATCTTCAAATAGAGTTTTACCTGATATATACATACACATATATGTTGTTATTATAAAGGGGTTACAGTTACATAAATCAGGTAAAGAATACATTTCTTTTCAGACAAGGTCACCCCTTCTCTCTCTGTCCCAGTTTTTCCCTCCCATCTCCAAACACAGTTTGTATAGTTTATTTTCAACATAGTATCTAGTGAGTCCCATTGCTGCATTTGTTCATCCTTTCCTTCCTTCCTTCCTTCCTTCCTTCCTTCCTTCCTTCCTTCCTTCCTTCCTTCCTTCCTTCCTTCCTTCTTTTTTTTTTTCTGGTCCTGGGGTTGAACTCAGGGTCTAGGCTCTGTCTCTGAGCCTCTCTGTGCTCAAGGCTAGCTCTCTACTATTTGAGCCACGGCACTACTTCCAGTTTTTCTGAGTAGTTTTATTGGAGATAAGAGTTTCACGGACTTTCCTGTCCAGGCTGACTTTGAACCACGATCCTCAGATCTCAGCCTCCTGAGTAGCTAAGATTACAGGCGTGAGGCACCAGTGGCTGGCTGTTCATTTTCTAATATATATTATATATATATATATATGTTAGTATGTATGTGTATATATATTAGTATGTATTAATCATATCAAGGAAAACTGTATTTTGTATGCCACACATGTGCGACACTGAGGCTTGAACTTAGGGCCTGGGGCACTGTCCCTTACTGTTTTTGTTTTGTTTTGTTTTGTTTTTGCTGATCCTGGGGCTTGAATTTTGGGCCTGGGCACTGTCCCTGAGCTCCTTTTTGCTCAAGGCTAGCACTCTACCACTTGAGCAGCCACAGTACTTTTGGCTTATTTGGTGGTTAATTGGACATAAAAATCTCTCAGACTTCCCTGCCCTAGCTGGCTTCAAACTGTGATCCACAATGTTGTTTCCTGAGTAGCTAGGATTACAGACATGAGCCAACAATGCCCAGCCATTGTTTTTTTCTTTATAAAGACATTGTATGAAAGGAAATGTACTCATTACCTGACTCATGTAAATGTAATCCCTCTGTACATCACCTCTATAATAACAATAAAGTACATTAATTTAAAAAAATAATAAGGTCTTCAGCTGGGTGCCAGTGGCTCATGCCTATAATCCTAGCTACTCAGGCGGCTGAGATCTAAGGATAGTGATTCAAAGCCAGCCCAAGTTGGAAAGTACTTGAGACTCTTATCTTTAATTATCAAAAAAGCCAGAACTAAAGAGCACTAGCACTAAGCAATAAAACTAAGGGACAGCATCCAAAACCTGAGTTCAAGCACCATTAGCTGAGAGAAAGTTAAAAGCAAGTTGTTGGTGATGACAACAAGATCGCTCAGAGAAAAAAAAAATTAGCCGGTGCCAATGCCTTAAACCTGTAATGCTAGCTGCTCAGGAGGCTGCCATCTGAGGATCATGGTTCAAAGTCAGCTGGGGCAAGCAGGTCTGTGAGACTCTCATCTCCAATAAACCACCAGAAAACCAGAAGCGTTATAGCTCAAGTGGTAGAGCACTAGCCTTGAGCTGAAGAGCTAAGGGACAGCGCCCAGGCTCTGAGTTCAAGTCCGATGACTAACAAAAAATAAAAAATAAAAAGCAAAAGGCCCAAGGTAGGCCTTGATATCAAGCTAAAGATTTGTTGAATTTATTCCTAAAGTCAAAGGAAAGGAGTCATTAACTAAAGGGGCAGAGGCCCTGCAGCAGTTAGGACAAAAAAGGAAACAGGAACACCCTGACCTCCTGAGGACTCCAGGAGGGGAAGCCAAAGGGGGAACAGGGGGAGAGGCAGAGCATAGGCCTCCTTCAGTAGAGGAAACTTAAAAAGAAATATGAAGCCAGACACGGTGGTACATACCTTTAATCTAGGGACTGAGACAGGAGAATTGTAAATTGAGGCTAGCATGAATGGCTACCACAAAAACAAGCAACTGCTGTCACATAATAATGATACATTTTGGGTCTGGGAAGGTGGCTCAGTGGTAGAGTGTTTGCCTTGCATGCCTGAGGCCCTTTGTTCGATTCCTCGCACCACATAAGCAGAAAAAGCTGGAAGTGGCGCTGTGGCTCAAGTGGTAGAGTGCTAGCCTTGAGCTGTAGATCTGAGGGACAGCGCCCAGGCCCAGAGTTCAGGCCCCATGACTGACCAAAACAAACAACAACAGCAAAAAAACAAACAAAAAACCCTCATTAATTCCCTTCTCCCATACTCATAAAGCATTTACAGAAGCCAGGTACTGGTGGCTCATGTCTGTAATCCTAGCTACCAGCAAGCTGAGATTTGAGGATCACAGTTCAAAGCCAACCCAGATAGAAAAGCCCCTGTGAAATCAAAACAACATTGAGAGTCCACCTAACCCCAGTTAGAATGGCCATAGTCAAGATAATCAACAGACGCTGGAGGGGATGTGGCCAAAAGGGAACCCTACTGCATTGTTGGTAGGAGTGTAAACTTGTTCATCCACTTTGGAAAGCAGTGTAGAGGTTCCCTAAAAGACTACACATAGAGCTCCCCTATGACCCAGCAATCCCACTTTTGGGTATTTACCCAAACGATCACAAACAAGGCCATACTAAAGCTACTAGCACAAGTATGTTTATCACAGCATTGTTTACCATAGCTAAGATATGGAACCAACCCAAATGCCCCTCAGTAGATGAATGGATCAATAAAATGTGATATATAATGGAATTTTATGCTTTTATCAGAAAGAATGACACCCCCCCCATTTGATTTGTTAGGAAATGGAAAGACTTGGAAAAAATCATATTAAGTGAAGTAAGCCATACCCAAAGAAACATAGGTCCCATGCTTTCCCTTATTTGCAATAACCAGTATATGTCTAGGATAATATTACCAGACAAGTAGAAAAGGTCAAAAGCTATGTACATATGACCATATAAGATGATGCTAAGTGAAATGAACCCCAAGATAGGGACATAAGAGGTTTTTTTTTCTTTGTTGCTGTTGTTTTTAATGTACTATGTGATTTTTTTTGTTTCTTTTGTATGTTTCCCCCATGGCATAACCCCTGTTGTCACTGTATTTGATTCCCATGTCCTGCATCTTGTATATACATTTTTCTAATTTGGGGAGGGGAAGGGATTAAACTGCTGAAACAAGGACACAGGATGACTCATTGCAACAATGAGAATTACAAGATGAACTTTACTACTTGGGTGGGGTTGGGAAGGAGAAGTTGGGGAGGTGGAGAGGGAAGGGATGGTAGGGCAAAAACAAAGGAGGAGGTAACAATGCTCGATAAGAAATATACTCATTACCTTACTCGTGTAACTGTAACCCCTTTGTATAGTATCTTTACAAATAAAAAAAATGTTGAAGGTATAAAAAAAAAAAGCCCCTGTGAGACTTATCTCCAATTAACCTCCAGAAAACCAGAAGTGGCATGGTGGTTCAAAGTGGTAGAGTACTAACCTTGAGCTGAAGAGCTCATGGACAGCAGCTAGGCCCAGAGCTCAAGCGTATGATGGACAAAAGAAAAACAAAAGAAGAAGGAAAGAAAGAAAAGAAAAGAAAAAGAAAAAGCATTTACAGGAACAGATACCTAAGTAGTACATAGTTTTCAAACACTTTTTTCACTTGTGGTAGTGCAGGTCCTGTCTAGATGACAACCAGGTCCAAGGAGTATATTCAAGGTTACTTGGAAGGACCCACACTTGCAAACAAAAGTACTTTATCTGTTAAGCCAAAACCTGATCTCAGTATGGGTGTGGTTTGATGGAAACACCCTTGCTTAACCTGAGCAAGACCCCAAAGTGCAGGATTCAGTTCTCTATGCCACAAGAAAATAAAACTACTTAAAAAATAGTGATAGTTGGGGCTGGGAAGGTGGCTCAGTGGTAGAGCACTTGCCTTGCATGCATGAGGCCCTGGGTTCGATTCCTCAGCACCACATAAACAAAAAGAAAAAAGCCGGAAGTGGCGCTGTGGCTCAAGTGGTAGAGCGCTAGCCTTGAGCTGAAGAGCTGAGGGACAGCGCCCAGGCCCAGAGTTCAGGCCCCACGACTGCATCCCCCCGAAAAAAAATAATGATAGTAAATAATTGGATTAAAGTTGATAGTTAGGAACTCTCCCTTTGGTATGGCTACTCAGTTCAAGATGACCCTCTGCGAGCTAGGGGACAAATTTCCAGTGCCTATTATCTAATCAAACAGGGCCTAACCCATCCCCACCCCATCCCTGCCTTGGTGGGCTGGGTGATTATCTAGTATAGAAATCAACTTGAACTTTTGTTTTTTTGCTTTTATTTTTGGTGCTTGTATGGACTTGAATCTGGACATAGAAGCTGCCCCTGAGCCTTTTTGTTCCAAGCTAGTGCTCACTACTTGAACCTAGTTAAACTTCTGGCTTTTTTCTTTTTTGCCAGTCCTGGGACTTGAGCTCAGGGCCTGAGCATTGTCCCTAAGCTTCTTTTGCTCAAGGCTAGCACTTTGCCACTTGAGCCACAGCACCACTTCTGTGTATGTGGTACTGAGATATCAAACCCAGGGTTTTATGCATGCTAGGCAAGCACTCTACCACTAAGCCACATTCCCAGCCTCTACTTCTGGCTTTTTGATGGTTAATTGGCGATAAGAGTTTCATAGACTTTCTTGCCCAGGCTTGCTAGGATTATAGGCATGAGCCTCTAGTGCCTGGCCATCTTGAACATTCCTCACAGGTGCAGCTCTATATCTGAGGCTTACTGGATCGATTTCCTCCACAAAACATGATCTCTTTCAATAGGATCCCCTGGTTCCCTGCTTTGAACTGCATTAGCA
This sequence comes from Dipodomys merriami, assembly GCF_024711535.1. Classification (NCBI taxonomy): domain Eukaryota; kingdom Metazoa; phylum Chordata; class Mammalia; order Rodentia; family Heteromyidae; genus Dipodomys; species Dipodomys merriami. The sequence continues at coordinate 33,892,515 of NW_027206512.1, read as the reverse complement.
GCCCTATTCTAGAAGGCAATGCCAACTCCTATTAATTTATTCTGTACTTTACACTACATTGAGGCCTTTTACTTTTTTTTTTTTTGGTCGGTCTTGGGGCTTGAACTCTGGGCCTGGGAACTATCCCTCAGCTCTTCAGCTAAAGGCGAGCACTGTACCATTTGAGCCACAGTGCCACCTCCGGTTTTCCGAGTGGTTTATTGGATACTCTCATGGACTTCCCTGCTTTGGCTGGCTTTGAGCCATGATCCTCAGATCTTAGCCTCCTGAGTAGCTAGGATTACGGGCGTGAGCCACCAGCACCCAGCTTCTCGTGTGTGTGTGTGTGTGTGTGTGTGTGTGTGTGTGTGTGTGTGTGTGTGTTTTGTAGGGCTTGAACTCAGGGCCTGGGCACTGTCCCTGAGCCTTTTTGTGTTCACGAGTGTGCTTTGCCAGGCGCCAGTGCCTCACGCCTGTAATCCTAGCGTACTCAGGAGGCTGAGATCTGAGGATCACGGTTCAAAGTCAGCCCAGGCAGGAAAGTCCATGAGACTTTTTTTTTTTTTTTTTTTTTTTTTTTGGGTCCGGTCGTGGGGCCTGAACTCTGGGCCTGGGCGCTGTCCTTCAGCTCTTCAGCTCAAGGCTAGCACTCTACCACTTGAGCCACAGCGCCACTTCTGGCTTTTTTCTTTTTGCTTATGTGGGGCTGAGGAATCGAACCCAGGGCCTCGAGCATGCAAGGCAAGCGCTCTACCACTGAGCCACCTTCCCAGCCCCGAGACTTTTTTTTTTTTTTTTTTGCCCGTCATGGGGCCTGAACTCTGGGCCTGGGCATTGTCCCTCAGCTCTTCAACTCAAGGCTAGCGCTCTACTACTGGAGCCACAGCGCCACTTCCAGCTTTTTCTGCTTATGTGGTGCTGAGGAATCGAACCCAGGGCCTCATGCATGCAAGGCAAGCACTCTACCACTGAGCCACCTTCCCAGCGCTGCCCCCCCCCCATGAGACTTTTTTTTTTTTATCTCCAATAAACCTTCAGAAAACCGGGAAGTGGCACTGTGGCTCAAGTGGTAGAGTGCTAGCCTTGAGCTGAAGAGCTGAGGGGCAGTGCCGAGGCCCAGAATTCAAGCCCCACTACTGACCAAAAAAAAAAAAAAGAGACAGAGAGAGACTAGTGATGTACAACTTGAGCCACAGCCCACTTCCAGTGTTTGAGTGGTTAATTGGAGATAAAAGTCTCATGGGGACTTTTTCTGCATGGGCTGGTTTTGAACCATGATCTTCAGATCTCAGTCTCCTGAGTAGCTAGGATTATAGGCATGAGCCACTGGCATCTGGTAAGTCCTTTTTTTTTTAATCCCTAAGGCCTAATAGAGATCTAGTCATTTTTTCAAAATATTGATTCATGTGTCTATTCTGGGTCATGTACTATGTTAGGTATAATGAACAAAAACGGTAAAAAGTGATGCTATAAAATTGGCTCCACTATGGATTGGGAATGTGGCTTAGTAGTAAAGTGCTTGCCTAGCATGCATGAAGCCCTGGGTTCAATTCCTCAGTACCACTTAAACAGAGAAAGCCAAAAGTAGCACTGTGGCTCAAGTGATAGCCTTGAGCAAAGGAAGCTCAGGACAGTGCCTTGAGTTCAAGTCCCAGGACTGGCAAAATAATAATAATAATAATAATAATAATAATAATAATAATAATAATAATAGGTTCCACTAATTGAGAATCATTAAGTACTCAAGTAACTGGAAAAGCTGTGACAGCCCTTGACTGTAATCTTAGCTATACAGGAGGCTGAGATCTTAGAATCATGGTTCAAAGTCAGCCCAGATAGAAAAGTCCCTGTGAGACTCTTCAATTAACCACTAGAAAATTGGAAGTTGAAGATTAGTGAGATAATGGTGGCTTAAGAAGTATGTGTTTAAGCGCAGGGCACTGGTGGCTCATGCCTATAATCCTAGCTACTCAGGAGGCTGAGATCTGAAGCTTGCGGTTCAAAGCCAGCCGGGGCAGGAAAGTCCATAAAAATAGCACCATTATAACTTATTCACAGCAGAGCGAGGACTGCCAGTTATGCATTTTGTTTTGTTTATTTATTCATTTATTTTCTTGCAGTGCTAAGGATCAGATCTAGGGCCTTCCAAGCATTCTACCACTCAGCTACCATGTTTTCTGTTTTTGAGTACTGCGGATTGAATTCAGGGCCACTTGCTCAATACACTTGCATTTTTTTTCTAGATTTTTTTTTCCCTTTCTTTCTTTCTGTCTGCCAGGAGGCTTGAACTCGGCCTGGGTGCAGTCCCTGGGCTCTTCAGATCAAGGCAAGAGTGCTACCATAGCACCACTTCCCCTTGCATCTTTTTTAAATAGACTTCCTTATCTAATTCAACTATTATTTAGTGCTTTCTGTCTCTCCTCCTCTCTCCCCTGACCTCTTGCATATCTAGGACTATGGGATTATTTATTGGCTCCCAACTTAGTTTTTTAATTTAGAGGAAAGGGAGTAAGAGAGGGAGGGAGGAAGGGAGGAAGGGAAGAAGGGAGGAAGGAAAGAAGGAAGGGAGGGAGGGAGGGAGGGAGGAAGGAAGGAAGGAAGGAAGGAAGGAAGGAAGGAAGGAAGGAAGGAAGGAAGGAAGGAAGGAAAGAAAGAAGGAAGGGAGGGAGGGAGGAAGGGAGGGAATATGAAAACCAAAGTTCATTGCATTCTTCTCCCAACTTTGATATGTTTGAAAATGTTAATAGTAAGCAGCTTTAAGAGAGGCACTGAATTAAAAGTGCTGTGAGGCAGATCAGGGCTCTGGGCAGTCTTATACAAGGTGCCCTCTGAACTCAGTGGGTTAGGAATTAGACTAGACAGCACAGTCTAGCAGTCTGAAGTCAATCCAGATAACCCAACAACTTGGCATTTGCCTGAGGCAAGTCACAAAGCTTCTTTGGCTGTTCTATAAAAAACATGGAGAATATGGTGGGACCCTAGAGAGCTGCTGTGATGGGAAGGCCCGTCCACCCATATTCCCTCATCCATGGATGTTACTTGGTTTTTGGCCTTTCCCTTGAAACTTGAGTAATTAATGTCATCCCAGCAGAACCACCATTAGTGACACTTTTTTTGTTTTAACTATTTCTTTTAAAAAAATATTGCTTGGCAAGGACAAAAAATACAAATGTTTCAGGGTAAGGAAATGTAGAAAATAGCCCTGCATGGGCTGGGAAGGTGTCTCAGTGGTGGAGTACTTGCCTCACATGCATGAGGCCCTAGATTCCATTCCTCAACACCACATAAACAGAAAAAGCTGGATGTGGCGCTGTGGCTCAAGTGGTAGAGCATTAGCCTTGAGCTAAAGAGCTGAGGGACAGTGCTCAGGCCTAGAGTTCAAGCCCCACCATCCACCAAAAAAAAAAAAAAAGAAAGAAAGAAAGAAAAAAGAGCCCTGTATATATGGTATTTTTCCTCCCTGTATGACTAAGGATATTAACTAGATGGAAAAGGTACTTTGATGACCAACCCTTCTTGCTCACATTTCCACACAAACTCTTTGCATACAAAGGAAAATATAACCACCAGTAAATATTTATTTATTTATTTATTTTGGGTCCGGTCGTGGGGCCTGAACTCTGGGCCTGGGCGCTGTCCCTCAGCTCTTCAGCTCAAGGCTAGCGCTCTACCACTTGAGCCACAGTGCCACTTCCGGCTTTTTTCTTTTTGCTTACATGGTGCTGAGGAATTGAACCCAGGGCCTCATGCATGCAAGGCAAGCGCTCTACCACTGAGCCACCTTCCCAGCCCCACCACCAGTAAATAATACACCAGTGTGTTCATAGTTTATAAGTGTATATACTATATATGTTGAGAAATCATGCAAAATCACTGCTTTTATGTGGATATTCAGTCTGTTTAGGCCTACTGACAATAAAATGTAATATCTTAAAAAATACTGCTTGGAAACATAAAAAATATTATCTTACTAAGAACTTTATGACACTGAACCTCAGTCATATTCTTCCCTACTCCCATTCACATGAACAAAAGGCAATCATGGTCAAGCTGTTTCTTTTACATATATACCTTCAACTTTTTCATATATATTGATTTTTTTAGTCATTGCCTATTATCTTTTTGTTTTGGTAGATTTGTATTTTTTTTCATGTCATACCCCATCTTCTCAGTATAATAATATAACAACTTTTGCCTAAATCAAGTTAATGCTTCCATTATTACACAAAATAAGTTTTGTTCATACAAAAGCCAAACTGTATACTCTAAACATGACATTGCTTTTATAATTTTTTTTGCTTTTCATATTAAAATCCTTGCTTATAGAATTTATTTACTTATAGAACTTACTATGGTCCAGTCATCATTTTGTCCACATTTTTATGTAATAGTATTATTTTCCAAATGGTCAAAAATATCAGATACTCTACCAATTATTTTGGAAATTGTGATAGTTAATTTTATTTGTCTAGGTGTCCTGAGTGTTGGTCAAACATTCTTAATGTTTCTGTGAAGATGCTTTTGATAAAATTAATGTTTAAATCTCATAAAGCAGATTGCTCTCCATTAAATAGGAAGGTCCCATCTAGTTACTTAAGAACATGAACAAGGGCTGGGAAGGTGGCTCAGTGGTAGAGTGCTTGCCTTGTATGCCTGAGGCCCTGGGTTTGATTCCTCAGCACCACATAAGCAAAAAGCAAAAAGCTGTAAGTGGCACTGTGGCTCAAGTGGTAGAGCACTAGCCTTGAGCTGAAGAGCTGAGTGACAGCGCCTGGGCCCAGAGTTCAGGCCCCACAACTGGACACCCCCCCCCAAAAAAAAAAGAAAAAAAAAGAACATGAACAAAACAGTAGCTTTCTCCAACAGATAGCCTTCAGACTCTCCTGAGATTGATCCTTCTGAACAATCATTCTGAAATTGCCTCATCTGTTCTCTTTTGTTTCCAGCCTACAGCTCATCCATACAAATTTGGACTTGTCAAACTTCTGTATTAATCAAGTTTTTATCACTATAATACATACCTAAGACAATCAAATTATAAACAGAAAAAAATATTGCTTGGACTGGGAATGGTGATAAGGTACCTGCCTAGCATGCATGAAACCCTGGATTCAATTCCGCAGTACCACATAAACAGAAAAAGCTGGAAGTGGCGCTGTGGCTCAAGTGGTAGAGTGCTAACATTGAGCAGAAGCAGCTTAGGGACAGCACCTAGCCCCTGATTTCAAGCTGGAGGATTGGCAAAAAAAAAAAAAAAAAAAAAAAAAAAAAAAAACAACCAACCAAAAAAATTACACACACACTCACACATACACCTATTGCTTATCTTACAATCTTACAGTCTTAGAAGACCCACAGTAAAGATAACAGCCTCTATTTACTGCAACAATTACTTGGAAGGCAAATCAAGGTGGTATAATCCTCTCTGCTGTCAGTCTGAAGTCTTTAGGTCTAGTTGGCTGGTGGTAGCCCTTAAGAGGGTTAGTGGAAGCTCTGTTTCTGTTTCTCTCCGTTATAGAGTTGAAGATACAACTGTAGAGTTTGCCCATGTTAAGCATAACAGGGATTTAGAAGCTGCTCTTGATGAAAAGCACGGATTCCTCATTTTGGCTGCACATGTCCAAAGGGTAACTTTTATCTGTGTTCTTTTCTCTCCCATCAGGTCACCTTACAGCCATCTTGGCACCCGGGAAGGGCAAAACTATTGGGTAAACACTTCACTGGAGTCAAAGCTACCCAATGCCAGGCAACAAGGACCTTTGGGTATGTGCTTACACGCTTGCTAGTACTAGGATGTGAACTCAGGGCCTTGTGCCCTTTTTTTTTGGTCAGTCCTGGGTCTTGAACTCAGGGCTTTAACACTGTTCCTGACCTTCTTTTGTTCAAGGCTAGTACTCTACCACTTCAGCCACAGCACTATGTCCAGCATTTTCTGTTTATAGGAGACTGAGGAATCAAACCCATGCCTTCATGCATGCTAAGCAAGCACGCTACCACTAAGCCACATTCCCAGCCCCTCAAGTTTCTTTTGCTCAAGGCTAATACTATATTACTTGAGCCACAGTGCCACTTGCAGCTTTTTCTGAGTGGTTTATCAGATATATAGAGTCTTGTGGACTTTGTAAGGGATGGCTTCAAACTGTGATCCTCAGATTTCAGTCTCCTTAATAGCTAGGATTATGGGTATCAGCCACCAGCACCCAGCACTTGTTTGTTTTTGTTCTGGCTCTGGGGCTTGAACTCCAGGCCTGAGTGCTGAACCTGAATGGTTTTATTGTTGTTTTTCCTCAAGGCTAGTGCTCTATCATTTAAGCCATAGCTCCACTTTGCTTTTTGGTGGTCAATTGGAGATCAGAATCTCATAGGTATTCCTGCCTGGGCTGGCTTAGAACCATGATGCTTAGATCACAGCCTCCTGAGTAGCTAGGATTACAGGCTTGAGCCACCAGGGGCTGGTGAGACTTGTGCTCTTGCTTGGCATTTTTGTTGTTGTTGTTCATGGATAATACTTAAGCCATGCCTTTACTTCTCACATTTTGCTGCTCAATTGACGATGAAAATCTCATAGACTTGTTTTCTCTGAGTTGGCTTCAAACCGTGACCCTCAGATCTCTCAAACCTCCCTAGTATCTAGGATTACAGATATAATCCATTGGTTCCTGGCTCCAAATTCTTTCAGGTAAATTACTACATGGCACTTTATTTGTTTATTTGTTTATTTTTATTTTTGGCTCCGTCATGGGGCCTGAACTCTGGGCTTGGGCGCTGTCCCTCAGCTTTTCAGCTCAAGGCTAGTGCTCTACCACTTGAGCCACAGCACCATGTCTGGCTTTTTTTTTCTGCTTATGTGGTGCTAAGGAATCGAACCCAGGGCCTCATGCTTGCAAGGCAAGTGCTCTACCACTGAGCCACCTTCCCAGCCCAGTACTTTACTTTTTTGGCCAGGCCCTAGGGCTTGAATTCAGGGCCTGGGCACTGTCCCTAAGCTTCTTTTACTCAAGGCTAGAACTCTACCACTTGAGCCACAGCACTACTTCTGGCCTTTTCGGTTTATGTGGTATTGAGGAATCGAATCCAGGGCTACATGCATGCTAGGAAAGCACTATACCACTAAGCCACATTTCCCCCACATGGTACTTTTTTTGGGGGGGTGGGGGGAGTCCAGTTGTGGGGTCTGAACTCTGGGCCTGGGCGCTGTCCCTCAGCTCTTCAGCTCAAGGCAAGCGCTCTACCACTGAGCCACCTTCCCAGCCCCGCCACGTGGTACTTTCATAATGAGAACACTTTTTTTTTTTTTTTTCTTTTTCTTTTTGGTCTGAACTCTGGGCCTGGGCGCTGTCCCTCAGCTCTTCAGCTCAAGGCTAGCGCTCTACCACTTGAGCCACAGCGCCACTTCCGGCTTTTTTCTTTTTGTTTATGTGGTGCTGAGGAATCGAACCCAGGGCCTCAGGCATGCAAGGCAAGCGCTCTACCACTGAGCCACCTTCCCAGCCCATGAGAACACTTCTAATGGGAAAAAAAGGATGAGTACAAGCTGAGTCCTAAAGGAGGAACTGGAGCTTCAGCTCAAGTGGTAAAGTGTTAGCCTTAAGCACAAAAGCTTAGGAACAGTATTCAAGCCCTGAGTTCAAGCCCCAGAGCCAGCACAAAAACAAAACAGTGTTGGCACTGGTGGTTCGTGCCTGTAATCCTAGCCACTAAGGAGGCTGAGATTTGTGGATTGCAGTTTGAAGCCAGCTCAGGCAAGAAAGTCCATGAGACTCTTATCTCCAATAAATTCAAGCTCCAGGATATTCTCTCTTTCTCTCTCTCTCTCTCTCTCTCTCCCTCCCCCCCTCTCTCTCTCCCTCCCCTCTCTCTCTCTTTCTCTCTCTCTGTCACACACACTCTGTCTCTCTCTCACACACACATACTATGTCAGTATCATTTATGCCTGTAATCCCAGCACTGAGAAGTCTGAAAAAGGAAAATAGCATGTAGTAGACCTGCCTGAGCTACACAGAAAGACCTGGTCTCAACACAAATAGGAAACACCCTAGATGTTTAAGCAGATGAGAATTTAGGTTACACTGGTACTAGTCTAGCCTCTTCATTTTGAAGACAAAGCTCATGTGATTTCTCTTAAGCAATGGAGCCAAGTGTTACTCTGAGTTTATCTGAGAAGACATTGCTGAATGTCTTCCTCACCCTAATCTTGTTTAATCTTTAAAGACTGGATGCCAGAAGTTCCTCTGTAGGTGGGCTGGCCAAAACCAGTTGAGTCTAAGACACAGTGACTGACTCTCAGACCACCTCTAAAGTCATTATAATGATATCTGTAGGATAAATGACACTCAGCTCTGAGACCAGGGGCTCCAAATACACATAATAGGATCAAAGGATGAGCAGCTCTGAAGTCCAGGAAAATCCTCACCTATTCACAGAAAGCAAGAGGATATCCTTTCCTTCATTGGCTTGTCCTCTTATGTGCCTGCATGCCCACACACGTGTGTGTTTGTGTGTGTATGTGTAACTAGGATTACAGGCCTGAGCCATCAACATTTGGCTCTTATTTTTTTCCCTTGGTTTCTGTACTCTCAGCCTCCAAGGATTGAGTTAAGTCTCCTTCATTGCTAGGTGATGCTTGAGCTTGATAGTGACTCCACAATTCAGAGAAAGAAAAGCACTCAGTTTGAGGCACAGACTTGTGACTGGAGACATCAGCCTCCAGCCTCCCTGGCCAGTGCTCTTTCTGTAATTTCTACGGAAAATTTTGGGTCTCTCCTTCCCCCCCCCCCCCCCCCAGCTGTACTGAGGTTTAAACTCAAGGCTTCAAGCTTGCTAGGCAGGCACTCTACCACTTGAGCCATACTCCCATCTAACATAGATATATTTGATTATTTGACACAGGATCTTGCTTGTAACATAGGCTGGCCTCCAACTCAATATGTTGCTGACTCAGCCTGATGTGATATAGGCATATACCATCATATCAAACAATATTTTAAATTGTTTAACTCTTTTGTTTGTTGTTTTTTCTTGTCAGTTGTGGGGCTTGAATTCTGGGCCTGGGCACTGTCCCTCAGCTCTAGGCTAGCGCTCTACCACTTGAGCCACAGTGCCACTTCTTGTTTTCTGGTGGTTAATTGGAGATAAAAGTCTCATGCGCCGGGCGCTGGTGGCTCACGCCTGTAATCCTAGCTACTCAGGAGGCTGAGATCTGAGGATCGCAGTTCAAAGCCAGCCCGGGCAGGAGAGACCGTGAGACTCCTATCTCCAATAAACCACCAGAAAACCGGAAGTGGCGCTGTAGCTCTAGTGGTAGAGCGCTTGCCTTGAGCTGAATTGCTGAGGGACAGCACCTAGGCCCAGAGTTCAAGTCCCACGACCGACAAAAAAAAAAAAAAAAAAAAAGTCTCATGGACTTTCCTTTCCCGGGCTGGTTTTGAATGGTGACCCTCAGATCTCAGCCTCCTGAGAGGCTAGAATACAGGTGTGAGCCACTGGCGCCTGGCTAATTGTTTAACTTTTAGCCAAATAAATCATAGAAATTGTGGATAGGAAAAATTTCAGAAACCCAGGTCTTCTCTGGCAGAACCAGTGACTTGGGGAGGAGACAGGAACTATTTCCTGGAAATATAGACATAGGAAAAAGGCCCAAACTTTACTCCTTCAAAGATCAATGTTTTCTCTTTGGTGATAGTTAAGGGCAGGCAGAAATCTTTCATCATCAGGATGAAAATGTTATACCTCAAGTTATTTTTGTTTTTTGTTTTGTCAGTTATGGGGCTTGAACTCTGGGCCTGAATATTGTCTCTGAGCATTTCAGCTCAAGGCGAACGCTCTACTACTTGAGCCACAGCACCACTTCCAGTTTTCTGGTGGTTTATTGGAGATAAGAGTTTCATGGACTTTCTTGCTTGGGCTGGCTTTGAACCATGATCTTCAGATCTCAGCCTCTTGAGTAGCTAGGATTACAGAGGTGAGCCACCAACACCCTGCAACCCCAACTTTGAAATAACACAAATCTTGAGTCACACTAATATTTATCTTTTTTGGGGGGGGGTTCGGTCGTGGGGCCTGAACTCTGGGCCTGGACGCTGTCCCTCAGCTCTTCAGCTCAAGGCTAGCACTCTACCACTTGAGCCACAGCTCCACTTCCCGGCTTTTTTCTTTTTGCTTATGTGGTGCTGAGGAATAGAACCCAGGGCCTCAGGCATGCAAGACAAGCGCTTTACCACTGAGCCACCTTCCCAGGCCCTCACATTAATATTTATTTATTTATTTATTTTTTTTGGTCGGTAGTGGGACTTGAACTCTGGGCCTGGGCGCTGTCCCTCAGCTCTTCAGCTCAAGGCGAACGCTCTACCACTTGAGCTACAGCGCCACTTCCGGGTTTCTTGTGGTTTATTGGAGATAGGAGTCTCACGGTCTCTCCTGCCCCGGCTGGCTTTGAACTGCGATCCTCAGATCTCAGCCTCCTGAGTAGCTAGGATTACAGGCGTGAGCCACCAGCGCCCGGCTCACATTAATATTTAAAGCAAATTATTAACCTTCAATGTAACATTGAAGTGGTTTAACTAAAATTAAGCTCTTTTCTAAAAAAAGAAAAAGAAAAAGAAAGTTTAGCCAGGAGCCTGTGTCTCACATCTGTAAACCTAGCTACTGAAGACATTGAGATTTGAACATCATAGTTCCAAGCCAGCCCAGGTAGGAAAATCCATAGACTTACCTCTAATTAACCAAAAAGCTGGAAGTGGAACCATGGCCCAAGTTGTAGAACATTTGCCTTGAGCAAAAAAAGCTCAGTGAAAACATCTAGGCCCTGACTCAGGACTGGCAAAAAAAAAAAAAAAGGTTAGAAATAAAAAGCACATGGAAACCTCAAAAGCAGTTTTAACCAAACTTTTAAAATCTCTAGAGAAAAGAAATACAATGAAGACTATATGATAATTAAAAAATTAAAAACTTGAATTGTAGGAAAGAATCCATATTTTGGAACTTACTCAAATTTCAAAGTTTTGTCTTGAGATCTTAAATTTTGAATTCAGTATTGTAGAGCAAAATTGAAAAGCAATTAGGAATTCAAGTTTATAGCACCAACTTCCTTCCCAAGGAAATCTATTGATTTGTAATTTGGCCCTGAATGTGACCTGTGCCCTTCCTGTCATGACGATTTGGGTCACTCAGTCTACAACAAATGCAGCTGCTCATTTGCCATTCTTTTATTTGCATGACAATGTGTGGGAATAGATTCACAATTAATAAAACATTTCCAGTAAGCAGTCAGACTAAGGAAGTGAAGAACATTCCTCTAGTAAGTGTAAAAAGAAATGTTTCATTTTTGCCTTATTGTAGACAAAAGAAAACTTCATGTCTTTCACAATTTTGGTAAAGGCCCAAACTGTACATTTGGCTATTGTGTGTAAAAAAAGTTATATAGACTCAAACTAGTATTTAGTTAAGAACAACAACAACAAAGAGGCTGGGAATGAATGTGGCTTAGTGGGAGAGGGCTTGCCGAGCATGCACAAAGCCCTGGGTTTGATTCCTTAGTACCACATAAACAGAAAAAACTGGTAGTGGCATTGTGGCTCAAGTGGTAGAGTGCTTGAACAAAAGAAGTAGGGAAGTGCTCAGGCCCTGAGTTCAAGCCTCAGGACTGTCTCTCTCTCTCTCTCACACACACACACACACACACTATATATATATATATATATATATATATATATATATATATATATATATATATATATATATATATAAAATTTATATATATATATAATTTATATATATATATATATATATATATAAATTTGTTCAGTTTTTTTTGGGGGGGGGTGTCCAGTCGTGGGGCCTGAACTCTGGGCCTGGGTGCTGTCCCTCAGCTCAAGGCTAGCACTCTACCACTTGATCCACAGCGCCACTTCCGGCTTTTTTTCTTTTTGCTCAGGCATGGAAGGCAAGCGCTCTACCACTGAGACACCTTCCCAGCCCAATTTGTTCAGTTTGTATTAGGCCTAGAGTAGCTTCTTCTCATCCTCACTTTTTTTCTCTTTCTTTTACTTTCGTTTATTCCTTTGTTTTCTCACTTCAATGAGAAGGAATGCTTTGCAAATTCAGTTACTGGGAGGTCAGGTAGTACAATGAAGTCACCACCTAGGGTAGTGTTATAATTCCAGCATTTAGGAGGTTAAGGCAGGTGGGAGGATCATGTGTTGGAGGCCAGCCTGGTCTTCACGGACTTTATGTAAAATTAAAAAATATGAAAAACAAACAAAAAAAGTCACTGAGAGCTTTGGTGGGCATGTGCCTTAAGGCCTTCATTCCATGTGTGTGTGTGTGTGTGTGTGTGTGTGTGTGTGTGTGTGTGTGTGTGTGTGTGTGTGTGTGTGTGTGTGTGTGTGTGTGTGTGTGTGTGTGTGTGTGTGTGTGTGTGTGTGCCGGTCATGGGGCCTGAACTCTGGGCCAGGGCGCTGTCCCTCAGCTCTTCAGCTCAAGGCTAGTGCTCGAGCCAGAGTGACACTTCCGGCTTTTTCTGCTAATGTGGTGCTGAGAAATCGAACCCAGGGCTTCATGCATACAAAGCAAGCACTCTACCACTGAACCACCTTCTCTGCCTAGTCCTGGGACTTTTAACTCAGGGCCTGAGCTCTGCCTCTGGGATGTTTTTCCCTCCTTCTCCCCACCCCCTTCCTTTATTTTTTCTCAAAGCTAGCACTCTACCACTTGAGCTACACCTCCATTTTCATGGACTTTCCTGCCCTGGATGGTTTTGAACTTTGGTCCTCACATCTCAGCATCTAGAGCACCTAAGATTACAGGCATAAACCACCAGCACCTGCCTTTTTTTTTGCAGTTCTGGGGCTTGAACTGAGGGTCTGGGCACTGTCCCTAGCTTCTTTTGCTCAACGCTAGCACTCTATGTACCACTAGAGCCACAATGCCACTTCTAGCTTTTTCTGTGTATGTGGTACTAAGGAATCGAACCCAGTCCTTCATGTATGCTAGTCAAGAACTCTACCACCAAGCCACATTCCTTTTTTTTTAAGCCCATACTGGGGCTTGAACTTGGGACCTATGCATTGTTCGTTAGGCTTTTTACTCAAGGCTGGCATTCTATCATTGGAGCCACAGATCCACTTTGGGCTTTTTTTTTTTTTTTTTTTTTTTTTTTTTTTTTTTTTTTGTGGCTAGTTGGAAATAAGAGTTTACAGACTTTCCTTCTCTAGCCCAACTTCCAACCGCAATCCTCAGATTTCTGCCTCCTGAGTTCCTGGGATTACAGGTATGAGCTTTAGTCCTAGGTTTGCAACCCTATTTTAGGATGATATCCAAGGCAGGCTAAGAGGGTATTTCAGGTGAAAACAATGAAATCTTTGATTCCTTTCACCCTGTTAATTACTATATGCCAGGCCAGGTATCAAGCATGGTTACGCTGCTTTAAGACATAGAAGTCAGTCTAGTCTCCAACATAACACTGTCCCATGCCAGCCACTACCATCTTTACCCAGAGTAATCCTGCCACCAAAATAAGGTTTTGCCGGCTCAGTAAAGCCACATCTAAGAACTTATTTTCATTTATTTTTTAAAATAAGTTATTGTGGAAATACTGTACAGAGGGGTTACAATTACACGAGCCAGGTAGCGAGTACATTTCCTATCAAGCATTGTTGCCTCCTCCTTTGTTTTTCCCCTACCATGCTTTCCCTCCCATCTCCACTAGACTTCTTTCCCAACCTCCCCCTAAATTGTAGAATTTATTTTTTTAATGAATACGTTTACTTTTTAATTTCTTTCTTTCTTTTTTTTTTGGGGGGGGGGTCCGGTCGTGGGGCCTGAACTCTGGGCCTGGGCGCTGTCCCTGAGCTCTTCAGCTCAAGGCTAGTGCTCTACCACTTGAGCCACGGTGCCACTTCTGGCTTTTTCTGTTTAGTGGTGCTGAGGAATTGAACCCAGGGCCTCATGCATGCAAGGCAAGCGCTCTACCACTGAGCCACCTTCCCAGCCCCTACTTTTTAATTTCTTTAAATAGTTGCACAAAGGGGTTCTCAATCCAGCACGTCAATTCACGTGTACAGTGGGTTTTTGTTTTTTTTTGATGCAGGGTCTCACTGTGATCCTCCGGCCTCAGCCTCCTGAGTGCTGGGATCACAAGCATGAGTCACTACCCAGGAAGCTGGCTCCTCTAATCTTCATTCTAATCTTTATTAGAATAGAATGAAACTTTATTCCAACTGTTTCCGGATACATTTTCTTCTTCAACTCCCAAGATGATTACATTTCCCCCATTGACAATTACAAGGCATTTTCCTCTAGAAGCTTAAACAACTAAGGGTAGTGATGATGGAGACTTCAATGAGCCGGCTTGCTGGTCTCAAGGACCTTTCTGCCCTTGCTGGCTTGGAACCGAGACCCTCAGATCTCAGCAGCTAGAATGGCAGGCTGGAGCCAGCGGCGCCACACGCCAGCACACTCTAGACAACTCCATTCTGCACTAAGCGCAGGGACTGAGGTTTTTTTGTTGTTGGTTTATAAAAGAAATTGAGGAAGTGTGCGGCCCCGCCCCTTTAATGACCTCAGGGCAGGCGGATTAGACGCGACTCCCTCGCTCCCACCTCCGTCGCCGCCCACCCCGGCGCGCCCCTAGCCTCGTTGGCCGCCCGACCACTCCCGGGCTTCGAGGGGCGGGGCGAACCTAGCGGTCACGCGCGCGGGCGACGGACGGAGGGGGCGTGGCCGCGAGCGCGCGCGGGCGACGGAGGGGGCGTGTCCGGCGGGCGGCGGCGGCGGCGGCAGCGGCGGCGCGGGCCGGGTGCGCGGCGCAGCGTCCTGTGCTGGAATGTGGGCTCCCGCGAGCTCGCCGCGCAACAACAGATCGAGAGTCGCCGAGGCCCGGGGCCCGAGACCCGAGTGGCGGCAGCGACGGGGACGGCAGATCGAGGGCCGGCGGCTTGAGTAGACTGTCTTCTCAGTCCTGGGCCTTCGCGGTCCTTGACGGCCCCGGCGCCTAACTTTTCTCCCCTCTCCCGAAACTCCAGCAACAAAGAAAAGTAGTCGGAGCAGGAGCGGCGGCGCAGGCCCGAGCGCCCCCGGGAGCCGAGGACGGCCGGTGAGGCGCGCGCGGGGCCGGGGGGCCGCGGGCGTGGGGAGGGCCGGGCGGCGGCGGGGAGGGGAGGGCGCGGAAGGACGCGGCGCGAGGCGCTGTCCAGGGCTGATTTGCAGATACAGAGGCTGCGGCGGGTGCTGCCGCGCCCGGCGGGGGCGGGGGGCGGGCGGAGTCGGGTTACAGCGCGGCGGGCCCGGGGACTGGGCCGGGGGGCGCCGGTGCGGAGCGGCCCGTCTCCGGGACCCCTCCTCAGCCGAGGCCCGGCCGCCGCCGCCGCCGCCTGTGCGCGGGCCGCACGCCTCTCCCGGCCGCGATCTCGGAGGCCGAGCGCGGAGCTGCTCGAGGATCCCGTCCTGAGACTGGCTCTGGCACCCGGGGGCCCCGGTCCCGCCGCTGCCCCGCGCCCCCTCCCCCAGCCCGTGCCCCCGGCCGGAAGGAGCCGAGCGGCGCGGCCGGGCGCGTTGAGTCAGCCCCGGGGCGCGGGCGGAGTCGCTCGAGGGCTGGACAGCGATTTGGGCGGCGCGGCCGACGGCGCTGGCCCAGCCTGGGCGCGCGTCCCGCCGGGCTCTGTGGGGGAGCGAAGTTCGCAAACTTCCGGGGTGCGGGGGCGGCCCGCGTGGGGCTCCCCGGGGCCCGACGCCTCGGGCGGGGGGGGCGCCGCCGAGCCTCGTCCGGGGTCCGGGGTCGGCGATCGGCGGATCTCGGACCCCTGGCCCCTCGGTAACTTTGCGCCTCTTTCTGGACGCGGGCCCGGGGAGGGGGTGGCAGGCCCGGGAAGACCCGGGGCCAGCCAGAGGTGCCCCCCTCTGTCGGCCGGCGGAGTCGGGGGGCCGGGGAGGAGCGACGCGACGGCGCGGGGCGGCTCCTTGAGCGGTGGCGAGGGCGTGCGGGGCGCGGGCCGGGCGGAGAGGAAGCGAGAGCGCCCGAGCTCCAAAGGCTGCTTTGTGCTGGGTATTTTGAGAAAATGGCCGAATGCCTATTTCAGCCCGGAATGCCGCCGCCGGGGCCGGCGCGGCGGCGGGGCTCGGAGAAATGGCGTGCTGCTCGGGGGCCCTCGGGCTGGGCTCGCCCGGTCTCACCGGGAAAACCTAGCCTCGCACGCAGGGCGGCGGCCCGGGAGGGGTGGGGGCGCCCGGGACGCGGGTGTCCGGGCGGCGGTCGGAGCCCCGGGCCGGGCGGCGGCGGGACGGCGGCCCCGCGGTCTGATGGCATTTGCTCACGCTGTTGGTGCGCGTTACTTAACGGGCTCGCGTGTGTTCGTGGGTGAAAAGCGTTGCCTTGCGTGTGCTCGGCTGTTCTGTGTTTGGCACCTTCCCCTACTTTTCTTCTTCTGATTTGCAAGAGGACACGGAGTCTGGTAGGCAGCGCCTCTTCGCCCGCGAAGTAACTTCGTTAAGACAAAACACCCAACTTGTTTTCAAGAAGGTGATCTTGTAATGGCTTCCTCTAGCCAAGTAGGCCAAGTGGAACACAATGCCGAAAGTTGCAGATTGCCCTGTGGAGCTTCAGTACGATGTAATCGCGGTGTTAGGAAAAAAAATATACACTCATTTGTGACGTTTCCAATTATGGGATTTTTAAAATTCTTGCCTTTTAAATTTGGGGTGTCATCAAAAATGGAGAGGTGAAATACTTTTCTCAGTAGTTTTATTTTGGAGGTAGTTGAGCTAGTCAAGTTCTTAAGAAATTCAACTAAATTAAACAATCATTATAGATTTTCTTCCAGACTCCTTTACCTCCTTTAGGCAAAAGAATTGTTTGTGGATTCCTAGGCTTTCTGGTTCCTACCACTAAACTTTGGAAGGACAAAAGTGGGAGGACTGTTTACTACTCTGGTATTATATTGAAAATTTCTTTTTAGTTAGCCTAAAAATGAAGATTGCCTCCTAAACCCCTGAAAAATATTTTGAGCACTTGCAAGGGCAATGATAGATCTACTTGATAATTGAATTATGTTAAAAAAGTGGTAAGATTTTTTATTTATTTATTTTTTGTTTGTTTTCTGGGTCCGGTCGTGGGGCCTGAACTCTGGGCCTGGGCGCTGTACCTCAGCTCTTCAGCTCAAGGCTAGCACTCTACCACTTGAGCCACAGCGCCATTTCCCACTTCCGGCTTTTTTCTTTTTGCTTATGTGGTGCGGAGGAATTGAACCCAGGGCCTCAGGCATGCAAGGCAAGCGCTTTACCACTGAGCCACCTTCCCAGCCCGATTTTTTATTTTTATAGATGAGGATTTGATTTGTGAGCGATTTCAGTAAAGAAAATTGAGAATTAACATCTGTCTAACTAATGTTGATACTGGGCACTGTCCCTCAGCTGTTTTGCTCAAGGCTGGCATTCTTATTACTGGAGTCACAGCTCCACTCTGGCTTTTTGGTGGTTAATTGAAGATACAAGTCTCTTGCCCTTTTCTGCCTTGGGCTAGGTTCCAATCAAGATTTATGATTTCAGCCTCTTGAGTAGGTAGGATTACAGGTGAAACCTTCCCTAGTTTGTATAATTTCTTTTTTTAAAATTTTTTGTCAGTGTGGACCTTGAACTCTGGGTCTGGGTGCTGTCCTTCAGCTCTTCAACTTAACACTAGTGCTACTTGAGCCATAGAGCCACTTCCGGCTTTTTCTGCTTATGTGGTGCTGAGGAATCCAGGGCCTCATGCTTGCAAGTCAAGCACTCTACCACTGAGCCACTTTCCCAGCCTTTTTTTTCTGTGCCTGTCCTGGGTCTTGAACTAAGGGACTAGGCATTGTCCTTGAGTTTCTTTTGCTCAAGGCTAGTGCTCTACCTTTTGAGCTATAGCTCCACTTCCTCCTTTTTGGTAATTTAGTGGAGATGAGAGTGGCATAGGGTGACTTTTGGTGGCTTTGAACTGGGATCTTCAGATTGTAGCCTCCTGAGTGTGTAGGATTGCCTGTGTGAGCTGCCAGCCCCCTGGCTTATCTATTGCTTTTGTTGTTGTTGTTGGTCGTTGGGCCTGCACCCTGGGCCCGGGATCTGTCCCTCAGCTCTTCAGCTCAAGGCTAGCACTCTACCACTTGAGCTAGAGCCACAGTGCCACTTCTGGTTTTTTATGTGATTAACTGGAGATGAGTCTCAGGGACTTTCTTGCCCAGGGTGACTTTGAACTTTGATCCTCAGATCTCAGCCTCCAGATTAGCTAGGATTATAGGCATGAGCCCCTGGGACCCATCCTATTCTGGATCTTGATCATATTCAACCTTGAGTATCCAGAGTTTGTTGTTAGTAGTTAATGAGTCTTATTGAATTTTAGAGATTGTGTTCAATAAACAGTTGTTTTTGGTCATGAGGAGCCTGAATGATGCTTTTGGTTTTCCTCTTAGAGTTGGTTTTAACAGGTGCTCTTTTGTTTGTTCTTTATTCAGAACGCAATTATGGCTACCCAAGTGATGGGCCAGTCTTCTGGAGGAGGAGGTTTGTTCACCAACAGTGGCAACATGAGCATGGCCTTAACTAACGACATGTATGACTTGCATGACCTCTCCAAAGCTGAGCTGGCTGCCCCTCAGCTTATCATGTTAGCAAACGTAGCCTTAACTGGGGAAGTCAATGGCAGCTGCTGTGATTATCTGGTTGGAGAAGAGAGACAGATGGCGGAATTGATGCCTGTTGGGGATAACAACTTTTCAGATAGTGATGGAGAAGGACTTGAGGAATCTGCTGTAATGAAAAGTGAAGCTGATGGGTTAGGAAGCATGGAACTGAGAAGTATGGAGCTTAGTGTTGCAGAACCACAGCCTGTCTTTGAGGCCTCATCAGCTGCCCCTGAAGTCTACAGCTCCACTAAAGATCTTCCTCCTGAAACAACTGGAGCAGAGGACAAATGCAAGAACTCGAAGAGCAAACCCTTTCGCTGTAAGCCATGCCAGTATGAAGCAGAATCTGAGGAGCAGTTTGTGCACCATATCAGAGTCCATAGTGCCAAGAAGTTTTTTGTGGAAGAAAGTGCAGAGAAGCAAGCCAAAGCCGGGGAATCTGGCTCTTCCACTCCAGAAGAGGGAGATTTCTCAAAGGGCCCCATTCGTTGTGACCGCTGTGGCTATAATACCAATCGATACGATCATTATACTGCACACTTGAAACACCACACTCGGGCTGGGGATAACGAGCGTGTCTACAAGTGCATCATTTGTACTTATACGACAGTAAGCGAGTATCACTGGAGGAAACACTTAAGAAACCATTTCCCAAGGAAAGTGTACACATGTGGCAAATGCAACTACTTTTCTGACAGAAAAAACAATTATGTCCAACATGTTCGGACTCATACAGGTAAGGGAAGCTTTTTAGTCCATTAAGTTCTGTTCTCACTTCTGATTTCTGGTCAGCTTTACTTAAATAGTGCTTGAAAGAGTCTAGATTCCATTACTTACTATTGTGGTGATGTTGGACCTTTTTGTGCTCCATTTTCTTCATGGAGTAGAACATACATTTGTTTGGGGGATTCAATAAAGAAATGAAACATGGGGAGCCCTGAATTATTTAAAAAAAAAAACAACCACAAGAAGCCTGGCCTTGGTGGCTCACACCTGTGATCCTAGTTACTTAGGAGGCTGAGAATTGAGGTTTGAAGGCAGTCTGGGCAGACAAATCTGAGAGACTTTTTTTTTGTTGGTTGTGGGGCTTGAACTCTGGGCTTGGGCACTGTCCCTTGAGCTCTTCAGCTCAAGGCAAGGGTTCTACTGCTTGATCCGCAACACCACTTCCAGTTTTTTAGTGGTTTATTGGAGATAAGAGTCTCGTGGTGGGGAGATGGGAAGGGATGGAAAGGGGAAACAAAGAAAGAGGCAACAATGCTTGTTAAGAAATGTACTTACCCATGTAATTGTAACTCCTCTGTACGGTATTTTCACAATAAAAAAATAAAATACAATATAAAAAAAAGTCATGGACTTTCCTGCCCAGGCCAGCTTTAACTGCGATCCTCAGATCTCAGCCTCCGGAGTAGCTAGGATTACAGGCATAAGGCTCCTGTGCCTGGCTATCTAAGAGACTCTTACTTAGAGTTAACCAGCTAAAGGCTGGAACTTCAGGTGTGACTCATGTGGTAGAGCACCAGTTACATGAGAATCTGAGCTATAGTACCAGCTCAGAAATAAGAACAGACATATCTTTTCAGTCCTGGGGATTGCACTCAGGACCTGGGAGCTGTTTTTTTTTTTTTTTTTTTCTTCTTAAGGCTAGGGCTACCACTTGAGCCAAAGCTCCAGTTCAGCTATTTTTGATGGTTAATTGAAAATCTGTCTCATTTCCCTTTTGTGTCTTTGCTGGCTTTGAACTGTGATCCTAAGATCTTAGCTTCCTTTTCTTTCCTTTTCTTTTTTTTCTTTTTTTTTTTGCCAGTCATGGTGCCTGAACTCTGGGTCTGGGTGCTGTCCCTCAGCTCTTCAGCTCAAGGCTACTGCTCTACCACTTGAGCCACAGCACCACTTCCAGCTTTTTCTGCTTATGTGGTGCTGAGGAATCGAACCCAGGGCTTCATGCATGCAAGGCAAGCACTCTACCACTGAGCCACCTTCCCAGTCCATATCTTAGCTTCCTAAGTAGGCTGGATTGCATTCACAAACCACCAGTGCCTGGCTTGTCCATAAGACATTCTACTAGTGTGCTTCCTCAAATATGTACTGTAACATCTTGCGATACTAGATAGATTGCATGTCCCAAAATTTGATGCTTTTAAGTTTGTGGATCTATGTGACAATGACTACTAACATGTATTGTAGTTTCACAGTGGAATTGAGAGCTTATTTATTTATTTATTTTGCCAGTCCTGATACTTGAACTCTGGGCATGGGCACTGTCCCTGAGCTTCTTTTTGCTCAAGGCTAACACTTTACCACTTGCCACAGCACTGCTTCTGGCTTTTTATGTTTATGTGGTACTGAGGAATCAAACCCAGGGCTTCATGTATACTAGGCAAGCACTCTACCTCTAACTCACATTCCTAGTTCCAGGAGAGCTTAGACAGACAGGAAAACCCAATGATGAATCTTACATAGTGCATTTAATAGAGCAGTCAAACTTTAAAACACTTATGGCATAGCCTCTAAGTGGAACAACTTGTCTTTCTCATCAAATCATAGAAATGTGAGAAGTTAGTTTGGAAAGAGAGTGGAATTACCACTCATCCAAGCCAGTTTCCTAAAAAAGCACATATGTGGAATACAGAATCCCTTTTCTGACAAGAAACAATTATGTTTAGCATATTCCAGTGCACATAGGTCAAAGAGGACCTATGTAATCCATAAGTACAACTCTGCCAAGAACTGAGGGTTGTTAGAGGGTGGAGCTCAACTGTAGATCACATGCCTGTGGCCCTGGGGTCTACTCCTGGAACCAAAAGGAAACATTTTGGAACTTGTAAGTATATGAAAAATTATAAAGAAAAAGGGAAATGTCATTTTTCAGGAAAATGGATGCACTTGGAGAACTTCAGTGTAATGAGCCAAATTCAAGTTAAATAGTGTGTTTTCACTCATATGTAGAAGCTAGATTTTAAGATATACATAATCATGGACATGTACATATATATATATAGATCTATATGCATAAATGTATATATGTGTTAAATATATGTATATAATGTGTTATATATAGATCACACACATAGAGCATAACTAATGATAAGACTGTAAATGGAAGGAGGATCCTGGTACTGGTGGCTCTGGCATGTAATCCTAGCTACTCAAGGGGCTGAGTTCTGACGATTGAGATTTGAAGCCAGGCTGGACAGTTTCTACTAGACTTTTTTTTTTTTTGGCCAGTCCTGGAGCTTGAACTCAGGGTCTGGGCACTGTCCCTGAGCTTCTTTGCTGGAAGCTAGCACTCTACCACTTGAGCCACAGTACCACTTCCAGCTTTTTATGTTTATGTTGTAGTGAGGAATCAAACCCAGGACTTCATGCAAGCTAGGCAAGAATTCTACCACTAAGCCACATTCTCTTAGCCCTCTATAAGACTCTTGTCTCTAGTAAGGAATGTAGCTTAGTGGTAGAGTGCTTGCCAATAGCATGCATGAAGCCCTGGGTTGGAGTCTTCAGTACCAAATTAACAGAAAAAGTCTGGCAAAAAACAAACAAAAAAAAACCCCACAAAAAACCTCTTTGTCTCTGGGCTGGGAAGATGGCTCAGTGGTAGAGTGCTTGCCTTGTATGCACGAGGCCCTAGGTTCAATTCCTCAGCACCACATAAGAAAAAGCTGGAAGTGACACTGTGGCTCAAGTGGTAGAGCTCTAGCCTAAGCTGAGGAGCTGAGGGACAGCGCCCAAGCCCAGAGTTCAGGCCAAAACAAAACAAAACAAAACAACCTTTGTCTCCATTAAGCTACCCAAAAAAACCTGGAAGTAGAGCTGTGGCTCAAGTGATAAGAGTACCAGCTAAGGGACAGAATCCAGGCCCAGAAAAACAAAAACCCTCATCAGCCAAACCTGGGATGGTAGGAGAGAGAAAAAGATGGAGGGTAAATAAGTTAGAAATGTCCTGCAAATATGTATGAAGATGACTTAAGGAACTTCTCTGAAAGCCGTTAATCACTAGGCAGTGGGTGGGAGTTAGTACCATGTGGGTGAATGAGGTGGATGTGGTCTAGGTAGTTTGTTCACATGTATGAAAATAGAACAATGAAACCTGATGAGATTTTATTGTTGTTGTTGGTCGTGGGGCCTTAACTCTGGGCCTGGGTGCTGTCCCTCAGCTCTTCAGCTCAAGGCTAGGGCCCTACCACTTGAACCCACAGCGCCACTTCCGGCCCTTTCTGCTTATGTGGTGCTAAGGAATTGAACCCAGGGCCTCATGCATACTAGCAAGCACTCTACCACTAAGCCACATTCCCAGCCTTTGAGATTGTTTTGAGAGGAGTGTGATAAGAGAAAGGATACAGGGTGAGGGTGATTGTATACATTGTATGCATGTATGGAAATTTAACTGTGAAACTCCATTTGTACAACAAATGTAAACTAATTTAAACTGAAAAATTTAGAGTACTTGTCTAGCAAGTGTAAAGCCCAGAGTTCAAACATCAGTACTGATCAAAACAACAAAAAACCCCTCAAAACAACAAAATTATTACAATTTCAGACTAAGAACAAAAGTGAAGACAAATTGTCAATATCAGGAATGAGAAGGAATATTACCAAACCCTACAGGGATTAAAAGGATAAATAAGCAAAGTAAGATAATTGTGTCAGGTCATAGATTGAGTTCTAATGTGTGTATGTTCCCATTTTACATGTAGACTTATCTGAATATTCGCCCTCAACCATTTTCTTTGTTTCTTTTCTGAGGGTTGGTTTTTATTTATTTTTGGTGCCAATACTGGGGTTTAAAATCAGGGTCTGGTGCCGTCCCTGAGCTTTTTCACTTAAGGCTAACACTCTATCATTTGAGCCTCACCTCCATTTCTGGCATTTTGATGGTCAATTGGAGATAAGAGGCAGGGGACTTTCCTGCGTGGACTGGCTTTGAACTGTGATCTTCAGATCTCAGCCTCCCGAGTAGCTAGAATTATAGGTGTAAGTTTTTGTTTTTGTTTGCTCAAGTTTTGAGGCTTCACCTCAGGTTGTGGGACTGTCCTTGAGATTTTATGCTCAAAATTGGTGTTCTACCTACTACTTGAGCCACAGCTCCAGTTCTGGCTTCTTTTCAGAGATGAGTGTTTCATGGACTTTCTTGCCTTGGACTGGCTTTGAACTGATCATTAGATCTCAATTTTCTGAATAGGTAGAATAGCTAGGATTATAGGTATGAGCCTACTAGCCCGGGATTTTTTTTTTTGGGGGGGGGGCCAGTGTCGTGGGGCCTGACCTCTAGGCCTGGGCGCTGTCCCTCAGCTCTTCAGCTCAAGGCCAGCACTCTACCACTTGAGCCACAGTGCCACTTCCAGCTTTTTTCTTTCTTTCTTTCTTTTTTTTTTTTTTTGGTCCAGTCGTGGGGCCTGAACTCTGGGCCTGGGCGCTGTCCCTCAGCTTTTCAGCTCAGGGCTAGCGCTCTACCACTTGAGCCACAGCACCACTTCTGGCTTTTTTCTTTTTGCTTATGTGGTGCTGAGGAATTGAACCCAGGGCCTCAGGCATGCAAGACAAGCACTGTACCACTGAGCCACCTTCCCAGCCCTGGCTTTTTTCTTTTTGCTTATGTGGTGCTGAGGAATTGAACCCAGGGCCTCATGCATGCAAGACAGGTGCTCTACCACTGAGCCACCTTCCCAGCCCCCCAGGGTGGTTTTTATTCAGTGTGTAGAAGCTTTTCATAGTCAGCCTCTACTCTGATTTTTTTTTTTTGGGGGGGGGTCAGGTCATGGGCCTGAACTCTAGGCCTGAGGGCTGTCCCTCAGCTCTTCAAGGCTAGTGCTCTACTACTTGAGTCACAGAGCCACTTTAGGCTTTTTCTGCTTATGTGGTGCTGAAGAATCGAACCCAGGGCCTCAGGCATGCAAGGCAAGCGCTCTACCACTGAGCCACCTTCCCACTTTTTTTTTTTTTCCAGTCTTGGGGCTTGAACTCTGTGCCTGAGCACTGTCTCTGAGTTTTTTTGTTTTGTTTTGGTTGTGGGGCTTGAACTCTAGGCTTGGGTGCTGTCCCTGCGGTCTTCAGCACAAGGAGAATGCGCTCTACCACTTGAGCCACAACTCCACTTCCTGTTTTTGAGTGGTTTATTGGAGATAAGAGTTTCATGGACTTTCCTGTCCCAGCTGGCTTTGAAACGAGATCCTCAGATCTCAGCCTCCTGAGTAGCTAGGATTCTAGGCGTGAGCCACCCGTGCCCGGCTGTCTGAGTTTGTTTTGCTCAAGGCTAGCACTCTGCCACTTGATCCAAAGTGCCACTGATGACTTTTTCTGTTTATGTGGTGCTGTGGGATCAAACCCAGGGCTTTATTCGTGCTAGGCAAGCACTCTGCCACTAAGCCACATTCTCAGCCCAATACTTTTTGTTGTTGTTGTTGATTGTGGGGCTTGAACTGTGGGCTTGGACGCTGTCCCTGAGGTCTTTAGCTCAAGGTGAGGGTTCTACCCATTTGAGCCACAGTACCACTTCAGGTTTTCTGGTGATTAATTGGAGATTAGAGTCTCACAGAGTTTGCTGCCTGGGCTGGCTTTGAACTCTGATCCTCGGATCTCAGCCTCCTAAGTAGCTAAGGTTACAGGCATGAGCCACTGGCACCTGGCTTTCTTTCCTTTTCTTTTTTTTTCTTTCTTTTTTTTTTTTTTTGTCGGTCGTGAGGCTTTAACTCTGAGCCTGAGCACTGTCCCTCAGCTCTTCAGCTCACTGGCTTTCAGTACTTATTTTTTTTTTTTTAATTTTTTATTGTGAAAATCCCGTACAGAGGGGTTACAATTACATGGGCAAGGTAATGAGTATATTGCTTATTCAAGCATTGTTGCCTCCTCCTTTGTTTCCCCTTCCCATCCCTTTCCATCCTCCCTTCCCCTCCACCCCCTGCCCCAATACTTATTTTTTGATAGGAAATTTGGACCCTGGGCCATGAGATTGCCAGGGTAGAGCTATACCACTTGAGCTATATCTTGCCCTCTTTATTTTGTTTTAGGCCATACTGGTCTTGAACTTTGCCTCCTACCTGTGTCCTCTCTTTTCCCAAAAGCTGGGATTATATTATGTTATATATTATATAGCTGTGTACTAACACACCCATTCTAATTTAGTAGCTGTTGTGTGTGTGTGCCAGTACCAGAGCTTGAATTCAGGGCTTTAAGCTCTTCAGGTGATTTTTGCTCATGGCTGGTGCTTTGCCACTTGAACTGCACTTCTAGTCCAGCTTTGTTGCTGGACTTTCCTGTCCAGGCTGGCCTTAAATCTCTATCCTCAGAAGAGTAGATAGGATTACAGGTGGATTTCCCTTGCCTTGCTAGAATAGTTTCTTTGGGCACTCGTGGGGCTTGAACTCTGGGCCTGGGTGCTGTCCCTGAACTCTTAGCTTAAGGTGAATGCTCTACCACTTAAGCCACAGTGCCACTTCTGGTTTTCTGGTGGTTTGTTGGAGGTAAGAGTCTCATGGACTTTCCTGTTCCCAGGACCATGGTCCTTAGATCTCAGCCTCCTTAGTAGCTAGGATTACAGGTGTGAGCCACCAGCACCTGGCTTTAAACTTTTTTTTTTTATTGTTATGGTGATATACAGAGGGGTTACAGTTACATAAGTCAGGTAAAGAGTATCTATGCCAGTCTTGAAGAATTTATAGCCCATTGAAGAAACAGCCTCTATTGTAGTATGTGCTTAGAGAGGAAAACTAAAGATTTGAAAGCCTGAAACAGTGGACTAAGGTGACATATAAGTATTATTCAAAGGTTAAAGTGTATCATTCTACACAGAAATGGAGGGACAAAAGTGAACAAATGCATCAGTGGTGCTCACTAGACACTATGTTGAAAACAAACTATACAACTTGTGGGTGGGAGGGAAAAATGGGAGAACTGAAGGAAGGGGTTGTCTAAAAAGAAATGTACACTTTACTTGACTTATGTAACTTTAACCCCTTTGTACATCACTTTTATAATAACAATAAAAACATACCATTCTATAGGAAATTATGGTGAGGTGTTTGCCAGAGATCACTTTCTTTCAAGATGACCTTTTTAATAAAAAATGGTTAATTTTTTGGTTTTAATATTAGTGCATAATTGTTTTTTTTTTTTTAATTTTTGGTGTTGGTTACTAGGACTATAAGTCTGGGCACTGTCCCTTGGCTTTTTTACTCAGGGCTGGTGTGCTACCACTTGAGCCACATTTCTACTCCCAGCTTTTTGGTAGTTAATTGGAGATAATCTCAAGGACCAGGGCTGGGAAGGCGGCTCAGTGGTAGAGCGCTTGCCTTGCATGCCTGAGGCCTTGGGTTCGATTCCTCAGCACCACATAAGCAAAAAGAAAAAAGCTGGAAGTGGCGCTGTGGCTCAAGTGGTAGAGCACTAGCCTTGAGTTGGGACAGCACCCAGGCCCAGAGTTCAGGCCCCATGACCGAACCGCCCCCCCCAAAAAAAAAAAAAAAAAAAAAGAATCTCAAGGACCTTCCTGTCTAGGCTGGCTTCAAACCCCAATCTTCAGATCTTAGCTTCTGGAGTACTAATGTAGGCAAGACACTGACTCTGGACTTAATAAATTAAAGAATCTTTTTACTAGGCACCAGTGGCTCAGGCCTATAATCCTACCTATTCAGGAGGCTGACATTGAACCAAAATCCTCAGCTCTCTCCTGAGTAGCTAGTATATTATAGGCTTGTTTCTACTTCTTGGCTGTCATGAATAATGATGTTGTGAACAATCACCTGTAAGCTTTATGTAGATATACCTTTTTATTTCTCTGAGGTTTATTTTTTTGAATGCAATTGCTGGACTATGACAGCTGTTTATACTGATGTTTAACTTTTCTGGAACTGCCAGATTTTCTGGGCCATTTTTTCATTCTACCACCAGTGTATGAGGTCTATACCTCCTACCCTCATCAATACTGTTAATATGCCTGTTTGCAGTCATCCTGGTAGATATGAAATCTTCACCTCACTGTATGGTTTCTTTTTCCTTTGTGATTTTGATAAGCATTTTTCCTTTATTCCTTACCCAATTAGGAAATTCATTGGCCATCAGTATCTTTACAGAAAATATTAACGTGATTTAATTATTTTAATCCTGCCATAGCTTGAAGTAGAGTACTCACTAATGGTCATGGAGTCATTGTGGGGAATGCTTTGGCTCATCACCATTCTTTTTCTAATGACATCTTTTTGTTGTTCCATTATATTAGATACATGATAGTGTCTAGTGCATGTGCCTCCCCCTTCCCCTTGGGATATGATCAAGCTCAGACCTGATCACACCACTGAAGTACTTTACCACTGGATGCTGGAGCTCAATCCTGTAATCCTAGCTACTCAGGAGGCTGAGATGTGAGGGCTTCAATTCAAAGCCAGCTTGGGCAGGAAAGTCTTCGAAGAGACTCTTATCTCCAATTAACTACCTAAACAAAACAACCCTGGAAGTGGAGCTGTGGCTCAAGTGGTAAAGTGTTAGTCTTGAGCAAAAAGCAGTTCATAGCACAGTTTAAGCCCAGGGATGGCACCAAAAATAAAAAGGAAAGAACATAACTTATTTTCATAGGTGGGGAAGCTGAATTGTTAAGTAATTTGCTCAATGTCATAATTACTATTTTGTGGCAAGAGTAGATAATGGTTTCATTAAAAAAAAACAACAAAAAAACTATTTGTGGTTCACAGCCCATAGCAAAAAAAAAAAAGTGTATGAGTATACACATGCCCACATACACACAGGTCCTGCCTTTGAGAATTAAACTTTTTTTCCCCTTTGAGATAGGGCCTCTTACTGTAGCACAGTTTGGCCTTGCACTTGTCTTCCTGTCTCAGCCTTCTGAGTTCCAGGGTAGAGGCATGTAATTATTACAGTGCTAATTAAATTCTTTAGTACTGCATCACTGACCTATAAACTTCATTTGCTCTTGGTCTATAAGGCTTTATAATTTAATATGGATGACCTACCTGTTTCATAGATGTTACCTCCACTATGTGAATTTTTAGCTTATAGCATTACCACTATCACTCTTGTTCTGACCAACAATTTTAAATGATAGATTCATCATTCATTAACTTAATTATTTTCTTCTACTGGAAATTGAATTCAGTACCTTCACACATGGTTGGCAGGTTTTCACTGAGTCATATACCCAGTCCAGTTTCATTCATTCATTCTTTTTTTTTTTAAATTTACTTCATTGTTATTATAGAGGTGATACATAGAGGGGTTACATTTATGTGAGTCAGGTAATGAGTACATTTCCTGTCACACAGTGTCATGTGTTCCCTCCTTCTCTCCCAGATTATTTATTTATTTATTTATTTATTTATTTTTTGGGTTCGGTCATGGCGCCCGAACTCTGGGCCTGGGCGTTGTCCCTCAGCTCTTCAGCTGAAGGCTAGCGCTCTACCACTTGAGCCACCATGCCACTTCCGGCTTTTTTCTTTTTGCTTATGTGGTGCTGAGGAATTGAACCCAGGGCCTCATGCATGCAAGGCAAGCGCTGTACCACTGAGCCACCTTCCCAGCCCCTTGAGTAATTTTTTTTTCTTTATAAATAATCTGGGAGGGCTGGGAAGGTGGCTCAGTGGTAGAGCGCTTGCCTTGCATGCATGAGGCCCTGGGTTCGATTCCTCAGCACCACATAAGCAAAAAGAAAAAAGCCGGAAGTGGCGCTGTGGCTCAAGTGGTAGAGCGCTAGCCTTGAGCTGAAGAGCTGAGGGACAATGCCCAGGCTCTGAGTTTAGGCGCCACGACCAGACCTCCCCACAAAAAAATTACTCAAAGCCGGGCGCCATTGGCTCATGCCTGTAATACTAGCTACTTAGGAGGCTGAGAACTGAGGATCTCGGTTCAAAGCCAGTCTGTGCAGGAAAGTCCGTGAGACTCTTAGCTCCAATAAACTACTAGAAAACCTGAAGTGGCGCTGTGGCTCAAGGGGTAGAGTGCTTGCCTTGAGCTGAAGAGCACAGGGACAGCGCCCAAGCCCAGAGTTTAAGCCCCATCACTGACCAAAACAAAAAATTACTCAAAATACAGCATCAGGAAACATCTCTTTTTTTTTGGTGCTGGAGTTTGAACTCAATACCTTGAAATTGCATAGAGTATGCTCTGTCATTAAGATACATCCCTAAGCCTGGCACGGGTGGCTCACACCTGTAATCCTAGCTACTCAAGATGTTGAGATCTGTGGATTGCAGTTCAGAGCCAGCCAGGGTAGGGAAGTCTGTGAAATTCTTATTTCCAGATTAGCCACTGAAAACTGGAAGTGGAGCTGTATGGTTCAAATTGGTAGAGGCTAGTCTTGAGCAAGGGCTCAGGGACAGTGCCCAGGCCCTAGCCAAGATTTTTCTTTTATAGGACATTCTAGTTAAATAAATGTTATTATTCCTTGAAGCCAGATCGGAGTCCATTCAGGTGTACATTTCATTGTGGAGGCTTAGGTTAGGAGAATCTTCAGATGAAAGCCCTATCCCAGAAAAACCACAAAGACAAAACAAACTCTCCTGAATAATCTGTGAAAATAGCATCTCAATGTAATGTGTAGTGTAGTATCACTGAAAATAGGACAAAGAGAATTTAGAAAGCTAATGATGTCAGCAGAGTTGAACCCATGTAGTTATATAAATTCTAAAGTAAATAATTTATTTTGTTCTGCTTTATTTTCTTTATTTTCTTTTTTTAATTGTGATTGATTACATAATTTCCCAAATTTCACAGTATTGTGGGATAGTGATGCTCAGTTACAAGTCACAAACACATTCTAACCTTAACTGGAGCAAATTGTCTATCATGGTCTATAACATTTATGAGTTCTATGAGCTTTGCGATACAGTTATTTCTTCCACATTGGGTGGTATGTACATTTCTTTTGTTTTGCATAGCATCAGCTGTTCCCTCTTTCCCATTTGTTCCCTCCCTCCCATCGCTGCTATTAAGTTGCTTAGTTTATTTTGGTCAATGTCCTGTTGTTCTGCTTTATTTTCAAGAAAGAGAGCTGGGTGCTGGCGCCTCACTTCTGTAATCTTTTTCAGGAGGTGGAGATCTGAGGATCACAGTTCAAAGCCGCTTAGGCAGAAAAGTCTATGTGACCTTCATTTCTTATTAACCAGTAAAAATCAAAAGTGGAGGTGTGGCTTAATTGGTGAAATGCCAGCTTTTAGCGAACAAGCCAAAAGCCAACCCAAAAGTCAAGTGATGTTGGGAGACCCTGATTTCAAACTCCCTATACTAGAACACCCTTCCCCCTCCCCTCTGAAAAAAAGAAAGGGTCTTGCTGGCAAAGCAGTCTTAGATGGCTTTGAATTTGCCTCTGTGATTATAGGCATGAGCTACCACCTCTGCTAATCATTTGCATTTCTAATACATTGTAAAAGACCTACTCTGGTGGCCCCAGTGGCTCAAGCCTACAGTCCTTGCTTCTTGGGAAGCTGAGATGTGCGAATGGAGGTTTGAGGCCAGCCTGAACTTATCTCCAGTTCATTAGCAAGAAAGCCTGTAGTAGAGGTATGACTCAGGTGGTTGAGTGCCAGCCATAGGTGAAAAAACTGCATGAGTGAGAAGCCCTGAGTTTAGGCCAGTACCTGTACAACAAACTGAACCCCC
Source organism: Dipodomys merriami (assembly GCF_024711535.1). Taxonomy (NCBI): domain Eukaryota; kingdom Metazoa; phylum Chordata; class Mammalia; order Rodentia; family Heteromyidae; genus Dipodomys; species Dipodomys merriami. The sequence continues at coordinate 33,861,295 of NW_027206512.1, read as the reverse complement.
AAATCTTGTGCTGTCAGAGATAAGAAAAAAGAGTAACTTAGTTAAAAAAGTGCTTATTACTGATTATTGTTGCATTGTTAATAATCTTTTCGCAGGAGAACGCCCATATAAATGTGAACTTTGTCCATATTCAAGTTCTCAGAAGACTCATCTAACCAGACACATGCGCACTCACTCAGGTTGGTAAGAAATTGGGACTGTATTTTTTTTTTTTTTTTTTTTTTTTGGTCAGTTGTGGGGCTTGAACTCTGGGCCTGGCTAGAGCTCTACCACTTGAGCCACAATGCCACTTCCGGTTTTCTGAGTTGTTTATTGGAGATGAGAGTTTCATGTACTTTCCTGCCCGGGCTGGCTTTGAACGGTGGCAATCCTCAGATCTTAGCTTCCTGAGTAGCTAGGATTACAGGTGTGAGCCACCTGCCCCTAGCAGGACTGTATTTTATTTTTATTTTTATGTTTTGGTCCGGTCCTGGGGCTTGAACTTTGGGCCTGGGTGCTGTCCCTTAGCTCTTTAGCTCAAGGCTAGCGCTCTACCACTTGAGCCACAGTGCCACTTCCAGCTTCTTTCTGCTTGTGTGGTGCTGAGGAATAGAACCCAAGGCCTCATGCATGCGATGCAAGCACTCTACCACTGAGCCAACTTCCCAGCCCAGGACTGTATTTTTTGTTGTTGTAAACTGCCATTATGGAGTAGTTGCCTCCTGTCTTAATTCCCCTCCCCACCTTGTTTTGGTTGTGCTAGGGATTGTCTTTGTGCCTCTTGTACATCCTATATATCCTGTACATCCAGTCCACCACTGAGTTGCAGCTGTAGCATAGGAAGTTCTATGTCTGGAATTGAGCCATTCATTTATGGCTTACTTTCAGTATAATTTTGAAACTGATCGAAAGTTCTAAGAATATATTAATACAGAGCTATATTTAAAAGCAAGTTGTTATACCAGGTATGGCATTCCATGACTCATCTCAGCACTGAGGGTGTTGTGGCTAGAAGGACAGGAGCTTGAGATCAGCGTGACAGTATACAAAAAGTCTCAGGCCAGTCTGGGCCATATAACAAAAACCTATTTTATCCCTCATCTCTCTGCAGTCGTTCCTCCTTAGCCTGTTACAGGAATGAACTTCCTAGTTGTCTACTTTGGTTTCCTTGACTACATACTTAATATGTTAATGAAAGGCATTTCTTCTGAATTTCCTGAGCTTATATACTTGAACTAAACCTCTCTTTCCTCTCTTCCTTTCCTGTCCTGTCCTGTCCTGACCTGTCCTGTCCTGTCCTAGGCTTGAACTCAGGGCCTGGACATTGTCCCTGAGCTTCCTTTCCTTAAGGCTAGCATTGTACCACTTGAGCCACAGCACCAACTTCTGACTTTCTCTGTTTATGATACTGAGGAATCTAACCCAGGGATTTGTGCATGCTAGGCAAGCACTCTTATCACTAAGCCACATTCCCAGCCCCGAATCTCACATTACTGCTTTTAGGTGCTTTCCTGAGAACATTCTCCAAAAGGTACCTTGGAATCCTTTATTATTATTATTATTATTATTATTGGACTGTTGTACAGTTATCAGACATGATCCCTATCAACAAAGTCTGGGTGGCATCTGTGCAGTTAGTGCTGTGATGAGTGAGCTTTTGCTTAGCATGGGCAAGGATGAGTTAACTCATTTTAGTCTTTATAACTCTGTTGTGTAAATTCTACGTGGTGAGAAATAAGGCTATTTTCCTTTGTGGAATGTCTTCTGTTTTGGTTATGTCTACTTGCTTTCTCATGATGTCATTTAGCTTTTCTTCTGTTCCTTTTTTTGCCAATATGGGGCTTGAACACAGGGCCTGGGAACTGTTCCTGAGCTTCTTTTGCTCAAGGTTAGCACTCTACCCCACAGTGGTACTTCTGGCTTTTTCTGTTTATGTGGAACTGAAGAATCGAACCCAGGGTTTCATGCATGCTAGGCAAGCACTCTACCACTAAGCCACATTCCCAGCCCTCTTTTGTTTCTTTATACTTATAAACTGGAGATTAAATCTAAATTTTTGATGCTTGCCCTGGGAGACTCAGTTGAAGTCACATCTAGTTGAGTGTTTTTTACGGGGCTTGAACTCAGACTCTCTGTCTTGGATTATTGCATACTACTTTTTTTTTTTTGGTCGGTCGTGGGGCTTGAACTCTGGGCTTGTGCACTGTCCTTGTGCTCTTCAGCTCAAGGTGAGCGCTCTACCCCTTGAGCCACAGCACCACTTCCGGTTTTCTAGTGGTTTATTGGAGATAAGAGTCTGATGAACTTTCCTGCCCGGGCTGGCTTTGAACCTTGATCCTCAGATCTCAGCCTCCTGAGTAGGTAGGATTACAGGCGTGAGCCACCAGTGTCCAGCTTTGCATATTACTCTTAACTCTACCACTTGAGCCACATCTCCACTTCATTTTTTTTTTTTTTTGTCGGTCTTGGGGCTTGAACTCTGGGCCTGAGCGCTGTCCCTCAGCTCTTCAGCTCAAGGCTAGTGCTCTACACTTGAGCTACAGCGCCACTTCCTTTTTTTTTCTAATTGGAGATAAGACTCTTGGTTTTATCTGCCCAGGCTGGCTTCCATTCTTTGTATTCAGTATCAGCTTTTGAGTAGCTTTGATTACAGGTCAGGACCACCTGTGCCTGGTAGTGCTGACTACCGGTAATCTTAACCTGTAACAGTTTTATTTGGGTTTGCTAAGTGTTGGCTGGAATTTTGAATTGTGTGTGTGTGTGTTCGGTTGTGAGACTTGAACTCAGGGCCTGGGTGGTGTGTGTGTGTGTGTGTGTGTGTGTGTGTGTGTGTGTGTGTGTGTGTGTGTGTGTGTGTGTGTGTGTGTGTGTGTGTGTGTGTGTGTGTGTGTGTGTGTGTGTGTGTGTGTGTGTGTGTGTGTGTGTGGTCAGTTGTGAGACTTGAACTCAGGGCCTGGGTGCTATCTGTGAGCTTTTTTGCTCATAGTGCTTTCAGCCACAGGGCCACTTCCAGGTTTCTTGTGGTTAATTGGCGATAAGAGTCTCAGAGACTTTCCTGCCCTGGCTGGTTTTTGAACCCCGAATCTCAGATCTCAGCCTCCTCAGTTGCTAGGATCACAGGCGTGAGTCACTAGAAGTGGTACTGTGGCTGAAATGCTCCCCTTGAGCTGAACTGCTGAGGGACAGTGCTTAGGCCCAAAGTTTAAGCCCCACGGTAAAAAAAAAAAAAAAGCGTATTTGCCTAGCATGCATGAAGCGCTGGGTTTGATTCCTCAGCACCACAGATACAAAGGATGCCAGAAGTGGCACTGTGGCTTTCAAGTGGTAGAGTTCTAGCCTTGAGCAAAAGAAGTTCAGGGATAGGCCCTGAGTTCAAGGCCCAGGACTGGCCAAAAAAAAAAAAAAGGATTAGCCACTTCTGTGTATAAGTATGTTGAATTTTCAGCTTTTGCTAGGTGCTGGTGGCTCATGACTGTAGTCCTAGCTACTCAGGAGACTGAGATCTGAGGATTGAAGGTTCAAAGACAGCCTGGCAGAAAAGTCCATGAAACTCTTATCTCCAATAAACCACTAGAAAACTGGAAGTGACACTGGCACAAGTGGTAGAGCGCTCTCCATGAGCTGAAGAGCTAAGGGACAAGGGCCCAGGCCCACAGTTCAAGCCTGATGACAGACCAAAAAAAAAAGCTTTTATGACATTTCCAGTCATGTGTATACTTTAGATGTATTTCTTTTTTTAATTTTTTTATTTTTTTGGGTCCGGTCGTGGGGCCTGAACTCTGGGCCTGAGCGCTGTCCCTCAGCTCTTCAGCTCAAGGCTAGCATTCTACCACTTGAGCCACAGCACCACTTCTGGCTTTTTTCTTTTTGCTTATGTGGTGCTGAGGAATCGAACCCAGGGTTTCATGCATGCAAGGCAAGCGCTCTACCACTGAGCCAACTTCCCAGCCCTAGATGTATTTCTTTCTCTTTTAATTAGCCTATATTAGTTGTATAAGGAGTTGGGTTCATTGTGGTATTTTCACATATGCAGTGTGTCGCATCAGCTTCACCCCCTCTATCACTCTCCTTTACCTCCTTAAAACAACTTCAACAGGTTTCACTGTTTTTTTTTTTTTTTGTTTGTTTGTTTGTTTTTGTCGGTTGTGGGGCTTGAACTCTGGGCTTGGGCGCTACTTGTGCTCTTCGGCTCAAGGCGAGCGTTCTACCACTTGAGCCACAGCACCACTTTCAGTTTTCTAGCGGGGGGATGGGGGGGGGGGCTATTTATTGGAGATAAGAGTCTCACGAACTTTCCTGCCCGGGCTGGCTTTGAACCGTGATCCTCAGATCTAAGCCTCCTTAGTAGCTAGGATTACAGGTGTGAGCCACCGGCGCCCTGCTTATTGTTCTGTTTTCATACATGCAAATAATAGACTGCCTATATTCATCCCCATTCACTCCTCCTTTGCTAGCCCAACCCCCTCCTGCCTGTACCTATCCTCCAACGGATTCCCTTTTAATAGAACTTGCTGACAGCATTTGCAATAAAGTGAGATGGGTTATATCTGATTGGGTTGTGTGGAGTTATCTGGGGGTGTTTTCTCTGTTGCTCAGCTCAGTCTGTCTTGTTTTTAGAGATTAGGCTCTGTTAGATTTATTAAATTAATACATTTTAGACAAAAGTAACAGTCTGTGTGGTCCCCTACACCCCCCCACCCCAGTTCTGGGGGGCCGGTGCTTGAATTCCCGGCTTGGACATTGTGCCTGAGCTTTTGCTCAAGGCTAGCACTCTACCGCTTGAGCCATAGCACCACTTCTGGCTTTTTTTTTTGGGGAGGGGGTCCGGTCGTGGGGCCTGAACTCTGGGCCTGGGTGCTGTCCCTCAGCTCTTCAGCTCAAGGCTAGCGCTCTACCACTTGAGCCACAGCGCCACTTCTGGCTTTTTTCTTTTTGCTTATGTGGTGCTGAGGAACCCAGGGCCTCAGGCATGCAAGGCAAGCGCTCGACCACTGAGCCACCTTCCCAGCTCTGCTTTTTTTTTTTTTTTAAATGTTGGTTGCATGGCTTGAACTCTGGGCTTGGACGCTGTCCCTCAGCTCTTCAGCTCAAGGCAAGCACTCTACCACTTGAGCTATAGCACCACTTCCGGTTTTCTGGTGGTTTATTGGAGATAAGAGTTTCACAGACTTTCCTGCCTGGGCTGGCTTTGAACTGCGATCCTCAGATCTCAGCCTCCTGAGTAGCTAGGATTATAGGCATGAGCCACTGGCGCCTGGCTTTTTTTTTTTTTCCAGTCCTGTGACTTGTACTCAGGGCATGGGCACTGTCCCTGAGTTTCTTTTCCTCAAAGCTAACACTCTTCCACTTGAGCCACAGCACCACTTCTGGCTTTTTCTGTGTGTGTGCTACTGAGGAATGGAACCCAGGGATTCATGCATGTTAGGCAAGCACTCTACCACTAAGACACATTCCCTGCTCCTTGAAATTAATTTATTACTATAAAAGTGATGTACAGTTACACAAGTCAGGTAAAGAGTATTCTTTTTGGACATTTGTCACCCCTTCCCTCTATGACTGTTTTCTTTTCTTTTTTTTTTTTTTTTTTTGGGTCCGGTCGTGGGGCCTGAACTCTGGGCCTGGGCGCTGTCCCTCAGCTCTTCAGCTCAAGGCTAGCGCTCTACCACTTGAGCCACAGCGCCACTTCCGGCTTTTTTCTTTTTGCTTATGTGGTGCTGAGGAATCGAACCCAGGGCCTCATGCATGCAAGGCAAGCGCTCTACCACTGAGCCACCTTCCCAGCCCCTATGACTATTTTCTAATTGTATAACATCTACGTGGGTTTGCTGAATCTTTATGAAAAACTTTTATGATATGAATTTGAGAATGTTCGAGAGATAAATTTTCATAAATGTCAATTTCCATTTCTCTACTATGCATTCCATTGGACCAGTGGGGTATGGATACCATTTGGTAATATTTTGCTAAAATGTGATCTAGATGGGTATGTATTGAGGTAGAATGTGTTATTCTTATCCTTCTAAGTGTGGGGGTGGGGGTGGTTCTGGTTTTATGTGTATCTGTAATTTTTGTTTGGTTTGGTTATGTTACATACCATATCTATTTGTATTTTACTATCTAGTTTGTTCATTGTATGGAAAAGATGAGAGGAGGAAAAGAATAAAATTTTCTGAATAATTGTCTTGGGTACCTTTTTATTCTCCCTCTATTAAACAGCAGCTCTGGGTTGGAAAACCTTGCTGAGTGAATGAAACTTACCTGTTATGGTCCATAAAAGGGTTATTCAGTACCAAAAAAAAAGTCTTTTATTTCTTTTGTTCCCTCAGGGTAAAGCACAGTTTAAAATTTTTTTGTGCCTTGGGCCTGAGAGTATATATATAGTCCAATATGAAAGATATTTCTCTCAAGATTTACCTTAAAAGTGGATGGGAATTTTCTTTTTCTTTTTGTCGGTCATAGGGCTTGAACTCTGGGCCTGGGTGCTGTCCCTCAACTCTTGAGCTCAAGGCTAAAGCTCTGCCACTAGAGTCACAGTGCCACTTCCAGCTTTTTCTGCTTATGTGGTGCTGAGAAATTGAACCCAGGGCCTCATGCATGCAGGGCAAGCACTCTACCACTGAGTGAGCAACCTTCCCAGCCTTGGAAATTTTGTTTTTTTTTGTTACATTCCCATTTGTATACCTAAACATGAAGGATTATTGAACTGTTTTCTCTGAGCCTCAGATAACATTGTGTCCAGATGAACTTTGTTTTTGTTTGGTCATGGGGCTTGAACTCTAGGCCTGGGCCCTGTCCCTGAGCTCTTCAGATCAAGGTGAGCACTCTACCATTTGGGCCACAGCGCCACTTCCAGTTTTCTGGTGGTTAATTGGAGATAAGAGACTCATGGCCTTTCCTGCCTGGGCTGACTCTGAACCCCTATTCTCAGATTTCAGCCTCCTGAGTAGCTAGGATTATAGGCGTGAGCCACCAGTGCCCAGCTTCCAGGTGAACTTTGCCACCAAGTCTGTATTTTCCACTGTTCTTTACTAGTTCATCAGAGTTTAGCTTGAACTTCTCTGAAGAGGATAGTTGGCTGGGACAGTTATTCCTCTGCTTGATTTGAGAATCAGTGTTAAGGGATAAAAATAGTTATACAAATAAATATGGTAAATGTAACGTGCATGATGCAGCCTTTTCAACAAATTGTCTTTGTGGTTATTTTATATTTTTGATTTCTGAGGTACATTTTAATGTTGGATTTACCTTTTATACTGTTTTCTAACACCTCTTGTTCACCTTCAGGTGAGAAGCCATTTAAATGTGATCAGTGCAGTTATGTGGCCTCTAATCAACATGAAGTTACCCGCCATGCAAGACAGGTTCATAATGGGCCTAAACCTCTTAATTGCCCTCACTGTGATTACAAAACAGCAGATAGAAGCAACTTCAAAAAACATGTAGAGCTACATGTTAACCCACGGCAGTTCAATTGCCCTGTATGTGACTATGCAGCTTCCAAGAAGTGTAACTTACAGTATCATTTCAAATCAAAGCATCCTACTTGTCCTAACAAAACAATGGATGTTTCAAAAGTGAAACTAAAGAAAACCAAAAAACGAGAGGCTGACTTGACTGATAATAATGTTACCAATGAAAAATCAGAATCAGAGCAGACAAAAACAAAGGGAGACATGGCTGGAAAGAAAAATGAAAAACCTGTAAAGGTGGAGAAAAAAGAGAAAAAGCCTTCTAATAATGTCTCAGTGGTCCAAGTCACTACCAGAACTCGCAAATCCACAACAGAGACTAAAGATGTGGATGTGCACCCAGGAAATAATTTGGAAAAATCCTGTAAAACCAAGAAAAGCAAAAGAAAGATGGAAGCCGAAGTCCATTCCCTGCATGATCCTGTGAATGGGGAGGGACCTGTGATGAAAAAGAAAAAGAAAGCAGAAAGCAAATCCAAAAATAGTCAAGAAGTGCCAAAGGGTGATGGCAAAATGGAGAATAAGGAGGAAAATAAGAAGCAAAATACCTCCATGAAAAAAAGCTCAAAGAAGAAATCTCTGAAAAATAAATCAAGTAAAAAGAGCAAGTCTACCCTGAAGGAGGCCGTACAGAAGGGGTCTGCTCAGACAGAGGTTCCTCAGATGGAGCCTGCCCTGAAGAGGCCTGCTCAAATGGAGAGTCAGATGGAACTGACTCCTCTTAAGGATTCTGCCCAAGTGGAGGTGGCTGAGAAGGAGTCGGCTCAGATGGAAGTGCCTCTTCTCAAGGAGCCGGCCCACGTGGAGGTGGCTCAGATGGAAGTGCCTCTTTCCATGGAACCTGCCCACCTGGAGGTGACTGAGAAGGGGTCGGCTCAGCTGGAAGTGCCTCTTCCCATGCAGCCTGCCCACCTGGAGGTGACTGAGAAGGGGTCGGCTCAGCTGGAAGTGCCTCTTCCCATGCAGCCTGCCCACCGGGAGGTGACTGAGAAGGGGTCGGCTCAGATGGAAGTGCCTCTTCCCATGCAGCCTGCCCACCGGGAGGTGACTGAGAAGGGGTCGGCTCAGATGGAAGTGCCTCCTTCCATGGAGCCTGATCAGATGGAGGTGATTTCGCCTGAGGCTGTTCCCATGGAGCCCGAACAGATGGAGGTTGTTCAGGAGTTGGCTCAGACAGAGCCTCTTCATCCCATTGAGCCGCCTTTCCAGATGGAGGTGGTTTCCAAACGGTCATCTCCCAGAAAAGACAATAAAAAGGAAAAGTCCAACATTCAGAGTGAAATGGCACGACAGGAGCAAGTCCTTATTGAAGTTGGCTTAGTGCCTGTTAAAGGTAGCCAACTTGTAAAGGAAAATGCAAGCACACAGGATCTCTTAGCACCATTGTCATCACTTCCAAAGGAAAACATAAGAGAAGAGTCAAAAGACCAAAAACTATCTTCTGAAGGTGAAGAAAATAAAGAAGCCCTTCTACAAAAAGAAGGAATCGAAGAGGCAAATAAGAATCCAACTGATCTTGCTGCTTCCAAGGAATCTACCAGTGTTTCATCCAGTGAACAAAACTTGAGGATGACAAGTGGTGAAACTTCAGATGACAAATATAAGAGTGACTCAGCTGTGACGTGTGAGAAGGAAATGAACACTGAACAGAACACAACAGAGAATGCCCCTGGTAAAGACCCAGCTGGTGAAGAATCATTGTGTCTTCCAACGGAAGAATGCCAGGCAGTGTCTGATACAGCTTTGGCTTCACCTCCTGTTACTGTGGCAGTAAATGATACTCAGGAAATTGATGAAGATGAAGGCATCCACAGTCACGATGGAAGTGACCTAAGCGACAACATGTCAGAAGGGAGTGATGACTCTGGATTACACGGAGCTCGGCCTGTTCCACAAGAAACTAGTACAAAAAGTCCAAAGGAGGCTTTGGCAGGCAAAGTGGCTGAGGGAGATTTTGTCTGTATCTTCTGTGATCGTTCTTTTAGAAAGGAGAAAGATTACAGCAAACACCTCAATCGCCATTTGGTTAATGTGTACTTCCTTGAAAAAGCAGCAAAAGGGCAAGAGTAATTAAACTTTGGACTAGGTTGCATTTCTTAGTAAGATCTTGCAGTTTTTAAACTTCATTTATGGGAGTAAGCAAACTTACTAAGATTGCTTTAATTAGTGACCAGTGTCGATTTTTAAGTGACATTCTTTTCATTAGGACTTTATGTGTATCTGTTGATTTTTAGCAAATCTAATGGAGTTAATGTAATGAAACCAAGCAGATACCTAAATCTTAGCCATACTTAGCCAGTTGAAGTGAGAAAGCCAGCATGTTATATATAGCATTCTATTGCTTTGTCCAGTTACTTGTCATTTTTTGTCTTCTCTTTTACTTTACTTTTAGTTTCTTGTTGTGCTTGATAAGAATTGGCTTAATAGCAAATTACTTGAAGAATTTGCCTGCTTTATGTAAAATTAGCACTTTAAGATTTCTTTAGAAATGAAAAAGGTATTTACATTGAAGAAAAATGCTCCCAATAGTGGATGTTGTTATCAGTCCAGGTATTTACTTCCTGAATTTTGATCTTATTTCATGTTCATATGTTAATCATCTTTATAAAACAGTGATTTGGGTGGGATTTGTTGGGGGGGGTGCTTTAATGGCTTAAAATGTTGCACATTGTTTTTTTTTTAACCTATGCAGTTAAATTTTTTCTAGAATAGCATTTGTGTTGAACAGTAACACTTTATACATATATATGTGTATATATATATATGCATGTTTATTTTTTCCTCTTTGGGAAGGGATGTTTTTAGGCTTGTTTGCAAAAGGGCAGTTATTTTCTTTGAGGCTTTTTTTTTTTTTTTTTTGGTAGAATAATAGTGTGTGAAAGTTTGTGAGCAGATGAAACCTGAATATGCAGGTTCGATTGATTTTGATCTTCACCTTTTATATCTATGCCAGAATATGTTTCACCATGTTATTTATTTTGAATGGATATAGTAAATTCACAGCTTATTTGATTTTGCAACAAACCACTAGGTTCCACATTGAATTTTTATCTCCAATATCAACCATTAGAAAGAATTTGAGCGCTTTCTGACAAAGTTACTTTTTTTTTTTTTTTGGGGTCCGGTCGTGGGGCCTGAACTCTGGGCCTGGGCGCTGTCCCTCAGTTCTTCAGCTCAAGGCTAGCGCTCTTACCACTTGAGCCACAGTGCTACTTCCGGCTTTTTTCATTTTGCTTATGTGGTGCTGAGGAATTGAACCCAGGGCCTCAGGCATGCAAGGCAAGTGCTCTACCACTGAGCCATCTTCCCAGCCCCACAATTACTTCTTAATTGTAGAGTGTTAAGTCATATCTTTTAAGGGAAACCTTTTCTCATAGATATTAGTGTCTATATGGCTACTTAATTGAATAAAGAACTGTAAGTGATACTTGGAAAAGCAAAGCTGAGTTTAAGATACATAATTATTTCCTCAAGTTCTACACAGTATGACTTGTGAGATTTCAAAGCCATAGCTGTTACAAGGCAAATCTAGAATGACCTGGCTTGCGTTCTGATAGACAGCTGCAACTGGTGAGGATAGGTTAAAAAGCCTACAGTACAAACTTAAAAACCATCCATTCTCAGGGATCTCCACAAACTAGTGGGTGTCCTGGCTGTCATGTGACAGCTTCTTTCTTCAGTTGTGGCCTCAGTGAATTGTAGCTATCCTGGTGTTCCTATGGGTGGACTGTGAAAAAAGGCATGTTTTCCAAAACTAAAAGTTCTTTGGCCTTTTGCCAAAGAGTATGAAAGAATCCAACATAGGATTTTTCTTATTGTTAGCAGTTGTTCATTGCAGTGAAATAAAGAACATTCTCAACAGGGCATCTTGAATTCTGACCTCCCATGTTCTATTTTGAAATAATCTGGGTTTCATATTATTTCGTATTCTCCCCTCCCGTCTCCTCTCCCTTTTTCCTCCCTTTCATTTAAAAAATTATTATTATTTTTGGTTGTGGGACCTGGACTCTGGGCCTGGGTGCTGTCCCTCAGCAATTCAGCTCAAGGCGGGCGCTCTACCACTTGAGCCACAGTGCCACTTCTTGCTTTTTCTGCTTATGTGGTGCTGAGGAGTCGAACCCAGGGCCTCATGCATGCCTGGCAAGCTCTCTACCACTGAGCCACCTTCCCAGCCCTTATTATTATTTTTTTTTTGGATACAGGGTGTGGCTATGTAACCCAGGCTGGCATTGAACTTGAGATCCTTCTTGGGATTACAGTTATGTACCACCATATGCAGCTCTACAGTTTACCCCGCTTCAGTGCTAGGGATCAAACCCAAGGCCTTAGGCATGCTAAGCAAGCACTCTTAACGTTGAGCCACATCCCTAGCTCATTTGCTTTTTACCTAATGATCTCTTTGAGGCAGATACAAGATTTTGGTAGTACATCATCAAAGATTAGTTACAAGCATAGTGTATATAGGTGGAAAGGTAAATCTGAAGTTAAAGTGTGAGTTAAAAGGTGTTTGAGGGCTGGGAAGGTGGCTCAGTGGTAGAGTGCTTGCCTTTCATGCCTGAGGCCCTGGGTTTGATTCCTCAGCACCACATAAGCAAAAAGAAAAAAGCTGGAAGTGGCACTGTAGCTCAAGCGGTAGAGTGCTAGCCTTGAGCTGAAGAGCTGAGGGACAGCACCCAGGCCCAGAGTTCAGGCCCCACAACCGGACCCAAAAATAAAAAACAACAACAAAAGTTGTTTGAAGCCAGGCACCAGTGGCTCAAGCCTGTAATACTAGTTACTTAGAAGGCAGAGATCTGAGGATACAGTTGCAAGCCAGCCCAGGCAAGAAAATTAACCACCATTTTTGGTGGAGCTGTGGCTCAAGTAATAGGGCACTAGCCTTGAGCACAAAAGTTCAGGGACAGCGCCAAGGCCCTGAGTTCAAGCCCCAGGACTGGCGCATATACAAAAAAAGTTGGTTGAATTTGGAATTGACTGGGAGGCCAAAGATTTAAAGAAGCAGAATATTCTTTCAAGACATGAGCAAGTTGTGTGAGACTGGTGTGTGTTTTGTGTGTATGAGTGAGAATTTTTATATGTTGACTTCTAGGCTCCGACAATCATTTTCAATAGGAGATTCAGTGGCAAATATTTATGTTTTAAGACTTTATTATACAGCTAGGCAAATCTTTCTGATAACTAGTTTTATGTTCATGAGCAGGTTACTTAAGTTACCCTTTACATTTTTGAGAAAGTCATTGTTAAGCACAGGTTAGAGATTGGGAATCGGGGGAAGAAGGGGTATTTTGTGGATTCTTTCATACTGTAAAGGAAAAAAATGCCTTCTGGGAAATTGAAGTGACTATTAATCTAACATTTAAGACTAGAACTGTAAAAATTAAAAACCCTTTTTATTAAGTTGAACTGTAAAAACACAATTACTGGAATTGAATTGGGACTTGAGGCCTTTCTTTCAGAAAATGAGGACTTGATTGTCAGGCCTATATTAGGTCCTGGACCTTAATGCCATGTATTTTTACTTATGAAAAGTTGTTTCAATGAAAAGCGTATTAGTAATCAGAACTTCTAGTCCACTTGAGAGTTCTATCATGTGAAAAATGTGATACTTGCATGAAACTGTTTGAATCTTGTTAGTCTCCCCTTATTCCTAGAATTGAAGCTAGAGTTTTTCCCTTTTGATAAGATAATAAGAGCATGTTATTTTGTATATTGATATATAGTAATAGTGATAAACTTGAAATGCTAGATTAGTTTATAAACTTAATCCTAGGTAGTCTTATGAAAATGTATCTTAATTATTTTTGAATTATATTCACATTGTTTTTCAAGATATTTTAAGTTATGTATTTTTTTCAGAGCTGCTTCTTATTTTGGGGCTACTTTTTCTTTTTTAAAAAATTGAGGTGTAATTCTTAATGGGCTAAGTTGTCCGAAAAGGCTTCCTAGAACTATGGCTGGATGTCTTCCACAATGGACCGTTTTACTTTTTAAGAGTCATTTCTAAAGTTATGTGGTCATTAATTTTGGGGGCTGTTTTACTTATGAGTGCTGATAAAATTAAAAGCCAAGTTGACCTCAACTTACATCACCCCATTGAATGTTGACAATGGAAGGAATACCTTGCCTTTAGTATGCTACTACTTCTGGACTGATAGCAGAGGAAGAAACATAATTTTCTTCATTGCCTAAGTCAGAAAAACTTACTGTGTGTAGTGTCCTTGTTCACCTCAGCAGATCAAGTGAACTAGCTGTTAGTGCTAGTTCAGATTTAAGAAATTATCTGAATCTTGGTTTGTGTAAATTTACAATGTACCTGCAATATTAACTAAATCAAATAGCTCTTACAGTTCCTATATGTACATAGACTCCCTCCCACGTCCAGTAGTTACTGAACTTGGTAAACTGGCATTGTAACATTACAACAATGTTTTGTTGCACCAATTTTATAAACTTTACAGTGCAATACTTATTTTTCTGAGGCAAACCAAAGGTATATTTCTCAAGGTTCATGCTGCTTTCTTTAGCAGCATTTGACAGAGGATCTTTTTTATACATTTGTAGTAATTAAAAAAAACTTGCAAATTTTTTAAAAATTGTAAACCATGTACCAATTTTTTGGTTGAAATTGTGTAGGATAAGTTAAACTTAAATTGCATTCTATTAACCGATATGAGTGTATTTCTGTAAGCATAGTTATGTTGAAATAAAGTTTTAAAAAACGTGTTTTTATTTATTGATGCTAATAATTAAGGGAGACAAATTTATTCCTTCTCTACTTCCTTTTTATCTTTCTTGGCTGGGGATTGAGCTGTGTCTATATTTATTTATGTCTTGTTCTCTCCAAATCCCCCCACCTCCCCAGGGGGGTGGGGGGAACCCGCTTGACCTCAGGACTTGAAGCCACAGTCCAGGTTCTTTTAGCTTTTCAGGTAGGGTCTCAGCCTTTTTTCCCCCCTGTTCTTGGGGCTTGAACTAAGGGCCTGGGCACTGTTCCTGAGCTTTTTTGCTCAAGGCTAGCACTCCACTACTTAAGCTGCAACTTGACTTCAGCTTTTTGGTGATTTATTGGAGGTAAGAATTGTGGACTTCCCTGCCTGGGCTGGCTTTGAACTGGGATCCTCACATCTCAGCCTCCTGAATACCTTGGGTTGCAGGTGTGAGCCACTGATACCCTGCTCTCACCATCTCCCTTTTAGTTACTAGGAAAGGATTGAGTGCTACATGAGGACAAAGGCAAGAGTCATTTAAAGAAATTCAGGGCCAAACTAGGTTTTTGGTTTTGCAAGGAAACGGCAGCAGTTCTAATATCATTAGTATTTCGCCTAGCATTAAAAATAGTCTTGGAGTCTGGCACTCGTGGCTCTACATCTGTAATTCTAGCTACTCAGGCTGAGATCTGAGGCTCACAGTTAAAAACCAGTGCAGGCAGGAAATTCTGTGAGACATCTCCCACTAACCAGAAAACTGGAAGTGGCACTGTGGCTTGAAGTGGTAGAGCACTAGTCTTGAACAAAAGAGCTCAAGCCCCAGAACCTACAAAAAAAGTCTTGGATTTGGTGGGACATGTAGGAAGGTAGAGAATTCCAGTCCAGGCTGGGCTACATAGTCTTTATAAAAACAAAGCCAAACAAATGTCAGTTTTCTATGATAGTTTAGTGATGTAAATATTGCATGTCTGCATTCCAAATTTTGTGTATCCGCTCTTGATCAGAACTGTGGGTCAGTATCTCCACTCACACTGTGATCTGTCCGTGGTACTTGGCAGTCACACTAGTAGTGTGAAAGATTTCCAGCCAGCTAGGAAAGCAGTAACTTGAAGCTATCTGAGGTAGTGAGAGAGACTGGAAACCATGTTGGGACACTTGTTTATTTTTATAGACATCGCTGTAGTAAAATGGGAATGGTGCAGCATATAGCTACACGTACACATATACCTCTGATAGATATACTCTGAGGAAATAAGGATTTTAGGTGGCGATGTTGCAGACCTGAAATCCAGGCACTTGGGAGGCTGAGGGCAGGTGGATTAGGAGGCTCTTGATCTTGAGGTCAGCTAGCACTACATTGTAAGAAAGACCCTCTCTCAACACTTCCCCCACCAAAAACATCCCTTTTTTGAGAGAATTTTGTGCTTTGGAGGCTTGAAGTAGATTTGTTTGTGGTTCCATCATTGGTTGCAATGTTCTCATATTCTGACTTAAGATTTTAGTATATACAGAAAGTATTGTGGGAGCTGTGGTATGGGAGTATAGTGGAAGGGATGAACTTGTTTACCACTATACATCTATGGAGTTAGAAGAATCCCTTGGCAAATGTGTAGTAATTAGAAAATTTAAAAAGGGCAGTATTTTGTATAGTAGTTTTACTGGTAGGTCTTTGTTCTATCTTAATTATATATAACATGTTAAAATACAACTGTACATAAAAGGGAAAGTATGTTTTCCTATATAAGTACAAATACTCCACATGGTTACTAAGCTAGACTTCCTGGGTTTTCTGGAATCAATTCCATTGCTCATTGTGATTCTGGGCAAGTTGCTTGTGCTTCTATTTCCTTATCTAACTGCAGGTAATATCTATTAGTAATATTTTCTGTGGTTGTAAGAACTCTGAATATATGTAAGGCAGTTGCCTGGATTGTATGTGCTGTTATATAATAAAGAATGTAGCTGGGTATAGTGGTACATGCCTGTAATCCCAGAACTCAGGAGGCTGAAGCAGTAAGATTGTGAGTTTGAGGCCAGCTGTGCAAGACCCTGTCTGGAAAAAAAAAAAAAACACATTTACATTAATAGGTACCTATAGCTATCTATTTATAGATACAAAGAAGTAGGTTTTGATGAGTATAGAAACTAAGAAACCTGAAATATTACTGCCAAGAAGGACTGCCTTGATGCAGGAAAGGAAGAAATCCTGTAAGAGGTTAGTGTCAATATAATGAAGTAAAATTAAATCTTATTTTCCACAGAAGTAAACTACCTAAAATCAAGCATCCCCTCACTCTACCAACTCACTCATTCATGCATTGAATACCTATTTTTCTGGTACTTAGGGATCTTGACAGCCTTGTACTTCCAAAATCCTCAGCATGCTTAATGTGTTCTGTAGCACACCCAGCTTCTTCCCATGTTTTCTCAGATTTGCCATAGCCACTGGCTAGAGGTAAGACCATACGATTGAGTATCATGCTGTTGCATCTTCCAATAAGACTACTGAAGTAAAATTCTTCCACAAGGCACTTTACCCAGAAAGTAAGTTCTGAAAATTATTTGGGAAGTTAAAGGAAGCTTTTTAGAAACAGGATTAGCAATTAGAGATATTATGGATCTCATATAGGTAAATACTTAGATCATGAAATTCTTTTACTAAGAGGAGGGGAGTAATATTGTTTTGGTGCAGGCTGGCAATGAATGAAAGTGCTTTTGGACATGAATGGAAAAGTTAAGGTTATGTTCCAATAGATTACAAAGGTAATCTCGAAACATCCCGCTCTCACAACAGGGCATTGAGCAGGGGTACAAAGCATAAAGGAAAGACATAAAAAAGCAGGTAGAGCTGGCACTGGTGTTTTATACCTGTAATCCCAGCTACTCAGGCTGAGATCTCAAGATCCTGGTTCTGAGCTAGCGCAGGCAGGAAAGTCCATGAGACTCTTACTTCCAATTAACTACCAGAAAACTGGAAGTGGAGCTGTGGCACAAAGTGGTAGAGTTCAGGCAGAAGTTCTAGGTGCTGTTTGATTCAGAGGATTCTCAAATTGTTTTCATTTAAAGCACTGTGCTTTGACAGTTAAGAGGAAAAAAAAAAAAAAAAACAATCCCCAAGAGGAGGAAAGCAGCCAAGAGAAAATGGAACATCCTAAGAAAGAATGGAAATGATTCCATTGCTCCACAATTTGGAGCCAAGTGGGAGGGAATCCAGGGTAAATGATCAGAGACTCTCTATGCCACAGCCTTCCTCAGCTTGAGCACTGGGTGCCTAATCTGTCAACAACCCAAGCCCAGGTTAGTCATCTTCAGGAAACCAGCTGATTTTAGGAGAAACATTTGAGCTCCATTTTAGGAGAAACATTTGAGCTCAGGAAACAGGCACACAGACTGCCCCACTTGGTCACAGGATGACAAATTTAGATTCCATAGGTAAGGTATGGGTAATTGGCAATGCTTGATAGGGTGAATAAGATTTGTTTTTTTTTTTTTTTGGTCCGGTTGTGGGGCCTGAACTCTGGGCCTGGGCCCTGTCCCTCAGCTCTTCAGCTCAAGGCTAGCACTCTACCACTTGAGCCACAGCGCCACTTCTGACTTTTTTCTTTTTGCTTATGTGGTGCTGAGGAATCGAACCCAGGGCCTCATGCAAGGCAAGCGCTCTACCACTGAGCCACTTCCCAGCCCTGGTGAATAAGATTTAAGACCCTTACTCCAAGAGAAAAAAGCAGAGAGATTGGGTCTAACTTTTCAAAGCAAAATTGCTAAAATTCCATAGGAATCAAATTTTTGATGGCACATTTTAGTTTTTCTAGGGTCAAAACACAGGTGACATGATTAACATGGAATGCAGAGCAAGGTAAACAACTGGATATAAACTTGGTTAGTTGGTTTCTAGCTGCTCAACCTATTTTTTTTTCCTCCATGTGAGAAGGTTGTCAATACCTTGTCATTATTTACTCCTTATCTGGCCAGACTTGAACTCCTGCACCCTGATGTTAAATGACTACTGATAAAAGAGAAGTCTTCAGACTCAGATGAACAGACTAAGAAGAACCAGAAACTGACTACAGCTTAAAAACAGTAACAACTATTTTAAGAGCAAAATCTGCATGGAACACTTGAATAGCCCAGCAATGGTGCTGGGTTGAGATAGGAGGAATATAGAGTAAATGAGTACCAGATCCTAGCAGAAGTACTCAACTAAGCAGCTTCCTTGTGTTTAGTATTGTTTTTTGTTTTTGTTTTTGCCAGTCATGGGGCCTGAACTCTGGGCCTGGGCACTGTCCCTCACCTCTTCAGCTCAAGGCTCGTGTTCTACCACTCGAGCCATAGCGCCACTTTTGGCTTTTTCTGCTTATGTGGTGCTGAAGAATCGAACCCAGGGCCTCATGCATGCAAGGCAAGCGTTCTACCACTGAGCGACCTTCCCAGTCCTTGTGTTTAGTATTGTAAGCATTCTTCACCGCCTATTTTTATACATAAAAGTAGTACTAGGCGGGGAATATGGCTTAGTGGTAGAGTGCTCCCGTAGCATGCATGAAGCACTGGGTTTGATTCCATGTAAACAGAAAAGGCCAAAAGTGGCAATGTGGCTCTGGTGGTAGAGTGCTAGCTTTGAGCAAAAGCTCAGGTACAGTAGGTAGGCCCTGAGTTCAAGACTCCCACCCCTCCCCCCCAAAAAAAATTCTGGGCATTGGTGACTTGCTTCTGTAATCCTAGGGACTCAGGAGAATCTGAGTTATGGTTCAAAGCTAGTTTATGATACTTCTCTCAAATATTAAAAAGCTGAAAATAGAGCAGTGGCTCAAGTGGTAGAGTTTTGGCCTTGAGTAAAAGAAGCTCAGGGAAGGCACCCAGGCACAGAGTTCAAGGCACAGAACCAGCAAAAAAGTATTTTGTTCTGCTGTCAGTTTTCTTAAACTGGGAAGCTACTGCCCTCTACAGTTGCATTGAGAATGTCCGGTTGGGATTAGGCTTCCCTGAGCTCTTTTGCTCAAGACTGGTGCTATATCACTTAGAGCCACAGCTCCACCTCTAGATTTCTGGTGAATAGGAGATAACAGTCTCACAGACATTCCTACCCAGGCTGGCTTTGAACAGTGATCCTCAGCTCTCATCCTCCTGAGGAGCTAGGATTACAAGTGTGAGCCACCAAGTGCCCAGCCATTTGTCTTTTTTAAAACTATTCAGTGCCAATTGTTCCTACCCCAGACCACCACGCCGTGTGTGTGTGTGTGTGTGTGTGTGCGCGTGCGTGCGTGCGTGCGTGCGTGTGCGTGCGCCTATTGCTATTGATAGTGGATTGGGCTTATAATACAAGTTACTTTTTGTATGACCTAAATGTACATTAGAAGGGAGGCCTACTATATTCAAATTTTAATTGAGACTAGATGCCATTTTTTTTGGAATCTATAGTTGACAGGATAGTTGAGTAGCTGGCATATGAAACCTAGCAGGGACTCTTGGCAAAGTACACTAGCTGTGCTGCATATAGTCACCCAGATATCAATGGGAAACCCACCATGGCTTCTCTACATCAAGTTGTCATCCTTTTCTAGCAAGAATGTACAGAACAAGCTGGAAGCTGATGGCTCATACCTGTTGTAAACCTAGCTACTCAGGAGGCTGAGATCTGAGGATTGCAGTTCAAAGCCAGCCCAGGCAGGAAAGTCCATGAGACTCTTATCTCCAATTAACCACAAGGAAACTGGGAAGTGGTGCTATGGCTCAAGTGATAGAGCACTAGCATTAAGCTGAATTGCTGAGGGACAGTTTGCAGGCCCAGAGTTCAAGCCCTCACAACTCACAAAAAAAAAAAAATTGTACAGAACAGTGTGGAGAGTAGCAAAAAAGCTCAGCGATAGAGGCCCCGAGTTCAAGTTCTGGTACACACAGAAAAAATACATTTTTAAATATCTGGCATATTTTGTACCCAGTAACAATGCCAGTAGCAACTGTCCAGTCCCATCAGTCACATACAATTCTCAGGGACAGCACCTAGGTCCTGAGGTCAAGCATCATGAATGACCAAAAAATCAAAAACAAAACAATTGTCCAAGGTGGGAACCAGGAGGACTTTCTTATGGCTATATTATTAGTACAATTTCAATATCAATATATTCTGAATATAATGTCAGACATCTGTCACTTTTTCTTCTTCTGCAGGTTGTATAGAAGGGAAGGAGGCCTCTTGGTTTTGTAGGCCACACTTCTCTTAATGCGGTGTCCTTTGATGTTAACAATATATGGCAAGAGAGGGGGTCGGACCGTCAGGACTGTTCCTTGAGGTGTGTAGACCCGGAGATGCAGTCTATCTTCAAAATGAGGTGTCACTGCAACCCAGCCTGGGAAGTATCCGACAGAGAACAAAATGCTGTTAGCAACCAGTTTGCTATAAACATCAAACCAAACCTCAAAATGCAGCAATGAATTAAGACTATTACACATTTTTTACTTTTCTCCCCATCCTTCCTTTTTTCCTTTACTTCCTTTCTTCCTTCTGCAGATCCTGGGGCTTGAACCTAGAACCCCACACTTTTTTTTTTGTCGGTCGTGGGGCTTGAACTCTGGGCCTGGGTGCTGTCCCTCAGCTCTTCAGCTCAAGGCTAGTGCTTGACCATTTGAGTCACAGCTCCACTTCAGGTTTTCTGATGGTTTATTGGAGATAAAGAGTTTCCTGGACTTTCCTGCCTGAGCTGACTTTGAACTGTGATCCTCAGATCTCAGCCTCCTGAGTAGCTAGTATTACAGGGGAGAGCTACCAGCACCCGGCTCCTCACACTCTCGAGAAGCTTTTTGCTCTTGGCTGGCTACTTTACCACTTGAACCATGCCTCCACTTTGAGCTTTTTGGTTGATTGGAGATAAGAATCCTATGGACTTGACTTTCCTGCCTGGGCTAACTTTGAGCCTGGAGATAAGAATCCTATGGACTTGACTTTCCTGCCTGGGCTAACTTTGAGCCGGAATCCTCAAATCTCAGTCTCCTGAATAGCTAAGATTATAGGCATGAGCCACCAGTATTCAATAATCGTGTGCGTGTGCGTGTGTGCGCGTGCCCTGAGGCTTGAACTCGAGGCCTGGCACTGTCTGAAATTTTTGCTCAGGTTAGTGACCTACCACTTGAGCTACAGCTCCACTTCTTGTTGTTTTTTTGGAGTTATTTGGAGTTAAGGAGTTTCACCTGCCTGGTCTGACTTTGAGCCTTGATTGTTGGATCTCAACCTTCTGAATAGCTAGAATTACAGGTATAAGCAACCAGTGCCCAGCTATAATCTCCCTTAAAAAAAAAAAATTACCATTATTTTTGGGAAGGTGGCTCAGTAGTAGAGCGCTTGCCTTGCATGCCTGAGGCCCTGGGTTCGATTCCTCAGCACCACATAAATAAAAAGAAAAAAAGCCAGAAGTGGCGCTGTGGCTTAAGTGGTAGAGCGCTAGCCTTGAGCTGAAGAGCTGAGGGACAGCGCCCAGGCCCAGAGTTCAGGGCCCATGACCGGACCCCTCTGCCCCCCAAAATTACCATTATTGAGTAGTTGTATGAAGTGGTTATAATCCTGTAAGTCAGGTTATGAATACAATGCTTCCTGGTCAATGTCACTCCCTTTGTCTCCATTTTCGCCTCTCATCCTACCCTCTTTGCATAGTTCATTTTTTGTACAGTGTACATTGAATATAAATGTAACTACATTTGCTCATCCCTCCTCTGTTCATTCCTGTGCCACCCCTACCCCGCAACCTGTAATCTTATTTTTTAAAAGCAAATTAAGGCCCGGTACTGGTGGCTCACGCCTGTAGTCCTAGCTACTCAGGAGGCTGAGATCTGAGGATTGCAGTTTAAAGCCAGCCTGGGCAGGAAAGTCCGTGAAACTCTTATCTCCAATAAACCACCAGAAAACCGGAAGTGGCGCTGTAGCTCAAGTGGTAGAGCACTAGCCTTGAGCTGAATAGCTGAGAGACAGCGTTCAGGCCCAGAGTTCAAGCCCCATGACCGACAAAAACAAACAAACAAAAAACAACAAAGCAAATTAAGCTAGGCATGGATGATACACCCCTCTAATCTCAACACTAGGTCAGCTAGGAGGTCTCTAGTTTGAGGTTATCCTGGGCTATATAGTTTGTCTCCAAAACCAAATTTAAAATTACCTGCAGAGGAAAATTTGATGTCAGCCACTGCTTCAGATTCACCAAGTCCTTCTTTTAATATAATGTCTTCAGCAACAAGAGGAGGAAATTCAGCCATTCGTTCTTCTCCACCCATTGGGACCTTCCAGTGAAATAAAATGGAGATGTTTGCATGTTCGCCACTTTCAGTTTTTCTGGTGGTTAATTGGTGATAAGAGTCTCATGGACTTTACTGCCCGGGCTGGCTTTGAAGTGTGATCCTCAGATCTCAGCCTCCTGAGCAGCTAAGATTACGGCGTGAGCCACTAGTGCCTGGATTAAAATGCTTTTAAATTCATTTTAGCAGGGTGTTGGTGGCTCATGCCTACAAATCCTAGCTACTCAGGAGGCTGAAGTTGAGGATCGCAGTTCAAAGCCAGCCCAGGAAGGAAAGTTTGTGAGACTCATCACCAGTTAACCATCAGAAAACTGGAAGCAGCCCTGTGGCTCAAAGTGGTAGACCACTAGCCTTCAGCAAAAGTGTTCAGGGACAGCACCCAGGCTCTGAGTTCAAGCCCCATAGCCAAAAACAAAACAAAACCACCCAACAAACAAACAACGACAACAACAAAAAAGCATGCATCTTTTGGGAAGAGTATGGAAGCTCTGTAATGTGTTGGCCAAGGACCACATGTTGAGATGGACTTGGCAATCATCTGCTGACAGGATAAGTGTGCTTTATAGTCCTCAACTGGGTTTTATATGTAGGACAGTTAAATTCCCTCTAAACAGCTTAGTTCTTATAGGTGTGTCGTGTCTTTTTACAAATCAAAGACCATAAATAACACAAGATCTGATTTCTACTTTTTTTTTTTTTGGTCAGTCGTGGGTCTTGAACTTTGGGCTTGGGAGCTGTCCCTGGGCTCTTCAGCTCAAGGCTGGTGCTTGACCACTTGAGCCACAGGGCCACTTCTGGTTTTCTGGTGGTTTATTGGAGATAAGAGTCTCATGGACATTCCTGCCTGGGCTGGCTTTGAACCAACATCCTTAGATCTCAGCCTTGTGAGCAACTAGGATTACAGGTGTGAGCCATGAGCACTCAGCTGAATTTCTGCTTTTGACAAATGTTCCTGTGTTAGGAAAGCTTTTCTATGAAGCTTTTTCCATTTTCTCAACCAGGTTATTGTGAGGGCTTCTCCAGCCCATTACAGGAGATTTAGCATCTGTGGATCTCACCAACTAGATGCTAGGGGCATTCTCCAGCTGCAACAAATCTGTACCTTCTCTTCACACAGCAATAGTCAATAAAACTTTCTGCAATGATGAGCTTTTGAAAAGTAGCTAATGTAACTGAGGAATCACATCTTAAATTTCACTTAATTATAACTAGTATACTTAAATTTAGATATGTCATAAGATACCTGGCAAGTGGCTACTATATTGGACAGGATAGTTTAGATAAAACTCTAGCATTTCGGGCTGGGAAGGTGGCTCAGTGGTAGAGTGCTTGCCTTGCATGCATGAGGCCCTGGGTTCGATTCCTCAGTACCACATAAGCAGAAAAAGCCAGAAGTGGCGCTGTGGCTCAAGTGGTAGAGCACTAGCCTTGAGCTGAAGAGCTGAGGGACAGCGCCCAGGCCCAGAGCTCAGGTCCCATGACTGGCAAAACAAAACAAAATAAAACAACCAAAACTCTAGCATTTCTTGGATCAGTCCAAACCAACATTCCTTTCCTATAGAGCCTATTTTGTTTTATAGCCAGCATCCTTAAAGAGAGTGAGATGAGGTTGGGCTAGCTGATTTATAACACAAGCAGGGCAAAGAGACTATCACAAGCATATCCACTAGAACCATGCAATCATCAAGTCCTGCTACCTTACCTGGAGTAATGTATAACCTGCATGCTTCTTATATATAGCATCTGCCTTGTCCAAGGAAGTAATATGCACCGGGAGGTAATTGGAAGCCACAACTGTAAACCAAGCAGACTGATTTCCCTTAAGAAAGAAGAACATATTACACAAGAAAACCTGGAAAACCCATACAATTTAAGGTACAATAATAATAAAAAGTGAGAAACTAAATCAAGCTTTCTTTGTAAGTACTGCGTGGCCGCAGCTATTGTCAAACTATATTCATGTCTAAAAAATAGGGCATGATACAGAAGTAGTTAATTTTAATAATTCATTAAACTCTAAAACTGTGATGGCTCCAGACTTCTTGAGGGATTTTAATTATTTTTTTTTCTTCTGGT
This sequence comes from Dipodomys merriami, assembly GCF_024711535.1. NCBI lineage: Eukaryota > Metazoa > Chordata > Mammalia > Rodentia > Heteromyidae > Dipodomys > Dipodomys merriami. Next base: position 33,836,787 of record NW_027206512.1, on the reverse strand, counting down.
CCTGGGGATTGAACTCAGGACCTGGGTGCTGTCCCTGACCCTCTTTGTTCTACAGGTTAATGCTCTACCACTTGAACCTCAGTGTCATTTCTGTGACTTCTTGGTACTATTAAAAAAAAAAAAAATCCAAGCCGGGTGCTGGTGGCGCACGCCCACAATCCTAGTACTCAGGAGGCTGAGATCTGAGGATCTCAGTTCAGAGCCAGCCCGGGCAGGAAAGTCCGTGAGACTCATCTCCAATAAACACTAGAAAACCGGAAGTGGCGCGTGCTGTGGCTCAAGTGGTAGAGAGCTCGCCTTGAGCTGAAGAGCGCAGGAACAGCGCCTAAGGCCAGAGTTCAAGCCCCACGACAGACAAAAACAAACAAACAAAAATCTCAAAGCAAATGGGCATGGTGATTCATAATTATAATCCCAGCATTCTGGAGGCTAACTGGAACATGTCTGAGGCCAGCATGGGCTACTAAAAGAACAAAATAACAACGAAGAGTACATCTATTATTAAGAACATCTATTATTAAGACTTTAACTGGCTTTGTGTAAAGTTAGGTTTAAAATATTAACAAGTGATGAATGTAGTATAGCCCATTACTCCATTATTGTGGCGGCAGAGGCAGGAGGATCATGTTTGAGGCCAGTCTAGGCTACATATTGAGATTCTTTTTCAAAAAAGAAAAAAAAATTATGTACTTTTTTTTTTTTGGTTGGTTATAGGGCCGGAACTCTGGGCCTGGTTGCTGTCCCTCAGCTCTTCAGCTCAAGGCTAGCACTCTACCACTTGAGCCACAGCACCACTTCCGGCTTTATCTGCTTGTGTGGTGCTGAGGAATGGAACCCAGAGCCTCATGCATGCAAGGCAAGCACTCTACCACTGAACCACCTTCCCAGCCCAAACTTTTTTTTTTGTTGATAGTCATGGAACTTGAACTCTGGGCCTGCGTGCTGTCCCTGAGCAATTCAGCTCAAGGCTAGCACTCTACCACTTGAGCCACAGTGCCATTTCCTGTTTTCTGGTGGTTTAGTGAAGAGTCTCATAGACTTTCCTGCCTGGGCTGGTTTGAACCTTGATCCTCAGATCTCAGCCTGCAGAGTAGAGCTAGGATTATAGGTGTGAGCCACTAGTGCCTGGCTGAACTTTTTTTTTCCCCCAGTGCTGGGACTTGAACTTGAACTAAGGGCCGGGCACTGCCCTTGAGCTTCTTTTGCTCAAGGCTAGCACTTTACCACTGAGCCACAGCACCACTTTTGGCTTTTTCTCTTTATGTGGTACTAGGGCTTCATGCATGCTAGGCAAGCACACTACCATTAAGCCACATTCTCAGCCCCCTTAATCACTTTTTAATGGTACAGATTTTTCTTACCTGCAGGAAATCAATGCGGCCTATAGCACCCAGAAACAGGACCATTCCTGGTTTAAGCACAAAAGTTCTTGGAACAATAGAATGTGTTGGCAAAACAATGTCTATCTCTTTTTCTGATAGTAGATTTAAAATCTGTGAAGCAAATGACATTATTTTATTAGAGAATATCTTACTGAAAATTTTGTTATTTCCTTGGAAAATAGTGATGAAGAAAGTATTCTAGGTTTCACAAATAACCAATTTCTGTCAGCCTCACGTAAAATTTATATGTTCTATCTAAATTAACCCAATTTACTATTGTTTCTTCATGCATGAAGTAGTGGCCAACTTCATAGTTTTGACTTTCCTGTGGTAGCTGTATCATGTTAAAACTGGTGTGAATTTTAAAAGAGTGAGAATACATGGCTGCTGGGTATCAGGGAAGTAGTCTGCAGCTTCAAGTAATGGAATCTGTGATCTCATATTTTAGTGCTCAAGTATGGGCCATCACATACAAAATGGTCACTCTACTGAAGGAGCAGGTCAATATTTGAACCCTCTTCTAAATTCTGACTCTAGTATTCTTATTCCTCCAGAATATTCAACCAAACAAAACCTGAACAAACAAAATCCAACCACAAAATACAGAAAAGATAGGTTGTGTTAGGAATAAAAGGAGAGTGATGAAAGGGGTGGTACTGATCAAGATTAAGATGCACTATACTTAAAATTCCTCCTCCACCCTCAGGAAGGACTTGGATGCAGTATCTAATGCTTTTGTTCACTGGCTGGTGCTATACCATCTGAGCCATGTCTCCAACTCCATGGGGAAGGAGTTTGAATTTAGGCCTTGAACTTGTTAGACAAGACACTGTCACTTGAGCCATGTTTGCAGACCAAGGATTTTTTTTTTTTTTGGTTGGTCATGGGGCTTGAACTCTGGGCCTGGGCGCTATCCTCAGTTCTTCAGCTCAAGGCTAGCACTTGAACTACAATTCTGGTTTTCTGGTGGTTAACTGGAAAAAAGAGTCTCACAAACTTTTCTGTCCAGACTAGCTTTGAAGTGTGAACTTCAGATCACAGCCTCCTGAGCAGCTAGGATACAGGCATGAGTCACTGACGCTGGGTCAAGGATGAAGTTTTTTTTTTTTGCTAGTCATGGTGCCTGAACTCTGGGCTTGGGTGCTGTCCCTCAGCTCTTCAGCTCAAGGCTAGTGCTCTACCACTTGAGCCACAGCACCACTTACAGCTTTTTCTGCTTATGTGGTGCTGAGGAATCGAACCCAGGGCCTCATGCATGCAAGGCAAGCAGTCTACCACTGAGCCACCTTCCCAGCCCCAAGGATGAAGTTTTTAAAGAGAGTGGAGCAAGAAGAAAAGAAAGAGCGGCTGGGAAGGTGGCTCAGTGGTAGAGCGCTTGCCTTGAATGCATGAGGCCCTGGGTTCGATCCCTCAGCACCACATAAGCAAAAAGAAAAAAGCCGGAAGTAGCACTGTGGCTCAAGTGGTAGAGCGGTAGCCTTGAGCTGAAGAGCTGAGGGACAGTGCCCAGGCCCAGAGTTCAGGCCCCACAACTGGACCCAAAAACAAAACAAAACAAAAAGAAGAAAAGAAAGAGAGGAATTACAAAGCTTAGGTAAGATATAAGGGGGAAAAAAATCTGGCTAAAAATGAAAAAGCACTGGTGGCTCACACCTGTAATCCTAGCTATTTAGGAGGCTGAGATATGAGCTGAGGGACAGTGCCCAGGCCGAGTTCAAGCCCCATGACTGATTACAATAGTGTCATATCTAGCTTCCTGTTTCTTTGTTTTTGTATGTCATAGGGTTTGAACTGAAAGCCTGGCTCTAACATTCTGGAGCTACAGAACCACTTCTGGTTTTCTGGTGGTTAACTCAACAGTCTCATGGACTTTCTTGCCCACCCTGGCTTTGAATTGCAATCCTCCAGATCTCAGCTAGGATTACAGGTGTGAGCCACCAGCATCTGGCTCCCTTTCTTTCTTTTTTTTTTGATGCCAGTATTGGACTTGAATTCAGGGCGTAGGTTCTGTGCTTTAGCTTTTTCACTCAATGATGGCACTCTAACACTTACGTCACAGCTCCATCTCCAGCTTTTTGGTGGTTAACTAGAGATAAGACTTTCATAGATTTTCCTGCCTGGGCTGGTTTCAAATCTTCACTCCTCAGATCTCAGCCTCCTGAGTAGACAAGATTACAGGTGTGATTCACTCCTGTCTGACTCACTTATTTAAAACTGAAACATCTAATGCTTCCATTTTATAATAGTTTGTTGGTTCCATTTGGGAGACACTGTTCTAGGCATCAAATAAATATATCCGCAGTGACACAGAAGTATATTATCTATGATGAGGAACTCTTTTTCCTTAGTGTTTAGGGCTGTAACCCAGGGCAACTGTTCATGTGCTGGGAACATATTCTGTCACAGAGAAGCATCCCTAGGCCATGAGAGACATTTTATATCCTCACGCTTGTAAGTATCATTTTTCTGGCTAGAATACATTTTCCACTTTTGCCTTTCTGACCCAACTATTTCTCAAGAGTAAAGTAATTGCTATCTCTGACTAAATGAAGGGGATGATTTAACTGGTGAAGTAGTGATAAAACATTATTAGAAAGCAGCTAGTCACTCTGTATTTATAGATAGTTAAGGAGAAAGATAGAGCACCAACAGTTATTCTTGAGGGCAATAATAAACACACTTGAGTTAATCAATGCCTTGGGTAAAAATCCAAACTGCAAATACGAAGGTATGAGACTTAATAAGTATATAACAAGAGGATACAGGCTAAATTTTACAAGACAAAATTGGTTATCTGTGAGATCTTGCAACTGAACTGAAAAGATGCATAAGGCAAGAAGGAATTGATCCTATTCTAAATTATACTTACCTGATATACTTTAAAATATTTTGAGGTCTAAAACAGTTTGAGGTCTGGCCAAGACAAATAGGTTCTATGTCCTTTTCATACAGGATTTTTTTTAATTTTTATTTTTTTGCCAGTCCTAGGCTTGAACTCTAGGCCCAGATGCTGTCCTCAGCTCTTCAGCTTAAGGCTACTACTCTACCACTTGAGCCACAGCACCACGTACCACGTCCAGCTTTTTCTGCTTATGTGGTGCTAAGGAATCAAACCCAGGGCCTCATGCATGCAAGGCAAGCACTCTACCACTGAGCCACCTTCCCAGCCCTTTCATATAATTTTCAAGAACAAATATCAGTTAGAGAGAAATGAATGCAATACGACTAGGAAGTAAAGACCAAATGGGATACTTTGGGAGGTCATGTGACATTGTTCCAGTTAGTAAGTCACTCTTTCAGTTCAAGCTAGATGACTTTATGATGGAGATGCTCGGAAAGAAATTCAGTATAAGCCTGGCACCGGTGGCTGACGCCTGTAATCCTAGGTACTCAGGATGCTGAGATCCGAGGATTGCGGTTCAAAGCCAGCCCAGGCAGGAAAGTCCATGAGACTCTTAGCTCCAATTAACCACCAGAAAAGCGGAAGTGGTGCTGTGGCTCAAGTGGTAGAGCACTAGGTTTGAGCTGAAGAGCTGAGGGACAGCACCCAGGCTCAGAGTTCAAGCCCCACAACCAAAAAAACAAAAACAAAAACAAGAAATTCAGTATAGAATAGGAAACTAGACTTCAGTGATACCATTTCTTCAAAACTTAAAATCAAAGATACTGTAAAGGTCTTTCTAAGGTAACAACTATACACAAGTAGACTGGCCTGCAGTGAAGTGTATCAAATGAATACAAAAATTATGGGTATATGGATTCATCCCTGAACTGCTTTTATAAATGCATCATAACTGAAGCTACAATGGACGTATACTTCTTTGCTTTCTGCCAATAGGTGTTTCTACAGTTGACAGGAAAAAATGTTTCTAAAAGAAGCTAAATACATACACAATTTTCTTTTGTAATTCCAGGAGTGTCATAAAACCAGTGGGCATCTTTCACATCTTGTGGAGTCAATTCTACTCGTTTGGTGGGTTGGTGCACGGTGGCAACAGGCTCATTTCCCATGTCAAAAGCAAGTGAATCAGCGTCAAAGTAAAAGGCAGCTTCATCCTTCTGTTCTTGTGAATACAAAAATGTTCTTCCAACTCTTCCTAGAACAAATGATGTGGAGGTTACTAATGACTCCTCAAAGGCTTTTGACTCCAGATAGAATTTTGCCACGCCTACTCCAGTGGAGTCTGCTTAGCATGGGAAACCAGTTTTCAGACCTGAGAATGAGGCTTCAAAGAGACCTATCTCTGAGAATGGGACTTCACCGAAGTCTACCTCAGAGAATGGGGCTTTACAGAGACCTATCTCTGAGTATTGGGACTTCACCGAAGTCTACCTCGGAGAATAGGGCTTCTAAGAGGCCTACTCCTGGAAAGGCTGGCAAACCCTTGGGAAAGATGTGTTTCTGCTTTTCTTTTCTTCACTGTATAAGAGTGCCTATTAATCTTTTACTGTTTCTACTGCTCTTTGTACTTACTCATGCTCAACGTTCCCATATTCAAAGCTCTTTCTTAAGAGTGTTGACGACTCCAATATCTGATGAGTGTCTTAAAAATATGACTAACTCACCAGAGTTAAGTGCTACCCTGAAAGCCCCTCTTATGGAGGCTAGTAGACAAGTCATAAGTAAATACAAAAGTATTGGGGGTTTCACGACGTCACTTCAGCAGAAGGAATTGTCTGTAAGAGATTTACAAGAAGCTGTAGGCGCGGGCTAGAACAGAAAGAATGTATGGCAATTGCTGAGATAACTACTTAGGAGAAAGAACTTCCTGTTACTCTCTTTCATTTACTAAGAGACTTGCTAGATCTAGGCCTCCTTGACCTTACTATTAAAGAAGGAACAGGAAAGATCTTAAGGGACAGTTAAGGCCTCTATAGAAATAAGGTTAGTTGGTGACAAACATCGAAACCCATTATATGGGTTTCGATGCCTATCAGGGACCAGCTGGTGACCACCCAAGAATGAAGCCCTACAGCAAGATTGTGTAACCTTTTGCCCTTTCAGGCGACCAGCTGGTGACCACCCAAGAATGAAGCCCTGCAGCAAGATTGTGTAACCTTTTGCCCTTTCTTATGGAGACTTTTGCTACAAAAGTTTGTTATCCTCTGCATTAAATCACACTCAGCATCCACTCCTCTTGTGTGTGAGTTGTCTGTTTGCCATCTCCCCATCTATTCCAGTTCCTCCACTAGGTGTCCTCCGTCGTCCCGACAGAGCCGGTCCGCGGCAGAATTTCTTTTTCTTTTTCTTTTTTTTTTTGCCAGTCATGGGGCCTGAACTCTGGGCCTGGACACTGTCTCTCAGCTCTTCAGCTCAAGGCTAGTGCTATACCACTGGAGCCACAGCGCCACTTCTGGCTTTTTCTGCTTATGTGGTGCTGAGGAATTGAACCCAGGGCTTCGTGCATACGAGGCAAGCACTCTACCACTGAGCCACCTTCCCAGCCCAATTTTTTTCTTTTTTGAGCCAGGATCTCTCACTATATAGCTCAGTCTGGCCTCAAACTTGCAATTTTCCTGCCTCAGCATCCCAAGTGATGGGATTACAGTTGTGCACCATCATGCCTAGTGAGATAGGTAATTTTTATGTTTGCCTCAGACAGATCTGTAAGACAAAGTACAGTGTATGGAAATGACACGACAATGATGCCTTTTTTTTGTGTGTGCTAGGTTCTAGGACTTGAACTCAGGGCCTGGGTCCTGTTCTGAGCTTCTTTGTTCAAGGCTAGCCACAGCTCGACTTCCAGCTTTTTTGGTAGTTAACTGGAAATAAAGAGTCTCATGGACTTTCCTGTTGGTTCTCAAATGTCAGATTCCCGAGTAGCTAGGCTTATAGGTATAAACCACTGATACCTGGTCCTGTGCTTTTTTTTTTTTTTTTTTGGGTCCCGTGGTGAGGCCAGAACTCTGGGCCTGGGCGCTGTCCCTCAGCTCTTCAGCTCAAGGCTAGTGCTCTACCACTTGAGCCACAGCGCCACTTCCGGCTTTTTTCTTTTTGCTTATGTGGTGCTGAGGAATCGAACCCAAGGCCTCATGCATGCAAGGCAAGTGCTCTACCACTGAGCCACCTTCTCAGCCCTGCTTCTTTTTTAAGAAAGTGAAACTCAAGCTCACAGCTGTAATCCTAGCTATTGAGGAGGCTGAGATCTGAAGATCATGGTTCAAAGCCAGCCTGGGCAGAGAAGTCCATGATACTCTTATCTCCAATAAACCACTCAGAAAACCGGAAGTGGAACTGTGGTTCAAGTGGTAGAGTGCTTGTCTTGAGCTGAAGAGCTGAGGGACAGTGCCCAGGCCCACAATTCAAGCCCCACGACAGACCCTTCCCACCTTCCCCGCCCCCCCCCCCAAAAAAAGGAAGTGAAACTCAGATTCTTGTAATGATCAAGTGAGTGGCTTTGTCCATTGAGGTAAACTGAGTTGGGAGCCACAGGTTTTTGTTGTTATTTGTGTCAGTATTAGGGTGTGAACTCAGGCCTTGGGCACTGTCCTTCAGCTTTTTCACTCAAGGTAGGCATTCTACCACTTGAGCCATACCTCTACTTCTGGCTTTTTTGGCTGAGAACTGAAGACAGTCTTATGGACTTGCCTGCCTAGGCTGGCTTCAAATTGAGACTCTCAGATCTTAGCCCCCAGAGTAGCTAGGATTTTGGAGGAGAATTGGAGATAGTCTTAAGAACTTGCCTGCGTGGGCTGGCTTTGAGGCCCTAAGACCTCAGCCTCCTGAGTAACTAGGATTATAGGCATGAGCCACTGGTACCCAGTGGAATCCACAGTCTTTACTAAGGAAGTCTTCAGACTTCGCTCTTTTTCATTCTTGAAAATGAAAGGAATCAACTTAAAGCTACTGCATAGAGTCAATGTCATGAACTACCTATGTAGTCTGGGTTTCCAGACAGTAGTAACTTTGCTTAAAGGGTCTATACTTCAGAATGAAGTATACACAGCAACTGGTTATCCTCAGACAGCTGTATTATAGGTTCTCAACCCATAAGGGTTTTCCCAAGAGAGGCTTACCTACTACGTAACCATGCTTTTTAAAGTGATTAAGTTGATTTTGTTCTTCCTCACTAAGATCTTCTTCCGTTTTAGTTGCATCTCTTTTAAGTCTTTTATGTCTTGCAAACATTCTGTATGGAGTTGGGTTGGAAATAGGAAACTTCAGAAGGTTTAATGTAGTACCTGAAATATCAAAGAACAAATAAAGTTTTAAGGAAAGGAATAAAGGGAGGGAAACATTTCTGAGAGTCCACAGTGTTGGCTCCTGTGATTTATGTAACTTAACTTTCATGACAACATTCTATAAAATGAATCCAGCTTTACACATGAGCAGACAAGTTCACAGACTAACCCAGGATAGGAATCCAAAATGTGCAAGCCTGATTTATTCCAATTTTCACTTTGCCATCCAATACAAAAATAGAATTTGTGATTCAGATGAGGTCAGCTACATTCAGAGTATGGCAACAAGTAACTGTGTAACATGTAATCACAGTGCAAGACAAAGGATAGCTGGCAAAAAATAAACTCTGTAGAGAAAAAAATGGGAGATCTGACTGTGTACAGAGTCATATAAGGAACACATAATCACAAAGTCCCTCCCCCTTCCTTCTCCCTGGTTTTTTTTTTTCTTTTTTTGAAACCCAGCTGGTCTGGAACCCCATCTTCCTCTTGCCTCAGCCTCCTAAGTGCAGGATTTACAAAACGGGTAGAAGTACAGCTTTGGTTTAAGTGGTAGAGTGGCAGGCTTGAGCAAAAATGAGCTCAGAGACCGTGCCCAGGACCAAGTTCAAGCCCTATGACCGACCAAAAAAAACCCAAACCAAAACAAAAAAACCAACAGAATGGGTGCCACCAGCCTGGCACAGAAATTTTCTTCTCTCCTTATTCCTCCCTCCTGCTTTTTCTCTCATCTACACTCAGGGCCTTGAACTTGCTAGGCAGTTACTCTACCACTTGAGATACTCTGCTAGCCCAGGATTTTCTTCTCCTTCCTTTCTTTTTTTGTGTGAGACTGGGACTTGAACTTGGTACCTAATGCTTCTGTTCATTATCTAGCCCTCTTCAAACCGTGCTACATCTCCAACCCCAGGAACTTCTTAAAAGTCACAAAAACAAAATTTCTCTTAGCCCAAAGCCCATACTGCATTAATGAATCGTTCAAATATAGAATAATGGTCTCAAGCATGAATTCAAGAGGTGAAGAGTTGAACTGAGAGGTTCAGACACTTCTCAACGATTTCTGAAAGGCATTGCAAATTTCCAGAAAAACATACAAAGAAGGTACAAGGGAACTTCCAAAAGAGCAAGGGATTTAAATATCTGGTGGGACTCTCGTGTCCAGGGAATGGAACAGAGAAATGGTCCACAATCGTTCCTATTCGAAAAGGAGCACATATTCAGAACTTCCCAACACTAAGCTGACACAAAAGAAAGGTGTGACCCAAGTAGGTAGAGAATTTTTTAAAGGGATGGCTCCAGGCTGCCTACGATGGACATTCAGGAAATGTCTAGGCCAAGTGGTTTCTCGGCAAGCGTGTCTCACCTGGCCAAGGGGAGATGGTGGCTCGGTCGATGGCCTCGGCACCTTTAGCGGTGCAGTAATCGGACTCTAGCAGTGTGTTAAAGAGAGTGGATTTGCCCGTGTTGGTGGCGCCCACCAGATAGACGTCGCCCCGGTAGCGCCAGGACCGCTGAAGCGCGGAGATCATTTCTTCAATTCCATAGCCGGTCTTGGCGCTGATCAGCCTTACGTCCCTGACCACCGTGCGGGACCGGGCCGACAGATTCTTATGGTCGCCATCATGTGGCTTGTCTTCGCTGGGATGTTGTGGTCCTTGATGGCCAGGTGCCAATAGGAGCCCGGCGCGGGCACAGTCGTCCCAGAGACGCTCTCGGAGCCGCTGCAGGTAGCCAGGTGCGTCCTGGGGCAGCAGGTCTACTTTGTTCCCCAGCACGATGAGCTGTTTGGGGCCCACCAGCGACGGCAAGTCGGTCAGCAGGGAGTCGGGCAGGTCGAGCAGGTCCACCAGGTAGAGTACCAGAGCGGGCCCGGGCCGGCGCAGCGCGGCGCTCACCAGCTCCCGGTACTGGCCGCGGCTCACCTGCAGGCGCAGGGCGCGCCGGTGGTGCACCAGGAGCCAGCAGCGCCGGCACACGGCGCGCGCCAGCCCGCCGCCCTCCTCGGCCGCGCGGCGGAACCTGTCTCCCGGCAAGTAGCCGGGCAGGTCGGGGTCCTGGCAGTGCAGCTCGGCCCCGCAGCCCGAGCAGTACAGGCCGCTGGGCGGCACCGTCGGAGCCGGAGCTTCCGGCCCCGGGTGCGCACGGCGGCCGACGCGGAGCTGGCGCTGAAGCCGCTCTTCCCGCCGCCGCAGTCGCTGTCGCTCCTCTTCCTCCAGTCGCTGCTGCAGCTCTCGCAGCTCCTCCTCCGGGGTCGGCGTGGACGCCGGCTCCACCACATACTCGGGGAACAGGAAACGCTCCTCGGTGCCCAAGCCTCCTGGGGAGTCTTCACAGGCCGTGGGGGCAGGAGGAAGCCCGCGGCCCGGGAAGGACTGGCGCTGGGACGAGGAGGCGGCCGCGCACCTCCTTTCTGGGAGGGGACCCGCAAGGGTTGGGCGAGCCGCCGCGGGCGCCGACACCCGCACCAGGCCGCAGAGCAGCCTTCGCGTTAGGAGCGCCGGCAGCATGGGGACGGGGCAGGGCCGGTCGGCGCGTGCGCACGTGAGCGCCAGTCGGCGCGTGCGCACGGGCCGCCGGGATGAGTCTAGGGGTACCCGGGGACTGTCAATTGTATCTGTCTCCCGAGTCATTTGGAGTTCTCGCGATGAAATCCCTTAGCCAGAACTTACTAAGACGAGGACCTAGACATAACTATTATGTTCAGTAGTGGGTGCTTTTTTTCCCCCACCCGTAGGCTCCGTCAGCACCCCATGAAGTTACTCTTAAAAAAAGTCACACTTTAAAGTTTTTGGTCTTTCTCAGAGCGAAAAATAAAGGCATTAAGTGGCACTAGCTCACGGCCACAGCGAAATCTTTCGGTAATAAACGTGCTCAGGTGTTTTCCAGGTGTCATCATTTGTGCAACAACCACACTGAAAAACAGACCCAAACTGGCTGGCCCAAGCCGGAGGCAACCCCTGAGTTTGCGCATGCGTCACTCCAAGGCCTGCGTTAATCCTCCCGCCCCACCCCTGGCGCCGCCTCACCCTCGCACTGCGCCACCTTTTGCGCAGGCGCGGATTTCACGTCGGTTTAAGAAGGCGGGACTTTTGGTGTAAGCCGCGGAGGATTCTGGGGACGTCGGAAACGGAAGTCACGTCGTCTCCGGCTTCGGCTTCCGGAGGTGGTGTGTGCCTTTTTCTCTCTGCTTTCCCGAGTTTGGCGCCACAGAACCCGTCAACATGTATGACGCGGACGAGGGTAGGTGTCCCCTGCGAGACACCCGTGCGGCGACCCACCTCAGCGGGGAAGCCGAGGGGTCCTGGTGGGTGGAGGGTCTGCGGCCCGCCTCCCCAGCCCGCAGCCGCGGGACCCGCCGCCGCGTTCTCCCGCCCGCGCTGGGCCCGAGCCAGGCGGAGTTTTCTGAGAGGAGGTTGTCGGGAACGCCAATCAGGTGGATTCTCGTTCTGCTACCTCTGATTTCACCCGACGGCCTGGAGATAGCGTGTGGAACCTAATGGCTTCTGTTTGGACCGTCTGAAGTGAAGGACCCCTTTTACTTCCCTTAGGGCCACAGTCCATTTATTGTTGACTAGCATCAATTTTGTGCCAAACCTTGTGCGAGACTGGAAATACACTGGGACAAAGTGTATTGAGGCTGGGTTTTAGTATTCCCGTTATCCTGTCTTCAGCCTTGAAAGGTGGCCTTTAAACTTTATATCCTCACAAGATGAGACAATTCGAGCTTGTATTTGAGCTAACAGGGCTACTGTGTCTGTTTTACTTTTCCTATATAGAATTCATATCCTTTGTATTTTCTTGTTGTATTTTTTTAAAGATCTCTTTCCATTTTTTCTGATCACCCTTTACAGTTTTTCGTATTCTGGCTACCTCATGGAGAAAATAGAAGCAAATCTTAAGCTTTTAAAAGGCTGCTTTAACACCTCAGTCTTTTTTTCTAGAGGTTAAGTTCGTTATATTCTCTTTCCCTTTTAGCAAACTATCTCAGTGGAGTAAAAAAATAATAGCTTTTAATAGCTTTACACTTTTTTTATTATAAAGATGATGTACAGAGGGGTCACAGTTACATAAGTCAGGTAAAGAGTACATTTCTTTTTGGACAATGTCACCCCTTCCTTCACATTCTCTGGGTTTTTCCCTCCTATCCCAACCACAAGTTGTATAATTCATTTTCAACATAGTGTCTGTTGAATACCGTTGCTGCATTTGTTTGCCCTTTGACCCTCCATTTCTGTGCCTCCCCTTACCCTTCCAAAGACATAAACGAACAGGATAAAAAGAAAATGAAAATAGCAACAAGGCAAAAGCCTCTTGTTTCTGTTTACTGGAGTTCACTTCAATAAATATTATTTTGTATGATCAGAGGCACATAGGCATTGTGTCTTTGTGTTTTTGTTGTTGTTTTGTCAGCTATGGGGCTAGAGCTCTTTTTTCTTTTTTTTCTTTGGGTGGGTTGTGGGGCTTGAACTCTGGGCCTGGGTGCTGTCTCTGAGCTCTTCAGCTCAAGGCTAGTGCTCTACCACTTGAGCCACTGCTCCACTTTTGGTTTTCTGAGTGGTTTATTGGAGATAAGAATCTCACATAGTTTCCTGCTGGGGCTGGCTTTGAACGTGATCCTCAGCTCTCAGCCTCCTGAGTAGCTAGGATTACATCTGTGAGCACCAGTGCCTTTGTGTTCTAATTTTTTTTAAAAGTTTTTATTTATTTTGTAAATAAGTTTTTTTTGGGGGGGGGCGGGGATCCAGTTGGGGGGCCTGAACTCTGGGCCTGGGCACTGTCCCTCAGCTCTTCAGCTCAAGGCTAGCGCTCTACCACTTGAGCTACAGCGCCACTTCCGGCTTTTTTCTTTTTGCTTATGTGGTGCTGAGGAATTAAACCCAGGGCCTCAGGCATGCAAGGCAAGCGCTCTACCACTGAGCCACCTTCCCAGCCCCTTAAATAAGCTTTTTATTGTGAAAATATTGTACAGAGAGGTTACAGTTATATGAGCAAGGTAATGAGTACATTTCTTATCAAGCATTGTTGCCTCCTCTGTGTTTCCCCTACCATCCTTTCCCTCCCACCTCCACAACTACATTCTCTCCCCCCCCCCCCCAATTGTAAAGTTCATTTTTTTTTTTCCCAGAGCTGAGGACTGAACTCAGGGCTTTGTGCTCGCCAGGCAGGTGCTCTTCCGCTGAGCTAAATTCCCAGCCCTAAAGTTCATTTTTCAACATCGTGTCTTGTATATCTCATTGTTACAATATTTTTATAACTTGAGTAGGATGCATATATACATGCGTTATTTATAATAAAACACATACATGTAACTAATTATACAAAATTAATACACACACCCTTGTACCCATTTGTTTTTACTATTATTATTTGTGCCTGTCTTGGGGCTGAGCTTTTTTAAGCCCAAGGCAAGTGAACTACCACTTGAGCCATAGCTTCATTCTCAGATTTTTTGGTGATTAAATGGAGATGAGTCTCATGGACTTTTCTGCCTGTACTAGCTTTCAGTTGCTGTCCTCAGATCTCAGCCTCCTGAATAGCTAGGGTTACAGCTATGAGCCACCAGTGCCCTGCTTGGAAACTCACTATTTTTCTTTATCATTTCACTTGGTTCCTTTTACCTTTTCATTCTGTTACACTATTCACATTGTTTCCGTGGCAATCATTCTTCATAGTTTCAGTGTTACTGTCTACAAGTGGGTGGCTTATGAATATATTATCAGTTCAAATGTCCTTATAACTTAACTGCTACTAGACAACCGGGGTGTCTTACTGGACTCTTTATTTTTATTTATTTATTTATTTATTTTGGGTCAGGTCGTAGGGCCTGAACTCTGGGCCTAGCTCAGAGCTAGCGCTCTACCACTTGAGCCACAATGTCACTTCTGGCTTTTTTTCTTTTTGCTTATGTGGTGCTGGGGAATCGAACCCAGGGCCTCATGCGTGCAAGGCAAGCAAGCGCTCTACCACTGAGCCACCTTCCCAGCCCCTGGACTCTTCATTGCCCCAACTGAGCTCACTGTTTTCATCTATTTGCCTTTAAAGCCATTATCTCCTGTTTCCTCCATCTCGTGAATAGTACAATCCTCATTTTAATTCCTCTCTTTGCCTCTGTATCTATTAGTAGTCCTGATGCTTACACATTTATACAACTTACATTGAAATCTTGTTTATATATTAGGCACAGACATTATTGTTATTTATGTATTATTTTTTATGTAATTGATACTTTAGAAGAATGGATAAAAGGATTGTTTTTTTACTCACAAAATATGTTTTTGTTATTTCAAGTGATAGTATATTAGCTGGTAGCATCTTATTGCAGATGAATATAGTAGTTTTTTTTTCCCAGATATGCAATATGATGAAGATGATGATGAAATCACCCCAGATTTGTGGCAAGAAGCCTGCTGGATTGTGATCAGGTAACTTTTTAGACTAAACTGAAAAAGCTTTAATAAACTACAAATATAAAGGGATTTCTTATTAATTTCTTATTAAACTTGAGTGCTGTGATCATAGATGTGTGCTACCACTCTGACTTCATCATGTGATTTATTTTTATTTTTTTATTGTGAAGATAATGTACAGAGGGGTTACAATTACATGGGCAAGATAAACCATGTGATTTCTTTTGTGTGTGCATGTGTTTCTGCCTCACTGAGGCTTTAAGTCAAGGTATGTGTGTGTGTGTACCCTCGCGCATGTGCACTCTCACACATGCCTAAATGAGGCTTGAATGGAAGGCCTTGCAATCTTCCTTAGCTTTTTTTTTTACTCAAGGCTGGCACTCTACTACTTGAGCCATAGACCTTCTGGCTTTTTTGCTGTTTCATTGGAGATAAGAGTATAATGGGCAAATTTGCTTGAGTTGGTTACAAACTTTGTCCCTCAGGATCTTGGCCTCCTGAGTAGCTACCACTACTGGCTACCATCTAATTTTCGTATCTGCACTATGAACTCTGATCTCCTCAGCCATGTTCCATATTTATTACCAGCTGTTTGCTGAGTATTTTCATGTAAATTACTGTCATATATCTTCCTTAACTTTGAAATAGATTTTTTGTTTTGTTTTGGGCTTCAAATACAGGGCCTTGAACAGACTATAAGCACATGGACTAATGATTTTTTTTTTTTTTTTGGGGGGGGGGGTCCAGTCATGGGGCCTGAACTCTGGGCCTAGGCGCTGTCCCTCAGCTCTTCAGCTCAGGGCTAGCACCCTACCACTTGAGCCACAGCGCCACTTCCATCTTTTTTTGCTTATGTGGTGCTGAGGAATGGAACCCAGGGTCTCAGGCATGCAAGGCAAGCACTCTACCACTGAGCCACCTTCCCAGCCCCTAGAATTTTTATTTATTTATTTTTGTCCATTGTGGGCACTGTCCCTGAACTTTTTTGCTCAAGGCTAGTGCTCTCCTACTTTGAGCTACAGCTCCACTTCTCGTTTTCTGGTGGTTAATTGGAGATAAAAGTCTGATAGACTTTACCGCCTACGCTGGCTTTGAGCCACTTTCCTCAGATCTCAGCCTCCTGAGTAGTTATGACTATAGGCATGAGCCACTGAAGCCTGGCGAACTAATGATTTTTAACCTTAAATATTCCACATTTCACTATTTTAACTATTGATATCAACATTTTTCTTCTTACTCAAACGTTTATTACCTTACACTAATGTACAGAGGGGAATTTCATTGCTACATTTTCATACATTTGCAGTATATTGCAATCAGTGTAACCCTATCACTTTACCTGAAATTAAAGTTCTTACTGTTATCCTTCACTGTCCATTTACTTTTTTTTGTTTTGCTTTGTTGGTTGTGAGGCTTGAACTAAGGGCCTGGGCACTATCCCTGAACTTTTTCACTCAAGACCTACCACCTTGAGCCACAGCACTACTTCCAGTTTTCTTGGAAGTTTTTTTTTTTTTTTGTCGGTTGTGGGTGCCTGAACTCGGCCTGGGCACTGTCCTTCAGCTCTTCAGCTCAAGGCTAGCGCTCTGCCATTTGAACTACAGCTCCACTTCCAGCTTTTTCTGCTTATGTGGTACTGAGGAATCGAACCCAGGGCCTCATTCGTGCAAGGCAAGCACTCTACCACTGAGCTACCTTTCCAGCCCAATTACTTCCAGTTTTCTGGTGGTTAATTAGAGGTAAGAGTTTCAAGGACTTTTCCTGCCTAGGCTGGCTTCAAACCTGTATCTTCAGATCTCACCTTTCTGAATAGCTAGGATTATAGGCGTGAGCTACTGGCACTCAGCTCGTTTTCTTTTTCTTTCTTACTGTAAAGGTGATATACAGAGGGGTACAGTTACATAAGTCAGGTAATAGGTGCATTTCTTTTTCAACAGTGTCACCCCGTCCCTCATTTTTCCAGCTTTTTTCCCCCCTTCTGATCATCCCCCCCAGCTCACCTTTAATTTTCTCTCTTGACACTTTTTCTTTTGCTGGTTCTGGCCTAGATACTGTCCTGAGCTTTTTGGCTCAGGTCTAGCACTACCAGTTGAGCCACAACTCCACTTCTAGCTTTTTTGGTGGTTTAATTGAAAATAAGACTCTCACAGACTTTTTTGCCCCAGCTGACTTTGAACTGGGCTTCTCAGATCTCAGCCTCTGGAGTAGCCAGGATTACAGGTCTGAGTCACCTGTGGCCCCCCCCCCCTTTTTTTAAAATTTTTTTACAATCAGTGTTTCAAAGAGATCGAATAAAATTTCTTAAGATATTTATTCCAGGTGCCAGTGCCTCACTCCTTTAATCCTAGCTGTTTCAGGTGGCTGAGATCTGAGGATTTAGATTCAAAGCCAGATCAGGCAGTAAAGTCCATGACTCTTCTCTCCAATTAACCACCAAAAAGTTAGAAGTGGTGGTGTAGCTCAAGTGACAGAGTGCCTGTCTTGAGTGAAAAAGCTCAGGTCCTGAGTTCAGTGCCTAGTATTGGCCTACACACAAACAAAACGAAACAAAAGACCAAAAACATTAAGTTAGAGTCCCTTATAAATCTCAAGTTGTGTTCTTATCCCCAAACAATAATAAGGTATGCATGAAAAAACTGCTGGTCTCATTCTTTTAGCTATCGCCTAGGTTTTCTAGTGATTGTCATATAGTGGTTGGTATTTTATGAGTATTTATTGAGTTAACTTATTGATGAAATAGGAAAAATATATAAGAAACTGAGTTGCAACTGATTATTAACTTAAATACTTTCCTGTTTCCTAGTTCCTATTTTGATGAAAAAGGCTTGGTGAGACAACAGCTGGATTCTTTTGATGAGTTTATTCAGATGTCAGTTCAAAGAATTGTGGAAGATGCTCCACCCATTGACCTGCAAGCTGAAGCTCAGCATGCTAGTGGAGAGGTTGAAGAACCGGTAAGATGGTTATTTCTACTAAGGTTGCATAGTTGAAGAATAGTCTTAGTTTGAAAGTCCAACCATTCTCTTACTTGGCTTAAAGATTAGAAGTCAAGCATGTAGTTTCACAAGTAATCTTAACCTTTTTTTAATGTTCAGAGGCAGAAATGATAAAATATCACTTCAAATAATTTAACTTAGGAATATTATCTAAAATTTAAGTAATTGTACTACACAATACTTGATAATATATTTCACTACATGGAAAGGTAAAACAAACCTCTTAAATCTGTTTGATTTATTAATAACTCTTTTGCCCTCTAGGAGGATGAAAAAAATATCAGTAGTGTAGATAATATAAGGTATTTGCTCAAAAAACAATGCCTTAATCTTCCTATTCGGATAATAAGTATGAAGGAAGGAATCACATGAAACCTAAAATAAGCAAACCTGAAACAGGGATATGGCTTAAATGGTAGAGTGCTTTCCTGGCACTTTTTTTTTTTTTTTGGTTGGTTTAGGCACTGTCCCTTAGTTCTTCAGCTCAAGGCTAGTGCTCTCCCACTTGAGCCATAGCACCACTTCTGGTTTTCGGAGTGGTTTATTGGAGATAAGAGTCTCACAGAGTTTCCTGCCTGGACTGGCTTTGAGCCACCATCTTCAGATCTCAGCCTCCTAAGTAGCTAGGATTACACATGTGAGCCACCAGCACCTGACTTAGCACTTTTTTTTTTTCCTGTGCTTTTGCATACAGGAAAGGAAAATAATAACTCATCCCATGTTTGTCTTCATTTTTTCTCTTTTTTCTATGCAAGTACTGGTGTTGAACTCTGGGTTTGGGTTTTGTCTTCAGATTTTTTGCTCTACCATTTTAGCCACAGCTCCATTTCTGGCCTTTTGATGGTTAATTGGAGATAAGAGTCTCATGGACTTTCTTGCCTCTGATGGCTTCGAACCGTGATCCTCTAGATGTTAGCCTCCTGGATAACTAGGATACATGCACACTAAAGTAAACTAAACTGTATACTTTTGTTCAGCTTTTGCTCATGTAAGCCACTCCTTCGGTTTGATATTTTCTTGATTAGTTGGCAATAAGAGTTTCTTGGATTTGTCTGCCGGGGTTGGCTTCAAGCCACAGTCCTTAGATCTCAGACTCCTGAGTATCTAGGATTCTAGACATGAGCCACTTGGTGCTGATCTTTGGGCTTGAACTCAGGACTTGGGTACTGTCCCTGAGCTTTTGTGCCCAAGTTTAGCACCCTATTACTTGAGCCACAGGTCTACTTCCCTTTTTTGGTGGTTATTTGGAGATAAAGAGTTTCATGGACTTTCCTGTCCCAGCTGGTTTCAAACCAAGATCCTCAGATCTCAGCCTTCTGAATAGTTAGGATTACAAGTATGAGCCACCAGTGCCCAGCTATAGTTTCTTTTTATTTGAGTAATTGTAAAAAAGTAAGAAGCTTGCCAGGCTCTGGTGGCCCATGCCTGTAATCCTAACTACTCAGGAGGCTGAGATCTCAGGATCATGGTTGAAAGCCAGCCTGGGCAGGAAGGTCTGTGTAACTTTTTTATGGGTCTGGTTGTGGGTCCTGAACTCTGGGCCTGGGCACTGTCCCTCAGCTCTTCAGCTCAAGGCTAGTGCTCTATCACTTGAGCCACAGTGCCACTTTTGGCTTTTTTCTTTTTGCTTATATGGTGCTGAGGAATCGAACCCAGGGCCTCATGCGTGCAAGGCAAGCGGTCTACCACTGAGCCACCTTCCCAGCCCTCCATGAAACTCTTATCTCCAACTGACCATCAGAAAACTGGAAGTGGTGCTGTGGCCCAAATGGTAGAGCACTAGCCATGAGCTGAAGAGCTGAGACAATGCCTAGGCCTAGAGTTCAAGCCCAACAATGGACCAAAAAAAAAAAAGGGAGAAGTCCAAAGTGAGACAGAGAGCCTCAGAAATAGTGTTGGTCAGAGGGAGAAGTCTATTCTTTTTTTTTTTTTTGGTTGGTTGTAGGGCTTGGACTCTGGGCCTGGTTGCTGTTCCTCAGCTCAAGGATAGTACTCTACCAGTTGAGCCACAGCACCACTTCTGGTTTTCTGGTGGTTAATTGGAGATAAGAGTCTCATGGACTTGAAGCCCAGGCTGGCTTTGAACCACCATCCCCATATCTCAGCCTCCTGAGTAGCTAGGATGACAGGTGTGAGCCACCAGAGCCTGGAAGAAGTCTGTTCTTTGTCTTTTCAGTCACTTTTCTTTCTAGATTATATTCTGAGGATTTATCTATCACTCATTCTAGTTGGAGGTGCTACCCCAAATTATGTTCTGAAGAGCAAAAAAAGCAACATGGTGTGCTTTTTAAAAAAATCCTGATAATCTATATAGTCTTAGTGAAACTAGAGAGTAAACAATATTAAGAGTATTCACTGTGCCAGTATAGTAATTACTACTGGAGGAAGTGATCTCTAAAGCTTGATTATCAGTCTATCAGAAAAGATGGGAGGAATTTAAGTTGACTGTGAAGGGAGAAATGACTTCTCTTAGAAAAGATGCTTAGTTTATGCACAAGCAGAATGTTTTACTAGGGTTTTTGTTGTTGTTTCTTATGACACTGAGTCAAACTAGGACTTCATGCATACTAGGCAAGCATTCTGCCACTGAGCTACATCCTCAGCTCTCAATTAAAAATTTTTGGTTGCTGTTGTTTTATGGAGATCTTGGGGTTTAAATTCAGGTCTTTGTTCTTGCTGGCAGGTGTTCTACTACTTGAACTGTGCCCTTGGTCAGTTAAATGTTTTATTGAAAAAATTGTTGTTTTCTCCCCTTATATTGTAGGCTGAGCTATGGTCAGTCAGATTGGAAGTTCTCAGTTGTTTTTTGTTTTTTTGGGTTTTTTTTTGGTCAGTAATGGAGCTTGAACTCTGGGCCTAGACGCTGCCTCTTGGCTCTTCAGCTCAAGGCAAGGGCTCTACCACTTGAGTCACAAAACCACTTCTGGTTTTCTGAGTGGTTTATTGGACATAAGATTCTCACAGACTTTCCTGCCCAGGCTGGCTTTGAACTGTGATTCTCAGATCTCAGCCTCCTGAGCAGTTAGGATTACAGGTGTGAGCCACCAGCACCTGGCAGTTGTCAGTTTTTTATATAGAATGATTAAGATTTTTTTTATTTTTGGGACTGGGAAGGTGGCTCAGTGGTAGAGCGCTTGCCTTGCACGTATAAGGCCCTGGGTTTAATTCCTCAGCACCACATAAGCAAAAAAGAAAAAAGCCAGAAGTGGCACTGTGGCTCAAGTGGTAGAGCGCTAGCCTTGAGCTGAAGAGTTGAGGGACAGTGCCCAGGCCCAGAGTTCAGGCCCCATGACTGGACCCTCCCCCCAAAAAAAAGATTTTTTTATTTTTGTATGTTTAATTGGAGAGTTAAATTTACTTTTTCTAGTGATTTATTGGTTAGATGATAATAGCTGCTTTGATCACTTTGTACTCTACACCATAATCAAGGGATAAGGCACACAAAACTATATAGTTCATTAATTAAAATCTATTTTGACTATTCTGTATGTACTTAGAGCAGCTAATATATGCAGTTTTTTTATTTGTGTGGACTGTTGTCTTTTTATGTTCTGCCGTAAGGAAAAAATTATATTTAAAATGACATTTCTGCGGGTGGATATTAACTTTAATGTTCAGATCAGTAAATTTGGCTTAGTTTTGAGCTGCTTCTACATGTTAATGTCAAGTAGACTGTTTTCTTTTTTTTATTGCTAAGGACCTCGGTTCTGATAGGTGCTAGGCATATAGTCCTCTATTGAGCCATACTCCCAACTTTTGAAACCATTAAAGCTTTATAAAGAAAATTATTTACCCTGAATGTTTTTGTTTAATTTCAGCCAAGATACCTGCTAAAGTTTGAACAAATTTATCTCTCCAAGCCTACTCATTGGGAGAGAGATGGTGCCCCTTCACCAATGATGCCCAATGAAGCCAGATTAAGAAATCTCACGTAAGAAAGTTTTTCTTGTTCATGGTTGACAATTTAAAATTTAATAATTTTTTTTCTTGAGACAGTGTCTTGCTGTGTATTTCATACTTGTCTTAAACTCAATCTTCCTAGCAGATATTGAAATAAAAGTTGGAAAGTATAATTTAACTAGTTGGAGATTTATGTTTTAGCAAATGTCTTACTATTGTTCAATTCTGACTTTATTTTCAAAGGTATTCTGCTCCACTTTATGTTGACATAACAAAAACAGTCATTAAAGAAGGTGAAGAACAACTTCAGACTCAGCATCAGAAAACTTTTATAGGAAAGATTCCAATTATGTTGCGTTCAACTTACTGCCTCTTGAATGGCTTAACAGATCGTGATCTTTGTGAATTAAATGAATGTCCTTTGGATCCTGGTGGCTATTTCATCATTAATGGGTCAGAAAAGGTATGGTAAAAGTATTTTAAAACATTGCAAAATGATAGTTAAATTAAAAAAAAAAAGCAGACTTTCCTATAGGATATACTGGAAGTAGCAATTAGAATTATTTAGGGTATGACAGCCAAGTTTACTAAAGCTTAGCTATATTTAATATTTATGAGAAATTTGTTGTTGAAGCTTATACATTTCTATGATGCATTTATGCAAAATGGAGTTTGTGAAATTAAGTTATTTCAACAAGCCTATAGGATTAGGTTAAATTATAATGCAGATTTTACTCTTCTATTTCAGTGACTTTGAGGTTTCATGGCTATAACTTTGTTATTGTCTCTATAGGTTCTAATTGCTCAAGAGAAAATGGCAACAAACACAGTCTATGTGTTTGCCAAAAAGGACTCTAAATATGCCTACACAGGAGAGTGTAGATCATGTCTGGAGAATTCTTCCCGACCTACCAGTACTATATGGGTTAGCATGCTGGCAAGAGGAGGACAGGTATGGCTCTTGAGGAGATGCTGTTTGGGTTTATTTCTTTGTTTTCTACTGCATTCTAAAAAGTTCTCCTGGAGTACACTGTTGGTATTTTATGTTACCTTCATGTTATTTACTTGTTGCCAGGAAACCGGTTACTCCATCTAGCTGTATTTAAGATTTCACAGTTTCTGTGAGTCAGGAATCTGCATGCAGCATAGCTGGGTCCTCTAGCCAGATGTCTTTGCCAAAGCTGCAGTCATCTGAAAGCACATTCATATGATTTTCTGGTATGACTCAGTTCTTCATTGACCATGGCACTGAGGTGTTTCAGGTCTTTGCTGGGTGTTGGAAGTCTTTCACATTTCCTTGTCATGTGGGACTTTCCATTCCACTCTTGACAACATGGCAGCTTGTTTCTTCTTTTAAGAAGAAACAAGCAAAAAGGGCTGTAGAAGAGTAGAAGTAACACATAATTTTTTTTTTTTTTTTGTCAGTGGTGGGGCTTGAAATCTGGGCCTGAGCATTGTCCTTCAGCTCTTCAGCTCAGGGCGAGTGCTCTACTGCTTGAGGTACAGCACCACTTCCAGTTTTTGGTGGTTTATTGGAGATAAGAGTTTCATAGATTTTCCTGTCCAGGCAGGCTTTAAACCGTGGTCCTCAGATCTCAGCCTCCTGAGTAGCTAGGATTACAGGCATGAGCCACCAGTGTCTGGCTTAAATCAATTTTTTATACCTTAATTACACAAGTAATATCCTTCTAGTTTTGCCATATTTTTTTTTTTTGAGCTGGTTGGGATTGAACCCATATAGCTTGACCATACTAAGCACATGATCTTCAACTAAGGTATATCCCCAATATCTGTCATATTCTTTGGGTTAGATTTAAGTCAGTACTTCAGTTCACTCAAGGGAATTACATAAAAGCAATAATAGTAGAGTCTTTTCATGGTGCTGAGAATCAAACCCAGAGCCTAGTATGCACTAGGCAAGTGCTGTACCACCGAGCTACATTTCTAGCCCTAATAAAGTAACCTAGAGATAACATTTCTCAGATATTTACTGTGTGCCATTTATGTTACTTATATTGCTTGATGTAACCATTAGTGTTCTTTTGGAAGGTGTAATTAGTCCTCTTGGTATTTTTTACCTTTAATTAATTAATTCATTAATTTTTATTTTTTGCAACTCCTGGGGCTTAAACTTGGGGCCTGGGCAATGTCCCTGAGCTGCTTCTTCTTTATTTTTTTTTTAAATTGGAAAGAGTTTATTTGTTCAAATGGACATAATATGATATAATAGGTATAATAATAGATGTAATAATTGCCTGACCTTCTTTTGATCAAGGCTATCACTTTGCCACTTGAGCCACAACACCACTTCCAGCTTTATCTGTGTATGTGATGCTGAGGAATTGAACCCAGGGCTTCATGCATACTACAAGCACTCTACCGCTAAGCTACATTCCTAGCCCTAGGTCATCACTTTTATTTTTCTTTTTTTTGGTTGGTTGTGGGGCTTGAACTCTGGGCCTGGGCACTGTTCCTCAGCTCTTCGGCTCTGCAACTCAAGGCTAGTGCTCTACCACTTGAGCCACAGCACCACTTCCGGTTTTCTGGCTTTGAACTGCAATCCTCATATCTGAGCCTCCGAATAGTGGCCATCACTTTTTAAAAAATTAGTTAGGGCTGGGTATGTGGCTTAGTGGTAGAGTGCTTGCTTAGCATGCATGAAGCCCTGAGCTCCATTCCTCAGTACCACATAAACAGAGAAAGCCAGAAGTGTTATCCTTGAGCAAAAGAAGCTCAGGGACAGTGCCCAGGCCCTGAGTTCAAGCCCCAGGACTGGTTAAAAAAATATATTTCCTAGTTATTTGGGGGGATGGGTTTCATTGGTACATTTCCACATTTAACAATATATTCCAACTTGCTTTCACTCTTCTTGCCTTCCTTTCCTCCTCAAAACAATTTCAACAGGTTACATTGTTCTGTTTTCATAGTTGAAAATGAGGCTTAACCTTGTAATCCTAGCTACTTGGGAGACAGAAGTTGAGGATGGAAGCTTGAGGCCAGTCCAGGAAAAAAAACACCCAAGATATTCCATCTCAACCAGTGGTTGGGTGTTGTGGTGTGCACATGTTATCCCAGCATTGACTGGGTGCAGTGGTACATACCTGTCATCCTTGGCAACACAAAGGAAGCATAAGTAGAAGATCCCGTACTGCTTCAAACAAATTTATTTATTTATTTTTGTGCAGTCCTGGGTCTTGAACTCAGGGCCTGCTATCCCTGAGCTTTTGTGATCAAAGCCAGCCCTCTATCATTTGAGCCAAAGCTTCACTTCCAGCTTTTTTGATGTTAATTGTTGATAAGAGTCTCACAGACTTGCTTGCCCTGAGGGCTTAGAATCATAATCCTCAGGTCTTAGGGCTTCCTGAGTAGCTAGGGGACAGGTATAAGCCACTGGTGCCTGGCTCCAAAAAAAATTTTTTTTTAACTTGTGTAATGGGAAAGCTAATTTAGTAGCGTGAACTGCTTAGGGTAGGGAATGTCCAGCTTGAGGCCATATGAAGTCCTCAAAATTATCTGTTGACGCTTATGTTCCTCATAGAGTCTCACATGCCCCTTGTGTTTGGCTGCCTGCAATGATTCTTTTTTTTTGGTCAGTCAAGGGGCTTGAACTCTGGGCCTGGGCGCTGTCCCTGAGCTCTTCAGCTCAAGGCTAGCACTCTACTACTTGAGCCACAGTGCCACTTCCAGATTTTTCTGTTCATGTGGTGCTGAGGAATCGAACCCAAGTCCTTGTGCATGCGAGGCAAGCACTCTACTACTGAGCCACCTTTCCAGCTCCTGCAATGATTATTTCTTATCACCCCCAATATTCAGTAGAGAAAAGGTTCCTTATTGTGGCTAAAACTACAGTATGAGCATATTTAGGCATCTTTTCCAATTACAAGAGCTGTTAATTCTGAATCATTATGTAAACAAGAAACTATCTTACAGATAAGCTTTGATTGAATATTTTGTTTTCATCCTGTGCTCAGCTTTCTCTCTCTTTTTTTTGGCTTGGTCATGTGGCTAGTACTCTGGGCCTGGGAACTGTCCCTCAGTTCTTTAGCTCAAGGATAGCACTCTACTACTTGAGCCACACCGCCATTTCCGGTTTTCTGAGTGGTTTATTGGAGATAAAGAGTCTCACAGACTTTCCTGCCCAAGCTGACTTTAAACCACAATTCTGATAGATACAATATCTTTTTTTTTTTTTTTTTTTGGTCATGGGGCTTGAACTCTGGGCCTGAGTGCTGTCCCTCGGCTCTTCAGCTCTAGCACTCTACCATTTGAGCCACAGCACCACTTCCTAAAACACAATTCTGAGATCTAAGCCTCCTGAGTAGCTAGGATTACAGGCATGAGCCACTGGTGCCCGGCTTCTTTCTCTTTTTACATTTACTTTTTTTTCAGAATCCATCCCCCCCTTCCTCAGGGATGGAGAGTGGCAAGGCATCAGTTGTGTTTATATTCTTTGGCAGCCAAAGTAATTTCCAAATCTGGCATTTGGTAATTCTTGACAATCTTGGCAGACAGAAGACAGTGAAAATTGTATTAGATTATAATGACCAGGTTTTCTATTAAAGTCATAAACCTGTTTCAAGAACAGGTCTTAAAGAACAGCTGTAGGAGGAGAGGGAGGCATGCTTTTGAATGATCTATAATGATCTATAATTAATACATCCATTTTCATGATTATTTTATATTGCTTTGCGTTCTTGTATATTCATGTTCTAATATATTTTGTTTTTCTAGGGTGCAAAAAAGAGTGCTATTGGTCAGCGCATTGTGGCAACTCTACCATATATCAAGCAAGAGGTTCCCATCATCATTGTGTTCAGAGCTCTAGGTTTTGTGTCTGACCGAGATATCTTAGAACATATTATTTATGATTTTGAAGACCCGGAGATGATGGAAATGGTAATTTAAAAGCAAAATGTATTTGTAATGTTTTACAATAAAATTAAAGACACTGATTATTTTAACCTTTAAAACAGCAGAAAATGATTGGAGAGCAATGTAGCATTTACTGTGTAATGAAAACTTTCAGCTCTGTCTAGGCTTTTCTTACTGATAGAAAACCAGAGACAGCCAGTCAGTGACAGCAGCTTGAGGAAACAGTAGTAAGGAAGATTGTAAAAGCACATGAGTCTGGTGCAGAGTAAAAAGGAATATTGAATAGTTTATGCCTTTTTTTTTTTTAAACTTTTTAAAGAATTTCAGGCTTGAAGAAAATTTGAAACAGTAGTTTGGAGAACTCTTAAATATTCATCCAGATACAATTGTTACTTTTGCTGTTTTAACTTAACTTTTTTTTCCCCCCTTCTATCTACCTAACTGTATTTGTGTATTACTTTGGTCTAGACTATTTGAGAGTAATTTACACATACGATATGCCTT
Organism: Dipodomys merriami; assembly: GCF_024711535.1. Lineage (NCBI taxonomy): Eukaryota > Metazoa > Chordata > Mammalia > Rodentia > Heteromyidae > Dipodomys > Dipodomys merriami. Next base: position 33,809,544 of record NW_027206512.1, on the reverse strand, counting down.
TTCTCCTAAGTAATACTTTAGTGTATATTATATTTCCTAAGCACCAGGACATTTCATTTACATAATCCAGCATAGTAATTGACATCAAATTTGATTTAGGTAAGTCTTATTAATGTATATCTCTTATACAGATTTTTGCCAGTTGCCCTATAATGTCTTTTTGTTGTTGTTGGTAGTGGAACCTGAACTTTGGGCCCAGGCGCTGTCCTTCAACTCTTCAGCTCAAGGCTAGCGCTCTACCACTTGAGCCACAGCGCCACTTCCAGCTTTTTCTGCTATGTGGTGCTGAGGAATTAAACCTAGGACCTCATGCATGCAAGGCTCAAGCACTCTACCACTGAGCCACCTTCCCAGCGCCTTTTTAGTCTCTTTTTTATCTTTGTTTAGCCTTTCTTCTTTTTTTCTTTTTTTTTTTTTTTATGACATTGAGGTTTTCAGGTGAAAAGTGAGATCATATATACTGTTCTTAAAGCTGTACTAAATTACCTGGTGTGAATAAGATGACTTAAGATTCAAGCTAGCCGGGCGCTGGTGGCTCATGCCTGTAATCCTAGCTACTCAGGAGGCTGAGATCTGAGGAATGCGGTTCAAAGCCAGCCCAGGCAGGAAAGTCCATGAGAGTCTTAGCTCCAAAAACTACTAGAAAACCGGAAGTGGTGATGTGGCTCAAGCAGTAGAGCGCATGCCTTGAGCTGAAGAGTGCAAGGACAGCGCCCAAGCCCAGAGTTTAAGCCCTACGTCTGACCAAAAAAAAAAAAAAAGATTCAAGCTAAACGTTTCTCACAACATTAGAAAGTAGAGAGCTTAGTTCAGGGTATTTGTTTATGACAAATGAGTTCTGGTTAGATTTTACCAACAGTCAGTAAGCATTATTTAACATTAACTTTTTTTTTTTTTGGGTCCGGTCGTGGGGCCTGAACTCTGGGCCCGGGCGCTGTCCCTCAGCTCTTCAGATCAAGGCTAGCACTCTACCACTTGAGCCACAGCGCCACTTCTGGCTTTTTTCTTTTTGTTTATGTGGTGTTAAGGAATAGAACCCAGGGCCTCATGCATGCAAGGCAAGTGCTCTACCACTGAGCCACTTTCCCAGCCCCCAGGTTTACTTTATATAATAATTAAAAAAATTGATGTGACTTATAAAAGATGTTTTCTTTTGTCCCAGACATACCAAGTTATTCATACTTGTTTCAAATGGAAATTTCATTAGTAAAGTGAAAGACATTTGATTTAAGTATATTGTCTTTGTGAAAGTTGCTGTTTTACCTTCAGCTCTTATAAAGCTGTCTGTGAATGTTGTATATATGAATCAGGCATTCAAAAGTGCTTCATTTTTGTGAGCTCTGGTTCTATGGTTAAGATTTAGATGTTTAAATCTGGATCTTGATAAGAACACATAGAAAGTCAAAGACAAGAAAAGCATTTTAGTATACATAATACTATCAAGGGGTACTTACAGAAGTTAAAGTTACTAATTGTTACCCCTTATTTATTTCTCATGCTCATTATTATATACAGTAGGAGATTTAGAATGTTAGAACTGCAATGAAACTTGGGAATTATTTTAGTCACTTTGTAGATGAGGAAACTTTTTATGTGGTTACAGATAGTGGCTGGGTATGGAATATAAGACTTAGCAATGTGGTCTTAAGGTCATCTCTTTTGAAAATTGAGTGGTTTAGTTATACATTAAAAATTTCTTGGGCTGGGAAGGTGGCTCAGTAGTAGAGTGCTTGCCTCACATGCATAAGGCCCTGGGTTTGATTCCTCAGCACCACATAAAAAAGAAAAAGCCGGAAGTGGTACTGTGGCTCAAGTGATAGAGTGTAAGCCTTGAGCTGAAGGGCTGAGGGACAGCACCTAGGCCCAGAGTTCAAGCTCCCTTACCACCCTCCCACCGCCCCCCCTCCCCCAAAAAAATCTTCCTATCAAGACTGAAAACAAAATCTGACATATTTATTTATGAGTCAGTAAATTTTAATTGGATCACCATGCTTCTCTAAATATTTTTGAGATATGCAGAAGGAACTTTATTTTGCCATTGGTTGTTAAAGTGTAGAAAAACAGTAACACTAGTCTTTTTCCTAAGGGTATTCTTTGTATTTTTCGAAACAGTAAAATTGCCTACTTTGATAGTGGATTTGTCAGTGATCTTTAGATCTCTCTGTGGCCTTCGGATTCTAAGATTTTGTGACTCCTTGATTTTCTGTAACATTTATACACTTGGTGAAGTTTTATTGGGCATTTTAATAAAGAGAACAAACTTGAAAATAACAAATTATTTCATAGGTTAAACCTTCTCTTGATGAAGCCTTCGTCATTCAAGAACAGAATGTTGCATTAAATTTCATTGGTTCAAGAGGAGCAAAGCCTGGTGTTACTAAAGAGAAAAGAATTAAATATGCAAAGGAAGTCTTACAAAAGGAAATGCTTCCTCATGTTGGTGTCAGCGATTTTTGTGAGACTAAAAAAGCCTATTTCTTGGGGTATGTTAATTTAATTGTTCAAAGTTCTTTGGCAGATATAATAGAGATAGTGTTTTTCTTAAATCTGAGAATGTCAGAAGTTATTTATTTGATGTATATTTTTTTAAAAAGCCAAAATTCAAGTGTCTTTTATCTTTTTTAAGGTATATGGTTCATAGATTACTTCTAGCAGCTTTGGGTAGAAGAGAACTAGATGACCGAGATCACTATGGGAACAAAAGATTGGATCTTGCTGGGCCCTTACTTGCATTCTTATTTAGAGGGTAAGGAATTACAGAATGCCGTTGTTGAGTAAGGAAATTTTACTTTCTTATATTGCCTAGACTTCCTTCAAACTCTTAAATCTTCCCACCTTTGCCTCCCAAGTAGCTGGGATGTTAGCCATTGTACCTCCTGTGTGGTTTCACTTTCAGCCACCTGGAATGGTTACATTGTCAAGCTTATCTGTATTGTTTACATGTGAAGTGTGTATAATCTCTTTGCTGCTTGGGTAGACTTAATTACAGTTAATATCTGAAATATTGTTTATGATTGTGAGTACCACTTATTGTTTGTTTGGTTTTGGTGGTGCTGGTGCTAGTACAGTGCATGCTAGGCAAGTTCTACCATTGAACAATAGCCATCATGACCTGAATTTCTAAGTGCTAATAGTAGAATTTTTAGTCTAGCTTTTATAGCTCATAAATGCAAACTGGAGGGAGATAGCACTAGGTTGGGATTATATATGAATTTTTATTTTCTTAATATTTCTGTTGTCTATAATGAATTAAAAGTACTTTTTCCATTTTAATTTTTTTCAATACTTTTAGAATCAGTAAAAAAGTTCCTTCAATAAACAATACATAGGTAATCTAAAAATTACATTAATGTTAGTAGTGTTTTGCATGTTTTATGAGTTGTAGATTAGTGTTTTTCAGCTTTTTTTTTGTTATTGGCTTCATAAGCAGCTTCTTTAACATTTTTTCCTAATTGTTCCCTCTTATGTGTATGTGTTTATATGTATAATGCACACATGTGTTTGTTTTAAATATAAAAATAATAATAGCTTTTACTTGCCACAACCTTTGAGACTGCATTTTACCAGATGCAGGTGGCTCATGCCTATAATCCTAAAATCTGGAGGATCATGTTTTGAGGCCAGCCAAAGCAGACATCCTTGTGACTCTTCAGTTAACCAGAAAAAATGCCCAACTAGAGAAATGGCTGAAATGGTAGAGCACTAGCTATGAGCAAAAAAGCTGAACTTTTAAAAAGCACAAGGCTCTGAGTTCAAGCCCTGACGCTAGTACTAAAAAAAAGAAAAAAGAAAAAAAATGCATTTTTTGCAGACTTTGCATGTTTAAAATAATGTCATTTTGTTTAACAGTATGTTTAAGAATTTGCTAAAAGAAGTACGGATCTATGCACAGAAATTTATTGATCGAGGAAAGGACTTTAACTTGGAATTGGCAATTAAAACAAGAATTATATCGGATGGGCTCAAATACTCTTTAGCTACTGGAAACTGGGGTGACCAAAAGAAAGCTCATCAAGCCAGAGCTGGAGTATCTCAGGTAAAGGTGTCAACTATGACTACAGCTTTCATAGGAAAAACATTACAGGGCTTGTTGATTCTTTCATTTAGTGAATGTAAGTCACTTTGCTTTCGTTTCCTTGGTCAAATGTAAAATCACTAGAGGCTTTTGAATTATGAAAATAAATAGTTAATTTTTTGTTCTAGTTTTTTTTTTTAATTTTTTATTTTTATTATAAAGGAATATACAGAGGGGTTGTAGTTACATGAATCAGGTAAAGAGTACATTTCTTTTTGGACAGTGTCATCCCTTTCTAGTTATTTTTTAAGGAGTTTTGGAGTACAGTGTTATTCCTTTCTCTTAGTTGGGATTAGAAGCATGCCTCATTGTGCTTGTTTAGTTCCTTGAGGTAGGGTTTTACTTACTTTTGTTCTCAGGCTGGCCTCCAGCTACAGTCTTCCTGTCTCTGCCTCCCAAGTAGGTGGGCTTACATGTGATCCATGGGCAGGGCTTTAATGTTATGCTCTTCTGAAGTCAGTTTAATGTTTAGGTGGGTGAGTGATGTGGATGTATCTATGTTTTAATTATTTTGATGATTGAGGAGGGAACAGGCAGGGATTCAGGACGTAGGATGGGGGGCTGAGGAACAGGCTGACCTGAGCTACTGCTGTGATACTGGGAAGGAAGGGGCTAGGTTTGTATTGATGTGTGGAGGGAGAGACTTAGAGACAAGATAATTTTGAAGTTCTAGATTAGGAGATTGAAGGAAGGAAGATTTAGGAAGAGAAATCAGATTTGGGTTGTTTTAGGGCTAGAAAAAGATGACATCAACTTTAGTTGCCTGCTTTCTTTCTGTCTGAGTATTACCATATTTGTAACTAATACCTTGCATAATCCTGGATTGGCAGTGAATGTGGATGTTTGCCTGTGGTAGACTTAAGAGGCCTCATCCTGGAAAAAGTAGTGGGATGAATTAGATGTCTGCTATGGTCAAAGATACATGAGTTGGTAGCATATGATTCAATGCTTATTTAAAAGCTAACATGCCAGCTGTTGAAAACAGTGGAGAACAAAAACAATTTTTTAAAAAAAGGAAAGCCCTTGCTGAGCACTTGGTGGCTCATGTCTGGCTGAGATCTGAGGATAAAAGATTGAAGCCAGCTTGGACAGGAAAGTCTATGACACTCTATCTCCAAATAACCACATGAAAACCAGATGTAGAGCTGTGGCTCAAATTGGTAGAGTGCTAGGCTTGAGTAAAAAAGCTAAGGGACAGCACCCAGGCCTTGAGTTCAAGTCTCATGACTGATGGGAGAAAACAAAAGGAAAGTGCTGTCCTCATGAATACTATGTGGCATGTTAAAACTGTACATCATCACTGGTAAAATAAGGAACAGTTTAGTTATGGGTGGACAATATTATTCAAAGTAAGAGTAGGATAAGGAGGGATTCTCAGGGAAAATACAACTTTGTAGCTGGAAATAGCCTTAGAAGTAGAACACCTAAGATCTGCATAGCATGTGCAAGGCCTCAGTTCTAACCCCAGTATTACAGAATAAACAAAGTGATTTTGCATCATTGTGCTAGTATAAATCATGGTATTACTCAAACTTTTAAAGTTTTACTTTTTTCCCCCCTAGGTTTTAAACCGCCTGACCTTTGCTTCTACTCTTTCTCACCTGCGTCGTTTAAATTCTCCTATTGGTAGAGATGGCAAGCTAGCAAAGCCAAGACAATTGCATAACACCCTGTGGGGAATGGTGTGTCCTGCTGAGACCCCAGAGGTAATGCAGTAGAATTAGTCTGCACAATCAAACTAGTAATTACGTAGGATTTGATTTAATTATGTGTTCATGTGGTGTAGAATTAAAATAATTAGTTTTATGCATAGAAGGTAAGGATAAATCTTGAAATGAAATTGAAGGAAGAATGTTTATGAAAAATAATTTTATAGTCATGTAAAACTTACACGAACTTTTTCTGTGGTTTCTCAGGGCCATGCTGTAGGACTCGTGAAGAATTTAGCCCTGATGGCTTATATTTCTGTTGGATCTCAACCATCTCCAATTCTGGAGTTTTTAGAAGAATGGAGCATGGAAAATTTAGAAGAGATTTCTCCTGCAGCTATTGCTGAGTGTGTATAGATAGTTTGCCTTTTAAACTATTATTAAACTTTTTATTTTTATGTTTGTAATTGTTATTATAAATTGTTATTATATACAGAGGGGTTACAGTTTATTGTTAAATTCTTGTTAGAACTATTAGTTATTATAGGATAGACTTGCTAAGTGCTGAATGCTTTTTATTTTAGTGCCACTAAGATTTTTGTTAATGGATGCTGGGTGGGAATACATAAAGATCCTGAGCAACTTATGAACACACTAAGAAAATTGCGACGTCAGATGGACATTATTGTGTCTGAGGTAAGAGTCTTCCTTTTGTGTGGGTTCGAACCCATGGACTCATGAAAAGTTTGGCAAGTACTCTACCACTGAACTACATTCTCAACCTACTGTATTTTCTTGAACTTCAGAATGGTACTCCTAGTATATTTTGTTCAGTGTTTTTTTTTTATATATATAAGAATAGGATATAGATTTTCTTCATATATATTCTCCATGTGTGTAGTTCAATTATTTTATGGTGCCTTTCACAAAGCAGAAATTTACTATTTTATTAAAGCTCAAATTTTCTTTTAAAAATAGAATAAGCTATAGGCTAGGAATGTAAAATGTTTGCCTCCTTCCCTCTCCTCCCTCCCTCCTCTCCTTTTCTCCATCCATGCTTCCACCCCTCCACTCCTGCTTTCTTGCTTTTCTCCCTCTCTTTTTCGCTCCATTTCCTCCCCCCCCAACCCCCTATCCTTCCTTTCTCTTACAGAATCTTGCTATGTAGACCAGGCTGACCTCAGTCTCATGATCCTTTTACCCCTGTCACCTGAGTTGTTGGGATTATAGGCACGTACATATCTGGTTTATGTGGAACACTCTTACTTCTTGTTTGTTTGTTTGTTTTTTGGGGGGGGGTGGTTGCGGGGCTTGAACTCTAGGCTTGGACACTGTCCCTGCGCTCTTCAGCTCAAGGCGAGCATTCTACCACTTGAGCTACAGCAACACTTCTGGTTTTCTAGTGGTTTATTGGAGATAAGAGTCTCATGGACTTTCCTGCCCAGGCTGGCTTTGAACCTCAATCCTCAGATCTCAGCCTCCTGAGTAGCTAGGATTACAGGCGTGAGCTACTGGTGCCCAGCACTTTTTGGATTTTTGACCCTAGTTTTAGAGAAAGAACTTAGTGGTTTTGATCAGGCTTTTTTGATTAACCATGATTTTTATACTGAGTGACCCAAATATTTTCCTTTCTTAAATAAACCTAATCCAAAGGATCCAGGTGTAATTTCACTTTTTTTTTTTTTTTTTTGGGTGAGGCTTGAACTCTGGACCTGGGTGCTGTCCCTCAGCTCTTCAGCTCAAGGCCGGTGCTCTACCACTTGAGCCACATCGTACTTCCTGTTTTCTGGTGGTTAATTAGAGATCACAGTTTCACGGACATTCCTGCCTGGGCTGTCTTTGAACTGTGATCCTCAGCTCAGCCTCCTGAGTAGCTAGGCTTACAGGCATGAGCCACCGGCGCGTGGCTGTAATTTCACTTTTTAAAGATTCATGGGGAAAGAGCCAACTTATTGGCACTTTATTTACTTTACAAGAAGACTATATACTTGATTCAGATGGATCCTTTGTGACTTCTATAAATTTTCCCAAAATATGGTATATTTTCTAGTTCCTCATGGTCCAATAGAAATGTGATATGAAGTAAATACACAATTCAAAATTTAAAAAGTTAAAAAAATAATTTTAGTAATAGTATTATAGGCCTGGGCTATACTGTCTCTGAGCTTCTTTTGCTCAAGGCTAGCACTCTATGTACCACCTCTGTGTACCACCTCTACAGTACTACCTCTGGCCTCTGTGATACTGAGAAATTGAACCCAGGGCTTCATGCATGCTAGGCAAGCATTCTACCACTAAGCCACATACCCATTCCCCTGGTTTTGAACTCTTGATCTAAGTGATTGTTTCACCTTGGACTCCTCTAAGTGATGGCATGACAGGCATGTGCCACTGTGCCTTGCCAAATGTTTTTTTTTTTTTTTTTGTCGGTCGTGGGGCTTGAACTCTGGGCCTGGGCGCTGTCCCTCAGCTCTTCAGCTCAAGGCGAGCACTCTACCACTTGAGCTACAGCGCCACTTCTGGTTTTCTGGTGGTTTATTGGAGATAGGAGTCTCACGGTCTTTCCTGCCCGGGCTGGCTTTGAACCACGATCCTCAGATCTCAGCCTCCTGAGTAGCTAGGATTACAGGCGTGAGCCACCAGCGCCCGGCTTTGCCAAATGTTTTATATTTATCTAAACTGTAATGATAGAGAAATTAAAAGTTCATGAGCTTGTTTGTCTCTTATGTATAGGTGTCTATGATCAGAGATATTCGCGAGAGAGAAATTCGAATCTATACAGATGCAGGCCGTATTTGTAGACCGCTTTTGATTGTGGAAAAACAGAAGCTACTTTTGAAGAAAAGACACATTGACCAGTTGAAAGAGAGAGAATATAACAACTACAGGTAAAAAAAAAATACATTGAAAAAAATGTACATTCAAAATCTTATATTCTAAAATTAACAAATTTTCAAAATGTTTATAATTCCTTGGGTTTTAGAATAATCATAGGGTTGTGAAACTATCCCCATTATTTCATTTCTTTTTGAACTAAGAGCTTCATGCTTAATGGGTAGGTGTTCTACCACTTGAGCCATACCTGAAGAAAGGCTTTGATTGGATGAAGGCATGTGTTAACACACACAGCTCTCTTTTGCCTGAGCTGGTCTTGAATTGTGATCTGTTCTCCATCTCCTAAGACCAGGATTATAGGCCTGAATCACCATGCTCTACATAATTCCAGAATATTTTTATTGTGGTACAAGGACCTTTGCCACTAATAGTCACACAGTCACTTTTTTTTGTTAGTTATGAGGCTTGAACTCAGGTCCTGGGCACTGTCCCTCTACTCTACTACTCAAGGGTATTGTTCTACCACTTTGAGCCACACGGCCGTGTCTGGTTTTCTGATGAATAATTGGAGATAAGAATCTCATGGACTTTCTGGCCTGGACTTGCTTTGAACTGTGATCCTCAGCTCTCAGCCTCCTAAGTAGCTAGGATTACAGAAGTGAGCTACCAGTACCAGGCTTAAAAAAAAAAAATCTTTTTTTTTTTTTTTTTTTTTGTCGGCTGGGGGCTTGAACTCAAGGCCTAGGCACGTTCTCTGAGCTCTTTGCTCAAATCTTGCACACTTTGAGCCACTGAGCCACAGTGCCACTTCCTTAAAAATTGTTTAATAAAAAATATATTACTTCCTTAAAAATTCTTTAGCCATATATATTTTGTTATAGAAAAACTTAAACTATATGTACGTATACGTGTACGTGTACGTGTGTGTGTGTGTGTGTGTGCACGCGCACTAAGGAAAGAGTCCCCTATTAATACTTTCTTCTTTTGAAGTAATCCTACTAGTGATTGGGTATATGATGTATGAGACCTTATTCTGTATATTCAATATTTGCTCCTACCCCTACTTCCACAAGTGCAATATCTTTAAAACAGTGTAAAACAAACTATTAATCATGAGATAATACTTTATAGTTCTATTCAGCAGCTTTTTCACTGTGATAATCATGTACCTGTATTAGGACTCTATCAGTACAAATACAAGAATAATTTTTACTTAGTGGGAGACTTTGTGTTAAAATATTTCAGGAAATGAGGGAATTGAGTGAATCCCTTTTTAGTTGGCAGGATCTTGTGGCCAGTGGGGTGGTAGAATATATCGATACCTTAGAAGAAGAAACAGTGATGCTTGCAATGACTCCAGATGACCTTCAGGAGAAAGAAGTGGCTTATTGTTCTACGTACACCCACTGTGAGATTCATCCATCTATGATCCTTGGGGTCTGTGCATCTATTATTCCTTTTCCTGATCATAACCAGGTTGGTAGCACTTTTTCTCTGGTTTGCAAAGAATTGGAGGAAGTAATAAAAATTAGAAATTAGGATGCAATCTTAAGAGAAAAGCCTTTTTTTCCCCCTCTTTTTTTTTTTTTTTTTTTTGTTGGTGTAGGGCTTTAACTCAGGGCTGGGGCATTGTTCATGAGTTCTTTTTCTCTTTTTGTTCAGGGCTAGTGCTCTATCACTTTGAGCCATAGCTCCACCTCCAGTTTTTGAGTGGTTAATTGGAGATAAAAATCTCACAGACTTGGGGCTGGGAAGGTGGTTCAGGGTTCCATTCCTCAACACCACATAAGCAAAAAGAAAAAAGTCAGAAGTGGCGCTGTGGCTCAAGTGGTAGAGCGCTAGCCTTGAGCTGAAATGCTGAGGGACAGCGTCCAAGCCCCAGAGTTCAGGCCCCACGACCGGACACCCCCCCTCCCCCCCCAAAAAAAAATCTCATAGACTTTCCTGTCCCAGCAGGCTTTGAACCGTGATTCTCAGATCTCAGCCCCTGAGTAGCTAGGCTTATAGGCATGATCCACCAGTTCTGGGTTGAGAAAAAACTTTTAATAGGAAAATTATGAATTTCAGAATGGGCAGTATGTCATGCTTGAAATTGTGTTTCATTGTTACAAGCCATAATTGTTGATTCCAAATGGTTAGTACTTACCTTTCAAAAAGTCAGGGACTTTTTTTAAACCAATGTTTCTGACTTATAGTTAGTTTTTCCCCTTTAGAGATACTAAAATTCATTGATTCTATTTTTACTTTTTACTATTAGTCCCCAAGAAACACATACCAGTCTGCTATGGGTAAACAGGCCATGGGAGTTTATATAACCAACTTCCATGTTCGTATGGATACACTGGCCCATGTTCTCTACTATCCTCAAAAGCCACTTGTGACCACCCGGTCTATGGAATACCTACGATTTAGAGAATTGCCAGCAGGTATGTCCAGTTTGTTTAATGTTTTTAATACCTTGCTGTACTTAAAGCAGTTCACTGAATATTGGCAGGATTGAAAAATATACATAACTTAGTGCCTGTGTTTACAGATTTTATAAAGTGTTGGGAAATAAGAATATAATAAAAAATGTGGGTATGTGAAAAGGGTTATGGTGGAGGTACAAAGTCCTTTGGAAGCAGAGAGTGACAAATGATGGATTCCTATGAGAAGTGGAGACCCACTTGGATGGAAGAGGGGATATTTTACACTGGACATTTTATACAGCTGAAGCATTTGTTTGAATTTGGGAGACATTTTGAGCAAAGCACCTAATTCATGAAGTCTAGAGTTGCAGTATAGTTAGTGGTGATATCAGTATAGTGTAGCCTGAGGGTTAATTTGTGGCAGTAAAACTTGGTCTCGTGGTATGCAGAGAGCCTGAACAGGTAGAATTTTATTTTAAGAATGACAATCCCGGGTAGCAGTATAATTAGTTGTTGGTTTTTGTTTTTGTTTTGTTTTTGGTGTCACTACTAGGGCTTGAACTCAGGGTTTCATGCTCTTGCTTTTTCTACTAATGGCTGGTACACTATCACTTGAGCTATAGCTCTACTGATGGTTATTTGGACATAAGATTCTTGGGGGTTTTCTACCCAGGTTGGCTTCAAACTGAGATCTTCAGTTTTCAGCCTCCTGAGTAGTTAGGATTACAAGTGTGAGTCACTGGTGTCTTGCAGAAATTTGTGTTAGAACTGTCATTTTGACAGTAGATATCAGGAATGGATTAGAATTACTACTGCACTAGCAGGAAATACTTTAGAAATGTTTGCAATAGTCTGAGGGTGAAATGATGGTTTATAAAAATAGTTTTAAAAGTCTGGGTTTAGTGGCACTACCTATAAGACCAGGACTTGAGAGACAAGTAGGAGGATGGCAAGTTCAAAAGCCTGCCTGGCCTATGAGATAGGAGCCTGTGTGAAAAAGGAAAAACCTTTAAAAAAAGGAAAAAAGAAAGGAATGATGTGTGAGTCATCGTTTAAGTATGCTTGATATAGGACTGGATGATTAGCTGAATGTGGGATGTAAAGAGTGGAGTTGAGTTGAACTATTGATGATGTTTTTGGCTTGGGCAATTGAAGAGAGATATGATTAATACATGTAGCGGTAAGGGGCCTTGGTCTTAGCACTACTGGGGGCTGGGAAGGGAGAAGAGAGAAATACGAAGATCATGTTAGAAGGAGGAAGAAGTTTTGAGAAGTAAAACAACTTCATATGTTTTGTTTTTTTGTTTTTTGTTTTTGGTCGGCCCTGAGGCTTGAACTCTGGGCTTGGGCACTGTCCCTGCACTCTTTAGCTCAAGGTGAATGCTCTACTGCTTGAACCAAAGCGCCACTTCCGGTTTTCTAGTGGTTTATTGGAGATGAGTCTTACAGAGTTTCTTGCCCAGACTGGCTTTAACAGATTCCTGAGGAGCTAGGATTATAGGCGTGAGCCACCAGTGCCCGGCTTACAACTTTATATGTTGATGTTAAGTCGCTTATTAGAAAACTAAGAAGTGGCAAACTGCAAATGTGAAAGGTGAAATCTAAAAGTGAAGTTAATATATCACTGGCATGCTTAGAGAGAAGTCAGAATTAGAAAAAGGGTAGAGGCACCAAGAGAGACATCAGGAGAGAAGTCTTGAGTAGTTGATGAGAGGAACAGAGCATGTACAGGAGATGCTCAGGGAGTCTGGCCAGTAGGAAAATGACACAGGAGGGCTGAAGAAAGTGAGTGTTGACTATTTAGGGAGACTGTTTCTTTGAACTACAATTGTCTTTTGGCATTAATGGAATTTTTGCTTTGAATGTGATCAGTACTCATTGTCTTTAGTAGTTCTGAATTGTTAACTAGAAAAGGGTCTTATATTTTGGTAGCACATCCTTGTATGTTAAAATTATTCTTAAATTCTTCCATAGGGGGTTACTCTTGTCTAATAAATCAAAATCTTTAGGTTGTCTTCAGTATGTGCTTGAGTATTGTGTTAGGTATTGCAGTGTCGTATGACTAGAAAAGAAAAGAAAGATAGTGCAGGGCTGGATTTGAAGGAAAATGTTCTTTTTCTAATTTTTATATCCTGGTAATGGGCTTAAGCTCAGAGTCTGGGCGCTATCCTTAGTTTTTTCAGTCATGGATAGTATTCTACCACTGGAGCCACAGATTCACCTCTGAGTTTTTGGTGGTTAAGTTGAAACAAGAGTTTTTTTAATTTATCTTCCTGTGCTGGCTTTGAACCAGGTTCCTTAGGTAGATCTCAGCTCCCTGAGTAGTTTGGATTACAGGCATGAACCACTAGCACCAGGTTTTTGTTTGTTTTTGTCGATCGTGGGGCTTGAACTCTGAGCCTGGACACTATCCCTGAGCTCTTCAGCTAAAGGTGAGCAATCTCACACTTGAGCTACAGCACTACTTCTAGTTTTCTGGTGGTAAATTGGAGGTAAGAGTCTCACAGACTTTGCCCAGGCTGGCTTTGAACTGCAGTCCTCAGATCTCAGCCTCCTGAGTAGCTGGGATTACAAGTGTGAGTCACTGGTGCCCAGCATGATCAGGTTTTTTTGGGGGGGGGTGGAGGTGGGGGTGAGGGATGGGGGGAGGGGATCATGGGGCTTAAACTCAGAGTCTGGGTGCTATCCCTGAGCTCTTTTTCACTCAAGGCTAGCACTTTACCACTTTGAGCCACAACACCACTTTTGGCTTTTTCTGTTTATGTGGTACTGAGGAATGAATTGAACCCTTCATAGCTTCATGCATGCTAGGCAAGCACTGTACTACTAAGCCACATTCCCAGATCCCCTTTTTTTAAAACTAAAAATTTTTTAAATTGTATTGTAGCTGGGCGCTGGTGGCTCATGCCTGTAATCCTAGCTACTCAGGAGGCTGAGATCTGAAGATCATGATTCAAAGCCAGCCCTGGCAGGAAAGGTCGTGAGACTCTTTTTTTTTGGTCCGGTCATGGGGCCTGAATGCTGTTCCTCAGCTCTTCAGCTCAAGGTGAGTGCTCTACCACTTGAGCCACAGCGCCACTTTCAGTCTTTTTTTTCTGCTTATGTGGTGCTGAGGAATCGAACCCAGGGCCTCATGCATGCAAGGCAAGGAGCTACCTTCCCAGCCCTGTCGTGAGACTATTTCCAATAAACCACGAGAAAACTGGAAGTGGCGCTGTGGCTCAAGTGGTAGAGCACTCGCCTTGAGCTGAAGAGCTGAAAGCTGAGGGATAGCTCCCAGGCCCGGAGTTCAAGCCCCTCAAAAGCCCCCCCCCCCAAAAAAAAAAGTGTATTATAAAGGTGATGTACAGAGGGGTTAAAGTTACATAGGTCAGGTAAAGAGTACATTTCTTTTTGGACAATGTCACCCATTCCTTTACTCTTTCCCGATTTTACTTACTATTTAATCTTTCCTATGTATTTCACTCTGGTCTTGAACTTGTCATATTGCCATAGCCTTGAATGCTAGTATTATAGGCCTGTGCTGCTGTCTCTAGTTGCTACTACTTTCTTTATGGTCTCAGCAAAAGTAGAGCAACCATTAAGAGTTAACATGGTAGTAGGAAAGAATATGCTTTTTTTTTTTTAAATGTCCTGGCAAGAGAGGAACAGGGTAGTACCAGTTATAAAACTAACTGGAAAGGAGAAGATAGGAGGCTAGGGTTTGAATCTGTTGATTATTAACTGGAGATTATAGACTAATTAACTCCTGATACAAGAGAAAAAGGCACAGAATTTGGTGAGTACAATGAAACTTGGTTCAGAAGGCACTCAAATATGAGCTGACTTGTTAATGATTTTTACTAGTAAGAATGAATGATTGAGAATGACAATTTTAGGATTTGCTTGTGTGAAACATTTAGTCAGCAGAGCAGCTATTTTGTAGATTGCAGATAAAGACATCCAAACATTTCTGACAAATAAGATTGAACTAAATGGATTTAAAAGGAAGGTCAGGTTTTCTTTATTTCTGTGATGACGCTTTTTGTGTTCTCTTGAATTTTCTGCAGGAATCAACTCAATTGTGGCCATTGCATCATACACTGGATATAATCAAGAAGACTCTGTTATCATGAATCGCTCAGCCGTAGACCGAGGCTTTTTCAGGTCCACTTTTACACAATTTGTCATAATGTGATTAGAGTGGAAAAGTAATTTAAAAAAAGTTCTTTAAGAATAGGTTTGAATATGCCCTGCACCAGAAGACAGAAGGCCTGGTTGATAGACAGTTAAAGACACTGTTTTATCTCTCTAAATTTTCAGATTCTAATATTGTGAGTCTTTTTCTTTTCTTTTCTTCCCCCCCCCCCCGGTCATGGGGCTTGAACTCTGGGTCTGGGCACTGCCCTCAGCTCTTTAGCTCAAGGCTAGCACTCTACCACTTGAGCCACAGTGCCACTTCTAGTTTTTTGAGTGGTTTATTGAAGATAAGTCTCAAGGCCTGCCTTTGAACCAGGATCCTCAGATCTCAGCCTTCTGAGTAGCTAGCATTACAGGTGTGAGCCACCAGCTCCCAGCTGTGAGTCTTTTCTTTTGTGACCTAATACACATTTGCATTTAAATAATATAGAAACATCCAAAGGAATAAAAATAAACACAGAATCTTAGAACTCACAAATAACTATTGCTAATATTATGTTCTGTTTTCCTTCCACTTTTTTTCTCATTTTATTGACAGCAAGATTAGTCTAAATCTGTGGCATATGCAGGTTGTTTTAATTTAGAGGAGAGGAATTTGATTCTGATTTTGGGCGGGAAAGATTTGAATAGATCCTGGGCTGGTTCTGAGGGTTATAGAAGGAAGGATTCTTGTATCAGGTAGGAGGCTGAACTTAAGTTATCCTGGGTCCTTTCAAGGCTCATTATCATTGCAGGTGCTGAAGCTTATGCGGCAAATGCTGCATAGGTAGTCCATTTAAGATTTAATTTAATTTAGTTGCTTCCTGTACCTGATTCATGGCTTAAATTGGACCTCAAATATCAACTAAGTAAAATATTGTTGGTATATTCTAATTCTTTTTTTTTTTTTCAAGCTCTTTAAAAAAAGGTCACCAGGTCCTAGCTACTCAGGAGAGGAGATCAGGAAGATTGTAGTTTGAGGCAAACCCCGGCAAAAGACCCCATCTCAATTAATAAAAAGCTGGGCATAGTGCTACATTTCTGTCATCCCAGGTATTTAGGAAGTGTAAATGGGAAGATTGCAGTCCAGGCTTGCCTGGGCATAAATGCAAGATTCTAATAGGATCCTATTTGAAAGCAAAAAGAGTTCGGGACATGGTGGCACCTGCTTTAGCAAGTGTGGGGCTCTGAGTTGTAGATCCAAGTATCACCTAAAATAAAAAACCCAGAAGTGAAACCTTTAAAACCATATCTTTTTAGGTCTGTTTTCTACCGCTCATATAAAGAACAAGAGTCTAAAAAAGGATTTGATCAAGAAGAAGTTTTTGAGAAGCCTACACGTGAAACATGCCAAGGTAAGTGACATTGTCATTTAAAACTCAGAATTAGTTCCTGTGGCTTTCTTAAGTAATTTTGCCCCTATTTTTGTAATGAAGGAGAAAATTTTCCTATAATTCTTCTAGAGCTTCTATGTAGGAAAAGGTATTCCTTCCAGGAGTATACTTGATTGGGACCTTTCTTCCTGGCTGGGCTTGCACTGAGGAGATCCGCTTCACCCATGCTGTGTTTATACGTGCACAGACTTCAGGGATCATAAGATTTGTTCAGCTTCAATAGTTGTAAAAAGCCGAAAAATAATGAGGTCTGGGGATGTAGCTCAAGTTGAGTGCTTGCTTAGCAAATGCAAGCCTCTGCATTGAAACCCTTCTAGTACTAAACAAACAAATGATGAGGGACTTTCTAGCATTTCTTATATTTTCAAGAAAATTCAAACTTATTAGTTATTTTTGTAGGCATTTAAGAAGTACTTCTGAAGGATAGGATGCTTACTGTATGTGTGTGTTCCTGAGGCTTGAACTCAGTGCTTGGGCATTGTCCATGAGCTTTTGTACACAAGGCTAGCACACTACCTCTTGAGCCATAGCTCCACTTCCGGCTCTTTTGGTAGTTTATTGGAGAGAACAGTCTTACAGACTTTTCTGCCCTGACTGGCTTCTAACCTTAATCCTTAGATCGATCTCAGCCTTCTGAGTAGCTAGGATTACAAGTGTGAGCCATCCCTGGTGCTTGACCTGGTTTTGATTCCTGATAGCATTACATGAATATCAGGTAGAATGTGTGTTGTTCACATAGCTTCCAATTATTCTGTTTCTGTTGGGTGGCTCTTTGTAGAATTGATGTCCAGTAGAGTTACAGTCCCACAAGATTAAGCTGGGTGCCAGTGGCTCACACTTCTAATCCAAGCTTTTCAGGAGGCTTAGATCTGAGGATCCTGGTTCAAACCTACCCTGGGCATACCAATCTGGGAATTATTATTTTGATGGTTGTGGGACTTGAACTCTGGGCCTGGGTGCTGTTCCTCAGCTCTTCAGCTCAAGGCTAGTACTCTACCACTTGAGCCACAGCACTACTTCTGGTTTTCTGCTGGTTAATTGGAGATAATAGGTTCATGGACTTTCTAGCCTGGGCTGGCTTTGAACCACAATCTTCAGATATCAGCTTCCTGAATAGCTAAGATTACAGGTGAGAGCCATCGGTGCCCGGCCCACTCTGAGAATTCTTAGCTCCAATTACCTAGCAAAAATAGAAGTGGTGGTGTGGTTCAAGTGATAGAGCATCATGCTTGAGCAAAAAAAGCCGAGTGAGAGCTTGAGTTCAAGCTCAGGATTGACATATAAGCACACACATAAAAGCAAAACAAAAGACGGTATAAGATGAAATTGTGGTTTCTGAGGAAGGATGTATGAGGACACAGATACTCTTTCTTATGTAATAATGAGATGGAAATACACTCATCTAAAGTGTGCTGATGTCTCTTTTTCCACTACTCAGTCCTGTGTTCTTTTCTTTGTAGGTTTTTTTTTTTCTCCCCTTCTATATATAGTGGTATCACAGGGAACAGAATAGTTTGTTAGTATTTGGACTAAGGACAGACTGTGGAAGCTTTCTACTGACTTGGAATTGATTCATGTCTGTGGCTTTTAAACTTCGTTAGGGATTACTGGCATTCTAAAATACTTAACTGTGTGATAATTGTATTTCAGAAAATCCCATGTCTGTTTCCTTACAGGTATGAGGCATGCCATTTATGACAAGCTGGATGATGATGGGCTGATCGCTCCAGGGGTCCGTGTGTCAGGAGATGATGTTATTATCGGCAAAACAGTTACCTTGCCTGAAAATGAAGATGAGCTGGAGAGCACCAACAGGCGCTATACCAAGAGAGACTGTAGCACTTTCCTTCGAACCAGTGAGACAGGCATTGTGGACCAGGTGATGGTAACTCTGAACCAAGAAGGATACAAGTTTTGCAAAATAAGGGTGAGTATAGCTTGTGCCATGTAGCAGACTTTAAAAATGAAGTGGCTTCTTTCACCTAATTTATTTTTATATGAATTTAGGTGCGCTCTGTTAGAATCCCACAGATTGGAGACAAATTTGCTAGTCGTCACGGCCAGAAGGGTACTTGTGGTATTCAATATAGACAAGAGGTGGGTGTCTTTGGTCTTCCTCACTCCTAACCCCGTGTTTTGTTGAATTTTTTTTTTTTTTTTTTTTTGCCAGTCCTGAAGCTTGAACTGAGTCTGGGTGCTGTCCCTAAGTCTCTTTGTGCTCAAGGCTAGTGCTCCACAACTTGAGCCACAGTGCCTGGCCTTTTCTGAGTAGTTTATTGGAGATAAGAGTCTCATGGACTTTCCTGCCCAAGCTGCCTAACTGCGATCCTCCTGTGTAGATAGGATTATAGGTGTGAGCCCCTAACATTTGACTTGTTGAACATTTTATTCAGAATTTGCTGTTACTTCATTATTTCTCTAACGTTAGTGTTGAATAAGCACTATGTGGACAAGAATTTGTGACAAATTTATTTATAGGCAATGTCAGTTCTAAAAGAGGTTTTAGCATCTCTAAAAATACTAAAAAATTGTTATTATAAAGGTGATATACAGAGGGCTTATGCTTACATAAGTCAGGTTCTCCTAAGTTTCTTAATTTTTTCTTAACAGGACATGCCTTTTACCTGTGAAGGTATCACTCCTGACATCATCATAAATCCCCATGCCATCCCCTCTCGAATGACTATTGGTCACTTGATTGAATGTCTTCAAGGAAAGGTAAAAGATTGGCTTAAAAAAAAAAAATCTATGTACTCCAAATTGATGTTTCATCCAAAACAATAGTAGATGATTTCTCTTATATTTGAGCCCCGGGTTACTATGTTAATATAATTCTTATTTTCCTGCTTTCAAGTTGGTTATGAGTCTTTTTATTTATCTTTTAAATTAAATTTGCAAAGTTATGGCAGAACTTTTGTAAGATATATTACTTCCAGCATTTGCTACATGTGTCATTATCTTAGTAACTGGTTTCCTTCTATAGATGAAAGGTAATTGGTTCAAGGTGACCTTAGTAATTTTATAGCTTTATTATAGCTGTGCATGTGCCTTTCAGTGGAGGTTTTCTATTTTTAAGTATCTTGTTAAGGTAGAATGGCCATAACCTAACTCATAGACAGCTTGATTGCAGATCATTAAAATGTCATTTTCCTGTGGCCATCAGAAGTATTTGGGACTTTTGCTCTCTTTGTATCTGATTCCATGGGTGAATTCATATTTGAAGGCTTATATTTGAGTTTTTGGTTTTTTTAGGTAAATCAATTTGCTATAAACATATATATTTTTTATATGATATTAACAAAATGAGTCTCCATATATCACAACTTTTCAATACATAGATTTTTAAATCCTCCCCTTTATAGAATGGATTTTATTGTATTTACATTTAATTGATATATAACTTCTAAAGGGAAACAATGAAGCAGCATTTCAAAGAATATTTTTATTTCAAAGGTATCAGCTAACAAGGGTGAAATTGGTGATGCCACTCCATTTAATG
The DNA here is from genome assembly GCF_024711535.1 of Dipodomys merriami. Lineage (NCBI taxonomy): Eukaryota > Metazoa > Chordata > Mammalia > Rodentia > Heteromyidae > Dipodomys > Dipodomys merriami. Next base: position 33,789,526 of record NW_027206512.1, on the reverse strand, counting down.
ATGCTGTTAATGTCCAGAAGATTTCTAATCTCCTGTCGGATTATGGCTACCATCTCAGAGGAAATGAGGTATATATAGTGGTACTTTGTTAGTTGTATTCTATTATTTATGTAGTTTTATTTTGTAATGTATGGCTTTATTTATTTATTTTTTTTGCCAGTTGTGGGGCTTGAACTCAGGACCTAGGCACTGTCCCTGAGCTTTTGCTCAAGGCTCACACTCTACCTTGAGCCACAGCGCCACTTCCAGTTTTTTCTGTGTGTGCTACTGAGGAATCGAACCCAGGGCTACATGCGTGCTAGGCAAGCATCTACCACTAAGCTACCTTCCCAGCCTATGGTTTTATTCTTTTTTTTTTTTTTTTAATTGTGAAAAATACTGTACAGAGGGGTTACAATTACATGGGCAAGATAATGAGTACATTTCTTATCAAGCATTGTAGCCTCCTCCTTTGTTTCCCCTTCCCATCTCTTCCCATCCTCCCCCTGCCCCCCACCCGGTTTTATTCTTTAAAAATAAAATCTCTGAAGCTGGGTGCCAGTGGCTCACACCTGTAATCCTAGCTACTGTGATCTGAGGATGGTGGTTTGAAGCCAGCCTGGGCAGGAAAGCCCATGAGACTCTCATCTCCAATTAATCACCAAAAAGCTGGAAGTGGAGTTGTGGTTCAAGTGGTAAGCACTAGCCTTGAGCAAAAAGGCTCAGGGACAGCACCCAGGCCCGTTCAGTTCAAGCTTTAGGACTATCATGTATGTGGGTGCGTGCACGCTCACACACATACAAAGTTCAAGCCCTAGGACTGATGCACCCACACATACATGCGTGCATGGTCACACACACACTAAAACCTTTTGATGAAGTATAACTTATGGTTCAAATATGTGCATACATCATAAATGCATAGATTGATGAATTTCCAAGTAAGCATACCTGTGTGTCAAATACCATGATCCATTAAAAAAAAAATGACCCAGGACCCTTTATACCTAGAAACCCCCTCTCATTCACCTAACTCATACCCAAGCTAACTGCTAAGATACTTTGTTGATTTTTTTTTTTATATAAATGGAATTGTCCAATATATGTACTTTATGTACTTATATCCTTGAACTTGTTTAATAGTTTTAGTTTTGTGCTTCAACATCTGTGTCTGTTTCAGGTCCTCTACAATGGGTTCACTGGTCGAAAAATCACCTCACAAATTTTTATTGGCCCAACTTACTACCAGCGCTTGAAGCATATGGTGGATGACAAAATTCATTCTCGTGCTAGGGGACCTATTCAGATCCTGAATAGACAGCCTATGGAAGGTAGATCTCGGTAAGCAAGCTGTGTTATCACTGTTATTTATTCTTTTTTCCTTTTTTGTTGGTAGTGGGGCCTGAACTCTGGGCCTGGGCACTGTCCCTCAGCTCTTCAGCTCAAGGCTAGTGCTCTACCACTTGAGCCACCTCAAGAAAAGGGGTTGTGGTAAAATGAATGTCAATATACCTGTCACCCAACTTCAGTAGTTTCAGTCTTGTTCCTGTGTCCATCTCCTCTCTCATACTAGTACCTGGTTATTTTACTCACACACATTTTTGTGTAGAGAATCAAGCCCATGGTCTGTGCTTGCTAAGCAAGTGCTGTATAACCTAGCTTTGCTTAAAAATAATCAGAGGTGAACTAGGGTTATGCAGCACTTATTTAGCAAGCACTGTATATATATATTTTTTTGTCAGTCATGGTGCTTGAACTCTGGGCCTGGGCGCTGTCCCTCAGCTCTTCAGCTCAAGGCGAGCACTCTACTGCATGAGCCACAGCACCACTGCTGGCTTTTTCTGCTTCTGTGGGACTGAGGAATTGGACCCAGGGCCTCATGCATGCAAGGCAAGCACTACCGCTGAGCCGCCTTCCCAGCCCCTATAATTTCTTCTGTAGATATTACTTACGCCTGTAAATAATTGGCTCTCAAATCTCTTGATCCCAGAACTTCAGTTTCATTCTTGTGAAGTATATTTATGGGTAGTTATTATATTAGAAATGAAGATAGGTTTAAATATTTATTTAAACAAACAGTAATATATACATTATCAGTATCAAATTTAATAAAAAGTGTATTTCCTAAATCATTTACTGATGACTGAAATAAGTTTACATTTTTGCAAATGTCCTTAGTGAACTGGTTTACTTGAAGGTAGCTAGAGTCTTCTATCCAGTTCTGCACTCATTTTACTTCAGTATGTGCTTTATATTTAAGTATGTGAGGAAAAATGTAATCTGACATAGTTGTCAGTAAAAAAGGGTGGGAGTATTTTGTTTTTTTAGGTAAATGTGGCTATTTTTTTTATGATGCTATACTAAAAGGACTATTGCCGTTTCTTAAAAGTAAGTAGTAATGTAAAATGTGAAGCCAGGCCCTTAAGCCTTTTTGCCTTCTTGTATATCATGTTAAAATCCACTGTTTTATCTCTTTTTTTTTTGCCAGTCCTGGGGCTTGAACTCAGAGCCTGGGCACTGTCCATGAGCTTCTTTTGCTCAAGGCTAATACTCTACCACTTGAGCCACAGTGCCACTTTTTCTGTGATTTAATTGGAGATAAGAATCTCACAAACTTTCCTGCCTGGGCTGGGCTTGAAATGTGGTCCTCAGGTTTCAACCTCCTGAATATCTAGAATTAAAGGCATGAGCCCCACCAGTGCCCAGCTCAGAATGTATCTTTATATAATATAGGGCCTATAATAAAGTCTAGATAAATGCTTGATATTTTTTTACTTAACCAATTTCAGAATAACAAGTTTTGTTACATTTGGAAATATCATAAGCCCACTGGTTTTATTATATGTATTATTTGTGCTAAGGATGTTAAGGAAGTATCGTAGCCCATTTGTGTGGCCATCTCAATGCACTGCGCTGGTGTCATGGGGAGACCTACGGTCATTCTTCTGGCCTTGGATGTGCATTTATCACTGCAGGCTTGACTGCCTGGGACATCATTTATTGAGAAGCTGCCTTATTTAGATTGACTTTTTACTCACTTCTGAGTACAGTGGTGAATTCTAGAAAGTTAAATGTTAGCATGATGAGTCTTTACTCCATACCACATTGTATTTATAAGGAAAATTACACACAGTACTTGAAAATCTAATATGTCTGCTGTCTAGTACACCTCAAATGGCTGGTAGATCTTACCTCCCCTGAAGGGAGAGGGAATGCTAAGGAATAAAATCTACAGCCTAGTTCTTATTCTTTAATGTTGGTTACAATGCTGTGTATATAGTGATAAGTACAAAATACTTATTGTTTTCTCCTTTCCAGTGATGGTGGCTTGCGCTTTGGAGAAATGGAACGTGACTGTCAGATTGCCCATGGAGCAGCCCAATTTTTAAGAGAAAGATTGTTTGAGGCTTCCGATCCCTATCAGGTTCATGTGTGTAATCTTTGTGGAATTATGGCAATTGCTAACACCAGGACACATACGTATGAGTGCAGGGGTTGCCGAAATAAAACCCAGGTATGTGTGCGCTGCAGTACTTGGGTTTATGCCATGCCTATGTTGGTATGTTCTGCAGGCAGGTTTAGTGTGTGGGAACAGGTCGGTATTTTCACAAGCATGCTAGTGTGCCTCTATAAGATTCCTTATTTTATGTGTGGTAATTTCTCTAAGTTTTCTATCTTCTTTAAATAATCAAGTCTTCCACAAGGAATTTTGAAAAATGAGTTTTTCTTAATCCTTTACTATAATTTTTCAATTGAGGTGGCATATACATTATGTGTGGCCTACCCTCGAATAGCACAGCCTACTGGGAGAAAGCAGGACTGACTGAGGCCCCTCATTCCCCTGTAGTACTGAATGAAGTGGGTCACTTCAGTAGAGTTCTGCTGCTGACGATTTGTTTTCTCTTTTCAGATTTCTTTGGTGCGAATGCCTTACGCGTGCAAACTGTTGTTTCAGGAACTTATGTCTATGAGTATTGCACCTCGAATGATGAGTGTTTAACTCTTCAAAGACTCTAGACAAGATATTTGGGAATCTGTCTCGTTTCCGTGGATGCTTTAAAAATTACAAAATTACTGCATTGCAGTTAAAAGCATTTGTTTTATTGATATGCATGTAAATAGGTAATAAATTTTTGTAGATGTCTTGATGTCCTCTTTTAGTATTATTTTTATTGTTTTTGGATGTACTTGGGTTTGAACTCTTGGCCTTGTCCTTCCTGGCAGGTGTTCTACCACTGGTCCATGTTTCCCGCCTGTGTTATCTTTACTTTGTATTTCTTTATATAAAACCTGTGAGTATTATTACTAGAGTATTAGTGCATTGGCATAAAAGAAACTTGTAATTAGGTAATAATATGGGCTATCTATGATTAAGTTTTAGCTATGTAGACTAATATATTCTTCAGGCTTATAGCTCAGCACCTTCACCTGTTTAAAAAGAGAAAAAGATAAAAAATATTTGGTTACATATTTGGACATGGTAAACTTTCTACTTGACAGGCAGTTTGAACATGTTAGATAGGGATAATAGATAGAGCAAGATATAATGGGATATAATGGTTTGTCTATAGTCCCAGCCAGCACTCCGGGGCTGAGGCAGAAGGATGTTTTAAGCCTAGGAGTTTGGGACCAGCTGAGGCAACTTAGAAAACCCATGTTTCTTCCAACTCATTGTTTTTCACACAGGGTATTCTTATCTGGTCCAGGCTGGTCTTGAACTTAGAATCCTTCTGCCTTGGCTTCCTAAAGTGCTAGGATTACAGGTGTATACCAGAGACCCTGTCTGTTAAGAAAGACAAAACAAAATATGGCAATAAAGGACATGTGAGTAATAAATGCATGATACACTACAGTGCCTTGTTGAGTTTGAGCTGTACAGTTTCAGATGTACACTTTGGAAGTAAAGTATAGATATTTTGTATACTTTATACACTAGATCAGACATTGCACAGATCTCTTAAGTTGGGATTCATGGAGGGAAAGTAAGAACTTTGTGGTTCAGCCCTTGTTCATACTTTAAAGGGCAGAAGAATTAGCTGCAAAGCTGGGACTCAAATGTGACTTAATTCTTAGCTGCTGCTCTGTGTTATTGCCTTGTTTTACACACCTTGACTGTAAGGCAATCTTTACTCTTTGATACTTGCCTTCCTTCCACAGCCCAGTGATTGGCACAGTGAAGTGGAATATTGTTTTGACTTGGGGTAAGGGAAGGCCTGTTCAAAGATCACTGGTGAACTAGGTAAGTGCTGTGACACTATCTGCCTGGGTTCTTTGGAGGACCCTTGTTGGCAGGGAAGTGGTGGCAGGAAGAATTGGGAATTTGGCAACATACTCTTTCTCCATCTTTTTCTCTTAGAAGCCTATAATGAAGAGCAAAGTCTCCCACAGTCATTTCCTTTTATTTTTTTTATTATTTTTTTTTTTTTGGGTCCGGTCGTGGGGCCTGAACTCTGGGCCTGGGCACTGTCCCTCAGCTCTTCAGCTCAAGGCTAGCACTCTACCACTTGAACCACAGCGCCACTTCCGGCTTTTTTTTTTTTTTTATGTGGTGCTGAGGAATCGAGCCCAGGGCCTCGAGCATGCAAGGCAAGTGCTCTACCACTGAGCCACCTTTACAGCCCCGTCATTTCCTTTTAAAGGGGAATTTAACATAACAAAATGAAAAAAAAGGCCATGTAGGTAGTGATGGGGCCAGGTGCAGGAAGCTCAGGCCTATAATCCTAGCTAGTCAGGAGGCTGAGATTTGAGAATCAAGGTTTGGGGCCAGCAAAGCAGACAAATCCTCAAGACTTACTTCCAGTTAACCAGCAAAAGCTAGAACCGGAGGCATGGCTAAAGTGTTGGACATGGACAAAAAAATGTATGGGAAACAAGTTCTGTTTCTCATGGCCAAGATAAGAAGAAAGCATCTAAGTTACAGTGTGGGCATTCCCTCAGACATCCCAGTATTCTTTTTTTTGCGGGGGGGGGGGGGGGGTTGGTTGTGGGCCTGAACTCTGGGCCTGGGCGCTGTCCCTCAGCTCTTCAGCTCAAGGCTAGCGCTCCACCACTTGAGCCACAGCACCACTTCTGGCTTTTTTTTTTTTTTTTGCTTATGTGGTGCTGAGGAATGGAACTCAGGGCCTCATGCCTGCAAGGCAAGCGCTCTACCACTGAGCCACCTTCCCATCCCATCATCCCAGTATTCTTTAGGGAACCATGGGATCTACATTTGATTGGCATGCTTGATGCACTTCCTATTGATACTTTGGATATTTTAAAGGCCTGAGGTTTATTTACATACCTTTTTTCACTGGTATTTCATGTAAGGCATCAACAACTGTAATTCTTGCTGATGCTGAAGCCTGTCCTTGGGAATTAGATGCATGGCACTCGTACTCTCCAGCGTCTTCCTTACTCAGAGGTGACACCTGTGAAAGAAAAAGGATCTCTAGATGCCCTGTGGGAACTAGTTCCCCTAGTTCCCCTCTTCCCACTGGCTTGCATGATCATCATTTCCTAAGTTCCCTAAAATGACCAGGTGACCAGTAAGAGAATCTGTAGCAAAGACTGCTGGGAGTAGTGTAAGTCCTGTGCTTGGAAACCTGTGTCGCTTCCACATCTGGTCTGAGAGAATTCATACTCTTAGAAAATGTTACGAACAAATTTGGGTTGCATCATATAAGTTTGAGTGATGCCTTTCTAGAGATATGATCTAAGTAACATCCATGAAATCAAGTGTCAAGTCAGATAACAAAGTAATTAGTGCTTGGGTCATTACGTTCTCTGAGAATTTTGCATAAAACTCAGGAAAAATTAGTCTTCATTAACTCTTGGTTTCTTTTTTTAAATTTTTTTTTATTGTGAAAATACTGTACAGAGAGGTTATAATTACATGGGCAAGATAATGAGCACATTTCTTACCGAGCATTGTAGCCTCCTTTGTTTCCCCTTCCCATCCCTTCCCATCCTCCCCCCCGCCCCCCCAATCCTCCCCACCCCCACCCCTCACCAAAGTTACAAGTTCGTTTTCGACATAACGACTTGTACATCTCATTGTTGCAATGGGTCCACCTGTATCCCTATTTAAACAATTTGTTTTTCCCCTTCCCCTCCACAAATTATACCGACATCAAATACAGTGAAAGCATGGGTTATACTGTAGGGGAGGGACATACAAAGCAACAAAGAAATAATCTTATAAATGCGTTAGAAACAATTGCATGAAAGAAAAAAAACATTTGAATACATATCTTAGGGCTCATTTCCCTAACATCACCTTATCTGACCTTTTCTGCTTGACTCAGACATATACTAGATATTGCAAATAAGGGAAACCATGGGACCTATGTTTCTTTGGGCTTGGCTTACTTCACTTAATATAATTTTTTCCAAGCCTTTCCATTTCCTAACAAATGGGGCAATGTCATTCTTTCTGATGGAGGCATAGAATTCCATTGTGTATATATACACATTTTCTTGATCCATTCATCTACTGAGGGGCATCTGGGTTGGTTCCATATCTTAGCTATAGTAAATGATGCTGCAGGATCCTTATATATCACCCTGCATCAGAATCAACTCCAAATGGATCAAAGACCTCGGAGTCAAAGCAGACACTCTGAAAACATTAAAGGGTGGAATAGGAGAAAACCTAGGTCTCCTTGGCGCAGGCTGAAATTTTCTTAATAGAGACCCAGAAACACAACAATTCAAAGAAAGGTTAACTCTTGGTTTCTAAAACATACAGTCAATTTCAACTCTTATTGTTCCTCCCTGAAAAGAACAGTGGCCCCTGCAGGCCGCTCTACATGGATGGGCAGGAGCCAGTGCCACCAGGCTGGCAGAACATCTGGCACCTCGCCAGGTCGGCTTGTGCCTTAACTCTTAGAAAGAACTTCTTGCTAGCACTAGGTACTCACCAGCACCCAGCCAGTTACTTCATGCTTTTCTGGGCCACCTCGGGTCTGAATGGCCAGGTTGTCCCGGTCACCAGGCAAGAGTTCTGTCCTCTGGACACCATAGTTGCCCCTTTTTACCTGCATAAACAAGAGGAAACATTGCAGTTCTTGGCAGTAAAATGACTTTGAAAAGGCTGCATTCCTAAAACTTCAAAAGGTATATGTCAGACTTAATAATTAAGCCTAATCTGATTAAGCCTAATAATTTACTCCCACATTTGCTTTTCTTGAATACTTCTCAAACACAGATCTCTTTATTTCCTCCAGTTTCATCTAAACAACATTCTTTACGTGAATTCATTTTTCTGTGTGCTTGAAGGAGTACACAGATCCATCCTTTCCTGCTACTGGCTGTGGTCATTCATTTCCCTGGAAATTCCCCTTGGTGCTGGGTCTTCCTTGCCTGTCAGGCCATTTTTGATCCACAGTTAACCAGTTCTGCTTTGATGTGTGGGATCTTGGGGTGCTTCTGGAAATTAGCCTCATCAATGGAAAATAGGAGGTACTGTCTACAGCTGATTTTATTACATGGTCCTTTGGACTAAGGATTCATGGAATGATTTCCTGAAGGCCTGAGGCCAATACCATCTGTCACATGCGCTGATATCATTGTTCTCTTGCCTAGCCCTGCACACTTCATGATTGGGTTCAGGAGACTGGATTAAGGAAAAGTTCATTTCCCTTGGATTAAGGCCAATAATGAGTCCTCATTTTCCATGCTCTTCATTTTAAAGGTCAAACTATCTTATGTGAATTTTGGAGAATACACAGAAATACACAAAAGACAAGTTTTCTTGGAAGTTGTACACACACATTTTAGCATTTCAGTTATAGAATACAACTATTTAAAAGGCCAATGATGAGTAAGGTTTTTTTTTTAAGGATGCATGAAACTTTTTATACATCTTTTTAAAAAATTAATGTATTGTTATTATAGAGGTGATGTACAGAGGGATTACAATTACATGAGTCAAGTAATGCATACATTTCCTTTTGTATAGTGCCTTCTGTGTACTAGACATCTTTCAATAACCAGGCTGGTGCGTATTACTTTTGTAATTGGAAGGATGTGCTATGTCAAAAGTGTAGTTTCATCTCATTTACTTCTATAATAAAGCAAATGTTCATTTTTTTTCCTTGACTTTCTCTACTTGACTTTGCCATCATTAGTGAGAGAAAACTAGCTTACTTAGTGTCTTTTTATACACATGCTAAGATAAACAAGAATAGATGTATTTTTCCTTCAGTTCTCCAAGTGGCTGACAGAAGAGGTTTATAATAGTGCAGCTTTGAACTAGTTATAAATGGGATTTAGTATTTTGGGACAAGTATTTGATTCACTGGCTAAATTTGAGTAGTTCTCTTGCCTTTACTAAACCCCAGAATTCTGTAAGGGCTTTAAATATTATCAAAGCAGAAAAATAAAACATTACAGCACAGAAAATCTGAATCTTAGCAAGTACGAAAGCAAATCAGATAGTAAAAGAATTGTGACTCAGCATAGTAGTTCCTGTTTATAATCTCAGCATTTGAGATGCTGAGACAAAAGATCGTGTGTTTGAAGCTAGCCTGGGCCCTAAACACAGTTGGAGGCCAGCCTGTAACACATCCTGTTTCCAAAAAAAAAAAAAGGCAAGGGATGTGGCTCATGGTAGGGCTTTTGTCTTGACTTGTTCAAAGCTCGGGGCACATGCTAATGAACCTGATCTGCTATCACAGAGAATTTCTTTTGCTAGTTATTTGCTGGTTACTGGTAGTTCACAACTAATAATCCTAGCTACTCAGGAAGCTGAGATCTGAAGATCTTGGTTTGAAGCTTGCCCAGTCAGGAAAGTCCATGAAACTATCCCCAGTTAGCAAAAAAATAAAGTTAGGGGCTGGGAAGGTGGCTCAGTGGTAGAGCACTTGCCTTGCATGCCTGAGGCCCTGGGTTCGATTCCTTAGCACCACATAAGCAAAAAGTCGGAAGTGGCGCTGTGGCTCAAGTGGTAGAGCGCTAGCCTTGAGCTGAAGAGCTAAGGACAGTGCCTAGGCCCAGAGTTCAGGCCCCACGACCAGACCCAAAAAAAGAAAAAAAATCAAGGTAGAGCTAGGTTCAAGTTGGTTGGTACCAACATTGCACAAAAGAGCTAAGGGACAGTTCAGGCTCTTTGTCAAGCCCAGCACACACAAAATTTACTTATAAAAAAATTACATGTGCAAAACAAGTGCCAAGAATTTTCATGTAACTCAACTCCATTACTTTGGTAAGAAGAATTTATTGATAAATATATACTTTTCAGTTAGAATAAAAAATCCAGGCAGAGGAAAAAAAATTCTAGGACAATTCTGCAAATATACAAAGAGTTGGAAATACCAATAAATTTCAGAAATCTGTAAGATTAAAAAAAAAGGCTTGGTATTAAGTCATTGTTACTGTAAAGGTTCCCACTAAGAGGAGAATCAGAGAGGGAGAGACCCACGGATCCATTTCAGCCTTCCAGGGGTTTGTTTATAGACAAGGTCTTGTTACATATAGTTCTAGGTGGCCTGGAACTTGAGATTCTCCTGCCTCTACTTACTGAGATGGGGGCTTAAGGGTTGGGGGCCATGTGCTGAAAGCCTGGCCTATTAGCATTTCTATCCAAAAAGTTTTGTGCTTAAATTAGCGTTGAAACAACACGCCTACCTTAAATATTTCTGTGTGCTTAGTCTACTTACAGGAGATGCAGAGGAAACAAATGACCATTCGTTTCCCAAGTGTTTTGCCATGGTCTGAATAAAGAAATACAACTTACCTTGGGATCTGGGAGACATGGTTTTATGAAATTATTCCTTAACAGGTAATACTAGCAAGACATTGGTTCTATTTTTTCTTTCCTATAAGAAGATTGCTTTTGATTCCTACATTAATTCTGGGACTCACTGATCATGGGTTGCAGTTTGGGAACTAAAGGTGTAGGTCATATATGGGGCAAATGACAGTATGAAGGTACAGGAGAATTTGTGGAGAATCCTGATTGGGTTGTTGCTTCTGTTTATTCTGTTCTTCCTCATAACTCTTTTCCTGTCCCTCTTTCCCTCATCCTCCTAGTCTTCCCTACCCTGTCCCCCTTGATCATGGTATTCTCAAAGGACCTGCCTCACGAAGCCCCAAGGAAAAGAGGCCCAGAACACAGTCCTGTGTGTGTGTCAGCTGGTATGGCAGAGCAAGAACTGAGGATGTGATTTTCTGCCAAGATTTACCAATAAAGTTACATGCCCAGGACATGGGGTCATCCGGGCTTCTCACTGAGTCTGTCTCCCTAGGAAACTGTAGAGCAGCAGCAGAGCTTTTTATGGATACTCCCTGGAAAAGTTCTTTACCTCCTGGCTAACCACCAGCCTCCAAATGAACAAGCAGCTCAGCAGCTGGCTCAGTAAAGGCCTGAAGCGATACATTTAGGGACTGCATTTCTGCCCCTTATTACTCGGTTTCTTTTTCAAACATAATTTCCTGAGGCTAAATTTCATTATTCCCTTTAATGGACATTTCAGCTATAAGGGAGAGCCATATAGCTGGTGTCATCTCTGTCCACCCAGGACCCTAGGTGGTGTGTATTACCCATTACTCAAACCAGGCAGTTTCTCAGTGGCTGCATCCCTTTGGCCACATGGGGGCGCCGAAGGTTGTCAGGTGACCTGATCTGGCCAGAGACCTTCCTAGGATTTTTCCACAAGCCAGAATCTGGAAGAGAGCCCTTTTTTTGCTCTGGGCTTTTTCTGTGATAATTGCCATTGGCAATATCGTCCACTGCAGCAAAAGTTCTCTTAAGAATAGGAAAATGAGAGCAAAGATCAAGAGTTCCAGTCCTGATGACATTTGTGTGCTTGTGAATCTAGCTTCCCTGCAGGCTGGAGTTGCCTTATTTCCCTCCTCCTGTCTTTCCTCCCTCCCTTCTTGCCTTCTTTCCTTCTTTTCCCATAACCCCTTCAGGAATTTGAGAATCAATCACTTCTTTGGCCATTTAATACTGCAACAAGATAATCGAGAGATCATTGTAGAGCTTGCTGAAGAAGTAAACAAGCTTAAAAAAAGAGTCTTTTTGTATTTTTAAACTAAATTTCCTGTTTGGTAGCATGAAGCTCTGGGTTTGATTCCTTGGTACCACATAAAAGAAAAGGCTGGAAGTGGAGCTGTGGCTCAAAGTGATAAGAGTGCTAGCCTTGAGCAAAAGAAGCTCAGGGATAGTGCCCAGGCCCTGAGTTCAAGCCCCAGAACTGGCAAAAAAAGATAGTTCATACAAGGACATAAATATAAATGAGCATTATAACTGCAAAGTATTATTTTCTTTCCTCCTACCAACATGCTAAGAAAATGTGTCTACTGTGTTGGCATATCACAAGACAATGTCACTCAAAGGGAGATATTTCCAGAAACAGTGGCTATTTTATACTGAGTGCTATTATGTATCTACCAATGAGCCATGTGACTTACCTGTATTATTTAAGCCTAAGGATAATTCTATGCTAAATGTATCACACAGAAAAGGAAATTGAGCCTTAGAGCAGTGGTTTTCTTTCTTCCTTTCTTTGTGTGTGTGTGTGTGTGTGTGTGTGTGTGTGTGTGTGTGTGTGTGTGTGTGTGTGTGTGTGTGTGTGTGTGTGTGTGTGTGTGTGTGTGTGTTAGTACTGGGGCTTGAACTGAGGCCTTGCACATTTGTTTAGCTTCTTTTGCAAGGCTGGTGCTTTATTACTTCATACTTCCCAGTTTTTGGTGACTAATTGGACATAAGAGTTTCATGGACTTTCCTGTCCTGTCTGGCTTCAAACCAGGATTCTGAGATCTCAGCCTCCTGAGTAAGTAGGCTTACAGATGGTTTTCAGTGGGGGAGGGGATGCTTTTTCCCCAGGAGAAATATGATTTTAATTATCACAGGGGGTGGAGTGGGAGGTGGGAGCTGTGGTCTCCAGTGGGTAGAGACCAGGGAAGCTGTCAACATCTTCTGAAGCCCAGCAGCCCCTGCTGCAAGAGTCAGCTGCACCAAGATGTCAATAGTGCCCAAGCTGAGGAGCCCCGGCTTGCCCAGAGCCCTTGTTAATCTGGCTAGGGAACTCACACTCTTTATTTTTCCATTTGGAAAGTCATCTCAAAATGGACTGATGAAGCCGGGCGCTGGTGGCTCACGCCTGTAATCCTAGCTACTCAGGAGGCTGAGATCTGAGGATCGCGGTTCAAAGCCAGCCCGGGCAGGAAAGACCGTGAGACTCCTATCTCCAATAAACCACCAGAGAACCGGAAGTGGTGCTGTGGCTCAAGTGGTAGAGTGCTCGCCTTGAGCTGAAGAGCTGAGGGACAGCGCCCAGGCCCAGAGTTCAAGCCCCACGACCGACAAAAAAAAAAAAAAAATGGACTGATGAAAAAGAGTATGCCACTTTGCCACTTGGGGTCAGCATTCTGCAAAACTCAGAGAGGAGAGGATCTTTCCTTTGATCAGTCTCCCCTTCTTCCTGGAGTGGTTTACTCTGTCCCTAACTTGTGGTCCCATAACCTTGGCACCTTGAGGGCTGGATCCCAGCCTTTCCCTCATCCCTCACCCATCCCTCATCCCTCCCCTCACCATTAGGGATCATTCTATTTCCTGGCATGTAGAGGTTGGATGAAGATAATCCACACTCACAAGAGAAGGCTATAGAGTTTTGCTTCTCTTTCTTGCCAAGCCAGGCCTGCCCTTCTGTGGAACATAAATTCTCTCAGCAAATGCTGAGGGCTTCAGTCTTAGCCATGGCCAGCCGAAAGACAGGAGCTCTATTTCCTAAACATGTTACACCATCTCCTCCAGAGGCCACACCCACATTCATACATCTGTATACTACCTCTATATGATGGCTTGAGGGAGTTCAGTATTATTCTTTCATTTCTCAGGATCCCTGCCAGATATTGCAAATAGAGGGACAGAGAGGGACTGTTTGGAGGTCAGTGAAATGTCCCATAGATTTAGGGACTGCTTTTGAGGAGCAGCCAGCAAAAGAACAGGCAAAGGACTACATGGTACCACCTCCTCAGGTGACGAGTTCCTCCTGAAGTCTGTGCCACTGACCTTGTTCCAGATGAGGACAGGGGTTGGGATCCCGATGACCTCACAGCTCAAGTACACCTGGGCACCAGTGATGTTCCAGATGTCCTTGGGTGGCGTCACGATGGAAGGACCTACAACAGAGGGCACAAAGCCAAATCTATCTTTGAGCAGCCCTGAACATGAGTTCTGAGTCAGTATCCTAATCGGAATTAGAAGGAATGTGTGATCATGTTTAGGAGACCATCCCCTCTGGGTAATCTACAGCTGACTTCAAAGATCAGACTTCTTCCTGCCACCACCAGCATAATGGGGGGGGGGCAGAGGAAAAGGGGGAAAAATGAATCAAAACAAGCAAACCAACAAAAACAACTAGGAAGAAAAAGCTGTTAACAAAATTGTCTTCTTTCTCAAACCATGCTTACGTGAGTTTTCATTTACCACCTGTTTTGTATTATCTGAGACCATTGCCATTAATATAGTGGGATTTTGTTTTTTTGTTCCAAAATGTTTGATGTTTTTCTTTCTTTGCTTTACCAGTGTTTCTGTTTAGGAGAGGTGGATAAACAAACAGCTGCTCCTTGGGTCATGGAAGAAAATGAATCTAAAGGGCTATTGGAAAATGTGCTGAGCACAGTGCACAGTCTAAGACTGAGCAGGGATGAAGGAAAAAGTGGGGGGGGGGCTCTGGAAGGGACTTGGGAGAGTACCTTTTACAAGAGGGGTCTGATAGGAGGGAAAATGCTGGATGGCCCCTTTCCCCTCCTCGCCCCCCCAGTACAGGTGGAAAGATAGTTGATAAAGAAAAATAAGTGTCTCCTCTAAGGGGTCCTCCTCAGGGTTCTGTGTCCAGGTCTCTCTCTGGCAAAGGGGTATTGATAAATTTGGGAGAACCCAAATAGTCAGCAAGTATAGGACCCCTTGAGAGGCCTTCACAAGTCACTGGAATCCAGCTTTCACCTTATCATAGTTTCCTCTGTAGGCAAGTCCTTATTCTGAATCAACAAGTGTGTGTATGAGTGTGTGTGTGTGTGTGTGTGTGTGTGTGTGTGTGTGTGTGTGTGTGTGTGTGTGTGTGTGTTGGTACTGGGACTTGACCTCAGATCCTCACAATTTTCATGTATGAGTGTGTGTGTGTGTGTGTGTGTGTTGGTACTGGGACTTGACCTCAGATCCTCACAATTTTCCTATGCTTTAGGAAGACCTTTCAGGAAAAATATTAGGCTGGTACTCTACTACTTGGACACATCTTTTTTTTTTTGGCTGGTTAATTGGAGATAAGAGTCTCTTGGATTAGTCTGCCTGAGCTGGCTTCCAAACATAATCCTCAGATCTCAGCCTTCTGAGTAGCTAGGATTATAAGTGTAAGCCATGGGCCACAGGCGCCCAGCTAACCTCTGTTAATTTCTTTTGTTTTTCTTATTTGCCAGTCTTGGGGCTTAAATTCAGGGGCTTGAGCTTCTTTTGCTTAAGGCTAGTACCCTACCACTTGAGCCACAGCACTACTTCTGGGCTTTGCTGTTTAATGTGGTACTTTAATACCAGGGCTTCATGAATACTAGGCAAACACTCTACCACTAATCCACCTTCCCAGCCCTAATTTCAAGAGTGAGTTCAGCCACATGGGGCCTTCACAGTGACTTGGCTCAGTCTGTAGGGGAGGGGACACAGAGCCCACATCCTGGCTTTCCTGTGAGGGACAGCATGCTATGCTCCAGCTTAGACTGGCCCTTCCCTCCATGTTCTGCCCTGTTTCTTCAATGAATGAGTTAATTATTCCCTCAGAATCTCAAAGGTCAACTTCTAGGGGTTCTTGTACCCCAGTCACATGTCCAACTACTGGGTCTTCTTGCACCAGGGGCCTGGGAAAGGGACAAGCTCCCCTTTAGGCCTGGAAAGTTTTTCTGGCATCATCAGTACTCAAAAGACATGAAGTCTCCCTTTTGCAACAGGGTTATTTCCAGCACATCAGTTTCTTGAAACAGAAAGGAAATGACCCCAGTATGGAAGATTTTCCCACTCATTCCAAGGATGAGAAGGTTTTGAAAATCCCTTGGGATATTTTCTTTTTCTCTTTTCTTTTTTTTTTTTTGCCCACTTGTAAGCGCATGCAACACAATCAAAGTTTGGAAAGTTCTAAACATTCTTTGTAATTGTTTCCCCCCCAAATCATAGGTATGAAGTGCAATTGTATAACTTTGCTGGGAGATTTGGCTTTTCTGCCTCAACTGTGGATGCATGGAGCACAGCCGGGCTGGATTTATGTGCTTCTCTGTCTGTCTGTCTGTCTGTCTGTCTGTCTGTCTGTCTGTCTGACTGCAACAATATACACACCAGCAAAGGGCGATTATGGCTTCCTTGGGAGCCCTGGAACCCCAAGGGCTTGGGCACCACATAACCGGATCTGGCTGGACTTTGAACTCCTCTCCCACACCTCAGAGCTGCCCGGCCCCCTGCTGCTCCATCCTCCTTCCCACACAGGGGCTTAGCAGCCTGACCTCAAAGCTCAGGGGATCTCAAAGGATTGTTCTGGGAAGAATACGTTAGTGTTCAGAGATTTGAGGGGGCTCAGAAACAAAGCTGTCCACTAACCGCATCAAAGCCACACAAGGAATGCAGGAAGGTTCTATTGTATGATCTGGGAGCCTTTGCCCTGCACAACTCCACTTGTTTTAACCTGTGTTCATCTCCTCCATCTCAGAGGCTGGGGCATTACCAACCTGGCATTCTGTCAGGATATGGGAGACACGCTGTGGCTTTTCCCATAGCATAACTTCTTTTTTTGGGGGGAGTAGGTCCGGTTGTGGGGCCTGAACTCTGGGTCTGGGCGCTGTCCCTCAGCTCTTCAGCTCAAGGCTAGCACTCTACCACTTGAGCCACAGCACCACTTCTGGCTCTTTTCTTTTTGCTTATGTGGTGCTGAGGAATCGAATCCAGGGCCTCATGCATGCAAGGGAAGCGCTCTACCACTGAGCCACCTTCCCAGCCCAACTTTTTTTTTTTTTTTTTTTTTTTGAGGAGGGAGACTGATACTAAGATTTGAACTCAGGGCCTGCTTTGGTAGGCTAACACGCTACCACTTGAGCCTGGCTCCTAGTGTGCCCTGCTTTTTGCTTTAGTTATTGTTTTAGATAGGGTCTCACATTGTTGCCTAGGGCTGGCCTAGTACTGTGATTCTATTTACTGTCTTCCAGGTAGCTGGGACCACAGGTATGTACCACCATGTCGGCTAGGTAGCAATGGAGTCTTAGTAGTTTTTCCTTGTACTGGCTTCTCTTTGAGATCTTTCCAATCTCTGCCTCCTGAGTAGCTGGGACCTTGGGCCACCAGTGCCTAGAAAGAACTTTTTAAAATATATTTGAACTCTGGAATACTGTGATAAAAAGCCATCCTTAGGGAGTTCAAGATTAGGACAAATCATGCTGTGATTTATCTTTCTCCCAGCCCTTGGAATGCATATAGAATTTTAAATGAATGGGCTGCATTCACCTTTAGACTAATCTAAAAACACAACATGATTCTGTCCATCCCACATCAGGGAGCCTCTAGAATTTGACAATATTTTTATAACTTAAAAGTCAGCATTATCTCTTAACTGTTATAGGATGGGGGGGAATGAAAAAAGGAGGTCTTTGAGACCAGTTTGCTATATCTTACCTACATATACCCCTTGAATGAAGGTCAGACCCAATAGCACAAAAATTTAATAAACATTAATTGCTAAGTGCTACCCTATAAAGGACCCTTCAAATTCAGATACTTACTCTCTTACAAAGGCAAATTGAGTCAATACATGATTAAAAGAATAACGATCAGTAGCTTTCATAGAATAATAGGTAGAGGCAGGTTGGCTTCAATTTGGCTTTCTGTGTTGGAAGAATCTGAGCAGGATTCCTCTCATTCTACCTATTAGTCTCTCTCTGATTCTTTGCTTCTTTATACCTGGGCTGGAAATTCCCTGGGAGCAAGTAGAGAGGGAATGGAGGAAACTCTTGATAAAATCAGGACATGGTGGTGCTAGGGAATGAGGCTTTACTCAGTGTGAGGAGAAAGGGAAGGACTTAATGGAGGTCCACAAAGACACCAAGAGGTCAAGTGTGTTCAGAAGAGATGGTGACAGTGTGACCTGTCATACTGGGATGATGGCAACTGCAGCAATACAGTACCCTGGCCCCAACTCTGAACCTAGCAGTCCTCATCTTTTATTGGATCACCAATTTCACTGCTGCTGAACCCAATGTGGGTTCAGCTCTACTGCAGGAAAGCACTTGGCTCAATAACTATGAAATAACTTCTACATCTTTCCAAATCTATCTTATCTTCCAAGAAGGCCAAAGAAGATCCAAAATGAATGCCTGTTTTCAAGAGTAAAAATCTTTTAGTTCACTCTGAGCTGATTTTCTCATGCAAAGAGCTCAAATCAGTTCTGAAGGCCAGGCCATGAGTCACCACATTGCCATTTAAATCATCCTCAGTGTTTGTGCTCCAATTAAAACAAGTCACAGAGTTTTAAATGTATAGGGACACACACAAGGGTAGGCCCAATTATTTATTTATTCTTGCCCTTTTCCATGAAGGTTTTTTAGGCTGTTCACATCTCTGTCTAGCAAACATCCTGTCGACTGCTTCTCTCTGTCATTTACTTGCCCAGGGAAGTTCAGGAAACAAGCAAGCTGTCCACACTACTACCTGCTGGGAGGACCAGTCCACCCTAGGCGGCTAACTTCAAACCCACTCATGACCCTGTTTCAAGTGACTGTCTCCAAATCAAGGAACCCTATTTTCTTCACTTACACAATGAACTAATTGGCTTTAATCTCTTTTGTTCCTCTAATATCTGTCTTCAGGTTTGTTTTTTTTTAAATCAGTCATAGGGCTTGAACTCTGGGCTTAGGTACTGTCCCTATGCTCTTCAGCTCAAGGCAAGCACTCAATCCTTGAGCCACAGCACCACTTCTGGTTTTCTGGTGGTTTATTGGAGATAAGAGTCTCATGGACTTTCCTGCCCAGGCTGGCTTTGAACTGTGATTCTCAGATCTCAGCTTCCTGAGTAGCTAGGATTACAGATGTGAACCACCAGCACTTGGATTCCCTGAGTTTTTTTTTTTTGCCCAGGGCTAGCACTCTACCACTATGAACCATAGCACCACTTCTGGCTTTCTGGTGGTTAACTGGAGATAAGAGTCTTAAGGACTTTCCTGCCGAGGCTGGCCTCCAATTGTGATCCTCAGATCTCAGCCTCCAGAGTAGCTAGGATTATAGGTATGAGCCACTGGTGTCTGGCTTCTTCAGGTCTTCTTATTTCTTACTTTTTTCTTTTTAACTGTTGCCTAATAACTTTAAGTATTCTCTGTGTCTTCCTTTCTGTCTGTCTTTATCAGTACGGGGGATTGAAATCAGGGCTTCACTCATGTGAGGCAGGCTCTCAAAGATGGTCTCTTCAATCATTCCTTGGGAGGGAAAATAGAAAAAGGGAGGAAGGAGAAGAGAAGGAAACAAAAAATGAAATGAAGAAAGACAGCTAGATTGTAAATAAAGTTCTGAATTTGGTAGAAGGCTAAAATTCAATGTAACAAACCAGTATCATCTAGAATCAATCAGAAGCTTCCAGCAGGATCTTTAGTTGGCCTCAAGTACCAGACACATGAACAACACACTGCCAGATTACTTCAGGAGTACTTGATTCTGACCCAAAAGTATGAGGTCCTGAGAAGAATCGATAAAGAGATAGAAAAGAGAGAGCTGTAGATGAATGGATTTAAATTTGGAACATTCAGCTTGGTTCTGAAGAAACTGAGGTTACTTCTCACAAAACACACAAATGACACATGGAAAAGGCCTGGAAATAGAGTTAATGTGAAATTGAACTGGTGATTCATTTAAATTTTATAGGAAGTTGTAAAAAAATTGAGTTACAATTGATTAATCTATAAAAAGCACAGGGGGGAGAGGGATAATTTAAGGAAGTATGTGAACAATTTCCTAGTTTCTAGCAGAGCACAAAGCACTTCCCAGCCATGACCTGAGGTGTCCTCAACCAGGCTACTATTTTAAAAAAGGCAGAGCTCTCTAGAGGATGAATTACTTGATGCTGGATACTTTGCTGCATGCCACTTTGCCATTTTGATAGGGTAAGACGCTAGGGCCTGTCTTAGGGTTTGGAAGTGAATACACCAACGACCCAGAGCACAGTTACTGGCCATCTTCAATACCATGCAGTTCTGAATTCCTCTGCCTGGCTCTGGAGGTCTCAGTTCTTACAAACAAGCCCAGCACTCACCCACGTACAATGTGTACTTTATATTTTCTCAGGAGTAAAAAAGAGGAATGTAGACAGATATCATCTGTTATCTAGTCGGCCAAGTTTTTAATCTGAAAGAGCCAAGGAGATGTCAGGAAAAGGTCATCTCTTGAAACTGAATATAGTCCACTGAGCCTAAGAAACAAATTCCTTGATAAAAATTAAATATATACAAATATTAATTTAAAAATTGAAGTAAATAGAGTAATTTAAAAAGTTGAATTATCCCCAGTTATCGATGCCTATCACCCAGTGTCCATCCTCCAGTCATAGTCAATTATATACTTTTTTTTCTTAGTTCCAGTCCCGTGGCTTGAACTCAGAGCCTGGGCACTGTCTATGAACTTCTTTCCTCAAGGCTGGTGTTCTACCACTGAAGCCATAGCTCAACTTTCCAGCTGCTGCTGCTTCTGCTTCCTTTATTCTTCCTCCTCCTCCTCCTCCTCCTCCTCCGTAGTTCATTGGAGATAACAGTCTCACAGACTTCTTGTCTGGGCTGGTTCTGAACTTCAGTCCTCATATCTCAGCTCCTGAGTGGCTAGGATTACAGATGTGAGCCATTGAAGCCTGACTTAACTAGATACTTTTTGCTTCATTGTTTTTCTCATTCACTCCATCTCTGTTTCTTACCCTGTGACAATTCACTCTTCTTCATTTCTGTGCCAACCCCACTGCCTGTTCCCATGTTCACTTACAAATTTTTTGGTGCATTACCACTTCTAGAAGTTTCCCTTGTGTCAATACCATGTATCTTTGGAATATTCTCCCTCTTGTTGTCTCTTGTCTAATCCCTTTCCTTTAGATGAAGTTTTAAGACAACATTTACATCTCCCTCTGAGATGATGATGATGATAATGGTGATTTTATAAATGCAGTCCTTACTTATTTCTTCTCTAAAGTCCTTGTTGGATTCAGAGTTTGTCCGTACAGCTCTGAGCATCAATGTTTCGATGATGACAGAACTGAGACATGAGGTATGGTATTATGTTTCTCATGCTCACTAGAAAGATGGAAAGTCTACACTGGGTAAATATAGACACCAGCAACTTCAGCACAACATGGTTAGGACAGTGGAGAAGTCACCCAAGTCTTAAAAATGCACCTATATGACATTGTCAAGCTGATGACTATAATATGAGTGGTATGATAACTATAGAATGGTGGTGTAACAATAATAGTTATCAGCTGGTAGAGAGATTATTCATTTTATTTAAAATAATCTACTTGTGGAACTGGGAAGGTGGCTCAGTGGTAGAGTGCTTGCCTTGCATGCCCTGGGTTCGATTCCTCAGCACCACATAAACAAAAAAAGCTGGAAGTAGCACTGTGGCTCAAGTGGTAGAGGGCTAGCCTTGAGCTGAAGAGCTGAGGGACAGCGCCCAGGCCCAGAGTTCAGGCCCCACAACTGACCAAAAAAAAAAAAAAATCTACTTGTCTCCCTTTCGTCATAAGCAAGGCTTCTTGACTACTTCACACTCACCTATCATCTAGTATATGGCCAGGTGATACACATGAATTCCAGCATATATCACTCAGAGAAGGGTAGACCTATTTGGAAGAAAGGCTCATATAAAGGCTTCATATAAAGTGAGTTATATTACTCACATTATGGTACTCACTGAATCCTTATTAACATGACTAGGGCAGATGAGCATAAGGACTCTTCCAAGTTAGGGCAGATTTGCAAATCACATCCTCTTGGCTCTTAACAATGCTGGACCTGAAATGATTCTTAGAGTATGTGCATTCATACCAAATAAGGGGAGAAGGGGACTTAAGGAAGATGTCAGATGCCACATATGGAGATAAGGAGTTCAGACAAGTTGGCAAAAGTCCTTAAACTAAGATGAGATTCCGATAACATATTGAGGGGGAAAGGACCAAACAAAAGTACCACATGAGAAAAGAATAGTAGGAAGGCACTATGGCCAAGAGGTGGAAGGGGATGAAACAAGTAGAAACTTCCTGATATTAAATAAGGGGAAGTAGAAACTGTACCGCTAATTAAAGAGCAGAGCCATCTGCCAAGGCATTTTGGGAACTTCCAGAGGTGGATGATGTAGAAGCTGAACACTGGTATGGGAATCTAGCATACAGTCTCAGGGGATCTGCTGAGCCAAGGAGATGAGAAGACTACATTTTAAACAGCAGAGGCCAAATTTAATAAGGCATTTATTTGTTTTGAATATAGAAAATTTAATTAAATTAAGGAAAGAAAATTTAATAAAGAATTTATTAGTTGTAGGAAAAATATGTGGTTATAGCAGCTTCTGTTAGTCATTTATACTTTAGTCTGAAGGAAGAAGTAATGGTTCATAATAACAGGGCCTTGTTAAACACTGTCTGGGGCAATACGTAAAAGTGTTTCCTCTTCTTTAGAAATAAGGTATTAGGTTTGAGAAAAACTGAGGACAATTAGAACATAAACAAACCACTAGCAATGTTTATAGTAGACTACCGTCAGTTATGTAATATCACTCAAGTTATTTAATTTCTGTTGGCTTATTCTTCTGTGAGATGGGACAAAAAGATTCCAAATTGTTATGATTAACAGAAAGATCAAATACAAACAATTAGCACAGGGTAAAGTTTTACTCAATAAATACTGAGTTCTGTTACTCAGAAAATATTAGTTTTATTTCAGAATATAGAGTCTGGTGTATTTCTAAGTAGAAGAGCGACACACTTCACGTAGCATTTTAGGAGGTGATATTGGAGGTTTTTGCACCAGTATTGGGACACAGCGGGGCCTGAGGGCCTTCATGAAGGCTATAGCAATGGGAATACAAAGGAAAGAGTGGAAGCGAGATGGTTCAGGAAGAATGATTGTTGTTGAGGAGTAACATACTGGCTGCAGAGACAGGGGAAAAGGTTAAAGGCTGTGAAGAGGCTGCCATATTGCAGAGGCAGGATATTGATCCGGGAAGGTACTAAACTGAAGTGGGGAAGGACGGATTTGGATTGAGATGTTCAGATTTGCTGAACTGAAGATACAGGCTGGTGGTGAGGAGACATTAAACCCCCTGGGGAGAGAAGAAAGGATTCAGAGCAGGGGACCAGTGGGGCCAAGGTGAACATTGTCCAGTTTGCATTGCAGTCCTGGGAAGGTCACATGGCTTCCTTCTTGTGGAAGAAAGCCATCTTGGCTCTCTCTCCACAAAGGGAGGCCCTATCAGTTTGCTGCTGCCCACCCAGCCCAAACAAGGCAGACAGGTGGACAGCTAAAGCCGTGCTAGGCCTCCGGTCTCTTGCTTGCATGGCTCACCCATCTGAACATGCACTGTGCAATACAACAGGCCCTGCGACAGCAAATACAGACCGAGTAATTATGTTACTGGCTGATTCCTCATTGCTTCTCAGTTAGCCAAATACTTCATTTTGTCTCCAAACATTGATGCTGAAAATCTCCTTAGAGTGTTTTGATCTACTCTTCTCAAACAGACATAATATTCAGATATTTTCCTTTAGATAGCGAATATTGCAATAGCTCAAAATTATTTCCCTAGGGTTCATAGACCATCAAGAAGAAGTAATTTCTTACAATTTGTTGCTTATGATCAAATCTTATTGGATGGTTTTTCTTATTCTTTCCCTTTTCTTTGTGTGGGTCTAAAGCAAGAAAAAAAATGGTAGCCTGTGGACCAAGAGTCTGTATGCAGGGTCAGGTTACTGCTCATAGGTGATTTGACCACATGTGGTCTCAGTCAACCTTGGAGCTGGGCATAAACTTATCCTGGGAGATGCATGATGGATAGATGAGCTGATATGGCCTCTGTTGTAATGCTACCAGGATATGAGCTGACTTCTCCAACAGTGCTCTCACAAAAGATGGAATATGGAAACTACCACTGTAATGCACTGGCAGATGCCCACACAAGTTAAATCCATGGGAAGATTTTATTTGGGTTTGAGCTATGGAAGAACTGACTTTCTGGAGGGGAAACTCCCTAGTTACCTGAGTGTTTCTTGTCTATATTAACATAGCCTTGGAAATAGCTTTTTCCTCACAAATCATGGGCCTGTCCTGTCTGGATTATGACTCACTAAATCAGATGTATTAAACATTTCTGCAGTACAGGAGGATGCTAGCTCGAATACAAAGATTAAAATTATTTGGCAAACTAAACCCGGTCACTTTTTCCTATTCTCCTGCTTGCTTGCAGGAAGTTTTCATGAGAGGGTATTTATTGACAAAGCATATGGACGGACACACCTATTCCTGGCTTCCTATATGTCCACAGAGCGAGTTGCTCCAGGACTCCGCATCTCTGACAATAGGCTCATCCCCCTCTCCTAAATCCTCAGGCATCCTGGCATTGTGAAATGCTTCCATAAGAAGCGTGTCTTCCTGAGTCTGTAAATCTCCCACCCTCAGAGCTTCATCTCAATCCACAGGCTCTAGATTAAACCAATGGGGGATTTAGTTTGGCTAGATGTACATTCCCTTGAAGTGGGTGCACACACCTGTAATTCCAGAACTTGGGAGGCCAAGACAGGAGGATCTGGAGTTTCAGGCTAGTCACCTGGACTACAAAGTGAGACCCTGTTTCAAAAGAGTTAAAAAAAAAAAAAAAGAAAAAAGAAATAGATGTCCGGAATCCCTGGCCTCTGGTGGAATTCAACTTCAGGAGAATTGGACTTGCTAAATCTAGTGGCCTGGAAAATTCTGGAAAATTAAAGAAGGTTGAGACATGAACTCTCAGGCAGACCAGGGAGCCACATGTTTAACAGAATGTTTAATAGAAGACTAAAGTTCTCTGACTCTCTGAGAACCAGACAAGCCCTTGGCACCACTCTTTAGCCCAGGGAAAAACTCTCCCAGCAGGAATCCTGGTAGATGTTTTGGACCAGGCTGATGGCTCTGAGAGCAGCCCTCAGGACTTGACAGGGCAGGTGTCTCAGATGGAAGTTACCAGATAGATTATTCAGTGTCCGCAAAGTGAGGCAGGTGGAAGAGGTCTCACAGAGGGATGTGAGCGGAAGGGACCTGCAGGTGGACACACAGGGGCACCAGGAAGAGCCCCAGCTTGTGGGGATCAGCCCATGGTTGCTAGTCCTGGCTATATGACAGACTCACTGGAATGCTTAAAAATACAACCCAGGGCTGGGCTGTACTCCCAGACTGGTCTGGGTGTGGGGTCTGAAACTAGTGGTGAAAAAAAAAAAAACTTTAGGTAGAAGCACTCCATTAAAACATGGTTTCAGGGTAGGTGATACTTCGAGAAGAGGAAGATGGTCAGAGAGGAGGAGGTAAGGAGAGATGTAGAGAAGTAATGACAGGACTTTTGGGGAGTCAGAAGCCATGTCCAGTCAGGAGGTACAGTTTTCAAGACCAATGAGCAACACCAGCAAGCTGGTTTTGGTGAAAGGGAGAGGAACTGAAAATGCCTGCAGAGATGACACTGGGTGGTTAGTATTGCTAAGTGGCGCAGGATAGAAAGGGGAGCATGCTATCCCCCTCCTTCGTCCCAAGAGCTGTGCCACCTGCTCTGGGCATCTTCACAGTTCACCTGTGCCATTCCATTTTCATGTTCATAGAGACGTTGGTTTCACCCAACCAGCCCTCTGCCCTTCTCCTGTCTCCCTGACTCCCAACTTGCTGGTTCCTTTTTAACAAACTGTTCACTTGAGTTCCTCCCTGGACTCATTGTCAGATCACCTCCATGTTAGGACACCTCCGATCTGGCCCAGAGAGGGCAAGCAGCAGGTCACAATACAGGGATCTAAGTGTGGGAACTATCTTTTCAGACTTCTGTGAGAGCAGTACAGGGCCTGCTGGCTGCTTGGCTGGCATCTGGCTTTTGTGCTGGGTGATGTTTTACCCTTCAGCGCCCCCCGCCCCCACCCTGCCCCGGCCCCCGCTTCATTTTCATTTAGAACTTTCATGGTTCCAGCCCCTTGGCAGACAACCCCAGACATGATTCAGCCCCACATAACTGAGCGCCCCTGTTCTCAGTGATTTTCCTTCTCCATCCTGTCCCCTCTGGTTATTTTCTGTTCCCTTGTGTGATGTATGTGCACAGACCCACAGACTCTCAGTTATTTGCCCCAAGTCACATCCTGTGTTTGTCTACTCTCTGCTCAGGATTCTCTCAGCTTCTTAGTACGATTTAGCCTTTCTTCTCCCTCCCTCCCCCCTTTTTTGGGGTATTTTTCTATTGTTATTCTTAAGGCTTAACCTGAAACAGTGTGTTCTCTTTCCCTCTTGAGGGCTGATTCTTTCACTCTCAGTGCTTGTGAGGTGTGGTGATGTGTGCTTGATCTGTACATCACTAAGACCTCATTGTCCATTCTAGCACAGCTACAGGATGCTTTTTCTGAGTGCTGAAAGCCAGCTCATACCAAAGAAGGTGCTAGATGCTAGTGCAGTGGACAATCTAGGCTTGGAAGTGTGAGATTGTTCAATGAGGCTCAGAAGTGCCCTCCTCCTTTCCCCAGTCACTGCTGTGAAAACAAGGGATGAAAATGGGCAGGTGGCTCTGATCTCGGGAGAGGAGAGCCTGTCTGGGTGGGAAGTGATAAACTTTGCACAGGCTTTTGAATTTATCATGTAGTCTTACTTGCTCTTATCCAACTGTGACAACGAGAAGCCCATCCTGTTGGGAGTGAGCTGTGGGAGATGGGATCCAGGTAAATAAATCTATGTTAACACACCTGGAGGGCAATTACCTGAAAAATGAAGTGCTAGGGGCAGGGAAACATTCTTTGCTACTCTTTTTTGGTTGTTATTGTGGGGCTTGAACTCTGAGCCTGGGTGCTGTCCCTGAGCTTTTCAGCTGAAGGCAAGCACTTTACCACTTAAGCTACAGCACCACTTCTGGTTTTCTAGTGGTTAATCGGAGATAAGAGTCTCACAGACTTTCTTGCCTAGGCTGGCTTTGAACCATGATCTTCATATCGAAGCCTCCTAAGATGCTAGGATTACAGGTGTGAGCCACCGGCGCCTGGCTCTTTGCTACTCTTAATTGTAATGACAGGAACAGAAAAATCTTTGCTTTGGTAATTTCTATTATTGGTAGGCAATGGCTGTTCTTATGCAATAAATAGTGCTTTTTTTTTTTTTAAGGAGTTTGGTATTTTTGGGGGGTCTTTCTGGAGCTTTGCGCTTACCTTCCACAGTGTAAGAAGAAACAAAGAGGCAGAGGATATTAAACGGTGAGGATGTGGGAACTTCACAAGAACTGAGAGCAAATACATACATACAAAGTGCTTTCATGGGTGAGCACCTTCATAGAGTGAGCTATACTTGCCCTCCAAAGTTTCTCTTCTACAGCAACCAAGGTTTCCCTTAGCTCCAACCATGTGAAT
Organism: Dipodomys merriami; assembly: GCF_024711535.1. Lineage (NCBI taxonomy): Eukaryota > Metazoa > Chordata > Mammalia > Rodentia > Heteromyidae > Dipodomys > Dipodomys merriami. Next base: position 33,761,963 of record NW_027206512.1, on the reverse strand, counting down.
CTTGTTCTTTTTTTAGTGTGTGTGTGTGATTTTATTCTTTTAAACAAAATAATTTCCTCATAAAATAGGGATGGGCTTTCAAATTGGCTCCTCTTCAGAGTGGCCATATATAGAGTAGGAAATTCCTTTATAAACACAGAGGAGAAAATGTCCTCATTACTATTGAAATTGGCCTTGAAGTGCATGTCCTGGATCCCTAGCCCTTGGATTTTGGGTATATCCTCAGGAAGTCTATATTAAAGTGTGTGACACTTTTAGAATCTGGTTGCTCAAAGATGATCAGTGGAAATCTGAGCCCAGCTAAGTTGGCTGACTTCAGACATCAGATCTTGCTGCTTTCAAGAATTAGTTGCCTGTGGTCAAGAGGAAGAAGTAGAAAAATCAGCCCAAGTTTATCCACTCCATGGGAAAGGATATAGTCTCTGAGCCTACAAATCAGTTAAGCGGTCATTGAAAAGACGAAAACACAACATAAACTCAAATTGAGAAAATAAGAACAAGATCCCATGGGAGAAGTATGATGGCTAATCATGCAGTCTGTCTCCAAATTTCCACTCATATCCCTGGGGACTAGAGTCATGAATGCTGGGACTGAACAGGGGCAGCCAATCCCTCTCAAGGCAAGCCCTAGGGTTAAACTTCCTTTTTTAAAAATGAGCAAACAGCCATTTAACCTATATAATAACAATAAATATTCACAGCTGGAGTGTGAGGAAGCCTTTCACAAATGGTATGCAACATATTCAGAAAATGATTAAAGAAGCCAGGTACTGGTGGCTCATGCCTGTAATTCTAGCTACTCAGGAGGCTGGGATCTAAGGCTCACAGGCAGAAAAGTCCATGAGGCTTTTATCTCTAATTAACCAGAAAAAAAGCTAGACATGGAGAAATGGCTCAAGTGGTAGAGTACCAGCCTTGAACAAAACTGTCAAGAGATAGTGTTAGGACTTGAGTTCAAGCTCTAGTACCAGCACAAAAGAGAAAATGATTAAATAATGATTTTTTTCTGGAACACACTGCCAATCAGACCTAAAATTGGCATTGCTAGAGATTTAATTCCTAAGATAATATTTTAAGAAGTCACTTAATCATGACCAATTCAAATACCCATCTTTGTAGTTAAGAGTACTAACTCTTGTTAACAAGTTGAATCCACTTCCTTAAGAGTTAAACATCTGGGCTGGGAAGGTGGCTCAGTGGTAGAGCGCTTGCCTTGCATGCATGAGGCCCTGGGTTCGATTCCTCAGCACCACATAAGCAAAAAGAAAAAAGCTGGAAGTGGCGCTGTGGCTCAAGTGGTAGAGCACTAACCTTGAGCTGAAGAGCTGAGGGACAGCCCCCAGGCCCAGAATTCAGGCCCCACAACCGGACCCCTCTCCCCCCCCCAAAAGAGTTAAACATCTGCGGACAATGGTTGAGTAGCTTAGGAAGAACTGCCGTAACACCAACTGTTATGGTTTAATATGAAATGTCTTCCACAGGGCTCAGGTATAAAACACTTGGCTCAGCTGACGTCTCTTTTTTGGGAGATGACAGAAACTCTGGGAAGTGGGTCCTGCTGGAGGAAGCAGATCAGTGGTGTGTATCTCTGATGGGTATCTTGTGGACCCCTTTGGACGCCTGTTGCTCTCTGGATGCCATAAGGGGAAGAGCTTTCTTCTTCCATACTCTTTCTCTACAATATTCTTACCTACAGTCTGGAAACAATGGAGCCAGTTGGACACAGACTGAAACCTCTGCAACCATGAACCAAAATAAATAAATCTCTTCCTCTTTATTATTATTATTTTTTACTTTTTGGGTCCGGTCGTGGGGCCTGAACTCTGGGCCTGGGCACTGTCCCTCAGCTCTTCAGCTCAAGGATAGTGCTCTATCATTAGAGCCACAGCGCCACTTCCGGCATTTTTCTTTTTGCTTATGTGGTGCTGAGGAATCGAACCCAGGGCCTCAGGCATGCAAGGCAAGCGCTCTACTGCTGTGCCACCTTCCCAGCCCAATCTCTTCCTCTTTAAATTGTGCATCTCACAATTAAAACGTGATTCAAAAGCCTGAAACAGGGGCTGGGAAGGTGGCTCAGCGGTAGAGCGCTTGCCTTGCATGCATGAGGCCTTGGGTTCAATTCCTCAGCACTACATAAGCAGAAAAAGCCGGAAGTGGTGCTGTGGCTCAAATGGTAGAGTTCTGCTTTGAGCTTTGAGCTGAGGGACAGCACCCAGGCCTAGAGTTCAGGCTCCACAAATGACAAAAAAAAAAAAAAAAAGCCTGAACCACCACCTTAAAGCACACTGAAGCATTAATGGCATATGACATTAAGCTCCAAGTTAAGAAGACAGAAAGAAAAACAAGAGACAAATTATTAATAAACTTTTGGAAAAAGCATCATATAACTTCAATAACAGTGGTCCAGGTTTTCAACTCACTCCTTGTGCTGTGTCACAGGTGATAAAGGACCGTTCTGGGTCAGGGGAGCTGAGAACAGGTAAGAATTATCCTCCTTATGTCCAATTCTGGACAGATGATAATGCTCCCTGCCCCCAATTTATAATAAAAAATTCTGGGGAAATCCAGCCCTTTCTTTAATTGGATATTGTTTCCAATTAATGTATAATGTGAAAACACACATTTGAAACATGCTGCGTGCTTTGTAAACCATTAAAAAGATTCCCTATTTATAGAAATTCTCTCCTATGAACATTTCAAAAGTCAATGTTAATGCCAAGTGAATACTCCCCCTCAGGCAGAGTCTAGCAATTCTCACATTAGTGCAAATTTTTCTTCTCTGGCATGACATATGTGCAGGTCTACTTCTGTATCATGATAAAAACTATAACCACTTCAAAAGGGGAAGGGTCCTAAATGCATTCACTACACTATAAAACCGACGATGAATAAGATTTGTCAGGTCCTGAGTACAATCTCAGCCTTGTCTCTATCACTTCCCTCCTGAACTTGGAGTTCCTTCCACCTGTGGTTTCTCAAATGTGTCCTTTCCCCCCAGACTTTGTACCTGTCAGTGACTCTTCTAGAACACTCCCTCTATTTCTTACCTTTTCTTATTTTTGCCTGGCTGACACTAGATATCCTCACCTTAGCTTTTTGTTAGATGAACAACACTGGACCCGTCCCTATCCGAGCCCATCCCCATTCCTGTGCTCCCTGTAGCCCTCACCCCACTTAGAATGGGGGAACCTCCTTCCTGAGTTTTAGATGGTTCTCCACAATTACTCTTACCACTACACTTTCAACAGTAAAGTTGTAACTGACTGCTTACCTCCTTAGACTGAGGATCCTTTCTGGTGAGGATCAGCTGATTTATTCTATTTCTCCAGAACTTTCTCAAGAACTTTACTTGAGTCCCAATGCCTATCATTGGTGGTCAAGTAGCTGCTGTGTAGCTGAATGAAACAATGTCATGATTCAAACAGGAAGGTTTAAACAACAAGAGTCTAGGAACCACTCCAAGAGGCAGGTTTTCCTTGCTGTTGATGAAACTAGACATAAGCTACCTGTGACTACTGCTATTCTAAGAAGTACAGAGACTTTGATTAGCTGTGACCTATTTAAGTGTAGGTCTTCAGCTATTCATAGGTACAAATAGTTCGATGCTGGAGCTTGCCTTTCCTGGGCTTCTTCCTTACTCAGCTACCTAAGGAGAGACCTAAGATGACCAGAGTTACTGAGATTTTATTTTTACACTTAGCTAATACACATCACCTGTTACAAATCTATTTCCAAAAAGTAGCCATTTTCACTTGAAATTTAAAGCCCAAGAGACAAAAAGATAGAAGAGTGGCTTGGTAGCAAAATTAGGCAGTTTATAAGATTTAAAAATCAGAGGTCACTGGTAAGAGGATGGAGGACAGGAGGCAGGGGGGGGGGAAGGTGGGGGGGGAGGGGGAGGGGCAAGCAAGGGCCATGGAAGACAGTGAATTTAATCAAAATATATTGTAAACATGTATGAAAATGTCATAGATTATTTTGCACAATTAATATATGCTAATTAAAAGGAAGAAAATAAAAACAAAAACGAGTGTCAAAGAGGGAAGGCTGTGTTGATGGGCAATCATGTTATAATGGAAAGGATGGATCTAGAGGAGCAATTAGCCAGGCACTGAGGTCCAGTGCACATTTGGGAAGATCATCTGCTTTCATATCGGATTTCTGACATGAAAGAACTGCTGGTACCCAAGTGTACAGGGAAAGCTCTTGATGAGAGAGGCTCCTGCTAGTGGATTCAATGACCACAGTATACATATTCTCCTCTTGTGGGAAATAAATCGTCTCCTTTGAACCCTTTCACCTTCTTTTTCATTCTTTGTTGTTTTGTTTATAGTGCTGAGATTGAAGCTGGGACTTCACGCATACTAGGTATTGCTAGGCTAGTACTCAACCACTTAGCTACATCCCCCAGCCTACCTTTATGTTCTTAAAATATCTGATAGACAATGTTTTAGAAGGGTCCTCGATCCATCTTGCTCATTCTTTTTTGTTTTATTGTTTTTGTTTTTTATCTGTCATGGGGCCTGAACTCTGGGCTTAGGCGCTGTCCCTCAGTTCTTCAGCTCAAGGCTAGTGCTCTACCTCATGAGCCACAGCCCCACTTCTGGCTTTTTCTGCTTATGTGGTGCTGAGGAATGAACCCAGGGCCTCATGCATGCAAGGCAAGCACTCTACCACTGAGCCACCTTCTCACCCCTGCTCATTCTTTTTATAAATGAGGTCAGAGAGGTTACATGTTTATACTAACTTGTTACAGACCATGGCGGTTCTTGATTATTACAGAGCAGAAGCACCATCTCTCAGCAGCTAACTACCATCTAAGCAGGAGGAAGCTGGGGGTTTGGGAAGGTGTTGAGAAAAGCCAATAGCGCCCAGCAGCGACATTTCCTAAGCAGATGGTCAGCAGACAGTTCAGTCATGGGAATGTTTCCAAGTTGCATGAGTGAAACATGGACAAATAAGATAAGGCTGGCTCTAGGCAAACAATTTCCCCAATTCCTCTGAGCCTTGGGTTGGAAAACTGCAGCCTGCTGTGGAATCCAGGAACCTCACAAAGAGTACTGGGTAGAACTCCCAGCGTGACCTCAGCCCACGCTTGGAGCTTCCTCATGGCCCCAGGTTCCAGTTCACCCACAGGCTATGGCTGAGACAGAAAAACAAAGAAAAAAAATTCTTCCCCCACCACAAGCAAAAATCTATCTTCCTGTATTTTCTTTCAAGAGAGCAGTAGCAGGGGAGACAAATCAGGACTCTGGTTCTTCCATCAAGACAAATATGCTGAGTCTATGGCAGTTAAGAAAGTTGGGGTTTGGAAGGGAGGAAGGCTTACTCTCAGCCGTGTAGCACTGGGAGTGCCAGTGGTCACATGGGCACCTTCCATAGAAGGATGGCCCCAGAGGCTGTGAGTCATAGGTCAGGCCTCCTCCCTCAGCGGAAATGTGGAGGTAGAAGCATCTGCAGTGGAGACAAGATTCTGATGACACTACCCAGTTGCTGCACCAGCAAGTCAAGGTGTGACTGGTACCAAGTACTTCTGGAGGCTGCAGTCTCACACTGGGTCAAAGCCACTGTCCTTACAGTACCACAGCTCCAATGGTCTCCTGGAGTCAGGAAACCTCTAATGTATCTCTCACTGATTCACTCCCTGCTTGTGCATGTGTGTGTTTAACAGTAGACTGACAGAATATTGTTGTCTCAATTGATGGGGTACAAAGGGGCATTATGATTTATGAATATAAATGTGGAATAATGAAGCCAAGCGAATTCATATAAGCATCACCTCAAATATGTAACTTTTTGCAGTGAGGACATGTGAAATGTAATCTCTTTACGATTTTTGAAATGTGTCATATTCTTATTAGTTATATATTCAAAGTAAAAAACAAACAAACCCAACAACTATTCCTATCTAATTGGAGCTCTATATGCCTTGCTTATCTTTTCTCCTTTTACAATTCCCTTTCCCCAGTCCCAAGTACCAAGTATTCTCTGCTTCTTTGAGTTCAATTGTTTCAGTTTCTGTCTTTCTGTGTCTGGTATATTTCACTTAGCATAAGGCCCTCTAATTCAATCCAGACTATTGAACATGATGAATTTTCTTTCTTTTTAAGGGCAGAGTAGTATTCTGTTGTGTGTGAAATTCCTTTGTCCAATCATTCACGGATGGAGACTTAGGTTGATTCCACCTAAGACTTTTGTGAAAAATGCTGACATGCTGATTTTAAATCTTTTAAGTAAATAGATGTGGGATTTTTGAATTTTCTTGTTTTCTCTGTTGTGTTAGTCCTGGTTCTCAGAGGACTCTCAGAGTTAGAAGTCCAGTTGTTCCCTGGTTTTCTGCTCCAGACGTATGGATTTGAGTTTGTGTTCACAGTTCAGTTTCTCTTCCTTTTTGTCCCCTAGCACCAATACAATATCTGACCCAGATCCTGCTTATCCCTTCTGCTGCATTGGTCTCCCATCTCCTTATCATTTTTCTTCCCTTTTAGCTAGAGCCTCTTTCTATTCCCTGGGAGTGTATGTTAGGTTCAGCTGCTTAGTCTAGTGACTCATTTGAACTGTGGTATGAGCACTGATATGTGAAATCTCAGACTGAATCACTCTAGGAGAAGTCAGCCACCATGTTGTTAGGATGTTCACGTAGCAGGAAGGGAAGGCGATGTAGTGAGGATCTAGGTTATGTGGTAATGCCATGTGAGTAGCCAGTTTGGAGGAAGACTGAAATGTGGCTTACATTTTGACAGCAACCTCACGAGACACTCCAAATCAGAACTGTGAAATTGAGATAATCCCAAACTTCCAACCCACAGAAAAGACCAGCTGAGATAGTAAATATTGTTTTAGGCTGCAAAGTTTTGAACTAATTTATTATGTAGCACTAAACAACTGATAGAACATCGTTGAACTTTATTATCAGCTAGAATTCTTCTTTAATAATCATAATCTCTTCTGGGAAAATGAGAACTTTTTAATAATTTGGTGTTGGTCATAAAGTCCTCTTCCTAGGGTAAAAACAAAGCCAAAACCAAAACCAAAATCAAAATGAAGAATTAAGCCGGGTTCCGGTGACTCACGCCTGTAATCCTAGCTACTCAGGAAGCTGAGATCTGAGGATCAAGGTTTTAAGCCAGCCTGGGCAAGAAAGTCCATGAGACTCTTATCTCCAATTGACCACCAAAAAACCCTGAGTGCTGTGGCTCAAGTGGTAGAGCGCTAGCCTTGAGCTGAAGAGCTGAGGGACAGTGCCTAGGCCCAGAGTTCAAGACCCATGACTGACAAAAAAAAAAATGAAGAATTAACCAAACACATTAATTCAAGTCCTCTTGGTATGCATGGATGGATATTTATTGCCTTAGGACCATTATCACTTGAGTCCAAGAGATGTATGGAATGATGCTATGTTATTTTCAAGGCTGTTCGAGATATTCTTTGTATTTCTCATCTCAAAATCTTTCATGTTACCTAACTTATTATATAGAAAGGAACTGAAATGTCCATCTTCCAAGGACACTCAAAGCATAAGACTTCACTGTGAGCATTTATAACCTTAAAAAGCCTATGGAAAATACAAGGATTTTTTTTTCCCCCTAGTTAGTCTTACATTTATAATCTGGTAATTAGTGAGACTACCCTGTTTTTCCTAACACAGATGAACCCAAAGGGCATCATGTTAGGAAAATTAAGCCAGTTACAAAAGGGAAAATACTACAAAATTTCACAAATATAAGCTATCTAAGGTAGTCAAACTCTTGGAAGCAGAGAGTAGAATGGTAGATATAGGGGCTGGGTAATGGAGAAACGAGGAAGGGCTGTTCAGTGGGTATCGAATCCCAGTGGTGCAGGATCAGATGGTCAGTGTGGGTATAGTTAACAATAGTTAATACTATTAATAGTTAATAGTACTGCTACTGTGTTAAAAGAGTAAATCTCATGTTAGGTACTTTTTGTCATAATCAAAAAGAGTGAAAACTGGGCACCGGTGGCTCACGCATGCAATCCTAGCTACTCAGGAGGCTGAGATCTGAGGATCGTGGTTCAAAGCCAGCCTGAGCAGGAATGTCCAAGAAACTCTTATTGCCGACAAGACACCAGAAAATCAGAAGTGGCACTGTAGCTCAAGTGGTAGAGTGCTAGCCTTGAGCTGAAGAGCTGAGGGATAGTGCCCAGGCCCAGAGTTCAGGCCCCATGACAAAAAAAAAAAAAAAAAGTCTCAGGGACTTTCCTCCCCAGGCTGTCTTTGAACCATGCTCCTCAGATCTCAGCCTCCTGAATAGCTAGGATTACAGGTGTGAGCCACAGGCACCCAGCACAATGGGGTCATTTTTATATCACTTTTTTGTTGTTGTTGGTTGTGGGGCTTGAACTCTGGGCCTGAGCGCTGTCCCTCAGCTCTTCAGCTTAAGGCAAGCGCTCTACCACTTGAACCACTGCCACTTGCCGTTTTCTAGTGGTTTTACTGGCAATAAGAGTCTCACAGACTTTCCTGCCTGGGCTGGCTTTGAACCATGATCCTGAGATATCAGCCTCCTGAGTAGCTAGGATTACAGGCATGAGCCACTGGCGCCTGGCTTCATGACACTCTTTTCTCCAATAAACCACCAGAAAACTGGAAGTGGCACAGTGGCTCAAGTGGTAGAGCACTCGCCTTGAGCTGAAGAACTCAGGGACAGCGCCCAGGCCCAGAATTGAAGCCCCATGACCAAAAAAACAAAAACAAAAACAAAAAACCCATGATAAGATTCAATATCCCAGCACCTCTCCAATAGTCCACTGAGTATTATTCAGTTGTAAAATCCCTAAAAATGGGGGGAGGGGAAGAAAAAAATTGTAAATGAAAACCCAACTATCAGCCAGTTGCTAGTGGCTCATGCCTGTAATTCTTGCTATTCAGGAGGCTAAGATCTGAAGTTCTCAGCAGAAAAGTCTGTGAAACATATCTCCAACTAATTAGCAGAAAGTCCTAAATGGAGTTGTAGTTCAAGTGGTAGAATGCCAGCTTTGAGCCCAAGGGCCAAGTGAGAGCATGAGGTCTTGAGTTCAAGCCTCAGTATTAGTGTGGATGCATGTGCACACACACCCACACACAGTGTTCCTCTCTTCCAGACAACTGACAGTGAGATAGGAGCCAGGTGTTGTATAAACCAAACAGGGAGCTGGTTGCTCTAATTCCAAGGCTGGGAATCACTGATCTAGAGATAAGTGCAAGTTTCAAATAAGTAGACTTACCAAAAAATATCCCCGAGCATTTGCTCAACTAACAAAGGACTGATGTCAGAGTTCATGATACAATTATCTCTCCAGCAAAACTATGCAGACGGAACATGCAAGTGAATAGGGTTGCACAGGAGCCAACAAAGACCGAGATAAGCCAAGAGTAATGCTCAGATAAGAGGGGAACTGAGATACAGCAGCAATGGTAAAGAAAAATAGAGAAGACTGACATTTTCTCTTTTTACTCAGTCATACACCATTGGGGTAGACATGAACAGGTAGGTTAAAGTTTCCATTCCACCATTTTCCACAGGAATTAGGAAGCAAGCATCCAAAGACAGGCAATGGCACTGACAGGTGGATTTTTTCAGTGCATGAGTCTACTTATCACTGTCATGTAGCAAACCAAGAATGGGGAGGCACTGGGAGAGAGGGCGAGAAAAATGGCTACGGTAAGGACAAGGAAAAAGAAACTAATGTTTACATTGAAAGCTTACACAAATGCCCCCAGTGTTGACTAACAGATGGAGCATGTTTTCTCTTCCACTATTTCCATACCTAGCTACTTTTTATTTTTTACACTAAAAGTGAATTCTGTGATGTTTTCAATGACCACTTTTGGGTGTAGGCCCTTTTGAAGCACTAGAGCAAAATGCTGAATTTCTAAAGAAGTCTTTCAGGTCAAAGCTACTGAGTCATTCTGGCCTGTATTTGGAGGCTGGAGATGCTGAGCTTGGGATTGAGTACCAGGCTGGCTCTACCAGGCCTCTATTCACAGGTATCTGCCAGGTGTTCTGAGGAATCAGGGAAAGGGAGACTTTGTGTCCTCTCCTACCATTTTTTTTTAAGGACTAAGACAGGAACTTGATGAACTTGCTACCTGATGCTTTTGCTCATTGGCTAGTGTTCTACCAACTAAGCCATGCCTCCAATCCCTAGAGTTGGTTCTTTCTTTTCTTTTCCCTCACTTCCCCACATCTCTTTCTTTCTCTCCTTTCCTTCTTCCTTCCGTCCTTCCTGCCTTTCTTCCTTTCTTCCTCTCCCCTCCGCATCTTCCTTCCTTCTTCTCTTCCTCTCCTATCTTGTAGACTCCTCTCTAGGCAGACCTCACCAAGACACCTGATTTGCCCAGTAATGACATTCAATTTTCTTGTGAAACTTGACTAGGGCATTTGTGGGGCTAGAAGGAGCATATTGAAGAATAAAGACAAAAGTAAGTAGAGAAACAGGGCAAGCCACAAGTCAGGCCACAGTGGGAACTTCCAATTATAGCCAGCTTTCCATGTCTTGGGCCTTTGCATTCCCAGAATCAACAACTATAGATGGAAAATATTTGGGAAAAGAATCATGCCTGAACTACACTGCACATGTCCAGGCTTTTTATAACTGTATTTCCAAAGCCATGCAGTATATCAACTGTTCACAAGGCATATGCAGTGTTTTAGTATCACAAGTAATGTAGAGATGATTTAGAATATATCGACTGATGTGCCTAGGTTATCATTGACAACAATTATACCATGGTATACAAGGGATCTAAACAGCTGTGATTCTTACAGTCCTGAGGATCCTTGAACTCCTCCCTGATGGAGGCTGGGGAACACCTGTACTGAGATTTCTCTTTCTAGGCTCTTTTTGGTCTCTTACACCTAAACAAAACTGCAAGTTCTTAGGAGCTCTTCAGCATCTGTTCTGTAGGTTTCCTATGGGTACTTAGCTTATTCTTTCCCTCTTTTCTTTTAGAAGTTCTCAAAAATGGGACTTTTTCCCCTCAAAATAGTGGCTGGACTCACTGCATAATATATGATAAAAAAGTGAAAGAGAAGAGGCTGGCTTAAATAAATCCAAAATTCTAAGGCATCCTCATCGTACGTTTTAGTGGAATATTTTCTTTTCTTTTCTTTTTTTTTTTTTGGGTCCAGTCATGGGGTCTGAACTCTGGGCCTGGGCGCTGTCCCTCAGCTCTTCAGCTCAAGGCTAGTGCTCTACCACTTGAGCCACAGCGCCACTTCCGGCTTTTTTTCTTTTTGCTTATGTGGTGCTGAGGAATCGAACCCAGGGCCTCAGGCATGCAAGGCAAGCGCTCTACCACTGAGCCACCTTCCCAGCCCTAGTGGAATATTTTCTGTTTCCTCCTATCCTGCCTTTTTAACTCCACAATTTAAACAAAAAATAAATCAGATTGTCTCAGCATATTAACACAAATTCTGTTTACCTGTACCTTCCTACGATGGCTAATACATTAAAAGAATAAAGTATATTTCCTGCCAGAAATTACATTTAGCATATCCCTTTGGGGACAGAAATAAATGCAAACCACTTAAAAATATTAGTTTGTACAAGTCAGTTCCAGGCCAATCCTCTTGATTATTTTCTGGCTACATGAGGTGGTACCCCAGGCACATCTTCAGTTCTAGAAGTTTCTCACAGCAGGCCTGTACCATCTGATTCCCAAACCAAACATGCAAAATGCAAAAGTAAGAGTTTAAGTATGAAAACCTTCGTTTACTCTCCTGAAACTCATACACTTGGGGGAAAGAGAAAATAAACTTTGGATACCAAGGATCCCTAGTGTACTTGTATATGTATGTATGTGTGTGTGCATACACACAAGTCCTGGGTTTGAACTCAGGGCCTGGGTACTATCCCTGAGCTTCTTTTGCTCAAGGCTAATACCACTTTTGGCTTTTTCTGAGTAGTTTATTGGAGATTAGAGTCTCATGGACTTTCCTGCCTGGGCTGGCTTCAACCATGATCCTCATATCTCAGCCTCTTGAGCAGCTAGGATTACAGGTGTGAGCCACCAGCACACAGGTCCCAGTATATTTTTATATTTACTTGAGACTGTAGCTCACATGGAGTACTTGCCTAGCATGAGGATCTGGGTTCAATTCCTAGCTCTGGGAACTAGAGGATCGAGATTACTCTTGAAAAACAAGTGTGATCAGTTCTGGACATCAATATTGAATGGTAAACACACATTTCTATGTATTAAGTGGTTTTATAGAAATAAAGCTGCTAATCTCAAAGGCCAATTCATTTGAAGACAGGTTTTCCCTATACATGATTGCACACTGCCTACCACATCTGGCCCCAGGGTGCATGTGTTACACAGGGCTGGCAAAGGCTGCCTGCAGGAAGTGTGTCGGTATGAAGTGCAGCACATAAAGCACTCCTCCGTTACTATCTAGCCACCATGCCACTCTGTTCAGTCATGGGGGACTCAGAGGTGTCCTGCAAGTGTCAAGACAGCAGGACTAGCCAGGAGGCCTGTATATCTAGCTTGCCTGTTGTCTTCGTTCATCTGTGGTCACTAGTTTGCATTCAGAGTAATAGAGGAGATGCATATGGTCATTTGGTCATTTGCCTGGAACTATCAGAGTGAAACTCCTTTGTCTAAGTAATATACAGTCATTAAAAAGCTTGCATTCCGCTTGACATTGTTGCTTGTTCTTGATCATTCAGGCTTAGACTAAGGCCACCCTGGCCCAGTGGCCACACAAACCAGGCAAACTGACCTCTCTTTCTGCACAGTGGTTGGGGTTGCTTTAATGGTACATGCCAAGCTGTTAGATCCTGGGCTGCAGACTGTGCTCAGCCCAGCAGAAGGGGCGAGCTTACACCTCAGGGAGCCATTCCTGATGATGGAGAAGATCGGTACTTAGGTTCACATTGGATTTCAAAACTTTTCTTAGGAAGAGGATGGCATGGTGTGCATGGTGTGCATGGTGTGTGTGTGTGTGTGTGTGTGTGTGTGTGTGTGTGTGTGTACACTGGTACTGGGGCTTGAAGTCAGGGCATCGTGCTGTCCCTTAGCATTTTCTCTTAAGGCTGGTACTCTACCACTGGAGCCACCACACCTCCACTCCTAGGGTTTTGCTGGTTAACTGGAGATCAGAGTCTCTTAGATTTGACTTCCCAAACTCCCATTGAATGGAGACCCTCGGATCGAAGCCTCCTGAATAGCTAGGATTACAGGTACAGGCCACTGGCTGAGCCTAGGGTATTTGTTAACAGCTTCCTCCTCCCCCCCCCCCCCCCGGGGGATTGACAACCCCCATTGATGGAAGGCAGAGGACTTTATTAAGAATGCCACAAAACTAAACAAGAGGATTTTTTTTCCTTTGTTGTTGTTTGTTTTAGTGTTCCATTCTTTTTATGTTGTTTCTTTATTTATCTGTCTTTGGGAGGGTAAGAATGGACATGGAAATGGTGGGACAATGGTGGGACTTATATAACAGTAACACCTCTATATATTGCCTTTATAATAACAGTAATTTTTTTTTAAAAGAAGGCCACAAAACTGCCTGTGAGCTCAGAGAAGGTTGGGCGTTCTTGGAGAGCCTTCTGGATTCCCACAACCTCAGAGTCATGGAGTCAGTCTGATAACAACGTCACTGTCACCACCCCTGTGGGCTCCACAGCTGCTGCCCATTTGTGGAGAACTTCTTTGACTTGCCCTGGAGCGCTGGCCTGGGGGGCTGACTGAGAACGGTACTGATTCCTATTGCAGGAAATCCTGCAGGCAGGAAAGCGGAGGGCAGGGTTGACTAGTAAGTTGTCCAAGGCCGGCGGCTTACCGGGCCGCTCTCTTTCCATCCTGTCACATCATCCTGTCACCAGCAGCATGTCTCTAGGTTCATCCTGTTTGACTCTTTGAAAAACACATCTCTAATCCAGAACAAAAGCACTCCACTGTTTTGTTGTTGTTGTTTTTTTACTTCTCTGACACTGTGTTCGCATGGCATGGTCTGAAACACTCAGGTTGAAATCAACAAGCTTGCCACCAAATGTAGCCCCTCAACCTTGGCTCAGAACTGGGAGCCAAAACAACCCTTTGTTTGTTTAGTAACTTAATCTGTGGGCTGTGCTATATTAGTAAGGGACAATGGACTAACTTTTCCTCTTTTCCTTTTGTGGAAAGGATGAAGAAAGCAAAATGAAGACACACCTGGCACCTGGGTTCTGCTTCTTGTTCAGGTGCCTGACAGGTGCGCAGGACTCACCCGTCCGCTGCCAGGGGAAGTCTCCTTATCAGCCCCAATCCCCCCACTCTTTTTCTTCTATCTTTCAGGTTAGAGAAAGGCCCCTCTTGCAGAGGACCTCTTGCCTTCTATCCTGTTCACCACATTCAAACAACCATGCTCTCTTTTAAAAACACCTTTGTAGGCCATTTGTTGTTGTTAGTCATGGAGCTTGAACTCAGAGCTTAGGCATTGTACCTGAGCTTTTTTGCTCAAGGCTAACACTCTACCACTTTCAGCCATAGCTCCATTTCTGGTTTGCGGGTGGTTAACTGGAGATAAGAGTCTCATGGATTTTCTTGCCCTGGTTGGCTTTGAATGAAGATCCTCAGATCTCAACTTGCTGAGTAGCTAGGATTACAGGTGTGAGCCCCCCAGCAACCTAGCAGTAACTTACTTCTTTAAATTCTTAGTATTAAAAGGGGGGAAAAAGATTCAGCTCTCAAATTAAAAAAAAAAGTTTACCAATTTGTCAGCACCCAAGTCCTGTCATGCTTCAGCAATTTAAATTGTTCTTCATTTAATAGAATTCATATTAAAACAATACTGTATTATCTACTTCAGATGTACGAGGTACCCTCTGGGCAGTCATGTTCTGTAGTAGAGACATTAAGATGTGGTTGCAACTCAACAAGAAACAGTGTCATGTGGGGAAATCTGTGCCCACTGGACTCGACTGATCATGTTTCAAAGCCTGGTACTTTGCTACAGGGTATCTTCCCTTAAAAATTAAGCAATCCTATTACTCATGGCCCTCCCTGCACACACCATAGCTTTGGAGGAATTCGGTAGTTTGCGAATTCAACGCTGAAAATTAAAGAACCACGAATAAGACTTGAATCCATTTATTCATGGTACGATGGAGACGGCTTTGAAGAGTCTATCCTCATTAGGATCATCTGAATGTAATCTGTGATCTGGTATTGAGGCTGCATAATGAATTTCCCATCTACTAAAGGCGACCCATTTTCTAATATGAATGCTGTCTTGCAAGGACTCAGGAGATAGCACAGAGCAGCTGTAATGAAGTTCACTTTCTTTTCAAGATCGTTAACTTGGTTTTTTAATCAGACTTTTTTTTTTTTTTAAAGATACCTCCACCTCTTCCCCCAGACTCTGCAGGAGTGATCAAAGCTGCCCCATTCACAAAGGAATGTCCATTCCTCCCAGCTTGGGGAGGTTCCTACCTAATGAACTAGAACATTGTCAGAAGTCTGGTTGCCAAGTAACATATTAAAGTGCTTTGCTAATGAGATTTCTGCAAGGTAACCACGAAGGAAGCTCAGTAAGCTTCAGCGAAGCAAATACAGCAAAAAAAAAAAAAAAAGAAAGAAAGAAAGAAAGAAAAAAAGACTTTAAAGGAGAGGTCAAATACAGCGGCCAAAAAGCTAAATAAAAATTTCTACTTGTCAAATTAGAAAAAAAAATCCAAATAATTCTTGCGTTTGAAAAATAGGGCAGATACAAGGCAAGGCAATGCAGTACTGGAAGATCATAATGGAGCCACCCAAATATCTCAATATCTGACTTGATGTTTCTCTCCCTCACCACCTCCCCCCCCAGGTTTGTCTGTTTGCAACACGGATCTTCTGTATTCCAACCTTTAAGTGGGCCCTATCCGGAAAAGATGGACTATCTTTTCAGTTTTAAAACTTCTGAGACTTTGGGGCTGGGAAGGTGGCTCAGTGGTAGAGCGCTTGCCTTGCATGCCTGAGGCCCTGGGTTCGATTCCTCAGCACCACATAAGCAAAAAGAAAAAAGCTGGAAGTGGTGCTGTAGCTCAAGTGGTAGAGGACTAGCCTTGAGCTGAAGAGCTGAGGGACAGTACCCAGGCCCACAGTTCAAGCCCCACGACCAGACCCCCCAAAAAATAAATAAATAAAAATAAAAATAAAACTTCTGAGAATTTAATAATATCACATGGAAAATTAGAATATCAAGCTCTTGTCTTAGCCTGGGTTGGCATAACAAACCGGGATTCTGTTTAAATGAATGAAATTTATTTCTCACAGTTCTAGAGGTCAAGCAGTAAAAGATCAGGGTGTTTGCCTGAGGCTTATTTGTTGGCATACTGAGAGGTCATCCTTATGTTAGGCAACTAATTCCATTCACAAAGGGCCCACTTTTATGACCTAACTTACCTCTCAAAGGCCCTACCTACAAATACCATCACACTGGGGCCTAGGGCTTGAACATTGGAATTTTGGGAAACAAAATCAGTTTGTCTATGACAGATTTCTTTATTGCAACCAATGAAATAGGACTGCTCACTTGGAATATAAACAATAGCAATAGCATATAGCCTCTGCCATGGAACATTCAATAGAGTTTTAGTCCTTCCCTTGACTCCCACTTGTCCTTCTACCTTCAGTATTTAACTATGGAACCTCCCTAACATTGATGAGTCTGATGCTAAGTAGCCAGCCATCTTGGTCCTCATTCTTGTGGGCATATGGCTTCAGTGTATCCTGCTGATCTGCCCAGTCCTGCAGCACTGGGTTCCAGTCAAAAGGTGAGTGGAACTCACACATGAAAGGATGGCATCTGGTCTGGAAACCAACACAAAAGGGTTACCTTAAGAAAGTGTTTGCTGGGTTGGGAAAGTGGCTCAATGGGAGAGTGCTTGCCTTGTATGCATGAGGCCCTGGGTTTGATTCCTCAGCACCATATAAGCAGAAAAAGGCAGAAGTGGCGCTGTGGCTCAAGTGGTAGAGTACTAGCCTTGAGCTAAAGAGCTGAGGGACAGCGCCCAGGCCCAGAGTTCAGGCCCCACAATCGGCAAAAAAAAAGAAAAAGAAAAAGAAAGTGTTCTGCTCAGTAATTGTCATGGAGCCTGCCGCTGGTGACTCACAGTTGTAATCTTAGATACTTAGGAGACTGAGATGTGAGCAGTTCAAAGCCAGTCCAGGCAGGAATGTTCATGAGACACTTACCCCTAACCACCAAAAATCCAGATTTGAAACTGTGGCTCAAGTGGTAAAGTGCTAGCCTCGAAAGGAAAAGCTAGAGGATTGTGCACAGGCCTTGAGTTCAAGCCTCAGTAATACCACAACAACAACGACAACAGCAACAACAACAAAAAACATGGCCTGCCTTAAAAATAAAGATCAAAGGAACATGGCAAAGTCAGCTTCTGCTAAACCCTATATCCACAACCAGGAAACATGGACTTACTTATGTGACTGTCCCATCGAGTCTTTCCGAAAGGCAAAAAGAGCTATCAGTGATTAGGAATGAAGCTCTTAGAATTTAGAGCTAGCAGAGCTGAGGAGGCATTGATAGTTGATGTCTCCTACTTGGGGATGGAGAGATGACCTTGAGATCCCTGTGAGGGGGCATTCCATCTACAAAGGCAGCACTCTCATACTAAGCTCAACTCAAAAGGATTCATCTTTCATGCCTTCCTTTTGCCAAACATCATTACTCTCCTAGCAGATTTGCATTGTCATTTTTTTAAAAAAATTGTATGGTAAAGGTGATATACAGAGGGGTTACAGTTACATAAGTCAGGGAATGACTACATTTCTTTTTGAATGGTGTTATCCCTTCCCTCATTTTCTCCCAGTTTTTTCCTCTCCCGGAGCCCCTCCTCCCCCCCCCCCCACAAGTTGTGTTGTTCATTTTCAACATAGTGTCTAGTGGGTATCACTGCTGCATTTGTTCACCATTCGTCTCATATTTTTGTGCTCTTCCTCACCTTCCCCAAAACAGATAAACTTACATATAAGACACAAGGTACAGAAATAAAAACAGCAACAAAGAGAAAGTTAAAGCTGGGTACCGGTGGCTCATGCCTATAATCCTAACTGCTCAGGAGGCTAAGATCTAAGGATCGTGGTTCAAAGCCAGCCTGGGCAGGAAAGTCCGTGAGGCTCTTGTCTCCAATAAACCACTCAGAAAACGGGAAGTGGTGCAGTGGCTCAAGTTGTAGAGTGCTAGCCTTGAGCTGAAGAGCTCAGGGACAGCATTCAGGCCCAGAGTTCAAGCCCCATGACTGACAATAAAAGAGAAAGAGAGAGAGAGAGAGAGGGAGAGAGTGTTAAAAAAGCAAAATAAGGGCTGGGAAGGTGGCTCAGTGGTAGAGTACTTGCCTTGCATGCATGAGGCCCTGGGTTCGATTCCCCAGCACCACATAAGCAAAAAAAAAAGCCGGAAGTGGCGCTGTGGCTCAAGTGGTAGAGCACTAGCCTTGAGCTGAAGAGCTAAGGGACAGCGCCCGGGCCCAGAGTTCAGCCCCTATGACGGGACCCCCCCCACACCCAAAAAAAAAAAAAAAAAAGCAAAGTAACAGAAAACTTCTTGTTTCATTTCTTGGAGTCCATTCCGATAAACATAATTTTATATGACTATGTGCACATAGCTGTTGAGCCTTTGTGATCCTCTCTTAAGAATATCCTCCTTTGGTCTCACTGTGTGAATGTCTAGAGTCCTGTATAATTTATCGTGTCCAAGTGTATCTTTTGTCTCTTACCATCCAGTTGCTTACTTGTAGATTTATAGGCACACTCTAGCTACAACAACCTATGTTTCTTTGAGTCTGGCTTACTTCACTTAATATAATTTTACAAAGTCTTTCCATTTCTGGAAGTGGTGCTGTGGCTCAAGTGGTAGAGTGCTCACTGTGAGCTGAAGAGCTTAGAGACAGCGCCCAGGCCCTGAGTCCAAGCCCCACAACCGACCAAAAAAAAAAAAAGAAGCAAAGTTTTTCCATTTTCTTTTGGATGGTGCAATATCATTCTTTCTGATGGAAGCACAGAATTCCATTGTGTACACACACACACACACACACACACACACACACACACACACACACACACACACACACACGCACGCACACAACCACAACAACATCAACCTGCAGGTGATTCATTGTATTTTGTGCTGCTAAATTTTCCCATGCAATGCATAGCAACAGTCCGTTCTCTCTCACCTTTTAACACTGCTTGGAATATGCAAATAGAACCATTGCAGTTTTCTAGTTGAACAGCTAATAAGAAAGAGAGAGGAGTGCCTTGCTTATCTTAGTGTTACACATTAACGTGGCACGCCTTGGCAGAAGTTCTTCAAGGTAGGTGCACTTAAAAAAATCAAATCATTGACAGAGTAATTACCCTAGCACTTCAATGCTAGGGCAAATGCCGGGATGTAGCTTTAGATGAGTTCTGACCTGAAGCATCAGTCTTCAGGAATGGGATAGAAATAAATGCAAAAGGAATAGAAAGCCCAAATTTATCTAAGATCTAATTAAAAAAATAAAGCTGGTTCATATCTGTAACCCTAGCTACTCAGGAGGCTGAGATCTAAGGACCACAGTTCAAAGCTACCCTAGGCAGGAGAATCTGTGAGACTCTTCTCTCCAATTAACCTGCAAAAATCTGGAAGTGGAGTTGTGGAAAAGTGGTATTATGTCAGCCTTAAGCAAAAAAGCCAAGTCAGAGTACAAGGACACCACACACCACACACCACACACACACACACACACACACACACACACACACACACACACACACACACACACACACACACACACACACACACACACACACACACACACACACACACACACAGATGGCTAGCAAATTCAGTTCTATGTGAAATTTTCCTGTCTTTGCTCAGCAATTCCTGCCTGCTGACCTGTTACTGTATGTTTCCTATCACTTATTATTTTTCATCAATAATAATTAACCATACAAATTACCCAAGGACACCCAAGGGAATTGCTCCCTGAAGGTATTTTGGTGAATCTTCACAAGAACCCATTACTTCTTATTAGCACCATCTTATAGATGAGGGACTGGAGGCCTGAGGAGTTATGTCACTTGCATAGTCACAGGGGCAGGATTCCAGTATAGTTCTGATGCCAGAACTCCTAGAGTTTTCTGAGTAATGGCCCTTCCCATCCTCTCAAAAACTGACCACATGGCTGAATGGGCAGTTCTGATGCCAGAACTCCTAGAGTTTTCTGAGTAATGGCCCTTCCCATCCTCTCAAAAACTGACCACATGGCTGAATGGGCACCTCTATGAATGCATGAATGAATGAATGACTATAGGAATCAAAGAACCAACAAACAAGTGAATGTTCCTTTTGAAGACTAGAGTTTTAAAATAGCATACCCTATTTTAGTTGCAAAAGTGTTGCCATAGTTCAGATCTGTGTGTGTGTGTGTGTGTGTGTGTGTGTGTGTGTGTGTGTGTGTGTGTGTGTGTGTGTGTGTGTGTGTGTGTACATGCGTATGTGCCAGCACTGAGGCTTGAACACAGGGCCTGGGTTCTGTCCCTTAACTTTTTTGCTTCAGGCTTGTGCTCTGGCACTTGAATCACAGCTCTATGTTGGGATTTTTGGTGGTTCGTTGGAGATGAGAGTCTCACAGACTTTCCTGCCTAAGATGGCTTTGAACTGTTACCCTCAGATCACAGCCTAGTGTTAACACCCATGTTCAAGCCCTTCTGCCCTTCGTTAATGTTCCCAGAATTGTCTGGAATGGGTTAAAGATGGAGAGAGAGGGCTGGGAATTTGGCTTAGTGGTAGAGTACTCTGGATTTGATTCCTTTGTACCACATAAACAGAAAAAGCCAGAAGTGGCGCTGGGGCTGAAGTAGTAAAGTATTAGCCTTGAGCAAAAGAAGCTCAGAGACAGTGCCCAGGCCCTGAGTTCAAGCTCCAGGACTGGCAAAAAAAATAAGATGAAGAGAGATGTCATCTCACCTTTCCTCTTCTGGAAGTGAACACCCTCTTCCTCCAGGGAGTTTCCCCCTTTTGTCAACACAGGAAAAGAGTCGTCCAACCTGGGTACTTAAGAGTTGGCCTTGAGTGGATCCCTTCTGTAACATTCCTGGCCTCAAGTTGGAAACTACCTCTCGTGTCCCCGAGGTTAGTTTTGAACTTGCTTGGTAGTCACTTTGAAATTTTCTTATCCCTTCTTCTCTTTTGACCCAAACTGAGCTCTAGGCCCTAAGCAGGAAAGGCTGATAGGTTATTAAACATGACTGCAGTTCAACTGCTCATGAATTATGGAGAGAGGAAGCTCATGTTTAGATTCATTCTCCTCCACCCGCCTCCACTCACACCATAACCCACATATTTTCCCCCTGGAAAGGAAAACATTCCTGACCTCTGTTTAAATGGTTCTCAGAAGCTGTCTGGACTTGTGGAGTCTCTGAAGTCACATTCTCTATTAGTCACATCCTTCTTGGTGTGTGGTGCAACTCTCGGAGGAGGAATGATTGGACCTGGTGCAGAAACCATTCGGTGTTGGAACCATCAACCACCACCCAGGGATTTTCACTTAGCCCCTATGCAAAGCAGAAGCTGAGTAAAGAACATGAGCTCCCTGATTTATCAACAACAACAAAACCTCTTGGTTCTTAATTCTGTGGGATCTTTCTTTCTTTTTTGTGTGCCAGTATTAGAGCTTGAACTCAGCCTGATCACTGTCCCTTAGCTTTTTCACTCAAGGCTTTTACTCTATCACTTGAGCCCCAGCTCCACCTCTGGCTTTTTGATGATTAATTGGAGATAAGAGTCTCATGAGTCCATGCAATTTTTAGATCTTAGCCTCCTGAGCAGCTGGTATTACAGGCATGTGCTACCAGCTCCCAGCTTCTGTGGGGGCCTTGATTTTGGAACTTTAATTCAGGTTCCCTAGAAGAGAGTCTGGATCAAGAGAGGAAGCTGTAGAAGTTCGAGGTCCTCAGGACTATGCAAAATTTTCTCCTGGCTCTGAAAGGCCTATGGTTGCCTTCCTGGTCCTTTGACACCAATAAATTAGTTCGGACCTCAGGTCTTATATAAGTGGTATGCACAGGTAAATGACAATGTATACTGGGTGTGGGCATGATGCTGGTATATGTCTGAGGGAGGTAGACAAGGGCATCCGAGGGTGCACATGGCTGGCAGGAAGGGTGAGTAGGTTATGATTTCAGTTCTCACCACATTCTAATTGGTCCTCAGTTTTTCAGTCTGTAAAATGGGAAGGTTGAAACAGTGATCTAGAAGGTCCTTTTGGGGTCCAGAATGCTTTCTGATTCCCTGTCTCTATATCTCAAGTGAAGCAAGCCTATTTACAGTGGAGTTTGAGGGACATCAGTTACAGAAAGACTCTCCTGAAAGTAAGCCTGAATGACAAAGAAGGCTCTGTAATTTTCCTTTTCACACAAGTGTGGGTTCCAGATTGTGGTTTGTGAAAGCACTTTGTAAGTTTCCAGAAGAGCTTTCATGTGTGAAATGAGTTAGACTGAGATAAGGTAGGGAGGCGAATGGTACACTAAAATATCACTCCATAATCATTCTAATTCCACATCTATACATTAACACTCAATGGAACTTTTGGTGATGAAAAGAGGATAGTGTGCTGGGTTTGGTGGCGCATGCCTGTAATCCCAACCTCTGAGAGGTAGGAGCAAAAGGATTCACAGTTTGAAGTCAGCCTGGGCTACAGAGGGAGAGCCTGTTTCAAAATAACCATAAAAAAAGCCAGGTGCCGGTGGCTCACACCTGTAAGTTTCCAGCTACTCAGAAGCATAGTTTTAAGTGAGCCTGGGCAGACAAATCTGAGAGATCCTCATTGCCAAAAAGCCAGAAGTAGAACTGTGGCTAAAGTGGTAGAACATCAGCCTTGAGCAGAGAAAGCGGCTCAAGGATGAGGCCCAGAGTTCAGGCCCCAGTACCAGAAAAGAATGTGTTCTAAAACTCGGTATTAAAATTAAATATTTGATCCATTCATCTACTGAGGGGCATCTGGGTTGGTTCCAGATCTTAGCTATGGTAAATAATGCTGCAACAAACATAGTTGTGCTGGTAGCTTTAGTATGGTCTTGTTTGTGATCATTTGCGTAAGTGCCCAAAAGTGGGATTGCTGGGTCATTGGGGAGCTCTATGTGGAGTGTTTTGAGGAACCTCCATACTACTTTCCAAAGTGGTTGAACAAGTTTACACTCCCACCAACAATGAAGTAAGGTTCCCTTCTGTCCACATCCCTCCCAGCATCTGTTGTTAGAGTTCTTGATTTTTGCCATTCTAACTGGGGTGCGGTGGTAGCTCAATGTTGTTTTGATTTGCATTTCTTTTATGGCTAGGGAGGTTGAGCATTTCTTCATGTGTCTATTGGCCATCCTTCTTTCTTCTTCATGGATCAGGAAAATGTGGTATATATACACAATGGAATTCTATGCCTCCATCAGAAAGAATGACATTGCCCCATTTGTTAGGAAATGGAAAGACTTGGAAAAAATTATATTAAGTGAAGTAAGCCAAGCCCAAAGAAACATAGGTCCCATGGTTTCCCTCATTTGCAATATCTAGTATATGTATGAGTCAAGCAGAAAAGGTCAGATAAGGTGATGTTAGGAAAATGAACCCTTAGATATGTATTTTAATGTTTTTTCCTTTCATGCATTTGTTTCTTTTTTTTTAATTTAATTTTATTTTATTTGAGAACATACTGTACAGAGGGGCTACAATTACATGGGCAGGATAATGCATACATTTCTTACCAAGCATTGCAGCCTCCTCCTTTGTTTACCCTTCACCTCCCTTCCCAGCCTCCCCTCTCCCCCCACCCAATGATGCATTTGTTTCTAATGCAATTATAAGATTATTTCTTTGTTGCTTTGTATGTCCCTCCTCCACAGTATAACCCCTGCCTTCACTGTATTTGATGTCGGTATAATTTGTGGAGGGGAAGGGAAAAAAAAGTCATTTAAATAAGGATACAGGTGGACCCGTTGCAACAATGAGAAGTACAAGTTGTCATGTCGAAAACGAACTTTACAACTTTGGTGGGGGTGGGGGGGAGGATTGGGTGCAGGGGCGGGGGGGGGAGGCTGGGAAGGGATGGGAAGGGTAAACAAAGGAGGAGGCTGCAATGCTTGATAAGAAATGTACTCATTATCTTGCCCATGTAATTGTAATCCCTCTGTACAGTATTTTCACAATAAAAAAAAATTAATCATTTGACCTAGCAGTCTGATTTCCAGGAACCAATTATACAGAAACAAAAGCACTCATACATAATGGTGTGTGTGTGTGTGTGTGTGTGTGTGTGTGTGTGTGTGTGTGTGTGTGTGTGTGTGTGTGTAAGTGTGTGTGTGTGTGTGTGTGTGTGTGTGTGTGTGTGTGTATGTGTGTGTGTAAGGATATATGCTGCACCATAGTTTGGATGTAGGAAAAGTTGAAGCATCCCAAATGTTCCCAAAGAAGCATATTTGTGCTACACCGCATCCTTAACATCAAGAACAGTGCCCGGCACATACTGCATCCTCAATAAAAACAATTAATGGATGAATGAATACGTGAGCTTCAAATTTAATGTAGCTAACTCTGCCAATCTTTTCCTTTATGGTTTCTGGGTTATCAGAATAGCTCTACTTTAATAGTTTTACTGTTTTTGTAATTAATTCTTTAATCTATCTTCGATTAGTGTTTTGTGAGTATTTTTCCCCTCAGGCATTCTAGTCCATCCCGATTTTACTTTTCTTGTGATGTGAGCCTAAACTTTGGACTTACTTTATATGATGTGTAAACTGTTCTCAGAAATTACTGATTGATTGATTGGTTTGTGATGGTACTGGGGCTTAACCTGAGGACCTCGTGCCCTTGTTTAGCCTTTTCACTCAAAGCTGGATGAAGCTTTACCACTTGGGTCATGCCTCTACCTCTAGTTTTTTATTGGTTAACTGGAGATAAGACTCCTACAATTTTGTCTGCCCAGGCTGGCTTTGGACCATGATCCTCAGATCTCAGCTTCCGGAGTAGCTAGTGAGCCACTGGTGCTCAGCTTAGAATTTATTTTAAGGTGCTTTCAGGCTGATGCAGTTCATGTTTATAATACCAGCTTCTGAGGAGAGATTGGTGCATCCTGGCTTGAGACCAGTCCAGGCAAGAAGTTAACAATACCTCATCTCAATCAATAAGATAGGCCTGGTGGAATATGCCAGTCATCTCACCTATATGGGAGACCTTAGATAGAAGGATCCAAGTCTGAGGCTGGCTCTTGGCAAAAACACGAGGCTCTATCGGAGAAACAACTAAAGCAAAAAAGATTAGGGCAAATGGGAGAATGCCTATTTAGCAAACACCAAGACCACAGTTCAAACCCAAGTACTGTCAAAAAAAGGAAGTAAAAACCCTAACCATGGTTTCATACAACAAAGCACAAATACACACTACCATCCACAAGCAAATGACTTATAGTAGCTCAATCTTAATTCAAGGATATACAAAACTTCCGTGCTTTTCATCTTTCATTTAATTAAATGCCCCTGAAGCCAGGAGACTAAGTTATATGCCCCATAGTCTTAGCCCAGCACCTGACTCTTAGAAAACCTGTCCATACTTAACTGAGGAATGGGGTCATCCGAAATGCAAGGTGATGGTATGCTTTCTTGTACTCATTCCAGTGATTGATGGGGAATTACAATGACTGATATCATCTTACACCTTTCCAGATCAATGTGTAACAGGCACTTCTAGATGGGAGAAAGCCACCAAGTCTTCATTCCCCAGCTAACCAAGGGCAGGAAAGGGGCAGACTCTCACATGGACCCTGATTTTACCTTATATTTTGTTATGTCTCCACTAGTTGCAGTGTATTTTCTTGCTGATTGTTTCAGGCTAACCTGATGATGTGTGAGTCTCTGGGTTCTACACGCTGGCAGGGAAGGTGGCCCAGGTGTATATGGGGGTCTGGGGCAGCGGGGGTGGGGGAGGGTTTGACCCAGAGGTACATAAGGCAGGTAACTAATGGGGCTATTTGAGAGTTGTTGCTATTCATAATTGGTTAAGTCAAAAGGAATAAAATCATGCATTCATATAAGGCTTTACAACATCAAAGGTTCTCAAATCTATGACTTCATTAATTTTCATAACCGTAATTGTGGCCCTTTAAGATAGGCTCTGCTAGCTCTGTTTTACAGGTGAGGGAATGACAGGGGGGAGAGAAAGGAATGTGTTTGCAATCACATTAGACTGTGCAGTCAGGACTTGGACTCTTTTCTTCTAAGATCAGTATTTTCTGCAATACCATTGCTATAATCTGAAGAGAAAGGTGATGTAAACAGCCTCCAACCCCATGTTGGAAGAAGGAGGTAGGAAGGAAATTACAAACATTTAAGCACAAAAAGGTTCAGGGCTGGTTGGGCGCGGTAGCTCACACCTGTAATCCTAGCTACTCAGGAAGCTGAGATCAGAGGATTGAGGTTCAAAGTCAGCCCAGTCAGGAAAGTCTGTGAGACTTTTATCTCTAATTAACCACTAGAAAACCAGAAGTGGTGCTGTGGGTCAAGTGGTAGAGCGCTGGCCTTGAGCTGAAGAGCCGAGGGACAGTGCCCAGGTCCAGAGTTGAAGCCCCACAACGGAAAAAAAAAAAAAAAAAAAGCTCAGGGCTTGTTTAGAAAAGAACAACAGTCTTCATTTTCTCTATTGAAACCCCAATCACTGTATTTTTCTCCAGTTTCTGCATTCAGCCTTCACTACTATGTCTCTAGGTTTCCCTGGTAGAAAAACAAATATGGTAAGAGTGTTTTTTGGGTATGACATTTGAGAGCTGTTCTAAGAAGCAGTAACCGCTACTACTAATGATTAAGGCAATGACAAGATTGAGCGACCCCACTATGCGCCAAGTACTGTGCTTGAGGTCTCAAATAAAGTCACTACTCTGACTGATAATTTGAGTAGACATCACTGTCCCTATGTTAGAGAAGATAAAAACTGAGATTCAGAGAAGTGACCATACAACGTAAGTAAAGAGACTGAAGATATGAATCCTAAACTCTCAACACTAATCCTTGTAATAGACATGATTTGAATTAGCATTCATATCCTATATGGTTTAAATAAGCATAAAAATATTACAACAATTGGAAGTTCATCCCACTTAGGCCTGAAGATGAATATTTTGTATGATTTATAAAAATCACAGTGTGCTTGTTTTCTAAGCACTTTTTCAGGGCTAAGGTCTTGGAGCTTAAACCTATTACTTCCCTGCACACCCCCCCCCGTCCCCCGAAAAATATCTCTAAGTATTTTTCAGCATATATTTATATACCAACAGTAGAAAAAATGAGCATGTTTTTGTTTCTTTGACTTTCAGATTTTTCTTTGCTATAAGAAAGCAGCTCAGGCAGGAACCCTGCAACCTAGAGACTGCCATTTCTCTAAAGAACCCTGCTGAGAAGGGAAATGACATTTCTTTATGAAGATCTCTGACATGTTTCCGACAAGATTTCTTTCCAGTGTGTTTCGGACATGTCATATTTTGCTACAGATCTTTTTATCCTCCTTCCCCATGTCCATGACCTATTTTATTACCTGGATTTCAAAAGTGAATGATGACAGTACAGTATAAATTCCCCTTTATAGCCATGTCTGAAATGTAAAGCTGCTGCCAAGCTGGGCAGGTGGGCCTACTCCATCTCAGACTCAGACTCTTTTGCTGCTCAGGGAGGCCAAGTGACCAATTCCAGCCAATTTGCTGAGTGGAGGGCTTCTGGGAAAGGTTTGTTCCCTGGAAGAATGGGCAAGTGGCGGTATTGCCCTTTCCCCCATCTGTTGTTAGAGAAGACTCTACAGATGGGGTGAGTGGCAGCCTTCTTGCAGCCATCAGACACAAAGAGAAAAGCCAACATGCAAAGGATAGAGCAGAATGACAGGAAAAGCTTGGGTCCTTGACAGCATTGTTAAGTGGTTAAATACCTGCCGGTGGTTATCCACACATGGATTCCTGTTCTGCAAGCAAAGGACATGGCTTTGGGGAAAGCAGGGTTCTATTACTTGAGGCAGACACATTCCTTACCAATAGGCCTGCTTTGACATTTTAGTCATCCACCTCATCTCCTCTCACAAGCGCAACCATTTCCTTCTATGTTAAGGAAATTGTACATCACAGCACCACTCTAACAGGTACAGATTATGAGTCTTATTTAGAAACCAGTTTATAAATAGTTGCACAACTGGTTCAGGAAATTGCTGTAAAATATTCCTTGGTTATTTGTTTGCTTTTTCTTTTTAAAACTATTATTTAATTTACTGTTATTATACAGGTGCTGTACAGAGGGGTTACTTTTACAAGAGTCAGGTAATGAGTACATTTCCTCCCATACAGTGTCTTCTCTTCCCTCACTCTCTCCCAGGCCCTCCCTTTTGTCTACATCCATAAGTTGTATAGTTCACGTTCATCAGTTTTCAGTGTTCTCCAGAATACACTACCAAACATAAGGTGAAGAAGACAGAGTCGTCACTTTGCTTATTCTCTTACCTAAAAATTCTTCTGGTCAGGTGCTGGTAGTTCATGTCTGTGATCCTAGCTACTTATGAGGCTGAGATCTGAGGACTGAAGTTCAAAGGCATGCTGGGCAGAAACGTCATTGAGACTCTTATCTCCAATTAACTATCTAAAAAGCTGGAAGAGGAGGCATGGCTCAAGTGGTAAAGTACAAGCCTTCAGTAAAAAAGTCAAGTGAAAGTGTGAGGCCCTAGATTCAAGCCTCAGTACAGGCACAAAACAAACCAACAAGAATTCTTCCATCTTTGATAAATGTCAATCTTCCATGAGAAACCTACTACATTCCACTTTCTTAGATGTCTTGATGCCTACTTGGTCCTAGGATATATACTCCATGTGAAGAACTCTGTGGGTCACATTCTTACTCTACAGAGTTGACATGTACACAAAATGAGGAAATCTCCCCAGAGGATTCAATTTTATTCATATTGACTGAGAATTTAATTTGTTCTTTACAGAGTTCTTATGTTCTTCAGTGATATGTTTTATTTTTTAGAAAACTATGGTTGATCTGATTACCTCTTATACGTTACTTTGCATTTTCTTAGGAAATGAGAAACGAGAATTGGCTGTTTTCTGTCACAAAACTAACAGAGCCACTGTGCCTTCTGGGAATCAGATCACCTGCAATTAGACAGGATGACCGTGGAATCTGGGTGATAAATTTATTGTGCTATGATAGACGTTAGCTGCTTTCCAAGCTTCAGTTGAAGTTATTATTAATTTACCAAAATAACACATGTAGATTCTTTGGGTATTTTTCATCAAAAGCACATATATGATTTAACAAGAACAATGACAAGAATACACACTTCTATATATGGGTAATAATAAAGGTGGCAGGAGACCCCATATAAGATATGTGGTAACTGAGATACAGGTTAGGGAAGGAAACCCACTGCACAAGTTAGAACCATGATGAGTGAATGAATGAGTGAATGAATGTTCCATGGGCTGTAGCAATGAGGTTTTGCTGCCTTTGAAATCAGTCAGGTTTTACATGTGTGCCTATGTTCAAACCACCTCTCCTGAATTTCCTGTTGCAGCTCCATGAGGATTCTGCTAATAGAAGCTCTATGTCTGCACACTGAAACACACTGTTTCTTGGTTGCCTAGTTTATAATATAGGAACAATGATTTTCCACAAGGTTTTTGGGAGGGTTGCAGAAGTGATAATGCATAGGTAAATATGTGAAAAATCTAGTAAACTGTATTGCGTTGTTTTTCTATCTCTTGGCCAAAGATGGGGCAAATTCTGCCTGAAATCACATTTATTTTATAAATTTATTGTCAGGCATTGTTTACTGGAATAAGTACTTCTAGTAGATACAAAAGACTTACAAAGGATTACAGATGCTGAATGTGTTGGAATTAAGGGACCCCGAGAAGAGGACAAACAAGACTGCTAACTTCCTTGAAACACTTAACTATAAATAGGTCTGTTTAGACTCAGAAGGGGGCAGTGTTCACCTCCAGGATGGGATGGAGAACAAAGATGAGGGTCTGGAGAAATGGCTTAAGGAAACAGATTTGTCACACATTAATGGCTCACACGTGTAATCTTAGCTACTCAGGAGCCTGAGATCTGAAGATCAAAGGCCAGCTCAGGCAGGAAAGTTCATAAGACTGTTATCTCCAAGTAACCCTCAAAAAGTTGGAAAAGGCTATGGATCAAGTGATAGAATGCATCAGAAACAGCCTGATATGCTAATGCCTGAGCATTATAGAGTGGATTCTTTTATGGTTTTAGTCATCAGAGCAGGCCACAGGTTTTCCCTTAGAGGTGGAGAATAACAAGACACGTCACAAACCAAGACACAGTGGTCATACATGGTCTCAATATTATGCATGGGAATCATATTTGAAGAGATTCTGAGCTGGAGGTGGTGGTATATGCCTATAATCTCTGCTCGCAGGTGGTTGAGGTAGGAGAAACAAAAGTTTGAGGTCAATCTGGGCTACACGGCAAAGTTCTATCACAACAAAACAACATCTCCCAAAACAACATAAATAGGTGATGAGAATGAATTGGATGGTCTTTGTGACAGGTATATTCCAAGACCCCCAAACATGCTGGAAAATGAAGAGAGCAGCAGAGCCTTACATGCTATGTTTTTGGTGTACATATACTCTTGTCATAAGGTGGTAAGTGTTATGATTTGCAGACATGCGGGATGACTTGACTTACAGGCTCTTAGTGGAGATGTCCTGCCTTTCTGTCTCATTTCTCACACTGCAAGTAAGCATCCCTTTGGCAATCATATCTTCTTGTTTTATTCTGTGCTTTCTGTTGGTGATTTAGCTGCTTGCATGACCTTCCAGTTGTACTGAACTATTCCTAGGAAGGAATATGTGCCTGATAAGCTTCACTCTCGCTTGAGTGACAGTGCTGTTGGCTAAGTGTTTAATGTTAATGAATCATATCATGTTAAATAAGGTGTCTCTAAACAGAAACACATGCAAAACACAGTGATGGATGGATGGACTGATGAACATGTGACCAGAGGCTCCCAAGATTCCAGTTGTGTTGTCCATAGGAACAGCAGGTTAGTATTCATTAACTCAGGGCTCACAACACTCTAGCAGAAGCTAACTAATATAAACAGTGAGACTGTCCATAGTACTGCTTCTCCATAATGCTGCTTCACTGCAGGAGAATTAACCTTTCTTGAAGGTTATTTGTGGGCCAACTACCTTGCTAAGCATTGACTCCTGCAACTGTCACATCTTGTAATCATGGTGGTATCTTTATTCTACAGAAGAGAAAACTGACACTCAGAGAGATTAAGTAAATTTCTCAAGGCCACACACAGCCAGGGCCTACACTAGAGTATCATGCCTGGGTCATGGGTCATAGTGGGAGATGATAACATTGAATGGAACATGGTTCTCAGTCTCAGAGTCTTTGTGAAAGTAGAAAGTATAAGGGAGAATTTGAAAAAGGGTCTTCACTGAGTGACAAGAGACTTTCCTGTAGGTTAGGCAACTTGTAAGTTAAACAGAGATTCTTTGTTCTATTAGAAAGTGAGTCCCAATGAGGTAACAGATAAAGGTGGGCTTTCATAAGCATGAAGTACACAAAAGGCCCACCCTTAATGATTCATCCATGTACCTGACATTAAATACTGAATGCATTAAATACTTACCACATCCTAGGGATTTCTGCACCCTACTGATTCAATGACGGGAAAAGTAGGTAAAAAGCATCACTAGTCTTAGACTGGAGTTGTGACTCCATGTGTAGAGCACCTGCAGAGGAAGCTTGAGAGCCTGAATTCAAACCCCAGTGCCACCAGAACAAATAAACAAAAAGCAGCTAGGCTCATGGAACCCAGGTTCTAGCGAAATCATTGAAAGGTTAGATCGTGTGGGTTTAGGTGAACACGCGGTCAACATTTCTACTTGGTCCAATTCAGATGAGAACATCAGAAGAGTCATGGTGAGAATTAGACAGAACACCATATTACCTGCACTAGTTGAGGACTAGACATTCTGAAAAGTCTCCAGCTGTAAGAACTGCAGGCTGGCCGGGCACCAGTGGCTCACACCCCTGTAACCCTAGCTACTCAGAAGGCTGAGATATGAGGATCACAGTAAAAAACCAGTCTGGGCAGGAAAGTCTGAGACACACTATCTCCAATTAACACCAGAAAACTGGAAGTGGCACTGTGGCTCAAGTGTTAGAGTGCTAGCCTTGAGCTGAAGAGCTCAGGGGCAGCGCCCAGGCCCAGAGTTCAAACCCCACAACCAACAACAAAAAAAGTAAGAAAAAGAAAAGAAAAAAAGAAAAAAACCCCACCAAAACTGCAGGCTGGATCAGTAGAGCCAACCCTGGCCATCATTTTCTGAAAAAATTTGAGATGCCCCAAAGTCACTGGTGGTTTCCATAGAATAGTTGTTCTAAGCCTGGGCTGGACATCTTCAAAGTGTTTACACATTCTGTTGCCCAGGCTACTTCCAGACCAATGAAATAAGAGTCTCAGAGTGGAGCTCAGGTATTAGCATGCTCAGGCATTAGCATATCAGGCTGTTTCTGATGCATTCTATCACTTGATCCATAGCCTTTTCCAACTTTTTGAGGGTTACTTGGAGATAACAGTCTTATGAACTTTCCTGCCTGAGCTGGCCTTTGATCTTCAGATTTCAGGCTCCTGAGTAGCTAAGATTACACGTGTGAGCCATTAATGTGTGACAAATCTGTTTCCTTAACCCATTTCTCCAGACCCTCATCTTTGTTCTCCATCCCATCCTGGAGGTGAACACTGCCCCCTTCTGAGTCTAAACAGACCTATTTATAGTTAAGTGTTTTAATTTTCTTTCATCAGTCCTAGGGCTTGAACTTAGGGCTTGAGCTCTATCCCTGAGTTCTTTTGCTCAAGACTAGTGTTCTACCACTTTGAGCTACCGCAACACTTTTTGTTTCCTGGTAGTTAATTGGAGATAAAAGTCCTGAGTTTTCCAGCCTAGGCTGGCTTTGAACTATGATCCTTAGATCTCAGCCTCCTAACTAGGTAGGATTATAAGTGTGAGCACCCAGCTGTTTTAATTTTTAAGCTGAGTCCCTGTTAGCCCACAACTCCTGTGTAAGTCAAAGAACAGACACATAAATTGCAGCAAAGAAATTATTTTCCACTAACAAGACTCTAAAATCCAGAGATAATCCCCGCTGTGAGCCTCCTGGGCACTAATTATACTAAATTTCTTGAAACATGATTTTGATTCACATTCTTGTTTGGAGCCAATATTTAAGTTTAAAAAAGAGCAAAAATGATCTGCATAATGCACTGACAGACATGCACGGGAGAGGTAAGTCCATACGTACTGAATGTAAGTAAGCTCTGAATGCAAAGTTATGTATCAAAACTGACAAAGGATGCTATCAGAAAAAAGCATGCGTGACATTACTTGAAGATAGAAATATTCTATGTTGTAAAGTATCCTGGCTGGCCAGCATCCTTGATCGTTCCCATGAGTTCATCTGCTTTGGAGTCTCTTATGACATAGGGGTAAGAGTCCCTGTCCTAGAATCCTCCAGAACAAGGTGGCAGTTTCCAGGGATTTGTTTATAAGAATATTATCCTATAATTTTGTTTGTAGAAACTTACACATAGGTATTAATGTTATGATACACCTGTTTTTGCAGGCACGAGAACAATGAATAGAGGTTGTTAGGCTCATGCAGCTGAGAAGCATGAAGGGGACTTACTCAAGTGATCTGACTCTCAAGTGCCCATTCTGAACCACTGTGCTGTATTTCTTTTTTTTTTCTTTTTTCTTTTTCTTTTTTTTTGGTCGGTCGTGGGCCTTGAACTCTGGGCCTGGGCGCTGTCCCTCAGCTCTTCAGCTCAAGGCTAGTGCACTACCACTTGAGCCACAGCACCACTTCCTGTGCTGTATTTCTTGGCATACGTTATCCTCTTCTTGGAGGCTGGCAGACTCAGCATACCATAAGTGGTGAAGGCAATTGGTAGGGGCAGTCTGGGATCAGCCTTGGAGACTCATGGAGCCCATGATCATCATGGGATGTTTCTTCCATCTTTGGACTTGTCCTGAATGGGGCAATAGGTTGGGGCTGTTGTATGGAGTGAGTTAGGATCCTAAAACATCTGAAATATCTTCCTCCTAAGGCAGTGTCAGCAAAAGATGACGCAATCAACCTCTCTTGGAAGGCATAGACTGGACTGGCTGCCTGGCAGGGGTGGCAGGCCAAGTGTTTGCTTATTTGCATGTATGGTGGCCTGCAGGTGCTTCTCATGAGTGTGGGGACCACAGCAGAGGAGCAGATTGAGCAAAACCTGTCATTTACACAGCTGCTTGGCCCAGCTGTGAAACTAGCAATGGGCTGGGAGGTGGAGAAAGAAAAGCGTATCACTTTGAGCTCAGCCAGACAGGAAAAAGGAGCAGTCCTCAAAGAGGGATCAGGTAGAAAGAAGCCTCAGATGAGAGCACCTCAAAAGGCGGCAGTGAGGGAGGGGCCCCTCACTTGGCCACCTGGAGCCTGGATCTGGAAAGGCCTGTCCAGCCCTGTCAGTTACCTCCTTGTGAACCAAAGGCTCAGCAGTACAGAAAGAGCCAAGTCTGATCAACTTTTCTTTCCTGCTCTGAGCCTCGGATCAGAGACACACTTTGGGCAGAGTGAGGCCTCGGGCTTGGAAGTCTTGGCCTGTCAAATATCTGATCTCTGCCCCAGCCTGCCCCCTCCAGCTGGGCTGAGTGCCTCTAATAAGCGGCCACACCACACGATCCCTCCTCTCACTGGCTCTACCTCAGAGCAGCTGCTGCTGTGCATGCATTTCATTGTCCATCAAAAGCTCCAAGGCTTCCTGAGGGAGATCCTTTGGAAGCCAAGGTTGCCATGTAATTGATGAAGCTGCTGTTGGAATTCACTTTCGGATCCTGAGCAGAGAGTTCTGAGGGCTCCCATGGAGAAGGAACTGGCTTTGTATCCTGCAGGCTTGGGCTAACCCTCACAACATTCCTGAAGCCTCAGTTCTGTGTGGTCCCTTTGAGACCCCTCTGAAAGTTCCAAGAGATCCAGGTCTTGATAAAATTGTCTTCCCTGCTTGGAGTCAAGCCAGAAGAGAGCAGAACAGATGTCAGATCTAAAACTTCCCCAATTTTACCACTTGACCGCTGGGGCTGGCTGGATAATCTGCAGTGATGCAAATACAATGCTTGTGAACTTCTCTTACTGAAGAAAAAGACAGCCTCTGTGGAGGTGGAAACGTCCTCTTTGAAGAAAACCATCATGAAGTTAGATCGTGATTGAAATCATCTGCATCTCTGTTAGAACACTAAAGCATTTCCTTCCCTCTCTCAGAAAGTCAAAATTGATTACTCATGTGAATTTCATGTGTTGTCATGAGACAGGCAGAAAAAAAAAAAAGGTTCTGATTTCTAAAAATACAAATTCCCTCAAGAAAGTAGCTCTCCGAAGGGCCGTACCTTCAATGAAGAGTATTCAAACTGGGGAAACTGATCATGGAATAGTGCAGATAGGGGTCAGAGGTCAAGGCTGATGCTCAGGTTAAAACCTTGGGAAGATGGTGAATATCTGAGTATGTTGACAGTGGTTTTTCTCCTTTATCCTATTCAGAGTTAACAGAGAGGCCTGGTGAAGATCAAACAGTAGCAACAAACATTCTGGTCCAGGAGGCCTTGTTAGGGCAAGTGTTCATGCTAGCTACCTCAGCACTATGACCCTAGAAGAGTTTCTTTATTAAACTGAAAAGGTCCACTTTAAGGTTTCCAGTTAAGGGCTGGGAAGGTGGCTCAGTGGTAGAGCGCTTGCCTTGCATGCATGAGGCCCTGGGTTCAATTCCTCAGCACCATGTAAGCAAAAAGAAAAAAGCCAGAAGTGGCACTGTGGCTCAAGTGGTAGAGCGCTAGCCTTGAGCCGAAGAGCTGAGGGACAGTGCCCAGGCCCAGAGTTCAGGCCCCAGGACACCCCCCCCCCCAAAAAAAAAAAGATTTCCAGTTAAGCCTGATGCTAGACAGATAGGTCTGAAGAATTGGTGCAAAAAGAAAGCCCACTATGTGAAATTCAGCTGGATACATTAATACTAAACTCAAGAAACCTGTTTTCCACTGAATGTAATATGAAATTTATTACAAAGTACACACCATCTGCCAAGAACACTCAGTGAAGTTTTGTTATAAACAATTTCGACTTCATGTTCATTGAAAGAGTTGTTTTAGATCTGAAGGTATCACATTCCCTTTGTGCATTATTTTGCACATTTATACGTGCAAAATAAATTCAGTAAGAGATTTAAAAATTTTTTTCACACAAGTTTGACTCTTGTTCTGAATATTATTATGTATTGTTATTATTAATATTATTTTGGCAGTAGTGGGGCTTGAACTCAGGGCCTCATGTTCTCACTCAGCTTGCTTATTCTGCAGATGCTCTGCCATTTGAGCCACACCTCCACCTTGCTTTTTTCCTGATTATTTTGGAGATGGAATCCTCATGGACTCTCCTGTCCAGGCTGGCTTTAAACCCTGATCTTCCAGGTCTCAGTCTCTTCATGAGAGAAAATCAGAACAACAACAACAGAAACTAGGCAGATAGGGAGAGTCAGTGGCTGGGGGAGACAATGCCCCTTCATCTTCCTAAAAGTCCTAGAAGGCAGAGATTGCAGCCCTGGCAGACACAACCCCTCTGATGATGGTAGAACAGACCTGTGCAGGGGACAGGAGCCATTCCCTTTGGGGTGGACAGTGATCCTACCAGAGGCCAGAACAGCTGAGATTTGCCCAAAGGGATATAAAAGGGGGGACTCCTCCTCCTCCTCCCGCTCCTTCTCCTCTTCTGTCTTGTCTTCTTCCTCTCCCTCCTTCTCCTCCTCCTCCTCTTCCTCCTTGCTCAGGAAGTTGGTGGACAGGACCTCATACAGCATCAGGTGGCTCTGCCAGCCAGGAGGCCTAGTTGGAGGGCTTATACCAACCCATCAGTAGCCAAGAGGTCATCCTCATCTTCCCTAGCGCCTTACTCCTATTTTCAAATAAACTTTGCTTCTATTACCACTTCTCCCGACTCATAATTCCTTATTTGGTGAAGAGAAGAAAGGACTCAAGATTTCTAGAAGGTTATCACTTCAGTAGTTAGGATTATAGGAATGAGCCACCGTCACTCATTCTGTGTCACTTTTGACCCACTGCCACCCCCTCTGCATTATTTTGTTTTAAGCTGTTTACTTGGAAATGGCTTTAGATTTATAAAAACAGAAAATCGTCGCAAATAGTCAACACTGCTGGCATGCATGCCACACTTTGAACAGCAAGGCTTTGTGGAGTTCATAAACTAAGTGCCAGCCCTGCTACTCACTCACTCACAGGCTGTGAGTGAGTTACCTTCCTTGCTTGAAAACTAGGATCAAAGTCCCCATTCCTTCCACAGTGAGGAGGAGGCCAGTGGGAGGACATCTGTGGAGGCCCTGGCAAACTCTAAAGCAGTGCTATGTATTGCACAAATGCCAACCAGCTCAGTGCTCACTGCAGAGCACCATGGAAGTTCAGAGTCTACTTGCTAACAATGACTTCACAGTGATGGGTTGTGGTACAGTGCCTACAGTGTTTTTGCATCCATAAAGTAATTTTACCTTTGCAGGAACCTCATGACACAGGAAGACTAAATTGTACATTCATTCATTACATACATTACCCTGAAGTTGTAAGAGTTGCTCTTTCATAGTGGCCAACTTTTGTGGACTTCGCATTGCCAAAACTCGCTGTAGAGAGCTTCAGACCATATGAATGGGCCTTTGTGGAGACTGGGTTAATAGGTCTGTCTTACCTGGTCTGAACCTTTCTTATTTTTCAGGCCCAAAGCCTCTCTGTACAGCTCTGGCCTGCCTAGGGAAGAGCAGATACTCCTGGACTTGATGGATGGCTATTCTCTGTTCCTCTCCCTATAACCTTCCGCCTGGTTAAGGACGACAATGGGGGAGTGGGGAAGGGGTGGTAACTGTTAACTCCAGTTGTTTCCAGTTAACCTTGGCCTGTTTCCTTCTGAAGAATGTAAAGGAAGTTTAACAGATTAGCGTTTTTCAAAGGGGTCACATTTTGCCATTAATCCAATTTGGGATTAAATAGCACTCAGCTCCTTTAATACATCAATTTTCAGTAAAAAATAAAAATAAACAGTCCTCCTACCACACACACACGATCCCTGCTGGCTTTCTGCTCTCCACCTCCCAAATGTTCTCTTGAAGGCCTGGTGGGGATGGGGTGTGAGTATGTCCTTAACTGACCCTGCAAATCCACATGGAAATCTTCCATGGACATTTCTCATGTCTCCATCCCGAGCCCACCCTGACTCACATAATAAAAGACACACTGGGAAATCTTTAAAATTGCCTTAAATCAGCAACTCCCTAATCTACAGGCACGCAAGTCCCCATCCTTTTCAAAGCGTTCTAACCACACTCATCCTAAATTCCAAAGGAAGTTACACTCGGATACTTCCTAGCTTACCAGTTCTGTTGACAATACTTAGGGTTCCCTTTTTACCAGTTACTGGGAATGAGATATTGTTTATTCCACAATGAAAAGCACAGATGGGTTCAGATCACGTGTGGGGCAGCTGGAGGTAAAGGAAGCACCACAATCTTATCCGCTGGGAGAAGGAATTTAGAATAAGGGAGGCCGGCTGCCCTTGGACTCTACCCAACGGTGTTCTGTCATTAAACTATCCAACAGAGAGCCTTATAAGGTAGTTTCTTTTGGAAGGCAAGTCTGCAGTGGACCCCAAGGGCAGGCTCTGGGGACAGGATGGAAATCATAGTTAAGAATGTCAGTAAATGCCTGCTCAGCATCTCTCATTCCCTGTGGAAACTATATAAAGCCAAAGGCTGAAATGGAAAAATCCTCCACCTTCCCTGCCTCCCCTCACTGAGGTGATTGCTCAGCTCTCCCAACCAGTCTCCTACTGGAAAGCCCTTCCTACTGTGCAAGCCAGCTGTGCCGGAGGCGATTTCATTCCAGCCTCTTAAATTCTATTTCCTTGAAGAATTATAGAACAGCCAGGCGCCTGCCATTTAATAATGAAT
The DNA here is from genome assembly GCF_024711535.1 of Dipodomys merriami. Taxonomy (NCBI): domain Eukaryota; kingdom Metazoa; phylum Chordata; class Mammalia; order Rodentia; family Heteromyidae; genus Dipodomys; species Dipodomys merriami. Next base: position 33,722,895 of record NW_027206512.1, on the reverse strand, counting down.
TCCTGAACTATGAAGAAATAGGAACTTGCTCCTTGGATTACTTTTCACAAAAAGAATATTAAACTCAGGAAGGTCCTTCTTCAAGAGGGTCCATTTTCTTTTCTAAGGCTTCTTCAGCTTCTCAGAACTTTTCTACCATATAGTGATTAAAACTGGATAAAGTAATGCTGAAGAGCTGGTGATTCAGTCATCCGTCTAGAAGTTTTTATGCTCAAGAAGGACAAATGAGGAAAGAAAAGTTGCATTTCTACTGGGATAGACTCTTGGAGATGTGACTATTCCCTTTTTGGTGTGTGAGGAAGAGAAGAGAAAGAGGGAGAGGGAGAAGGAGAAATGCAGATTTAGAAGCAGGAAAGAGCTTCCTGAAATAAACCAAGTAGTGGTAATTTGGAGGCAAAGTGACCTGCGGGGACTGTGGGAGCAGCCATTTAATAAGAAATCAGGAACAGCTTCTCACTCCCAGGTAACCAACTGTTCCGTGACCAGCAGCGCCCCGGGCTTGACAGTGTTTCTAAGGTCTGAGAGACACCAAGGGCCTCCTGAAGAAGCCCTGACACCTGCAGTTCATTGTGGTACCAGTTCTCCAAATGGGAGTTGCTGACTACAGTCATGACCTTCCAATCTCTTCCTCCAAGGGGAGCCAACAGGGGCTTTCTAAATGTGTAAATTCAACTGTACCACTAGTGGCTCCCACAAACCTTGTGCTTGGAAGATCCAGGCTCTAGGGTAGTGGCTAAATATCACATCCTGACAGGACTCCGTATAGTGGTCAATAGCCCCTCTGCCTTCCTTTTCTGTGTGGCAGGCACAGGCTACACCTCCTTTATTTAAAAAATATAGCTTATAAATTTGCTTTCTCTCTCTCTGTCTCTCTCTCTCTCTGTCTCTCTCTCTCTTGGCAGTACTGGGGTTTAAACTCAGGACTTTGCCTTGCTATGCAGGTACCCTTTTAGCTTTTTTTTGCTTCAGTTATTTTTGAGATAGGGTCTCACTTAGACTATGAGCTTCCTATTTATGCTTCTTGCTTTAGCTGGGATGACTTGGCATCCCAACTTTCTCTGTGGAGATAGGGTCCTGCAAACTTGCCAAGGCTGACTTTGAACCTCCATCCTCTCAATTTCCACCTACTAAGTAGCTGGATTAAGGTTGTGAGCTACTGCATCTGGCTCTAAAAAGGCATGTCCTTGACAGCTTAAGGAAACTTATTATTTTTGCTGTACAACTTTTTTTGGCATGGTACTGGGGCTTAAATTTGTGCTTCCCATGCCTGCAGCCTCAAAACAGAGTGTTTTGATATATGTATATGTTGGGGAATGGATAAATAAATATAAATATCATGGCATGTAAATTCTCTCATTTTGTGTGTGTGTGTGTGTGTGTGTGTGTGTGTGTGTGTGTGTGTGTGTGTGTGTGTGTGTAATACCTGGGTTTTGTGCTTACAAGGCTTTTTGTGCTTACCACTGAGCCACACTTCCAGCCTTTTTGCACTTATTATTAATTTTTGTTGTTGTTCCCTACTCCTACTAAGTAGGGCAGGAACTCAGGGCAGCTTTTTTGCTCAAGGCTGGTGCTCTTTCTCTTAAGCCATAACTCCACTTACAGCTTTTCAGCCCCCCTATGACCCAGCAATCCCACTTTTGGGCATTTTCTCAAATAATCACAAACAAGACCATACTAAAGCTACCAGCACAACTATGTTTACTGCAGCATTATTTACCATAGCTAAGATATGGAACCAATGCAGATGTCCCTCAGTAGATGAATGGACAAGAAAATGTGGTATATATACACAATAGAATTCTATACCTCCATCAGAAAGAATGACATTGTCCCATTTGTTAGGACATGGAAAGCCTTGGAAAAAATCATATTAAGTGAAGTAAGCCAGGCCCAAAGAAACATAGGTCCTATGGTTTCCCTTATTTGCAATAACTAGTATACGTCTGAGACAAGCAAGAAAAGGTCAGATAAGATGATGTTAGGGGAAATGAACCCCAAGATAAGGAACACAAGTGGTTTTTTCATTCTTGCTATTATTTCTAACATATTTATTTCTTTTGTTGGTCATGGGGCTTGAACTCTGGGCCTGGGCGCTGTCCCTCAGCTCTTCAGCTCAAGGCAAGCACTCTACCACTTGAGCCACAGCGCCACTTCCTTCTAACATATTTATAAGGTGATTGTTTTGTTGCTTTGTATGTCCCTCCCCCACGGTATAACACCTGTCTTCACTGTATTTGAGGTTGGTATAATTTGGGGAAGGGAAGGGAAAAAAAACACATTGTTTAAATAGGGATACAGGTGGACTCAGTGCAACAATGAGATGTACAAAATGCTATGTTGAAAAACGAACTTTACAACTTTGTGGGGGGAGTGTAGTCATGGAGATGGGAGGGCAGGAATGGTAGGGGAAAAACAAAGGAGGAGGCAACAATGCTTGATAAGAAATGTACTTATTACCTTGCTCATGTAATTGTAACCCCTCTGTATGGTATTTTCACAATAAAAAACTTAAAAAAAATCTTACAAACTTTCCTGCCCAGGCTGGCTTTGAACTTTGATCCTCAGATCTCAGTAGCTAAGACTTTAGGCATGAGATGCTTGTGCCTGGATTGCACTAGTTATTTTTGAGACAGACTTGCTTTTTGCTTGGGTGTAGGCCTGGACCTCCATTCGCCCACTTCAGTCTTCCTGTCCTATAGGATGGTAGGTGTGCATCCTTATGTCTCATTACTGGTTGAGAAGGGGAATCCTATGTATATGTCTGGCCTGGCTTCAAACCTCAATCTTTCCAGTGGCAGTCTCCAAGTAGCTAGGATTACAGGCATAAGCCTCATGTACCTGGCTTTCACTTGCTTGCTTGTCTTTTTCTCCTTTCCTTCCCTCCCTCCCTTCTTCCCTCCCACCTTCCCTCTTCCCTCCCTTCTCTCTCTCTCTCTCTCTCTCTCTCTCTCTCTCTCTCTCTCTCTCTTCTTCTCTCTCTCTCTCTCTCTCTCTCTCTCTCTCTCTCTCTCTCTCTCTCTCTCTCTCTCTCTCCTTCCTTTCTTTCTACATTAAGTCTCTTGGCAATTTTTGAGCAAATAATATATTGCTAATAAGGAACATCATTGTGATGTGTAACAGAGCTCCTGAATTCTGGAAAGAACCCAGAACTGAGATTTTGTGTCCTTTTCCAACAGCTCAGAGCCCCAACCCCACCTCAGCCCCTGGTGACACCACTTTACTAGCTGCTCCTATGAGTTTAGCTTTTTAGGTTTCACATCATGTATCTGTCTTTCCATGCCTGGATTGTTTCAGTTAAGATGTTGCCAGGCGCCGGTGGCTCACACCTGTAGCTAGGATTCTACCTACTCAGGAGGCTAAGACCTGAGGATTGTAATTCAAAGCCAGCCCAGGCAGGAAAGTCTGTGAGACTCTTATCTCCAATAAACCACTCAGAAAACCGGTGGTGCTGTGGCTCAAGTGGTAGAATGCTAGCCTTGAGCTTGAGCTGAAGAGTTGAGGGACAGAGCCTAGGCCCAGAGTTCAAGCCCCATGACCAAAAAAAAAAAAAAAAAAAAAAAAAAAGATGTCATCCAGGTTCATCCATGCTGTCAAAAAATGACACAGTTTTCTTCAGTGGCTAAATGCTGAACAATGTTAGGAGAATAACATGGTAATTGTGTGTGTGTGTGTGTGTGTGTGTGTGTGTGTGTGTGTGTGTAAGTGACAATATAAGCATAGAAGGTGTGATGAATGTGTGTGTATAGTCAGGTGTAGGCAGGGAAGCATTCCAGGCAGAAGGCACAGCATGAAAAAGGCATGGAACCAAGAAGAATTAAGATGTGTTGAGATAACACAAGAACAGAAGAGAAGAGGCCAACATAATAGAATGCGAATGGATATATCCGTTTGTTTGGAGTGCCAGTTCTGAGGTTTGAACTCAGGGCCTGAGTGCTGTCATTTAGCTTTTGTACCTAAGGCTGATACTCTTCTACTTGAGACACAGGTCCACTTCTGGTTTTTGATGATTCATTTGAGATAAGAGTTTCACAGACTCTCTTGCCTGGGCTGGCTTAAAACCATGATCCTCAGATCTTAGCTTTCTAAATGGCTAGGATTACAGGTGTGAGCCACTGTGTTTGGCAGAATGGCATTATGTTGTGAAGATCCTTCTGTGCTCAAGTAGGTAGTTAAACTTGGTCCTAAAGGTACTCAGAAGAAAGACACTTAGGAATGATATTCTAGTACCATAAATAAAAATTAATTTAGAAGAGGAGAGGCAATCATATTCCAAAATATCAAAGTGTCTGAAATGTGTTTACCAAAGATAGAAAAGATTTCAAGAACCATCAGCAAAGATGTATCCAGAAACGGGAATAGAGAAGCACCAGGATCTCTTTCAACACTGTATTTTTATAACATGTCTCAGCTTCGTTGTATCAACTTCTTTTTATTAAACTGAATTATCAGATTCCCCCATTCTAGTTACCTAGGATTTCAGGCATGGCAGTAACATCTAATGGCTCTAAATTCATGATGACAGTTCCAGGATCTGAAATGATTACCTCACTGCCTTTCAAACAGATTTTTAGGCAGATGGCTTTGCCTTCTACTGCAGAGGAAGAGGAACAAGAAGGACAAGCTCACTATTTGGAGCTGAGTAAATGATGATCCTCTCAGGAAAGGAGAAGATTGAGGGCAGCGCCAGGGTTCAGGGTTCAGGGCTCAAGGGGAAATGCACTCAGAAACTGCAACCTGTACATGCGCTTTCCTAATTAGGAGGACCAGATTTTCTTTATGCCCACATAGTATCTAGCACAGTGCAGACAAGCTTCTATCTCCTCAACAATGTATGTTAAATGAGATTTAATAAATGTACACTGTTGGGGCTGAGACTTACAATGCTTCCTTTCCCACAAGAATCAAATATAATTCAACTTTCTTCTGAGGGCAGAAATAGCTGGAGCACACTAGAAAATGCATTTCCTAGCCTTTTCAAAGCTCCAGTTTAAATGACATAGAAGTAAATTGTGCTTTGTCTAGTTGGTTTCTAATTGTCACTAGCAAATTGTTATTAGCAAATTCTATTTGCTAATCATTGTCAAAGCACACCCAATATTCAAAAGAAATATACCAGGAGACTTGGTTTCTATCTCATTCGGTGTCTCTTCTGTTTCTCTCTCTTTCTCTCCCTCTCTCTCCCACCTGCCCTTGCCCCCCCCCTCCTACAACCTCTCAGATCAGGGTGGGAGGAAAGGCTAATTAATTTACATCAAGGTTTCCAGCTTCAGATGCTGTTTATATTAACCTCTCACAGGTGTAAGGAAAAGCAAGGAGTTTTGGAGAAGCTGGATATACATGGAAAATGAAGCCTTAGCTTTGGATGAACACCAGTCTTAATGTGTACCATCCTTCTGTATTGAGGGGTGGTGGAATTAAGAAGCAGGAAAGAAAATGGGATAAAACTGCAGATGAAATAACAATGCCTAAAGAAAATTGCCAGGCTAATGCTCTTGTCTTCTCCTTTCCACACTGCAACCAGTCCTGGGGTTTCAACTCAGGGCCTCCCACTCTGGTTTGGATTTTTGCTCAAGACTGGCACTCTACTACTTAAGCCACTCCTGACTTTTTGCTGGCTCCTTGGAGATGAGAGGCTCTCTGGATCTGTCTGTGTGGGATGGCTTGGAATGCGGATCCTCAGATCTGTACTTCCTGAGGAGCTAGGAATACAGGTGGGAGCCACCACCACCCAGCTAAATGTTCTGCTTTGATCAGATTGTGGAGAAAATTCCCTTTGGAATCTCAATATTTAGATGAATTCTTAAACAGTGCAAATGCCTCTTTTTATGATGTGTCTGATACATCACATCATGAAATCCAAAAGCATAAAGAGCTATTGCTGCTGGAACATATGCATGTATAAAGTGGGGTTGTGAAGCTTAAGAGGACTGTAAAATAGCCCACAGTAAGTTACGCCATGGAAGATTTCCAGTGGTGAACTTCAACATGGATGACATGTAACCTATTAACAGATGGACTTCTGGGAAAAGCTCTAAAGAAAGAATTGTTTGGAAATTTGGAGAAAGTGTGAAGAAGCAACAGCTTCTCTCTGTCAAATAATTGCCTTTCTTGCCTTTCCTACCTTGGCTAGGACTAGGAAAGGAACTGGCAGGCTCAGATTTCTAAGTTTCCCTTGAAATTACTGTTGATGGAAACTGTTATTTTAGGCGTTAGACTTAATTTTTTTCTCCAAGTGCAGACTTTATTTTTCTCATTTCGTTTATGGCAAGTTTGGGCTTGTATGGAATAAAACAAACAGTCAAACCCAATCTCAAAAGCATTGCTGCTGAATAGTGCATCCTGGAGACAAATTGTGCCCCAGAAAAAAACAAACAAATGAATAAAAAACAAGAAGGGAAAACCAAAATGGTCATAAAGCCCACAACATAAACTACATAAACTACATCATTAAAGTTTTGTTCAAAGAGTTTTTATTTTTGGCCCACAAGTGTAATTTGCTAGCTAGATTACTGTTTGGACACTGGCAGAAAACGTGTTAAAGTGCCTATTAAGAAATAGAAAACCTCATTTTAAAGTACAAAATCTGGGCAAAGAACTAGGAACAAACAACTTTCTAAAAAGTACTTCGCTATGAAAACTCCTCCCTCTCCCCAGAATAAAGAGAGAGAGAGAGAGAGAGAGAGAGAGAGAGAGAGAGAGAGAGAGAGAGAGAGAGAGAGAGAGAGAGAGAGAGAGAGAGAGAGAGAGAGAAAGCCATCTCTGGCTTCCCAAAACCGTGGGTGCAGCGCTGGTGAATGGCTTTGCCAGCTGTTGAGGACCAGCTTGGGGGAGTTTGGAGATGGCAGAGCCTGAGGTCTTGGAAACTCTGCTATTTATACCCTGGGTTCTGTGATTTCTCACTTTCTTGGCGCATGTACCAAACCTTAAATAAAGCCAATACCGCCTCCACCACCAAAACCAACAAAACCCCAAAGAGGCAAGCTGGCATCGCCCGTGGCTGTTGGCCTCGGGATGACTGCCAACTCTTCCTCTCCTGTGCGTCTCCAAGTTTGCTCTGGAGAGCCATCGCAGGTGCCAGGCGGACGCCCCGTCGGGTGTGGCCCGAGCACCACGGCGGGTAACAGGCGGCCGCCCCGTCGGGTGTGGCCCTAACACCAAGGCGGGTACCAGGCGGACGCCCCGTCGGGGGTGGCCCGAGCACGTACGCGCGCAGGCGCAGAAGGACCGCGCAGGTGCCCACCTTGCTCGCAGGTGCCCTTGCTGATCTGGGTGATGGCCTTCTCCCCGCGGCTCTCGGCCTTCAGGCTGGCGGCGCGCAGCTGGCAGGCGTTGGGATAGGTGGTGCCGTCGCTGCCGCACACCGGGTAGCGCGCCTTGCACACGCACACGCCGCTCACCACGGGGCCGCCGGCTGCCGCCCCAGCTTTGCCCTTCCGTCTCTTGCGGCTCTTCACGCACTCCATGCCCTGCGCGCAGTGCCCCCTGTCGGCGCCGCCGCCGCCGCACGGCTCGCCCTCGCCGCGGGCGCACACCGGGCAGCAGCCGCACGCGTCGCGCGTCTCCCCGAGCTGGCAGCCGAGCGGGGGCAGCGGCGGGCAGGTGGCCTGCTCGCAGGGGCCGCAGGCGTCCGAAGAGGAGGAAGAGGAGAGGGGCAGGAGCAGGAGCAGCAGCCCGGCGGCTCCGAGGAGCAGGGCGCACAGCGGGGAGCGCTCCATGGCGAGTGGCGGTGGCCTGGCGCACGAGTGAGCGCGTCGGGTCGGATCCGAGACTTAAAACACGCCGCCCCACCCGGCCCGGCCCGGCCGGGCCCCGGCTGGTCCGCGGGAACCCCTCCCCCGGGGCGGCCGGAGCGCGCCTGCCCCGCCCGGCCCGCCCGCGGGAACCCCTCCCCCGGGCCCGGGGCCCGCGTGCGCTCCTGCTGGTGGGGTGCGGCGGGGCGCCGGCGGCGGCTGGCCGCGGGCCCAGACGTTGGAGCTCAGGCACCAAGCTGGGTCACCGCGCCCCTGCGGGCTCCTGGAAAGCCTGAGACCTCCAGGGATCGCGGCCTTGCCTTGGTGGGGCAGCTTTTTGTTTTTTTTTTTTTAAACCTTTTATTTATTTTTGAAAACTGTTGAACAACAACTATGACTTTCAGAATGTTCCGTAGGTCTGGGATGCTTGAATACGGATTATTCTGTGCTTTGGGAAGCACTTTAAAGAGCAAGACTGTTTGTTTTTTTTTAAGGTTGGCATAGCTTTTTTTTTTTGCATTTAATTTTTTTTATTGTTATTACCAAGGTGATGCACAGAGGGGTGACAGTTACATAAGTCAGGTAAAAAGTGCATTTCTTTTTGGACACTGTCAACCCTTTCCCTGGCTCTCTCCCAGTTTTTCCCTCCCATCGGTACCCACAAGTTGCATAGTTCAACATAATGTCTAGTGAGTACCACTGCTGCACTTAGAACATATTTATTATTTTTGAAATGTGGATTTGGGGTCTTAGGCTTAGTGTGATTTTTGTGGTAAGGACAATTCTCTACCAACCACTTTTTTTTTTTGCGGGGGGGTCCTCAGAACCTCACCCCCTCTGCTACTACCTGTGCTATCTTATTTCAAGAACTATTTTATTTTATTTTATTTTTTGGGTCCAGTCGTGGGGCCTGAACTCTGGGCCTGGGCGCTGTCCCTCAGCTCTTCAGCTCAGGGCTAGTGCTCTACCACTTGAGCCACAGCGCCACTTCCAGCTTTTTTTTGCTTATGTGGTGTTGAGGAATCGAACCCAGGGCCTCAGGCATGCAAGGCAAGCGCTCTACCACTGAGCCACCTTCCCAGCCCCTTTCAAGAAAAATTTTAAGTGTGCCACTGGAACTCGAGTGAGGGCTGAGTCATTGGCCTGGGTCTCCATCAAGCCTCTGTTGAGCAAAACAGAGTAGTGTGTAGCTGGGGTAGCATGGAGTCCAGCTTCTCAGTGGAGGAGCATAGAAGCACCCAAAGTCTCCTAATTTTCACTAACATCCCCATATGGTTATTGAGACACATGATGGACAATTCCTCGGTGGCTCAGAGATGCTCCTCAAACAACTCCAAAGGCTTACCCCAAGAATCTGGGCCCTCTAAAACCTTTCTTTGCAGGCACCATTTTAAGACTGAACATTAAATACAAGAGTGTGCATTGCTCTGCATGTCCCGTCTAGATTTTTTTTCTTGGCATGATCTTTAGGTTTATAGGATGGCTGGCTGAAAGCCAGCTGTTCACAGCTGCGCAGCAATGTATGAACTTATCCTCACCTGTTTCCCTAGGGTTATTATTGCAAATTGTTTTTGAAAATTCCTTGGTTAAAAAAAATGGGAGATGGGAATCAAACACTCTAGAAAACATAGTACTGCTTTTGGCCCCCCCCCTTTTTTTTTTTAGCATATTCTAGAAAGGTGATGCCTTTTTTCAAAGACTGTGCTGATGTGACAATTGTTTAAAAAGCAATGAAGTCTCCAGCTCTCTCTTTCCCACCTCTCTTTCCCATGTCTTTCCCAGGCCTTTCCCAGCCGTGTGGAGTGCCAACCTTGTCTGGTCCCAGCAGGTCTACTGAATAAACCTATCCCTTACCTGAAAAAAAAAAATGAAGTCTTTAGATCAGAGTTTTCCTAAATAATCTTACCTTTGTTCCACAGTGATTGATGCAGTTGACATGGCCCAGTTCACAATGCCTGTCAAACCCGAATCAAGATGCATTGTTTCCTATATTCATTTGCTGGTTATGTTCTACTAATGGTATTCTATGGCCTATTATCTGTTAGAGTTCCAGAAGTAAACTCTAGACTCCCCAGCAAGTAGTTTGCTGGTAAGGTCATGCTTGTCAGGATATGCTGTTTGGGGACAGGACAGGGAGGAGGCAAGCAGGAAGGGAAAAATCAAAATCTTCCTGGAAGATTTTGTTTGTTCATTTTTGTTGTTGTTGTTGTTGTTGTTTTTTGCCGGTCCTGAGGCCTGGGTACTGTCCCTGAGCTTCTCTGTGCTAAAAGTTAGCATTTGAGCCACAACGCCACTTCCGGCCTTTTGTTTATGTGGTGCTAAGGAATCGAACCCAGGGCCTCATGCATGCAAGCAAGCACTCTACCACTAAGCCACAACTTTTTGTGTCACTTGCTATCTTTGTCTCTGCCTCTGTCCCTTTCATCTTTTTTTTCTCTCTCTCCTTGGTTTTTGAGACCCCCATCTTACTGTACAGTTAGATAACCCAAGCTGGCCCTATATTCTTTTATCCTTCCCCATCAGCCTACTGAGTGGCAGGATGCATTCAGGCATGCGCCATCATGCCTAGTTCTCAATTATGGGTCTCTATTAGTTTGCCTAGGCTGCTAAGTCCCTAGGTCTTAACAGAAATGGATGTTCTCATTGTCTGGGAGCCTGAGGTGAAGATGTTATCAGTGTTAGTTCCCTTGGAGGGCCCTAAGGGAAAGCTCTGTTCCAGGCCTAGCTCCTTGGCTTGTAATTGGCCACCCTCATGGAGCCTAATTACACGGGCAGGTCTTTGTGCATGCACAGGCTACTAACACTAACTCAAGAAGAAACAGAAGGGCTGGAGGTATGGGTCGAGTGGCAGAGCACCGCCTTTGAGCAGTCAAGCTGAGTGTGAACTCCAGGGACTTGCATTCAAGCCCAGGTATAAGCACAAACAAACAAAAAAGAACTATGAAACAGAAAGTAAAAACAGACCTGCTTGGGGCTGAATAGTGTTTCTTACTTCCTTAAGGTCATCGATTGAAGCCTAGTCCCTAGTACATCAAAATATGGCTGTATTTGCAGACAGAGGCCTTTAAGGACATAATGAAGTTAGAATGAGATGGTTGGGTTGGGGCCCTAATTCAATGGGACTGGTGTCTAATTAAAGACTATTTCTGATGTTTAAGTTTATGGTATTTTTTTTTATAGCAGTACTCGCTAACTAGTACATCCACCTTGTAACCAGCTAGTTGAGTGACTTTAAGATCAGGACCTGTTTTTATCTCCTTCCTTCTCTCTGGTCTTTCTTTTGTCTCCTTCTGAGGCTAGGACCGAGGAGATCTGGGGAGGGGAGGAAGTGCTGCTTCTCTGTGAATCTGACTATTTCCAATCCTTTCATTATTGTTTTCTGTTTCTTGTCTGGTAATTTGACTAATCATGGATAATTAGCACGAGGCAGGTCTCCAACAGACCTCTCTCGTTGGGCCCAGGTGTTGGTTTCTTGAAGGAGCTGTTGCGTCGTCACTGGCTCATGAGAAAAGAGGAAAGTAGCCCTTGCTCTCCAGGAACGAAGCCAACCTCACAGCCCAACCACAGTGTTATTACAAATTGACCTGACATTAACAGTGAGGCCCCAGTGTTATTGCAAACCCAGATGATGCTTACAGCTGAGCTGCTCTGTTCTGTTGGACATAAACGGTCTCACAGAACATCTTCGGTAGATGAGGCCACAGTACCACCCAAAAAATACCAAGCACCTGCCTACCTCATTACACAAGTCTGCTTCTTTCCTAACTACAGCTTCCTCTTATCCCATGTTGCCTTCCCTGCAGGTAAGATGAACTAGGAAACTCTCAATGGACCCTTGAAACTATGGGTGGTACCACACTTTGTATATAAAGTGCTTTTTCTTCTGGGCTGGGATGTAGCTCAGTGGCAAAGCACTTGCCTAGCAAGTGCAATGTCCTGGGTTCGATCCCCAGTACCAAAAAAGAAAAGACAAAAAATACAGTTAAAAAACACAAACAAAAAGTGCTTTTTTTTATACATATCTGTGATGAATTTCAACTTCTAAATCAGGTACAGTAAGAGTTGAACAACAACTATTAATAAAGATAGAACAGTTATCACAATATACCGTCACAAAAGTGATTTAAGTCTTATGAATTTTTTTTCTGGAATTCTCCATTTAATATTGTCACATATTACTTGACTGTGGGAAACTTGAAATGTGGAAAGCAAAGTAGTTCACAGGGAGCTATACTCCCTGTTTATTTTTATTTTTTGGTGGCCCTGGGATTGAACTCAGGGCCTTGAGCTTGCTAGGCAAATGTGGCAGTTCCTGAGGCAGGCCCCCAGTTCCTTGGCTTTCTGACAGCACTCAGTTTACAGCAACTTTCTGTTTCCTTGCACCTTCTCCTGATTTACTCAGCTGAAGTCTATGTCCCAATAATAGCTTCTTTCTAATGTCTTTTCAGAGACGGACCAGAGTTCAACATGCTGTCCATTCTGCTGCGCTGTGATGTGTAATGATCTTCATGTATTCAGTTACAGCTATGTCCAGCAGGGCACAGTGATACATGGTTGTAATCCTAGCACTTGGCAGTCCATGTGTGCCTGGGTTCCATAGTGAGTTCAAGGGCAGGCCTGGAGCCAGGGGAGACTGTCTCAGATGCCCTTGGTGATCTTTGACCGAAAGATCTTTGGCACGTGAGAGATTTGCCTTCTAGTCTCTGCTCTTCTATCCCACTTTGATTCATCATTCTCCCAGCCCATAGAACACTCCAGAACCTTTAGCTGAAGGCTTCTTGTATTCAGTGAGCATCCTTCCTGGTAGGGCCTTTCCGAGGCTGCTCAGGCCAGTGACTTCCTCGCATGGACTGGAAGTGCACGACCCTGTACAGCCTGTCCCTGCTGCATCTGTCTGTGCTGGTGAGCACAGGGGCAATGCACCTGTCTCCCCGCCTGAGCCTACTGGAGATGATATGTCTGTCTCCTTTTCTTGAACATGTCATAAATCTCTGGCTCTTCCCTCCTTGTTTGGCCTCCTGGGACGAGTAAGAAGTGAGGGAAACATATATGGGGGGAGGGAATCCATTGCATTCTCCTCTAGGTCTCAATCTCCTCAATCTACTTTTATGTAAAAAGGTAGAATGAATGAATAAATGAATGAATGAATGAATGAATGGGAGGGTATTGAGCATCAAGGTGTGTTCTGGGCCAATTCCTTTTTATGTATATATATATATATATATATATATATATATTTTTTTTTTTTTTTTTTTTTTGGGTCTGGTCATGGAGCCTAAACTCTGGGCCTGGGCGCTGTCCCTCAGCTCTTCAGCTCAAGGCTAGCGCTGTACCACCTGAGCCACAGCGCCACTTCTGGGTTTTTTCTTTTTGCTTATGTGATGCTGAGGAATCAAACCCAGGGCCTCAGGCATGCACTCTACCACTGAACCACCTTCCTAGCCCTTGTATATATATATTTTTATTGTAAAAATACTGTACAGAGGGGTTACGGTTGCTTGAGTAAGGTAGTGAGTGCATTTCCTATTGAGCATTGTTACCTCCTCCTTACCATCCCTTGCCTCCCTACCCCCCCCCCCCGCCCCGTCAATTCTTGATTGCTGATTTTTTTAGAATACAGGGAATGCACATTCTTTAATGTGTAGTTTGGGATTGTGGCCTCTACTGTCAATTTTAGACAAAGGAAATTTATTCTACCCGACAGTTTTTTTTTTTAATATTTTATTTTATTTTATTTGAGAACATACTATACAGAGGGGTTACAATTACATGGGCAGGATAATGCATACATTTCTTACCAAGCATTGCAGCCTCCTCCTTTGTTTACCCTTCACCTCCCTTCCCAGCCTCCCCCCTCCCCCCAACCCAATCATACCCCCCTCCCCCCCACACCGACATTGTTAAGCTGGTTTTGACATGACATTTTGTACTTCTCATTGTTGCAACAGGTTCACCTGAATCATTAAACGACTTGTTTGTCCCCATCTCCTCCACATGTTATACTGACATCAAATATAGTGAAAGCGGGGGTTACACTGTGGGGGAGGGACATACAAAGCAACAAAGAAATAATCTTATAAATGCGTTAGAAACACATGCATGAAAGAAACGAAAACATTAAAATACATATTTAAGGGTTCGTTTTCCTAACCTCACATTATCTGACCTTTTCCGCTTGACTCATACCTATACTAGATATTGCAAATAAGGGAAACCATGGGACCTATGTTTCTTTGGGCCTGGCTTACTTCACTTAATATAATTTTTTCCAAACCTTTCCATTTCCTAACAAATGGGGAAATGTCATTCTTTCTGATGGAGGCATAGAATTCCATTGTGTATATATACCACATTTTCTTGATCCATTCATCTACTGAGGGGCATCTGGGTTGGTTCCATATCTTAGCTATTCTACCCGACAGTTTTATATTAGTTGTCAGTCATCTTTATCATGGCTCCATTTTTTTCCCACTGTCATCATCATCATCATCATCATTACCACCACCACCACTACCACCATCATCATCATCATCATCATCATCACCATCGTCAAGCAGATGATGGGGTGGGTTACAGTGTTCATTCTGATCCAGAGGAAGAGTGCATGAAAAGAGGCTAAGCACCGGAAGCACAACAAATCAAAGAAAGGTTGGACAAATGGGATTGCATACGGTTGCAGAGCTTCTGCAGGGCAAATGACATAGCTAGCAAGATCAATAGAAAGCCCACCGATTGGGAGAAGATCTTTACTAGCCATACAACGGACAAGGGTCTCATATCTAAAATATACTTGGAACTCAAAAAATTAAACCCCCCAACAACAAATCCTCAAAGAAACAACTGCCCAATAAATAAGTGGGCGAAAGACTTAAAGAGAAGCTTCTCTGAAGAAGAAAGAAGGATGGCCAATAGACACATGAAGAAATGTTCAACATCCCTAGCCATAAAAGAAATGCAAATCAAAACAACATTGAGATATCACCTCACTCCAGTTAGAACAGCAAAAATCAAGAACTCTAACAACAACAGATGCTGGAGGGGATGTGGACAGAAAGGAACCTTACTTCATTGTTGGTGGGAATGTAAACTTGTTCAACCACTTTGGAAAGCAGTATGGAGGTTCCTCAAAAGACTTCACATAGATCTCCCCTATGATCCAGTAATCCCACTTTTGGGCATTTACCCAAATGTTTACAAACAAGACCACACTAAAGCTACCAGCACAACTATGTTTATTGCAGCATTATTTACCATAGCTAAGATATGGAACCAACCCAGATGCCCCTCAGTAGATGAATGGATCAAGAAAATGTGGTATATATACACAATGGAATTCTATGCCTCCATCAGAAAGAATGACATTGCCCCATTTGTTAGGAAATGGAATGGCTTGGAAAAAATTATATTAAGTGAAGTAAGCCAGGCCCAAAGAAGCATAGGTCCCATGGTTTCCCTTATTTGCAATATCTAGTATAGGTATGAGTCAAGCAGAAAAGGTCAGATAATGTGATGTTAGGAAAACGAACCCTTAAATATGTATTTTAATGTTTTCGTTTCTTTCATGCATGTGTTTCTAACGCATTTATAAGATTATTTCTTTGTTGCTTTGTATGTCCCTCCCCCACAGTGTAACCCCCGCTTTCACTATATTTGATGTCAGTATAACATGTGGAGGAGATGGGGGCAAACAAGTCGTTTAAGGATTCAGGTGGACCTGTTGCAACAATGAGAAGTACAAAATGTCATGTCAAAACCAGCTTAACAATATCGGTGTGGGGGGGAGGGGGGTATAATTGGGTGGGGGGGAGGGGGGAGGCTGGGAAGGGAAGTGAAGGGTAAACAAAGGAGGAGGCTGCAATGCTTGGTAAGAAATGTATGCATTATCCTGCCCATGTAATTGTAGCCCCTCTGTACAGTATGTTCTCAAATAAAATAAAATAATATTAAAAAAAAAAAAAAAAGAAAAGAGGCTAAGCAGTTGGGATCACTTTGGCCTATCCCAGCAACAAGAGAAAGCCCAGTGTAGCCAAAGCTAGGTATGCATAAGGAAAATGAGAGCCATGACTCTGGAGAGAGGGCAGATACCCAAGGGCCTCTCACCTCATGCTTGGGCCTTTGGATTCTTAAACATGATGGTGAGCTATCAAGGGGTGCAGGGGAGAGACAAGGCCAGATGTGTGGAGTAGTAAGACCATTACATAAGGGGAGAATGGATTTGAATGGGGATAAACCTGAAGAAGGAATGGAATTTCTAGGTACAAGGACTATGGTTCACCTATGCTGTGCCTTTTGGGAATTAATACAAACATCCGCTGTAGGGAGATCACGGCTTGGCGAGGAGTCAGTGACTTTGTTCAAAGAAAAAGGTAAACATTTTCTCCTAAGAGATGGGCCTAGCTTGCACCAGGGTGCATGGTCTCTCAGGGGGAGGGATGCTGCAGTACCAGCATCGTTTCCCCCCCCCCCAGACTGGGTGCCCCGTGCAGTCTATGAACTGTTCAACCCAACAGGAAAGCACTGCCTGATGCTAATAACTTTGTGTCTGATGCAGACTTGGCAGTCAACTGAAACAATGTACAAGCAAATGGAGAATAGAGAAGATCAGCTGTGCAGCTACTACTGCCAAGTCCCACCCTCCGCCCAGACAGCAGTGAATGCCAGTTCAAAGTGAGTTGCAGCCGTGAGAATGGAAGTAGAGATGTATAAATACTTGTTGTCCTTGCTGGAAACGTCTGTGAGAGGTAGGGACCTGTGTTCATAATTATGCTGAGATGCAGCATGGATGGAGGCCATCCAAGACAATAGTTCTTGTAAATAGAAGGGAAAGAGTGAATGGGAAATCTTAAAGCACCACAGGCCTTAAAAATTGGTACTGAGATTTCTGTGGGGGGGATGGGAGTATAGCTATTGATATACCCATTTGTGGTGGCAAGCTTCAGGTCTGCCCTGAGGGACAGTTCTGGAGCAGGAAATCAAGGCCTCTCTAGTGATGATTATCACTTGTTTTAGAGACTGCAGGACATTTGACTCAGAGATGGCCCTCATGTTTGTTTTCTCCTATTTGTAAAGTCTCAGCGATAAAATCTCATTGTGTAATAAAGGACAGAAACAGATTTCTTATCAGTATTCTGTATCTGCTCTTTTAAAAGAACTATGCCATGCAGGAAGAGGCTAATGGTATAATTGAAAAGGCATTAATGGCCTATAAAATTCATGTTAGAGTATTTGGAGGACTCTCCAGAGGTCATTTAAGACAGTGTGGCACTAGAGCATGCCATGAGCCTTGATCCTAAGACATCAGATGTGCAGAGATATTTGAGAAACTCCCCATAGAAGGTGTTTTTGGGTATTCTGCTCCATTATGTGACAACTATTTACATCAAGAATTCAGAAACTGGGAGCTGGTGGCTACTCAGGAGGTTGAGATCTAAGAATAATAATTTGAAGCCAGCTCAACCACCAGATGATGGCTCAGGCCTGTGATCCTACTTACTTAGGACGCTGAGATCTGAAGATCATAATTCCAAGCCAGCCTGGGCAGGAAAGTCCATGAGACTATTTTTTTTTCTCCAATAAGCTACTCAGAAAAGCTGGAAGTGGCACTGTGACTCAAGTGGTAGAGTGCTAGCCTTGAGCATAAAGAGGCTCAGGAACAGTGCCCAGGCTCTGAGTTCAAGCCCCAGGACTGAACAACTTAAAATAAAATTAACCACCCATAAGTCAGAAGTGGAGTTGTGGCTCACTTGGTAGAGCACTATCCGGGAGCATAAAATCTAAAACAGCACAGAGTTCAAGCCTTAGTATTGGTGTGTGTGTAGGGTGGCATACACACACACACACACACACACACACACACACACACACACACACACACAAACACACACACACACACAAGAAAAAGTTATTTGGGAACAGCAGAGCATTGCAGTCAGAACTCATGTTCTATAGTAAACTGCAAGCTATTTGAGGAGGGGGAGGCAAGCAGAAGCTTTTAAAGATAAGTTGATGTTAGGTGAAATGAACCCCAAGATAAGTATTCAAATGTTTTTGCTTTCATGTGATTGTTTCTAACATATTTATAAGATGATTTCTTTGTTGTTTTGTATGTCCCTCCCCCATGGTATAACCCCTGCTTTCACTGTATTTGATGTTGGTATAATTTGTGGAGGGGAAAGGAAAAAACAAATCGTTTAAATAGGGATACAGGCGGACCCAATGCAACAATGAGATGTACAAATTGTTATGTCGAAAAAACGAACTTTACAACTTTAGCGGGGCGGAGGGGGGGGCAGGTGGGGGAGTAGGAGGACGGGAGCGGGGGGGGGAATGGGAAGGGATGGGAGGGGAAACAAAGAAGGAGGCAACAATGCTTGATAAGAAATGTACTCATTATCTTGCCCATGTAATTGTAACCCCTCTGTATGGTATTTTCACAATTAAGAAAAAAAATAAAGACAAAGGGAGAAGGATTGCATAAGTTATTTTGAAATAATGATCCCTGGCTACAGAACAATCACAGGGTGGCGTCAGTCCAAGATATAGCAGTTAGTTGCTGGGTAATGTCCGTGTGTGTGTGTGTGTGTGTGTGTGTGTGTGTGTGTGTGTGTGTGTGTGTGTGTGTGTGTGTGTGTGTGTGTGTGTGTGTGTGTGTGTGTGTGTGTGTGTGCGCGCGCAATGGCCTTTGTGTGAAGCTGTGAGTCCAGCAGTCTTTTGTGATGGTTCTTATCAGTCATGTACACACTAGATCCTCTCTTTTACAAACTCCTGACTTTTTCTTTTCTTTTATTGTCAGGGCTTGACACAAGTGACTCCATTTTTGTTCTGACAACTTTTACACCATCAAGCTTCAGATGCCAAGCCATTGCCCTGATAATGCCCCGTCACAGCGCCAACGCTCACTAGAATGCTTGCTTTTAAAGAGAAGTGTTGATGGCCAGAGCAGGGGGAACGCTGGAACATTTAAAGTCCCACTTCTTTGCAGTTGTTGTTCAGTGGCATTCTTGCTGATCATTTGAGCTCACTACCCCTTTCTTAGAGGTAACAGTTTTAGGGTTTTTTCCAGGTTTACAAGTGACACATTTATTCTCATGTTACCTTGTCTTGAGTCCTGGAATCTCACATGAAGTATTCATAGTGTTGGCAATTGGCTTGAATGTCAAGGACTTTGGGGGCGGGTGAAGTAGAAACTTCACTTAGGCAAAGCAATTTGGGGATGAGACTCAAGAAGGGGAAGAGAAGACAGCAATAAGAGGTGACTCTCAAGCCTCCGTGAAATCTCTAATGCCCCAGATGTGGACCTGGCTTCAGGAACCCATGGGGAGGGTTAGTGGCTAGCTGCAGTCCAGCTAGTCTGGAAGGCCTTTAGCGCAGCCGCAGAAGAGGCTATGTGGCTGGCGGCAGTGGTGCCTGGGGAAATCTTTCACTTCCTCAACCACTGAGATGAGGTGACAGACACCCCTCAACCTAGGAAAAACTGACTTCATATGGGAAATGATAACCCGCAGCAAAACCATTTTCTTTCCTTTAAAATCTTTCTTGGTCACAGAGTCAGTGTAATTCTATACCCATCACATGGTTGTGAGAAGTGACTCCGTGGGGATGAATAAAAGCTACTTACAGGTAAACCTACCTCTAACCAATGAGAAACCCGAATTTGACCAGGACCAGGGCCCCAGGCTTGCTTAGGTTGTTTATTTAGCTGGCTCTCCATCATATGAGCCATGCCTCCAGCCTAGCTTTTTGCTGGTTATTTTGTTCTCACTTTTTGTTTGTTTTTGTTTTTTTTGGTCAGTCCTAGGGCTTGAACTTTGGGCCTGGGTGTTGTCCCTCAGCTCTTCAGTTCAAGGCAATGGCTCTACCTCTTGAGCCACAGTGCCAATTCCTTGCTGGTTATTTTGGAGATGGAATCTCATGGACTTTTCTGCCAGGGCTGGATTTGAACTGTACAATCCTAAGTAGCTAGGAATACAGTTATGAGTCACAGTGCCTGGTAGAATATGAAATTCTGGTCTGTTGAGGGTTGTGTCCACTCTGGGTTGTGCAGGTATGTCCTGAATTGCCATTCTAGTTTTGTGTTTTATTCCCCAGTGAGAGTTCTTTTCTTAGATATTTCATTCTGTATTTTTTATTTTAACAATACCCAGGTAAATACTGTTGACTTATCATCCCTAATTTGATAAGACAGATAGCAGCTTTCTTAGTTTTTTAAAAGCAAGACTTAAACCTGTCTGCTAGCTACATGCCTCTAACCTTCTTCTTGTACCTCTCTGGTCTGCCAAACTTAATGGTCTAAAGATGCAAGAGCTATCCTTTCTGAAGTTCTGATGTGCTGTTTTTCTTCTGGAATTCTTTGGAGAATCTGAGCATTCACTTCATCTCAAGACCCCGTTTTCCTTACTATAGCAACCCTGTCTCTTTTACCCATTTACTTTCTGGGAATTGTCTTGCTTCTAAAGCCCAGCCAAGCCTGGAATCCTGTCTAACACCACACCCACACTTGTAGACGCCTGCCTGTTTCTGACCAGAAAGTTCAGCTCTTCTTGCTGGGCTGCTTGAATTTGGCCCATACTTGGACTGCTTTCACTTGTCTCTTGTCATATCCTTTACATCCATGTCCACATACCAGATTGCCTACCTTCCTTCCTGTTTGCCTTCCTGCCTGCCTTCCTTCCTGCTTGCCTTCTAGCCTGCTTGCCTTCCTGCCTCCCAGCCTACCGGTGTGCTTGCCTTCCTACCTTCCTGTTTGCCTGCTTGCATTCCTGCTTCTCTTCCTTCCTGTCTTCCTGTCTTCCTGCCTGTCTTCCTGCCTGCCTTTCTGCCTGCCTTTCTGCCTTCCTGCCTTCTTTCCTGCCTTCCTGCCTTCCTGCCTTCTTTCCTGCCTTCCTGCCTTCCTGCCTTCCTGCCTGCCTGCCTGCCTGCCTGCCTGCCTGCCTTCCTGCCTTCCAGCTGCTTGGCTTCCTTCCTGCCTGTCTTTCTACCTCACAGCCAGCCAGCCAGCCTGCCTGCCTGCCTGCCTGTCTACCTTCCTGTTTGCCTGCTTGCCTTCCTGATTGCCTTTCTACCTGCCTTCCTTCTTCACTTCCCATCAAATCCAAGCTTCTGCCTTTCCCAGTCCGTCCATGAGCCCAGCATTCTCTGCCATTGCCAGCCTCCCTTTCTTTTGCTGTGTGCTTTTAGGCTGGAAAGAAAAATAAACTTTTGATTGGGCTTATTTGGAATCTGGCTGTCTTTTGTATTCTATTTAAAAACTGCTAGGGCCCATGGGAAGCACAGACCTTTTCCAACGAGCAGTGGCCAAATGCTCTGACCACCAGAGCATCTCTGCTCATCCTTTAGGTCTCAGCACAGCTACCTCTAGGCTGGACGAGTCCTGTGTAACTCTTAGGCCTGACAACTCAGTGCATTCCCTTTAGCTTCATTGCTCTGCACCCAGCCACCAACCTACAAGCCTCAAGGATAATGACTTGAAACTGGCTCATCATGCTGAATCTCTAGTTGTCAGTCCAGTAGATACATGATGGATGAGTGAAGGCATCAATGATTTCTATAAACATCTCCTGTTGGTTGCTTAGCTTTTTTACAGTAGGATCTAGTTTAGGCCAAAGTCTGTTCAGTATTTGAGACAACCACACAGGAGAGATAGGAGAAGCAGAAAGCTACTGGCCTCCAAACCTGTGTATTTTAGTGTCACAGTACATACTGCTGTGTATTCACAGACGAACAATTATCTCATTAAATAGTTCTGGAGACCTTGATTTAACCACGGAGAAAGATGTTTTGAAAAAGGACATCTGCTGTTGTTTTCAATTAAATATTATACTACTAAACTTTGATTAAAAACTGGCTTAAAAATTTAATAGCCTCTTTTCTAGAAGATGTTTAAATGCAAAAAAAAAAGAAAAATGTCACTTATTTAAATTGTTTTTTCCCCCTTCTCTGTTACAACTCACTTCCCATTAATGACTGTTTAAAACCCACACAATTTTGGATGCAGTAAATCGTGATGCATAAATCAGATTACCATACCAATACTGCTGCTTTCACTCTTTTACCATTGATACCTCATTTCCTTTTTATGCTTTAATTAAATCGAGTGTATTTTATGTCTCAGTTTGCTTTGAAACAACTGCAGTGCGTGTAATTGACACTATTTCATCTCTGTTAGAAAGTGCTGAGTTGAATTAAACGCACTAGTTTCATTTCCTTTTGCATTCAATCTGTGGATAAACTAAGAATAACATGAATTGTCTTTCTAAGTTTCTGTGTTAGGTGAAAATAACTAATCACCTAATAATTACTAATCAAGACTGAAATGAACTTACTTTTAGTGAAACAACTATTTAAAAAATATATATATTTGGTAATATAAACTACTTTTACTAGTTAATTCTGAATGGTATATACCAGTTACATATGTATATATGTATATGTATCCCATGTACTCCATAAAAAGCATCAAAATGAATTTTATTATTTTATTTTTTGGTGCTGGTACTTTACTTGAACTCAGGACGTAGGGGCTGTCCCTTAGCTTTTTCACTCAAGGCAGGTGCTCTATCATTTGAACCAAAGTTTTCACTTCTGGCTTTTTAGTGGTTGAGAGTCTCACAGACTATCTTGCCCAAGGTAGGTTTAAACCACGATCCTCAAATCTCAGCCTCCTGAATAGAATTACAGGCATAAGCCACTGTTAACACTGTATTTCTCAATCTATCAGCTCAAGTGTTGGTGGTGGGGAAATAAAAGACCATGTTGTCATAAAGTAGGGCTTGGCCCAGTAGTGTTTTCTCATGTGGGCTGTTCTGTCTCCCAGCTATATAATTCTGTTGTATAAAAGTAGCCATAAGCGGGGCTGGGAAGGAGGCTCAGTGGTAGAGTGCTTGCCTTGCATGCCTGAGGCCCTGGGTTCGATTCCTCAGCACCACATAAGCAAAAAGAAAAAAGCCAGAAGTGGTGCTGTGGCTTAAGTAGTAGAGTGCTAGCCTTGAGCTGAAGAGCTGAGGGACAGCACCCAGGGTTCAGGCCCCATGACTGGACCCCCCCCCCAAAAAAAAAGTAGCCATAAGCAATATGTAGACATGTGAGTGTGGCTTCATTCCAATAAAACTTTATTTGCAAAACAGGATAATAAACAAGTGCTATGTCATGTTTACAGATGAGAAAAATATACAAGTTGCTCAATTTATGAATCAGGGTCCTAAAGAGATTTGTGTGTGTGTGTGTGTGTGTGTGTGTGTGTGTGTGTGTGTGTGTGTTTGTGTCTGTCTGTGTATGTATATGTATAGTGTTTGCCTTATAGTACTTTGTATTAATTTAATCCTTTGATTCCCATATTGGAATTTCTCCCACTTCTTGAATTTTTGTTTATATAATTTTGCCAGTACTGTGGTATGAATTCAGGGTTCTTTCTTGTTAAGTAGGCATTCTATAGTTGAGTTTTGACCCCTGCCTTTGTTTCAGTTTTTTTGCTGTTTTTTCTTTTTTCTTTTGTCCATCCAGCCTTGGACCATGATCCTTTTTTTTTTTTTTTGTCAGTCATGGGGCTTGAACTCTGGGCCTGGGCACTGTCCCTCAGCTCTTCAGCTCAAAGCTAGCACTCTACCACTTGAGCCATAGCGCCAATTCTGGTTTTCTGGTGGTTTATTGGAGATAAGTGTCTCACAGACTTTCTTGCCGGGACTGGCTTTGAACTGCAATCCTCAGATCTCAGTCTCCTGAGTAGCTAGGATTACAGGCACGAGCCACCGGCGCCCAGCTGGACTATAATCTTTTACCTATGGATTTCTGCATAGCTGGAATCACAGGCATGAATCACTACACACAGCATGTTTGTAGATATAGTATCTTGCTAATTTTTGGCCAAAGCTGGCTTTGAATCTCCATCCTCTTGGATCTCTACCTCCTAAATTTCTGAGATTAGAGACACAGGTCATCACAATTGACACATACCTTATGTTTTAAAGTAGGGGCCTACCCTCATTGACATTTCTACAAGTCTAAATTAAGTTGTAAAACAGTTATCCTAATTGTTTTTTTCTATTTTCTCTTCTATGACAGTTCACCCAGTAATTACAACACATTTTTCTTACACACAAACTTGGCTTAAGTCAAGCCAGCTCAGCTACATCCCAGAGCACTTGATACTATTTTCAATTTAGTTCCAGATTTGGTAGGAAGAAGGTCAAGTACGGAGAAAAAGCCAGGAAGCTTTGTGCAGTGGGATTTGGAAACAGAACACTATTATTATGCTAATGAAAATTGGAAATCTATTTCTTCCTGTCATCTGTGCAAGGTGTTTTATTTCTCATAGGCAAATAGGCCTGAGAAGTGTGTTAGATGCCTGACCCACATTCATGTTGTGTTTTTATGGTGTCTTTGCTACCCACAGCTTTCTGCAGATGTAGCATCTTATTCAAAAGCTGTTACCCCACTTCTCTGCCCATTTCCAGGTACATCTGCCTGCCAAGCACCTTGCCCACAGGTGAGGTTGAGGTGGCTGCACAATGACGAAGTGATCCTCTTTCTTAGCCAATAAGTTGTCTCATATGTGTATATGTATTGTCCATCTTATCCACCATTTATTTATCTGTCTCTATCTATTATCCTTCTAGCTTTCATTTTGACACAGGGTCTTGCTAAATTACCCATGTTGGTCTCAAACTTGTCACCTTCCTGCCACAGTCTCCCAAGTATCTTGGATTATAGTATGCACCACCATGCCTAGTGTTAACATGTTTAAAACATAGTGTTAAACGTTACAACAGGCTACGGGAAGGAATGAATACTTACATACATTTCATCAACAGCATATGAAGTGAAATGGGTTTTGTATATGCCTTCTCTAGTCCTTACAATAATCATAATGTAGGAATTATTAGCACTTGACTTGCATGGAAACCAAGGCAAAGAGATTTATGTGTATATATCGCTATCTCTATCTCTCTATATAGCTTTTTGCAGTGCATACACTAGGCGATTGGTCCACAACTGAGCTATATACCCCAGCCAAAGTTCAGAGATTTGATTTGTGGGAGATGTGAAGCTGGTAAATGATGGTGTTTGGATTCATGTTCAGAAGACTTTGAAACCAAAGTCCTTGTCATTCTCTGATGGTGTGTATTTTGATGTAATTCCAAGCCAGTGTGTCTCAATACCTGAGTCTTTTCTCAGAGCAAGTTAGTCTCAATCTTGAGGATGGCCTCTTTGGAGAGATTCATGTTCAAGCAGCCAGTAGAAGTTCCCATGTTCTCATGTATCCCTGCCCCACTATAGTACAGCCTCTCCCTTTCACCATCCCCCACAAGAACGCTGCATGTGTTACAACTGATGAACCTACATGGACACCCAGAGCCCAGAGTTTACATCAGGATTCACATTTGGTGTGTACTCTGTTGGTCTGGATATGTGCCAACTACTGGGTATTCTACAGAGTAGCTTCACTGTCCTCAAAATCTTCTGCTCTGCCATGGACCTTTGGCAAATGCTGGTCTTTTATTTTTCCGATCTCCATGGTTTGCCTTTTTTCAGACTGTGATAGAGTTGGAATCAGAGCTGAATTCATGACATTAATTCAAGTTTCCTTCAAGAACATGGTTACTTTTCAAAAGGACTCAACATCTAATACTGGTAATCAATGGTCTGTGGTAAAAGCTAGGAGCGATATGCATTTACATAAAGAGTTGGTATCTCTGGCTTACCAGGTGGTCAGGGTTTATTCTGAGCGATCACCTTGCCCCATCCTTCTACCCATTTTCATGCCACCACAGTAATCACCAATGGTCTTGCTCAGGAGCCTGTGCCCACCTCCATGTGAACACACAGCTTTCATGCTTTCCATGTCATGCTTTAGCTGTGTATAGCTGAGTGTATCTTTGGGTTGTCACTGCTGGGGTCTTCATGTGGCACTTAACTGTCTGATTCTTACCATTCTTCTGGAAAGGAACCTAGAGTAAGTAGTCTGTAGAGGTGATGGCCCTTGAGTTTGGGGAAAGAAAGGACTAATTTGAGAAGCAGAGTCTGGGAGGCAGGTGAAATCTGAGCTGAATTCTGAACAAGACTACCATGTCTATAGACTGATGGTGGGGGGTGGATTAGCAATAGTGAGACTTTCTAAGGGAGGGAATAGCTCAAGTTAAGATCCAAGAAATTCAGGTGACCTAACAAGCATCAGAGCCAGATGTCTCATTGGTGAATGGTTCATATGAATTGGGTAGTGAATGTGTTGTATACATATTGTGTTTGTGTATGTAAGGGAGATAACTCTGCAAAGATCAGTAATTTCCTTTTAAGACATGTTTCAGTGTCTTCTTTATCCACAGAGTCCTTGAGGGACCCACTATCCCCCACAATCCTTGGAAAGCACAGTCTATGAACCTTCCTCTTTGACCTGGTTGATTAGACTAAGGACAACTAATGAAAGTAAAGGCACAAGTCCATTGGCTGTCTAGAGAACCAATCAGATGGCCTCTTTTGGAAACAATAACCAAGAAACACAGACCTTTCATAGTAGGCTGGCAATGTATGAACATTTACTTCGTGCTGACTGTTTCATATTGTTCTAAGATCTGTTGCCATGGTGACTTATGAGACAAAGTCTAATTTCATGGAGTTTATAGTAGACTGGGATACAATTTAGAGGCAATAGAGGAAACAGATCATTTGGTAGAGTATTATTAGGAGAGGGAGAGAGGTTATCAGATGGGGAGGGGTCAGGGAAGGTCCTTCCAACAAGGTTGCCTAGGCCAGTGGGCATGGGGCCAGGACCAACAAGTAGAAGAATAGCTGACAGAATAGGGCTAGCCTGTGAGGAAGCTAGAGAGGGGAGATTTAGGGAGCCACAGGTGATTCTGAGTTGATTTCTGGTTCCTGTGGTTTCCTGAGATATTTTCTCCCTTGAATTCTTTCATAACACCCCTTCTGCACATACCTTCTGTACTCTCTCTCTACCTCCCTCCCTTCCCTGTCTCCCTCCTTCCCTCCCCACCCCCCCTTTCTGGTACTGGAGATTGAACTCAAGGCCTAGCACTTGCTGGGCAAGCTCTTAGCCACTTGAGCTACACCCCCAGTTCTTGAGTGGGTCTTGAGCTTTGTATGCCAAAGGCTTAAAAGCAGAAATAATCTGAGGACGTTTCTGAGTGGCAGTCTGCAGCTTTGGACTTTTGTCTCAGAAAGGCTTTTGAGCAGTGTAGAGTGTCTTCATGCACTGATGTTAGTGAAAACACATCCATTTTTTGGAGGATGGAAAGCTACTGATTGTACTGAAGCCTGCATTCCTCTGCCAACTGCTGGAACTAGAAAAACAACCACCACCCTGACTGCCAGCAATCTGGCCAGCCACCACCTGCTCTCCATGCCTGTGTGGTGTATTTAACTCAGCTAGGCAGCTCCAACAGCAGCACCTGGGACACACGCACACACACACACACAAACCCAGCCTGAATTTCTCCAAACACTGCAGTAGGGCTTTTTAAACAGCATGATGTTCAGGAAATAGTCATTATCTCCACACGTCCTGCATTTGGGAGGGTGGATTATTGGGCAGGTTTCAGATGGCAGCTTTAGTGGGTTTCCAAGTCTTACCAGCTCTGTCTCCCATCCACGTGCAGGGGCTGCCAGCAGACTGATGGGGCTAGACTTTCCTCAACACACCAAATGAACTGTTTGCATCCACACACCACCAAAGAATAAAGCAAAACAACAACAACAAAAAACTAGGGAAACAATTGGGTGCACTCTAATGAGGGGAAGGGGATGAGATGGCTTGGTGCTATGCATTTTCCACACAAAACACTTGGGGAAATGTTAAGGGAAGAAATGATTTCAGAAGCAGATTAGCTCGCTTCACTTCCCCCAGGGGAAAAGAGAGGCTCTCAACTATCACTTGGTCCCTTCCCTCCCTTCATTTCCTCTTTCTTCCTCTGGCAGCAATGAAAGCTGATTATCCCTAGTAAAGTAACTGGTCTCATATGGGGTGGTCAATTGTGGACAACTAGGTGAGACTTCAAAGCTCCTCCTCATTCTACAAGTACATACAGTGCAGGCCTATTCTTCTGTGGCCCTTAAATTTTGCATGAGAGTCAAATCCTCAATCAAGTGAATTTTGTAGATCTGGCTAAGAAGCAAGTCAACCGAGCTATTTCCAGGTGAGGGTACTGTCGGGATAATGAGATAAATCAGAAATATGGTGCTTTTAAAGCTTTTTTCCACCTGCTATCATTGTCAAAAGCATCAAAATATGCATATTGTTTTTAGTCTTAACGAACCAGAAGCTCTCATGTAGGAACAGAAACAAATGCAGTGCCTACTTGGATGGCAGTGGCCAATTTTGCCTGAAAGTTTGATGATTCCAGCATGCACCCCTTCAGTCTGCTCCAACCCCAACCAATCCTAGCGAGCTACTAAACAGTGGCCTGAAGTTGGCATTTTGCACTCAGCTGGAATTCTGAAAGCCAGCAATGCTCCGCTTAGTCCTGCTTACTGAGAACAAATGGTTTATTGTATCATATAAATTTTAAATCCTGTCATGTTTCCTCAAATGTATCTGCTTTGGAAAATCTCGTACGTTCTAAATAAGAACACGCATTTCAGAAAAATGAGAATGTTTTGTTATTAGAAAGACAAAACCAAACACAATAAAAGTACACTGAAAAAGCTATGTAAGCAGCTTCTCTTGCATTGACTCTGAGAGGCTGGGTAGGAGTGAATCGTGCTTTGTCATTAGAAAGAGCGGGAAACCAGTGAAATGAGACAATTACAGATAAGTTCAACTAGTATGTGAATGATAGGTGTATGTCACTGTCTCTTACTCTGAACATGAAGGGAGAGGTATAAAAATATTACCAATAGAAATTAGTTGGTGCTTTCCACTCCCACAAGAAAGATGTTTAATCGTTATTTAAAGAATTGCACAAACCATCTAGAGTCCAGAGTATCCTTGTGCCCAAGACTAGCTTGATTAGGTAGACTATTAATGTATGTTGAGTGATGAAACCTATTGAAAATTGTACAAGGAGATACAGGCAGGATAAGAGAGAATGGCCTAAAGAGATGAACACAATCAAAATACATTGTGTACATGTACCACATTGAAAGCCCTCCAAATAATGAATTATGCCAATAAAAATAAAGGAGACATATTTTATTGCAAAAGGAAATATGAAATGTGTCATTTTTCTGATTATAGATTTGTACATGTTTGTTAAAAAACTTGGAAAGAAAAGATCTGATGAAATCTATAACACTACAAACTATTTCTGTATAAGTAAACACAGCTTTCCCTACTCCTGTTTACTTCTAAGAAGGATGGAGTTTAGTGGTTTGCTATGTTAATTGACAAAGTGTGAGACTGCAGATGCAAGAAAAACAAGGATGTTCACTCACATAAGCCAAGAGCAGTTGGAAAAGTAGCACAGATTCCCAAGTGAGGGTGCTGGGGTGGGAGGAAGAGGGAGGAAGAGGGAGACCGCTAAGAGTTAAAAAAAAATATTATCATGGAAAATCAATTTGATAACATCCTTATAGATAGTGCTAAATAAAGAAAAATCAAGTAGGATGAAAGGATGATGTGGTCCTGTTTTATTTGAGCTTGGTACTGACACTTTTGTTCATTAGCTAGCAGTCTACCAACTGAGCCACACCTCCAGCCCAAGGCCCTGATTTAGATGCAGTGGCTAGGAGCATCAATGCCATGGTGATGACTTCTGCATTGGGTTCATTAGAGCTCACTTGACCCTTGTTATAACAGCTTTCTGTTGCTATAGATGAAAGATGTACCTTGATTCCTGGTTCCAGATGTTTGTCCTTGATCTTTAGGCTTCATTGTAGAACACCATGGTGCAGGCTGTGTGAGTAGAGGAGGGAGAAAGACGAAGGAAGCGAGGGGGAGGGAGAGAAAGAGGCAAAGAAGGAGGAAGAAGAGGAGGAAGAGGAGAGAAGAGATGAGAGCTACTCCACTTTATAACAAAATCCCTCTTCCCAAATCCATTATGATTGAATCTATCAATGGGTTGATTAACTGATGTATGATTCAATCATCTCTTGAAGTCCCCAAGTCTGAACACTG
The DNA here is from genome assembly GCF_024711535.1 of Dipodomys merriami. Classification (NCBI taxonomy): domain Eukaryota; kingdom Metazoa; phylum Chordata; class Mammalia; order Rodentia; family Heteromyidae; genus Dipodomys; species Dipodomys merriami. Next base: position 33,693,105 of record NW_027206512.1, on the reverse strand, counting down.
GTGCATGGACTTCAACACATGGGCTGTGGTAGACATTTCAGATCCCAAACCATAATAGATTTTTTTAAAAAGGGATTTTGCAAGCAAGTTGTGTACTATACAAGCCTACAAGAAAGCATGTTAATTTAAAACCAGACACTCAACACTCTGCATTTTTCTCTTAAGCTTAGCATATGTTACTATCAGCTTTAAGTTGCAGTCATACATCATTTAACAGCAGGGATCTATTCTGAGAAATGTGTTGTTATGTGACTTTGTCACAGTGAAAACATCAAAGAAGCCCGGTGCTGGTGGCTCATGACTATAATCCTAGCTACTCAGGGGGCTGAAATCTGAGGATCATGGTTCAAAGCCAACTCAGACAGGAAAGTCTGTGAGACTCCCATCTCCAATTAACCACCAGAAAACTGAAGCGGCTTTGTGGCTCAAAGTGGTAGAGTGCTAGCCTTGAGTGAAAGAACTCAGGGACAGTGCCCAGGCACCGAGTTCCAGCCCCTCCCTCCCAACAACAATAACAAGAATCACATAGTGCACTTACACAAACCTACATGACACAGTCTACTATCTATAGTATATATAGACAGTTTATTATATAAACACTGCCTATATTATATAAGTATATGAAAGCCCGTTGCTTCTAAGCCCTCGTGAATGGAATGGCAGAATTAGATCAAGCACAGGAGAAAGAGATGCAATCAAGAACAGCAGTAAACCTGAGAGGTCTGAGGCGAAGGATGGACTTTATGAAGAAATATCAATACAATAATTTGAAGGTAGAATTTCTAAGCATCAAGACTCCTCCCACTTCTTTCATAAAGAATTCTAGGAAAAGGCCAATTGCTTTTCAGTGTTTTCTTTTAGATTTTATATTTGTCATTATACAAATCTGTGCTGAGACTGTGAAATAACCAACATTGTTTGAGTTGCAAAGACAATACTGGAAGTTCCCAAGTTCCATCTTTAGAATCTATTAGGTTGTAAAACACGGTGAAGACTGTACTGAACATGCACTGTCTTTTATTCCTCTGAGGAAAGCGAGAATGTCAGGAAACACATCGTGGTCTTTTCAAGCAGCAAAAGACTTTCTAGCCACTAGCTTCTGTTGCTAAAGGCTGTAAAGTTGTATGGACCATCTTCTCCTGTAGGCCTCTGCTAAGGGCCTCTGGCTGTCAGAACTTGTGACTTGAACTTCCAATGCAATCTCACAAGCCTTAAGATTTCCCATTCCTCCTGGAGAGATATTCCCTCTCACATGGAGACTTGTTGGCCAACCACTTTTAGTTTAAATGACTGTGTTTAAATGACTAGTTCCCAATAACACATATATTTCCCTCTGGAATTCTCTCTAGGCTCTTTTACAACAATTGAAAATTTTGGAGGAAAATTTGGGAGTATAAAACTTCACAGGCTTAAAAAACATGAAAGGCTAATGTAAGAGTAGGCCTTTGGTCCTTTTCTTAAAAAAGTTTTTACAATTTAATGAATAGTTGTCTTGATGATTTCAAATAAGTAAGGCTGTTTAGTAGTATTCAGAAACATCACAGTAATGGTGGTTTTCCTGCCTAGCTTGTAGTCTTTAGTAAGGATAAAGCTGGGTATGGTGGTGCACATCTATAATTCAAGCTTCTGAGAAGGTGGAGATTGTAGTTTATGCCTAAGTCAGCTACAAAGATCTTATTTAAAAAACAAACTGAAAACTAAACCAAAAAGGACCAGTGTGTGTGTGTGTGTGTGTGTGTGTGTGTGTGTGTGTGTGTGTGTGTGTGTGTGTGTGTGTGTGTGTGTGTGTGCCTCAAGTAATAGAGCAATTGTCTAGCAATTAAGAGGCCCTGCGTCCTCCCCCCCCAAAAAAGATTATAAATAATTACTTGCATAGCAAACCAAAAAGACTGAATTCATGCATTCATCATTGTCAGGTTTATTGGTAACGTGGGAATTTCCCCTCGAAATAGTCTTGTGTCATAAGACCCAACTCTTTCACATACATCTCAATGGTGGAATCTTTTGTAATCACATTGCATCTATAGTGCAGGCAAAAAGGTGGCTTTTAGGATTTGAGACCTGGCCTAGTTTATATAGAGGGCTAAGCATTATCTCTAGCCATGCACAGGCTGTGTGAACCGATGACCTGCCTAGAGTAGAGGAGGGGTGAAGAGCAAGGACAAGGTCTTAGGAAGGAAGGAAGTACAGAAAAACTACTCAGTGTGGGCTTGAGGCTCAGGGGAGAAAACCAACCTGGGTGAGTAGAGAAGTCAGACCCGGGGCCAGGCAGTGGTGGCTCACGCTTGTAATCCTAGCTACTCAGGAGGCTGAGATCTGATCTGCAAGACTGGGCAAGAAAGTCAGTGAGATTCTTATTTCCACTAAACTACCAAAAAAAACAGGAAGAGGAGCTCTGGTTCAAGTGGTAGAGCACTAGCCTTGAGCAAAAGAAGATCAGAGACAGTGCCTAGGCCCTGAGTTCAAATTCCAGGACTGGTTTGCAGGTGTGTACATATGTGTACTTGTGCACACACACAGAAATCATACCCAGGGAGATGCTTGAGAATAGAGGTGATATAATCCCACTTGACATTTCTGGAACCAGTCCCTCCAGCCTTTTCAGTCCTGTGACTTACAGCACTAGTTTGCACTAGGAACCTGAGCATTTAGACACATCGGAGGCAGAGAAGCTTGAAGAGAAGAAACATTCAATAGAAGAAACATTCAACATAATCGAGTGCCATTAAGAGACTTGTCATGCTTTATGTAGTTGGCAAGACAAATTGGTTAACTTCGCCTTCTTCATCTTCGTCTTCTTTCTTTCTTTATTTTTTTTAAGTAAAAGGATTGCTGTTAGAACAGAACAAAAAAATTCCTCTTGCACATCCCAGGGCTGTATCACTGTCATCAGCGGTGGCTTTTTCTTTCTTTTTTTAAAAAATTTTTTTTAAAAAATTGATTTATTTTTTATTGTGAAAATACTGTACAGAGGGGTTACAATTACATGGGCAAGATAATGAGTACATTTCTTATCAAGCATTGTAGCCTCCTCCTTTGTTTCCCCTTCCCATCCCTTCCCCTCCTCCACCCACCCAATCCTCCCCACCCCTCCACCACCAAAGTTGTAAAGTTCATTTTCGACATAACAACTTGTACTTCTCATTGTTGCAACAGGTCCACCTGTATAGCTGTGGCTTTTTCTAACTAGTGAGTCAACTATCTTCCTTCTTCTGACTTTCCATCTTTCTACTCTCCCAGAGTTAGCAGTCATTTTCCTTAGAAGAGTAGATTCCCCCCTCCTCCCCCCCCAACTAATATTTAGCCCACAAGGAGAATCCTGGCTGCTTTATCATTTCTTCTCAAGAAGATCCACTGACAAATTCTACTCTAAACCAGTCCCACTGTTGCCTGTGATACCCACATTCACTACAGTTCTTCTCTGGCTTGTTTTATATAACCGTTATATATAGGAAAGGGTAATCTCACCTACTTTATGCCTACTAACAGAAACAGTTTCACTCTTGTTTCAGAATAGCCAAACCTGACATTTTCAAAAGCCCCTTTTATCATAGGACCCACTGGCCTTATTTCCCCAACCTCTCTCTTCTCAGTCCCTGAGTGTATAGGTCTCATCATCCATTGTGTCTTTAGCTCCATCTCACGGTAAACAGTATACCTTTTCTTTTTCTGAGAAAACACCTCTACTTTCTTTTGGTCTTATTCCCTCTGTTTTATGCTGTATCTTCTATGTCTTTAATTCTCTCTCTCTCTCTCTCTCTCTCTCTCTCTCTCTCTCTCTCTCTCTCTCTCTCTCTCTCTCTCTCTCTCTCTTTCCTATATACACTTTACAGCTCTTTCTATATCTCTGTGTATATCTTTATATATACCTTTCTCTCTCTGTCTCTGTCCATCCGTCTGTCTTGTCTGTCTGTCTGTCTGTCTGTCTGTCTGTCTGTCTGTCTGTCTGTCTGTCTGTCTGTCTCTCTCTCTGGAATTTAGGACCTTCATAGGCACTTTTTTTTTTTTACTGATTGTCCCCTCAGCTCACTTCCACATCCTGAGATATTTTAGAATATTATTTTTTTCTACCTCAGTTGCGTCCAATTGCAAGTGTTCTCTTTTCCTCTCATTTCGCATCTAAATGTGTATCAGTCTCTCCCAAATAGAAGGGCATCTGCACCCCCATCCCATATAGAAAGACGATATTGCTTCAGTGATTACACTTTATATCCTTTAAACACCTTATCCTAAGGGCCACGCCTGCAGTGGATGCTCAGAATGTGTCCCCTCCCCCCTCTCCCTCCACCCCTGCTTCTTGCCCCCTGCCCTAGATTTGCTTCTCAGCCTTCCATCTGAGGTAGAAATGTAGTGGGAAGGTCCAGGCTGGTTTTTAGAATCAGCCATATCTACATGGATTTTTCTATATAGATTTTATAAGTGCCATTTGGAGATCCCAATTTGATTGGACTTCACTGAAATAAATCTTTTAATAGACACATTTTAGGTATTATAACAGGCTGCTGGGGAAAGTATTTTGATTTAGGAGAAACCAGTGTTCTCTTGAGAAGCTGATATCTCTGCTATCTTAGTTGCTAGGGACCGAGAATACCTCGAGGCTGATGCTCTGACAGTTCTGATGCCCGTTAGCCAACCATACCGACCTCCTGTCTTCCAGAGGATTTGGAATTTTCTGGTAGCCAGATTAGCTAGAGATTGCTTAATGGTTCTCAGCACCAGAAGAAACCCAGAGAACAATTACGGCTGCATTTGAGGAGGTAGGCTATTGGTCCAGTTTGGAGAGAGATGAAGACACCTTGTGTGCGTGCTGTTTTCAATTTGGTGTCATTGGCAGCTGGCAGAAAGAGAATATAGCTTGGGGAGGTCACACCATCAAAGACTGAAGCAGTTAAGTGGTGTCCGGGTCTGGGAATCTGAGATAATTTCTGAAGAATTCCGTTCTGCAGAAGATTAAAGGATAGGGAGGGGGCCTTCATCTTAGTCAAATGTGGGCAATCAATCTGCCCTTTGGGTGTCATAAACTGAGACTTTAGACATGAAGATCAAATAATCTAGGATGGAAAATTGGCTGGAGAAGGTCCAGCCTGGTGTGCATGGAGACATTCCTCCTGCCTTGTCTTGTCTCTGGCTACAAATCACCCGGCAAGGATTAGGTAACAGCAACTGCAATTCACACACATTTGAAGGATGATGACTTCAGCATTATCCATGGTGAAATTCACAGCCAACAATCAATATGTATTTTCAGGCAAAGGACCATTATTCATTTCTGTTATCGGACAATCTCAGGCAGAAATCATAGCCTTTGTGACTTAAATGCATAGCATTTTCAACTGCTCTATTACTGTGGCTGAGGATAGGGCTTTGCTCTGACTGGCATTGTGCTACTGGAATTTTCTCAACTGCCTTTTGCTTTGGGGTATCCAGAACAAGTGTGAGTTTTGAGGGGAAGGGACAAGGAGGAGATGGAAAAAAATGTCTGCAGAGAAAGGCAATTTCTGTTAGCTTGAAGCAGTTTAATTTGTTATCGTTGACACTGAGTGCAGCGTTAATTTAACATTTGCACCAGGGTTATTGACTTTACAATGAAAAACCAGACAGCAGCTATTGTGTAACAATGACCAGCATAATCAGAATCTCAGACCCAGCATGATATAGAGGATGGATGTCTGCCAGAAGACAAAGGATCTTTTCTTGGCTCTTTGAAGAATTAGTTGGGACACACTAGCCCGATCACTTTATCTCTGTGGGTTTTCGTTTTTACATCTGAAAGGAAAGACACATAGAACATTGACCTAATGTCCCTTCTATGTCTAAAGTCTTTGACTCTCTGAACTTGTATTTACTTTTCTTTTCTTCTTCTTCTTCTTCTTCTTTTTTTTTGGTTGGTCATGCTGCTTGAACTCTGGGCCTGAACACTGTCCCTCAGCTCTTCAGCTCAATGCCAGAGCATTACCACTTGAACCACTGCGTCAATTCCAGTTTTCTGAGTGGTTTATTTGAGATAAAAGTCTCACGGACTTTCCTGCTCCGGCTGTCTTTGAACCACAATCCTCAGATCTCAGCCTCCTGAGTAGCGAGGATTACAGGCATGAGCCACTGGCGCCTGGATGTTTTACTTTTCACTAGGAGGCAGGTTTCTAAAAAACAGACACGAATATGTGTTCAATGATTTACTGAAGTCAGTTGCTACCTGGTTTTTAGCTTCAGAACCACCTATTAAGTTGGGAACATGAAGGGTACATTGAAGTGAAGTAAATCAGTTGAGCGCTGGTGGCTCACTCCTGTAATCTTACCTACTCAGGAGGCTGAAATGTGAGGACTGAGTTTTGAAGCCAATCTGGGCAAACCAATTCCATGAGAACTCCAGTTAAGCAGCATGCATGTACCTCCTCATACCCCCAACCTCTCCCTGAACCAGTCTCCTGAGGGCTGCTCAGTTAATGGTAATACCAATCACCAATGTTTGTATAGTTCTCTATAGTGTGTGTCGCACGGAACCGGCTGCACCAGACCTTGGCAGATGCAGGACTCACCAGGGGAAGTTTGTCCCTCTTTCTGGAATGGAGTCATGGGACAGTGTGAATCCAGTGAAGGTGGAGGGAGTAATGGGTGGACAGATTCTTTTCTGTGGTCCTGGGAGCTTAGGCTTAACACCATCTTCAGAGATAGTCTACAGAAGAGCTGGCATTAAAGCATGAGGTAGTGGAACTTAACGCTTCGCATGGCTGGTCTGGACTATAGTTGCATAAGACCGAAGTGTTTTTGAGATGATTGATTTAGAGTTGGAGAAGGAAGACAGTGCCTTTAAAGGGAAGAACAGATGTATTAAAGAACAAAAGCATCTTAATGGTTTTGTTAAGGTTGCCATGGAAATGACTAACGTGAATCTTCTTTTAAATTCCTCGAAGTTAGCAATTTGTAGGGGCAAAGGGAAGTTTGGAGAAGAGGGACATATGGGGAGAGAGGGGGGGTGGGAAGGGGGAGAGAGAGGGGGAAAGAGAGGAGAGGAGAGGAGGGTAGTTTAAGGATGGAACAAGAAAAAACTCTGGGTCTTTAATGTGGAAGAGACCTGTGAGGTCACTCAGTTTAGTGGTTATCACATTTGAGTGCAGCATCTAGAAATGGATTTTTTTCTGGTTTGTATTTCAGAGGCTGATTTAGGCCTGGGTAGGGCCACATTTTCCCATGTTTGATAAAGTGATCCTGATGCTCATATTGCTAGTAGGAGCCACAGCTTGAGAAGCACCAGTCTAGGCAACCTCCCATCTCCTCAGTGCATGCCCAGGGAAGTTGAAACATGGAGGGAGCAGGCCTGGCTCATGGTAGTTCTGAGAGGAAGCTGCCTATGGGGCCAAGCTGTCTGGTCTTATTTTTGTGGTAGGAGGGATGGAACTCAGCACTCCACACCAGGCAGGTGCTCTACCACTTGAGCCATGCCTCCCCAACCCCAACTTCGTGCATAGGGATTCAGAAAAGAAGCGAAACTCAAAAAAGTAGTGAGAGTCTAGGACATAAATACAATTTTTACAAAGGGCATCAAGGGATAGTATATTGTGGGAAAGTGACTAGGAAATAGATGGGGAACTGGTGGAAGATAAGAATTAAGTAAGATGGAGCTAGTGTGGTAGCACATGCCTGCAATCCCAATTACTTTGTGGGCAAGGTTAACTGGATGCTGTCTGAAAAACCAACTGAAAGCATAAAGGAAGGGCTGGGGATTGGCTTAATGGCTTGTAGGCTTGCCTAGAAAGTGAGAGTCCTAGGTTCAATTCCCGATACTGGAGAAACAATACAAAATTGAGTTTAGCAAGTCTGTTTATGCAATTCTGTCTTGGTATCAACTCTCCTGTGAAAAAAAGTGCTTTTGGCTTCCTATGATGCAAGTGGGGTGGGAGCTGTCACAATGGGAAATTTATGCCCAGCTTTTTAGGCAGAGATCTGGGGTGCCAGATCACCTCCTGCTTCTGTTGATTCGCAGCTGTGTCTAGTTGCAAATGATCGTCATGAGAAAGTAGCATAGGTTGAGGTGGAAGATTCCATATCATTTCATCAGTGAGGGTTCTGACTTGCAAATGTCTGGCCTGGTGGAACACAAATGTGTTTGCAGGTGAGTCAAGGTGATGTCTAAGCTGCCAAGGAACAGTGCACTTACATTACGCAGTCATCAAAGGGCCTTGTGAAATTGCATTTCAAATGATTGTAGTTATTCTTATTAAGAAACTTACCTTAATCATGCATTATAGAGTCTAGTACTTAATGATGCTGCTTAATGAAAAATTCTATTTTGGCGTTTAGAAAATACCTGCGTTCACCATGACTGTGTATCAGAACAGCTATTTTTATCACTACTCAATTACTAAAGGTCCATTATCTACTTTATCCCCATTACAGGGCAACCTAACAAGAAAGAAATAAACAGCTTTTGGGGGTGTTGGACTTGCAATCACAAGTCTATAAAATGTTGCAATCCTTCTGCTTTGTAAACTATCCTCTCAACCTGGAATCAGGGGCTTGCAATATACCTCACCCACTTCCTTCACCCCCATACACATTGTCACCTCCAAGGAACTGGTCATCAGATCTCTTCCCTCAGTGACAAGAAGGATCTGAAGCAGGTCGGGCAGAAGATGGTAGAAAAAACTAGGACAGGTCTGGTACCCACTGATTCTCCCTGTATTTCATTATTTCATACATCAACTCTTCTTTCTGACTTTGCAAAACAAGGAATTGTAGTTGCAGGTGGCCAAGTGGGAAGGATAGTTTTTTTTTTTTTTTTTTTGGTCAGTTGTGGGGCTTGAACTCTGGGCCTGGGCGCTGTCCCTCAGCTCTTCAGCTCAAGGCTAGCGCTCTACCACTTGAGCCACAGCACCACTTCCAGCTTTTTTCTGCTTATGTGGTGCTGAAGAATCGAACCCAAGGCCTTATGCATGTGAAGTAAGCACTGTACCACCGAGCCAACTTCCCAGTCCCAGAAGGATAGTTTTGATGCTGGGATGTCTTTCAAGAAACCCTGAAATCTCATCAGAAGGTGCCTCTGCTATTTCCTTCCATCTCTGCTGTTCTTCTAAAGGGACTCCAGACTTTCTGGTCCTCTTAGGTTACCAGCAGTGCATTGGGAAGGTCTAAGTTAGGATGCAACAGAAAAGTAGGATGCTAGGCTTCAGAGGTTAGCCCAGGTCCGTGGCCCTCTAACACAAGACCTCATTATGAAAGCTCTTAGAGCATGTAAATGGGACAACTTGCTTTTGTTTGAACATTTGTTTCTCAGAATTCATGTGATGGAAATCCAATCCCCAAAGGCAGATGTTAATGGTATTTGGAGGTGGGAATTTGGGAGGGGATGGAGTCAGGAGGACTCTGCTTTCTTGAGTGAATTCATGGATTAATGGATTAAAACACTCTCACACAGTTGCTGGGTCTCAGCATTTGGTACCTTGAATGAACTCAGGATACTACACAGTCCCTACAGGCAAAAAGCCCATTAGCTACTGAGGTCGCCTCACCTTGGACTGCAGAGCCTCCAGAACCAGAAGAAATGAATTTCTTCATAAACTGTACAAGGCCAAGTATTTTTGTTGGAGAAGTGAAAATTGGATTGAGACGGGGCTAATGAAATCTGTTTCTACCTTTATTGTTCTCTATGTCCATGGCTCTTCTTAAATCTCAATATCACATCATAAGGCAGATTAGGAAGAGGAATACGTTAAAGTGTCCGGCATATCCAATGTAGAGCACCAAGGTTTGAGTTTTTCTGAAAAGAATACTGAGATGGCGTTTGGGGTACCAGTATGGAACGTGTATCAGGAGCCAGGTCCTGTGAGCAGGAAGGGATGAGAAGAGCCCTTTGCAAGGCTGCAGAGCCTCCTCCTACTCTAGGAGCCCTGCAGCGAATGTTGCCCATCTGAGTCTTCTCATGAAGGGCCCAAATGGCTAGCTTAGCTTGTTTATCCTTGCCTCTCCATCACCAGATGTGGCTGCCTTGGGAAGGTCCAGCTGGGAGCAGCTGCTACAGCAGAGGCTGACCCTGAGCTGGCATCTGGAGGTCTACTGGTTTCTCTGCAGCTGGGCAGTGAGCCTATCATGAAGGATGCTCTGGGTGACTCTTCATGTCTATGGCTCTGCTTGCGATAAGAATGGTGCCTCCTGGCTACCAGAACCCTCCCTTTAAAAATCCCTTCTCTGCCTTCTCTCCATTCTCCATGTGGCTTCTTTTCTTGCCATACCCAGCACTCTTCTGAGCCTGTGACCACCCAGCATGGCCCTTAGAGTTGGTGGTGCATGCTTCAACTGCTGTCCCCAAAGTCCCATTTCAGCAGAAAGCATTGTTCACATTTTTTAATAGCAAGCAGATAATTTATAAGTTACCCAGAACGCCTCTGACTTTGGTAGAGAGACGAAAACATCCAGGCTTCATGCTGCAGAATGAAACAACACAGATGCGGGCGACTGCACCGTCAGCCCTTGCCTGCCAGCTGCTTCAACAATAGGAGAGAAAGCACTGGATGCATCTCTAACATATTTCCAAGAATGCGATGGGTGGCCCAAAAAAAGCCATTTGGGCTTGTTTCTCCTTGCTTTGCTGCCTTTCTGCAATAGTGGCTGAGTGGGACATGGATTAAGTAGCATTAGGGAGAGGGGCAGCAGCAGTGGCACCAGGCAACAAATGTGCAAATTACAGAGTAGGAGGATGAGGGAAATTTCTAAATGTCCATGACATCCTGAAGCTGCTATTAAGACAATATGAGGGCTAGGGATGTAGCTTGGTGAGGAAGTGCTTGTATCTCATGCATGAGGCCTTGGGTCTTCATCCCAGCACCACAAATAAAGAGAGAAAACTAGAAGGTGAGCAGCTGTTGGGAAACTAGACCAGGGGAAGAGGGCCAGAAGACACTCTGTGGGCCCCTAATACATTTGTGATTGTCTCTGTAGTCCAACCTATCCTGGCATTAGTCCATGGAGATGCAGAGTCAATGGGTATGTTAGTCCACATCAACCTGACCTCAGGGTTTGTGGGAAGATGGCAGATAAAAATGATAGCATGCAGCTCATTTGGCCACGCCATAGAGTACCATGGATTCTGTGGGTTGGCAGTTTGTTTGCTCTTGTGAAGTCTTTTGTGTTGTGCATGTCAGGGGTTCCTGCCAGATAGAAACTGGGAATTCCTTTGGACAGTGGCCTCTTGTGGACTCACTCTTCTCATGGTGCCCAAGAAATCCTAGGGAAGTAGGAGCTTCCTTTCAGACCCTACGTTAAGCTTCAGCCATTCTGCAGAAAAGGCCAATAGCAGGACAACAATGTGAGTTCTGCCTGGAACCCTGGATGCTTGGTGTGGGGAATGGGTGGTACAGGGCTTTAGTGTGCACAGAGGTTTCTCCTGACATTGCCCTGTGAGGGGAGACTGAGTGACTCCCCTCAGGTCTTGCCAAGTATCAAAGTAGAGCAGAGTCTGAGTTCTGGCTTCACCTGGCTCTATAGGCTTCAGTATGTGGTACCTAATAGCTCTGCTTTTTCTCAAATTGGAGAAGACATAGGGATAGTCACTGAATCCTATGGAACCTTAAGTCCCACTCCTTGGATGGCCTTTTCTGGGGATGCCACCGGCCCCTGAGGGAAGGTGGCGTGGACCACGACGTTGTCCTGTCTCCCCGCTTGTGTGGGCCACAAGCTACATGTGGCTATTGAATACTTTGGGGTGTGGCTCGTCCCAGGAATGTGCTGTAGGCTTAGTATGAAAAAGAGACAGATGTCTCGCTAATAATTTTTGTATTGACCGTGATGAAATAGTATTATGGATATATTGGGTAACGTAATTATATTTCACATAATAATTTATACTTACGATCCCATAATACATAATTAAAATGAATTTCACTCGCCGCTTCTTACTTTTTAAACTGTGATGACAGAAAACTTAAAAAAAATCCACACAGTTCACATGCTATCTTGATTCATTTGTGCTCCCTCGCCTCATACTTTTCCTCTACTTTTAGCTGCTGTTTCTTTGTTTTACATCATTGTTCCTGATGGTGAGTTGGGAGGTCATCTGCTCTGGACCTTGAAATTGAAGAGGTGGTTCATAGCATCAGTGCCATTTCACACTCAGGTGAGCGTGGACATAACTGGATGCTCACAGGGACTGGGTCGTTTATGGTCAATGGAGAAAGCTCCTAGGGGTCATACCTCATTCCTTCATCAAATATTTGTGAAATCTTTTCTTTATGCGAGGCTATTATATCAGATTTTGGGTCTATGTCAGGGAAGAAGAAAGAAATCATTAGTGGCCTTGGATGGCATCTAGCTAGGCATGGACATTGGACATTGTGATGGTTGATCTTTTTTTTTTTTTGTCAGTTGTGGGGCTTGAACTCTGGGCTTGGGTGCTGTCTGTCAGCTCTTCAGCTTAAGGCTAGTGCTCTACTGCTTGAGCCTCAGCGCCACTTCTAGTTTTCTAGTGGTTTATTGGAGATAAGAGTTTCATGGCCTTTCTTGCCTGGGCTGGATTTGAATCATAATCCTCAGATCTCAGCCTCCTGAGTAGCTAGGATTACAGGTGTGGGCCATCGGTGCCTAGCTTGTAATGGTTGATCTTATGTTAACAACTTGATTGGGTTATGGGCAGCCCAGGGATTTGCTTACACATGATTTTTTTTTTTTTTTTTTTAAATTGTATTTTATTTTATTTGAGAACATACTGTACAGAGGGGCTACAATTACATGGGCAGAATAATGCATACATTTCTTACCAAGCATTGCAGCCTCCTCCTTTGTTTACCCTTCACTTCCCTTCCCTGCCTCCCCCCTCCCCCCACCCAATTTTACCCCCCTCCCCCCACCCAATTATACCCCCCTCCCCCCCCCACACCGAAATTGTAAAGCTGGTTTTGACATGACATTTTGTACTTCTCATTGTTGCAACAGGTCCACCTGAATCCTTAAACGATTTGTTTGTCCCCATCTCCTCCACATGATATACTGATATCAAATATAGTGAAAGCGGGGGTTACACTGTGGGGGAGGGACATACAAAGCAATAAAGGAATAATCTTATAAATGCATTAGAAATACATGCATGAAAGAAACGAAAACATTAAAATACATATTTAAGGGTTCATTTTCCTAACATCACATTATCTGGCCTTTTCCGCTTGACTCATACCTATACTAGATATTGCAAATAAGGGAAACCATGGGACCTATGCTTCTTTGGGCCTGGCTTACTTCACTTAATATAATTTTTTCCAAACCTTTCCATTTCCTAACAAATGGGGAAATGTCATTCTTTCTGATGGAGGCATAGAATTCCATTGTGTATATATACCACATTTTCTTGATCCATTCATCTACTGAGGGGCATCTGGGTTGGTTCCATATCTTAGCTATGGTAAATAATGCTGCAATAAACATAGTTGTGCTGGTAGCTTTAGTGTGGTCTTGTTGCTTACACATGATTTTAAGCATACTCATGTTGGTGGTTTTGCATGGGATTAAAATTTGAATGGATAGGTTTGCCAAATCAGATTGCCCTTCCTGATCTGTGTGGCCTTAATCAGACTGAACAAGGCCTGAAGCCAACCAAAGGATGAAATAAGAGAGAATTTCAGAGGCCTGACTCCTAGAACTACAGCAATTCCCGGAGGCAAGTCCTTATAATAAAATCTCTCTCATATATTGAGTACAAGTTTTTGTGTGGGTGTGTTCTTTTATTTCTCTTGGATATCTGACTAGGATTAGAATTCCTGGGTCATATAGAGATTCTGTGTTTAACTTTTGACTGATGGACAAAGCACTGCACTATTTTACATTTTTTTATAAGCAGTATATGAAAATTCAAGTGTTTCCATATCTATACCAAAACTTGTTATCTGACTTTTATTGTAACCATCCTAGTGTGTGGGAGGTTTTGAAACACATTTCCTTGGTAGCCAATGCTATGAATCATCTTCTATGTGTTCATTGAACATTTGTTTATTCCCTTTGGAGAATAAAGACAATCTTTAAACCTGGTTTCCTTATATTATTGATTTGTATGAATTATATATCTGGATGTGGGTTCCTTATCAGACTTGATCTGTAAGTATTGGGTCCTCTCTGGGCAGTGTCTTTTATTTGTGTCCTTTTTTTTTTTGTCGTGGGGCTTGAACTCTGGGCTTACTTGTGTCCTTTGAAGATGGTGTATTTCTAATTTTGATGGAGTTTAATTTACGTATACATGTTCTCATTTGTTATTGATGCTTTTGATGTCATAGCTAAGAGGTCATCAAGAGTATGCCTATGTTTTCTTCTAGCAGTTCTATAGCTTTGCTTCCACTGAGGCTTGTACTCTGTGCTGAGTGTTTGTATGTAGTGTGGGTAAAAGTTCAATTTTATTCTTTCATGTGTGGACATTCAGTTTTCCAAGCACAATTACTGAAATGACTACGTTTCTCCTCTAACTCTCTGTCACCCTGCTCAGAAGTCAACCAACCATATTGTGAGGACCTATTTCTCATACACCATTTCATTTCATTTCTCTGTGGGTCTTAATATGCCCCAACCTCACTGCTGTGATCACTACAGCTTTTTAGCATGTTTTTAAAATCAGGAGATGTGGAGTTTCCATTTTTCTCCTTTTTTTCAGTATGCCATGTTTTGGCACTCTAGGCACGTTTTGCCACCAAAGCCAAAATTCCAGGAGAAATAATGATCTAAGCAATTTAGAGACAACTAGCTTTCTTTCTGTTTCCCTTTTAAAAAATTTCTGTGTGGACATTTAGACTTCCCTAGGGGCTTTTCTTCCATCTCTATCTGAAGCTTCTCTCTGGGGGAGATGTAAACTTTTTCTTACTTAGGTATAAAATGACTAAAATAGCTGGAAGTTATTACCATCCTCAGGAGAGTTTCCCTTTAAAAAGGGAAATTGCCTTAAACCTGAGGAATGTTTCTCCGCAGTGTTTTCCCTAAACTTTCCAGGCAGGGCTGTGGGTTACAGAGGCTTAGAGGTCCTCAGATTGCCTTGGTGTTTTGTGGATGGATTCCCCTGCTTTTCCAGCCAGCAGCTGCCCTTGTTCAACACTTATTGATTCCCCTCTCCCAACGGTGAGCTTTTTCACACACAGGCTTTGTGACCTAGGACAAATTAACCTCCACAAACCTCAATTTTCTCTTATGGACAACAAGGGCCCCTTCGTCCCTTCTTCCCCTCTTTCTTTCTGATAGAGTCTCACTGGTGTGCAAGCTGGCCTGCCTCAGCCCCTCCAGTGCTAGGATTGCAGATATGTACCACCCTGCGTGGCAGACGTGAGCTTCTCATTCAAATCATGAAAACTAGGTTTGATTGGAAACAGTATCCGAAAACTATGTTTGAGACACTGCGATTCTCCCCCTAAGCTACACCTCCCCCCAGGAAGGGGGTCACTATAGCTTGCTGTGCCACTAGTTGGAGCAAGATTACTGGATCACAGCTAGTGATCTACCTACATTTGGACTTTCTAAGTTCTTTCCAACGCCCAGCCTACCTGGACCCTCCAAAGCTGCCGGGAAAGGGCAACTTCACACATACAGATGAAGAAACGGAATCCAAACAACGTACACCCTCTTGTCACGAACTTTAGCAATCTAAAAAACTGAACTTGAATTCCCAGACTGCAGCTCACACCATTCCAGACCATAGATCTGTCGGCTCTAATAAGCCCGAAAACCCACCGCTAATGCAGGTCCGGGAGCATCCTTCAGTCAGCAGCCAAGGCCCCCAGGCTCCCGCCTGGCAGTGCATTCCCCAGTTCGGACGGTAGATGGCAGCATTGCGCAGCCAATGCAGGTCCAGGCAGCCAGCTCCCAACTTTTCCTTTTCCTCCTTCTTCCCCGAGGTCAGCTGCGAGCCCAGGCTCCAGCGGCTCCCAGGTGCCCGCGGTGTCGCACCAACTACAGATGGCCTGTGCTTGGCAGGTCCCAACAGGTGGGAATCCGCAGCATGGGACTGACCCAGGCTTGGGTGATTTTGTAGCTTGGGGCATCACCGTTGCTTTGCATAAATTGGTCTCGTTCAGTTAATTAAAAAAAAAAGAAACTGTGGCCCTCAACCAGGAGACATACAAGAAGGGAGAAACGCTGGGAGACTGCTGGGAGGCGAACGTTAGCTTTAGAGACCCCAGTTTTCGCGTCTGCTGCTCTGGCTCGGGTTTTCCCGAGGCTCCGCGTGCAGGTGTGATGCCGACCATCACCGGTAGAGGTCACCATTGTCACGCGCTGCGCGGAGCCCGACCTGGGAAGACAGCGGACTGGTCCAGCGGGGTCCTTGTTTGTCCTACATGCGACCTTGGACCCCTAAGCTGCTCATGGTGGGATATTTCCTCCTCCCCATGTGGTGGGATCCTTCCTGGAGCTCCTGACCCTATTTCCTCAGAAATCGCATGCTGCCCATCCTCCTTTCTCTGTCTCCGGTTTTCCATCTCTGAAAAGACGGTTCATTCACATCCGTTTTAAAGCATCTCGAGGGGCAATACCTTCTGTGGCCCTAAGTTCCCCTCTGCCTTCCTTCCGGATCAGGACCCCTGTCACTAGCGCTCCACCACTTCCCAACTCCTCCGCGGTGTCCTGGGGCTCTTGAAGCCTGTCCTCTTATTTGATCTTTCTAGACGAGGCATTTTTCTCTCTTCTTTCAGATTCTGCCCACCTTGAGTAGTTCTCATTGTGAAACCCTTAGCCTTCTTGCTGTTCCTTTCTGTTTTTAGTTTTCTCCCTTTGCCAGTCCTTAAATGTCTCTGTTCCTTCTCGCCCTTCTCACTCCCCACACCTTCCCTGGTAAACCTGATTATGTCCTTGGAGAGACCAGCCACCACCACCCTCAACACTACCACCGACATTTATTTGTCTCCGGTTACGGGGACAATCACATCTCAATCTCCAGTCTATGTTTCTCCTTTGAGCTACAGACCCATTTTGTCAGGGTAATGGGGGCTGCTCTGAAGTAACATTTAGCAGCTGAAAGTGTCAGGATGGTAGGGGTATTTGTCATCTATCTACCAATCTGTTCACTATTCCATCCATCCATCCACCCACCAATCCATCTCTTCACGCATCTATCAATCCATCCATGCATTCCTGTACCAATCTTTCCACACATCCATCTACCATTCCTTTATCTACCCGTTTACCCATTGTCCATCCATCCATTTGGCAAATATTCATTGAATAGATCACTGTTGGTCAGGTATAATTAGCAGGTGCTGGGAAAACTTGGGGCCCCGTTGTCATGGCAACAGTGTGATTAATGGCCATTTTATGACCCAGTCCGTACATTTCCCACTTAGAGGCGAAAGAGTGCAGTTTGCTGAAAATGTATAACAAAGAACTCGCCCTAGTTTTGTTAGGCATTATAGCTGCAATGTAAAGTTCAAGTTTACCAGGCAAGGGGCTCAGGCTTCAGGAGAGGGACTAGAATATGCAAAGGCCCTGGGTGATTGAAACACTGGAAGACAGTGGGCAGATATCAAAAAGCGAGTGAGATGAACTGCTGAGAGAACCAACGACCAAGTAACAGGTCATGTCCTATCTGGTCAGGATTTAAGGTATTGGTTTGAGGAGTCCATGTCTGTGAGATTTGAATGACACAGCCTGGGGTAGAGGGAAATTTGAGCTTGGAATTAGGATCCCCAGACCCTACATAGATCTACATTTAGTGATGGTGTTGGGAGACAAGAAAGGGTAATGTGGAGGGGGGCGCTAAAGACCACCAAAGTACAGCATGTTCATATGCAGAAATGTCAGGATGAAACTCACTCACATACACAAAATGCAACAGCGTCAAACAAATGGGAAGTTATTAATTGAGATGAAGCATGGAATTGGCATTCAGGGTGTCACAGGTAAGGATGTTTGTCACTACTTGTTTATAGAAGTGAAAGATGATCTATCTAGCTACAGGAAAGCAAGTAAACATTCCACATGTACACAATTGAGAAGATTAACACTGGAGTCACCACATCTGGTTCCAAATGCTAGCTTGTCTATTTGCTAGCCTTGTTGTTGGAGAAGCAACCTGGATTCTTTGTGCCACGGTGTGTGTGCCACAGTGCCCTTACCTAGGTTGTAGGGTTAGTGGTCCTGCTTCACAGGTAAACACCTTTGCCTAAGTGCTAAAGGTTGGTTGTCACCATTCCCTGCTATTATGGTTTAATGCCAGGGAAAACGCCTGCCATACAATGTCAAGCGGGCAACACTGAATCATGAGGTTGAATCCGATTTGGCCGCGTGTTTATGAGCTTGTGTTTTTGCACTATGTCTGCCTGGGGTATATAACGTGGTCACCTGTTTCCAGTGAGCTGAGTCATTGATGTCTTTCCAGTCCCATGAGAACCATCTGTCAACATCTGACAGCCCTGGCTGGGTGGTCACCTGCTCATTGGTTGATGTGATAGTAGCATGAATGGACTTGCTACCTAATGGGTCCTTCTATCTCTCCTAGTGGCCCCTTCCTGTGATGTAGTGAGGACCCCTCTTTCCCAGTTATTCAGAATAAAGGATTAGTGGTTTGTGGAGGAAGCACTGAAATATCTGGTGGATCTACCATGGGGTAGATACGTTCCCTGATACATGTATGGAGTAAGTAGTTGGTCACCTGGCCTTGGCCATTCTTGTGCTGCCTCAGGGCACCATTTTCAGGGTCCTGGGAAGAGAGTCTCATTGTTTGTGTCAGCAGTGTCCAGGGCTCCCAATGGCCTGACTTCTTCACCTGCTGTTTCTATCCATTGTTCTTCAGTCAAACCCTGTTGCCTCAGTGGTGCTACGTGGCAGAAGGTGCCGGTCTTGGTGATGGGCTGTTCCCAAGCCCCTCCCCTGTCACTCACCGGTCAGTGCTTCTGACTCTGGCAGGAAGAGCAGCTGAACCCATCAGAGATGTGTGAAAACTAGTGAACCCAGAATGCAGTTGGTGTCCTGATCTCTAGGCGGCAATTATGTATTTAAAATTATTTATTTATTTATTTTTTAGTCATGTACTTGAACTCAAGGCCTGGGTACTGTCCCTAAGCTTCTTTGGATCAAGGGTAGAGCTCTACCACTTCGAGCTACAATGCCACTTCTGGTTTTCTGGTGAAAGTCTCATGGACTTTCTTACTCGGGTTAGTTTCGAACCATGATCCTTAGATCTCAGGCTCCTAGGATTACAAGCATAAGTCACCAATACCTGGCTCAAATTTTATTGATTGTTATTATCCTTAAATCATTGTCCAAAGGGGTTTTCAATCCAACATGTCAATTTACAAATATGATATATCATTTTAATTCAGTTAACTTAAAAAATGTAAGTCACGGTACAGACTGATTTCAATCCAACCAGTCAGATTATGAGTATAATGCCTCTTGGTTGGTTAATGTTACCTCTTCCTTCATTTGACTCCTGTTATTCCCTCCTCCCGTTCCTACCCTCAAATTACATAGTTCATCTTTTACATAATGTATGTTGAATTGATGATTGCATTTGTTCCCTCTTCTGCCCTCCATTCTATAGCACCCTTCCCTCATTCTCTTTCCTCCCATCGATCTAAACTCTGCTCATCATCTCAAGTTTCCCAGGAGGTACTCTAGGCCCTCTCTAAAATTGACTACCACTTCCCACATTTAGCTTTGCTACCTAGGGTCAGAAATGGCCAGCCTTTGTTAAAAACTGCTTTTTTTTTTTTTGCCTCTGGATACTGCCTGTGCCCTAAATCTGCATATGGGTCTAGATCAACAACAAAAATGTGTCCTGAGATGACTTGTTAGACACCAAAAAAGTGTCTGACAACTTCTAACTTGCGCATTTTTTTTTCTAACCAAAAACTTATAAGGTCCTGTGTCATCGGGGACACCATTACATATCAATGAACAGGAAACTGACTAGGAAAAGCTTGTGCAATGTCAGCCATAGCTTTGGCGGGGGTGGGGGGAGTTGGGAGGTGGGTTTCGCATAGACTTGCTTTCTTTCTTTTTATAGGTGTTGTTCTGTTTTCCAGATTTTTGGCAATGAAAATGTATCCCTTTTTGTTTGCAATTGGAACCACGGATTCTGCCAACAAACTTCTATACTCCAGTCACTCGAATGAATACCAGACGGGGAGGTCTGGGTGGATTTCTGCTACCATCTTGGATCCATCCTCTATCCCTGAGGTTCCAAAAGGCAGCCCCATTCTCTGCAGGCAGGGCTGGCTGTGCCCTAGAAACAGGGCGGGGCCAGTGGCGGTGTCCCTATCCCAGAGTTCTGTTCGGAGGGCGGAGTCCAAGGGGACTCAGCCAGGACCGTCCAGTGGGCCTCACTCGGTGACGTCACAGGAGCGGCACTCAGCTTTCCAACAGTGACTGTCTGCAGTGCCCGGGCCAAGCGTGGAGTCCAGGCCTCCATCCTGGCCTGACCCAAGCAGTGCTTTCGTGACTGATGCTGGCTGCAGAGTGGCCCCTCCCTAGAGGTCAAGCTGATGGAGCATTGAGGACTCCAGGGGAACAAAACCAGCCATTCACCATTCAAATTGTTGCCAACCACTAGCTGTTTTGCCCATGAACTCAGGGATTACAAAGGCCTTCTTCTCCCACAGGCCAGTTTCCGGGCTTATCTCCCAGGAACTAGTCAAGCAGGCGTTAGGCCTTTCTCTGGAACGTGCAGGATTTGAACACCCAGTTCCTGCTGCTGAGTTAACCCTTTCCTTGAAGTGAGGTCCTACATGCTTTGTGGGGCTTCCTCCTGCCTGTATCTCTTGGGCGCTTGGAGGTTTCCTGTCCTTCACTCATTTTTACAGTGTGAGGCCTGTGCTAGGCAAGCAAATCCTTGCTTTCTTCTTCCCCATGGCTGTTTGTAGTTTGGAGCCCTGTGTGAGACAGAACTCTGAGTAGAAGCTTGGTGTAGGCTGCAGTTTTGTGCCTCTGAACCTGCTCAGCCCCACTCTCCCTATGAGGTCTTTCTGACATCCCTGGAAATGAGCAGCCTTGGCCCTGTGTCTGTCTGGCTTGGGGTCTGGAACAGTGCTGGCCTATCTTGGCTATCTTGTGAAGAGTGCCATTGCTGTGTAAAGGTAATTACCTTCCTCCCTTGGTGGGCTCAATGTCCTTCCCACATGTGCAGGTGGAAGAAGTCTGGGGATTTTGACTGACCACAAAGGTAAGTCAAAGGACATAGAGGTCATCATCATGAAGTGGGCCATATGCAGCATGGCATCCTGGGGAGATGGAGAGTGTTTTCATGGGTATGGAGGGGATATTAAACCATTTTAAGATGGTGAGGATAGGAGACTGTGTATGCAAAGTGGCTAGTTAAGTGCCGCTTTCAGGGTGCACTTAGTGAGTCATACGTAGAAGTGGTTGTAGTCTCATGCCATGTAGTTGTGAAGGGCTTAGGAGACGCCATGGGGGTGAATGGCCCCAGGCAGGAACCACTGGAGCTGTTCAATGGAAACTATCCTGTCCCTGGATTATGCATCAGAAGACTTGAGACTTGTGGGGAGTTTGGGGAGGTACTGGCTTTGGATGGGAGCCTGGCTGAGAAGGAACTTGAGGCTCCTTGTCTTTTGTGGCTATCTGGCCTATGTTCCCTGTTCAGATTCCATAGCAGGAGCCACTCATGACCCTCCCCACCCCCCTCAGTCCCTCCAGGTATTAAATACTATATCAACCCTTGAAGGAGCCATGAACAGCCATGGGATATGGTAAGCAGGGGTCTTTTGCCTTATACCAAGTTCTCTCTCTCTGGGCTGAAATTGGTCTGGGAGCCAGCTCACTTGCAAGTGTTTCCCTTTAGAATGATTAAAGTCTTCAGCTCCATCTGGGCTCATTCATTTTAACTATTCCATTTCCCAAGAATATCATCTCATTACTTTTTCAATGACCCAATATTTTCAGCACAAGTGAATGAGCCCACAAAGTCATTTTGACCATTGATTATTTTTGGTAACCTTCTGATCTATTCCAAATCTCTTTTCTTTTAATTTCCATTTATGTCCTCCTGTCTCATCATCTGTTCTAGGCTGAAAATAGTAACTTAGCTTGACCTTATTATCTGCCATTTAAGATTTTATAGTCTTTGGTTAAATCTCATCTTAATAAGTGTTCTTAGGCTGTATATTACACTTTTGCCTTTTCTCTTTTTAAAAGGCTGCTCCTCCAAGCTCCTATCTGTTATCACAGGACCAAGTTTACTGTCCTTCCCTGAGTATGCCAGAATCTCACTTTATCTTTTTGATAAGAGATTGGCCTCACAGCTAGCTTAATAAGATCTACTATTTGCTTAGAAACAAGAAAACGTTGTCTGCGCCCTTGAACTGTCTCCCAGCTCTATCTGGGAACACATCCCAAATCCTTACTTACATGAGATCTAAAATGCCTCCATGTCGGGCAACAAACTAAGTGGTGTGTGTTAGAGCTTAATGTGGCTGAATTTAGCGGTTTCCTTTCTCAGAAGTAAATTTTGCTGTGGGAGAAGAGATTGAGCAACAGGAGAGTTCTGGGCGGGTTTTGGCTCAGCAACATACATTTTGTGAGTATTCACAGAAGCCTGGGTGCGATTGGCCATAGGATATGCTGTATTGAAGCAAGGGGCTGTGGGTGGACATAAGGAAACACAGAGTGGGGCTTTCAGACTCTTAAAGGCAAACTGCAGAGTTTAGAAGTGGAGATTGGATATGATCATGTCACACCACCCTCAAAGAGCTGGAGAACAGCCATCCGGTCACAGGTCAAGGGGCTGAGGAGATCAATAAGTACAAGGCTCAGATCCTGCCTTTGGTCAGCAGCTTACCATCTAGTCTGGTTTTTAATTCTTCTGAAACTGGGATTGGCTAAGAGTAATTGAAGCCTATGGATTCTATTTGATTTTGTTGTTGTTGTTGTTGGTTGTTTGACTTGAACTCAGGGCCTGAGTGGTGTCTGTGAGGTCTTTGGCTCAAGGCTAGTGCTCTACCACTTTGAGCCACAGCGCCACTTCTGATTTTCTGGTGATTAATTAGACATAAGAGTCTCACAGACTTTCCTGTCCCAGCTGGCTTTGAACCACGATCCTCAGATCTCAGTTTCCTGAATAGCTAGGATTACAGGTGTGAGCCACCAGTCCCTAGCTCTACCTGAATGTATGTGTGTGTGTGTGTGTGTGTGTGTGTGTGTGTGTGTGTGTGTGCTGGTAGTGGGACTTGAACTCAGGGCCTTGATTCTGTTCTTTAACTATTTCACTTAAGGATGGTACTCTAACACTTGAACCACAACTCTGCTCCTGGCCTTTAGTGATTCATTGGAGGTAAGAGTCTCTTGGATTTGTCAGTCTGTGCTGTCTTTGAACCACAATCTTCAGATCTCCGCCTTCTGAGTAGGAAGGGGATTACAGGCATCCAACCAAGATCTTAAAAAAGTATTTAATAACAATATATTTTCAGTAATAATATATCTGTATCTGTTATAAATGTGGAATTATACTTTGCCATGATAATTGGTTACTGAGAAGCATTTCAAAGAATAAAAAATTACTTTCTTACTAGGTTGCCAATGGCCATGCCTGTAATCCTAGCTACTCAGGCAGCTGAGATTTGACGATAAGTCAGTCTGGGTGGGCAGGAAACCTCCAATTAACTATGAAAAAGCCAGAAGTGGAGCTGTGGTTTAAGTGATAGAATGGGAAACCTAAGCAAAAGAGCTCAGGAGCAATGCCCAGGCCCCAGTACCAGTACCAAAACAATTATTTTCTTATGACCATATTATTCAAAGGAGGTTTTATAGACAATCTCTGAAGTCAAGGCGTTGTTACAGCCCCAAAGAGGCCAGCCCTGTATTACAAATTTCAATGACATTGGCTCTGTCTCTTTCATTTCCTCCTTTAGTCACTCAACAACCACTTTTGTCTGCTGTGTGTCAAGCACCACGTCAGGCCCATAAACCAATGGCTCAGGTTGTGGCTTAGCAGGTAGCACTTTCCCCGTCATTCAGGCTGCTGACTTTTCCCTGCTTCGCTTTCTCTATCACTAAAAACCAGGGTAGGAATATTTGATCTATTTCTGTCTCTTTCAGAGGTGTAGAGAAACATGCCCTGGGAATAAAAACAAAAGCAAAACAAATGAAAGAATTACTCATATCCAAATTTGGTGTTTGCAAGTCAGCTGCAAGTGCTAATTCTGCATCTCTTCCTCCCTCTCCTCCTCCCCCCTAGTAGGAGGGGCTGGGACATAAGAAAGATCTCAGCCAGTCCCAGCAGAAATGGATACTGCTCTGCAGAGCAAGATTTCACAGGAGCTATTTTCAGATTCTTTTATGCTGCCACCGACCTCCCATTTTACATTTCACAAGCTCCTGTGGGGCTGAGGAGTTTCTCCCTGGGAGTCTTCTCTGCTTAGCAGGAACTCAAGGGCAGAATGCTGCTGGGTCCTATGTTTAAAGAGCGATCTGCCACAAAGGGACGGGGCTTATAACTCATTCTAGCACTGAGCACTAAATAAACAGCAGACTAGATAGAGACATAACCTGAGACCTTTGAACACAGAGCTAATATGAATAGCCATTAAAGTAGCACATTTGCAAACCCACCACCTACTAGAGCTTTGCTTGTTAAGAATGGCCAAGCGTCCAATTGTAGTGTGGTTGCAAAAGCTACAGTGCTTCAATGTGTCAGATCCAGTCTTTAATGGAGCTACTGT
Organism: Dipodomys merriami; assembly: GCF_024711535.1. Taxonomy (NCBI): domain Eukaryota; kingdom Metazoa; phylum Chordata; class Mammalia; order Rodentia; family Heteromyidae; genus Dipodomys; species Dipodomys merriami. The sequence goes on along the minus strand of NW_027206512.1, from coordinate 33,668,485 downwards.
TGCCCCTGGAGTGAGAACACGTTGCTCTTAGGAGACAAATTTCCTCCCTCCCTCCCTCCCTCCCTCCCTCCCTCCCTCCCTCCCTCCCTCCCTCCGTCCCTCCCTCCCTCCCTCCCTTCCTTCCTTCCTTCCTTCCTTCCTTCCTTCCTTCCTTCCTTCCTTCCTTCCTTCTTTCCCTCTCTCTTTTCTATCCTTGCTTCTTTGCTTTCTTTCTTTCTTTCTTTCTTTCTTTCTTTCTTTCTTTCTTTCTTTCTTTCTTTCTTTCTTTCTTTCTTTCTTTCTTTCCTTTCTCTTTTTTTTCTTGTGCTGGTACTGGGTCTTGAGTTCTTCTGCTCAAGGCTGATGCTTTACCACTTGAGCCATGCATCCACTTCTGGCTTTTTCTGTTTAGATGAAAATAAGAGTCTCTTACATTTGTTTGCCCAGACTTGCTTTGAACTGTGATCCTTAGATCTCAGCCTTCTGAGTAGCTAGCCAGGATTGCAGGCATAAGTCACTGGCACCCAGCAGGAGACACATTTCTTTTAAAATAAGCTGTGGTAGATATGGATTTTGGCTCATTCAGTCTAGCTGGATGAGTCTCTCTGACCACAGTATCCTGTCCAGCATGGCAGGCCTTTGTTTCTGAAGCTTCAGGAACTGGCGGTGGCAGACCTTCACTTGTATTTACAGCACGGTGTGTGTGGCTATTGTGGAAGGCGCAGGGTGGTCCCATCATAGGCTACCTCACTAACAGCTCTGTGAAGCAAGGGCTGCTGGGGTCTTCATCTGGAACCAGATGCCTTTGTTCATTCAGTGAACATTTATTCAGTGTCTTCTGTGTACCAGACACACCATGGGATGTCAGAGATACCAATGTGGATAGGACAGGGTCCCTGCCATGTGTGGTGGCAGGCACTCTGTGGGTTTGAGACAGGAGGATCACAAGTTCCAGGCAAACCTGGGCTTCGTAGCAAGACTCAAAAAACAAAACAAAGCAAAACACAAAGTCTTCAAGTTCTAGGTGCCTTTGTTCCAGAGGGGGACATAGACCAACGGGCACAGTTAAAATACAAAAAGATAAAGGCACTGGCCGGGAAGTGCTGGCTGCTTGGTCCATACTTGGTTCCTGAGGAAAACCTTGTTGTGGTCAGATGATTCAAACTGGGATCTCGAGGGTTTGCAGGAGCTAAGCGATGAATTCAAGGGGTGGGTAAGTTCACAAGTCCTGAGCTATGGGGTATCATGGCTGTTTGGTGACTACATGAATACTATGATGGCTAGTCACAGAAGGAGAGGTGGGCTGGTGGGTAATGAGGCCAGAAAGACAAAGTCCTGCTCTTACTGCCTCTTTTTTTCCCCCCTGAACTCCTTCTCCAAAGCAGGTATGGCACATAGGTGTGTGTGTGTGTGTGTGTGTGTGTGTGTGTGTGTGTGTGTGTGTGTGTGTGTGTGTGTGTGTGTGTGTGTGTGTGTGTGTGTGTTTATGTTTGCATTAAAACCCAAATTAAAAACAAATCAAAACAAAAAATCCCAGCAGACCTCCTGTACTATCAGTAAGCCTTCCAATTCCAATGCTTAGTTTGCTTGGTTGGTTGAAGACTGTTTTGAAAGTAAAGCAATGGGTCACTTTGCTCTGAGGATGGAGAAATACTGCACGGGAGGCTGGCCATCACCAGGCTGTAACCTGGTATTTGCCAGGCTCTCAAATGCTCAGTCAGAAGTTTCAGTTGTAAACCAAGCAAGCTCTTAGAGACCCTTGGTTCAGAACCAGAATGAACTCTTGCTAGAGGGATGCTTGGAGGAACTCTCCCAGTTTGCCTCACGTGAACGTAAGATGTCTGAATGTGTATATAATGTATATAATGTATATAATACAAGTGACCTGCAGAAGCAGAGATTGTAGTCACCATTGCCATGCCGGTGAAATTAACAGTAAGAATAATATCAATGCACAGCATAGCAGTTCATACATCCAAAGGATGTTGCATTGCATGTTGTAAAAAAAAAGTAGCAGTGAATTATAATAAAAGAAGATTATTCTTAAATGGAAGTCTGAGGTTTGTAAGGGGTTCAGAAGTAGACTGAATGTGGCTCCTGCTCTTGAAGTTGGACACAACCCAGGCACCTGTATTTTGTTCATCATCCTGTGGAGCCAAATGTGACCCATCTTGTCCATATCCAACTTCCCACTTGCAGGAAGATGGATGTAGGAAGCAGGACAAAGTAGTTCTCTTACAACCTTGTGAAAAAGCCGGCAGAGATGTGGGTGTGGTCTGATTGCTCAGGTCTCACTTTACCTCTTCCAGTTCAAGCACTGACCTGGGCAAAGAGGATAATGTGTCTTAATGGAAAGAGCAGTGGATTAGGGGTCAGGAGACTGGGTTTTCATCCTGCTCTGTGGTTAATGTAGTCTTTCATTTGTTGTTTTTGTTGGTCATGGGTCTTGAACTCAGGGCCTGGGCGCTGTCCCTGAGCTCTTCAGCTCAAGGTGAGTGCTCTACCACTTGAGCCCCAGTGCCACTTCTGGTTTTTTGGTGTTTTTTAGAGATGAGAGTCTCATACACTTTCCTGCCTGGGCTGACTTTGAACCATGATCCTCAGATCTCAGCCTCCTGAGTAGCTAGGATTACAAGTGTGAGCCACCGGTGCCCCGCTAATGTAGTCATCTTTAACCATCATTGATTGCACACCTGGGGAGCTTGACATGGGTGCATATAATTGAATGTCAGGGCAGCATGTGACGTAGGTATTATTTATTCTCTATATTTTACAGAAGATGAGACTAAGTATCAAAGAACAAGGTGGCTCATGTTTAGAGAGCTTGAAGAGCTGACATTCAAACCCAGGCTTCTGACCCCAAGCCAGGGCTCTTGCCTATTCAATCATACTGCTCTGCTTGTCAAGTAACAGCTGGGCAATGTGGATTTGAAGTTGGATATAAGCACTTTTACTTTGAGCCCTTCCACTCATGTTGTGTTCTTTCTTTCTTTCTTTCTTTCTTTCTTTCTTTCTTTCTTTCTTTCTTTCTTTCTTTCTTTCTCTCTCTCTCTCTTTTTTCTCTTTCCCTCCCTCCCTCCCTCCCTCCCTCCCTCCCTTCCTTCCTTCCTCCCTCCCTCCCTCCCTTCCTTCCTTCCTTCCTTCCTTCCTTCCTTCCTTCCTTCCTTCCTTCCTTCCTTCCTTCCTTCCTTCCTTCCTTCCTTCCTTCCTTCCTTCGTCTCATTCTTTCTTTCTCTCCCCCCCTCCCTGCCCTTGGAGAATGGATCCTCTGAACTGGCCTCTCCCATACATTGCATTGCTTGATGGCCCCCTCCAAACTCTTCATTCTTCTTTCAATAGACAAAGGATCTCCTTTTTATTTTATTAACTTTCTTCTCTTTTAAAAATTTATCAAAGGACTACATGCTCAAAAATGCAAACAATAGAAGGATCTGCACTAGTTTTCTCAGACCCACTCTTTCCCAGAGACAACCATTCTTAGTAGCCTGAAAATTCAGGGTTCTTGTTTTATGCATTTATTTCTGTCTAGATCTTTAAAAGGCAAAAACAGCAACGTGTAGGTTGCCTTATAATTTGCCATTTTTTTCACTTAACAAAACACCACATTTATCTTTATATATTGGTGTATTAACTCTGGTCTCATTCTTGCTGGTAGACTGACTGTTTCTGACTTCAGGTTTTGTTCTTAATTTGGTATTATATGATGTGCTATTAATAGTGTAGACTGGGGGTCACACCATACCTGTTCTGGATCTTGGGTCTATCATTAGCTGAGCGATCCTGGGAAAATGATTTCACTGCTCTGTAACCTCATGGAATGCTGGGAGTTCAAAATGACGTAACACATACAGTGGCCTTAAGATAAAGTTTGGTGTGTAAGCTATAGGAATGCTACCTGAGGGTTAACTATTCTTTTCTACCTGGACACCATTCCATAATAGGTCTAGTCTCCTTTTGCTTGAACTGCTTGCTGTTTATTTGCTAAAACAAGTGCAGGTCCTCACACCTGTAATCCTAGCTACTTAGGAGACTGAGATCTGAGGATTTTGGTTCAAAGCCAACTCAGGCAGAAAAGTCCATAAGACTCTCCCCCCCTCCCCCCCTGTTAACCACCAACAAAAGCTGGTGGTAGAGCTGTGGCTCAAGTGGTAGTATGTTAGCCTTGAGCACAAAATCTTAGGAACAGTACCCAGAGTTCAAACCCTAACATTGGCAAAAAACCCAAAAACAAAACAACAAAAAACACTGTGACCCATCAATATTAACCTACATCGTGTGTGTGTGTGTGTGTGTGTGTGTGTGTGTGTGTGTGTGTTTTGGGGGCTGCGGTATCTTCTCTGCATGGACTAAGTAACAAACTGCCCATGCAACCTTTTCCTCCATCCTTTTAGCAGGGCCTTCCAAGGACTCACTCCATTAGAAAGTGCTTGGTATCCCCCAAAGGAATGTGGATTAAACCCAGGCCATCCCTTAAACAACCAGCTGCAACCTCACAGTGGAAAAACAGATCAGTTAAAACGTGGTTTTAGAAGGAGGACCAGGGAGCCACATCATACTCAGCCCTACTCCTGGTGGGTACCATCTGGTCCCTTAGACAAGCAAGGGGGAGCAGCCTGGAGGGGACTACAGGTGCACGCAAGGAAGCCTGCTCACCTGTTATCTGCTCGCACACTTTGCTTTTGGGTTTGTTTAGTTCTGTGTCTGTCTGGCAGGCTCCAAAAGTGACTGTCCTACTTTCCATGAGAACAATCACTCCAACATTTCAAGAAATTAGGTCCTTGGGGGGGGAAAAATCTCATTCGAGAGGGCTTGTAATGGCTCCTTGACCACACGCTGTGCCTGCCAATTTGTAACAGAGAAATATTACAGAAGTTGAGAGCCAAAGTTGGTGTTCCCAGCCATGGCTTGAAGAGGGATGGTTGCTTTCTGGGGATGGCATCCTCCCCCTGGACCCCCCAGCATTTATTCAATCTGGAGAGAATCTGTCTGCCAGGCTCCTTCTCCGGCACTGCAGAAGCAAGGCCATCCATCGTCCTGTGCATTTGGAAAGTGATAGTCTGCTGGGGATCAGAACTGCCATGGGAGCGGTGGGGGAGTACATTTCGCAGGTGTTTTCTTACTGCCATCTGTCGAAGGGGGGAGGGAAGGAGGGGACTGTCCACCCAGTGAGTGGGAAAGTGTACTTTCAGCGGAGTCAGTGGAATTATAGAGAAGGGCAGAGGAAACAACAATGGAATTGGGCCTGGAATTGAAAATTGTTCTCTCCCAGTCTTTACATTACAGACTTGGTTTCGGCAAGGCTGAATCTTTTTTTTTTCCTGCCTGTCCTCAGGAATGAATCCCCTTTTCTGACTCCCCTCAAATGCTTGATTTGTATAAATGTTCTGGCTAAAAAGAAAAAAGAAGACTCTTAAGATAGTCTGTGAGGGAATATTTGCAATTTCCTTTTTCTTTTTGGTGGTGTGGGGTTTGAGGAGGGCCTTGATCTTGCTTGGCTTGCTTGCTCAGGTGGTACTCTACCTTGTAGCCATAGCTCCAGCCCATTTTTGCACCTTTTTAAAGAGGAGTCTCATAGACTTTTTTTGCATGGGACCATTTTGAACCTTGATCCTCTGGATCTCACCTTTCTAAGAGGATTATAGGTATGAGATTATAATCCTATGTCTAGCTTCCTTCACTTAGCATTTCTTTTATCTTTGGCCTGGAGCTAGGACTGTAATCCTCCTTGCATTCCTTTTACCTACACCTGCAGGATTGGGATTATAGGCATGAATCACCATGCTCTCAGTTTGCAAGACAGAATCTTGTTAACTTTCTTCCATAGCTGGCTTCAAACCACGGTCTTCTTATTATTTACCTCCAACGAGCTGGTGTGAGTCACTATATCTAGGCCCTGATATTTGTATCTTAATAAGTGGGATGTTATGGGAAACCTTTTGTTCTTTTTCTGTTATGGCAGAGCAAAGTGTCCGTGTGTTCAAGATTGTTTAAGATTTGGCTACCCTGTAATTAGTGACGGTGACAGAGGAAGGTCTGGTTCTGGAAAGATGTTGAAGATGGCCCATCCACAACAGTCTAGCATGCAGCGTTCCCTAAGGTACCAGTGCTCAAGGCAGCCCCAGGCCTATCTTTGTGCATTCACAGCTCACTCTGATGATCCTGAGTGGATTAAGTTGATGGAGACTCTTCATGATGAACACCAAATCAACCTCCTTAAGGTGGGTGCTAACAAGTAACTTGCCAACTGATCGGTTGCAGTTGTGGAGTGGCAGAGAGCTACGACAAGAGTCCCAGGCCAAGGATGTCATCACAATGACTTCAAATGCAAGAAATGAACAAATAAAAAACTTAGCTCTTGAACCCCCCTGCCCCCAAACCCTCAAACCAAGAAAACAACAACAAAGCTTGGTGCAAAGCCAGACATTTTGAGATGTCAGGAGAGGTGGAGGGTGGAGTCAGATGGCTGGGAAGTATGGAAGATCCGAGCCGTTATCAAACCCTATAGCTTGTGTGCAGTGGAATTTGCCCTTCTTGCCTCTCTTTTCTTTGTTTCTAAACTCACACCAGGTGGGGCTGAGATGCAGCTCTTCACAGGTGGATAGGAAGATGACACTCAGTTTTCCGACAGTACAGAATGCAATAAGTCAACTTCCCAACTGAGTAAACAAAACAAAACCAAATCAACTGCATCTGGGCTGGTGAGGTCCATGTACACTTCCCAAGTCTGGTGGAAGGGGATCTGCTGGGAAAAGACTGGTTGTACCTGCCCTCTCAGAGAGGAGTGACTACAGATGATGTTATAGGAAGTAGGGAGGAGATTGTGCTAGAGGAGGGCGCATGGATGGGATGTGGTCTCTTGGTAGGAAGGGAAAGGCTGGAGGGAAGGATCTTGTCTATAGCTACCCACTGGGTTGTAGAACACCAGTATTCCCTCCTGAAATCTGCCTGTAGTTAGCTACCTATTATCCAGCCTTCTCTTTCCTCCCTTCCCCAGCCTATTCTGGCCTCCATTCTACTCTCTATTTCTATGAAATCATTTTTCATATCTTCTCCTATGTCAGTTAGCGAGAACACGTAATATTTGTATTTCTACACCTGACTTTTTTTCCCCACTTGATATGATGTCCTTCAGTTTCAGTCAAGTTGTTGCAGGTGACAGGATTTCCTTCTTTTTATGGTTGAATAATACTTTACTGTGAACATATGCCACATTTTGTTTATCCATTCATCCATCCGTGGATGCTTTGGTTGATTCTGCTCATGTAGGTAGCACTACAATAACACAGGCATGCAGGTTCTGCTTTGAGATACTGATTTCATTTCCCATTCAACAGTGGGAGAGATATTGGGTCTTATGGTAGTTGTATATGTCCAGTTTATTGAAGAATACACATATTGTTTTCTATAATGGCTGTGCTAATTTACATTTTTTCACTAAGAGCATCTAGGACATCTATTTCCACACATCCTAACCATCCTTTTGATTATAGCCATTGTAATTGGGTGAGTGCATGTCTCATTGTTTTGATTTGCATTTTCCTGATGATTATTGATACTGAGCATTTTTTCATATCTTTGTTGGCCATTTGTATATCCTTATTTGTGATAAGTCTATTCAGATCAGTTGCTCATTTTAAAAATAGGTTATGATTACTTTTGCCATTGTTTGGGTTCTGTCGACAGGCTGGAAATCAGCCCCTTCTCGGATGAATAGTTTGCAAATGATTTCTCCATTCTTCTGCTTTTCTCTTCCTTTTTTTGATTGCTTTCTTTGCTGAGCAGAAGCCTTAGAGTTTGATATAATTTAAGTATTTGCTTTTCTTGCTTGTACTATAAGGGTGTTATGCAAAAGAATCATTTGTCTGTACCCATACATGAGGCTCCCCTCATGCTTGGTTTAGTAATTTCTGGTCTCACATGTACATATATTATTATTATTATTATTATTATTGTTATTGTTTTTTGGGTCTTCGTCCATCCTGAGGAAGATGGACGGGGTCCCAGGAAAGGTAAGTGTGCTGCTTGCCTGCCTATTCCCCAGCCTCCCTAGCCTAGGAGACAATCAGACGCAGTGGGGAGTCAAGTCAAGCAGGAACTCATTTATTACCACACAGCAAGCACTTTTTAAAGCAAAAAAACCGCGTGGCATGGAAAGGGAGGAAAAGGAACCAACCAATCATTGTAGAGGTCACCCTATCATGCACTTAAGCTTTCTATACTTTCCCTGCCGTCTGTGAGCTATTCACGTATTGACATCACTTCGCCTGGTTGTGGTATCCAGTCAGATTTTTAACATAAACAACTCGGGCTCTGCCCACTCAACTCCCTCTCAGCACCATCTTTGCTGCCCATGTGCCCTACAATTATTATTATTTTGTGTTAGTCCTGGGGCTTGAACTCAGCAATGTTAGTGCTATACTACTAAAGCCACATCTCTACTCCCAGCTTTTTGGTAGTCAATTAGAAATAAGAGTCTCATGGCCTTTTCCACCCAGGCTGGCTTTGAGCTGTGAGCCTCAGATCTCAGTTTCCTGCATAGCTAGGATTACAGAGCCACAGGCACCTGGCCACATGTAGGTTTTTGAACTATGCCAAGTGAATTTTTGTATAGGCCTACTCTCCTTCCCTCCTTCCCTCCCTCCCTTCTTCCTTCCTTCTTTCCTTCCTCCCTTCCTTCCTTTTTTTTTTTTTTTGGCCAGTCTTGGGCTTGAACTCAGCCTTGGCACTGTCTTGAGCTTCTTTTCCTGAAGGATATCTCTCTACTACTTTAGCCACAGTGCTACTTCTGGCTTTCTCTGTTTATGTGGTACTGAGGAATAAAACCTAGGGCTCCATGCATGCTAGGCAAGCACTTTACCACTGAGCCAACTTCCCAGTCTCACTCTCCCTTTTTATCCCAGGAGTTCTGTCTTTTCAGTGGAGGTTATAATCAGCTGATAGTTTTATTACCAGTGCAGATTTGGGAGACTAAAAACCTAAGTTTTTATCCTGGGAGGGGCATGGAAATCTGTGTTATGACCAATTCTTGTCTATAGGAGCAGCTGCTTCTGGTCTGGTCCTTGTTTTAAGAAACACTGCTCTGGCCCCTTTCTTTCTAAGCTTGACCTCATCATGAGGTCCTTGTGTTTCCCACAACTGAAAGCACTCATCACTGAGTTGGTGGAAAAGGACTAGTTTTGAGGAACCAAACTGATATCTGACCAGTTACCTGGGTAAAAACCAGTAACTGTTGGGGTCAGGGCTGTCACTTGAATTTGCCTCCCTGCCTGGGCCCAGCGTTATGAACCAGCAGTGGGTTAGACAACATTAGAGCCCAAGCTCATCTGGGTTTTGCCAACACCAGCATCTACAATGAAGGAAAATGGCGGGTGGGAGTGTGGGAAGGGTTGGAATTTGACTTCCAGGGCCCATTCCTGCATGGGCAGGAATGAGCAAAGGGAAAGGAGAGGAGTGTGAGGACATCCTTCCTCTCAACTAGGCTACAGGCATTGCTTTCACATCTCAGACTTGGCATCTTCTTATTTGCCCTCTGGGCCCAAGGCCAGGGCCTCCTGATGCCCATAGTCTGTTCCAAAGTCTCTAGCTGAGGACTGAGAACACACCCTCAGGCCTTCCTGCTTAGCAGCCTTCTGCATTGGTTATTTTCCCCTTTCTACTCACTTCTGTGCCATTCCTCTGGCTTTTCACTTTGCCAGGTGATAAGGTTATATGGTTCACCGATGGATCTTTATGACACACACTGTGAGAGTCAATATGGCCAAGATGGCACAGTGCTTGAAAGGATGTGCTCTGAAGTCAGTCCCAACTTTGCACCGTTTTCCTACTAAATACTATACGTCCTTGAGAAACCGCCTTAACCGTCCTGTGCTTCGTGTTATGGAGTTAACAGTAGCACTGAGTTGTAGGGTTGTTTCATCAGACAACACTTGGAAAGGATTTAGTTCCTTATCTTGTAGTTCCCAGGACAATAACCTAATAAGCTATTCTTTTTGAAAGTAGCTCTCCATTGTAACAAGTGACTTTGGTAGACACGTGCCTTGACTGCCACAACCATGGTGGGTCAGATATTTGTGGCACTCACATGACAGGATGTGAGCAGATGGCCAGGCTGGTTGCCTCTGAGAAGCTCTGTGGACCTCAGTGGGGACAGACCACTATCTGACGTGGTCACCGCCTCTGATCCTAAGGAATTAAGTCCTGCTCAGACTCTGGCAATTGAGGCTGAGCCAATACGAGCAATGTTGTATTCAGGAGCATTGCTTTAAATAATCCTTCTCCTTAATAGCTTTGCCCCTGGCATGTGACAGGTGTTTACATTATTAAGTAAAAGCATTTAAACTGTGAGCTCCTTGGTAGAAGGGTGAAGGAGATTAAAATCCAAGCAGTGCTCTAGCCATTTAAATCAATGAGACTTGTCAGATCTGTAACACATGAGCTACTTAGAGGGCATAGGCACCTATTGTTTTTGAGCCTCAACTATATCTCAATATGCACGTCCCCCCCAAAGTTCAGCTAGGCTTACGATACTCATTAAAGGCTAGTCTGACCATGGCCTCTTTCTCAGTAGAGCAGCATTAATTAATAGTTGGCTAAATGTGCACTAAATAGTTATGCTATTAAGAGCGATCAGAGCTTGAGGTAATTCCTCTTTAGAGAAATGGTCTTTTGAGGAATCCCAGTGGTCAAGTCCTGGAGTTTATCAGAGGCAGGATCAGAACATAGCTCCCAATTCCAGGAGAATGCTAAAGCAGGGTGGGTTTGCTCACTGCCATCTTTCCCTAAGTTGGTTGGTCCAGTCATTAACCACATACCGGTAACCTTATGTTTCTTAGCAGCATTGAAGAACTGAATTTCTGAAACTTAGATCTTACCCTTTTTGCTCACACTGTGTGTGCTAGAAACTTCTCTCTTCCTTAGATCCTCTGTTTTCAGTGTAGATTAAAACTTAATGTAAGTAGGCCAGTGGAATCTTGAGGATCCCACTCTTATTCATTAGGATTTCTCTTCCCTTTGGAGATTTCTAGCTGATTTCTGTAGGTCCCACCAAGCTGTTTTTGGTGTGTGTGTGTGTGTGTGTGTGCTGCCTCATTACTGGTCCTACAAAAACCTCCTATCTCCCACATGCTAGTTCTAAAGCCGGTACTGGGCCCTTCTAATACCTTGGATGTTTAGCTGAGTCACGTGGTCACAAAAGGAACCATGAAGGTAGGAGCACAGGCAGTTTATCTCTGCCAATTGATGGCCCATAGGTGGGCCCTCTGGATGTGCTTATGGAGTGTTTTTAGGTGACATGTCCTTGATATGTGAATGACTCCTTAGGACTCACTTGTGGATGGAAGGGGCACTTTGGCAGAGGGTGAGGTACTGCCTCTCTGGAAGGCCTGATGCTATTGCTTCCCTACTCATAGCAGTGGGTTGCTTGCTTGTCAAAATGCAGTAGTGAAACAGAATTCTAGGGGGGTCATAATACCTGGCTACTCACAGCATCATGACCCACAGCATAGGTATCCCCAGAGCTGGTTACAAATTCCGAATCTCATGCCTCAGCCCTGCTGAAACCGTCTGCATTTCCCAAGCTCTGCAGGTACTCTGTAAGCATACCACACAGCTCAGGAAGCTTGACGACAGCACTAAGGCTGTTTTTTGCCACACCCCCTGGCCTGCCACAAGAAGCAACTCCATGTATGCTGGGGGAGATGTGTCCTGATGCCCTTCCCTTCCCTGTTCACTGCGCAGTTAAGATGGGCTCTGTGGGGGGTTCTTTCTGGAGATTGATAGAGCAGTTGAGCCTCTCAGATTTCTGAAAATGACTGAAGGGAGAAGGAATGGAGGGGGTGTTCTAATCAGAAGGAAGCGATTGGAGACTACTGCACAAGTTGACTTAATGATCTCCATGCTGTGGCTGGTGCTGTTATATAGGGATTTGATCTGATCAGTGAGATACAGAAAGGTCATACTCTGAGAGGTCAACTCAGGAGTCTTTATTAGAAGGCTGAGGTAACTGCAAGTGCACTTATGTTCCCCCCAAAAATGTGCAGTCCCAGATATAACTAGCATGAAGCTTAAACAGGCAAAAACCACATCAAGGTGAACATCCTATGGTATGGGGATTAGCAAAGTGTATTTACAGAAACAAGCCAGGCACGGGTTAACTAAGGGGAACAGTTAAGAGGTTGTTAGGGTTAGAGAAGTTATCTAGGGGGAAAACAGGGGTAGGTGTAAGGTCCGCTCCTGGATGGCCAGCAGACTCCACCCTCCTCGCAGCAAAGTCTCCACCCAGTACCTGCATTACCTAGGCAACTGGGATACCTGGAAGAGGTCACATCTGCATCCGCTGAGGTCACATCTGAATTTGATGTGGCCACACCTTTCCCCGCCCATACCCTACATAAGGCCTAACCCAGGCCCAGACGCCCTCTTGCTCTTGCTCTTGCTCTTGCTCTTGCTCTTGCTCTTGCTCTTGCTCTTGCTCTTGCTGCTCTTTTCTTGCTCTCTCTGTTCTATTCTAGCTCACTCTCTGTTCTTTTCTTGCTCTCTCTCTTTCCCAGCCACGTGGAGTGCCAACCTTGCCTGGTCCCAGCAGGTCTACCCCTTACCTGAATACCACGTGAGTGCTACTGTTCTTACCCCTCTCTCTGCTCTTTTCTAGCTCTTTTCTCTCTCATTCCCAGGCCTTTCCCAGCCGCGTGGAGTGCCAACCTTGCCTGGTCCCAGCAGGTCTACTGAATAAACCTACCCCTTACCTGAATACCACGTGCGTGCTGGTGCTGTTCTAACTCGGCTACCTCTTTTTAAAAACCTAACAGTAGGGATTTCCTGGAATCTAACAATCTTAACAACTAAGGGTAAGGATTTCCCAGAGTCTAACAATCCACAACATATCTGCAGTTCTTGGAATGACCTATGCCCTATCTGTAGTTCTCAGAATTGAGTGGAATGTCCGTACTTGAGTGGAACATTACCTATTAAGGTGTTTAGATAGCAGTGGGGACAAGCTGGCGTTTCTTAGGCCCAGATCCATATTTCAGTACCTCTACTATCCTATAGCTGTGGTGTCCAGGCCTCTAGGGTCTGGAGCATCAGCACCCAAGAAGAGACCTCCCTGAAAGGAGCACTGTTGGGAGCCCCAGGGCAGCACTGTCCTCTGGCCCATGTAACATACTCACTCAACCAGTTAGTTCTACCAAGTCCATTCAATGAAAACACAGCCACGGGCTGCTTGTTGGTTTTGTCAGTTTAGACTCCACAACAACTCTGAAGCCACTGGGAAATACCATTTTAATCCTGGAAGGAGATCAGGCATGCATTTACAGATGCAGCAGAGAACCCAATGTGCTTAACTACCCCCCGCCATGCCGACCCTCAGCTTCTCCATTTTAAATGCCATTACCACATTGGCACTGACCTGGTGCTGGATATGCTACAAATGCCAAGCTTGACATTCTGTCTGTGTCACTCAGATTTCAAGATTTTTGTATAGGTGGTATGAATTACATTGGAGGAGGGGAAGGTTCTTTTCTTTCCTTTTCTTTTCTTTTTAAAGTGGTTCTAGAGTTTTAACTTAGGGCCCTGAGCTTGTTGGCAGGTACTCTACCATTTGAGTTATACCTTAGCTATTTTTCTGTTTTTGCTTTTAGTTAGTTTAAAAATATGGTTTCTTTGCTGGGCGCCGGTGGCTCATGCCTGTAATCCTGGCTACTCAGGAGGCTGAGATCTGAGGATGGCAGTTCAAAGCCAGCCGGGGCAAGAAAGACCGTGAGAGTCCTATCTCCAATAAACCACTAGAAAACCGGAAGTGGCGCTGTAGCTCTAGTGGTAGAGTGCTCGCCTTGAGCTGAAGAACTGAGGGACAGTGCCCAGGCCCAGAGTTCAAGCCCCATGACCAAAAAAAAAAAAAAAAAAAAAAAAAGATTTCTTGTTATTCTTAGGGCCTGGCCTGGATCAGGATCCTTCTACCTACATCTTTCAAGTAGCTGGGGTTATAGGTGTGAACCACCATACTTTTCACTGGGGAGGTATCTCAAAGTCTCCTTATGGTAAGGGAATAGACATTCCGATGAAAAATCTTCTATTTCCATTTTGTCAGGGCTGTGGGTTCTAATTTGCAGGCTGTCCTTGTGTTAACATGAGCCCTTCAAAGCATAAGGAACCTCTGAGGTACTCAGGATTGCATACATATAGCTGGGAGAGGGAATATGGCTGCTTCAGGTCAGTTGGGGGCCACCAAGTTACTAGGGGAGATAGATAAATGTCTTTGTTTTGGCAAAATAGAAGATCTGAGCCCTCATTAGTGTTGGGAAATCACATGGTTGATTCTTGATGATCTGCACTTCTGAGAAGGAGAAAATGCATGGTAGAGGAGCCTGTGGTGTGGCCAGCGACTCACACACAGATGTGCAGGCGTGACTGTGCCCCTGTCCTGCCTGACCTCACCTTCTACCTCCCATGACCTGGTAGGATGCTAGTAAGCTCTGGCTCCACCACAGAGAATTTCCAAGAGTCACTAACGAGTTGGCAAAGCACAGGTGCCATGCTCACAATATGCACTTGCTGCTAGAATCCCGCGGCTTACACAACACACTACTTTCCACCCGCAATGATCTCAGGTGGGGAGGGCTTGTGAACCCGTAAATATGGCCAGGACATTTGAATCTCTTTATTCTGGAGGCTAATAATAATTAACCCCCTTCCTCTATGTTATCTCGGGGAAGAGATTAAAAAAGAAGGGGAGCCTGTGCTTTCCTTGGGAGCAGAGCTCCCCCTTTTCGAATTGCTTTCCTTTGATCTTCTATTCTCTGTGCCCAGGTACCCCTTTGTGCCTAGCTCAATCCTGTATAACAAATCATCTTAATTACTCCAGGCCTGGCTTCATCCTCTGCTTCTCATTTTGTGAAATTCCTGTAATGGTTACCAAATAAATGTGCCTGGGGTTCCAGCCCTCGGAAACAGCAAGCAGGCCCCAGCAGTAGCCAGAGGAATTTCAAAGTTAGTTAAAAGGCACAGGAGGAGAGAGGGAATTGAATGAGAACTCCCCCTGGTTTTCAGCCTGCAGACCCAGTGCTGACTCTACTCCAATTCTGTGTGCTTGGCTGGCCTAACACTCACAGCTCCCCTCCTGGAAGGGAGAATAAGGAATATGGGTAAGCTCTGCTTTGGCTACTAGGCCCCAAATTCCAGCGGAGAGGAAGAGGGCGGAGCCAGGAGCTCTGCCCCAGGGCCAGTCAAAGGCCTTAAAGGCCAGCTCAGGGACCATCAAGGGCCCACTTCAGAGTGGCTTCCCCTGCAGGAAGGTCAGGTTGCATGGTGGCATTCATTTTAAGCTGTTGTTGGGAGGATGAATCTGAAGCAGAGGTGCTGAGGCAGACTGTGTTGTAATCCTGATCCCATACTTCAGGGCAGTCCAAGGGGAGATAAATAGGAGCAAGGAGCTGCAAGTGTGGGAAGGAAAATGTAGGCAGGCAGCAGCATCAAAACCTTCCAGACAGCCAAGACAACTAGCCTGTGGCATCACCTCCTAAGGGAAGCTGTCAAAGACCCATTACTGAAGGCATTTAAAGGGTTGTAGTCAGCCCTCCTGTGGTATGGGCTGCTGAGAAGGTCATTGCTCCTTCTGGGAACCCCGGGGGCTCCCCTGGATATAGGTTTGAGGTGAATTGTTCTACTCTTACTCCTAGTACTGGTGGGCCAGTAGTTAACAAAAGTGTCTGTAGCAGCACTGGTGATGAATGTGGTGACTAGTGGCGTGAGGAGTGATTTCTGCAGAGGGCAGATTCAGTGCCTGCTATAAATAACACACAGCCAATGCCACAGCTGCTCCAGGTTGGGTCAGATGGGAGACATTCTGAGAATGAAACTTGAGGCATCTTAGTTGGGTGATGGAGCACAAGACATTTTTGAGAGAGTCTTGTTTGTAATCAGTAGCAATTCATGCTCCTGACAACTGATGGAAAAACATGTTTGGGCACACCAACTTCCATGCCTGCTCTTCATCATCTTCATATCTGCCTTCTTAGGGGCTAACTCAAGTGACTGAGAAGTGGCTTCTATGATAGCCATCAGAGAATCTGTTCTTTTTTTTTTTTTTTTTTGATTCTAGTCACAAAACATACAGATGTATTAATCATCCCAGTGAGATAGAGTGGCCTCCAATCTTCAGGGCTGTTCCCTTCTTTCTTGCTAATACTTAGATGAGCTTCCCATAAAGGTCCATATATAAAGGCTTGGTTCCCAGGGTGGTTGTAATTGGAGGTGTTGTGGACCTTTAAGAGGTGGGGCCTAGGGGAAGGTACTTAGGTCATGGAGGGTTGGCCCTAGCAAGGTGGTATGGGACCCTATTCTTCTGGAAGTATCTTCTTCTTCAATTGGATGTTCAACCATTGTCATCCTGTACCATGAGGTAGGCCTTCTAGATTTGAATCTCCAAAAACTGTGAGCTAAATAAAACTTCTTTCCCTTCCCCCTTCTATACACACACATGGCAACATGTACCACTCATATGTATGTATTTATAATTATATATAAGTATACGATTATATAGTTATATGTTTATAATTTAAAATTCATAATTATATATATTATATTGATAAAGTGAATTGCCTCAACAGTAATGCACTACTATACTGCTGTTGAAAAATATGGGTGCTTGGGCCAGAATGTTTGGAAGTGGGGTCTGGGTATGAAGAAGGTTTAAAATCTTCCCAGGTGATTCTAATATGCAGTTGTGGTTGGGAATTACCAGATTAAATCACCTCTAAGACTCCTGTCAGTTTGGAAGATGTTTCCCTAATTCTTGAGCTCTTTTAGAATTTTGGGTACTCCTTAACTATCATGCTATATTGTTTTAGGAGGGGTGAATCCTAGATGTTAGGTTTAGACATGGTACCACTATCAGCCGAAGAAGGATTATTTTTTTCTTCTTATCCCTGTTACAGAATTCATCTTACAAGTGTAAATTGAATATCTACTATAGTCCAGAGCCCCTATTCTAGCCCTGGGGAAAGTCACTGACTGGTAAGCAAGGAGGGCAAAAACCTGGAGATTATTTTCTAGCATCAGGTCTATATCAACAAGAATCTCTTCTTAATTTTGTTTGAGTCCTTTTCCTAAGCTTTCAACTAAATTCTTCTGACTAGTCATCCCATGTCATTCCAGGACAATAACATAAACAAAGCCTCCTTTTGCACCTCCTGTTGTAGACTGAATGTGTACTTTTCTCCTGTCCTTGTGTTGAAATCCTAATTCCCATTGTGGTAGTATTTGGAGAAGATATTTTTGGGAGGTGAGTAGACCATGAGGGTGGAATACTAGCCATGGGGCTAAATAAGGTCTTAGAAGGCAACTTGACCTCATTTTCCACAGACAGAGATAAGAAGTTTGCAATCTGATGCCAGTATCTGACCACATTGGCCCCTGATCTTGGACTTCCAGTCTTCTGAACTGTGAGAAATGATTTTCATTATTTATAAGCCACCCAGCCTAGGCCACTTAGTACTAGTGACCTGAAATTGGTATTTTGTTGTCTTTTATTGATAGAACACTAATTCAGAAAAGGACAGCTACAGTGAAGTACATATCTGAAAGGTATTATGGTGTCTCCACAGCAGGTGGGATTTAGCACTCTTTTATAACCAAAATGGGTACGGAATCTAGCCAGTTAAAGGTGAATGTTTTGAATTACCTATTTCAAAGCAAGTCTCTATTGGAGGTAGGTGTCTATTGTTACTATCATCTACAATCATTCATTTACTCTTTATTGAATGTAAGGAGGAGAAACTCCCCATTCTATGATATTTGTGTGCAGAACTTTGTCAGAGTAACACTCTTGGCTCTTCTGTGTCTCATAACTCTCCTTTCTCTTCTCTCTGAGGGAGGAAGGATGATTACTTATGTGTGAATTCGGATTCAGTGAATGAGCAAATTAAACCCAGCACCTTACTGTTTTTTCTTTGTCACCTTCCAGTTTGCAGAGAGCATTCTGTTTCTTTGTGCCACAAACCTAACAGGACCAGGTGGCCAGGGAAGATTGTATGCCTGTGATGGGGCTGGCTCAACTACTTTAGGAATTGGCAAATTGGGTTAACAGACCTAAAGTCATAATTAACGCCATAATAAATTGTTGGCATTTTTATTCTTCTTTATTTGGCTCCTAGGTCTTTCAGCCGGTTTGATACTAGGGAGGGACATTGATCGTCCTACTATAGTAACTGTGTTAGTCAGCCTTCCATCACAATAATGCGATACATGAGAGAATAAACATACAAAGAAAGAAGAGTCTGGCTCATGGTCCAGGCTGTAGTCCTAAATGGAGGGGCTCTGTGTATCTGCAGGCCTTTGGTGAGATTGGGAGGCTGTGGTAGAGCAAACCATTTGCCTCAAGAGCCAGAAAGGAAAGTGGAAAAAGAAGAAACCAGTGCTCTAGATTTCCCTTTGAGGGCATGCCTCCAAGGACCTAAGATTTCCCTCCAGATATCACCTTCTAAAGGTTCCAACGCCTTCTAATAGTGCCACCTGGGGGACAACTTTTCAATACATTGGTCTTAACTAGACACTTATCCAAACCACTGATGATACCATCTCTCAGTTCCCCTCTAAGAGCTTTTCCACCCAAACCCCACAACTAGCAATGCTGCACTACAGTGACTAAGGATGGACAAGGGAGTTGACCAGATCCAGAGTCACAATGATCTTTCTGTCATAAAGGAACACTTGGTTTTTACTGGCAAAGTTAGATTTAGGAGTGAAAACCTTTGCTGTCATGTTGTAAAATACAAGAAGTGTAGACAACCAGTTCTGGTGCCATTGGAGAATCTCAGAGTTCAGCTATGTTGGGAGCTCATTTTGCTTCTGGACTCTTCACCAGAAATGAGACAATAATT
This sequence comes from Dipodomys merriami, assembly GCF_024711535.1. Taxonomy (NCBI): domain Eukaryota; kingdom Metazoa; phylum Chordata; class Mammalia; order Rodentia; family Heteromyidae; genus Dipodomys; species Dipodomys merriami. Next base: position 33,649,631 of record NW_027206512.1, on the reverse strand, counting down.
TCCTTTTTTTTTTTTTTTTTTTGCTTAAGTTAGTTTGGGTCATTTTCCTGCTACATGTACATAATGGTAAATGAGTTGCTCCTCATACAATTTTCACATTGTTAGTTTAAATTAATTTTAGAAGCCCATAAATCACCTGTAAAGCTCACATTAGATCTCAGGAGGTAGGAATAATTTAGAAAGTATTAATTTCCCACAAAAGAGGATAGTTAGATTATAATGTTGGGAATATTTATTATTTTAGGCACCTTTCATTACTTATTTCCTTTGTATATTTATTTGTTCTTTTTTTCTGAAACAAATTTTATCTGATCCAGATAAGTTTTTGTTGTTGTTGTTGTTGGTCATGGGGCCTGACATTAGAAACAATAGCAAGCAAGAAAAAAATCACTTGTGTCCTTATCTTGGGGTTCATTTCACTTAACATCATCTTATCTGACCTTTTCTGCTTGTCTTAGACATATACTAGTTATTGCAAAAAAGGGAAGCCATGGGACCTATATTACTTCACTCAATATAATTTTTTCCAAGTCTTTCCATTGAGGAGACACTTCTTTTTTTTTTTTTTTTGGGTCCGGTCGTGGGGCCTGAACTCTGGGCCTGGGCGCTGTCCCTCAGCTCTTCAGCTCAAGGCTAACGCTCTACCACTTGAGCCACAGCACCACTTCCGGCTTTTTTCTTTTTGCTTATGTGGTGCTGAGGAATCGAACCCAGGGCCTCGAGCATGCAAGGCAAGCGCTCTACCACTGAGCCACCTTCCCAGCCCGAGGAGACACTTCTTTAAGAGCTTAAAATAACTTACACACAACTTTTGTTTGGTTCTGAATATTTTCATTTTTAAAGTACATATATATATATATATATGTATCTTAGAACTGAGGGCAGTACCCAAAGGCCTTCAGGTAACCTAATCAGTGGGCGAAGCTGAGTGACAGGTAGCAACTTTCTTTGAACTTATAGCTGATTGTCAAGAATTTGGGCTCACTGACCTCAGAGACATAGAATTTTCACTGTCAAATCCTCTGGTTTGCAAAGGCTTCCATTTAAAACAAAACAAAACAAAACAAAAAATCAACCAACCCCTAAAACTTTGTGTTTGAAACATGCCTGAGTGTTGAACTTGGGCCCTTGCCTTCCAGCTTTATAACCTTTATTTGGAAGTAGCAGGGAAGCACTCAGGCTGGCTAACATCTCCTCTTAGTTATTAAATGACAAAAAGAGCTTTTACACAAATGATAAGCTGCAAAGAAGGGGTGGATAAGAGCTGAACCAAGTAGTTGCCAAGGTAACATCTCACTGATCAGAAAGGGACCACAGTTGGAGTTTAAGCAGAAGTCTCTCTAGATATGATCACGTAAGCGTTCCCCATTTATGTCAAGGCTTGAAAAAAAAAAAAAAGCAGCCCATGTTCTTGATACTTTTGGTAGCTTTCCCCTATGTATGTTCCCCTAGAGGGTAGTAGGTGCAGAAACCCAAAGAAACTTAGGTCCCTGAATCACTGGAGGTAAGAGAACTTGTTATGGACTGTTGTAATAAAACACGTCTTCTGTTGTTCTGATCTTTCTGTTGAAGATCCATGAGGAGATGGATTTGGATGCAGAGCTGCTTGCTGCCTGAGATTCACAGGAACCAATTCTTTTCCTTTCTGGAGAGAACCTCACTGAGACCTGATCAAGTAGCAGCATAACAGAGTCACTCCATTACATCCTTCAATTTGCTAGCAGCAAATCAATGCACTCTGATAGCTGTTGCCCAAAGCTGGTACCCAGGATGCTGCCCATAAGCTACTTGATACCTTAATTTTAGTAATTGGAAGTTAAAGCATTTTATGAAAGTCAGGCATAAAAAGATTGTATTTAGGAATGATGGAAGACAGTTGGAAGTTCTGTGAGAAGAAAATTGCGTTGTTTGAGATTATATACACACACAAGCACACAGGTTAAATTTGTCACGGAGCTCTTGGTATTTCCTATTTTGTTTATGTGCACCAATTAGTAAGGAAGGCTTTCACTTTTTATTTCTTTAATCGAGCTTGAACTTAATTTTTTTTAGCTATAAAAATAAGACAGCAGTCTAGGGCCTGTGAAACATAAACAGCCTCTTCTTTCTGAGCAAGTTCAGCATGTAGTATATTCCCAGCATACTGAGATGGAAAATTTGAGACTCTGAGGTGGATACTTGCCTGAGGACTTTTGCTACTCCTTTAATCCTTACCAAGCATCCCATATTAGCTATATTACCTTGACCTGATACCTGAAGGTGAGCTTTTTGGTTTGCATAGAGAGTTTTTTTTTTTGGTTTTTGTTTTGGTCCAGTCGTGGGGCCTGAACTCTGGGCCTGGACGCTGTCCCTCAGCTCTTCAGCTCAAGGCTAGCGCTCTACCACTTGAGCCACAGCACCACTTCCGGCTTTTTTCTTTTTGCTTATGTGCTGCTGAGGAATCGAACCCAGGGCCTCAGGCATGCAAGGCAAGCGCTCTACCACTGAGCCACCTTCTCAGCCCTGCATAGAGAGTTTTGAGCCCTAATGGAGCCTTTGCTTTCTCTGTAATGGGAGTAAATAACCAGGCATTACTCATGACACAAACCGTTGGAGTACTTTGACCCCCATTTACTCTATTTGCCCTCCCTCTCTCTCCCAGTGGTAATTACCTTGTTATATATTTCTATTATTCATTTTTATGCATAAATATATTATATTATATTAGTCAAATGAATCCCTTCTATTGCTCTCTTGCTATATCTGTCTAAATCCTCTATTGTTCAACAGCTTCAGTGAGATTCCTTATGCCATCTTCATACAAAGACACATGAATTTTAATATTATTTACCCTCCATCATTCTCTTATCTTCTTCACCCTCCCTCATATCCTCCCAACAATTCACAAATGTCTTCTCTCACCATATATGTGTATGTATGCATCTGTATATCTTTAAGGACTGGATTCCATATGTGAGAGAAAACATGAAGCCTTTGTCTCTCTGAACCTGACTTCACTTAACATGATGATCTCCAGTTCTATCCATTTTCCTGAAAATAATATAATTTCATTCATTGCTGTGGCTGTATAATACTCTATTTATATATTATATATTATATATAATCTATATATCTATCACATTTTCTGGATCCATTCATCAATTGTAGGGCATCTTGTCTGCTTCTACAGCTTGACAATTGTGAATAATGGTATGAAAAGCATAGATTGTATAGGTACCTTTATTGTATCATGACAGACATTACTTTGGATAAATGCCCAGAAGTGATATCACTGGATCACATGGTAGTTTTACTATTAGTTTCTTAAGGAACCTACATACCAATTTCCATAATGGATGCACTAGTTTACATTTCCATCACCAGTGTGTAAGAGTTTCTTTTCCCTGCATCCTTACCAGAATTTCTTGTTGATTGTGTTTTTGATGATGGCCATTCTCACTGAAATGAGGTGAAATCTCAATGTTGTTTTGATTGTATCTTATTTAAGGCTAGGGACTTTTGCGCATTCCTTAGTGTATTTATTGGCCATTTTTACTTTTACTTTAAGAATTTTCTTTAAGAACCATTAACTAGTTTGCTGATATTTTGGCTGCCTAGGCTTTAGAATCTGTATATTCTGTTTGTTAATTCTTTGTCAGGTGTACATTGGCAAAGATTTTCTCCCTTTCTAGTGACTACTTCCTTTGCTGTGCAGTAGCTTGTTTGGGCAACCCCATTTGTCAGTCCTTGCACTTATTTGCTGAGCAATTAGAGTTCTATATCAGAAGTTATTATGTTACAGTTTTTACCTTGAATTCTCCTAAAGTAGTTTCAAAGTTTCAGGTCTTACATTCAGCTCTTTGATCCTTTTTGGGTTGATATTAGTAAAAATTGAGAGACAGGAATTTTGTTTCAGTCTTCACTTAGGATATTCAGTTTTTCTGAGAACCCTGTGTTAAAAAGGATATCTTTTCTCTAATATATTTTCCACCATATCTTTCCTCCAGTTCAGGAGGCTGAGATCTGAGGGCTGTAGTTTGAAGTCAGCCTGGGAAAGATAAATCCAAGAAACTCATATCGCCAGTTAACCAGTAAAAAGATGGAAGTGCTGATTAACTGTTAGAACACCAGCATTGAGTGAAAAAGCCAAAGGAGAATGCCCTGGCCCTGAATTCAAGCACACACACACACACACACACACACACACACACACACACACACACACACACACACACACACACACACACACACACACACACACACACACACACACACACACACACACACACCATTAACTGGCTGTAACTTTTTGTAATTCTTTTGGGGCCATTTATTCTGTCCCATTGATCTAGGTATCTGTAGGTATCTGTTTTTGTGCCTGTTCTATGTTTTTTTTTTTTTTTTTTTTAAAACACAACGGCTTTTAGTGTTGTGTATCTCCAGGGTTACTACTTTTTCTTAGGATTGCTTTGGCTATTTGAGGTCTTTTGTGCTTCTTATTAACTTTAAAATTGTTTTTTTTCCTACCTCTGCAAAAAATATCAATAGAATTTTGATGAGGAATGAATCGAATATAGAGATTTCTTTGGGGTAGATAGTCATTTTCACATTATTGATTCTGGTGATTCATGAACATGGATGATCTTTTTATCCTCTAGTTAATTTCTTTTTTTAAATTTTAATTTTAATTTTTTGTGAACATACTGTACAGAGGTATTACAATTACATGGGCAAGATAAGGCGCACATTTCTTATCAAGCATTGCAGCCTCCTCCTTTGTTTACCCTTCACATCCCTTCCCAGCCTCACCCCCCCCCCCGCACCGACGTTGTAAAGTTCGTTTTCGACATGACAACTTGTACTTCTTATTGTTGCAACAGGTCCACCTGTATCCTTAAACGACTTGTTTTTCCCCATCTCCTCCACAAATTATACCGACATCAAATATAGTGAAAGCAGGGGTTAGATTGTGGAGGAGGGACATACAAAGCAACAAAGAAATAATCTTATAAATGCATTAGAAACAAATGCATGAAAGAAAAAAACATTAAAATACATATCTAAGGGTTCATTTTCCTAACATCACCTTATCTGACCTTTTCTGCTTGACTCATACATATACTAGATATTGCAAATAAGGGAAACCATGGGACCTATGTTTCTTTGGGCTTGGCTTACTTCACTTAATATAATTTTTTCCAAGTCTTTCCATTTCCTAACAAATGGGGCAATGTCATTCTTTCTGATGGAGGCATAGAATTCCATTGTATATATATATACATTTTCTTGATCCATTCATCTACTGAGGGGCATCTGGGTTGGTTCCATATCTTAGCTATGGTAAATAATGCTGCAATAAACATAGTTGTGCTGGTAGCTTTAGTGTGGTCTTGTTTGTAAACATTTGGGTAAATGCCCAAAAGTGGGATTGCTGGGTCATAGGGGAGCTCTATGTGAAGTCTTTTGAGGAACCTCCACATAGGAGAAACCCTAGGTCTCCTTGGCGCAGGCTGAAATTTTCTTAATACAGACCCAGAAACACAACAAATCAAAGAAAGGTTGGACAAATGGGATTGCATGAAGTTGCAGAGCTTCTACATGGCAAAGAACATAGCTAGCAAGATCAATAGAAAGCCCACGGATTGGGAGAAGATCTTCACTAGCTATACAACAGACAAGGGTCTCCTATCTAAAATATACTTGGAACTCAAAAAATTAAATCCCCCAACAACAAATCCTCAAAGAAACAACTGCCCAATAAATAAGTGGGCTAAAGACTTAAAGAGAAACTTCTCTGAAGAAGAAAGAAGGATGGCCAATAGACACATGAAGAAATGCTCAACCTCCCTAGCCATAAAAGAAATGCAAATCAAAACAACATTGAGATACCACCTCACTCCAGTTAGAATGGCAAAAATCAAGAACTCTAACAACAACAGATGCTGGAGGGGATGTGGACAGAAGGGAACCTTACTTCATTGTTGGTGGGAGTGTAAACTTGTTCAACCACTTTGGAAAGCAGTATGGTTAATTTCTTTCTTCAGTGACTTATGATTTTCATTATAGAGGTCCTTCACTTCTTTAGTTAAATAAATTAGTTAATATTTAACTTTATTTGTTAAAGCTATTGTGAATGGGATCATTTTCATAATTTCTTTGCTTTCTGCTTATTGTTGATATATAGAGAAGTTACTGTTTTTTTTTTTTTTTTTTTTTTTTGCTGGTCCTGGGGTTTGAACTCAGTGCCTAAGTTCTGTCTTTGAGCCTCTCTGTCCTCAGGGCTAGCGCTCTACCACTTGAGCCACAGCATCACTTCCTGCTTTTTCTGTTTATGTGGTACTGAGGAATCGAACCTATGGATTCATGCATGCTAGGCAAGCACTCTACCATGAAGTCACATTTCCCAGCTCTCTTCAGAATTTTTATTATGAAAGGTTGTTGAATTTTGTCAATGGCCTTTTCTGTCAATATTGAGATAATTATGTGGGTAATATCCTGATTTTGTTTATTCATGTATTGCATTAATTGAGTTGCATACATTGATCCATCCTTGCACCCCTGGAATGAAACTAGTTCACTAATGGTGTATGATCCTTTTATGCATTGTTGGATTTGTTTTGTATTTGGTCAAAAAGAGTTATAACCTTGAATTTTTAAAATTTGTGTGTGTGTGTGTTGTTGCATTTTTACCTATTTTTAACATGGGGGCAATACTGGCTTTATAGAATAAGTTTGATAGTATTCCTTCCATTTGTACTTTTTGGAACAATTTGAGGAACATAGGTGTTAGTTCTTAAAAGGCCTAGTTGAATTTGAATGTAACTACACCTAACTCTAGAATTTCCTTTATTGGTAGATCTTTTATCACTGTTAAATTAATTATCAATTATAAATTAATCATCAATTATATTAATTTGGGTCTTCTCCATTATTATTTTGGTTAGTTTGACTAAATGTTTGTTGATTTTGTTTATCTTTTTGAAGAATCAACTCTGATTCATTTGTTATATTGTTCTTTTAGTTATCATTTCATTAATTTCTGACATAATGTTATAATTTCTTTTTTTTTTTTTTTTTGGGTCCGGTCATGGGGCCGGAACTCTGGGCCTGGGCACTGTCCCCCAGCTCTTTAGCTCAAGGCTAGCATACTACCACTTGAGCCATAGCACCACTTCTGGCTTTTTTTTTTTTTTTCTGCTTATGTGGTGCTGAGGAATCAAACCCAGGGCCTCATGCATGCAAGGCAAGCACTCTACCACTGAGCCACCTTCCCAGCCCCTTTATAATTTCTTCTATTGGTGTTGGATTGCCTTTTTATCTCGTTCTGGAGCTTGAATTCAGGGACTGAGCAATGTCTCTGAGCATTTTTGTTCAATACTAGTGCTCTATCTCTTGAGCCATAGCTCCACTTCTGGCCTTTTGATGATTAATTCGAGACAAGGGTCTCATGAACTTTTCCTGCCTAGTCTTTGAACTGAGATCCAAAAATTTTAGCCTCATGAGCAGCTAGGATCATAGGCATGAGCCACTGGTACCTGAATTGTTCTTCTTCTTTTTTTTTTTTTTTTGAGGCTGAAGTGCATCGTTAGGTTGTTTATTTGGGATTTCTCTGATTTTCTGCTGTAGACAACCAGTGACTATAAACTTTCCCCTTAGCACTGGCTTTGCTGATTTTGATAGCTTCTGTTTTCTTCTTCATTTCAATCTAGGAATTTTAAAAATTTTATTCCTAACCTCTCTAGTTACTGAGTGACCATTTAAAAATGTGTTGTTCAATCTCCATGTTTGAGTAGTTTTTGTAGTTTTTTGTGCTATATTGATTTCTAATTTTATTCCACTATGGTCTGTTAAGATATATGAAACTATCTCAATTTTATTGACTTTATTGAGATTTGCTTTATGGCCTCAGATATAATTTAATTTGGAAAAAGTTCCATGGGCTTCTAGCAACTCATTTGTTTCTTTCAATGTATGTGTCTTTGTAGGATAATTTTCTTAATGGGAGGAATTAGGAGGCCAAAGTATATTTGGATTTAAATTTTTACTAGTTATTAGTTAAATGCCCTGCAATGGGATTAAAATAATTCACACTACTATCAATAATTTATGAAATTCCTAGTTTCACTCTGTCCTTCTTACATGGCAGAAAAATGTTTTACAGTTCTAAGTTGTTTATCTTTCAATATGGGAGACTTTTATTACTGTTTCCTATGTTTTAAAGACAATTTTATTTATTTTTCAATGAAATATCCCTTCAGATACCTCACTTTTTATTTATTTATTTATTTATTTTTATTTTTTTGGTCATGGGGCTTGAACTCCGGGCCTAGGCACTGTCCCTCAGCTCTTTAGCTCAAGGCTAGCGCTCTACCACTTGAGCCCCAGTGCCACTTCCAGTTTTCTGTTGGTTCACGAATTTGCGTGTCATCCTTGCGCAGGGGCCATGCTAATCTTCTCTGTATCGTTCCAATTTTAGTATATGTGTTGCCGAAGCGAACACAAGTTTTCTGTTGGTTTATTGGAGATGAGAGACTCACAGACTTTCCTGCTTGGGCTGGCTTTGAACCACGATCCTCATATCTGAGCCCCTGAGTAGCTAGGATTAGAGGCGTGAGCCACCCGCACCCAGCTCTCACTTTTTATTTTTGATTTATTGATTTATTTTGATTATATATTAAACAATTTAGATTTTTGTCTCATGAGTTTTATTTCAAAACATCAATCTTTGACAGGTGCCAGTGCTCAGTCTTGTAATTTTAGCTACTTGGCTACTTTTAGCTAAGATCTGAGGATTGTGGTTTGAAGCCAGACTATGCAGGAAAGTTTGTAAGAATCTTATTTCTAATTAACCACCAAAAAGCCAGAAGTGGAGCTGTGGCTCAAGTGGCATAGAACCAGTCTTGAACAAAAATAATGCCTAGGAGAAAGCATTTAGGCCCTGAGTTCAAGCTCAAGTATCAGCACACACATACAAAAAATTTGTGTGTTGGTCATACTCTAAGTACATATAATCTCAGCCTAACACACCTGTTCTAACCTGTTCTAACACCTGTTCTAGCCAATGACTATGGGCACAAGGGGCAAGTCTGGAGAGATATAGCCTGCATGTGCAGATCTGTGAAGGAAGATACTATATTAATAGGGGCACATGGAACTAAAAATTAGTTGGAAGAGATAATATATTAATAGGGGCACATGGAGATAATTAGTTGGATGGTTAGCTTAAAGTTATGGACACAGGTGACTGTGTAGGAGGTAGGAAGTCAGTCCTGGGTTCCCAGGATACTTGTAAGGATGATGGAGGCATTTGAGGGCTAGAAGTGTCACGACAGGGTTTATTTTTGTTCTTATTATGAGACAATCTATTTGCTTCACTGCATCTGCCTTGTGTGCAGAAAACACTTAGTGTCCTGTGGCTCCCTTCTGCTCCCATTGACTTTCCAGGCCAGTGCCTTGCTCACACTCGGAGGGATGCTTGATTAGGCCAATACTAGTGTCCCTTGGGGGAAAAGAGGTAGATTTTCTTGTCAATACACGGTGTGGTTTCCACACAGTACTTTCTTTTATTTTGGGCCTCTTATTGGCCTAAAGATCTCCATTAAAGAAAATGGTGAAAAATCAGCATCAGGGTTAACCCAATTTGTCTCCTTTCCTATTTATATAAAGCAACTCTTAAAATCCCTGAATTTTAGTAACAACAAAAGCCATCGTTCCTTTAATACCTTCCTGGCAATGATTCTTTCTTCTCAAATAGGCCACTTATCAGACTGGAAATCACCCCCAAATCCTCGAATTGCCTGATATTTTTCACATGTTGGTTCCAGAAAATTGATGTTTGCATGATGCCTTGGAAGGGACTTACTTACAAGCTAAATTTGCTATGGTATCTATTGACATTTTCATATGTCATTTTGTGCTCCCAGAATAATTGCATTATTTACCAGAATAAAAAGAAAATGAAACTAATGAAAGTAGCAAAAAAAAGCCATTCATATCTCAACATTACAAGCCTTAATTTCCTATCTGAAGCATAGTGAATTGCTCCTTTTAAAAGTCATCTCTAACTACTGAGAGTCTATGGTGGTGGTATATAGATGTTTGTAGATTATTAAAAAAATCAGTGACTATCAGATTGTCAAAATAGCAAGTGTGATTATAAAATAATGAGATCAGCTAAAAATAGCAGCTCTTAGTCTTTCAGATTATAAGAGGAGAATGAAGGGCAGAGAGGAGGTGGTAAATTGCTTAAAATCATGTGCATACTAAACAATAGAACCAGTGTCCAATTCCCTACCCCTCACCCCTGAATGTTTGTAATCCCTTCTCCATCATCGTAGGTACAGTCTTGTCTGGAGAGGGCTCTGTGGGAGAAGTGGGCAGTGAACTGGGATTTGGTGGATGGGTGCTCTGATTTTATTCTGGCAATTTTCACTCTAGGAGAGGTCTGTGGAAAACCTTCTTGTATTAGGAGGCCAAGTGTCTAGGCTGGCTAACCCAAGCAGAGAAGCCCCTGTAATATGAATCAACAGAGAAGGATTTACTGGGTCAAGAGATGATTTTTTTCTCCTGATAGAAACTGTTATTACTAATGATCATCAGTATAAAGATGATTTTTTTATTTAATGTATTTATTTTATTGTTAAGATGTTGTACAGAGGGGTTACAGTTACATGAGTAAGGTGATGAGTACATTTCTTGTTGATCATTGTTACCTCTTCCCTTCCTTGTTGTTGTCCGCTATCCTTTACCTCCCCCACCCCTCCACCCCTGCCTCACCGCCTGAAGTTGTAAAGTTCATTTCCAAGATACTGTCCTGTGGGTATCCTTGTTGCAGTGGGTCATCCTGTGTCCTTGTTTCAGTGTTTGGCTATTCCTCTCCCCTCCCCAGATTAGACATATGTATATAGAAGATGCAGGGTATCAAAATTGAGTCCAGTGACAACAGGGGATATTCCATGGGGGAAAGAACACACAAAGGAAACAACAACAACAACAACAAATAAAATCACATGGTACACTTAAAACAATAACAATAAAGACAGACCACTTGTGTCCAAATCTTGGGATTCGTTTCACTTAGCATCATCTTGTATGGTCATTTGTATATGGTTTTTGAGCTTTTCAGCTCATCTGTTAAGATTATAAAGATAAATTTTCAACAGGCAATTTCTCTTATTTCATTTCTTTCTTTTTCTTTCTTTAATACTGGGGTTTGATCTCAGGCCTTCATGCTTATAGGCAAGTCTCTACCACTTAACTCATGACCCCAGCCTAACAAATGAAGTACTCTTCTAATTTTGAGGGAAAATATACTGATCAGTAGGAATGGAACCATACCATATCTCCCTTCCTTTATTTCTAGTCACATAAACCTATGTACAACTTTTTTTTTTAGTCGGTCGTGGGGCTTGAACTCTGGGCTTGGGTGCTGTTCCTCAACTCTTCAGCTCAAGGCGAGCTCTCTACCACTTGAGCCACAGCGCCACTTCCTGTGCAACTTTTTATCTTGGAGTTTTTGCTGATGTTATAAAGCGACCTTCTCAGACTGCTAAATATCATTTCTCAAGGTAAAATATTGCTTATTCCTATGATTTTCTTAATGCTTTCTTCCAAGCTGAAATACTACCTGGGCAATTCACTTATAATCAACATAAACTTTCTTATTCTATAGGAAACCTGAGCCTCCAAAAGGCTCAACAAGGACTTGGGGTCAAGGAACAAAAAGGATAGTAGAATAAATGTTTATCACTCAGCAAGAGGATTGTCCATTTCATCATAGGAACTTCTTTATGTCTATGGGATCCTAGCATATGGGTGTGCACCTGGTAGGGAGGTCATCTTAGCATTCCAACATTGAATGTGTATTTAATTTTTCCCATCAGCATTTGAATATTATTCAGGATAGGCCCATGATAAGATGTTAAACACAGCTGAGTCAAAGAAGGTCCATTCAGGTACAAAAACAAGACTGTAGGTCAGGTTGTTTTGTTTTCTGATGGATTCAGAAAGAATGGAATTGTGTATTTGTGTACATGAAGCATCACTTGAAAAAGGTTTAAAGAAATAAATGAGTTGTCTTTTGGATCATTTGTCAATTATTTCTTATAAATATGATTGATAAGGATCATATGCCTGAGAGTTCAGGGTTGCATTCCCCCCTCCCCTAAACAAACAAGAACCAAGCATGCAGACAGCCAATAAGGATGGATGTGCCTGGCTTGTCAATCACTGTCAGGATGTGCTTCTCAGGAGCACTCCTCACTTGGTGTTTTGGACGTAACTGCATCCTCTTCAAAGGCAGGAACTGTGTCTTTTCTACCTGTGTAATAGACTTAGTGGAACTGAATCAATTTAAAGCCTTCCTGTTATCATCCAGAGCCACTGGGCAATGATAAGAACCCTAAGAAGACAAGGGCAGGGAATATAGGATGCTAAGCTTTGAAGAAACTGAAAAGGCAAAATGGCAGGAAAGATGGAACATGGAGTTGCACTCTGACAAAGCAAGTCTGAGAACGTATTTCAGTGAAGGGGTTGGGAGGGGGTTCACACATAGAGAAGTCAGTGCCAGGCATCAGCTGATTAGGAAGAGAAGGAATGGAAGGTGCTCCAAAAGAGGTATGGAAACAACTGGAAATCTCTTTTCTAATGTGCCAGTGATGCTTGCTGTTTTCAGTCCTACCCTCCAACCTCACCCCACCCCCTCTTCCTGTCCTATGGATTACAAGCTGCTCAAACATAGGACATGTTCATCTAGCTCCCTCTCTCTCTCCCTCCTTCAGAGAGTGGTTGCCCATGAAAACTCTGGTGGGAGATTGACAAGAGTAGGGAGACCATTCATCTGGCATCATTTGGTGCTGTCATGAGTGACCAGGATCTCCTCCCTCCCTACTCCCCCCACCGACAGCAGCATTGATAATGGTTCTAGCATCATTTGGGGAGCTTTGGAATTCTAGGTCCCTGCTAAGCTCTTGTGATGGATAGCTTCCAAGATTCTTATCGTGGTGAGAATGAGCTCATATAATCTCTTTCCCTTCAGTAGGAACTTTCTGAGCACCAGAATACAGCAATGTTGAGGGATTATAGGTCATAAAGGATTTTGATTCTTTTCAGAACTCTGTTACCTTTGGACTTGTATGCTTTTCTGAAGCAAGCTGTCAAGCTGTCATGTTCAGGAGATTCAAGTGGCAAATGGCGAGAAACTGAGAATAGGTTCTGTCCAACAGCCTGAGAGGAACAGAGGCGTGATAGTTCACATGGAGCCAAATCCTGCCAACAACTCCATGAGCTGGAAAAGGGTACCTTTCCCAGCCTTCAGATGAGTAGAGATTTGCTCCATTATAGCCCCCCGAGAAACCCTGAAGCAGAGGAAGGACCCAGCTAAATAAAGCATGCCTAGATTCCAGACCACAGAAACAGATGCTAAATGTGTGTGGCTTCAAGGTACTGAAGTTTCTGTTTTTCTGCTCCTGGGATTTGAACTCTGGGCCTGGGCTCTGTCCCTGAGCTTCTTTTTGCTCAAGGCTAGGGTTCTACCACTTGAGCCACAGTGCCACTTCTGGCTTTTTCTGAGTAGTTTATTGGAGATAAGATTCTCACAAGGCTGGAATGCCCCAGCTGGCTTTGAACTGTGATCCTCAGATCTCAGCCTTTGGAGTAAACCACTGGTGCCTGGCTAAAGCTACTGGGTTTTGAGGTAACATGTTATACAATAACATTTGATGGCTATACATGGAACAGCTCTTTGTTTTCCCAGAAGTAAGTAGCAAGGTATGCTTGTGGACTTGACAGTGTACCTCTGTTCCTTTGCTTTTCTTGCTATCAGGGAAATAGTGGCTTTCTTCATGTCACCTTTCGTTCAGCCAATCTTATACCTTTGCCACCATTTTCCTGTATTAAATCCCTTCTACCTAAAAGATCTGAACGGTGATGGATGCAGCTACATATTAAATAAAATATTTGATTTATCCTCTTATTTAGGAGAGTATTATGAAATTCTTTCTTAGCCTTTGAACTCAGGATCTTACACGTGGTAGACAAGCCACTTTAGCCATGCCTCAAGCTCATTTTGCTAGTTATTTTCCAGGTAACTTCTCATGTTTATGACCTGTCTGGCCTGGGCTGTAATCTTCCTATTTATGCTTTGAGTACTGGGGATAACAGGTACACCACACCCAATTTCATTAGTTGAGATGGGTTTTGTAAACCATTGCCTATACTGGCCTTGAACAATGATTCTAGATATTTATTTTAAGTTGACAGTTAATAATTGTATATATTTATGTGCTATGGATTGACATGTCAACAAATGTATAGAGTCGGTAGTGATAAGATCAGAGTTATTGGTATATTCAACACCTCAAACATTTAGTTTTGTGTCTGTGTTCAAGACATTTCAAGTCCTCTTCAGTATCTATTTTTCTTTTGTATTTATTTTGTGTTATTAGTGGGGCTTGAACTTAAGGCCTGAGCTTTGTCCCTTAGCTTTTTTGATCAAAGGTGGTACTTTATCACTTAAGCCATAGCTAAACATCTGGATTTTTGGAGAAAAGAGTATTATAGACTTTCCTGCCAGTCAGGATTGGCTTAGAACTTCAATCCTCAGTCTCAGCCTCCTGATTAGCTAGGATTACAGGTGTGAGCCACCATCACCCAGCTTCTGTTTTTATACTTTGAAGCATTGGGGATTGAACCCACAACTTTGTGTATGCTGGGCAAAGCCCTATACCACTGAGCCACATCCTTCCTATCCATTTTTGAATATACAATTAATGGTTTTAAACCATTATTATCCTAAACACTATAGAATATGAGAAGTTATTCCTCACACTCAACAGTACTGCAGTGTTCTAAATGCACTTGTTCTTTTTAGATGTTACAAAAATGAGATGCACCTCACTGTTTTGTGCCTCTAGCAGGTCTTGTTTCTAGAGAAAGGTCAACTTTAAAAGGTGGAGTTCTTTGGGTGTGGTTGGGTAGATCTCTCTGCTCACCTGCAGGAGGCACAGGCAATCTAAGAGATTCTGAAGGCAGAGTGGTTTCTTGTCTGTTTTCATGTGGGAGTCCAAGGCAGCACAATCACTGCATGTTCCTTGTAATGAGAGTAAAATATTACAGTGTGTGTACAAGGGCAAGCTCCTAACTCAGCAGGTGAACCACCATATCGACTTCCTTCTTTCTGAAGACTGCAAAACTAGAAAGAAACCTACACATCAGGCCCTCACAGCCCTTGATGAGGCTCCAAGGAGATATGGCAAAATCCACCACACAGCAAAAAATCCAAGTTAGAGGCAGCAAACACTGTAGCTTGGGAACAAAGAGAAAGAAAAAGACTTGTCAAAAAGGCTGGATCCACCCACCCATGGAAAGCTGGGAGGAAAATGTGCTACACTTCCCCTACTGGAAAATTCCAGAGAAGAGGGAGTTAGGGGGAGAGAGACATTCAGGAAAACCACAGGGGCAGAAAATTAGATAGTTTGTGTGACAGAGGAAAAATGAGCTAAAATGTACATTTGATCTATGACTAGAAGCGAGGACAAAGGCAAAACACCAATATATACTTGGCTTGAGAAGAATGCCTTTTATTCAAAGATCTCAAAGCAGTTTTGAGTCTATGAATTGACTTACAAGACAGTTAAATTATTACTCATGTGGCATTTTATTCTAAACTTTGCCAAACATTATATAACCCAAGAGCATTCGTTATTTGTCCAAACAATTCAATAGATGCAGAGTGGCATTCCTGTTTGACGTGTGGAAATGGCCGTTGGAGAAGTTGGGTGGCATATAGAAGACCAGGGGAGGTGGGTCAGAAATATCAACACTGAATAAGGAAAGGGGAAATCTTCAGACAACTAGTCTTTGTAATGGCAGGTCCTTCAGACCATCATTTGGTAGGAGAAGGATGGTTCCTAAATATGCCCATGTCTTACTCTCCAAACCTGTGACTATGCTATCTGACACAGCGAAAAGGGTCATCCTAGATGCACTGGATGGGCCTGAAGGGATCACAAGGATCAGTGTCTCAGAAGGAGGGAGGTAGGAGAGGCAGAGGAGATTCAATGGTGGAAGCACAGTTTGGAGTGATGTGGGGCCGCACAGCCTGGAGGAACTGGATAGGGCCAGAAAATAGCTTCTCACTTAGATCTTCCTGACAACCCATTTTGGACAGAGGATAGTTATTTTCATGTTTGAAGCCTCTGAATTTGTGGTAATTTGTTACAGTAGCTGTTTGTTGAGGAGTAGAAATTTATAAGGCTTTCTGATGTTACTTTCATTATCTGTGTTATTCAGATAATAGAATTGTAGAGGATCTTTTTCCTTACATGAACTACTTCATTATATATTCATGGAAACACTGGCTATAAGATTTGAAGGACAAGGGACTGGGAAGGTGGCTCAGTGGTAGAGCACTTGCCTTGCATGCATGAGGCCCTGGTTTTGATTCCTTAGCACCACATAAGCAAAAAGAAAAAAAGCCGGAAGTGGTGCTGTGGCTCAAGTGGTAGAGGGCTATCCTTAAGCTGAAGAGCTGAGGGACAGCGCCCAGGCCCCACAACCGGACCTCCCCCCCCCCCCCCAAAAAAAAAAAGATTTGAAGGACAAGAATCAAGGCAGTACTGCCATTCATAGTAAGAATTTGGGCTGGGCTCTGGTGGCTCATGCCTGTAATCCTAGCTACTCAGGAGGCTGAGATCTGAGGATCACAATTCAAAGCCAGCCCAAGTAGAAAATTCTGTGAGACACTTATCTCCAAATAACCACCAGAAAACTGAAAGTGGCGCTGTGGCTTAAGCCTTGAGCTGAAGAGCTGAGGGACAGCATCCAGGCCCAGAGTTCAAGCTCCATGATCGACCAAAAAAAAAAAAAAAAAGAATTTGGGGCTTAGTAGGTGCCAACCTCTGGGCCAGGGTTTGGGGTGCCCCTTCTCCTGTTTCTTCTCACAGTTCTTTGAGGTAATAGGTTCATTGTACAGAGGAGGAAATTGAATTGGTTCTGGAGGCAGCACATAAGTACAACTGAGTCTTGATTTCTTCAAGTAGATTTTCTAGAGGCTTCTTAATTTGTTGAAGAAAAATTATGTGTCAGAGGGGAGGCAGGGGCACATATTCAATCAAAATGGCTGTCTCTGGCCAAGAGGTGGTAAGGAGTAATGTCCCTTCAATTCGTGGTGGTCCCCACTGTCAGATAATAAATGTCTTTGCTTCCAGAAACAAAAGCAAGGTTGAAGAATGATTTCAGCTTCTGCAAGGAAGAGGTCATGGGAGTAAGGTCAGGAGGATTTGAGATGAGATGATAGATGAGCTCTTTCTTTCTTTCTTTCTCTCTTTCTTTCTTTCTTTCTCTCTTTCTTTCTTTCTTTCTCTCTTTCTTTCTTTCTTTCTTTCTTTCTTTCTTTCTTTCTTTCTTTCTTTCTTTCTTTCTTTCTTTCTTTCTTTCTTCTCTCCTCTCCTTCTCTCCTTCTTTCTTTCCCTCTCTTCCTTCTCTGTCACTTTTTTCCTCCTCCTCCTCCTCCTCCTCTTCCTCCCCTTCCCTTTCCCCATCCCACCCCTCCCTTTCCCTCTTCTTTATACTTTTTCTTCCTCTTGTTCTTCCTTTTCCTCTTCTTCTTCCTTTCTCCTCTATCTCCTCCTCCTCCTTTCCTCCCTCCCTTTACCTCTTTTTCTCCTCTTCCTCCTTCTTTCCTCCTACCTACTTTACCTCCCCCTCCTCCTTCCTCTCCCTCTTTGCTTGGTAAAAGTTAGTTCCACATCTAATTCTTTCTCGGGGCTGCTTTGATGGCTTTGCTGATGCTCAGGTTTGGTTTGGACAAAGTAGCTGTCATTCCCTCGCCGCCCCCCCCCCCCCCCCCCCGCCAACTCTCTGAGGTAGAGGTTATGCTTGCTTCACTAAGCCTTGACAGTGACAAATGCTCTTCAGATCCATTCCCTAGTGGCCCTTTGAAATAGACAGACAACTCTGCAAGCCATGAAATATCACATTTTAAATAGGAGGCACCGTGTCAGATGTCACCCGTAGATCAGCTCTGGGGTTGCAGAGTGCACACTGATTCAGATATTTTGAGGACAATAATACAAACTAATCTTTATCAAGTGCTCATCACACAGTGATATTCTAAGCACTAAACACAGAGGGACTTATGTGTTACCTCTTAAAATCATATGAAGTGGTTGTTATTTAGTAATGTTACTTTACAAATGAGAAAACAGAGACACAGAGACATTAAGCCATTTATTCAAGACCACACAACAAATAGAAGAGAAGTGCAACTCCAGAAATGATACTACTGGCCACCAGAAACCAACATACTGGCTTCACACACATAGAACTTTCATCAAAGGTCATCAGTGGTGGTGGCTCAGACAGCCGCTCCTTGTAGACCATGAACAGGTACTTAGACAATGAGAGGAAGAAAGAGTAATTCAACATGTCCAGAGTGTGAGCAAAGAAGAGCAACAGGAGGCCAAAAAGTTGGAGGAAATGGATGAGAAGACACACAGAGCTTGCTGGAGGCTGAGGGAACTTGACTCTAGGTTTCCAGACTTGGGGGATTTTCCTCAACTTCCTGGGTCTGCAGGGAAGTGGGCACAGTGCTGGGAGACAGGAACACCCAGGCCCTCATGGTATGGTTCCATCCTCCGTGTCTCTTTCTATGCAGTGAGTGTTTTGCTCTTTGTAGATATTAAAACTGTGTGTTGATTTTTAGCATTTTATTGCCAGAAAACCCGTTAAAGTTTTAGCATGTTATTGATTAGGAAACTGAGCAGCAAAAGGATCAAGAGACTTGACAAGGCCACCACACTACTGTAGGTCAAGGCCCCTGGGTGCTGCAGCTCTTACACTGCACGCGGATTTAGAGTTTGTTCATGAGTGCCTCCTCTTCCTCCACCTTCTTTTCCTCCCCTTTCTTTGTTTTCTCCTCCTCCTCCTCCTTCTCCCTTCTCATCTTCTTCCTCTTCATTCTCCTCCATTTTCTTCTGGTTCTTCTCGTCTTCCTCCTTCTTTTCCTTTTACTCTTCGTCCTCCTTTCTCCTCCTGTTATTTCTGTTGTTCCATCTCTTTCTTCTCCTCTTCTGCTTCCTTCTCCATTTCTTCCTTTTCCTCCTCCTTTTACTTTGTTCAGTTTTAGGGATAGAACCCAGGCCCTTAAACATGCTTTGTGAGTTCTCTACCAATGAGCTATATCCTCCCTTCCCCTGCCTGCCTTTAAAAATTTTTTTTTATTGTAAAGGTGATATACAGTGGAGTTACAGTTATACAAGTTAGGTAATGAGTTCATTTCTTATTAAACAGTATTACTTTCCCTTATTTTCTCCCACTTTTTCCCCTCCGCTTCCTTCCCTGAAGTTGTAAAGTTCATTTCTATTATAGCGTCTAGTGAGTATCACTCTTGAATTGATTCATCCCTTGTCCCATAGTTTCTGTGATTTCCCTCTACTTCCCCATATCAGATAAACTTCTAAATAAGACAAAAGGTACAGAAATCAAAAACAGTAACAACAGGGAATAAACCAAAGGGGGGAAAAAGAAAAGAGAAATAACTGCAAACAGTGCAATAAAGAAAACCTCTTGGGGCTGGGAAGGTGGCTCAGTGGTAGAGCACTTGCCGTGCATGCCTGAGGTCCTGGGTTCGATTCCTCAGCACCACATAAGCATAAAGAAAAAAGCCTAAAGTGGTGCTGTGGCTCAAGTGGTATAGCGCTAGCCTTGAGCTGAAGAGCTGAGGGACAGCGCCCAGGCCCAGAGTTCAGACCTCATGACCAGACACCTCCGCCCCCCCCCCCAAAAAAAAGAAAACCTCTTGTTTCCATTTCTTGGAGTTCATTTCAATAAGCATCATTTTATATGGTCATATACACATAGCTATTGAGCTATTGTAGTCTTCTCTTAAGAATATCCTAGACATAGTCTAGTTATTACAAATGAGGGAAACCATGCGGCCTATGTTTCTTTGGTTCTGGCTTACTTCATTTAATATAACTTTTTCCAAGTCTTTCCATTTCCTTAGTAATGGGGTCATGTTATTATTTCTGATGGAAGCATAGAATTCCATTCTGTATATATATAGCAGATTTTCTTGATCCATTTATCTAATGAGGGACATCTGGGTTGACTCCATATTGTAGTTATGGTAAATAATGCTGCAGGCTTTGGTGTGGGATAGTTTGTGGTCATTTGGTAAATGCCCAGGAGTGGGATTACTGAATCATAGGGAAGCTCTATGTTTAGTTTTTGAGGAACCACCATACTGCTTTCCAAAGTGGCTGCACAAGTGTACATTCCCACCAATGGTGTAGTGGTGTTCCCTTTTGGCCACATCTCCACCAGCATCTGTTATTGTTTGTTTTCTTGATAATGGCCATTCTAACTGGGGTGAGGTAGAATCTCAATGTTGTTTTGATTTTCATTTCTTGTTGTTGTTGTTGGTGGTGGTGGTCATGGGGCTTGAACTCTGGGCCTGAGCACTGTCCCTCAGCTCTTCAGCTCAAGGCTAGTGCTCTACCACTTGAGCCACTGCAGCACTTCCGGTTTACTGAGTGGTTTATTGGAGATAAGAGTCTCACGGACTTTCCAGTCCAGGATGGCTTTGAACCACGATCCTCAGATCTCAGTCTCCTGAGTAGCTAGGATTACAGGTGTAAGTCACTGGTGCCTGGCTGATTTTAATTTCTTTTATGGCCAGCAATGCTAAACATTTCTTCATATGTTTATTGACCATTCTTATTTTTGCTTCAGAGAAGTCTCTAAGCCTTTAATCCACTTACTAATGGGGTTGTTATTTCTTTGAGGACTTGTTTTTGGAGGGTTTAATTTTTTGGACTCTAAGTCTGTTTCAGATACGAGGCCCTTGTCTGATGCATAGCTAGTAAAGATCTTTTTCCATTCTGTGAGCTTTCTATTTATCTTGTTATGTTCTTTGCCAGTCAGAAACTCTTCAGGTTAATGCAATCCCATTTGCCTTGCCTTTCTTTGATTTGTTGTGATTCTAGGTCTTTACTTAGGAAGTTTTTAACTGTGTGTTCTCCTATCTTTTCTTGTAATATTTTCAGGGTATCTGGTCTACATTGATTATTAATTATGGTGCAGGATGTTATATAAGGATCTAACTTCAGTTTTCTGTATATGTATAGCCAATTCTGCCATCTCCATTTGTTAAAGAGTCTGTCTTTCTTCCATCCTGTGATTAGGTGGCTATACCTTATCTCTTTTTGATTCTTTATTTTTTATTTATTTATTTTATTGTGAAAATACTGTACAGAGGGGCTACAATTATATGGGCAAGCTAATGAGTACATTTCTTTTTTTTATACCCAATTTTTTTTTATGAGTACATTTCTTATCAAGCATTGTTGCCTCCTCCTTTGTTTCTCCTTCTCATCTTCCCTCCCCCTCCCCTACACCTCCCTGATTCTTTATTTTGACTTAGGGTCTTGCTAAGTTACCCAAGTTAGACTCAAAGTTTGTGATTTTCCCCTAAGTGCTGAGATTACAAGTATGAGTCACCATGCCCAGCTGTCTTGACATTTTGATAGTAGCCATTCTAACAAGTGTGAGGTAGCAAGAGAAAGCACAAATATTATTAAGAGTGTCACAAAATATGATCTTGCCACATTGAATGGAGGTGTGAAATGGTATGGCTATTATGGAAAATGTATGCAACTTACTAAAATAATTACAAATCAAGCTATTATATGATCCACCAATTCTATTTTTTGGTATATATCCAAATGAAATATATTATATATGCACAATGGAATTCTATTCAGTCTTAAAAAGAGGAATACTTCCTTTGCAACATCAGTGACCCTGGAGGGTATAATGTTAGAGAAGTTAAGTCAGACACAGAAAGAGAAATGCTCACATTGTGGAATCTAAGAAAGCTGAGTCGCAGAAGCAGAGAGTAGATGGCAGTTTCGGGGACCAAGGGGCTTGTGTATATGAAGAGATGGTTGATGAACACAAGTTCAGTTAGAGCAAATAGATTCTGGAGATCTGTTGTTTAGTGTGTCAACAATAATATTATTATTAATATATTGCAGTCAATAATAATATACTGCATACTTAAAAATCTGTTATAAAATATATTGCAGTCAATAATAATATATTGCTTACTTAAAAATTGGGAATAGATTGCTAGTTGCTAATAGAATAAATTTTTGAGTGTTCTCACCACACATGGATGATCAATCTATAAGGGGATGATTATGCCAATTAGCTTGATTCAATTGTTCCCCCATATATAAAGATGTGAGAATATCATGTTATGTGCCACAATTACATACAGATTTTGTCGATTGTATTTTACTAAAAAATTGAGGTTTTAATAAAGGAAAAGAATGCACTAAAATCGTTAAAAACAAGAGAAAAGGAAAATAGTTGCTTTCAATTGGGACTACAGGCATGCTTAGTCTCTCAGAACACTGGCTACAGCAAAAATCTAATTAGCTAATTAATCCACTTAGCTTTCCCTTGATACAAGGCCACACAACTTCCATCTTTAAGATGGAAAAACTAAGGCATTGCATTTTCCTTCATTTAATATTTAAAACCTCTTTATAAGAAAGCAGCCCCAAAGAATTCTATTGGTACTCATATTAATATCACTTAATTAAAAACATTTTTTAGCATTATAACAAAGAGAACAACTACCTTTACTGTAATATATGTCCTCCTAGCAGTGAAAGTTTGCCTCTTTAACACAGCCAACAAATGAGAGCATTCTAAGATTGTAATAAATTATTTAGAAGATATTTACTTTTAATTATAATTTTCTCAATAAATTCTAAGATTTAATACCAAAGAAGCTACAGGATGATTTAGTCCCATATAAATGTTTCACACTATACACATTTTAGCATTCTGAAAGCAAATGCCTTAAAATTTTCTTCTGTGGTTGATTTCCTCATTCTTTCCTCCTTAGCATATACCTTCCTCATAGTTCATCCTTACTAGAAAATACTAAATATCTTCTGTTCATCACTGTAATTATTATTCTTATCTGGCATGAAACAATGACTAAAGTAATTCATCTTTAGAATCAATGTGATACATTACAATAAAAACTTCTTGTCAGATTCCAATATGATTTGGGTGATTTAGCTATCTACATAGCCTGCTATTGATTTCTCCACTTTGGTAATAGAACATTGCTTATCTATAGATTTTCTGTGGGTCAAGAGGAAAAGGAAGAGGTGTTTCTCTTTATAAGTGAGCTTGTGGTTGAAGCCACTGAGATTGTACAAGATTTCTATCCAGGTGAAATCCAGCTCTGATAACTCATGATTGTGGATGGGCACACACACACACACACACACACACACACACACACACACACACACACACACACACACACACACACACACACACACACACACACACACACACACACATTTTTTTCTTCTTATTTTCAATGGCTGAAAATTCAGCCTGGCCCACAGCTTTCCTTATTTCTCATCCCTCTTTTGTTCCCTCTTCTATGATACCATCATTGATTCTTGTGCAGTTTATACGAATTAGCGCAAAGAATGGAAGTCCAGTGTTTACTGTTAAGTGCATTCATCCCTTTATGAGCTCAGGGCAGATAACTCAAGGTTTGTTTACCCATTAAAAGAGCTGCTAGATTTTTCCCATTTTACAGATGGAAATCTTAAGACAGAGCCATTTTGGGGGGACTTGCTTTGGGCAGAATGGCCAATCAATGTGTTAGTCAAGAGGAACAAAACATGGTAATGAAAGTGAGTTAAGTAAATAGACTCACTGCCCTAAACACAATACTGGCTGTGAAGAGGAGCATGGAGGACCGAAGGAGCCAAGTTGTATCTAATAGCATCAGTGGATTGCTTCTAAGCTTTTGAGATCATGATTATGGAAGAAGTTGCAACCCTTTCCTACAAAATTCCTGTTGGTACTATTGTCAGATGACTGTTTTTGTTGTTTCCCTAAACCCCTTTTGGTGTTTTATCTACTGGAGCATTCATCTGAGACAAACAGCTTATGTACTCTTTCTAGCCAAGCAGAAACCAGAATGGATGAGAAAATTGCCTAAGAAAATCTTGCTTCTGAATTCCCTCATGAAGCTGGCTGGAGAGTCAGAGCTTCTCTCTCAGTGCTTCTCAGTCTTCATCTGCAGACTCTGCTAATACTTGTCCACCTGGCTCATTGTGGGGGTGATGCTTGTAGCTGCTCTCCAATATGAAAGCAGCTAATCATGTATTTAAAAAGTGGATTCAACCAGGCACTGGTGGCTCAGGCCTGCAATCCTAGCTACCCAGGAGGCTAAGATCTGAGGATCACGGTTCAAAGCCAGCCTGGGCAGGAAAGTCCGTGAGACTCTTATCTCCAAGAAGCCACCAGAAAAAACACTGGAAGTGGTGCTGTGGCTCAAATGGTAGAGCACTCACCTTGAGCTGAAGAGCTGAGAGACAATGCCTAGGCTCAGAGTTCAAGCCCCATGACCAAAAAAAAAGTGGATCCAGAACGAAGAGAGGAAGGGGTGGGGAGGCGTATGCAGTCATAAAACTCAATGCATTTGCTACAAAATTAAGAAAATTGAGGGAATGGAGTGGGGTTGGGATGGATGGAGGAAAATGATGAAAAGAGTAATGTTGCTCAAAATGCATTGTACTCATAAACTGCTTTGTTGAATGGCAACTCCTTTGTATAACTACTTAAAGATAATAAAAATACAGTTTTTAAAAGGTGGGTCCCTCCTTGTTCATCTCCCCAGCTTCTTCCTGGGAGAATGATGAGCAGTAGAAATGAAGCCTCTGGAACTCATTAAAATCAAGACTTACCCAGCCTATGTCTTTGTTGATTGCTATATTATTTATCTACAAGTTTTATGCATGTTTCTTATTTTCATGAGCACCTATGATATACTAAATCCTGTGTAAAAAGCTTGACGTACAGTATCTCATTTAATCTCAAAGCAGCCCTACAACACAGGTTTAATGATGTGTGGGGTCAGTCATCCAGCTAAGATGATACTCAGGCATGGCTAGATCCAGAACCATCTGTTCCTCTGCCTTCCCCAGGTGGGAACTACAGTTAAATCTATATTGTTGCAGAGCCAAACCTACTCTGTGGTCCTTAACGATGAGCTACTTTGGAAATGGGCATGTAAAGAGCTACAGGCACTGACAGGTTTTGTCTGGTGCCTTGGGATTGGTGGCACTGACTAACGTCTTGTGAGTTCAATTTTCATGTGCCAAATTTGTCTCCAATAACTGTTGATTGTTGATTTGACTTTCAGCTTCTTGGTGTGTGTGTGTGTGTGTGTGTGTGTGTGTGTGTGTGTGTGTGTGTGTGTGTGTGTGTGTGTGTGTGTGTGTGTGTGTGCGCGTGTGTGTTTCCTCTGGCTTGAATACCTAGTAACTGCTAATGATCAGAATTTCCCTTGTCTCCTATTTAAGAAGATTGCTTAGCTTTCCTTTACGCTGGTCAAGTTGAATATAGTAGTTTTTCCAGAGATTCCTTCTCCTTATTTCAGAAAGACAAGTGAAATGTAGTAAGAGAAAACAAAGGGGAAAGAATCCACTTAACACACCCTAGCATGTGCATATGTGTGAAGGTGTTTAAAGTAGATGCAGATGTATGTTTAGAGTCTAGATGGATTGTCTGTAGTGGGGGATGATCTATGATTTCTTTAGGCATTGCTGGGGCCGTGGGGATGTCTTCTGGACATGAGCTCTGTGGTCATTTCCTTTATCTGGTCAGGCTCACCTTCCTTAGCATTGTCTCCTGCCTTGGGCTTGTCTCCCTAAACACACAAGTTAGTTCTACCTGTGGTCCCATGATCCCTTCAGGGAATGGAGGCTCATCTTGCCTTCTTGGTTTATATACCTGCTTACTGCCTTTGATTACACTCAGCTTCTTCATCCACTGGCCTAGGCGGTGTCTACACATGCTTTCCTTAAGGTTCTGGAACTCCAACAGTTGAAGCTTCCAGCCTAAAGCTCTTTACCCCAGCTCAGCTTCATCCATACATGGTAAGCTTTTCTTTCAGGTTCAATACTTTGCTTTCCTTGCTGGATTTCTGTGCATCTTCCTTCTGTGTGAAGGGTTATCTCTTGTGCTCTTGGAGGACCAGGGTTACGGAAAGAACTCTGCCACGATCCTGCACATTCCACTTCCCCAGCCATTCTATGGAGAATCACCTAGCTGGGGGACTTCGTCAACTATGAAAAATGCTTCACGCATTCCAGGGCAGTGACACACACACACAAAAGCAAAGGTATCCATTTTCAGTATGCTTTTTATCATATTTCTTTAAGACATAAAATAGAAAACTCAGTACTTTATATGCATGTATCAAAATAGGACAGTGAAGCCTGTTGAAATTGTTTTAAGAAGGGCAGGTGAGGAAGAGTGGTGGAGGGGATATGTTTGATCAGGATGTATTATGCACATATATATTTGTGCTGGAGTACTGGTGCTTGAACCCAGGGCCTGGGCACTGAGTTCACTCAAGCTAGCACTTTACCACTTGAACCAAAGCTCCAAGTCTATCTTTAAAAAATTTTTTTGGTAGTAAATTGGAGATGAATGTCTTGTAGATTTGCCTGTGTGGGCTGGCTTTGAACCTTGATCTTCAGATTTCAGCTTCCTGGGTAGCTAAGATTACAGGCATGAGCCATTGGTGCCTAGAATTGTATACGTACATGGAATATCACAATGGAACCACCATCTTATTCAAATAATATATGGTCATAACTTACTTTAAGTAAGATCTTCAACTGTTGATGAGCTTTGGCTCACAAGTAGCTAAGATTAACTGTAATTCTTAAGGGAAAATGGGGACACATGGGAGACTTTAGGAAAACTGGTCACATGGTCACATGAATACATTTAGTCAACCTTATTGTCTTTACATTTCCTGCCCAAAATTTAGGCGAATGAGAACATCTGTCAGGCTGACCTTGACCGTGTACCAGCATTGCCCATCAGTTTGAGGACGGGCAGGATCAGGATGCCGTGGCTCCTCTTGGGAACCTGCAGGAAGCTTCCTAGTCGAAGTCTGAGGAGAGATGGATCTCTCAAAAGCATGGACAGAGCAGGCTGGATACTAAACCATCATTACAAAAATTCAACGGCCAGACTAATGCTATTTTCTCAGTGCAGTTTCTGTCCTTTTAAATCCTCACTAGTATTCTTAATAGTGCTTTCAATTTCCATCGACCTCCTTTTTGTCCCTTCTTAAATACACACTTTTGAGCCTTACAATTGTCTCCATACTGTTCACATCTTCTATAGATACTGTAGAAGTCATTGTTTAAAGTGTGTGGTCACAATTGGATTCAGAAGGTGGATGACCTCTTCATGCGGCAGACCATCTGATTACTGGATCTCCTCTGGGCAATGAAGTGCCTCCTTTTTTCTCCTCTCTCAGCCGTCAAGCTTGTACCACAGTAATAATATTTAATAAGAGCAGCAGTAAAACTATGTCATTGCTTCTCTGATAGTCGAAGGGTAGAATGCAGCTCCAAATAAAACCGGAGTGACTGTCAGACAGATAATGCAGCTGTTTAAGTTCTTTCACCTTGAGGAAGGGTGAGGCAGCTTGAATGGTGATTGATGCTTGTCTCTCAGACTCCTGGAATAATGCATTAGGTGTTTGGGCGGAAGTGTGAGGCGCACTTGATCATGTATTAAACATTTGTGAGCTATTTGCTGCTGTACATTCTGACTGGATGCTGAAAAACAGCCTTGCATGTTTCACGATAAAGGAAATATAGCTTTTGGACTTCTGGTTGCTCTACCTAAATCAGGGAGTTCGTTTTTTCCCTTAGGATATGTAAGCATTTTTCCATATACATCTATCTGTTTTTTTTTAGTGCCATCCCAGAATAAGTCAAGATACATCACACAGGAGAACCTCATTTAAAGTAATGTCCACATACAGAAATCTGAATTTTCAACAGAGAAAAAATGTTTTGGAAGGGTTATTTATGTTAACAAAGGATTTTCTTTTTGGCATCACAAAAGGGTTTCTTTCAATAGTAAAGTTCCTTATTGGATAACATTATGTCTGAAACTCTTGTTCAGGAATGCATGCTTTATATTACGAGTTACGTTTTATGTTATCTAATTTTATACTTAAGAATCAAGAGTCATTTAGAAAAATTGTCACAGAAGTTTTGTGTCAATCTAAGAAGATGATTCAGAACTCAGGATTGCTCCCTTACTCCTCCAGAAAAAAAACAAAGTTTCTATAGCAATAAATCTGGGACCCTTTCTTCCCAGAACCTGAGAGATTCTTGCATAATTCATGTCACAATTGAGTCATTCTACTATTGGTGGTGACATCTTCAAACTATGTTATGAATAAGATACTGCATTAATGGTTTGAATTTTGTATTTTGGAAAAAGAAGAATTTAATGTGTTTGGCTTCTAAAAATATATTCCAAGAATAGTATTTTGTCGTCAGATTCTCTGATTTGTAATTTGGGACATGAGATTTCACTTTAATTTTCCTGGGTTTTAGTGTTCTTACCTGCAAAATGAAGATTTTGAACTAAGTAATGTCTGAGGCCCTTTGTAGTGATCACACTAGCTCAATCTTTTTCTTTCCCCCCTTTCTTCCTCCCTGCTTTCTTTCCTCTCCCAATCTCTCCCTCCTTTCCTTAGTCACTCCTTCCCATCATCTCTCTTTCCTTTCCTTCCCTTTTTGGCCTCAAACTCATGATCCTTCTCTCTTGCCTCTCTGCCTCATGTTGAGATTACTGCTATATACTACCAAACTCCATGTTACTTAGTTTTTTTCCCCAATTAGGAGCACACAAATCCTCTGATTCTGAGATTCCCTCCTGCTTCCTTTAATATAAATTCCACACTAAATCACACATTGATTTTTATATGCTTTCTTTTATAAACGCACTTAAGATTTTTAAAGCCCATGTCAAGACTTGTGATTCATTGAAAGTCTGAAGAACAGTCCAAGAGAATGTTAGGTGTACCTACATAATGTTCTTTTTTAAATTAAACATTTTAATTGTTATTATAAAGGTGATGTGCAGAGGGGTTACAGTTACATAAGTCAGGTAATGAATGCATCTCACTCCTTCCCTCACTTTCTTCCAGTTTTTTCCCCTCCAATGTTCTACTTTCTAAAAACTTTAATGAGAGCTAGAATCTTGGATTGTTATGTAGCAGAGGTTCAAAAAAAGGCTAAAGGTTCAAGAGAGGAAAACTGACAGAGTCAGTGACCAGAGTTTCCTGTCTGAGGGGAGTCTTACAGCAGCTGTGGTCATTGCTCGTTATTCTGAGTGAGGCCAGGGCCTGGCAAGGTAAGGAAAAATACTCTGGTTAATTGGGAAAATGAAACAGAGATGCAGAAGCAATGACCCAACTCTTGAGCAAACGGTTTTGTTCCCCCATATTCCTAGGCTGACATCTATTTCCTGATACTGAGCTGTGGGACGTTTGGAAGTGATTAGGTCACAAGGACAGAGGCATTATGAATGAGCTTAGAATTTATAAAAGAGGCTTGAAGACTTTGTATATCCCTCAACAACACTGCTATGCATAGGGGCCACTGTCTTTGAGTAAAAGGTCATTGCCAAATGCAACATCTGTACTTTGGCCTTCGGTCTTCTGGATGCCAGGATTGTGAGCAAAGAACAAAGAAGTTCTTTCTGTTTATAAGCTATCAGTCTATGATATTCTATTATAGCAGCCCAAACTGTGACAGATCCATAGAGAAATACTGCTTATTGAAGCTATATGGTATGATGTTTATGAATCCTGAAACTTTTAGTCAAGTAGAGATGAATATAGGGGTGTTCACTTTGTACAATAACTATTGTACTAGACTTCACAAGTGAAGAGATGGTCTGCAATGAAACTGTCCTCACTTCAGACACTTGCCACAAGACTGGGCCTTCCCAGGTCATGCGCACTTATGGTTGGTTTTAGGGGTTCTACTTCCCCATCAGATTCACTAATTCACTGAATGAATAGAATTCAGGAACATTCTGTCCTTCCACTTCCAGTCTTATTAGGTGTAAGTTAAATCCAGCCAGAAGATACTACACTTGATCTCAGACAAAAGGCTAAGAAGCTAAAGAAGCAGCCAGAAGAAAAGATGCAAACACCTAAAAAACCAAAACGTCCTCTACCCTGTCTCCATAGAACCAGGATGTGTCATTCCATGAGAGCACAGGTGTGTAGTAGTGTCACTGAGCTGGGGAGCTTACCTGAGCTGCTGTGTCCACAGTTGTCATTATTATTGTTGTAGATGATGTTAAGTTTGTACTAAGGGGTTATAATTCTGTAAGTCAGGTTATGAATACAATGCTTATTGGTCAGTGTCACCCTTTCCTCCATTCTTTCCCATTTTCCCCCTTCCTGTCCTTACCCTCAAGTTGTATCCAGAGTTTTTACTGAGGACTTATTACTTAGTCATGAATGATTGAATTGGCCCAAAAAGATTAATCTTAATTTCCAGTCCCACTCTCCAGAATTTGAAAGCCCCAATCTTAATCACATGCTTGGTGTTTCTGGCATGATCCATTGTTATTGGCTAACGTAGGAGACGATCATGAACTACCTCTTCCACCTAAGCAATCAAGATCTTCCATGAGTAATGAAATCACTCCTATCACTCTAGGAATTCCTAGAGTTTAGAGACACAAGATAGGTAAATTCTTTATTATATAACAAGTTGCTTTTGTCTTGTAGTCTTTGTAAGCATAGCTAATTCTATGTGTTTTTCTCTGGCACTTGAAGATAGAATTAGGGTCATGAATTCATTAAGGCACATACTAACAACACAGACTTGGAAATTAGACCAATTGAGTTTATGTTAGTTCTATCATATACTAGTTTGTTTGTCTTGGGTGAATTGCTTCATCTCTTGAGTCTCAGTTTCCTCCTAAAATAGAAACTACTACCCCAACTAAAGAGTGTCATGTGCTCAGCTCAGTGCCAGGAACATAGAAGCTTGAGGGTTGCCATTCATCAATGCTCTTGGATTTCAGAATAACCATTGAATATGACTATTTAAACGTAGCAAGCCCAAAATATCTCCAAGCCAGTATTTTTACCAGATTTTTTAGTTTTTAGGAGTTGGTCTATCAAAAGGAACTCACAAAACCCAAAACTAGAAAGCAGAGGGGAAAAAAAAATCTATACAGGGATGACCTCCGCTAGTCGAGAAGGGTCTGCACCTTTACCATCCTTTTATCTTCAAGGTATTAAAACCATATATGAGGAAGTCAGTTTGAAAACTGGTCTAGGCCACTGCCAATCTACCTCACCTGACCTCCCCCAGACAACTCCTGTAGCGAGTTAACAGAGTACCTCTGCTGTGTCAAAGTCAGGCTATAGTTCTATTATTTCAGTTTCTCCATGAGCAGAACGGGAAAGATAAGGCCAGTTCTGTTGTAACAGTGAATTAGATAATGTCTGTAAACTATTTTGAGCCTTTAGAGGTCAGCTTTGGGGACAGAGTCTCATTCTAGCTGCAATTTTTAGCTTGAGTTTTAAATATGGTATAAAATGGAATCAAAGCCTTATTTATCTTTCTTTTTTTTAAAAATAATTATTTTGTTGTAAAGATGATGTACAGATGAGTAAGGAAATGAGTACATTACTTGTTCTTCCACTACTCCTTCCCTCCCCCCTCCCCCCCACACCGAAGTTGTAAAGTTCATTTCCAATATACTGTCTTGTGGGTATCATTGTTGCAATGGGTCATCCTGTGTCCTTGTTTCAGTGTTTTGTTATTTTCCTTCCCCTCCCCAGATTGGACAAATGTATATACAAGATGCAGGGCAACAAAATCGAGTACAGTGACAGCAGGGGATATAGTATAGGGGGAAGAACATACAAAGGGAATAAAAAAATTAAATAGTACATTGAAAACAACAACAACAAGGAAACACCTCTTGTGTCCCTATCTTGGGGTTCATTTCACTTAGCATCATCTTATATGGTCATATGAGCATAGGCTTTGAGCTTTTTCTGCTCACCTGATGAAATTATCCTATACATATACTAATTATTTCAAATGAGGGAAACCATAGGACCTAAATTTCTTTTGGTCTGGTTTACTTCACTTAATATGATTTTTTTCCAAGTCTTTCCATCTCCTAGCAAATGGGGTGAAGCATAGAATTCCATTATATATATACGTATCTATATTATATGTCACATTTTCTTGATCCACTCATCTACTGAGGGGCATCTGGGTTGGTTCCATATCTTAGCTATGGTGAATAATGCTGCTATAAACATAGTTGTGCTGGTAGCTTTAATGTGACCTTGTTTGTTTTCATTTGGGTAAATGCCCAGAAGTGGGAAAATCCTTATTTTTTCTATCTTTAGATAGCATGGAAGCAAAGACATATCATCAAGGAAAATATACTCACATTAATTTTGCAGAAAGAGATTTAAAGGATAGTTATTTAGTAATAATGAAAGGAGGACAGAACAGGATATGTAAACATGTGCCCAAAGCCGCCTGTGAGGTTGGATTATAACTTAGACCCCGATGAACTTTTTCTATGCGTTTCACAGCCAAGCTTGATGCTGTCATTCTGCATTGCAGAGCCGTCATCGGTATGGCTCTTAACAACAGGGGCTGTGCTGTTAAACCTTGAGTTTGATCCTGTGTCTATCATGCTTGCAGATGAAGAAATTCTGTAATCCATATCAGCCTTTGAAAAATGAAAATATGAATACTTACTCCAACTGTTGTTACATGAGATAATATATATACTTAATACAGTGCCTGATACACAGTAAATGATCTCTACAGAGCAGTTAAACACCATGGATGCTAAATATCTAAGTTCTAAGCTTACTAAGGAATTGGAAGTTGGAAGATACCCCCCTTCGAAACCTTGAATCTAGGAGAGATTTTGATTTGTTCAAATATATTCTAGAAGTCTGTTATCAAAGTCTTCATTAGCTGTGCCCTTATAGTTATCAGATTTCACTCAGGGATCAGAGTTTTTTTGATACTACCCCAAAATGAAATAGCCACTGACAATCTGGATTATTACTGCAGTATCTATCCTTCTCTATTTTTGTTGATTGCTGCTTTAGTTTGGACCTAAAATGTTTCCTAAAGTTCAAGTTTGTGAGCCTGCTCCCCTATTCAGCAGCATTCACAGGTAGGGCTTTTAGAGGTGATTGGATTTTGAGGGCTCAACTTCTTGAATGGATTACTGTTAATGAATTTATAGCTTAATGAGCTATTCGGTAGTGGTAAAACTTTGGGAGTGGGGCCTACTTGGAGGGAATAAGTGGTCAGGGCATACTTTGGTATGTTCTGTCCCTGGACACTTTCCTCTCTGGTCCTTTTTCTCTTTGCTTTTCAGCCAGCATGAGGTTTACAGCTTTGCTGTCTCTGCCATGATAGTCTGACTTATGTTTCCAAGAAACAGCAGAACCAAGTGACTACAAACTAAGATCTGTAAATCCCAAAGAAATTTTTTTCTCCTTTAAGTTGATTTCCATATATTTTTCTTTTTTTTGTTTTTGTTTTTGTTTTTTTTTTTTTTTTTTTTAAATTAAATTTAATTTAATTTGTGAACATACTGTACAGAGGAGTTACAATTACATGGGCAGGATAATGCGTACATTTCTTACCAAGCATTGCAGCCTCCTCCTTTGTTTACCCTTCACATCCCTTCCCAGCCTCCCCCCTCCCCCTCCCCCATCCCAATCCTTCTCCTCCCCCCCCTCCCCCCCCCCAACCGACGTTGTAAAGCTCGTTTTGGACATGACAACTTGTACTTCTCATTGTTGCAACAGGTCCACCTGTATCCTTTTTTTTTTAAATTTTATTTTATTTGAGAACATACTGTACAGAGGGGCTACAATTACATGGGCAGGATAATGCATACATTTCTTACCAAGCATTGCAGCCTCCTCCTTTGTTTACCCTTCACCTCCCTTCCCAGCCTCCCCCCTCCCCCCACCCAATTATACCCCCCTCCCCCCCCACACCGACATTGTAAAGTTGGTTTTGACATGACATTTTGTACTTCTCATTGGTGCAACAGGTCCACCTGAATCCTTAAACAACTTGTTTGTCCCCGTCTCCTCCACATGTTATACTGACATCAAATATAGTGAAAGCGGGGGTTACACTGTGGGGGAGGGACATACAAAGCAACAAAGAAATAATTTTATAAATGCGTTAGAAACACATGCATGAAAAAAACGAAAACATTAAAATACATATTTAAGGGTTCATTTTCCTGACATCACATTATCTGACCTTTTCCGCTTGACTAATACATCTACTAGATATTACAAATAAGGGAAACCATGGGACCTATGTTTCTTTGGACCTGGCTTACTTCACTTAATATAATTTTTTCCAAGTTTTTCCATTTCCTAACAAATGGGGCAATGTCATTCTTTCTGATGGAGGCATAGAATTCCATTGTGTATATATACCACATTTTCTTGATCCATTCATCTACTGAGGGGCATCTGAGTTGGTTCCATATCTTAGCTATGGTAAATAATGCTGCAATAAACATAGTTGTGCTGGTAGCTTTAGTGTGGTCTTGTTTGTAAACATTTGGGTAAATGCCCAAAAGTGGGATTGCTGGGTCATAGGGGAGTTCTATGTGAAGTCTTTTGAGGAACCTCCATACTGCTTTCCGAAGTGGTTGAACAAGTTTACATTCCCACCAACAATGAAGTAAGGTTCCTTTCTGTCCACATCCCCTCCAGCATCTGTTGTTGTTAGAGTTCTTGATTTTTGCCGTTCTAACTGGAGTGAGGTGATATCTCAATGTTGTTTTGATTTGCATTTCTTTTATGGCTAGGGATGTTGAACATTTCTTCATGTGTCTATTGGCCATCCTTCTTTCTTCTTCAGAGAAGTTTCTCTTTAAGTCTTTTGCCCACTTATTTATTGGGCAGTTGTTTCTTTGAGGATTTGTTGTTGGGGGGTTTAATTTTTTGAGTTCCAAGTATATTTTAGATATGAGACCCTTGTCCGTTGTATGGCTAGTAAAGATCTTCTCCCAATCTGTGGGCTTTCTATTGATCTTGCTAGCTATGTCATTTGCCCTGCAGAAGCTCTGCAACTTTATGCAATCCCATTTGTCCAACCTTTCTTTGATTTGTTGTGTTTCTGGGTCTCTATTCAGAAAATTTCGGCCTGAGCCAAGGAGACCTAGGGTTTCTCCTATTCCATCCTGTAATGTTTTCAGAGTGTCTGCTTTGAGTTCAAGGTCTTTGATCCATTTGGAGTTGATTCTGGTGCAGGGTGATATATAAGGATCTAGCTTAAGTTTTCTACATGTAGTTAACCAATTTTGCCAGCACCATTTACTGAAGAGGCTGTCTTTCTTCCATTCTATTGTTTTAGCTCCCTTATCGAAGATTAGATGGCTATAGGTCTGTAGGTTCATTTCTGGGTTTTCAATTCTATTCCATTGGTCCTGAGGTCTGTTCTTATGCCAATACCAAGCTGTTTTGATTACTATGGCTTTATAGTAGAGTTTGAAGTTTGGTATTGATATTCCTCCAGCAGTGTTCTTTCCATTGAGGAGCGTTTTTGCTATTCGGGGTCTTTTCTTGTTCCATATGAATTTTTGGATTGTCTCTTCTATTTCCTTGAAGAATGAGGTTGGAATTTTGATAGGTATTGCATTGAATTTGTAGATAGCCTTGGGAAGTATTGCCATTTTCATGATGTTAATCTTTCCAATCCAGGAGCATGGGAGGTTTTGCCATTTTTTAAGTTCTGTGTTGATTTCCTTTTTTAAGATTTTAAAGTTTTCATCATAGAGGTCCTTCACTTCTTTAGTTAAGTTAATTCCTAGGTATTTTATTTTTTTGTGGGGCTATTACAAATGGAGTTGCTTTCCTAATTTCAGCCACACTTTTCTCATTGTTGGCA
The DNA here is from genome assembly GCF_024711535.1 of Dipodomys merriami. NCBI lineage: Eukaryota > Metazoa > Chordata > Mammalia > Rodentia > Heteromyidae > Dipodomys > Dipodomys merriami. The sequence goes on along the minus strand of NW_027206512.1, from coordinate 33,613,785 downwards.
TACAGAAAAGCCATTGATTTTTGGGGGTTAATTTTATAACCTGCTACTTTGCCAAAGTTTTGAATCAGCTTGAGTAATTTGGGAGTGGAGTCTATGGGATTCTTTAAATACAAGATCATGTCATCTGCAAAGAGGGAGAGTTTTATTTCTTCTTTCCCTATTTGGATCCCCTTTATGTCTGCATCTTGTCTTATTGCTGTAGCTAGGCATTCTAATACTAGATTGAAGAGAAGTGGAGAGAGTGGGCATCCTTGTCTTGTTCCTGAGTTAAGAGGAAATGGCTTTAGTTTTTCACCATTGAGTATAATGCTGGCTGTAGGTTTGTCATATACAGCCTTTATTGTATTGAGGAATGTTCCATGGATTCCTAATTTTTCCAAAACCTTCATCATAAAGGGGTGTTGGATCTTGTCGAATGCTTTTTCTGCATCTATTTAGATAACCATGTGGTTCTTATTCTTGCTCCTGTTGATGTGATGAATAATATTAATTGATTTGCGTATATTGAACCAGCTTTGCATCCCTGAAATGAATCCTGTTTGATCATGGTGTATGATTTTTTGGATGAATTGTTGAAGTCGATTGGCCAAAATTTTGTTGAGAAGTTTTGCATCAATGTTCATCAAAGAAATGGGTCTATAGTTCTCTTTCTTTGATGAGTCCCTGCCTGGTTTTGGGATGAGGGTTATGATGGCTTCATAGAACGTGTTCCTACCTCTTTCAATTTCATTGACGAGTTGGAGGAGTATTGGTGTGAGCTCTGCTTTGAAGGCCTTGTAAAATTCCGCTGTAAAACCATCTGGTCCTGGACTTTTCTTAGCTGGGAGGTCTCTTATTGCTGTTTCTATTTCAATGCTTGATATGGGCCTGTTAAGCTGGTTTAACTCATCTTGGTTTAGTTTTGGCATGTCAATATTTGCTAGGAAAAGGTCCATTTCTGTCAAGTTCTCAGACTTATTTCCATATATTTTTCTTAGTTATGGAAAGCTAACACAAGTTATTGACTGCAAACAACATAATAAAAAGATGAGGGAAACTTGTTGCAAAGTAAATTGCATACTTTGTAGAGGAGGTAGGATTTTATGAAAGTGACTAAAGTGATTTTGGAGAATGGTCGAACAAGTTACTAATTCAAAAAAGCATATTGAACACTCATCCTGTTTGCCCTTGAATATAATAGATCTAATGGACTTGACATTCCAGACTTACACAGAACCACAGAAAAATGAAGCTAGTGGCACTGACTCCATTAGCAACCAGAAGAGATAATTGACATGAAGTTGACACAATGGTTTTAAAGCATGTCTAAAAGTTCTTTGATGTTTCCCTCATAAAAGGTATATGCGAATTCTTCTACCATTTATTTCTTTTCTAAGAAGTAGTAGATGACAGACTGATGCTGTATGACTTCATAGGCTAGGTCATAAAAACATGATACGGAGTTTGCCTTCTCTTTAAGGGACCCTGATCTCTGTGTTTGTTATTGTACCATTTGTGAGAAAATGGAAAGACTTAGACCCAGAGAGGAAAAAAAAGTAAGTGAGACCCTGAGAAACAAAGGTTGCATGGCTTCCATTATAGGTAGATAAAATGCACCTATAGTAAACATGTTGGGTGGTATGCAAGTGGTTACAAATGAATTAACAGAAGTATAATAGACTCTATGGAGAGCTCAAATAATACAAGTTTTTAGAAAGACTAGGTCAAAGCCCAAGAAAAGCAGCACTAGGAAATGGGTACATGCAAGGAACGGTTGGGGCCAAAGGGAGAGGAAGGGAATGCAGTCAGGGGTGTGTTGTATATACCACAAAATTAGGAAAAGTAAGGGGCTGAGAATGTGGCTTAGTGGTAGAGTGCTTGCCTAGCATGCATGGAGCCCTAGGTTCAATTTCTCAGTACCACATACAAAGAAAATGCCAGAAGTAACACTGGACTCAAGAGTGCTAACCTTGAGTAAAAGAAGCTCAGGGACAGTGCCCAGGCTCTGAGTACAAGCCCTAACACTGGGGAAAAAGAAAGAAAAAAAGAAAAGTAAGGGAAGGTGTGTGAGAATGTTGAAGGTAATCATACTGCTCAAGATGCATTGTATTCATAAACTGCTTTGTTAAATGGCACTTCCTTTGTACAACTACTTAAAGACAAAAATTTTTAAAAAGATTAAAAAATATATATTCTTGAAGCTTCCATGTTAAAAGACCATGTGTTGAGATCAGGAGGGAGAGGGAGAAAACAGTTTTAGGAGCCCTGAGTGTTTGAATCCCCAGTGGTTGACATAGCCCCTAGGGTGATATAGTCTCATTGGAGGATACTACAAACCTTTAAGCACTCCTGAAGTCTCTTGTAGCAAAGACCCTCCAATTGGAAGTGGTTACAAAGAGCTTGCTTTGCCTTAGATGAACAACACAGTCCATGGTTTGTTAGCTCAAGCTTTTACTTTGAGCATCAAGATGTGTGAGTAGCTTAGACAGGTCACCACGCAGAGACAAAAGGGTCAAGCACTTACCTCAGGGAAGTGAACTGCTTAGAGTTTTTGTTTAGCCATCAGCGTCCCTTAGGATGAATCTGGCATTTTCATATTGATTGCTTTCTTCACTAATGGAGTTAGGGAGAAGAGAATTTTCTTTTCTTCAGAATGTAGAATTTAGAAGAAGGAGAATATATTAGACTGGCTGTGTTTCCTTGCTTCTGGGCATGGTTTGTTCCTTGAAGGTTAGAGCCAAGGGGATTCTTTATCTTCCAACGTTTTCATTTAGGGCAATCAAACACCACAATCTGCAGTCTTCAGCTTCAGGGAATCGCAGACTTCAATAAAGAGGATGGTATTTTATTATCTCCTCGGGTTGTTTACGAAACTGAAAAAAAATTACACAAACACTTCTCTTAACTGGACGACTATAACGGTTGCAGAACAAACCACTCGAGTCCAGTTTCACTTTAGAAAGCAATTTTCATTGTTCAGGACACTTGTTGCAAGGATATTCCTGCAAGTACCCTCTTCTGTAAGTGGCCTGCCTGGCTGGGGGAAGTAGTCAACACTTGCATTTATTGAGGTCCCAAGGAGGAGAAATGGTTCCTCATCATAGACAAATGAAGGGCTTCGGAATTTTGTGTTTTCAAGCTTTTTTTTTTCTTTTTGGCTAACACAAACTGCTTTTACCTTCTGTAATTTTTTTGTTCCATTCGTAAATGAATTTACATCCGAAATCCTTTAAAGGTGAGTAGAAGAGGATGTATCTGATATGCTGGAGTATGGAGTCAAAAATCCCTGTTTTGGCTTGGCTCTCTGCCATTATATACCTGCAGAGGTGCTGCTAAACCTGTTCTCAGTTTCCACATCTCTTCATGGAGGCATGTAGTGATGCACAGGTATGAAGGGTTCTTACTCTCCGGCAGTGTAGAAATAACACCAGGAACTTAGTTATAGTAAGGTAGTAAGGAGTTTATTTAACAATGAGAAAGTAAAGCCACTCAGGAGCGTGAGCAGTGGGACCTGGGAATTTGTTGTTGGTCTTGGTATCTCTAGGCTGTTGTTTTATGTTCTATCCCCTCCTCTTTCTTACCTCCCTTTAGGCAGTTTATCAGATTATGATTGGCTTGTTTAAAACAGGCAACACCCACTCCTGGGAAGTACCTGCAGGATGGTGAGTGGGCCTGAGATATTATGACATTTCCACTGTTTAGAGAAAAACTGTCCCTTAGGCAATTTGTTAGATAGTGATCAGCTTGTTTAAAATAGGCAAGAACCCTCACAGTAGCCAAAGGATGGTGGGCTGGCCTGAGACACTGTGACATTTGCTCTTTTCCTTTTCCCTCAGTAGTGACCCCCTGAAAGCTAGGATATCAGCTGGCTTATGCAGTGGCCACAGATCATTCCTGGCTGGTGGTAGATGCTATGAGTGTTTATAAATGGCCCATGGATTTCTCTGAGCCTTGCCTTTCTTCAATTCAGGGTCTGGACACTGTCACTGAACTTAAGTACTCATGGCTAGTACTCTACAAGCCTTGCCTTTCTTAATAGCATGACAGGATTACTGTGAGCATCAGGCATGTGTGAATGGGAAGCTATGATGCAAGAACATATGTAGGGCATGTAGCTATTCGGACCTATCCATACTTGTCTGGAGTTCGATAAAGAGAGTTGTGTTTAGAGAATATGAAGGGAGTGCCCTAAATAAGAAACTTCTGAGACATGGGAACCACAGCGAGGTCCAGGGGAGCTGAGAGAATCATCAGGTGTTTAAGGATTAAGGACAAATATCCCCACCACTGGTATGCAAAAAGAAGGAGAGAGTGTCACTGTCATTTCTCAGACCTGGGCCTGTGGCAGGATGGTGGCTGTGATATTGTGATACAACAAGAAATGGGTATTTGGTCTTCATCCTGAGTTCCTAGGACAAGACTTAACAATCCCTTGAGGTTTCCTGAGTGACTGAGGTAAGCTCTTTCCCCCCAAGCCTCAGTTTATGTTAATGAAGATAGTTTTGGAGGAAGTGGACCAGAGGAATCAACCTTCTGACTGGAGTTGATGTGGAGAGGGGAGAGGAAGTGAGGATGAAGTTAATCACATGGCCAGTGAGTTCATGGGTCCTTCCTTTGGGAAGGAGAGTAGGTTGGGAGCCCAAGAAGGGTGGAGGCCAGACAGCAGAGGAACTCTATGCTTTTCACCCATGCTGTGCTTTAGGATCCCTTTCATTTACTAGTTCTGAGTTTAAATTTTTTCATAACAAATCAGCCTTGGTAAGTTAACTGTGTTCCTAAATGCTATAAACTCTCCTAATAAATTATCATACCAGAGCAGAGGCTTGTGGGAATCCAGATTTTTTTTTTTTTGCCAGTCTGAACTCAGGGCCTAGGCACTGTCCCTGAGCTTCTTTTGCTCAAGGCTAGCACTCTGCCACTTGAGCCACAGTGCTACTTCTGGCTTTTTCTGTTTATGTGGTGCTGAGGAATTGAATCCAGGGCTTCATGCATGCTAGGCAAGCGCTCTACCACTGAGCCACCTTCCCAGCCCAAGATTTAAAGCCATTCAGTCAGAAGTATGGCTAGCAACCAAAGTCTTCTGAGGGGGCAATCTTCTAGGACTGAGCTCTCAGTCTGGGGCATCCACGCTGACTTGGGGGTAGTTAGTTTCAGAATTAAATGAGAGGGCACCCACACAGTACCAGAAGAGTTAGAGAATCGCAAGAGTCACTAAGCAGTATGGTCTGGAAGGTTTGGCTTCTGCCCTCCAATTGGCAGAATTTAGCACATTAATGAAAAAGCAGACTGATCTTTTCCAGCCATGGTGTGTGAATGTTTTTTTGACGGAGTCTCCTGCCAGGCATGCTTGGTGTTTCAGCAGCAGGGACAGCGGGCAGCACTTACAGCTCAGAGGGGCCTCCCATCAGTTCACTGAGCAGTGTCAAATATTCACTTTTTACACAGAGCCACAAAAGGCATCTTCAATGGGCCAGTGTCCCCAAGAGTCCGCCTGGTGAGTCTTTTCTCACAGTAGTGGCTACAGAGAAGAGATGGCAGGGAATAGATAACCAAAGCAATGTCCTGCTCTCCAGAACAGGGGGACACTGGAGCGGATCAGTGGTCCCAGTGCTTGGTGGCTGGCATCACAGGCCAGATGGCTGCCCACCGCAGATCCAGTGTATCCTTGCTCACCTCTGAATCTTGTTATGGCTGGAAGTACTGCATCTCCCTTTCATTAGTGTATTTTTTTTCTTTTATGGGGACAAGAAAGTTTTCCCCCTGGACTAGACCCACAGTTTTAAAAAACATTGTCGGGCATTTCACAGGTAGCAATGTGAATTATAGTGTGGGTTAAGGTGAAGCATAAAGGATATTTACTACTGTGACTGTCCTCACAGTAATTGAACATCTTTGCTTGTCTGACACACATTCATAACAGGGTTCTTGGGCAGGAGCGATTAAAACAAGGATCTGAGCCCAGATGTTATACAAATCCTCTGGATCTTCTATCTACTGTGATTTCAGGCCAGATTCCTTAACTGTCTTTAGGTTTCTTCTATAAAATAGTGCTCATTCACTGTCTCTGTCAGAGGGCTGTAATATGGATAAGTTAATTATTAAAAATGCTTAGCAATGGGCCGGGAAGGTGGCTCAGTGGTAGAGTGCTTGCCTTGCATGGATGAGGCCCTGGGTTCGACTCCTCAGCACCACATAAGCAGAAAAAGCCCGAAGTGGTGGTGTGGCTCAAGTGGTAGAGTGCTAGCCTTGAGCTGAAGAGCTGAGGGACAGTCCCCAGGCCCAGAGTTCAGGCTCCACAACAGGGGATGTAGCTCAGTAGTAGATAGCTTGCCTAGAATGCTCGAGATCCTGAGTTGGGACCTACGGACTGAAACGAAACAGAACAATAAAACCCTGAAGATGCCTCACCTCCTAGTGAGCTCTGTATGAGTTTGCTATTGTTATTATCAATGCACAACTGAGTTCCGTGCTAGATGGTATTTGAGGTGAATCTAACAAAATATTATTCCATGTAGTAAACCAGTATGTCAGCAGTAAGTGCTGGGATCAGTTGGCTGGCTCCAAATCCGGAATTACGTTTAGTAGATGTGTGACCTTGGCCAAGTCATTTGCCTCTCAGCACTACAGTTTATCTACAAAATGGAGACGAGTAATTCTAATTTCTCCAAAATATTCGGGGTGAGGATTGAATAAACTGGGGAAGTAAGAAGAACCCCCTTAGCCTCTGTGTGCTTCTGTTCCTTTAAATGTGTACTGGGAAGGATCACAGAGTCTACTTTTAGGGCTGCTGTGGGGACAAGGACTACACACAGGCAAAGTGCTAAGGATTGTGCTGTGAACGTAGTACATGTGTGGTGAACTTTAGCCAGTATTTTTGTTAAGTGACTTACCTATTCCATCATTGAACTATTACTCTTACCCTATACATAATGTGGATTGCCTTGAAAACGGGTGGAAAGAGACCTGGGCTTTCCAAGTGGTCTTAATGTGGCTTTGCTCAGCACTGGCCCTTTTGTGTGCCCCTCCTCTCATTTTGGCCTGTTTATCCACTCTGAGTTTTTATTGACTCAGTCACTGCCTCTCTGGGTACTATCCACACACACCAAGTTAATGGCACACTATTTGCTGAGTGAGCCTTTTTCCCCATCTTGCTTCAGACTGTGAATGGTCTCTTGAGCTCTCTCCTGACATAAAGAGCTCAGGTGTAAATGTTGTTAAGGCTCCCAGTGGACTGGGTTTTGTGGCTATAACTGCTTTTAAGCAATTTCAGAATGTTATTAGCCTGGGGTCTTTGCTCAGGCAGGAAGAGTTAGCATTAATTAACGAGTGCTCCCAGTCTTGGGTTGTTTGGAATCTTCGCTTGCATGTTTGCTTTCCATGGTGGTTGTCAGACCCTATAAGCTCTGCCTCACGTAATTCCTCAATCTCCTCTAATCCTTTCTGGAAATAGCCAAATATAAAAAGGGAACAGTAATAGCTAGATCTTCTCTGCATCATTCATTTATGCATTAACTACTTGAAACATTTATTGAGTGCCGAATACACTCCAGGCATATGGGCGGGAAGTACAGCTGACATTGAGAAGGCCTGGGGGAAGATAAAACTATCCCAGAGATGCCCAGACTCATCTCTGTAAGTACAGGAAAGAATGACTCAAGGAATAAGAGCCATAAATGCCTTTTATTGAGCTCTCAGTATTGTCTAGAAGACTTTCTCTTAGTCAGGCCTCAGCAACAATCACCACGTCCATCTCCTAGAGGTTTAAGCTGAGGCTTAGCCAGATGAACCAACATACTAGGAGTGGCAGAAGCATGTTGGGAGTCTAGACTATTGAGTTCAGGGCCCACAATCCTCTGCACCACTGCTTTCTGCCTCTCTAGAGTTCAGGCATACGAGCAGGATCTCAGTCAATTTGAAGGAATTGAGAAGCTCTAAGGGAAAAACAGAGGCTGATAGGTCAAGTTGCTTGCTCTGACCTCTCAGTGAGAGGATGGCCGCTCAGGTGCAGAATGAGCAATCCCTGGCTGCTTCTTCCTTCACCTCCTTGCTGAGAGGGGCTTGTGAGTACAACACCCACTGGTGAAGCTCTCCAGGCCCAGGACTGATATTTTCAGGTCTAACTATGCTAATTAAAGTCCAGCGTTAACGAGGTTAAGAATAGTAACAGTCAGCCCATAGGCAGCACTATCTTCTTGGGTCTATTCTGCTTAATTTATTTAGTCAGCACAACAACACATGCTAAGGGGTCTCTGACTAGTTGTAATGTAAATAGGGAAGTGAAGAAACCACAGTAGTGGAGAGGTGAGACAGAGGCAGAGAAGCCACTGGACCTCCATGCAGCTGCAGACTTCTGGAGACTAGCATGGAACAGGTACCTTGGAGTTAGCTTTCCCCATGGGGGAGGGAGCTGGGGTATTTATACATGGGCTTATTTCCAGGCACTGCTTAAGGACCTCTCTCTGTAAACCATTAGCTCCCTGGAACCTCCAGCCTTGGGTGGTATAGGCAGAGTGATTTGGCTGCTAGAGGAAGTCCTCAGGAACTTGCAGTTTAGCTCTTCAGAACTATGCAGTGACACAATCCAAGATGTGTGCCTGGCCATGTTCCTCACACTCACCCTGAGCAAACTGAGGTACAGACTGCCCAGGGTCATGTGGCCAGGAAGTGGTGCTATGGATTGATTTGTGTCCTTCCCCTCCTCCTCTGCTGTTCATGAATTGAAGACTTAACCTCTTCTCCTCACCAACTTCCTCTTCTCCAACTTTGGGGGCAGGGTTGGTGCAGATGTAATTGGTAAAGACAAGACTGTTTAGGTGGACTTAAATCTAATGGAACTGGTGTCCTTTAAGATGATGCAGGCACTCAGGGAGGACGTATGCCATGACAAAGGCAGGGACCGGGTTTGCAGTGGAAAGGTAAGGAGCAGGGAAGGTGATCTGCAGACCTCTAGGAGCTAGGAGAGATATGGAATAGACATGGTCTTTGAGCCTTCTGCAGGAAATCAGCTCTTCAGGCACTTCCTGCCTTCAGAACTGTGGGAGTGTACATTGCTGCTGTTGGATCTGCCCAGTTTATGCCAGCCCCAGTGAACTAACCCACGTGGAAATGGCTCCAACCTGTGGATATCATGGCCACAGTGTGGGGAGTGGGCAGGCACGGTCAGGGTGTCATGGTCAACCTTGTCTCCTTCCTGAAGTTTCCTCCCACTTTGCTTCTCACCGCCAGCATGTGCTATGAACCAGGCAGTGGGCTGGGTTGCTTCTATGCATTGCTGTACTCTATCCCATGCTTGAACTAGAAGGTCCTGTTGACAATCTGTTTTACAGAGGAGATGACTGTAAAGATGGCTCAGTTAGGGCTGAGCAACTTGCCCAAGGACACACAGTAGGAAAGTGGTGAGCTAAGATGTAAACTCCGGCTGTCTGACTCATGCAGACTGATTCACATCCTTCAAACATATCCTAGTGTTGGGAAATCTTTAGGACCAATTAAAAGTGCTGCAGGGGAGACCTGACTACAGGGTCATGAAGTTTCCAAGGAGAAACACTGTGAGCAATAGAATGTCACAGGTCATCAGAACATGGAGCCGAAATAGATTATTCAAATATTACCCTCTGCTTTCCTACCTTTGTAAGGCTATGTGGAGAAAAGACATTTTGCTCCTTCCCTAAGGTATCCCATGGATTCTTTCAGTGTCATTAGGGTAACTATGAGGACATGACTGTATAGACCAGCCCTTGTTCCCTACCCCCTCTGCTAGTCCAACCTCCTCCTATCCATTCCCCATCAATACAGCAAAGAATTCGATTCTACTGCTTTGTCAATTTTCTCAGCCAGAAAAATGTTCCGCCATGTATCTTTTGTTCTTTTTTTTTTTTCCCTGAGGCAGCTTCAGAGTTATAATTTACTGGCATGTAGAGAAAAGTGGAGTTTTTTTTTCCATTGCAATTCCATTTTCCCCCTCCTTTGGGATTCTTGGGAAAACCTGATTAAAATGTCAGCCAGAAGAATGGCTGGTGATTCTTTAAAAGGACTGATTAAACCAGGATGACCCACAGCTCTAACAGGAGAAGAAAACCCCCACAGGGCTGTGTGTAATGTCCTAGCTATTGGGATATAGAAAAAAAATAAAGGAAGACACTTTGATAGAGAGGAAGGGTGACATTAAAATTATTATGACGAACAATGATAATAATAGAAGCCACTTGAGAACCTCCCGTTCTTGCTGCCTATCACCCAGTAACCTGTGAAATCCCAGGACAGGAGAAGTGCAAGGAATACTAGGACCTTACTGTCGCCTACATTTAATAGGCTGTGAAGTCTAAGTCTGTCTCTTGGGTCCTATGCATTTCTTCATGATGTAAAAAAGGACACCATGAACCAAACAAACCTTTATGAAACATTTTCTTGCTTGGAGGGCCGTGACATTGCTAATTTGTGCAGGCGCTGCAATGTGTATTCTCTTCTTTTGTGATCTTTCCACACATGCTTTCAGACTTCTTATCATATGTAAATCAAAAAGATTCCCTACCAGTCTCCACGATCAGTCATTCTCTTCCTCTTTATCATCTTCCTATTTTTTTAAAATGTACCCCAAAGGGAAGCATTGAACTAATTTTAAGCAGACTTCTTAATGCAAAAATATACACAAGGGAGCAAAGGACAAAAATTTAAATTACATAGATGATGAATTTTTTTCTCAGATAATACAGTTCGTTATTTGATAATACTAGCTGGTCCTGGAAATTCTCATTTGCAATTAGATGTAGGCTGCTTTTTCTTTGTTGTTCAGGAGAAAATGTTTCCAAATAAACTCACGGGGTTTAAAAGACATTAGAAGTAAAACTCAAACAAGAAAGTGTTCTCCCTAAACAAAAATATAAGTATTCAGTTCAACATGAAAGGAGACTGGACATAGGGACCCCGGTTTCCTAAGCATTTGTAGACTCCCTAGGTCTAGTTTAAGGAGCCTTAACAGTTTGGCTTAGCATCTTTGTGATAAGTCACAGAACTGTGGCATATTGAGATTGGCTGGAAGTTCAATTAATATCTCATCCGTTGAAATAGCCAATGTCTTGAATCCTCTCTTTAGTGTCTCTAACCAAATGGTCACTCAGCCTCTGCTTGAACACTTCCAAGGGTGGGCTGCTCACTACTTTGCGAGGTACCTCATTTCATCTATAGAAAACTCTGTAGGAAGGTTCTTTGGCTACTTGCAACTTTAATGTGATCAGTGACCAGCAGCTTCAAGTAGAGCACAAAGAACATTCTACCACTGAGTACAAAGGCCCTGAGGCAAGAGTGTCCTTAGTGTTTCTTGGGGCAGTGAAGAGGCCTATGTAGCTAGAGTGGAGCATGCACAAGGAAAGGGGTGGGGGTACAGGATTAGGAGGGAATGGAAGCAGGACATATAGAAAGGCTGGACTTCTGCTCTCAGTAAGGGGAGACATTGGAAGCTGTTGAATCGAGGACTCACATGATTTGATTTATGTTTAAAAAGATTTGCTCTGCAAATAGACTGCACAAAGGAATGAGTGGACTTCTTAAGAGCAGCTAGGAGGCTGCTACCATAGTAAGGCCAGAGTTGGTGGTATCTGGGTGTGCCAAGTGGGTGGTTCTGCCATCATTCTGAATGGTGCTCTCTGGTTCTACCTGCTGATCCTGGCATTATCCGCTGGGGCCCATATAAGTATGCAGTCCTTTTTCCTATACTTGCAAGTGAAAATAAGTCAAGTGCCTCTTATTTCTTCCCTCTCCCTCTCTCCCCTTCCTACTTCTCCACAGGTACCGTTCAACTGTGTATGAGGTATATTTTCCTCTTTATGTGAGTTCTTCCAAAACGTGTTTTTTTTGGCCATAGATTTCTTACACTTTAAGAAATGACCTGTTATAGGTCACGTTCTGTTTCTTCCTGGATTAAAAAGAGCAGTGTTGTTGAAAAGATCTGCATTGTTGAACCCAGGTGTTCAGGTACAGCTGAACATCTATGCTGAATATAGGTGTTACTGGATAGCTGCTGCTTCTGGCTGAAGTATCTTCCTGAAAGGGGCCACTAGGATGAAAAGGCCACCCTTGTACCTGTTTCTCTGGAGTCCTTTTTTCCCCCTCAATCCAAACCTGCTCATTTCTTCCAACTGTCTCTGCATAAGATGACTCTGAACCTTCTCCCAGCCTGGCCATTCTCTCCTGAATCTCCTACTATCTGTTTCTGTCCACAACACCTCCCGTGCCATTTTTCAGGCTTGGAAACAGGTCCAGTAGCTTGGGAGTGGGTGTGTGGTTAGGGATATACTAGCCAAAGGCAAAATGGGGTCTCTGACTCTGGAGGCACAGTAGTGTTGAAGAACTTGGGGTCTTGGATCAGCTAAATTGAACTTTACCTTCTAGTTTTCTTTCCTTTCACTTGTGGAATGATGGGCGAATCACTTAATCTCTCTGCTACGAGTTTGATCTGAAATAATCACCAAATCTCATGTGCTGAGTGCTTGATCCCCAATACAGAAATGTTCAGAGCCTTGGGGAGATGATTGGATGGTGAAGGATTCTGGCCTCATGAATGGATTAATCTAATGTAGTGTTTATGGTTTCATGAATTCATGGGAGGTGATGAAAACTTTAGGACATGCAGGAGGACTTGTCCCTGAAGGGTATGCTTTGTCCTCAGACATTTCTTCTTTCACTTTGTTTCCTGGCTACCATGAGGCAAACTTCTTCCCTCCATTACCTGCTCTCCTCCATGATGCTCAGCTTTGCCAGAGGCCTGAAGCCATGGGGTCAAGGGATCATGAACTGCAACCCGACCCAAAGCAAACCTTTCCTCATTTCCTACTTTTCTCTCAGATGTCTCGTCACAGTGTCAGAAACATACACTCACTAAACTGCATTTTTGCAGTGATCATCCAGTTGTGATAGGCTGTTATTAGGTGCAATATTGTATCTAAACCTTTTGGCGTAGAGCATGACACAGACAAGACCTTTGGTAAATACTGACTGTAATTTTAAAATATAACACTGGATTGTCATAGAAACCAAATATGAGACATCTATTTACATGGCAAAAGAATTAAAGGATCACTTTGAACAAAATTTCTCTAGTATACTTATGTTGTACCTTAAATGGTCAAAATTGGGTTTACAAACTGCCTTCTAGCAGTCTAGCTTGTATGAAGCTTGGTAGAACTGAAAGATGACAATGAGAGAGAGTGAGGCTCCACATGATGGTAAGAAATGCAATAGCTCCCTGACCCTATAAAGATGCTGTGGTATTAGAGGTGGCCTCACCTTTACCCTGCCTTTCCTTTCTCTGTCTCTCCAATAGGTATATATTCTAATAGGTAACGCACTCTGTCTTCCAGTGGAAACCCATAATAAATGCAAACATAGATGTGGGGACCAAAAGAGCTTACTGTCATAAATTTCACAGGGTTGGGAGGGATCCCAGAGACCACTCAACACTCTTCTCTGTAGATGATTGAAGTTATAGAGGTGGGAGACACAGCCAAGACCATTTGGTGTCTAAGTACTACTACAGTAGAGGCTCTGATTCCTGCCCATCATTCTTTCTACAACACAGGTTCCTGGGAAGGATTAGATTAGTGTTTATTTTTTCTTTAAAAATGGAGGGAATGGAGCATCTTTAATTCAATTTTCCTGCATCAAGAGCAAGGAATATTTTCTCTCTCTTTTTCTTTTTCTCCAGCTTAACTCATAGAAAGCCTTGTTAAAACTTTCCAAGAAAAAAGCAGGAAATGGAATATGTGATTTCCCATGGAGATCTATATCAGTAAGGAAGTTTTTCCTTCAACACAACCCAATTATCTTTTGAAGTAATTTCAATATCCTAACTGACCTGCCAAAGAACTCTCACAGTTCTGTAACCTTCTGGGTATAGCCAAGAAGAAAACACAGAGAAGACACCCACCACTGAACTTTGTAATGGTTCCTCCTATTCCTCCCCCACCCCTCTAATGTCTCTTCCCCAAGAGACAGCAGGGGGTGGGGGTCTTTGCCTGTCTTATGTTCTTGTGTTAGATTGCCTGACACAAAATAAGAGTTAAGCGGGTGCTTGCTGAGGGACAAACCTTTGACTGAGCGCGAATTATGTGCCAGGTACTCTTGCCTGGTCCCTGGGTTTACATTCAGAATTTAAACTTAAAATTACTCCTGTATATCCCTGACAAATTTGGAGGGAATCTTTTGACCAAAGAGCAATTAGCTTTTCTTTCTCATCCTAACACCTCGTCTTAACACCCTTTATTCCACTATGTTGTACAACATCAATGCCAGCCACACACATGTGCGTATGCATGCTCACATGATGCACACACACACACACACACACAACTCATACTTGTACTTACACATACTAGGGCGTCAGTTTGAAGTAATTTAAGTAACACCTGTCTTGCTAATAATGTATTTTTCCCAGTCTAAGATGACTACTATTGGAATTGTTCTCTGGGTTAAGGAACATTTATCATAGATACATTGAAAATAAATATTTCCCTTGGATACTCCAAACATTAGTCCTTAGCTTCAGCATGAATTAGTTTTGTAGTTCATAGTAAAAGACAGCACAACATCTGGGGACTAGAACTGCTATGCACTATTGAAGAAGGAAGGATGAGAGAGCTGAGCCTATTCTACAATAATATTCTAGAGAATTGTCAGTCAAAATGAGATATGAAGACAGCTATTGTGCCTGCACACAATGTAAATAACTTCAGGGTCATCAAACACTCTTCTTAGTAAAGTTAGGTTTTCTTCTTTTTTTTTTTCTGTCAAGATGCTCATAGAGAAGTATCACATTGGTTCTCAGTCAAGTACCAACTTCTTTTTTTAATATATATTTTTATTGTAAAGATACTGTACAGAGGGGTTACAGTTACATGAGTAAGGTAATGAGTACATTTCCTATCGAGCATTGTTACCCCCCTTTTTTGTTTTTCTGCTACCATCCCTTCCCTCCCCACCTCTCCAACTCCTCCCTCCCAACACCCAAAGTTGTAAAGTTCATTTTCAACACAGTGTCTTGTACATCTCATTGTTGCAATGGGTATCCTTATTTCAGCATTTTGTTATTTCCCTTCTCCTCCCCAAATTAGAAAAAAAATGTATACACAAGATTCAGGGCACCAGAATCAAATACAGTAAAAACAGGGGTCCAACTTCTTATTTCATTACTGTAATTTTGAACTCCTGACCCAGCTGCAGGCAGAGCATTTACCTATTGGGGCAGGTGGGTCCTTAGGGAAGCATTATGAGAAATCCTTGGGCCTATACGGGCTGCATGAAGACTTTGTTTTCTGGAGGAGAGGAAGGATAGAGGAGTTCAATTTTGCCTACTTCACAGCTGTGTTTAAGGACAAGGCTTGACTTGAAAGCTATAAAAAGTTGTATTTAACATTTTTCTGTCTCTTTCAGCATCTTAGCCAATGCATACACATACCATGTCTTTTGTTGAGTGTCACTGGGGTGAGTTGAAGGAACTAAGAGTCAAATCTCAAAGAGTTCAAATCTATGCTGCTCCCCTTGCTGAGCTGGGAGATATTGGGCAAATTACTTTTCTATTCTTTCATTTATAGACATTCAAATGACAGAAGACACCAATTATAGCAATTAAGTGTGGTAACATGGGCTCATGGATGTTTCTGAGAGCAAACTCAGTGAATGATATTTACAGCATATTTATCTCACATACCTATCTCAGCAACTGTATTTGGGTATTAGGTGGGAATTATTACAACCTGCTTTATGGAGAAGAAAACAAGAGACTTAAAAACCAAACCACAGGAACAATTAAATGCTTTGCTTCAACTTGGAGCTGGAGCCATGGTGACTCACAGATCAGAAGAACTGCTTGAAAGTAGCACCCACGATTTTTCCTGAGGCTTTTCTGTTATATTTGATACTAATGAGTTGGCTGTGTGGGCAGTGGAGTTGATAAAGGAAAATGAACTGAGTCATTAAGACTGCACTTTATCGTCTGTCTCCACTTTACAGACTACAAAACTGACTTGGGTGAGGAAATGCCACCAAAAACTTTAGTCTGGAAAAACAGAAAAAGGCAAAAAAAAAAAAAAAAAGGCAAGATCTCTCTAAAAAGCTCTTCAAAGGTCAATGGGATTAATAAATCCTCAGAACATGGTTATTTTGGCTGAAATGAAAAAAACAACATGAGGGAAACTTCAGAGACTACTTGTATAATAGGAACATAATTCATTTGCCCTTTTCTTTTGTGTTGGATGTGTGATTGCGTGAAGTAAGTTGGTAGAACAAATGGAACCACCATGAAGCCATGTTCTGGAAATGGATTATCTGCAAATGTTATTTTACATTCAAAAATTCAGCAAAATCATCAACTCAAGGTGCTTTGGAAAGAACAAGTAGATAACGGGCAGCTACAATGGATGGATTAGAAGCCTGGAGGAAAAAAATGTGTGCCCTTGGGGACATTTGAAATTGCCTTCTATGTTCTATATAATTTAAACAAACTACTTGTAACTAACTTTATAGGTCAAACTTAATTTTTAATCTCCTGTGACATGAAAATTAACCTTGAGGTAAATTCATAGAATTTCTGTAGAAAACCAAAGCTCTAGCAGATGCTAATAAATGTTCCCAGAAAAGAAAAAGATTGTATAAGTGCTTAGAAAGTTTAGAAACCTCTGGATTCAGCAGGACATCATAGTGTTCTCAGGACTTGTCAGAGCCTCTGTGTTGATATGAACTGTGGTCTTCTCAGAGGGCTGCAAAAGACATGAAATTATTTGATTATATGAGATTCCCCTCCTTTAAAGAACATCTTGGGGAGATAGTGTACTCTGGAATATACTTGAGAAAATAGGGATCTCTAGCTTTCTTTCTCTTTAGAGTGTAAGAAATTGAGCTTCACAGAGTTTGTATCACTTTATATTCAGCAACTTATTTTTGATCTGCCTGTGAGGTGTGAGTATAAAGCAATAACAGTTGCAACTTTATGCACAGGAAAGTATCACTTGGAGATGAGTGTCATCTTGCACAATGGAACCCAGGGATGTGTTCATGGGGTGACTCCATGAAGATGGTTTCATTCAAACCAGGTTTAGAACTTGCCACACAGTCTTATTCTCCTGGAGTGACAGCTGCTGAGGGCCTTGTAGTAGAAAGAGCCCTAGATCAGGGTGTCAGTGAGATTTACTTTCTGTTCACCATTACCAAGTTAAAGGATTTGCTCTTTGAGCTTGTAGAGTCTCAGCTTCTTCATCTGTAGGTGTGGTCCTTAGAAAGGGTACCACCTGAAGTTATTGCTTGGACTAAATGGGGCAATGTATTAGGATAGCCTTTCCAGAAGAGAGGTTAATTTATGTAGTTTCTGAAAGGTGGATGCTTGAATTTATATCCTTTAGCTTGGCTATGTATGAGCTTTTTACATCTTACAAAAATTATTTCACTCAGATGTCTTCATGTTTAAAATAGAAATGTCTGGCCAGCTGCCAGTGGCTCATGCCTGTAATCCTAGCTACTCAGAAGGCTGAGATCTGAGGATCAATGTTCAAAGCCAGCCTGGGCAGGAAAGTCTGTGAGACTCTTTTTTTGTACATTTTTTATTGCAAAAATATTGTACAGAGGGGTTACAATTACATGAGCAAGGTAATGAGAGCATTTCCTATCAAGTATTATTGTTTCTTCCTTTGTTTTCTCCCTACCATCTTTTCCCTCCCACCTCCTCAACTCCTAACCGGGGTGAGGTGGTATCTCAATGTTGTTTTGATTTGCATATCTTTTATGGCTAGAGAGGTTGAGCATTTCTTCATGTGTCTATTAGCCATTCTTATTTCCTCTTCAGAGAAGTTTCTCTTCAAGTCTTTAGCCCACTTACTTATTGGGCAGTTGTTTCTTTGAGGATTTGTTGTTGGGGGATTTAATTTTTTGAGTTCCAGGTATACTTTAGAATGAGACCCTTGACTGTTGTATGGCTAGACCTCCAGCACTGTTCTTTCTGTGAGACTCTTATCTCCAATAAATCACTAGAAAACCAGAAGTGGCACTGTGGCTCAAGTGGTAGAGTGTTCACCTTGAACTGAAGAGAGCAGGGACAGTGCCCAAGCCCAGAGTTCAAGACCAACAAAAATAAGCAGAAAAGGTCAGATAAGTTGATGTTAGGTGAAATGAACCCCAAGATAAGGACACAAAGGTTTTTCTTTCTTGCTATTGTTTCTAACATATTTATGAGGTGATTTTTTTTTGTTGCTTTTTATGTCCCTCCCCCATGGTATAACCCCTGTTTTCACCATATTTGATGTTGGTATAATTTGGGGAGGGGAAGTGAAAACACAAATTGTTTAAATAGGGATACAGGTGAACCCATTGCAACAATGATATGTGCAGGACATTATGTTGAAAAACAAACTTTACAACTTTGGCTGGGAGGGAAGGCAGTGGGAGGGGGGTGATCAGAAGGGATGGGAAGGGGAAACAAAGGAGGAGGCAACAATGCTTGATAAGAAATGTACTCATTACTGCTCATGTAATTGTAACCCCTCTGTAGGGTATTTTCACAATAAAAAATTTATTAATTAAAAAAGAGAAACAATGAAGAGTAGAAAAAATAAATAAAATAAAAATATAGAAATGTGCTATAGTTTGGATCTAAATTTCCTTCAAAAGGATCACGTATTACAGATTTGGTTCTTAGCTTTGTGGTATTGGAAGAACTTCATGGGGTGAAGCCCAGGGGAGGTCTTTGGGTCCTTAGAGGCATGTCCCAGAAGGGATTGTGGGACAATGGTATCCCCGCCCCCCACCAGGTGAGTGACTTACTTCACTTCATTATGCACTCATTGCCAAGATGTGCTCATAGACTCATTGCCTTGATGTCACTCAAGTCAACAAGGCTGACCAAACATGGACTGAAACTTTACAAGCTGTGAGCCAACATAAATTGTCACTCTGGTGAGTTGATAGTCTCAGATATTTGTTGTAGTGACAGAGAGATGACTAACACAGAATGTAAGAGGTGACACCTTCTGGAGTTGTGTGGATTAACAAAATAATACTTGTAAAGTGCTTAGCTATGCCTGACACATAGCAAATATCCTGCAATGATAGGTCCCTCCCCACTTAAAAAAATATTTATTTATTTTATTGTGAGAAGACCGTACAGAAGAGTTACAATTACATGGGCAAGATAACCAGTACATTTCTTATCAAGCATTGTTGCCTCCTCTTTGTTTCTCCTTCCCATCCCTTCCCATCCTCCCCCTTCTCCCTCCACCCGATCCTCCCCCCCCCCCCCCGCCTCCCCACTTTTGTGCCATACTAGTGCACAACCCAGGGTCTTGTATGAGTTAGGCAAGCAATCTTCCACTGAGTTACATCCCAAATCCCTCCTTAATTGATTTATTTAGACATGTTTTGATTTTTATTAAGGGCAAGTAGATGGAAAAATGTAAATGAAAGCTAATTTGAGAGGATAAGATTTGAGAATGATATCTTTGGTTAAAGAAAGCTATACATACGACTGCAAATTATACTGTAGTCATGGACTAGAATAACTGAAGTTTGGTATTAGTTATCTGCTGGTTTCTAATAACTACCAGATTAGCAGCTAAAAACAACATACACTAATTATCTCAGAATTTCTGGGGATCAGGAAGCTGTGCCGGGTTTAGTTAGCTCCTTTGCAAGGTGAGAGTATCACCCAAGAGTGTTGAGGTCTCATCTGAATGCTTGGTTGGGGACACATTTTACTTCTGAGCTCATCTTGTTGTTGGCAGCATTTAGATCTTTGAAGACTGTAGGACTGAAGATCTCTAATATTTTTAGCATAGCTGTCAGCTACAGGCCACCCTCAGGTCTTTGCTATGTGGATTCTCCCAGTGTGATCACTTGCTTTCTTAGAGACAGAGAGCATACCAGAAGTTGAGTTACAGACTTTCATGACCTAGTCATGTGTCTGTAGTCATGGACCTGTCATCACCTTCCCATTTTCTGTTGGCTAGCAGCAAGCCCTAGACCCCACCCGCACTAAAGGTAAGAAGGTCACATAAGGACACAAATGCTAGAGGAGGCAGAGATGGGAGCCACCTTCACTTCTACTACCACCTGCTGCTTCTAAGAAGCTAGTTCATATAAAAAGAATCTAGGCTTGGTGTTGGTGGCTCATGCCTGTAATCTTAGCTACTCAGGAGGCTTCAAAGCCAGTGGGGCAGAAAAATCTGTGATATTCTTATCTCTACCAAACTAGCCCCCCAAAAAGCCAGAAGTGGAGCTCAGAGACCCAGGGCCTGAGCTCAAACTGCAGGACTGATGTGCGCGTGCGCGCACCGCGCACACACACACACACACACACACACACACACACACACACATTTTAGAAGGTGGCATTTTTAGTGTTTTTTATTGTGAAAATACTGTACAGAGGGGTTACAGTTACATGAGCAAGGTAATGAGTACATTTCTTATCCAGCATTGTTGCCTCCTCCTTTTTTTCTCCCCTACCATCCCATCCCTCTCACCTCCTCAACTATACCCCTCCCTCCCCCCGCCTGAATTGTCAAGTTCGTTTTCTGACATAGCATCTTGTACATCTCATTATTGCAATGTGTGGCATTTTAAACACAAAAGCAGCATGGTTAACATATTAGAGTTTCCCAAGATGCACTTTGATGGGATAATAGCTGTTTCCACCAGAATTTACATCTTTTTATGCTGTTTGAGGCCTATAATATTATTTTATCATCAAATTTCATTTATTCCAAAGCTAGAAGGACTTTTTCTGTGACCTCTCATTATCTAAGGAGAGTTGAAAAGATAAGCCTGCTTTTATAAAAATTTCCTTGACATTGTGTGTTCGGGCTTCTGACTTTACCACATAATAGCACAAGCATTCACTCCTCTTTGCTGTGTAGGCCTATGGGGGTTTGTGTTAAGTAGCTCTGATGACTTTTATTATAATCAAGTACAATCACAAAGAGTTTTGTATTGAGCCTCACAACATGGAATAAGTGTTGTATGGAACTGTGTCATGCTCACCTGTGTGATAATCGCCTTGAGGAGAATGACCCACCAGCATCACAAAGAAATCCAACTCGATAAATACCTCTCTGAAAACATTCATTAGGCATAAGGTCATTTCCTGAACTTTGGAGTTTAAGGATGTGAAAATCAACGAATCACAGGGTCTAAAATATATCTCTTAATTTTTTACATCTGAAAAGAGATTTTGAGTGTACGTGAACTAGGGAGTTTCATATTACAGACAGCCACATGAAAAATTGAAGCAAGCTGGAAGGGTCTTGCTTAGTTTCCACTCCATAGAAATCTCAGTGAGCCAATAATAAATGCATTTAGATGCTGAGATAGCTCCCTGGAAGAAAATCTTCTGTTAAGATTTTTCAAAACTCTGATACATTCCCTAGCATTCGCAGTCATGTTATTGATTCATTATTTTCACTTCATTTGAAGCATTATTCATCTATGACTTTGGTTTGTGGTTGAGTCCTACTGAGAATAAAATCAGCAAAACGTTTCTCCTTGAACTTCATTTTTCTTTGGATGTTCTTGATAGCACCAAAAGAACTTGGAGAATTTTTGTCACAAGCTATATGTAGGCTTATTTGTTCTAAAACCTGATCCAGTCATCATTGAAACTTTGAGTCAGAGAGAGTAGAGTATGGCAGGTGTTTAAGTAAATTGAGAAATTAATCCAAGGTTTCTATCATTATCATATATGAGTGGATTAATGTTTTAAGGTTTATACTTGAAAATCACATTCTTTGACAGGCACGGCTACTCAGGAGGCTGAGATCTGAGGATTGGGCAGGAAAGTTCATGAGACTCTTATCTCCAACTTGTCACCAAAAAGCCAGAAGTGGAGCTGTGACTCAAATGTGACACACTTGAGCTGTGACACACACACACACACACACACACACACACACACACACACACACACAAACAGTCATTCTTGGAGTAAGTCAAGTAAGCCAACTTAGCACGTTGAAGAAGAAAAACTCTAACAGCACTTGTAACAATAGGGTTGAACAACTAAAGATGTCATACTTACATTAAGATTTTAGTCCCAAGTCTGCCCTTAACTTGATATGTGACCTGGGGAAGCCTCAGACTCAAATATTAAATAAAAAGCTTTTGAGGTCTTGAATTCCATAACTCTTAGAGAGACAGAGAGGTAGCAACCTTCTACAAACTGAGTATCAAATTTCTAACCTCTGGTCTTCTGGTATTTTCAAAGGCTCTGAGGTCACTTTGAATTGACTCTTGTGAGCAAGGGTAAGGGAGAAAGTACAAGAATGATAGGAAGATGAATAGCCAGTCCCAATTGATCTGAGACAAAGTGTTATTGATGAATTCAGCTACCCTTATATGAGCTTTTTCAAGTATAGGCAGCATAGCCAGATATGGCAAAAGGTGTGAAGAAGATTGAGACATAGTCTCTGCCTTAAAAACGCTCACAGGAGAGAGGGAAAATTAAAAAAAAAATAAGAGTTGATGAATAAATACAATGACCTCAGGCAAGATAGGAGATGATTATTGCCACAAGGAAGATTCAGACCAAATATTATTAAAGCTTATGGGGAATGATGATATCTAGTTTGGAGAGGATGGACCCAGAAAAGCTTTCATTAAAAAATGACATTTGAAATGGACATGAAAGGATGGGAAGGAGTTTGTTTGATGAAAATGGAGGGAAAGGAGCTTTCGGTAAGGGAGATAGATAAACCTATGGCTTGGAGATGGGAAAATGTGGGCTATGGGAATGAAATTGAATTGTTCCATTCTGTTGGACAGTGGGCAATTTGTGATGAAAAAGTAGGCAATGGCCTCATGACTTTATCAAGCGCCAACTACGTCAGGCCAGATTGGTTATACGACTGGGCATTCTGGTTTAGGCAGCGTGTTGGCTGTCTGAGACAAACACATTTTCATTCTGTGTCAATGAATGATTTTTTAGGAGACAAGGGACATTGCAACTGTATCTTTGTCTTTTCTTACTGACCCAGTGTAGTTGGCCAACCTTTAACCATGTAATGCAAAGCCCTCTGAAATGTTGAATATCTTCATCCAATGGCAGCCAGCAATCCTTCAACATTCATATTATCAACAGCATTAAATAACCTTCAAGGTCTCAACATTCAGGAAATTCTTCTGTTTAGCATATGTTCTTGAACAAGAAAATGGCCTGGTCCTCAAACCAGGAGCAGAGTACTCTTTTATTTTTATGATCTTAGATGCTATTGTTTTCACAACACTTATGGCTTTAACTGCTCTTTAAATACTTATCTTGAATCTTTTGCTTTTTTGAATTATCCAGTTCCATGCTAGCTGCCTGTGTGATCAGAGACTACAGAAACTATGGAATGGCTTATAAGGAATGAACAGCTCTTAGGGAAATTACCTTGTTCTTTTCAATTGCAGACATAACATTTATGAACTGTTTAAACTCCTAATGTCCTAGAACCCACCTATGAGTACTTCACATACTTGTAAAGAAACTTCTCAGCTCTTCCCTGAAGAAAGTGGTAGTGAGTAAAATGCCAGTAGCAGTCTTTGGTCCAAAGTAAACCTCAAGCTAAAGTCCCGAGCTGAGGATTCCTGGTAGATTTGTGCATTTGGGTTCCATTCTATCACTGATGTTTAAAGGTATGTACCTTTAAAGTAATTTTTTATTCAAGGAAGAGGATGGTTACATAGAGAGCAAAGTCAAAGTATAATCACCACTTACCAATAGCAGGCATTTGAGAGGTGCTTAGGAATTGCATTAATCTTTACAAATGTCCCATGATATGGTTGTTTTTTCATTTTTCAGATGAGGAAATGGATACACAGAGATATTGTTACTGATTCAAGGCCAGCACAGTATGTGGTGGAGCTTAAATGGGTTACAATTTTCTTCCAAGTGCAGAATGTACAACTTCCTCTGTAGAGCTGGGAGGATAAACACAGAATGGATTTCTAAGGGGGAACTTGTGTGTGTGCTATGGTAGATACTGTTAAGTCTCTGCCCAGATGTCCTAGAGAGACTGAGACTGAGTTCTTTTTTCCAGTTCCTGGGAGTGTTGGCAACTGACAACTGTACTAAATCCTAATCTGTCACTGTTCACAGCAGAAGGACGCTACTTCATCTAAGGTCCCAGTCATTCCCTTTGGTTGCTATGATCTAAGGATATGTCTATGGGGAAAATGGGATAGGAAGGCCTGGCCCCTTTGGCTTAAAGCTGGCCAGCTCTGATCCTCTGGTCAGCTCTGAGTCTCTCAGATCCAGAGCCTGACCATACTTCTCCCTCTCCTTCCCATGCATGGAGGCCAAAGGATCTCTCAATCATTTACTGTTTATCATTTCCAGGCACTGTGGATGAAGACCTGTAAGTATGATATTTCAGAGTTGTGAGCCTTAGCTTTCCTTCCTGGCTCCAGCATTTCCTCCTCAATCTCAAGGCCTTGAATAAATATCACCTTCTAGAATCGCAGCTTTCTCATCCGCCCAGTGGAAGTGCTATTGCAGAATGGCTGTTAGGATTAAGAAACACCATGCACTACAACACACACGTTACCTGATACTTAGTTGACGGCTGACCCCCCACACAGGGACTGATTTGTGACCTGGAGAGTGACTTCAGCTGGAGCTGTGCTTAGGAGCTGCAGAAGGCATGAGGTTCTCTGGTGAGGGCCAAGGGGGAGGTGTATGGGAGGCCTAAGCAGCATCCTCAGGCCCTGTCAGCGTGAGGACCACAGCCATGACTGTCAGTTGGGCAACTTTGCTTGATGCTTCATGGGAATTTCTAAGATTGGTATGTGCTAACATTTTCATGAATTTATATAGATCTGTTTATAACAGGTAAGGCTTCCATTTTAATTTTCCAGTATAAAACCTGTAGGCCATTACATTCCGTACATTTTACTTCACTTACTCTTTCCCTCCTATATACTACAAGCTCGCTTTATAAATGCGTGCTTATACTATGTTCAATGTGCTATGTTCTTTACTATTCTATCAATTTCCTGTCATTCTATTCTATTCTCTTGTGAAGAAAGATCATACAAATGTCCACAAAGACTCGTTCTCTACCCCCTTAGCTTAGTTCAGAGCTGGCTTTGTAGATCTGAGCTACTACTCAGTGAAAGAGCAGGCCAAGCATTGAGTCTCTCTGTCACTTCTTCAAGCAGGCAGTCTACTTCCTGTCACCTCCTGTAAGAGTGTTGGGTTGCCGGGGTTGAGGGGCTGGGGGAGAGTGGCAGCTGGGAACATATCTCAAATGGTTGAGTACCTGCCTAGAAAGTGCAAGGCCCTGAGTTCAAACTCCAGTACTGCACACGCACAAGCACGCACATACACAAAGCTTAGTGAATGAATCAGGCTTGGAGTAGGGTCTCATGCAAATAGCTTTCTCTGCTTTTAGGTTGTCTTTCCTACAACTCCTTTTTATATTTACATGGCATGGTGTTAGTAGGGTCTGTGTTGGTGTTTCTTTATATGCTAACTTTTTTTCAAAGGGTTTATCTCCTTAAATTGATTGACTACAGGTTTTCTTAAAGCCCCCCTGATCTCTCATTGGTTGGCTCCTTTGAGAAAGCATTGTGATGAGAGGATCTGAAGTTCAGAGCTTCATTTCCTTTTCTTTTCTTATTGTGAAATACCATACAGAGGGTTTACAATTACATAGGCAAGGTAATGAGTACATTTCTTATCTAGCATTGTTGCCTCCTCCTTTGTGTCCCCTCCCCCCGCCCCCAGCCAAAGTTGTAAAGTTCATTTTTTGACATAACATCTTGTACATCCCATTGATGGGTCCACCAGTATCCCTATTTAAACAATTTGTTTTTTCCCTTCCCCTCCACAAATTATACCAACATCAAATACAGTGCAAGCAGGGGTTATACTGTGGGGGAGGGACATACAAAGCAACAAAGGAATCATCTTATAAATATGTTAGAAACAATTGCAAGAAAGAAAAAAAAACATTTGAGTTCTTTATCTTGGGGTTCATTTCTCCTAACATCAACTTATCGAATCATTTCTGCTTATCTCAGACATATACTAGTTACTGCAAATAAGGGAAACCATGGGACCTATGTTTCTTTGGGCCTGGCTTACTTCACTTAATATATTTTTTTCAAGTCTTTCCTTTTCCTAACAAATGTGGCAATGTCATTCTTTCTGATGGAAGCATAGAATTCCATGGTGTATATATACCACATTTTCTTGATCGATTCATCTACTGAGGGGCATCTGGGTTGGTTCCCTATCTTAGCTATGGAGCTTCATTTTCTAGAGAGAGAACTGTGTCCTTTCTTAACATTTTTTTAATCTGTAAAAGTTCCAAAGGAGCTTGGTTCCACTGAGCATGTAGAAAAAGAAGCCTAATTTCCACCTGAGGACAATTATACTTTAGCAAGTCCTTGGAAACCGGACCTCAGACTGGGGCAGGCATGCCTAGTAAAGACAACTCAGGGCCTCTGCCTAGTTTCCCCAGGGATAGGATTCCAATTATTTAACAGCAAGGTATGTGAACAGACACAGGAAGAGAGGCTGCTTAGCTGAAAGATCTCAGCTGCAGTGTCATGGAGGAGCAGAGAGACATGGGGGAGGAGCTGGGTGCTGAGATCTTGCTGGTGCCCTGCCTGACTAGCCAGTACTCACACATAATGTAGCAATGAAGATGTGCACAGAATCTAGGAGAGAAGGGGGAACTAGGTGAAGGGGTTTCTGGCTTGTGCTTCCCATTCCTGGTGAAAGAACTCCTATTGTAGAACAATGGAACTCTTGAGCTGGATTGTTGTGCCAAAACATGTCGATCTTGTCATGGGAGGAGGAAATCCATGGGATCATAATGAAGGATTGACATACAGCAGCAACATGAACTCTTGGGGAAAAAAATTTCCATATCTGCTTACCATTTAACACTATCCTAGGTACTTGAGAAGCACTGGGGCTAGTTAATTAGTTGTCTAGGGTGTGCCCTGCAATGTAGAATGTTTGGCAACCTCCCTGGTCTCCACACCTGGGTGTCAAAGTACTTTCCTTCCCTCAGTGATGACAACCAAATATGTCTCCAGGCATTGCAAATGTTCCCCGAAGAGCAGAATTGTTTCCAGCTGCTAAGAGCCTATGCTTTAGATACATGACTATATCCATATCATTTTTTTCTATGAAAGGCTTAAATGTTGCTGCTTCTAATATGTAACTAATAATGTTGAAATATTTCTTAATCTTTCTACTTATTTTTGATATATGTGCATATCAGATACACAGACTTTGAAATGCTTATCAAAAATTAAAATGCTGTAACAACTACTCAGCATAGCAATTAAAGAGACATACCACTTTCTTCCTTTCTTTGTTTGGAAAGGCTAAGAGAAAGAACTGTGTTAGATGTTCTAGGCAATGAAAAATGGAGATTCTACCAGACACTGATTAAAGAAAAATGTTTCAACAGGAAGTACCATGATGGACTCTGCAACTTATTAATAAATTTGAATCAATAGCAATACATTAAGAACTCTTAGGTGTTTCCAGGGTTGTTGTTCATAATGGCATTCATGGTGAGCCGTTCTCGGAAAGGAAATGAAATGCAGAAAAGTTTGCATGGATTGCCTTCAGTGCACATTCTGGATTTACTGTCAGCTTGCCCCATTTCATAGCCTGTTCTTGGCTCAGTTTCTCTTCCTTCTTTCCAAACAACATGTACAGGGAAATGCAAACAAAACATAATGGAGGAAAGGAAAGCAACTGGGAAAATAATAATAATTAAACGATACACTCCCAAGTTCTTGGACTCTTGTGTCTTTTCAGTGTGCCCTGTCATGATGCCTTACGTGCAGGGTGATTGAGAGCTGGCTGGTAGGAGGGCCTTTGCTGGCCTAAGGAGAAGCACAGACTCTCTCACAGAGAACTGGATGCCTTTTGTATCCAAGGAACAAACAGTAGTTAGCCTCGCAGCATTTAATAGCTGCAGCAAGGTGAAGGTTACCCGGGAAAGCTGAGAAAAATATTGTAGGAGTTCCCTCTGCAACCTCAATTATCAAGGCTGTTTGGCTTATGGATAAAGGAACTCAATTGTTTTCTGAGGAGAGCTCTTTTTCTTTTTTCATTGCTCCTTCTTCATCATATGTTATTTGCACCCATGTTTGTCCTTCCTTTCCCATTTTAAGCATGTGTACATATGTTTCAATTTGAACTTGAGAACGTAGGAAGCGGAAAGGGAAAATGGAGTGGAGGAGGGAAGGAAAGAGGGAGAGAAGACGTGGGGGAGCGCTACTTGTGTTTCTTCCATGAAAGGTAGCCCCCACATGCTTGCCCACATGGAGTGAAATTTCTGTTGATTCCACCTTTCTTGTCCAGAAACCTAGGGAAATGGCAGAGGGCATGGCTTTCCCACAGATTCTCTCTGCTTGATTTGAACTCCATCTTATTAAATATTCCTCTTTACGGCATGCATTCTTGATATCTCCGTTACAAAAGAGTAAGAATTGGAAAATACCCTTCAGAATATCTTTTAAAGATAAAACCTGTTGAGTTAATTTTTCTTTATGATCTGAGTGTTTATAGTCCTACCTTTAAAATTTCTTTCTGTGTATGTGTATGTGCTGGTACTGGGGGCTTGAACTCAGGGTCTGGATATTGTCCCTTAGCTTTTGGATCAAGGCTGGTACTCTATTACTTAATCCACAGCTTTACTTCTAGCTTTTTGTGGGTTAATTGGAAATAAGTCTCACAGACTTTCTTGCCTATGCTGGCTTAGAACCTCAGTTTTTCGATCTCAGCCTCTGGATTGTAGACATGAGCTTCCAGTTCCCACCTGGCTGAAAAGTTTCAATTTAAAAATGAGAAGTAGAAAGCAGAAAGGAAAAATGGAGTGGGGAAGGGAGAGAAGGTGTGAGAGAGTGCTACTTACATTTCTTCCATGAAAGGTGGCCCCCAGTAGGCCTCTGATCAACATTGTAGGGTAGCAGCAGGATGTTTTGTAGTTGATAGATTGTAAGCTCCTTGAAGACCTGCCTGCACTTCCCTTTTATTTCTTTGTATTCTAGCAGTATCTAACACAAAGCTAAGGGCTCCATAATTTGGTGAATGTTAAATATTTTTACTTTAATAATACTTAAAGTGCATTAATGAATTGACCAGAAACCAGTGGGCCCCTAATGTGCTGTAAGCAATCATCTTGAGCAATCCATTGTTTTACAGAGAAAGGACACCTGTGGAACTCTACAGATCTGCCCAAGGTCCAGTAGTGGGAAAGCCAGGAGCTAATAGTACCACTTTTGAATCCCTTTCCTTTCATACTCATGTATAATCTAAAGTCTATCTGAATAAGCTTCCTTGGAAAAGTCTAACAATGTTTGGTTATTTAAAATCAGCCTTTTAATCTTTTAGGAGAGTTTGAATACAAAGGCAAGGTTCATTTGAGAATTCTTCTTTATCCTTTGTCCTATGGACTGATAACACATCTTATTTTCTCTTGGGGATTTGAGAAAAAGCTATCAGGTGTCCAATCCATTAACTAAACCTGAATCATAATGTGCAGGACCCAGACATTGGTACAGATAATTCTGCTTTACAGTGACTCTGAGACCATTGTCTTGGATTGTATACTACTACCACCAACAGAGGGTTTTTCTAAAAACTCTTATTTTGAAATTAACATATGAGTTCCAATATTTATCCTCCTCTCTTTCATTGTAAGGGATATTTCTGGATATTCAGGAAAAAAAACACATTTCCCAGCCTTCTTTGTAACCAGGTTTTGATCATATGACTTAGTTCTGGCCAATAGGGATAGGAAGTAATATGTGTAAATCTGCATTGTACCTTATTATTATAATTTTTTTTTGCCAGTTTTAGGGCTTGAACTCGGCCTGGGCACTGTCCCTAAGCTTCGTTATATTCAAGGCTAGTGCTTTACCTCTTTACCACTTGAACCACCACTTCTGGCCTTGTCTGAGTAGCTTATTGGAAATAAGAGTCTGAGGACTTTTCTGCCTGGGCTGGCTTCGAACTGTGATCCTCAGATATCAGCCCCCAGTGCAGTTAGGATTATATGTGTGAGTCACCGGCACCCAGTTTGCATTGTGTCTTTTAAAAGAAACTTTCCCTCCTGTTCCTTCTTCCTCTGTCTTCCTATATTAACTGTGACTCAACTGTGAGCCAGAATGTCATGTAACAGAGAAACAAATTCTCATGAAAACACCTGTATTTTTGTCCTTTGTTAGAGAAGCTCTACTAAGCACTATGAGGTTGATGATGTCCAAATTATAACTATGAATTTTCTGGGTCTCATTTTCTTTGCTTATTAATCCATGACCTAATACATGATGATGTCCTTATAGGCTGTCATCAAATCTCATGCCTTCTTCCTAGTTCTGGAAATTGCTAATATACCTATTTATTCAATAGCTCTATATGGATGAATAGCAGTCTGTCTACCCTCCAAAAGAGGGATAGGGAGTTAAAATTTCATTCTAGGACAACTGTATATGCAAAGGGATAAACTTAGAAAGAGCATCGTTTTTATTTATGAAGATCTCTGTTTTTATTATCTTTATTCATGAAGATCTATGTTTTCTTTTCCTGGAGCACACAGTTGAATGATATTTCCCAGCCTTTCCTGCAGATCAGTGTGGTCATGTGACTGAGACTTTTTAAAATGTTTTTTTCTTTTTTTATTGTAAAAGTACTGTACTGAGGGGTTAAAGTTACATGAGTAAGGTAATGAGTACATTTCCTATGGAGCATTGTTACCTCCTTCTTTGTTTTTCTCCTACCATACCTTCCTTCCCCAACTCCTCCCTCCCCTCTCCCCAAATCCCCACTGAAGTTGTAAAGTTTGTTTTCAACATAGTGTCTTATACATCTCATTGTTAGAATGGGTCAACCTGTATCCCTATTTAAGCATTTTGTTTTTTCCTTTCCCTCCCCAAATTAGAAAAATGTATATACAAGATGCTGTGCACCAGAATCAAATACAGTGAAAACAGGGGTTATACCAAAGAAACAAAAAAATCACAACAATACATTTTAAATACGTTAAAAACAATAGCAAGCAAGAAAGAACCATTTGGGTCCCTATCTTGGGGTTCATTTCACTTAACATTATCTTATATGGTCATATGTACCTAGCTTTTGACCTTTTCTGCTTGTCCTAGACTTATACTAGTTATTGCAAATAAGGGAAAGCATGGGACCTATGTTTCTTTGAGCCTGGCTTACTTCACTTAATGTAATTTTTTCCAAGTCTCCATTTCTTAACAAATGGGGTGATGTCATTCTTTCTGATAGAGGCATAGAATTCCATTCTCTCTCTCCCTCTCTCTCCCTCCCTCTCTCTCCCTCCCTCTCTCTCTCTCTCTCTCTCTCTCTCTCTCTCTCTCTCTCTCTCTCTCTCTCTCTCTCTCACACACACACACACACACACACACACACACATACACACACACTTTCTTGATCCATTCATCTACTGAGTGGCATCTGGATTTGTTCCATATCTTGGCTATGGTAAATAATGCTGTGATAAACATAGTTGTGCTGGTAGCTTTAGTATGGCCTTGTTTATGATCATTTGGGTAAATGCCCAAAAGTGGGATTGCTGGGTCATAGGGGAGCTCTATGTGGAGTCTTTTGAGGAACTTCCATACTGCTTTCCAAAGTGGTTGAACAAGTTTACACTCCCACCAATAATGCAGTAGGGTTCCCTTCTGTCCACATTCCCTCCAGCATCTGTTGTTGGGATGAGGTGCAATCTCAATGTTGTTTTGATTTGCATTTCTTTTATGGCTAGGGAGGTTGAGCATTTCTTCATGTGTCTAATGGCCATTCTTATTTCCTCTTATTTCCTTATTTCAGAGAAGTTTCTCTTTAAGTCTTTAGCCCACTTATTTATTGGGCAGTTGTTTCTTTGAGGATTTGTTGTTGGGGGATTTAAATTTTTGAGCTCTAAGTATATTTTAGATTGGAGATCCTTGTCCGTTGTATGGCTAGTGAAGATCTTCTCCCAATCCCTGGCCTTTCTATTGATCTTACTAGCTATGTCCTTTGCCATGCAGAAGCTCTGCAGTTTCATACAATCCCATTTGTCCAACCTTTCTTTGATTTGTTGTGTTTCTGGGTCTCTATTAAGAAAATTTCAGCCTGTGCCAAGGAGCCCTAGAGTTTCTCCTATTTCTTCCTGTAATGTTTTCAGGGTGTCTGCTTTGACTTTGAGGTGACTGAGACTTTTTGGGGAGGGGTGGTACTTAAAGCCATGTATCCAGTCCTTTTGCTTTTGGCTTGGTTTTCAGGTCAGGTCTCCTGCTAACATTAAGCAGGCTAGTCTTGAAGGAAGATCCCTCCACCTCCCAAGAAGCTGAGATTACAGGTCTATACCCTCATGTCCACTATCATACCTCCCATCATGGCACCAATGACTGAGTTCTTGAATCATTCCATTAGCATATCATCAAATCTTCTTACCTGCCTTTAGATTATTTGCTGCTCCAAGTTCTGTTTCTATGTCTATTTCCCTATTCAGACTAACTTCCCTTAGAACCAATCAAAATTGGTGCTTTCAAAATCAAGTTCCTGCCTCCTCAGAATGGAGAAGCCATTTCTTCCCTGCCTCCCTTCACCCTATCACAATATCCAACTATGTCCAACACTGATCTAGCAGGTTGCATTTAGATAGAAGCTGTTGATGCAGAAAAGTAAGGTCATTCTAACATGAATACTCTGCTTTAAATTTAAATGTTTTCCATTGTTTCATTCTGCAGTATTGTTTTTGTATATTTCTTATTCCCAGTCTGTCTTGGGCTGTGTGCCACATTTTTTGGCCTTGGGAAAAGTATGCCTGAAAGAGCATAGAAGTATCTGTTATAACATTCTGTTTTCTCTGACAGCATAATGCCAGCTGCAATCTTTGTTTCTTTGTGTTTTTCAATTGTCCTTAAAGTAGGGAGCATTTGTGTATTTCTAACTTGGCTGTCCTCTCCTATTGTCAAATGCCTATTGTGGCATGTGTGTGTTGGTGGAATTGAAACTAAAGCATGTAAACAAATCAATGAGTGCTCATTAATAGAATAGCGGAGGTAAACTTGAAGCCTAGGCTCAACCTCTAGAGGCTTTCTTCTTTACAACAGAAAAATTTCCATGTTAGTGCCCAACATATCGTTGTAGATGTGAGACAATCTGAAAAGTGGCCTTTTGTCAGAGTACCGATTTATTTAACTTTCCATTAACAAAAGAAATATGAATTCTTCAATATGGCCACCCCTTAGGTTTTCAGATCCTTCCAATGCCTTCCCTGGTTACCTCTCTAGTCCTCTTTTCTTGAGTATGTGTACTACCATGTTAGTTAGGGAAATGAAGTCCCTGTAACAAGGAGACCCAAGACGCATACTCATTCATATGCGACTGATATTTCTCACACTCTTGTCCAAGATGGTTGCTCCTGGTGGCCAGTTAGAGCATCAGACTGATAGAAGTTCCTCCATCTCAGCTTCCATACTTTACATGGTTGTCCTTGTTCTAGCTAACTACAGGGTAAAGGCTCAGGAAGCTCAAGTGGAAGCTTTCTGGTCCAGACCTGTGGATGATCATTGCTATCCAGTTCCATTAGTTGCAATTTGTTATTCACTGAACTGCAAACGAGTTCAAGATACAATCTAGCCATACCCAGGAGAAAGAGGAGCTGGTTCTGCCACTGCTATGGTCTGGCTTCTACTGAAAGTAAGGTTAGAGGTCTTGTTTTCCTCTCTACCATATTACGACACAGGTTGTAGCCCCTACTAGATGCTTGAACTCCCCATCTTGGACTTCCAACTTCTATTACTGTGAATCAAGCCTCTGTTCTTGAATAGCTAGGATTACAGCATGAGCCACCACCACCTGGTTCAAGCTTCTATTCTTAATAAACCACCAAGGCTCAGATTTTCTGTGGTAGCAGTAGAAAAGACTAAGATAGCCACGTGTCCTTCTATGACTCTGTCTTTTGCACACCCAGCTTCCCTAGCCTATCTGTTTTCCAAGAAGCAGCCTTGTGATCTGGTTACAATGACGTTTCACTTCTTCTGTCTTTTATTTGGAATCTCCATTTTAGCCTCTATTTAATTCTTGGGGTTCTTGTTAGCTTTTATACATTGCTCATTCAACTGTAAGCTTCTTTAGTAAGCCATTGTAGTATGATGGGAAAAGCAGAAGTGTATCATCATACGGGCTGGATTTAAATTAGCTTTGGTGCTTTTTCTTTTAAACTAAAAGACCTTGATCAAATCCCTCTCTCTCTTCTGATATGCCTTTAGAACAATTGTAGTCTACCCAATGCACAGTGTTACATAGTATGATAACAAGGATTAAATGAGATGGCACTTGCAATTTGCCATTGAGATTCTTTTTTTTTAGGGGGGGAGGAGTCCAGTCATGGGGCCTGAACTCTGGGCCTGGGTGCTGTCCTTCAGCTCTTCACCTCAAGGCTAGCGCTACCACCTGAGCCACAGTGCCACTTCTGGCTTTTTTCTTTTTGCTTATGTGGTGCCGAGGAATCGAACCCAGGGCTTCATGCATGCAAGGCAAGCGCTCTACCACTGAGCCACCTTCCCAGCCCTGAGATTCTTGTATATAATACATATTCAAGAAATGTCAATGTTGCTGTCTCATATCTCTCCCACAGTGCTTTTTCTCTCCATTGGTATTTTTGTTTCCAATGTAGCTGAATTTAGCTTTATATCACAGGTCTTTCCAGTGCTAGAGTTGCACAGGCTCAAGCCCAGATCATGAACTGGAATATATGGCAAGGATAGGAGAGGCCAGGGAAGAAGGAAGCCACTTAGAATAGAGTTTGTATGTTGGCAGTACAGGCATCCACTCAGTCTCTCCTTAAAAACTTGTGTGAATTCCAGCCAGGCTTACAACTGTCTCACAAGGCGTCTGGGAATTGCTTTTCCTCCAACAGCCACTGCTTCAATGCAGATAAGGCCAGAGGCAGCAGGCAGGGCTCAAACCAGGACTGTCCCCAAGTGACCCACTTAAGCCTACCCCCAAAGCTACTAGGGCATTGGAGTGGGACGAGAGAAGTCAGGAAGAAGTGAGGCAAATGAAAAGAGACTAAAATATGTCCTCCCAGAGGATTCTGCCTAGTCAAGATTTATTCTGATGCCCGTATCTGTTTAGGCACTTTGGGAAGATTGGACCAAAATGTGTGGTTTTCACTGCATCATTGTTACTCTTGGTCTCAGATTCCCTTCCAGTATAATAATCACTGTTACCCAGAGCAGGGATCTGGCCTGAGGTGATGGTCCTGTGTCACAGTGGTTAAGAGCAGGATGTTGGAGCCAGAACATTTGGTTTGAATAGCATCCATAGCACTTTTTCTTTCCAGCTCTGAGTCATAATTGAGAAGTAAAAATTACATATATTTAAGGTATGTCATGTGATATTCTTGTATATATGTGTGTGTGTACGATAGCATATATAATTTCAATATATATTACCATTTCAATATGCATTACTACTTCAATGTATATAGTACCCCAATATCTGATTACTATATCTACTACCACCTCTATATTTATTTTTTATCTATGAGTGTGTATGTATGAAGGAGAGATCGACGGAAAGATCAAGACAGAGAGACAAAGAGAGACTAGCTAGGATCTACTCTCTTA
This sequence comes from Dipodomys merriami, assembly GCF_024711535.1. Lineage (NCBI taxonomy): Eukaryota > Metazoa > Chordata > Mammalia > Rodentia > Heteromyidae > Dipodomys > Dipodomys merriami. Next base: position 33,578,175 of record NW_027206512.1, on the reverse strand, counting down.
GCAAATTTCAAGTATATAATAAACGAATGTTAATTATAGTCATCATACTATGTGTAGGTTCATCTTAACTGAAAGTTTGTATCTGGTGTCTACTCCATTCCCTCTGACAACACTGCTGACAACACCATTCTTGTCCTTGTTTCAATGAGCTTGACTTTTTAAAGATTCCACATGTTAAGTGAGGTCATGCACTACTTGTCTTTCTGTAGCTTGTTAGTGTAACATCCACCAGCATCATCAGTGTTGTTGACAATGGCTGAGTAATATTCTATGCACATCTACATCAAATCTCCTATTCATTCCTCTGTCAATGAACACAGGTTGTTTGTGACATACCACATAGAATGTAATCTCTTTGACAAATTGATTTTCTTTTCCTTTGGGTATAGATCCAGAATTGGAGAGTCTGGACAATATGATAGTCCTAATTTATATTTTCTGAGGAAACGATACTATTTTCTGTAATTACTGTATCTGTTTATATTCCCATCTGAAGTGTAGCAGGGTCCTCTCTGCTCTACACCTTTGTCAATACTAGTTACCTCATGTATTTTTGGTAAGTTATTCTAACAGTGACCAATTCTAATTGTAAGCTTGATTTGTACTGCCCTGATGATTAGTGATGTTTGGTACCTTATTGGCTATTTCTATGTCTTCTTATTGTTTTTGCTTTCAGACAAGGTTTCTTAGGCTAATCTAGAAATTGCTGTATATCTAAGGTTTACCTCAGCCTCCTAAGTACTGGGATTATAGTGTTTCTGTTTGTATGTGTTTGAGGCAATACATATTCATGCTTTTTCCCATTTTAAAATCAGACTATTTTATTTATTATTATGATTACTATTATTGCCTTGGAATTATACGCATTCCTGTTATGTATTTTTTAAATTTTATTTTCTTGTAAAGATGCTGTACAGAGGGGTTACAGTTACATCAGTAATGAGTACATTTCTTTTTTTTATTAATAAGTGTTTTTTCATTGTGAAAATTCTGTACACTGGGGTTGCAATTACATGAGCAAGGTAATGGGTACATTTCTTATCAAGCATTGTTGCCTCCTCCTTTGTTTCCCCTAACCATCCCTGCCCTCCCTTGCTATGAGCACATTTCCAGTTGAATTGTTATCCCTCCTTTGTTTTTCTCCCACTATCCCTTCCCTTCCCCACCTCCCCCAATCTTCCCTCCCCTCCCCCCCACCAAGTTGTAAAGTTCATTTCCAACATAGTGTCTTGTGAGTATCCTTGTTGTAATGGGTCATCCTGTGTCCTTGTTTCAGCATTTTGTTATTCCCCTTCCCCTCCCCAAATTAGATAAATGTATATACAAGATGCAAGGTACCAAAATAAAATACAGTGACAACAGGGAAGAAGAGACAAAAGAAACAAAATAAAAAAAATCACATAACAACATAACAACAACATAACATAACAACATAACAACAACAAAGCAAAACCTCTTGTGTCCATATTTTGGGGTTCATTTCACTTAGCATCATCTTATATGGTCATATGTACATAGCTTTTGACCTTTTCTGCTCATCTGATAAGATTAGCCTAGACATTTACTAATTATTGCAAATAAGGGAAACCATGGGGCCTATATTTGTTTGGGTCTGGCTTACTTCACTTAATATGATTTTTTCCAAGTCTTTCTATTTCCTAACAAGTGGGGCAGTGCCATTTTTTCTGATGGAAGCATAGAATTCCATTATATATATATATATATATATATATACATATACATATATATCACATTTTCTTGATCCACTCATCTACTGAGGAGCATGTTCCTTTTATATTTTGGCTGTTGACTCTGTATCACATATATGGTTTGAAAACATTTTTTCCATTTAGTAGGTTACATATTCTTTATGTCTCCAAATTGCTTTGTGCCTCAGTTTCCTTATGTGTAAGACAGAGCCTTAAAGTAGCTCCTGGGACTGTATGAGTGAATTGTATGAGTGACTGTAAAAAAGGCTTAGAGCAGTGCCAATGGTAATTGAGCAGTACTTGTTAAATGATGGTCATAGAGATGGAACTGAAGAGCCCTTTCCCTCCTCTCCTCGCTGTGCTCCTCAGCAGGACATTGCACTCGCAGGAGAGGGGGAGCCTCCAAAGTTCTCCGTGTTTACCATGGTTAAGTTCTGACTCATTATGGGTTGGATGCATTAAGTTTGTGTAAGCTGAAGCCAGATTTCCCTAAGGGCTTTGTGCAGATGGGGCAGAAAGTCAAGAGAGAATTTCCCATTAGGAAGCCTGAGTTTGGTCAGGAAGACAGATTTCTAAGGTTTAGAGAGGAAAAGATTCTCAGCTTCAGCACTGTGCCTGGTAACCAAGCCTATCCTGCCCATACTGTGGTGGTGTCTTCTTGCCTGGGGAAGAACGCAAACTGTGCTTGTAAACTGAGAGACACTCTGGGGGGAGAAATCTAAGAGTCCCCCACAACCCCTGTGCAGCATCTGTAGAGGAAGGGAGTTCCCTTTAGCACCACAGGGTTCTGCCACAGGGTACTGCTGAGGACTCCTGGGACAGAGGAGACTGCAGTAAACAGAGAGCAGGGGTAGAGGAGGAGATTCTCAACAGGTGAGGTCATCTGGGCCAGGTCAGGTGGGAGAGGCAGCCAGATTGAATTCATGCCTTAGCATGGGATGCTTGGAAACAGATGCCAAGGTGGAGTTTTAGATTGGATATTTATTAGTTACTGGCACCAGTGTAAAGAAGAGGAAGATTAAAGGTTAAATAGACAGAAAACCATAACTTGGATAGATAGTGCCTTGGCTAATCTTTTGTGTGTGTGTGTGTGTGTGTGTGTGTGTGTGTGTGTGTGTGTGTGTGTGTGTGTGTGTGTGTGTGTGTGTGAGAGCTCTGCACTTTGTGTGGTTCAACAGAGTTGCCCATAGTGGGTTGAAGTGGTCAGACCTTATGTGCACCAATGCCATTGGGTATGACCTGTGTTGGTCAGGGATGTGCCTGGGTGATGTAGCCCTGTAGCTAGACAGACTCCAGAGAAACTGGTTGCTAGCGTAAGTCCTCCCTTAAAGGGACATCCGGGCATCACAGTTCCATGTCCACCATAGCTCATGTTTATAGTCACTGAAGGGGATTGTCAGAGATGCTGACAGGGCAGAGGGCAGAACTCTGCCAAATCTTCTGTTCCTATTAGCAGGCAGGGTTTAGGAGTTCTGTTGAAACATGCAGTTTAATGCTAACATGGCCTGATTCATACCCATGCTCTGGTCAGGTATGGGACAATCAAGTTTTATAGATTTATCATATACTTACTAATAAAAATAGCAGAAATAATGAAGAAAAAAAGGTCCTAAAATTCCACTAGCCCCCTGATCACTTGCTCTTTTCTTAGATATGTCTGTAACTTTAATAGAGACTAATTTTAGGTTTTCTGTTTTGTTTTGTTTTTTTTGGGTGGTGGTGGTGGTGGTGGTATTGGGATTTGAACATACAGCTTGCTAGGCGGGCACTCTACCACTGACTTAGCTGCATGCACAGCCCTTTTGCTGTGCTGGTTATTTTTCAAGATTGCATCTTGATACTTGCCTGGGCACACATTGGACTACAGTCTGCCTATTTTAGGCTTCCTATCATTCCTGGGATGACAGGCCTGAGTCACCATCTCATGGACTTCTCTCCCCAGCATTGGCCTGGAAACTTGATTCTCCCAGTCATTGTCTCCCAAGAGGTTTGGATGATGGGTACATACAATTACACTCTGCTATAGGATGATGGAGGGGCCTCATGAATCTTTTGGCTCGGCCTGGCCTTGAACCATCATCTATTCACCTATTCTCATCCTCCCAAGTAGCTAGGATTATAGCCATGAGCCACTGGGCAGCACTGGTGTTTAGCTTTTTATGCTAATTTAAGGAGTTAGATGTGAACATCTAGATACCATGTGGGGAAAGTGGTCCGGGTGGTAATAAAGGGGGTGTAACATAGATGATGTGAGTGAGCTGATACTACATACATCACTGGGGCCCAGGCAGTAGTGAAGAACTGTCTGGAGGAAATAAATGCTTTTATAACTCTGACTAGGGGCTCCACCTCCCTTTTTACAGAAATTAATCTTTATGATTAAATGGTGATGCTGATATCCAGAGCAATGTTCTTAATAACTTGCCCCAGCCTGTTTTTTTTTTCCCAAGACATCAATACAATTTCTCTGAGCTTGTTAGTTTTTGCATGTTTGCCTCATAACAGGCAGCTGCATTTTGGGTTGATTATTTGCATTTTAAAAAATAGGCTGCTCACACTGCATTAAATTTTTATAGCTACTGTGTTCATTGATCAGATCCCTCTGTTAACAGTTACTGTTCCAGCTGTATATTTTAATTACACTCGAACAATCAGCCTTTCTTAGTCCTTGAGTAATTTTCTGAGTTTAATTTGTCCCTTTGTCTAATTCCAACTTAAATTATTTCATTAGTGCTGGCAGACGTGTATCACACACCCTTCCTGATCTTTTAAAGTCAATTTCTTGGGGTTCTAATTATGTACAATAGCCAGCAAAAGAACTATTGCGGCAAATTATCATGAAGAATACATGCCTTTGATAAGTATATCTTATTAATAAACATTCTTAGCATTGATACCAAAAACATTAGCTAATTGATTCATACTAAACTGTATGAGAATGGTCACCACTTTTATTTTTCATTTAGTTAATGACATATGATGACATAGAGAAACCATGCAAAGTATTGAAAGTTGCATAGCAAGTTGGAATGAAATACTGCTGGGTCATAGACATATTAAAACAATGTTTCACTTGAAGACAATCAGAACAAGTTTAACTCTGATAAAGACACTGACTTCTTTTTTATTGTTAAATTTATTTCTTATTATCTTCAAATAGTCAATTTATGAGTGTAGTGCCTGCACTTATCCCAACCCCACCCATTTCCTCAAGTTTCCCATTTTCATTTTTACATAGACACCAACTTCTGATAGCTATGTATTTCATTTTCATAGTCAAGAAACTGTAGAAGCAAGAGACCTAAATGTGTCATTCAAGTGTGTAATTTTATCTGTGACTCCTTCTGGGGTCTACACAGGATATGTGTGTGTGTGTGTGTGTGTGTGTGTGTGTGTGTGTGTGTGTGTGTGTGTTGTCAGGACCTGCGCTCTGTTCCTTAGCTCAAGCCTGGCACTCTACCACTTAAGCTGCGGCTCCACTTCCATTGGTGATAAGAGCATCATGAACTTTCCTTCCCAGGCTTGTTCTGAACCTTGATTCCCCAGATCCCGGCACCTGGCCTCAACTCTATTGTATTGTATTGACCTTGGAACTTCTGTTAGGTACTTGACTTTATTCTAACCGACACTTGTTCAATACCTTCACTTTCAGCTAGAAAACTAAGATACAGGGGCTGAAATTCAGATTTCTTGTAGCGATTGTCTAGAACTCTAGTTTCATGGACCTGGTCCAGTATGTTTTACACTACCCTGAGCATACTGTATCAATTTCCTCAGAGATTTAAAGCAAAAAGAATATTTCATTACATTTTTTTTGATTATGGAAGCAAGACCTTATAGCTGTAATATAAACACAGAGATCATCTTCAGTTTGCCAGTGCTTAAAATGAAAATGTGTGGTGTAGAAAATGCTAGCTGCAAGTGAAAAGACAAGCTCCCATCTCTACTGTGTCACTAACTAGAAGCTATTTGACTCTGTGGGCGTCAGTTTCCTACGGGTGTTGTACTAGATGAGCTCTAAGTTCCCTTCCAGCCTCAGGATCCTATGATTCTTTCATGAACTTCAATAAAAGAATACACAGGAGGCCGAGAAAGATAAGCCATTCGATTAAGATGCCACTGTGCCAGGCAATCGGTTGTCTTCTGGAAGTGCTTTTGAAACTGAGCTTTCATGCCCTCACTCACCTTCTCAGTAGGGTAAGAATTTCAGAGCTGGATGATCTAGGGAGGTGGCTTAGAGTAAATATGCACATTAACACTTAAAAGGTAACTGGAAGAAGCTCTTGGATAATTTGGAGGTCTTCAGACTTCTAGTTCTCTTTGGGGAGAGTATTGTTAAGCCACCAACTGTCGTGTCAATTAAGAGTGTGAACTTCTTGAGGAAAAGGGCTCCCCTTCATCTATTTTGATAGTGCTTAGGATATTGTCTGGTATGTAGTCAATGCTTAATGCAGACTAAATGAATTTTAACATTTAGAGGAGAGCCATGGAATCTTAGCATCGGGCAGGCTCTCAGATAATAAACTCAGTCTGTCTTCCATGCAGATATTGTCTCTTTAGTCTGCTAGAAGGATGCTCACCACCCAGCCATTCATCTACAGATGTTTATTGAGTGTCTCTATGTTCCAGGGGGTGTCCAAGGGTCTTAGTGCACACAGGAGATAGGGTCACTGTGCTAGGAAGCCTGCTCTTTCAGTGGCAGCAATGGCAGGGACCTGGATACACTATGTATGACAACTCTGCATTTCATCAGTGGCCAGATCCCAGTTCTTTAGTGATTTTCCTCTGAGCGACGAACCCACGTCCTCACACCAGCATGGGTTTTCTCTGAGTCCCTCTCGGCATGTTCCAGCAGACAGCTCTAGGTCCTCCAGTGTTTCTGCAATTATGAGGTGATGCTGTCTGCCTGGCATCCCACCTTCACCTTGTTAAATGGCTTCTTGCCACCATTTAACATCTCTTTAAACGCCAGCATTTGGGAACTGTGCCCATAGTTACACTTTGCCTCGAAGTAGCTGGATGGTGCTTAGCCCTGGCTCTGGGAGCAGGAGATGATACTCTATGCTTCCTGGGTGGGCAGAAAAAGAGCAGTGATCTAGCAGATTTGGGGAGGACTGTCTTGGCCTAGCTTCCTGGGAGTTTTGTTACCCCCATTGACAGAGGCAGTTCAGTCCTTTCTCCAAAGCATCAGTGTATACTTGTTGAAAAGGAATCAAGGGAAACCCAAGTATGGATGGCAAACAACATGCTGAAGGACAGGCTGGGCTTAAACACAAGGTCATGAAAATGTCCTGTCTCAGGAATATGCTATTCTAGATCTCCAGTCTCCATTCATACTCCCACAGTGCTGCATCCATGCTTTCTAATACCACATGCTTGGCTCTCAGTGGCTGCTTATCACCCATCTTTCTTTCTTTTTTAAAATACATTTTTTATTGTGAGAATACTGTACAGAGTGGTTACAGTTACATGAGTAAGCTAATGAGTACATTTCCTATGGAGCATTGTTACCTCCTCTTTTGTTTTTCCCCTACCATCGTCTCTCCCCACCTCCCGAACTCCTCCTCCCCCCCTCAAGTTGTAAAGTTTGTTTTCAACATAATTTCTTGTACATCTCATTGTTACAATGGGTCAAGCTGTATCCCTATTTCAGCATTTTGTTTTTTCCCTTCCCCTCTCCAAATTAGAAAAGTGTATATACAAGATGCAGTGCACCGGAATCAAATACAGTGAAAACAGGGGTTATACCATGGGGAAAGAACATATGAAAGAAACAAAAAAATCACATTATATTATAAATATGTTAAAAACATTAGCAAGCAAGAAAAAAATCACCCATCTTTCTAATGTCATCTACTAGTAGTTGCCCTTATAGGTGCTTTGTTTTGGTTAAAAACTCTTGTTGTTTACTGAAACATCCTCTACATTTTCTTCTTGCTATTATTCTCTGCTTAGTTTTTTTCTTTATTTTGGAGTTCTTTTTCTTCTTTGTAGAAGACTTCTCTCCCAAGCATACATGCCCAAAGCCTCCCTGTGGAGAATAAAGTCAGTGGTGGTCCATTTTCAAGACAAGGCATTTGATGCTGAGTGCAAAGTTACTTACACAATGACTTAATAATAGCTTACTGATGTGACAATCATAAAGTTTGTGTGCTTGGAAGTTCCCTCTATAAACAGAGTAGGCAAATAGGACATCAGAAGGAGGCCAACTAGCAGGGAGAAGGATGAATCACAATAAAATAAGAAAGTAGGTACAAACTGAGCCAGAAAGCACATGCCCAGGAAAGTCTTCCCACCACCAGAGAACAAAAGATGAATGGGTGTGGAGGAGACAAGACCTTCTAAAATTCAACCATGTCCCAAAGATGAATATATTAAAATTAGAAAATAGAAAATAATGAAACTTAGGTGATGTCTGCAAAGATTACACACTCTATAGTACTCAATTTATGAGCAATCAGGGAAGGATCAGCCCATCAGAGAATAAATTGCGTATTGCAACTCTTTGGGAGGTGCCTGCCCTTCAGGTAACCACTCTTATTTCTGTTGCACTTGTTGTCTCTGAGTCTATTCTTTGAGCTTGGATGGGTGAGTGTTTTTCACACAGCTATCACTTAAGGCTCATCTACAATGCCCCCTCCTTCATGGAGTAGTCCTTGATGCACAATGGTTCTCCATCTCTCTGATTTCAGCATGCAGAGTTCTCTCTCCCTCGTTGGAGCTTCTACATTTCCCTTTCAGTGAGTAACTGCTTTAAATTGAGTATAATTATAATGGCCATTAAATGGTAATCACCCTGGCTTAAGCTCCTTGCTAACCATGTCCTTGTCTGTTATTTTTGACTTATCCACAGGCCAGATTGAGTGTTTTGCATTCAGCAAGTATTAAATAAATGGACTAAATTGCTCTCAGAAAATACCAGATACAAAATCTAAATATATCCATAAAACTGGAGTGGTCTGAACATAGTGTAGCATAAAAAAATAAGACCCCTATGTGGACATTTAAAGATACTTGAAAGAACAATTTTTACCTTCAAAAAACAGTAGTCTCAAAAGTACAGCACAAACCAACAAGCAAATGAAATGCAAACATAAAACAAACCAAAGGGATTACAGTCACACTGTGTAGATAACCCCCTCCAATCATCATTTCCCCTCTCCCTTTTAAAACGTATTTCATACTCATTCCTTGCCCCCAAGTGAGCATAGCTCTGCACCCTGATTTTCTTCCTCAGCTCCAGCAGCTCCCAGGTCCCCAAGTGGGCATACCATAATTCCCAGGCCCCTGGGCTCCTTCTCTCTGCTCTCGCCAATACAAATTCAAGGAGCTTCCTTTATTTATTTATTTATTTTCCCTGGATTCCATCTCTTTTTCTAGGGTCACAAAAGCACAAGGATTGATGGAGCACGGTACAGCAGAAACCCTCTGGGTGGATGGGATTTGAGAGTGTGAGGGCTTCCTCATTTACACAGCTGTTACAGAGCATTTAAATTCACCATTGAGACAGCCCCAAATGGGTCTTTTATGAAGGATTTCTGAGACAAGGAATTTTTAATGGAAAAAGAGTGTGTGTGAGAGCTTGTTTGAGGGTGAGTGCCTCTTTCTGAGCTCTTTCTGAGGTGGGTCTTTGGGCTGAACAATCTCAATTCAAGGCAGATGCCCCAGTGATTAGTTAGGCAAAAGCCCCATCTTGCAACTGGTTGACTGGTTGGCATCCATCAGCTTCCAAGCTCATAGAGACAGAGACAGAGGGGGGAAGGGGAGCATAAGAGAGGCAGGGGGAGGGAGGGAGGGAGACAGACAGGAAAAGAGAAAGAGAAAGAGAAGGGAGAGAGAGAGAGGGAAAGGGGAGGGGGAAGAGAGAGCGGGAGAGCACACAGCATCTCCTCACCCATTTGTTACTCAGGCTGACAGGAGGCTCTCTCTCTCCTCTGGTATAAGATGACATTAGGCATTTTTCAGCTTGTGCTTTCAGAATGTAACTGGTGTAGTATTTTTTATTTCAGTGCTGCTTGGCTTGCTTCATTTGCTTTTATGACAGTGCTTGGGTACGATTAAATGACAATTTAATGTGTATAATAACTCATTTAAAGTTTTAGCGAGGGCTTGAAATGAAGGTGATGTGGTTTGAGCGCATTTTTGAGCAAGCTGTACAGTTAAAAAGCTAAGCCAGGGGGCAACTGAGAAAGATTTCTTATCTCGGCAGAAAACAGCTCTAATTCCTGCATTCTTTCCCTTCTCAGCTCTTTTTTTTCTTTTTTTTTTTTTCACATTTAGTTCTGTATCTCAATTGTGCAGAAAAGAATGCTGCAGAATCTGGGCTTAATCCTTACCTCCTGTACTCTTATTTCCTCTAAGGATTCATAGGCTACCTGGAAATTATCTTGGCCACTGAAACTCCTATTAACCTGAGGCTGTGTTTGTGAACTGAGAGCAGTTTAGAGGTGAAAATGTTCAGAGATTGGGGACCCAGGTTCTTCTGTTCCTGTCAGAACATGGGAGAATATTAACTTGTCATTTATGTGTATCTCCTGAGAATAGTTGGATGTCTGACTTTACCAAGCACAAGGTGGGGGGTGGGAAGGGATGAGGGCAGATGGAGGTTCCCCTTTCCAGCAGGAAACACCAGACTGAGCCCAAAAATTTGGCAGAAGGCAGCAGACACTGGTACAACAGAACCCGGGGCTACTGCTCAGGCTGAGGCCCAAGAGGGAAGGGAGCGGGGCTAAAGAATGGGATCCTGGGCAGAATGAGATTTCTACCTTTACATGCTTCCTTGCCCATACTAGTTTAAAAAGAAATTTTAAAAATGCCCTTGCAAATGAAGGTGGGCGGAGTAGTGGTTTGGCAGGTAGCTTTCCCTAGGGCCAGACCCAAATTTGGAGTTAAATTTTTATTTTTATTATTTTTAACTTTTTTACTCTGAGTACCAGTGTTAGAATCTAATGCAAACTGGCTAGACAAGCACGACACCATGTGAGTCCCATCCTTGGCCATTTGGTTTGAGAGAGGTTTTTGATCACTTTGGACCTTGAATAAATGATATTCTGCCTCCTAAGTAGCTAAGATGTTAAACATGTGCCACCCATACCTGGCCTGGGCCTTAAAGCCCTTAACCTGCTAGTGACTAAATATTGGTTTGAGAATCAAAGGCAGTTACTGTTGTTTTCAAACTTTGAATACACAGCGTTTCTGGCAGTCTGTGTGCAGCTTCCTGGAGGTCTTCTTTGCTTCAGAGCTCAGCTAGCTAGGAACCCAAGCTGCCTGCACCACTGGAGGGAGAAGAGCTTGTGTCAGCATGGGGTGACACAAACTGCCAGCACTTCAGAGTCCTTGCTTTTCAGCCTAGACATCCTCAATCCGGATTCAAAGACCCCTTATCTGTCTGACCTAGGCGGCGCTTTTAGCTTCCTTACTACCTCCTCCCAGCTGCTTTGGACAAGAGAGAGTCTATGCCATGGCAATTGGCATGGACAGAAATGACCCAATTTTACAAGATTAGCCCAATTGAAATGCTTTATTTTTTCAATCATTATTTATTAGAGAGAGAAAGAGAGAGATAGACAGACTGACAGACAGACAGACTAACAGATAGACAGGACAGAGACAGAGACAGAGAGAAACAGTGAGTAAATGGTTTATGCCATTACTGGGGCTTGAATTCAAAGCCTGGACATTCTCCAGCTTTTTCTGCTCAAGGCTGGTGCTCTACCACTTAAGTCAGACCTCTACTTCTGGGTTTTTGGTGATTAATTGCAGGTAAGAGTCTCATATACTTTTTTGCCTGGTTTAGCTTTGATCCACGATCCTCAGACCTCAGCTTCCTAAGTAGCTAGGATTAGAGGCAAGAATCCAGAACCCAGCTTAAAGAAGTTCAGATTCCTAAATTAGGTGTGTGTGTGCATTAAAGGGAAAAACAGCTTTTTTTTCTTTGTCATAACGATTTCCTGGCTTCAGACTCATTAATAGCATCAATGGAACGATTTTGGCTTTATCTGTGGTTTGTGCAAGAGGCAGACTATCCGTTTTCAGTGTCTTGTTCTCATTTTCTTCCTCTAGAAAGATGTACTTAGGTACTTCTGACCTTGAGGGGTGCTACCTGGAGGCTCCTGAGGGCATGAGAGCAAGCAGAGATAGAGGCTCAGAGACTCTTTTCATGGAAGTTGTTCAGATCCAATGGTAATAGGTATCTAAATTATAATTGCCTTGGGCGGGGGAGGTTTTCTTTGTTTTATATTTCCTTATATGAAAAGGTGGTTAATTTCCACAAAACCCAACAACCACACGTTGGAATGTCAAGTTTTACAATTATTTTGTTTGCATCTCAATGAACATTTCCAAAATAGGGGCAAGGAGGGTGGTTTGACTGTTCTGAGAATAACAGGGTAGCCAGAGCAACAGTGGGGATGCCACTTTCTAGAGCAATCAGAAGGAGAGCTGAAATCACAACCTCTCATTTATCCACTGGTAATAATGCCGGGTGAATTGCAGGGTGTTTCTTTTCTTTTTTTTTTTTCTGGCAGAAACATTTGTTTCTATAGAACTAGACTAGACTTGAAAATACATTTTGGGTGAGCACCCCTCTCTTCCCCCTGATTGGGATATAAAAGATTCAAAAAATTCAAAGGATGTGTGTGTGTGTGTGTGTGTGTGTGTGTGTGTGTGTGTGTGTGTGTCTGTGTGTGTTTGTGTCTGTGTCTGTGTGTGTTCATATACGTGGTTGAGGGGAAAGAGGGCTCTCTGCAGAAGCTTTGTCATTCAAACATCTGGTCTAGCTCACAGCATCAAAATATGTTACTTTTGATGATGAACCCAAGTCAGAAGAAGACATATTTAATCCCTATTTCTAATTTCTATTACCAGAAATTTAGGACAGATACACTGACCTCAGGTCGTATGTCCATCAAGAGAAGAATTCAAGCCAAACAAGATGTGGTAAAGGTGATAGGAAAGTATGTTAGAAAGGAAACATGGCAGAGAAAGCACATGCTATGAAAAGAACAGCACTTCAGCCCAATCTTGGTCATCTTGCTCTTTCAGGAGTACATGGATTGACTTTGGCTTAAATAGGGAACACTAGAGCCTGTGGCTTTCTGGTTGGTGGTCTCCTCTCTGTTCCCTATGAGGTTTGGATGCCAAACATTTAGTAGCCTGTCCTTATTTTCCCATTCCTTTGTCCTTTTTATTCTTTGGGTTTTTTTATCTTTATTTTTTCCAGTCCTGAGGTTTGAACACAGGGCCTAGGTGCTAACCCTGAGCATTTGTGTCCAAGGCTAGCACTCTACCACCACTTTGAGCCACAGCATTTTCAGCATTTTGGTGGTTAACTGGCGGTAAGAGTCTCATGGACCTTCCAGCCTGGGTTTGGCTTTGAACCTCAATTCCCCAGATCTCAGCTTCCTGGGTAGCTAGGATTGCAGATGTGGGCCACTGGTGCCTGGCCACTTCTTTATTCTTTCGTAGTTTCTTACCTAACCCTTCTCATTGCCAGGCAGGCTTTGGTGTATCAGCCTACTGTGCCATTTGTGCGTTTTACTGGCCAAAGACACCTGATGGCCTGCTTTTCTACTAACCCAGAGGCAGGAACTGTGCTGTTTCCCTGGACCTTTTCACTTCCTACTTCATTTTTAAGTTGTAATAGGTGCTAAGAAAGAGAGCCAGACACATGGTGGGAGGAAGGTGAAAAAGACTGAGGAACCACAAGGAGGTCATGGGAGTTTGTTTGTATCCTAGTATCTAATGCTTGACTCCGAAGGGCAAATCTCAGCTCCCAAAGAAAACTCGACTTAATTTGCACTCCTGTCCTAAAGAATATAGCTGTATGACAAACATTTGCTTTAAGAGTATTTGATCAAAAACATGCTATGCTCAGTGCTGCTAGCAGTCCTTGCGGAGAGCTCTACTGAGCCACTTATTAACAGTTCAGTTATTTAAGTCTTGGCATTCCTTAGTACAGCCAATGTGTGCTGCTACAGAATAACACGTAAAGGTTCAGGACCTTGACTCATCTTTCTTGGGACACTCATTTTTCTTGGTGATAAAGATACGTTGAGAATGTAACTGCCATAAGCAGATACTTGTAGAGGCCAGAGTATCTATCTGATTGGCTTACCCAGGAGCTATCTCATCCAGTTTGTCCCACGTCACCTTGTTTAGACAAGTCACAGCAACTGTGTCCTCAATGGAGAATGCTCACAGTGGTCAGACCTGTGATTTATTCTGTTAACATGGCAGAGTGGCAGAAATAAAGGAAGGTAGTGGAAGTGGGAAGGGGAGGCTGTGATGGAGACATGTATCTACCTGTGTCTGGTTAGGAGAAGACACAAACTTAGGAAAGAATTCTCTGAGCAACACAAGTAGCAGTGTCCAGAGGTTCTGTTCTGGTTTGAATCAGAGACTGTCTTCTCACAGGCCAGCAGATGAACTCTAAGGCATTTGAGCCACTGACCAGTGGACAAGCAATATGTTGCTAATGGAGTGAGAGGTGAAGAGAAACCTGTCTTTAGAGACAACGGGACACATCTTCGAGGCAGCTAGCTCTTCTTAATCAGGGACAGCCTTTAGACTTAGGAAAACTCAACAGAACAGAACGGCCAGCTGTTTGCCCTCTATGCTGATGGCACATTCTCGTTCTTATCAGCATCCCGGGTTCTAGAAGGCACGGCCACCTGTCTTGAGCCTTCTAGATGACACAAGCCAACTCCTTTTCCCATTTCCTGCCTGATCTTGCCTCTGCCTCTCTCTCAGATTTGTGACTGTCCTTGCCTGTTACTCTTGAAAAAAATTATTTATTTTACTTTTTATTGTTATCATAAAAGTGATTTACAGAGGTGTGACAGTTTCATAAATCAGCTAAAGAGTACATTTCTCTTTGGACAGTGTCACCACTTCCTTTGCTCTTTCCAAGGTTTTCCCTCCTGTCCCTATCCACAAGTTGTATAGTTCAGTTTCAACATAATGTCTAGTGAGTACCACTGCTGCATTTGTTCACCTTTTGCCCCACCGGTTCCGTGTGCTCCCCTGCCCCTGCCCTCTTACCCTTTGCCTGTTACTTTTAGTTTAAGTGGTTGATTCAGCCTCTCTTCTAGCCAAGTGGGCTGCTCTGAGACCAAGTCTAGGTGAGAAGACGTGAGAAGGTGATGGAGGGCTGCTGTCATTTTCTGTGCTGGAGGACAGAGATATGGTTACAGTTCAACAGGGAAGATTGGGGGGCTGAAGTCCAGACTGTGCTTCTAGGTGGTGTCAGCATCGAGGAAGGAGTACCTCCTCAAGCTGCAGAGTGACAGTGTCTGACAACTCTAGTGTACGCCTCTCTCTCTTCTCTGTCTGTCTGTCTGTCTGTCTGTCTGTCTGTCTGTCTGTCTGTCTCTCTCAATGTGCTATGTCCCTTTTGCTTTTAGCATGAGTTCCATTGGGTGCTGACAGTATGGCTGGTGCAGGACTAGAGAAAAGTGTGTGGGAACTCTGGGCTTGGGCACTGTCCCTGTGCTCTTCAGCTCAAGGCAAGCGCTCTACCACTTGAGCCACAGTGCCACTTCTGGTTTTCTAGTGGTTTATTGGAGATAAGAGTCTCACGGAGTTTCCTGCCGGGGCTGGCTTTGAACCATGATCCTCAGATCTCAGCCTCCTGAGTAAGTAGGATGACAGGCGTGAGCCACCGGCGCCCAGCTTAGTTGAGACTTTTTGATGACAAAGGAAGGTAGTCATGTCAGGGAGACTCAGAGGAAGCAGGGCACAAGCCGTTCCCTTTCTTCGGGCTGTGTAATGAATGGGGAGGTACAAGACAAAGAAAAATAGAGTACACTTCAGGACCTTGATAGACTGTTACAAAGGAAAGTGCAATGTAAAATGGCCCCCAAATGTAAACACCAAGAGTGGCATTTGTCTCTGGGCTGCTTAAAAAATCCCGAAAAAAACCCCAAAACCCAAACCAAAAAACAAAATAAAAGATGTGCTGGATCCACTTGCCATGGCGTCCTGGGCCTCCTGTGACCCGCAGGCCTTCCGTCCCACTGAGGCTAAAGTGGTTTTGTTTTCAGAAGGGGAAAATGTATCTGTGTTTGCCCTCCTTTGCTTTGTAAAATTGAATTGCAGAGAACTCATGAATAATAGAAAGAACACTAAGGACTGTGAAATTAACACTGGCACGAAACAGAATTTCTAAAAGGGGAAACTGCTGAAGGAAAGCTCTTTTCCTCCTCTCATCCTAGCTCTTGGAAACTGGGACATTCCTAGCATGGGAGAGGGACTAAGGTCTGCAGACATCTGTCTGGGTTCCTACTTATAGGAGGGTGAATATTTTTAAATCCTTTTCAATTAGATGGGTATGTCTTCTTCTTATTTACTTTGCTAGTACTAGAGTTTGAACTTGGGATCTCATGACAGTTTATCTCATTTGCTCTACCACTTGAGCCATACCTTGAACCTGGCTTTTTGCTGGTTAATTGGAAATGGGAGTCTCATGGACGTTTCTATCCAGGCTGGTTTCAAACCAAGATACTCCAGGTCTCAGCCTCCTGAGTAGATAGGATCATAGGCATGAGCCATTGGAGTATGGTAGGTTAGTTCTTGTTTTATGGAGACCTTCAAGTTGTACTTATGACTACGAGAAAGATCACAGGTCAAAATTTGTTCATGGAAGCCACCGCTTTTCTTATTCTCTAATACTAAAAATAGCCAACTTCTTTTTTTCTTTTCTTTTCTTTCTTCTTTTTGGGGGAGGGGAAACATTTACTGCATTCCAAGCATTGTTTGATCATCACACATATTTGTAACAATTACTGTTGGATAGGTTTTGACCTTTAGTCTGACAGTGCTAAGGAGGCCTTTAAGGAGTATGGCTAAAGGGAGGTCCTTGGGTTTGCAAAGCTTTCCTGTAGTTCCTATGATGACCGAGAAGCCCCTCTTCTTTTCCTTTCTGCTTCTCCACAAAACAATGCCTTGACCTGGTATTTCTTCTGTAGCAGATCCTTTTCTCAGTTGCCATGGCATATACAGAATAAGCTGGAGAAAAAAATGGAGGCTTCCTATAGGAGTAAACGTTAGCAGGGCACTGGTGGCTCACGCCTATAATCCTAGCTACTCAGGAGGCTGAGATCTGAGGATCTCGGTTCAAAGCCAGCCTGGGCAGTAAAGTCCATGAAACTCTTATCTCCAATAAACTACCAGAAAACCGGAAGTGGTGCTGTAGCTCAAGTGGTAGAGTGCTAGCCTTGAGCTGAAGAGCTGAGGGACAGTGCTCAGCCCAGAGTTCAAGCCCCACGACTGACAAAAAAAAAAAAAAAAAAAAAAGAGTAGTGAACTTTATTAGGACAACTAATAATTTATATGGGCTGTTTCTATTCTAGAGCCACTGCATATATGGGAAAACGCTTTAAAACTTGGAAGAACTGAATAAATGCACATGGTAAAGAACCTAAGCTTTGGGATCAAACTTGGGTTTTAGTTATTCTTCATTTGTGGATTGATTATTGAGTATCTCCTCTGTGCCAATCACAGAGTTAAATGCTGGGTTTGAATTCCAGATTCACTTATTTATATCTCTGGACCTTGGGAGATTTACTCAACCTCTTTAATGAGAAGAATAATAGTTACCTCTGGGCTGTTCCAAGATTAGAAGCTGGCACCAAGTAATGGATGGATAAATGGTATTATTAATAAAATTACAAAAGACTGGTGTTGCTGGGCCAGTGCCTGCTTCCATTACTTTCCCTCAGGATTCTGCTTGCCAAGGTTTCGGCTAGCTAGTGTGTGTGCCTCACCAGGCTATAGGAAGTTAATGTGCTAAACTAAGCTATTAGCCTTTGCAAAGACTGTTCAGAGAGATAATGACTTAGCCTCAAGCAATACCCAATTCTCAGCACTCGGCCTACTCAAATGGGAATCACTTCAGCAAGGGTCTTGTGCATCAAACCATCCAGTATCTACCTGCTTCTTTATCTTTAGTAACTGCTTTCTCCTATCAGATAAGAAGCATTCCTATGTATGAACAAAGGAATAGCTTCAGAAGTATGGATAAATTTTGTTTTAAATAATGAAAGAAATTTCCATTTGTCCTTCTAGATGTCAGTACCTCACCTCTACTTAATACATAGTCCACTGACGTTAGCACTTGAGGTCTTTCCGATGCCCTCCATAGTGCTACCTGGCTAATGTAATGTGATTCAGCTAATGGGTTTTCTATCAGCGTTTATGGACCATCTCATCCATCCACCTTCCTGCCAGAGAAGAGTGAATATGCAGGAGATACTCTCTCTTCCAAAGATGCAAAGCCTATTTGAAGATCAGTGTGTAGAATTTGGTGTGTCACCTGGGATGTAATGAAAACCACTTCCTTTTTCTTTAAAAAACGAATAAAAGAATGAGTCTTGAAATAGGCCTATTTTTAAGAGCAAAGCTTTTTCTATTTTTTAAATAGACAAAACCTAATGGTTCATGATAGTAACTGCTTGAGGATGATTTAAGTTATTAATATGAAATAAAGTGGGATCAGAATGGTTGTATGGTTAGTCTAGGGAAAAGAATTTAATTGTGAACCTTGCACAAAATGATATAGTTTAACATTGCACAGGGAGAATGACTATTTTCCCTCAATGGTGCTTTTTTTTTTTTCTTTGTCTTTTTAGTTTCTGGTAGCACTGGAATTGAACCAGGGTTTTGGACATGCTAAGCAAGCATTCTAACACTTGAACTACACCCCAAATACCTTAGCATTTAGTTTGTTTCTCAGATAAGATCAGGAGTTTTTTCCCAGGCTGTCTTTGGACTATGATCCTTCTACCTAAGTCTTCTATGTAGCTAGCATTATATATGCGAACTAACATAGAAGATCCTATATATATCTATATATTTGATATAGTCTTGCTAATAATGCTCAGCCTAGCCTCAAACTTCCTGTACTTCCCAAGAAGCTGGCATATACCACCAAACCTATCTCAATGGTACCATCTTATGTACTCCTATCAGTATTCTATGTTATCAGAATTAAAGAATATTCCAGAAGCCCGTTTCTTGCAGAAGTTAGGCTGGAAAGTGGGTAGATTGTTTCCTAGCCATAATCTCTTACATGGAACAATCTAACCTTGCCACCCATGCAGAGATCTCTGTTTACAATCAATTCTCATATCAGCAGTCAGAGCATTTTCTTACCCCTCTTCTCCACAGCCCATAGTGGCTTCTTGTCCTGAGTTCTGATTATGATTTTAATGTCCAATCCCACATGCCCTTCGTCTCCCAGTCTCCCCTGATCCACTTGGATTTGGCTTTTCCACCACTATTTTTCATAGTTGAGTTGAGAATATTCCTGGTACTGGATCTTTGCTTTTCCTGCTTTACTTAAAAAAATATTTTCATTATCTTTAAGTAGTTGTACAAAAGCGTTGCCATTCAACAAAGCAGTTTACCAATACAGTGTGTCTTGATCAATGTCACCCCTTTCAACATTCTCACCACCCTTCCCAATCTACCCCTTCCCTCACTTTTCTTAATTCTTAGGTTATGTATTGTATTTTTTTTTGCCATTTAGCAAGGCAGTTTATTTATACAATGCATCTTGAGCTATGTCATCCCTTCAACATTTTCATCCCTCTTAATCTACTCCTTCTCTCATTCTTCTCAATTCTGTGGTATACACAATGAACCTTGTTTGCATTCTCCCCCTTCCCTCCTTCATTCTTCTACCTCTGTCCCTTTATTCCCACCCTCTCCTCTTGCAGGTACCCGTTTCCTGGTACTTATTTTGTTGGGCTTTGAGTTTGTGTTTCTAAAGAATTATACTATTTGCACTCTCCATAGCCTATTATATTTCAATTAATTCACTTATAACTATTTGCATATCACCCAGTATGTTTACTTACAGATTTATAGGCACATTCTAGCTACCACAAATGAGGGAAAACATGCAACCCTGGGTTTCCCTGGGTCTGACTTACTTCACTAAATATTACTTTTTGCAAGTTTTTCCATTTCCTTATGAATGATACAGTAGAATTCTTTCTGATGGATGAGTAGAATTCCTCTCTCTCTCTCTCTCTCTCTCTCTGTGTGTGTATATATATATATATATATATATATATATATATATATATATATATATCACATTTTTAAAAATCTATTTGTTCATTGAGGGGTATCTGGGCTAATTCCGTACTTTGGCTATGGTTAAATAATGCTGCCATGAACATGGTTGTGCTGGTTGAACAAGCTTACATTCCCACCAACAGTGTAATAGAGTTCCCTTTTGGCCATATTGGCACCAGCATCTGTTATTGTTAGTTTTCTTGATAATGGCCATTCTAACTGGGATGATGTAGAATCTCAGTGTTGTTTTTATTTGCATTTTCTTTATGGCCAGAGCTGTTGAACATTTTTTGCAGTTGTCTATTGGCCCTTTTTAATTCTTCTGCTGAAAAGTCTCTTTTTAAGTCATTGGCCCATTTATTAATTAGATTGTTGTTTCTTTGAGGTTTTATTTTTGGGGGGGGCTGATTTTTTTTTGAGCTCTAAGTGTATTTAAGATATTAGGCCCTTATCTGATGGATAGCTGGCAAAAATCTTCTCCCATTCTGTGATGTTTCTAGTTAGCTTGTTAACTGATGTTTCTGCCATGCAGAAATGTTTGACTTTGATGTAATCCTGTTTATCAGTTCTTTGATTTGTTGTGTTTCTGGGTTTTTATTTATTTATTTAATTTTTAAAAAATTATTGTGAAAATGCCATGTTTCTGGATTTTTATTTAGAAAGTTTCCACCTGTGTCCAGGAGCCCTAGTGTTTCCCATACTCCTTCCTATAAAAGCTTCATGGCTCCTGCTTTACTGTCTGTTGTAGCACTTAGGCTTGTTTTGCCCACTACTTATTTTCTTGTTGGTTATTCACTATGTTTTTTTTCCCTCTTGTTTCAAGGCCAGTCCTTGAGAGAAAGTATTTGTCTTCATCTTCTTCACTAGTAAATCCCCAGGGTCTAGGAAGGAACCTGGCATGTAGCCACCACTCAACACATGCACATTGAGCTAAATATAATCATAGATGGATTATTTAGTTTTAAAAAATATTTTCTCTTGATTTTTATATAGAAAACAAGAAACATATTTACTACTATTGGGGAACTTGAGGTTCTCAGACTTTTGCAACTAAGTTATTGAAAAGCAAGTATTGAAAATGTGCCGAGGCCAACAAAAGTCTATTTGGGATTCTAAGTGAGTCAAAACTGGGGGTATGGAGGGGGGATTGCTATAATACCAACTGAAAGTAGAAATCTACATACCAAAAGAAATCTACATATAAATGAAAAACACATTAAAGACTCAGATCAAAGGACTAAAGGGGGCCAGGAAGAGAAAGCAAAGTGGTTTGCTATCTCAGCTTTCTCTCCCAAGTCACTTTCTGACCTGTAGGCAATTTTTCCAACTTCTGGGATTCATTAATTTTTTTTTCCGAGAAAGATGACTTTCCCTCTTTTCTTCACTTTATCATATTTTATTGTTTCAGTCATTTGCTTTGAGATCTTCAAGCTGTGGACTCTTATTTGTAATGAGCTAAGGAAGGCACATTGGCTTCTATAAAACTTTCATTATTGTTAAAACGAATGCAGTGGAATTGAGCCCTCTCCTGGGACCTCCCTGTAGCCATTGCTTGCTATCAGTAAATATTCATAAATCTGCTATCATGGAAATTAAATGGAATGCCTCAAAATTACTTTGGGGGCAGAAGCAGGGCTCTAAGGAGTGAGCTGGAGGATGCATTTCATTTGCACTTGGAATGAAGAAAGGGTTCCTTTTGTCAACAGATCACATTCTGCCCTCGAGAAGAATTCTGAGGAAATTCCTAGGAACTTAGCAAGTTCATTCTACACCAGACTGGGGTCATTTTGCGGGGCTGGTGGTACCTGCTTAGGAGTTCTCAGCAGTGAAAGGGACTCGACACTGACTATGTTTTTGGACGACCCTTTCTTGAGACTCCTCAATGACTTCTCATGCTAGTTAATGGATTTTCTTTAAGCCAATGCATTTTTACTCAGTGACTTCAGAAGTGGAGGGTATCCAGTGTTATACATACACACCCCCCCCCCCCACACACACATCAAATGTCCATCTTGTCCACAAAGAGTTGATAAGTGATAAGCTATGTGATTTCTTTTAGGGACATTCCATTAGGACAAATTTCTATTCACTTATAGTAGGTAGACCTTGGTGGCTTATGCCTGTAATCTTAGCTATTCAGGAGGCTGATATTTGGGGGACAGCAACTCAAGGCCAGCTGGAGAAGAAAAGTCTATGAGAATCCATGTCTAAAACAATCAGTAAACAGCAGAGTGGAGGTGTGGCTCCAGCAGTAGAGCACAGCAGGCAAGCTAAGCAAACTAGATGAACATGTGTGAGGCCTTGAGTTCAAGGCCTGGCATCAACATGAAAAGAAAAAGCTACCAGTAGCATTGGATCCTTTTCTCCCTGTCCCTTTCATTATGGCCCTGTGGGAAACCCTAAGTTCTAAGGTCAAGGCAGAAAGGCTATGAATGAGGTGAATTGATGAAGGTAGTCTCTTAATCAGAGGTTGTTTCCAGCTTTCAATTTTGGAACCATTTAAAGGAGAATTGTCATCTAGGAAATTAAATGCATCAGCAGTACTTGTAGTTAAAGAGCATCAAGGTCGGGGGGTGGGGGGAGCCTGTAAGGGCTCTCTTGTCACTGATTTCCAAGGAGCTAATTCTTAGGGTTATTAGTTGCTTCAATTTACAACGTTATATACTCTTGAACACCAAATGCTCATTATCAAAACTTAAAGAAGCGTGGAGTGGAGATTTGAATTACATTTTAGATAATAGATTTTGGAACATGCTCCTATTCTTAAAGTTGACCTGATCTTATAATTAATACAGGTTTCTGCTAGGCATGGAATTCTACTTACAAAGCTTTGCTTCCAGGAGTATGAAGAAAATGTAAAAGAAAAAACAAGTAGCAGATGAGACTGTTGAGCATGCAAAGCTGGGCCTGGAGTCTGCAACCTCACTGTCCTCTAGTCCCAGTGTCCTGAGTTTCCAATCACCTGCTTGATCTGAAGCTTGTCTCAGGAAGGAAACATAAGCATCCCTAGAGTCACAGGATTGATACTGGCTTCATGGGTGTTATGAGTTGAATTGTGTTTTTCCAAATTTGTTATGGGGAAGCCCAAGCCCTGAGAAGGTGATTGTATTTGGAGACAGGGCCATTAAAGAGAGGATTATGGTTGAATATGAGGATGGAGTAGCCTCATGTTGAACATACCTGTTTTCTTTTTTTTTTTAAGGATAAGAAAATTGAATTGTATTTACTAGTATCCAAAATTTATTATCTAGACACCAAGTATCATTCTAAAGGAAAATTTTAAAACATTTATTAATTCAAGTAACTCATTTTATTTTTAAGTAGTCACTTGACTTTATTAATATTTATAGATTGATGTTGAGTGAAAATACAACTTAAAATCCCCCAAGCCAACTTAACCATAGGCTTTTGGTAAAATACCTTGTGTTTTCTTTTAAAATATTAATGTTAACTTAAATTGTTATTGTAAAGCTGGGTGTCAGTGGCTCACACCTGTAATCCTAGCTACTCAGGAGGCTGAGATCTGAGGATCGTGGTTCAAAGCCAGCCTGGGCAGGAAAGTCTTAAGAGACTCTTTTTTTTTTTTTTTGGGTCAGGTCATGGGGCCTGAACTCTGGGCCTGGGCACTATCCCTCAGCTCTTCAGCTCAAGGCTAGTGCTCTACCACTTGAGCCACAGCGCCACTTCTGGATTTTTTCTTTTTGCTGAGGAATCAAACCCAGGGCCTCAGGCATGCAAGGCAAGCTCTCTACCACTGAACCACCTTCCCAGCCCACTCTGAAAACTGGAAGTGACGCTGTGGCTCAAGTGGTAGAGTGCTTGCCTTGAGCTGAAGAGCTGAGGGACAGTGCCCAGGCCCAGAGTTCAAGCCCCATGACTGACAACCCTCCCCCTCCCCCTCCCCCTACCAAAACAAAACAAAAATTGTTATTGTAAAAGTGGTATATAGAGGTAACAGTTATATGTCAGGTAACGAGTAAATTTCTTTTTGAGCATTGTCACCTCTTTCCTGGTTTTCCCTCAATTTTCCCCTTCCAATCTTCACCCCCCCAACCTGTTTTTTGTTTTATAAGAAGAGGAAGTTAGAACACAGACCCACACCCCTAGGAAAGACCTTATGAGGACTAGGGGGTGGGGGTGGGGGATGGGGAGACAGATGTTTGAGATCAAAGCGAGAGGCCACAGAGGAAAACAAAACCAGCTGACCTTGGATTTTCCTGCCTCTACATTGGGAGAAAATTAATTTCTATTGCTAAAGCCATCTATTTGATGATATTTGTGTTTTGCCAGCATAAGTGGAAAAATACAATGAATTTATAGGTTGACTGTTGTCTAACAGTAGACATTCAAGCTTTTGCTTGAATTCATGTTTTATTTTATTTTTCTGTTTTCATTGCTGGGGATTGAACTCAAGGCCTCCCACATGCTGAGCAAAATGCCTTAACACTGAGCTACATTCTTAGCCCTCAACATAGAATATTCTGATTATGTCTTTAAACTAAGAGACTCAACAATAGCAAACTACATTTGAGACAATTATAATGTAAGTTGTTTAAAGTTCTTGTGTGGGCTTTGCCATCAGGAGATGGATGCTGGAGTTTAGGAGTGCCATAGCATAAAATCTCCAGGTAGCTTACTTTTAGTTTATCACAAAGAGTATATTTGTGTGTTTATACTAACATACATGATGTTTGCATACATATATTACAGTACAGTTGTGGTACCAGTTTGATAGATGAAGATACCTAAAATGAATTCATATAAAGAGGGTAAGAGTGTTTATTACACTAGAATTTCAGTGTTTATTGTGCCTGAAAAGTTTCAAAATCAAAATCTGGGGAAAATTAATGAAAAAAATAACTAAATTGGATTCTCATTATTGAGGACATGTATGAGTGCATAACTCATGAAAACAGAATTTTGAAAGACATGCTACTGGCTTACTGTTGCCAGGTTTGATACCAAATTCTTTTTTTTTTTTAACTAGTCCTGGGGCTTGAACGTTGGGCCTGCGCATTATTCCTGAGCTCTTTTTATTCAAGGCTAGTACTCTACTACTTGAGCCACAGCATCACTATGGGCTCTTTCTGTGATTAGTTGGAGATAAAAGTCCCACAGACTTTCCTGCCTGACTAGCTCTGAACTGCAATCCTCAGACCTCAGCCTCCTGAGTAACTAAGATTACAGGCATGAGCCACTGGCACCTGGCTTGATACCAAATTCTTGACCAACACAGTTATAGAGGATCCACTAATTCAAGTATTTTATTTGGAGTAAGTTTTGTATCTTTAAGCAATAACTGTTACATATTCTATAAATATGAAAATCTGGCTAATGATAATGCCAGCTTCACAGATTCGTTGTAAAATTCAATTGAGATTGAATATACCTATCTCTAACTATCTATCTATATCCAATATATGGAACATAGTAAATACTCGATAAATACTAGTTAACATTGTCATTGTTCTGTGTGCCTTAATATTTACTTGTCATTGTGTATTCTAGAAAGCAACTTTTATGAAAGGAGAGGTTTCTATAAGGATACCTGAGAATTCAAAAAATACAAGGCCAAGAACTTTGGGCAGTTTTTAGGAGGAAGGGGACCCAGGAAACAGAAACCTGCGAGATCTGATGTCACCCATTCTCCCCTAAGGCCTCTCTTGCTTCCTCTCTGTCTCTCAAGATCTTATTTCAGCTTCCCTCCATGAATTGTTTCATTTCTTCCTGTCCTCAGAATAAATTTTTCTGTTGGCGCCCACACTGACTGGTTCGTACCCAGTCTTCACAACAGGAAGACCTCTATATGTCCTGAACTGATAAGACCAAAAAGTTGTCTTTGTATTCAGCCAGTCTCTTAGAGACCCAGTTTTCAAGTAGTGAAAGACAGTCTAATTGTTCTGGCTTGAATAATATGTATGCTATATATAATATATTAATATATATAAGATATAACATGTAACGTAACATATTATACATTACATGTATATATAATATGTATTTATATACTATATTCTATCTGTCTGTCTGTCTGTCTGTCTCTCTATCTATCTGGTATAATCAGTGACCCAAAGTTCAAGGACCTAAAGCATAAGTGGGTTCTACAGTTCTCAGAGCTTAGGGAATGACATCTTGATGGTATCTCTTACATGACCTGACAAAGACAGCAGAAGAGATTGAAGGAACTCACTCTCTGAAAGGAGAGCAGGACTTGTAAACATATCTCCTGCCCTGGCTATATCCTTTCAACCTTCTGCAGGATGCTTCTCTTGTTTTATAATCTCCTGTTCTCACTGAGACCCTGTGAGAACACAGCACGTGGTTCCTAAGCAAACCCCTCTTAATGCAGGGTGGTCAAGTTTTCATTTTGGGTAAGATGTAGGATCAGGGATGGGAAATGAGTTTGGAAATGGAAGACTAGAATAAGCAATGAGAGGAGTGGTGACGCGTACAATCTGATTATCCAGCAACCTTGTGTTTTAGCTATAAAACAAGGTTAAATATGCCTCTTTCTAGTTAACTTTATAACAAAGTCCTAGAGCCAGAGATCAGCAGCCATCAATATTCATGCTAAATTGCAATTTGTTTCTCCTTCTATTTTGACTCCATCTTGGCCACAATTTTTGCAATGGCGTTTCTTTTCCCTTAAAGAATCCTCTCATTAGAACAGT
The DNA here is from genome assembly GCF_024711535.1 of Dipodomys merriami. NCBI lineage: Eukaryota > Metazoa > Chordata > Mammalia > Rodentia > Heteromyidae > Dipodomys > Dipodomys merriami. Next base: position 33,551,714 of record NW_027206512.1, on the reverse strand, counting down.
TTCTGAGCTCAGGCCTTTGGGACACATCACAGATAGAAACGCCTCACTGTCTACATTTGAGTATTTTCGTACTGGCCCCATTTCTCCTCTGCCTTCTCACTCCATGGGGCTGATTCAGGCGTGGAGCTCTGACTGATTTCAAAGGGTTCTGAGTTAAAGAGAGAAACAGATTCACAGAAATTTCCCAAAGATATTTTGGGCTTATGAAAAGCACTGTTAATAAAAAAAAAGATAGGAACATTAGACTTGGAAAATGAATGGATATTATGAGTGCCAGCCAGTCAAAGTCAAGAAATTCTCCTCTTACAATAAAAAAGTCTCTTGTAAATTAATGACACTTGGTAAGTGCATTCACTTTCAGGATTCTTTTAAGTGGTTTCTAGAGTGTAAGAACGGATTGTGTTAAACCAAATTCCTAGTTTGTGATGGCAAATAGACTTTACATTATCATCATACTATATAAAAAGTATAAACTACTGTGAGAAAGATATATGGCCTATAAATTTAAGGACGACATTTTCTGAATTTCAGTGAACATTTCCAAATAGCTCTGGAATACTTGCTTTTAATTTTTGGTGGGATCTATTGAGTTGTGTGAGGTTGTTTCACAGATTAGAGGACATCAGACATCTTCAATAATACTCTTAATGGCTACAGCAGAGATTCAGACACTTTCAGGTAAAAAGAATGTAACATATAAGAACACATGGGGACAGGGGAGTGAGCAGTGGCACATATATGTGATTTCAGCTGCTCTGGAGGTGGAGATTGGGAAGACTGTGATTCAAGACCAGCCTCGGCAAAAAAATAATCACTGACACTTGCCCTATCTCAACAAACAAGTTGGGTGCAGTGATTCATGTCTGTAACTGCCCCTTTACAGAGGAAATAGGAAGGAGATTGCAGTCTGAGGCAGGCCTATGCAAAAAGATGAAGTCCTATCTGAAAAATAACCAAAGCGAAAGACTGATAGAAAAAGCATTAAAAAAAGGTAGGAGGGGGGCTAAGAAGGTGGCTCAGGTGTTTGTCTTGCATGCATGAGGCCCTGGGTTCGATTCCTTAGCACCACATAAGCAGAAAAAGCTGGAAGTGGCGCTGTGGCTCAAATGGTAGAGTGCTAGCCTTGAGCTGAAGAGCTGAGGGACAGCACCCAGGTCCAGAGTTCAGGCCTTATGACCGGCAAAAAAAAATAAGGTGGGAGGATCTGGGGACCTGTCTCATGTGACAGAACACCAGCATCAAGGTAAAGTTCAAACTCCAGTACTGAAAAAAACAAAACAAAACTATGAATGCACATGGGGACAGGTAGAGGAAACCAAAACAAGAAGACTCTAGAGACTGACTTTTTGATATTTCTTTTTGATTGACCTCCAAACTTCTCTAGTGATACTTTCTCATACATCTTCTAATCTACTCCTTTCTTGCAACTGGCCAGTTAGAGATGCTGTGTTTGACATGTCTGGTTCAAATACAGCATTCCTTGACATATGACAGGATTATGTCATAATAAACCCATCATAGGTGGAAATACTGGAAGGCAAATATATATTTTTGATTAAATAATCTATCTTATTAATTGTAATTTTAATTGTAGATTTCATGGGTTAGGTGGTACTACGATAAGTGTATATGGTGTGTATTGATCAAGTCAGAGCGGTGAACATGACCATCTTGAACATTTAAAAGGTTTTTTGATTAACATAATAATTACATATGTATGAAGTACAGTATGACATTTCAATATACTGGACAGTAGAGTGAACATTTCCATCTCCATATGATTTTTTTAGGTTTGACACTTTGAGCATCAGAGGCTCTTCTAGCTATTTGGAAAATAATCAATAAGTGGTTGTGAATTGTAGTCACCTTGGTGTTTGGAAGAACAGGAGAACTTATTATTTCTCCATTACCTATGAGGGGAATCAAAGTCATTTTGATAATAAGTACTTCCTCAGAATTGCTAGCATCAAAAAGACAAAAAGCATCCTGCTGTCCAGGATGTGGAGAAAAGGGGACAGTTGCATGCTACTGATAGGGTTCTATGACAGGTGGGCCAAATGCAGGTTCCTCAAAAGACAAAACAAAACATAAAACAACCCAAGAACTGAGTCTACCATGTGATCTGGGAATCTGACCTCTGGGATTTCTCCAAAGGAAATGATATCAGCATATCAAAGAGTTACATGGACACTGGTCCTATTTTTGCTGCACTATTCATAATAGCCAAGTTATGGAATCAACTTACATGCCCATTGATGAGTGGATAGATGGATAAAGAAAATGTTACATACCCAATGGGATATTATTCAGCCATAAAAACAATGATATCCTATTTATTTTTATTGTAAAGATGATGTACAGTGGGGTTGCAGTTATATAAGTCAGGTAATGAGTATGTTTCTTTTTGAACAGTGTCACCTCTTCCCTCATTTTCTCCCAGTTGATATCCTATTATATCAGCAAAATGGATGTAACTGGAGATGGACATGTTAAATGAAATAAGTAGAACTCCCCAGTTTTCTATCTCATGGAGAAAGACAGGGGAGTCATTCTGAATGTGAACAATGGTTAGTAGTGGCTGGGAAGGGTGAATGGTGAGGAGACAGAAAGGAGATAAGAGGTCCCCCCAAACAACAATTAGCTGAAATAAAATGCAGTTAACATGCCTAACCTGCTAACCTCACAGTTTAGCAGCATAATATACCACAGAGTCTTGGTTTTCCCTTATGATCACATGGCTGTCTAGGATCTGTGTCCTACTGCCGCTGTCCAGCTTCATGAGAGAGGACTGAACTGCATATTGCTGGTTCAGAGAAAGCTCACAATTGAACATTTCATATGTGGTTTCTACAGAAGGATGCTTTTGCTGCAGCATAAAGCAAAAAAAAAATCATAAATTGAGCCATCACAGGTTGGAGATTACCTGTATTCTTTTTTTTTTCCTTCCAAAAATTTCTATTTCCCCAGTGGAATAGAAACTCTAACAGCAAGAGAGAATTTGTGGGTGTCTTGGGTATCTCAGTGCACAGGCAACATAGAAAGAAAGTAGAAAAGAGAAGAAATGCTCGGGAGTCCAGCCTCTGGAAAGGATGCAGGGAGCATGGATGCTTATCTGCTTGGTTAGTGTGATAAAGGAGCATCACAGAGCTTGAAGGAAATGGGCTTTGCTGGTTGGAAGTGGACAGTTATTTTCTATCAAAGAGAACTATTGTTTTTATCCTACTTCAAGTATACATTCTTAATTGTTCGTATGTTCAGATCTGCCAAGTGATGAGTGACATCCCCCACCATCATCGTCTATATGAAAGAAAAACAAAGAGGTTTTATGACAAACTGGTCATTAATATACTTCACTTTCATGACCTCATGGCTAGAGGTTCATTGATAAAACATCTGACCTTGAGTTCCTGAAAACACATGTAAGAATTCAGTATTCTCATTAGCAGATATGTGGCTTCACTGGCTATTAAGGGACTGTATTTCATTGGAAGATATAGTGCCTTTTAAAGGGAGGAATAAATAACCTCTTCCAGGAGTTTAACCGAGAGTGTGATCTTCATGCTTCGTGTCCACCTCTCCACTAACTCTCCTTCTTATCAGGTATAATATATTCCTGTTGGCAGCCTGATTTAATTGGGCTTGTGGTAACTGATTCAATTGAGCACTTTAATTAGGTAATTATTTTGTTATAAGAGCTACTTTCCAGTGCTAGAGAGAGGGAACTTTCCATTTTTCTCAAGCTGAAAATGGATCCTAGTTTCTTTTATTTTATAACAGTGGTATAAAATGAGAGTGTCTAAAGAATTAGGCTGACACTGAGGTATGGGACCAAGAAAAATGACCTCAGTTTACATGTTGATGAGACAAGTGCGCGCCTGTGTGTGTGTGTGTGTGTGTGTGTGTGTCTGTGTGTGTGTGTGTGTGTGTGTGTGTGTGTGTGTGTATATGTTTGGTTGGTCGTTTGGTTGGTCGTGGGGCTCGAACTCTGGGCCTGGGCACTGTGCCTTAGCTCTTTGGCTCAAGGCAAGTGCTCTACCACTTGAGCCACAGTGCTACTTTTGGCCTTTTCTGTTTATGTGATACTGAGGAATGGAAACTAGGGCCTCATGCATGTGAGGTAAGTACTCTACCGCTGAGCCACCTTCCCAGTCCACAAGTGTGTTTTTGATAAATGAAAATAGAGTTTGTTTCTCCAGTTGTGAATTCTGCAATCATGGATGTTCATACTGTTGATGTGAGTGGTTGTTGTTGACCCTCTGCCTCAGTTTCCCTCGAGAAGAGTAGGTTTCTGTCTCAGGCCCAATGCTAGAAAATAATTGCTGGGTAAAGAAGAAATAAAGAGAATTCCCAATCTCTTTATTCTGAACAAATGTCTCCAGATCTATGTATTTTTTCTCCAAGCAAATTTAATTAGTTATTACACCCTTTGAAAATTTGTTATGAGAGTCATTTACTAACTTCAGTAAGAGACTTTGCCTTGAAGACAGGCTCAGGAGCTCAAAATACTAAGATGGAGCTAAGATAGGAACTGTCCTCTAATCCAAGATACTTGTGACATTCAACCTTATTATGTTTCATTGGTTTGGCAGGAGTAATTGTAAATAATCTAAGGACACCTCAGATCAAACAAACAAATAATTAGAGTTGGCACTAGAAAAGCCAACAAGATCCTAATTAATTGATTTACTAATAGCTATTCTCCATTTACAGACATTAGCCCAAATTGGGTTTTAAGTTGTGACAAGGGCCACAAGATAAACATTTTATTTCTTTAAACTCTTGATTACTCACCAGCCTTCCAGTCTCACCATTAACACATCATTGAAGGTTTTTGGTTCCCTAATGGGTTGAAGCTAATTCTAAATAGCTTCCATCTAAAACATACTACTCATTTATAAGTTCTTTGTGGGATGGTCAAGCAAAATGGTAATTATGTGTTACTTTAGAATTTTTTAGCTTTACCTTTTAGCAAGAAAGATTGAATAAGAGGAAGTATTTCTCAATTAAATCTTTAATTAGAGAAGTGGATGTTGCACATGACACCTTCCTTAGTGAGTAAGTGTAGTGACAATTCTGTTCCAGAAACCCAGGGGTCAGCAAAAGGTTGTGTTCTAGTCATCTTTGGGCAATAAACCATTTCCAAACCTAATGGTGTGAGAAAGCAAACATTTTGTTATCTGTAACTACTTGGTGGCTTGACTGGGCTCAGCCAGGCTTTTTCTTTTGTTCTACTTGAAGTGTCTAGCCTGCAGATATCTTGGGAGGTGACCAGGGACAGGAATTCCAAGTTGGGTACTTGCACAGTGACAGTAGGTATTGGCCATCACTTGGAATCCTCATGTGGGCTGTGTGATAAAGCATGATGCTAAGCTGCAGGAGGAAATGATCCCAGAGGGGTGAGATCAGTGCAGGACTCAGCCTTGGAGTTACATAGTACCATTTGGGGCATGCAGTAGTAGTTGGTAACTCCCCAGAGCCCGGCCACGGTCAGTGAAGTTATTTCAGGGGAGGATCGCTGGATCTTCAAAATTGGCCATCACAAGCATCTAATCAGAAACAAGTATTTTTTTTTTTTTTTGGTGAAAGTGTTCTGGCAAATCCCTCTCTGGCTCTTTCTCGGTGACCATCTTCACTGGTTGTTAGGGTGGCCACTTGGAACCAGGCATGGGTGTTCTAGGCTGTGTCTTTAAGAAGAACAGATTTGAGCTAAGAGCTCTTCCAAGAAGAAGAAATGCTTCCCTAAAATTTTCTTATGTATGAATAGTAGCCAACTTGAATTCTCACCAAGATTTTTGCAGCTATATTTCTTAGTTGCTGTGGTTATGAAACCAGGTTCTAGACCCAGAGTCCAAACTCCAGGAGTCCCACATTCAAGCCCACTCACTCCTAAATGCCAAATAAAGAGTCATGGTGAAGGGAAAAGAGAGATTTCTTATAGCCATGAAAAGACAGCACTTCAGGAGATACCAGGCATCTTCAGGTGTACAGATATTTGTGTTAGCTTTAAATAGACAAAGACTTGGGAGTAGGGAGTGAGCAGAGTATGCACAGTGACAACAGCCTGAAGTCACAAGTTTGGCCTGGTTGGTCATGATCTCAGTCTACATCTCTGGAGATACTCTGGAGAAGCTGTTATCACTTCATCATGGAGGGATGCAGGAACAAGTCAGTCACTGCTGACTGACAGCTCTTGGCCCTTCTCTTCCTTTGGAACAGTTTTAGCATTTGCTACAAGATAATGAGAAGACGGCATTGACTAATAAACAAGATGCTGAAGGGCAATCCTGTCCTTCCTGGAGGTGACTGCAAACGTAACTGCAGAAGAGACTGGCTAAGATCAAAGAACACAGATGTGAAGTGGGAAGCTTGAGTGCCCGGCCTTTATCCTGCTTTTAGTTAATTCAGTGGCTCAGCAAAGGCAGTTTCAAGTTGCCTCTTATGGTCATGATGATAGAGTGAAGGTTCTGAAAGTCAAGTGTCCTGGATTTAGATTTGGGTTTCTTTAGTTATTAGCAGTGACTATTTGGGAAAGAGATTGGTGCTGAGGACCTCAAGTTTTCTCGTCTTTATAGTGAAATGTCTATTTCATGCTTGTAGACTAGGGATAATGTTTACAGGGTGCTTAGCACAGCGCCTGGCCCATGAGGAATAATCAGGAAGTTGCTGCCTTTGTAACACTGAACACCTGGGAAAAGTTAAGAAGCAAGTTGTTGAGCATGAAGTCACAGGTCACCAAGGTGCCAGAGCAGATAGGAAGCGCTCTCCTAAGAGTTATTGTAAGCCAATCAACTTCAAATTAAGAGCAAAATGCCTCTCTACCCAATAGAGCTCTTAATTTTATTTCTGATGCTTAAGCCATACTTTGTATCCAGGCAAACGAGGATGGCTTTGGCATGGAGTGAGAGAGGCCTGGGCAGTGACTGGAGCTTAATGAAGAACACAAACATCCAGATTCCCCTGTCTCAGCTTGGGTATTATGAGAACAGAACCTCTTGAAAGTCCAAGCATGTGATCTTTGGAGTCTTTTGAATTAGTTCACAGCTCCTGCAAAGGAAATTGGATGCTAGCTGTCAGATATTTATCAGACACAAAGGGTGATGATTTATATGAATTGTCCCACTTGGAAAAGAAAATGTACACATTTCTTGTCTTCTAGTCTCCCATATCCAATGGCCACATACTGAACTGTGTCCTGCGCTGGTGGTTGGGAAAGGGAATATCATGGAGGGTTTTCCTGTGATGGGGGTTTCTTCTTTTCTCTGGCCTCATTGTTTCCATGTATGAGAACTTGTATGCCTCTTGTCCCACCCATTACTGTGGGTGAGTTACCAGATTAACATTCACCTGCTCTGTGACATTCCAGGGAAGAAAAAAGTCCCGGACTCTGGGATATGGTCCCTTTCTATCTGCACTACTCTACGTACAGGAGAAAGCTCTTGGTGGAAGTGTGTGTCCAGAAGGTCCAGACCCTCCTACAGCTGGATTTCTCTAAGATGTATTGTGGGAGTGAGGGGCAGGCAAGGGCTATTAGTTGTTTGGGGTATAGATAGAAAGGCACATCTTTAAGTGAGCCTATTAGTACATAAGCTGTAATAACCAGTGCATTATTCTCTCTCACTCTCTTTCTAGTTTTCTTACTAGCTTATACTGGTCACAAACTAGAAATCCTCTTACCTTAATCCCAAATTTTGGGATTATGCCTTATTCAGAGCATCATTTTTTATTTATTCATTGGTTCTACGTCAATAGTGATGTTAGCTAACCCCACTTCACCGGAATTGTCTGAATGATGGAGATCCATCTGTTTTTTTTTTATTGTAAAGATACTGTACAGAGGGGTTACAGTTATGTGAGTAAGGTATGAATACATTTCCTATAGTGCATTGTTACCCCTCTCCTTTTTTTCCCCCTATTATCCCCTTCCCACCTCCCCAGGTCCCTCCACCCTCGAAGTGGTAAAGTTCATTTTCAACATAGTGTCCTGTACTCTCATTGTTATAAAGCCCATCTGCTGTAAGTAAAGTGATATGCATGTTTTTTGAAAGAAATTGTGTATTTCTTTAATGTCTACACATGAACATTTAAAACTCTTTTTTTGAAAGCAAACAGGACTCTTAAAAACTTTGCTTCTTGCATACTCAAAGTATTTCAGTCAGTGAGACAGGTGTGTTTCTCATTACTTATTCAACAAATATTTATTTAGCACCTTCTATATGCCAAACATCTTCTTAGGTGTTAGAGTTATCGCTGGGAAGGTTAAAAAAAAACAAGAGGAGGGCCCCCACTCTCTCTTTTGCTTTTGTATCTTAGAAATAGGGACAGAATTCTAACATTAAATCACATAAATTATTACATATGCAAAACAAATTGGGATCAGTGTGATAAAGTGGTAGTAAAATTATTCTGTGAGATTAATAGACACCTTGGCCTGGACTTGACATGGCATTAGAAGTTTAGAATGTTATCTCTTAAGAGATGGTATTTGAGCTGAGGGTGAGAATAAATATGTTGTGCTTAGCTAGATCTGTATTCTTATAAAGAAACAATGTATTGGCCTTCTATCTTTTATTTGTTCAACTATAGTATTCTACTCAGTCTTTCTGATATAGCAGTGAGTTCAAGTGTACTATTCAGGTACCTCAACTAGACTTCCAGAGTATGTTCTTTCTTTGTTTCTCTTTTTCTTTCTTTCTTTCTCTCTTGCTTTCCTTCCTTCCTTCTTTCCTTCCTTCCTTCCTTCCTTGCTGGTCATGGGGCTTGAACTCAGGGCCTTGGTGCTGTCCCTGAGCTTTATTGCTCAAGGCTAATGCTCTACCATTTTAAGCTACAGTTCCACTTCTGGTTTTCTGTGGTTAATTGGATATAAGAGGCTCACAGCCTTTTCTGCCCAGGCTGGCTTTGAACCTTGATCCTGATATCTCCATCTCTTGAGTAGCTAGGATTACAGGTGTGAGTCACCAATGCCTGGCTTCTCCATTCACTTATTTACCTCTGTCTATTCATCTATCATCCATCCATCCATCCATCCATCCATCTATGCATCCATGCATCATCTATCCATTTATCTCAGCACACATTTATTGAATTTGCTATACATAACCAGGACTATGTTAGGGGATGGGGTACAGGTGTATAAGAATGAAGCCTTGGGTATTCACCACTATATATTTCATAGGTTCCTATAGTGTTCTGCTTCTCTTCCTACTTTAAGTATTTTATTTATTGATTTTCATGTCTATCTCCTCCACAAAGCTCAGCTTCTCAGTAAGACACCATGTTTTGATTCCCAGGGCCTAATACAGTGACTGGTACATAACACTTAAAAAATACTCGTTAGGTGGATTTGCTGCATTTCCATCATTGAAGGGCAAGAACATTAAATGGGAGATGAATGATCATTATCTTTGCTTAGGTGAAAGTTTGATCAACTTGTGTGATGCCGTGTTGAAAGCATATAACACTACACATGAAAGGAAGCAGATGTTCCCGGATGAGGCCTCAGACAGGCATGGCCAGAAGTCCTGGTGGTGGTCCCTCTGCTTTTCTCCTAATGGTATTCCTCAGCCAAACATTTTACCTTTTCCTGTTTCAGAACCTAGAATCTCCAGAGAGCCAAAGCACTCACCTCTGCTTGGAGATATGATGAAAGGTAAAGAAATCTTGCCACATAAAGTGAGATTTTCAATTAAGGTAGTGACAATGAATTGGCACATGTTCATCACAGTGCACCACACTGTGTCTCTCGATTCTAAGAAGAGTTCGAGAAAATAGCCCAAAGTAAAATGAATTTAAACTTATTTTCTAAGTTTCAGAAATAATTTCTATAAATTTCACACTTGAGTTCTCTTAAAATCAAGGCTGTTTTAGAAGAGTGAATGAAGTATCTCACATAGATCTCTGCTCTTAAAATAGACCTGTGAGAGTCAGATGTAAAAAGAGACTATAATTTCTTCCCTCACAGGTACAGTGCAAATCAAATGATTTCCATTTGTTTTTCTTGTCATTTATTCACCACAATAGCTTTATTATATCTTTGTTTCTTTCTTCTATGTCCTACCTATCCCTCCTAAGACTTTCCACAGTTCTCAGCTGAGAAGTAAACTTATAAATTACCCAACAGTAAAGTCAGGGGATAAGTAAATCACTATCCAGTCTGATCACAAAGTGAAAATGTTTGTGATATGTCAAACCCTTAACAAGTCAATTGCTTCTTTTGAGAAATATATCTGTTCTCCTTCACGCTGGGAACAACCAAATCATTCCAGGAATTTTGCTGTGATAGAAGACCAAAGTTACAATGTATCACCAGACTACAAATTATGTCAAACATCTAACAAAATGGCTCAGAATCTTATTTCATAGTTTAATTCCCTGGAGAAGAGAGCCAAGCTTGGTGTGTTTTGGTAACTCAAGTAGATAATGTGAAACTTGTCCTGAAGTTTTTCAGAATAGAAGGTTAGTCTTCTAGGCCCTGAGTCATTTACACTTGCCTATTGAGATCACCAAATGTTTTCCTAAATTGTCCTCAAAAGGATGTTGTGTGTGACCTGTGTATGTACATGCATGTACATTTACAAGTATGTATAAAGCCCTTCTACTCTAGGAGTTTTTTTTATATCAGACCATAGTTTGTTAATGTCTATTGTTTCTGCTTGACTTCAGTGAGACTTGAGCACAGAGGACAAACTGGGAGGCTTTGAGACACATCTGTCAAATCTGAGTCTTTCAAAAGTAAAAAGTAAAGGCATTACTTGGAAGGTTTTGGAGATGAGTTAGGATAATAGGCTTGAGTAAGCATTTCCAAATCTACTGAGCCATTGCAAACACTGAGCCCACAGAGCCCCGTGTCCAGGTGAAAAATTTCATACTGCAAGAATAGATTGGCTTATGAGACCTTGAAACCTTTGCTGAGACCAGTCACTAACTTGGAGCCTTAGAAAGGGGGAGTTTCTCATTTGCAATTTCAAAAGCAGTTAAGAAAACATTCCCAAGACTCTCCAAGTAGTATAATGGGTCATGGGATATGTCCCATTAATACCATGCTAAATGAGAATAAATCAGAAAATGTATTCTTTCTCTTTCCCCTGACTTATATACTCATCTATCCCCCCTCACAGGTGCAAACAGACTTACAGATGTACATGTGGAATCTACCCGGTGCTTTTTCAAACAGTACAAGTTTCTGGGGATGAGAACTTCATTTCTTCCTTTCATTTGTTAGCATGTTTTAAATTGTCTTACATTAGTTATACAGAGGGGGATTTCATTGGGCCATTTCCACACATGTTTCCAATATGTGCCAATCAACCTCACTCTCTCTATCAGCATCCTTTTCTCTTGTGGATAAGCATTTCTTAACAAAAATACTTTGACAGAAAAGGACTGGAAGAACTTTTATTCAGGAATTTGTCACGATCTCCTATCTCGCTTCCTCTTTCAAAAACCTCTTCTTCAATTTACAAACATCCCAAACACAACAGCAGTACTTTTTTGGGTATCTAGATAACAAATCATCATTTATTTTTCTTGTACATGCATATCATCAGGCAACATTGGTTAATCCTTCTGAATATTAGGTCCCTTTTGGCATCTTTTTTTTTTTTAAATCTCTATCCCTAATAGGGAGGGCAACGAGACTTTGACCAGGATAGCTGGAGAGCAACAGTCTTGCAACTCTCTCTCTTTATAGCCACCATTATCATTTTCCTTCTACAATGAATGAGATCATCGTGGACCTCATTAGCCAGCCCTCTCAATGGCTTGGTTTGCTTCAAATGGACCGCTAGCTGCAGATCATGCATGCTCAAATATCTCATCAATTCCACATAATTCCCCTAATTGAGAAACTTGTACTTCCATTGCGTCCTCAAAAAGCAATTTCCTAATGAGTTATTAAAATAATGCCATTTTTCCAGCCTTTTAAAAAGTCTCACTTTTGCATGGTGTCATGCTATAATTAGTAATACAGCATCAATGGTGAAGCTGAATACCAATTTGAGGCCCTCACACAGCTTTAACAGAGTTCTGTCACTAATGGGGTATGGCACTTTGATTGTTCCTTGGTACCTGAATGCTGCAGCAATATCTAGATCTTGGGATTACCTCAAAATGTTGATTTCAGACTCTGGAAACCATGGCAACAGTTGGTTCAAATGAATCCAAGAGCTTTAAAAACTAAGATTTTGCTGTTGAATTTCTTTTGCTTTTTTTTTTTAACCCCTTGGTTCACAAAGCTCTTGGGAAAGTACTCATAGCCAGACTTTGTATAAATGTCTTAGCTGTGTCACCTGTCTATTCAAAAAAGGCATAACATTGATACAATTATCTTCCTAGGAGAGAAGGGGGCCCACAGCTAGAAAACAGCAAAGCATTGGAATTCACCTAGTTGTCCAAGCCTAGAAATTACCCCTTGTGTATAATTGGATACTAAAAATATGAAACTCTATTGGCAGAACATTATTTTTTACATGTTTGTTACTTTGTATTTATTATCGTAGTTTTACTTATTTAAGTTTTTACTATTGGACTATTTTATTATTTTTTAATTTAAATTTTATTGTCAAGGTGATGTACAGAGGGAGAATATTATTTTTGTATTTCTCCCCTCTTCTCATTCCCACTACCACTTCCATGTTGAGTTCAACTAACTTGGGACCCTGGCTTTGACCCACTATCACCTCCTTAGTCCATTTGTATATCAGTGATACTCAAGTGATTTTTTTGTCCACTGAATACCTGTGATGGCTCCGAGAGGCAGAGCTTGGACTATGGACCTGGGCACTGTCCCTGAGCTTTTGTGCTCAAGGCTAGAGCTCTACTACTTCTAGCTTTTTTGATAGTTTTAGTGGAGATGAGAGTCTCATGTACTTTCCTGCCCAGGTTGGCTTTGAACCATGATTCTCAGATCTCAGCTTCCTGAGCAGCTAAGATTATAGGCATAAGCCAGTGGACCTGGCTATAAAATCCAATTTTTTTAAACATGAAATCCAGGTCCTCTACTCAGTCAACTGGCTCAGCTTACCCTAGGACCTGCCTTTCACCTATTCCCTCTATACCACTTCTAGGCATACCAGATTACCAATCTTCCCAGAATAGAGCCTACCATTTCCTCTGTTTCTTCCTCCTTCTTCTAGAGGCTAGTCCTTCTTCCATGGACTATTTGGTGTTTGCTAGAATATGCTTCCAGTATCAGTTTCATGTCATCTCCTTCTAAGATTCACTGCCATCCCTGCTCCTCTCTCTATTGCCTAGCACACTACCAGCCAGATAATAATTGTAACTCATTCTTTGTGTGTGTGTGTGTGTGTGTGTGTGTGTGTGTGTGTGTGTGTGTGTTGTTCTGCACCATGAACTCTTCGAGGGCCAGGAACTTCCTATGTTTATCTCTTTATCACCAGACTTTAGCCCAATGTTTGCCACACACATACACATACCTCAGACTTCCCTGTCCCCCTTCACCCACCAGCTGTGTTCACTGAGATGAAACAAGCCACCGCTGATCCTATGTCCAGTCTTCATTGAAAGAGCTGAAGAGAATGTACAAAATGCTCTGTTGAAAAACGAACTTTTCAATTTAGGCAGGGGTGGGGGAGAGAGGGTTGGGAGGGATGGGGGGTGTAGTTGAAGAGGTGGAGGGACGGGATGGTAGGGGAAAAACAAAGGAGGAGGCAACAATGCTTAAAAAGAAATGTACTCATTACCTTGCTCATGTAACTGTAACCCCTCTGTACTGTATTTTCACAATAAAAAACTTACTTAAAAGAAAGAGCTCAAGAGGAAATAATAAGGAATTATTAATAAGAATTTGATTTTCTTCTCTCTTCTCAGACCTTATCCTTCTTATCAGTCTAGCTCTGCTGTGGCTCTAGCGTTCTGACACGTAGAGGCCCCCTCCACTGGACATCAGTTTGAACACAATGCAAACAAACACAACAGGAGAGACAAGAGCAGAGGACAGAGGAGCATATAAAGGCAAGTCTGGGCTGGCTTTTTCATGTCAGGATTAGGCTGAACATCCCTGGAGGATCATTGCTGTATTCCCTTCTTATGGTTTCTCTTCTCCCTCTCCCCGATGTCCTTGACAAACACAAATTTCATTCTTTTCAGATGGTTACACTCAACAGCACTCTCAGACTCTGTGGGTTTCATTTCCCTTCTCCTTTTTGGAGAAGTCTTTTTTTTTTTTTTTTTTTTTTTTTTAAATTCTTGGCTTTCTGATGCTTCATGGCAAATAGGTAAGTTAATATGATCATTTGAGAACAGTGGATGGTCATGGTCCATTACCAGTTATCTGATCTCCAATAGCATCTGGAAATAGAAGAGATTAAACTCCAGACCTACATGGGTGCCTTTGGGATACTGGAGAATCTGTCGATATATACTTATTAAAACACCCCAATAATTTTACCACACAATCCCCAGTGTTGTACTCAGGGGTCAGATAGTTGTCCAGTAGTGGCAAAAACTTCATCTCCAACTCTTTTCTGTTTGTAATATTTTAGCAGCTGTCAAGTCACAGCAGGCAAATGAAATTTTGTTTTTGGTTGAGGCTGAGGCAGACATATTAGTGATTCTTTGTTTGGATTGTGCATTCTTTTCCTCTTTGTCTTTTGTCTTGAAGCCATCTTATTCTATTCCCTGTTTCACGTTTCTGTTCTTAGGTTCTTCCACAATTATTTAAATATTTCTCAGTTACTATTTGAGCTCAGTTATTAATTTAATCATTTATTTTAATGAAATTTACTGGACCACCTAGGGTATTAGTCAGCATAAATAAATACAGTAAGTCTTGGTAGATTAGCATAATGGTTTCCCTTCCCTTCCCTGCCATCTCTTTCCCTTCCTTTCCTTTCCTCCCTCCCTCTCTTCTTTCCTTTCTTCTTTCTTACTTACTAGGCAAATATTCTACCACTGAGCTACATCGATAGCCCTTGATTTTGGATGTAACTTAAGCTGGCTTCAAACTCACCATCCCTTTGCCTCAGGCATTCAGATGTTGGATTATATATATATATATATATATATATATATATATATATATATGCGCCACCCCACCAGATGCAAATGTCTTTTAATTGCATATTCATGAAGAATATCATTTAAGACATTTTGCTATGTATTGGGAATTAGATAAAAATGAATAGAATGAATAGATGAGTGGATCAAAAAAAATGTTCCTATACACAAGTCACATAGCTATTAAAAAGAATATTATGTCATCTGCAGGGAAATGGATGGACCTAGAACAAATGATGCTAAGTGAGGTAGTGAAAGCTCAGCGAGACAAATAATGCTTGTTTTCTATCAGATGCAGAAGCCAGATCTAAAATTCCTTGGGATATGATAAATTATACAGGCCTCTAGGCATTCACACACAGTGAGACCAAAGGAGGACACTCTTAGGAATGGAATAGAAAGCACAATGCATCTGATCCTACAAAATAATATTTATCGAAATGAACTCCAGAAAATGGAAACAAGAGTTTTTTTTCTTTGTTGCTGTTTTTGTCTTTCCTTTTGTTCTTGTTTGTATGTTTATATGTCTTTGGAAGTGTATGGGGAAGCACAGAAATGGACGGACAAAATGGTAAACAAATGCAGTAATCATACTCCCTAGAGTCTATTTTGAAAGTGAACTATACAACCTGTGGGTGCAGATGGGAGGGAGAGACTGGGAAAAGGCAAGGGAAGGGGTGACATTGTTAAAAAGAAAATGTGCTCTTTACCTGACTTATGTAACTGTCACCCCTCTGTGCATCACCTTTATAATAACAATAAAAAATTTAAAAAGTAATAGAATGACCGCTTTGTGTCAAAAGCTCAGATATCCAGAGACACATAAATAGCAAACTAAATACATGATGGCATTAATCCTTGAGTGCTTACTGTCTTCCATATATTAGGTTATTCCTTACAACAGCTCTATGAGGTGGGAACTTTCCTTTTCTTCATTTCATAGGTGTATCAGTGACTGAACAAGGATTCAAATCTAAGTGATGCATTTCACAAGTATCAACACTTGATCACTCTATTAACTGTGATGAGGAAGAATATTAGGCAATCACAGGGAGTTCTATATAGGGTAGAAAAGGGAAGGGTTTTCTGCTGTGGCTTATCCTGTACTGAGGTATAATGACAAAATTGGAGTTTCCAGTTTTGGGTGCTGGAAGTGTTCCATCAAAAGAGACAGGATGGAATGAATAAGAGGGATGAGAAGTATCTTGGTGCTTTCTTAGGATCTAGAAGCAGTGTGTCACGGTGAGGATGGAGGACGCTGGGTGTGGGAAGAGGAGAGGAGAGCTACAGAGGTAGAAGAGGCCAGGCCTAGAAAGCACATGATGTAGCACTGAGAAACTAGGAATTTATCCTAAGTGACAAGAGCCTTTGAAAGGTTTCAATTAGGAACGCTAATGAATCAAATTTACATTTTATCTGTATTCTGCCAGTGGCTATGTGAAGGATGGATTGGTGAGAGAGTGCTGGCTGTGAGGATCAGTTAAGCTTTTAAAGGTTAAACTTCAAAAAAAATACCTGTTTGCATTCTTGTTGCATAGAGAATATAAAATATAAAATAATGGCAAATATTTGAATATCATTTTCTATGTGCAAAGCACAGCATTCACCTGTCTTCCCAGCAAAGAAGTACTGTTATTATCCCTGTTGTACAGATGAGGAGATGGATGCAGTTCCTGTGTGTATAGATGGGGAAAAAAATCCATGGATCCCAAGACTCAACTATGTGCAACCTGGCTTCGGAGCTTAGTAAGTCATCTCTAGTGTGGCTGGAAGTGCTGTCACACTCTGTGGAAGAGACAGAAACTGGGCGAGGGGTTACAGGGGTGAAGAAGAGCAAAAGAGACTGCAGCAAGATCAGCAAGAAGTGTGCTGACCCAGTGGCTTCCAGCGCTCCTTCTGAAGAGCCACAGAGAGCTTCCTGGAGGCCAGATCGGGGAGGAAAGGGAAGGAATACTTACTTTACAAGGAAAGAATGGAGGTCCAGGAAGAGGAAAGGACTCACCCACATTGCTGGAACTGGTAGATCATCTGAGAGGATGTGAAACTAGGTAGTTACTCCTGCAGTCTCCGCTCTGAATCACTAGGCATTGCTGCCTTTCGTAATTTGGTCCACACCCCATCAGTTATTTAGAGTGAAAAGCATCTTCTGGGAGTTTTAAGGATGTCTTGGATCAATACAAAATTTAGCATCTGTGAAACCCACTTTTACAGTTATCAGTAAACACTTTATATCAAT
Organism: Dipodomys merriami; assembly: GCF_024711535.1. NCBI lineage: Eukaryota > Metazoa > Chordata > Mammalia > Rodentia > Heteromyidae > Dipodomys > Dipodomys merriami. The sequence continues at coordinate 33,534,463 of NW_027206512.1, read as the reverse complement.
AATAAAACAGAGGTAGCTTTAGAATACACATATTCTTGGTAAGGGTAGGAGCTTTTTCTCATGGTTTGCTAATGAATTACTCCTCACAGGTACCATAAACTCTGTGTGTGTGTGTGTGTGTGTGTGTGTGTGTGTGTGTGTGTGTGTGTGTGTGTGTGTGTGTGTGTGTGTGTGTGTGTGTGTGTGTGTGTGTGTGTGTGTGTTTCCAGGTGTCTGGAAAGGTCTTTATTCTCTTGAAGTATTTTTATTTTCTGGGCCCTCTCTGCTTTCCTTTCCATGATCCCTGGGTGTGTAGCTCACTCCAGGACTATTACACTAGGGCCGAGTGGCTGACTGACTTGGTCATTAGTGAGGACTCTGAGTAGTATGAAAATGCAGAATCCTTTGACTAAACATTGTTAAGGATTTCAAGAAGGAGCTCTTGTGAACATGACTGTGTGGCAGCCTAGATAACCCACCAGGTGGTAAGCCAAGGTGCTGACCTGGTCCATGCTTAGCTCAGTGGCATTCCAAAGACAGTAGTTCTGCTGGTACTTAAATTTGCCTTATTTGCGTCTCCAAAATGCATAATCATCTCATTGGTGGGCTCTGCATTTTGAAGGGTTTTTTTCCCAATGTTTCTCATTATTCAGAGCATAGAAGTAAACAATGCAGAAAGAAATCTATTCATTTTTCTGGAAGATACGATAAAACTACCTACCTCAATTAGATCCTATCTGCCTCACAGAATCTGGGGTCCAGGTACGATTACTCTCAAAAGGGAAAGACTGCAGCTTAGTGGTCTTTTTGACTTTAAGAAAATGACAGAAGAGAAGAAAAGCTATTTTTCAATACATATAATAGTCGTAGGTTTTAGCTAGAAGATATACAGAACACTGTAAGTCAATAAGAGAAATACAACCCAATAGGAAGGTGAGCCAAAAACTTCATTAAGCATTTTGCTCTTGAAGCATCATGAATAGACAATAATTTTTTTTTGTCAGTCATGGGGCTTGAACTCTGGGCCTAGGCACTGTCCCTCAGCTCTTCAGCTCAAGGCAAGTGCTCTACCACTTCAGCCTCTTCCAGTTTTATGGTGGTTTATTGGAGATAAGAATTCCATGGACTTTCCTGCCCTGGCTGGCTTTGAACTGTGATCTTCAGATCTCAGCCTCCTTAGTAGCTAGGATTACTGGCATGAGCCACTGGCGCCCCGCAATAGATAATAATCTTATGAAAATATTCTCTGCCCTACAAATGGTTAGGGAAATGTAAATTAGAACTGTAAAGAGATATCTTTTTGTATGTATCAGGGTGACAAGTTATATTTAGTTAATATAATGGTTTTGTGTTCTGCAGTTTCGGTTACAAGCAGTCAACCATGGTCCAAAAATATTAAGTGGAAAATTCCAGAAATAAACAACTCATAAGTTTTCAATTGCACACGGTTTCTGAAAGCACAAGGAAGCTACGCTCCATCTCCCTCTGGATGTGCATCATCCTTTGTCTGGTACATTGACGCTGTGGATACTACAGGCCCATCAGTCACTCAGCAGCCTGTTGGGTTATCAGACTCAGTGCTGTGGCATCTCTGTGCTGGTGTTCAAGGAACCATTAATTAAAGATTGCCCCCAAAGCACAAGGGTAGCAATGCAGGCAATTTAGATATGCCAGCGAGAAGCTGGCATAAGTGAAATGGTGAAAGTTCTCCATTTTACAAAGAAAGAAAAAATGCTGAGGTCTATAGTAAGAAGGAAGCTACAACCCATGAAAATGTGAGAAAGCATAGAGAAATTCATACTAGTTTTGCTGTGGCACCCCAACATGAAAACATTACAATGATAGTGCGTGGGTAAGTGCTTAGGTAAGATGGAAAGGGCATTGAATTAGTGGATGTGTTGGAAAGCATACATTATATATACACATGTGTGTATGTATATATACATGCATACATTTATACATGCACTGAGAAGTTTTGGAACCTATTCTGTGTGGGTAAAGGACAAGTTTTTGGTGAAAATGTGTATCATTGGGAATTTGAAGAATGGCCTGGTAGCTTTGGAGAACTTGTCACTCGCTCTGGTAAGTTAAAAATGTGTATATAATACAAAGCAACACATACCCTTTAACTTAGTGACTTGAGCTCATAGGGTGGTCTTCAGTCATTTTTTTTTAGATAGTAAATTTATTTAAAAACAAACCTTCACCTCTTCCCCATATTGTTTTCATAATAAGATAAAAGAATCAAAGTTGATCTAGTAACCACTCCTGCAATATAAATATCCTTTTAATCATGGTGTTGGTCAAAATATTTAATTGTGGCATTTGATCTGTGCATTTCAATGTAAGAAAACACGGTTTTCATGATGACAATTATGTTCTCATATTACAATGGGGGCAGATGTTTGCACTTAGTCTGAGGAATTATCTGCATTTCAATGTCATGAATATCCTCCATAGTAATTAATAACAGATTGTATAAGTGAACCTTTTTACCTCCCTGACAAATGCATCCCAATTGTTGATATTTAACCATCTATAAACCCCTATGCCTTAGGCTCTATCAAGTGTTCCTTTGGCCTGGACACTAATTCATCAGGATTTATTAGACCCTCATCCTTTACTGAGTTTCCAGTTTCTTTATTATTTGTTCTTTACCAGCTCTGAAGAACAGGGCTTGATTGCTACTCCTATTTTGCAGGGCAAGCAGTGAAAGGTGAGGTCATTTGCCAGAGGTAGATGAATGAGATGGTGGCAGGTTTGAAATTAAAGCCCACAGTCACTGGTGGTAATTTAGATTCCACTACCTCTGGGATTGGATACTGGCTATGTGTTCATCACTTGCTCTCATCTGGAGTTGCTGAAGCATTGTGCACAGAAATACTTTTCCTTCTGATCTCTATGGTGCTTACAGAATGTATCACATCACTTAACACCTATATTGCTCTTATATGTTTCTTGTTCCTTCTTTAAAGGTTCTATTTCTGGAAAGGACTCAAATCCCTGGTAGAGCTGTGAGCCTTCTAGTGCAGAGCACGTGTTTTTCTAATCCTTTTGATACCTTTTCCTTGTCATAGCACAGTGCTAGGTACCTGAATTAGCTTTAAGTAAGTAGTTACTATGCTCTGATTCCTTACTTTGACTTTTTATAAGTCAAATGAACAAATCACCTTGTTTTGCTACTTTTGGAACATGTCCTGATTTAACCAAATTAAATTTATTTCCCCATGCATGTTAAGTTGTATTTAGTAAAGAAGTTCATTACGACATTTCCATATATACATCTGATATGTGTTGATCATATTCTGGGATTTGAACTCAAAGCTTTACTCTTTCTCAGCTTGCTTCCTTGGGTGGTGCTGTACTACTTACCTCCAGCTTTTTGCTACTATTTTGGAGATGGAATCTCTTGGACTTTTCTTAAGCCATCTTGGGCTGGCTTTGAACTGCATTCCTATAGATCACAGCCTCCTAAGTAATTAGGATCACAAGCATAAGTCACTGGCTATTTCCAAATTTGATATCATTTTCTATGTATGCATTTGGCCGGGGTGGTATACAGAATTATCATTTTGCCCATGCAAAAATGTGAATAATGTGTTACATGTCTCCTGTGAATATTTGCCCAGAAAATGAAATCTGCATAAGCACTAATACTCTTTGTGAATTCTAATCTTGTTTCTGATTTAGTTAATTTGTCTGGCCTATGTGATTTCCAAATTTGTAAGGAAAATGAAGGAAATAATATAGGTATTGAAATACCAATGGGTGGTAGTAATAAACTATTGTGAAAAAGTTTTTTTTAAAGAAGGCTTTGCTACCTAAGTTAATCTCTTCCATTTCTTGCTTCTTCTTTCTTTAAACTTTCTTTAAAGCACACCATTTTATTTTGTTTATTTGTTTGTTTGTTTAGAGACTCTTAAGTCTCCTGACAAGTTTACATCCTCTTTGGCAAGGCTGATAGGCATTAGTTTCCAATGATGGGCCTTAGAGTTGATATCATTCTGAGATGTCAGTCCATCTCCTAAACTGGTTGTTAAGGATTTTTGACTATGACCCTTTTTTTGCCTTTGGTGATGCAAGCTGACTCTTGTTTGATTCTCTTCTATCTAAGTATTCCTCTTTGAGAGGAATTCTTAGAGGTTTTATTATTCATGTATTGTACAAGGATTTCATTGTGAAACTTCCATACATGCATATAACATACTTTGACCAAATTTACCCCTTCTATCACTCTTCCTTAGTCCCCTAGAAAGCCCCCCTCATTTTAAAACAATTTTCAGTGGTTTTTATTGTGCCATTTTCACACCTACGTACAATATACTTTGATCATGTATACTTGAATCACCCTTTCTTTTTCCTTGCTCCTACATGTCCCCTACCAACAGTTCACCTTCTGCAGTCATGACATGTTATTATTGTTATTCACTAAATATTTTTTATTGTTATTATAAAGGTGATATACAGAGGGGTTTCTGTTTCATATCAGGTAAGAGTACATTTCTTTTTGGACAATATTACCCCTTTCCTTGCTCTCTCCCAGTGTTTCCTGCCCATCTCCATCCACAAGTTTTATAGCTCATTTTCAACACAGTGATATTGATTTCCACTGCTTTATCATTAATTTTTTTTAGATTTAGATTCTACATGAGAAAAAACAACATGTGATACTTGTCTTTCTGAGCTTGTCTTACTCAACAAGATGAACTCCAGTTCCCTCGACTTTTGTTCCCTTATGGCACAATTTCATTCTTCTTTATAGCTGATAATACTCCATTGTGTATATGTACTACCTTTTCTTTATTCATCAGTTATTAGGCACCTAGGTTGAGTCAATAGTTATCAATTTGCAAATAACAGAAGTTTATTTCTTATAGTTCTAAAGAGTGGGAAGTCTGAGACGAAGGCACTGATGAGGACTGCTGTCTATGTTCATGATACCATCGATTGCTGGGGCCCTCAAAGAATTTTGTGTCCTCACCTGATGGGAAAACAGAAGAACAAGAGAACCAAACTTCTTTTATAACAGCTTTAATTTCATGCATAGGAGGAAATTTCATGACCTAATCACCTAAAAAGTCTCTTAATACCACCGCAATAAGTATTAACTTTCAACAGTGATAACGTGTATATATATATACATATATGTATATATATGTATATATATGTGTATGTATTTTGTAATTTTTTTGTATTTTATATCTTATTTTGTTATAAAGGTGTAAAGAGGGCTTACAGTTACATAAGTAAAGTAATGATACATTTCTTGTTGAACATTGTTACCCACTCCTTTGTTTTTCTTCCACTATCCTCTCCTCTTCACCCCCTACCCCATTGCCCCTGCCCCACAGTTGTAAAGTTCATTTCCAACGTAGTATCTTGTGGGTATCATTGTTGCACTGGATTATTCTTTCTTCCCTTCTCCAAATCAGATAAATGTATAAATAAGATGCTATTTTGTAATTTTTAAAAATTTCTTGTTGATTGTAGGGCTTGAATTCAGGGTTTGGATGCTGTCTCTGAGCGTTTTTGTGTTCCAGGCAAGTAGTCTGCCACTTTGAGCCACAGCTCTACTTCTGGTTTTCTGGTGGTAAGTTGGAGATAGAATGGCAAGCCTTGGCTTGGCTCAAGTGGTAGAGTGACTGCCTAGCAAGCTCAAGTTCCTGAATTTAAAGTCCCAGCACTAGTTTTAAATAGTATTATCTTAATTATTCATTCTTTATCTGAAATCCCAGTTTAACTGGCTGTCCAGTAAGTTATCGAGCAATTCTAAAAAGATGGCCACTCTCTACTACACGAATGGCAGGTAATTTTACAAGTGAGACAAGTAGTACAATCAATCAGTGGATGACCATCTTGAACATAAAGAAATAATATGCAGGCCAAGTACATCAATCAATCAGTGGATGACCATCTTGAACATAAAGAAATAATATGCAGGCCAAGTACATCAAGATGACCATGATACCATATACTTTTTGTATCCTTAGTGGCAACAGAAACCACAAGTGCTATGTGTCCAAAAGAGTCATTTGACTAACCACATCATGATTCTGAGAAATTTAAGAGACAGCCACCTTAAATTCCCTCAGAGAAAGGGAGGTATCAATGAATCCTCTGTTGATTTCCCAAGGAAATGTTCAGAATATGGAAATTTTTTTGAGAACATGCTCATAATTTATAAACGTCTACCCTTTCCAAAATGGACATAACAATAGATACATGATTATATGCACTCCATGGATAGTTTGCATCTATTAAGAATGATGATTACAAAGACTCTTTAATGTGAAGACGTGTGTATGTGGCAAGGTAGAACTCGTAATTATGCATTCAGGAATATCACACCTGTTTCAAAAGGAGAGAAGGAAGGAAAATGAAAACTTATACTTCAGAGAAAAAAGTTGGCAAGAAATAAAACCAGATGTTGACAGTGTGTTTCTTTGCATGGCTGGTGAGTTTTTCTACTTCGGCTTTTCTGTAGTTGTAAACATTTCTATCAGTTGGGTATAGAATGTTTAACAGATGTGTTTTAACAGAGTGAGAGAGTACAACTAATGTTGTACTCTCTCTCCAGTAGTACAATTTTAGTATTATATTTGGCACACAATAAATATAAATGAATAATTGGAGGTGCTCTTTACTGTACGTTCTCAATATATAATTTTAGTTCTTGGTAGTTTGGGATAAGCTTCCTAGTCTTTCTGGGTCTTGGGTTTCTCACTTGTAGCTGTACAGTGTTTTCCAGAAGTTAAAACATTTTGTGACTCTTTGTTCATGAAGCAAGGTGGAGACTCTCAGGCAGACAGGCCATCGGAGCCTGATACTGATCGTATAATTCCAGGCCACTTCTTAGCTGGAGTCGTCCCCAGCTTAGGCCAGAGCAAGGCTTTTATGATGGACTCTTTTGAGGCTTTGGAATTGCCTGGTAGTACAGGGATTCCTTGTGATTGAATCTGCTGCTTTCTGCATTTCAAAGACTCCATTTCATATCGCTCCAATGCTTTCTGATTTTGCTTTGTTCTGTAATGGTAGCAGTCTCTGGCTTATTGTAGGATTGTTGGCAGTTGTGGGTATCTCTGCAGAGTGGGATGGACAGTTTCCTGTGCCCATGCTCTGTCAGAGAAATGGCATGTTGAGAGGGTATATGTCTTCTATAGCTACCATTGTTATTTTTAGATTTGAACAATCAAAGAGATACTTTATACAAAAGCAAATTACCACAAAGAAAAGAGAGGGTTTCAGAAACCCTTTCTGTTCAGGATTTTGTTTACCCATTTCAGATGCATTCATAGATAAAATGGAAATGCGCTTAGCTGAACTGGGTATGTTAGGGAGAATGCTTCTGTATTCAACAATTTTTATAGTGGGCAAAGGCTTTCTTGTTTTTAAGCTTCTTATTGTTGCTATCTCTATTGTTTTTTTTTTTTTTTGCAACTTCTTATACAAGAGATGTTTAGCAGCCATTTACTTACCTCAGCTCAACAGCTCCTAGACTCTATTCTTCATTTTTAATGATGGATCATATTCTCTTTACTTTTTCCTCAAAGCAACTTATTTTCCTTGATGTGATTGTTTCAGTTCTGATGTGGGTCATCTATTCTGTTAGGTAAATGAGAATGCTTCTAAACCTGCATAATTAAATTCTGTTTCAAACAGGAGTCTGGTAAAATGCCATTGGTCCAAGGTTAAATCAATTGTGGAAATATCAGAAAGGTTGAGTTGTCAGAGCAACCTGTCATAGCTTTTTTCGTATTCCCCCCAGGGTTCGCCTTCCCTCTCCTCAAAGAGAGGCTCAGATAGAGATTAGGACACAGTGGGAAAAGTATTAAATACATGAAGAAAAACATACACTAAATAATTTAAAAACCATTTCTCTAGCTCTAATTTTACAATTCTTACTCTTACAGATCACAGACACAAACACACACGAGAACCTGGCTCTTGTGGATACCAGCCTGTGAATATTTTTCTTTCTTGAGAGAGAGAACTTTACTATCAACATCGGTTTGCCCCCTTCAATTAGTACCTAACTCTGTAATGTGGTTAGCCTTTTCCCTTCACAAAAGCTTATTGATTTTGGCAAAAAAGATGCTATTTTTTCAGAAAAAAGAAGAATATCAGATATTGAATGGCCATGAGCCTCCACACAACTGGATATTTGTCTATTCTGGCCCTTGCTCTCCAGTTATTGGGTTTGGGGCTGCAATTGTTAGAAATGGAATATAAAGGAATAGGACACATCAATACCTATTGCAAGAGCAACTTCTTTCAATCTCATCTCTAGCAAATTGAGGGGAAAAATAAAAACATAAAAGATCCCATTTCTACCTTCTCTAATAAAGATGTGGATATAGAATTTAAATCTACCCACTGGAGAAGGGATAGTTGGCAGCTAGGATTAAAAAACAAAAACAAAGACACTGTAGTTCAGTGAGTGGCTATGTGCTCATAGGTTTCTATGGGAAAATGCAGAATGAGGAGCAGATAAGAGATGGTGTATACTTTAAAAAGCCAAAAAACTAGGCACTATCCATTTCTGCGTGTAGTTATCAGTTATCATCATTGCTCTGCTCTGGGATTTGGGGTATCAGGTGATAACCTTTTTGGTTCTATTGTGGTGGTCTTCCCTAGTCCACTCCACATGCTGGGCACATGGTCCCATATGCCACATACCACATGACTTCTATGTTTTCATAGTGATTCTCCATCCACCTCACCATCTCCAAGGATTGGCTGAAGTATCAATCTGTGAATCTGTCGGGTGTTTTCAGACAGTAATTATTACATCCCATCTGAGATCTCACCACAGTTGAAATATTTAGAGAGTACTCATCTATCATCAGTAAGTATTTGTTTTGATCTTGTTTTGCTAGACTGGACTTTGTAAGAATTTATTAGCATGCTAACAAATTCTATTCTATTAAATTAAAATTAAAAGTAGGTAACTGGTTTCATTCTCTTCCATGTTCTTTCACACTATACATGGTAGGATGGGGTTTTTTCCTTCCCTTTCTTCTTGGAAAGTCTTTGTCAGTTGTAGTAAAGAAACAGTGATTTTGTATAACATGTATTCAAATGATCTGTAAGAGCCACTCAATAGCTACATAAAGTTTTGTCTTGTTCCACTAAACAAAGATATAAAGGAGCCATGATTTCTCATATAGCAAACTGGGAGATTTGTTGGCTCAACAAGGACAGTCTTTTTTTTTTTTTTTTTTAAATTGTATTTTATTTTATTTGAGAACATACTGTACAAAGGGGCTACAATTACATGGGCAGGATAATGGATACATTTCTTACCAAGCATTGCAGCCTCCTCCTTTGTTTACCCTTCACTTAACAAGGACAGTCTTGAAAGGTAGTTATGGTCTCATAGACATCCCAAACTGTCTCTGAGGAGGAAATAACGCACAAGTAGATCTTGGGGAGCTGAAGGAAATGGAAAAGGAAGCAGAGACACTTTTTTTCCCAATGAGGCCTTTATATGGAGGGAAAGATAATTCAGGAAAGGCCCAACAGACTTGTTAAAATTTAAAGTTTATTGTAAAGGTGATATACAGAGCGGTTACAGTTGCTTGTCAGATAATGAGTACATTTCTTTTTAAACAGTATCATCACCCTCTTCTTCATTTTCTCCTAGCTTTTTTTCCCCTCCCAACTCTTCTCCCTCACCCCAAGTTGTATATTCATTTTCAACATAATGTCTAGTGAGTACCACTGTTGGATTGATTCACTCTTTGTCCCACCATTTCTGTGATGTTTTGTTTTCTCATTTTTGGATGGTATTAGGATTTGGACACAAGGCCTTGTGCTTGTTAGGCAGGTGCTTTACCATTTTAGCGATGCTCTTAGCCCTTTAAGCTTTTGCAAGTTTTTGAATAAGGTCTTTCTTTCTTTCTTTCTTTTTCTCATTGTTTCTTTCTAGTTGCCCAGACTATGGTTAACCTATTTAGGCTTCCTGTATAACTAAGAAGACAGGTGTGTACCAGGTGTGGCCAGCTTTCTAGTGGCTGAGATAAATGTTCTTGTAAACTTTTTGCCTAGGCTGATCTTAAATTGAGATCCTCCCAATCTCAGCCTCCTGAGTAACTAGGATTACAGATGTGAACACTGTACCCTGCTGACTTAGATCTTTTATGGCATCTTTAGGACTCTGTTTGTGACCTTCCGAAGGTAGGATTGTTTTCTTGGAGGGGAGTTTGAGAGTCTCTGTCTGGAGTCATGTTCTCTTTGCCTTGCCCCATCACTTGCAGATTGCCCTTTTGTCTTTTTCAGACTTCCTTTGTAAAGCTCATGCCTGACTTGGTGCCTTAGGGGAATCACAGCTGTGACTTAGAAGCAGCGTAGGTTCAATTGGTGTGGACTGCTGTTTCCTCACCTGCTCCAGGTTTCTGGTGCCAGGAAAATGCTAAGACTGAAATTTTCATCAGTTCAGTGAAAAGAGGCCACATTGTGTTTGTGCTTACCTGCTTTGTAACTATTTACTTCCTTTACGAAGAAAACACAAGTCTATTATGGAAATATTGGTGTAGAATCCACCCATCATTCTACCATTGTTTTTTTCTTTTTTTTTTATTGTGAAAATACTGTACAAAGGGATTACAATTACACGGGCAAGATAATGAGTACATTTCTTATCAAGCATTGTAGCCTCCTCCTTTGTTTCCCCTTCCCATCCCTTCCCATCCTCCCCCACGCCCCCTCACCCAATCCTCTCCACTACCGCCCCCCCCCAACCAAAGTTGTAAAGTTCATTTTTTTTACTCAGTTGTTGAATTGAGGCCATTGATGGCTTATTTCCATTGAATCTATCATTTCTTTAACATATGAAATTCTTGAAAATATGAATTGCTTAACTACACTTCTATAACTGAGTAATTCCAAAAATATAATTTGAGTATGGTGAGCTCTGTGAAAGGACCTGTTTTTGTATTTTGTATTAGTGTGTTTATGGATGTATATCGATATGTATTATAAGTGTATAAGTGTATGTTTGTGTGTTTGTGTGTGTGTGTGTGTAATGGTAGACTCAGTTCTTCTATGGAATCAAGCACATGAGTAACATAGACATGGAAGAGATGGAATTATTTTAAAGAGAAATATAGAAGTACAAATAGTTTCAGCCCAAACAGAATCATTTCTTAGAAATAGTTTAAGAGTTTGGGGAAAAGAAATTATCTTTTTTCTTCCTTAGGCCTTTCAGTGACATTTAGTACTCTATTATACTCTTGAAGTGACTGCATTGAATCATGTACTCAGAAATCTAATCAACTCAACTATTATAGGGTTTTATAAATTAAATGAAAAAAAATCACTTTCCTAGGTCAGCTGTAGGATCCTATCTTCTCATTCCAGTTTGCCTTCCAGGAAGCAGTGTGGGAGGCAGCAGGAAGAATGACTGTGAAAACAAGCCTGTTTATTGTACAGAAAGGGAATAAGCAAATAGAGTGGTCTTAGAGTGTTTGAAAATAAATACCACTTCTTCAATCCCTCCTTGCCTTGGCTTAGGCTTGCTTGAGCATAAAATGGGAGTTTTCTTCTTCCTGAGTCACATGTATGAACATCTAAATGGAAGCCTTCTTTGTCCAGGTGAGTGACATTGCTGCCACAACCTTAGAATGTGCTCCATGGACCACAGATCAACATGTGGTGACATGGGAGATGGGTCCTATCTCTGGCATTGCGCCTAGCTCTCTGTGTGACCTGGTATGAATCAGTTGCACCTCTTCATCTTCCTGTCTCCAGTGTCACACTCAGTCTCTTGCTATAGGCTGGGCAGGAGGCTGGAGCTGTGTCAATGGTGTCCCTGCATGTATCTATCCACCACAGGCTTGGGTGCAGAGGGTGTCACTGTTAGGAAAATGGAGGAGAATATTCAGTTAAGAGCAAAACAAGCAAACAAAAATCTCCCTACTCTATATTCTCCTGGTGATACATATACGTGCATGCGTACATATTTATTATAGTAAAATGGGGAAACTTTTGAAATTCTGGAAATCCTAACTTGAGGATTAGAAGACAGATTTCAATTAATCAAGTCTGCTATTCTGATGCCAACAGAGAACTTGAACAAGCATAAAGATGGTTATTCCCCAACCTAAGTATGTGGATTAAGGGGACATGTGCATTTTTCAGAAAACACCTCAGGAAATCCTGATGCTTAGTTAGGTCTGGGAACTATGAATCCAGCCTACTAAATTGGACACCACATATCTCTGGCATTGTATGTAAATGCATCTGTTCCTTGGCATTGTTGACAAACTGGTACTGGGCACCTCTTCCCTGTATCAAAATCTGCAGCTGTCCACATCTCTTATATAAAATGGTGTAATATTTGCATAGATTCTATTTATACCCTCCTGTGTAGTTTCAGTCATCTCTACATTATTAATAACACCTAAAGCCCAAATGTAAATGCACATAACCAGTTGTTATGCTGTTTGTTAATAGTCGTTTGGGAAATGTTGGAAATGTCTCAGGGTGTTAGGGTGTTGCGTAGGAAGAAGGACAGTAACTCAAAAGAAAATTGGCAAGGCAAGATTTTATTTCTGCAGATAGGAGTACTACTGACAGGAAGCCAAGTAAACAAGTACCCTGGACAGGCATTCTGCCCAGGTTTTACCCCTGATATGTTACTGCCTTTTGTGCTGATTAGTCGGAATATAGGCTCATGATCTTGCATGATTAGCTAGTTTGAAAGGGGTTAAAAGTTTATCCAAGTAGTTTTTCTTGTTTCTTTTGTGTGTTCTTCCCCCTATGGCTTATCCCCTGTTGTCACTGTATTTGATTTTGGTACCCTCGGTATTGCGTATACACTTAGCTGAAATAGGGAAGGGAAGGAGAACAATAAAATGGTGAGACAAAGAACAAGGGGGTAACCAGTGCAACAGCGATACTCACAAGACAATATGTTGGAAATGATCTGTACAACTTGGGGGGGGGGTTGGGGGTGGAGGGAAAGAGGGAGAAAAATGAGGGAAGGTGTAATAAGTTTGACAAGAAATATACTTATTCCTTTACTTATGTAACTCTAATCCCTCTGTACATCACCTTGACAATAAAAAAATCAAATAAAAAGTTTATCTGAGCCAGGTGCTGGTGGCTCACTCCTGTAATCCTACTACTCAGGAGGCTGAGATCTGAGGATTGAGATTCAAAGCCTGCTGGGTCAGGATAGTGCTTAAGACTCTTATCTCCAATAAACTACTCTGAAGAAGCTGGAAGTGGTGCTATGGTTCAAGTGGTAGAGTTTTAGCCTTGAGCACAGAGGCTTAGGAACAGAGCCCTGGCTCTGCATTCAAGCTCCAAGTCTGGAGGGGATAAAAGAGCTTATCTGAGGAATCAACTGAAATGAGGATACCTGGCCAAAGCAGAAACTTGTTTGCAAAAGACAAGCAGGAAAAACAATTCTTTCCCATTTGAACCACTTAAGCCATGCCTTTAAGAACCTAGAGAATTAGTTCTTACAACAGCATGCGGCTTAAGCAAAATAAGATGCTGGCTGCCCTTAACATGGTGGGGCTTGTGTCAAGAAATCACTTTGGCAGAAACATTCTAACTCCTACAGGAATAATAACAAAAAAAAAGACATCTGTGACCACAAACAAGGCCATACTAAAGCTACTAGCACATCTATGCTTATCGCAGCATTATTTACCATAGCTAACATATGGAACCAATGCAGATGCCCCTCAGTAGATGAATGGATCAAGAAAATGTGGTGTATATATACAATGGAATTCTATGCCTCCATTAGAAACAATGACACTTCCCCATTTGTGAGGAAGTGGAAGGACTTGGAAAAAAAATCTTATTAGGTTAAGACCCAAAGAAACATAGGTCCCAAGGTTTCCCTTATTTGTAATAATTAGTATACGTCTAGGACAACTTAGAAGATAAGAGGGATAGCTCAATAACTCCATACATATGACCATATAGGATGATGCTAAGGGAAATAAACTCCAAGACATGGAAACAGAAGTTTTTCTTTGTTGTTGTTTTTAATGGACTATGTGATTTCTTTTTTCTTTTGTATCCCCCCCCTATTTTATATCTCCTGTTGTCACTGTATTTGATTTTGGTACCCTGGGTATTGTATATATGTTTATCTGAAGGGGAAGGGGAGCAAAAAAATGGTGAGACAAAGGACAAAGGGGGAACCAGTGCAACAGCGATATTCCCATGACAATATGTTGGAAATTATCTGTACAATTTTAGGGGGATGCGGATAGAGGAGGGAGGAAAAGAGGGAGAAAATGGGGGCGGGGGTAACAAGTTCAACAAGAAAGGTAATCACCACCTTACTTATGTCACTGTAACCCTTCTGTATATCACTTTGACAATAAAGTTACAAAAAACCCCAACTCTATGGATGTCCAATGCTGATAAACCTCAATCTACAGTTGGTCAAATCCATGAATGTAGAACCCATGGCCAGGTCAAGAAGGGCTGACTGCTCTTCCTGATGGGGAAGGAAGACTTGTAAGAGGAAGTTAAAGTTCTATTTTTTTAAGTCAGTGGTTATGATCTCCTTAGATCAGGAATTAAAATGTCACTTCAGCTGCTACTACTGGTAAGTAATGTTCATTCAAGGCTTTCTTTCTACCAGATGTTTCGTTACAGAGACAGCCATCTTGATTTGCCTGGTACATTCTCAGTTTTAGCATTAAAAGTCTTATTTGGATATTTTTTTGCCAGGTAGGTTTTTTTCTTTCCTTTTTTAATCTGCATTGCCTGTTTTAATTTTCATAATCAGGCTATGAGCTATTGACCTGCTGTTGACCTCGCTGAACTTTGTAGAGAATTGATGTATAGATAAATCAAGCAGCTTGCGTAAAGTTACTCAGCATGTACAATGAGAACAGGGATTAGAATCCAGATAATTTAACTTGAGCACCCTTTTCTACATCACCATTTATTTCCCAAATGCTTCCAAGAGTCATTTTATGTGTTCCGTTAGTGGCAGATTGAGTGTGTGCCGCTGGCCTTTCCAACAGTCCAGTTTCCTTTCTCTGGTCCACTCAGGCCAGTGTATCAGCCTGATCTTTCTCAGGGATAAAATCTAGGCTTGCTGTTGTGCTGTGGAAATGAATGAGGTCTTCCTTTGGATTTTTTTTTTACAGGTAAAAACATATAAATAAGGATAATAAGCTAATATAATATCAAGAGAAGCCACTGTAGATGGCATGGTCATAGAGGGAGGGAGAAATACCTGAAGAGAGGCAGGTGGTGGTATTTGTCTGGGTCTAGCCTGGAGGTTGTTGGTTTAAGGAACAATTGTGATGTGATTGTGATTGTGCATGGGGTTGCTTGCTTTGTTCTATTTTTTGACTGCTGTGATTTTTATTTTACTTGATTTTTTTTTCTACCACCAATTAGTCATGTTTTGAACTTGACTTCTATGTTTTGCCTGACCTTAAAACATCATTTTAAGAAACACCACAAAAAATTTAAACACTGATGAAATATTTTATGATTCAGGAATTATTGTTATTTTTGAGAGCTGATGATGGTATTGTGGTTATGTAAAGAAGACAGTAGTCTCTTAGAAATATGTATAAAATACTTGGAGAGGAAATAATTGGCTACATGGATTTGCTTTAAGAATCCATATATATATACATACATATATATATATATAAAACTATGTATAACAATGTATATATAAGACTATATATATAAAATAACACATGCCATAGATTGATAATTATTGAACAGATGATGGCTATATGGAGATCTCATTTTCCTGTTGTAAAAATTCCCACAGTAGAAAAAACAAAAGACAAGGGTCTGGAGTTAGATCAGAGAAATGTCCCACTGTCCCTCAGAGAGTTCATGTTTTATAATGCTATTCACAGTGTCTTTGGCTGTTGCATCCTCTGCTTTAAGCTTATACTGAGGAGACTTAGAAGGCACTACATTCACGAGGACTTCATTTTTTAAAACATCTTTATCAAATGGACATTTCTTCTGTGAGAAGAAAGGGTTATGGCCAGCTCAGGCTAGCCTCCTAGAATCTGGACACTGGTCTCTAGAGTCAGACACAGCTGGGACAGCATGAGGCTGACAGTGAACCTGTTGGTCTGGAGGTAGCTTTCCAGAAAAGGACCAAGTTTCCAGCATGGATCATTCTACACTCAGCCACACAACATTTGAACATTAAATTTGTTAGCTATATCTACAGCTCATCAGTTTTCTACTTGGTAATTTTTTTTCTTTCTTTTCATTCCTTAAAAAAATCCTTTTCCTTCCAGAACCCTTGTTAAAGCAACTCTCTTCTGGTGGTTAGCATTAAGAATCTGTCAGCATTTTCCATTATAGACCTCTCTCTGCTGACACTCTGTTCTTAATTGGTACTATTGTCGTGAGGAAAAGAGACAAAAAGCTTTAGTTAATGCCGGGGACTAGGTTAAAATTTCAATCTTAACACTATGTGTCCTGGGTTGGTAGATTTAAATTAGTCCTTCAATTAATTGAGTATCTTTTATTTCCAGCTCTGGTGTTTGCCCCACCTTGCTAGAGGGAAGTTCCTGTGTCAACAAGACTAGATTCTAACCCAAACTTTACTCCATTTACAATAGTAACAGTGTGGAACATAACGATAGCATGGAATAGACCAATTGGAGGCATCTTTAGAACTGATCTTGTCTACTCCCCTTATTTTATTGATTTAAAAACAAAACAAAATGTTTGAATGACTTTGAAATCAGAAATCAATTTTGTATAGCACATGCTTCCTACTTGCATTTAAAAGTGGATTCAGCCACAAGTATATTTATTTTATTTTAGTTTCTGACTTTCCTGGCACTCTACTCCTTGAGCCATCTCTCCAGCCTGGCTTCTTGTTGGAGATAGCATCTCCAGACTTTTCTGCTTTAGATGACTTCAAACCCCAATCTTTTTGAACTCAGTCTTCTGAGTAGTTAGAATTATAGGTGTGAGTTACTGATATTGCCACAAGTATGTTTAATTCACTTTCTGAATAGATGGCGCTAATGTAAGGAAATGAAAAATTGAAACATAAATGCTAATTTTTATCTTAAAAGATATCATGTACACCTTCATTGGCAGGTATTTTGTAGAGGTTATACTAATTCATTTCTGCCTCCCCACAACATATTATTTCTTATTTCAGACTTCTTTAAGGGCACATGAGGGTATGAAATGCATAGCTATTTGTTAAGTACTCTGACTATAGAATTTTTAAGGCTCCTCAATCTTTTGATGGTTTTATTATTCATCGCTAATTTGATAGCAGTTATTTTTAGCAACTCACCTTTACTGA
Source organism: Dipodomys merriami (assembly GCF_024711535.1). Classification (NCBI taxonomy): domain Eukaryota; kingdom Metazoa; phylum Chordata; class Mammalia; order Rodentia; family Heteromyidae; genus Dipodomys; species Dipodomys merriami. The sequence continues at coordinate 33,517,197 of NW_027206512.1, read as the reverse complement.
GTCTTTCCAAAGTATTCAGCTTGTTTCTATAGAAACAATAAGTCCTTCCTTTCACATACTCACATACTTTCAGTTACTTTAATATCTAGTTAAATTATAGAATTCAATTTACAAGTACCAGGGCAGTGACAGGCTTAGGAACCAGTATAATTGACTTTCAGTAAGTACAGATACAGATGGAATTAGAAGTAAACAGGAATGCCTAGGGATTATCCTCTTACCAAGAAGGAGCAATAGTAAGATTTCAAAAGAAATGAAGTTTTATCAAAACAGATTGTTAAGTAGTAGCTTTTTTCTTTCCTTTTTTTTCTCAGTCTAAGCTGACTTCAAACTCATGAGTTTGCCACCATATTTGATAAGTGGTAGCCATTTAATAGACCATGTAAAATTTTGGTTAACATGTAATTTTACTTATTTATGATGTCTTAATTTCCTGGATACTTAGTGAAATGACCAAATCAGAATAATTAACATACTCACCATCTTAAGTATCTCTGTGGGTTCTTTTGGTAGTAAGAACTTTAAAAACAATGAACTGTCCTAATCATCCAACTGGGCAAAGTATAAAGTGAACTGGGCATGGAAATACAAACATGAAGGTGCTGGTGGCTCATGCCTCTAATCCTAACTACTCAGGAGGCTGAGATCTGAGGATTGCAGTTCTAAGCCAGCCCAGGCAGAAAAGTCTGTGACACCTGTATGTCCAATTAATCACCCCTCTGGCAAAAACAAAACAAAAACAAAAAACAACAACAGTTTAGCTCAAGAGCAGAATAGCTCAATAGCTATGTGCATATGACCATATAAGATGATGCTAAGTGAAATGAATTCTAAGACACAGAAACAAGAGGATTTTCTTTGTTGTTGTTGTTGTTTTTAATGTAGTATGTGATTTCTTTTTCTTTTGTGTGTTTTGCCTTTGCTTTTTCCTATGGTTTAGCCGTGTTGTCACTGTTTTTTATTTTGGTACACTGGGTATTGTATATACATTTATCTGAAATAGGGAAGGGGAACAACAAAATGGTGAGACAAAGGACAAAGGGTGAACCAATGCTACAGCAATACTCACAAGACACTATGTTGGAAATGATCTGTGAAACTTGGGGGAGGGGCTAGGAGAAGGGAAAGTGGGAGAAAATGAGGGAGGGGGTAACAAGTTTCACAAGAAATGTACTCACTACCTTACTTATGTAACTGTAACCCTTCTGTACATCACCTTGATAATAAAAAAAAGAAAAAGGAAACAACAACAATAAAGCCCCAAAACACAATCAGAATTAAAGCTGTGGTTCAAGTGGTAGAACACTAATATTGAGCATAAAAGCTTAGTGGCTGTGCCCAGGCCCTGAGTTCAAACCCCAAGTCAGGCACAAAAAAGAAAAAAATAGAAATAGAAAGTACTGCATGATCAACTGGTATGTGGATTCTAAGAACTTTGATCATATAGAAGTTGCTACAGTACAATGCTAGAGAGTAGATGATGATGATGATGATGATGATGATGATGATGATGATAATGATGATGAATTTTTGTGTTATCACTGGAGCTTGAACTCATGGCCTTGAGTTCTTGCTGAGCTTTTTCTGTTTATGGCTGTCATTCAATCACTTGAGCCATACTTCTACTTTGCCTTTTTGTTAGTAAATTGGAGATAAGAGTCCCTCGAATTTGTCTACCTGGACTGGTTTCAAACCTTGATTCTCAGATCTCAGCCTCCTGAGTAGCTAGGATTACAGGCATGAGCTCCCCCCCCAACACCTAACAGGGCAAGACATTATTATTATTATTATTATTTTGTCGGTTGTGGGGCTTGAACTCTGGGCCTGGGCACTATCCCTGAGCTCTTCAGCTCAAAGTGAGTGCTCTACCACTTCAGCCACAGCACCACTTCCCGTTTTCTGGTGGTTAATTGGAAATAAGAGTCTCATGGACTTTCCTGCCTGGGCTGGCTTTAAACTGTGATACTCAGTTCTCACCCTCCTGAGTAGCTAGACTTACAGGTGTGAGCCACCATGTCTGGCCAAGACATTATTTTTTAATAAGCATTTTCCTATTATGCTTAGGGGCTGATGGCATGACACCAGTGGTTGTATTCTGGCTTCCTTTCTTCTGGGACCTTCACTATTCCTAGCTCTGATGCTGTGACTCACATCCAGGAGCCTAGCTCTGCTGCATGCCTGTGGGCTTAGCCCACACTCTCAGCTCTGGGAAATCTTTATTTAGGTTGAAGCACCTATATATTTCTGTCTCTGTATTTTAAACTCAGTTAGGCACTACTTTTTTGGGTCATATATTTTTAGGGAAAGGTGACCAAGGTCCCTCATTTAGCTCATTTGTTAGCAGTCCTCTGAAGACTTTTCTTCATGTTTTTTCAACTTCCAATCCATCATCAACATTAACAACAACAAATTACAGAAAACAAACAAATACACTCAGAACAGAGACTTTACGCTTTTAGGAATTCAGAGATCTTTCTCAGGGTGTTTACTTTTTTCATTATGATTTTTCCATACATGCATACAGAGCTTCCCACCGAAGTTACTCTATCACTCTCCTTCATTCTTCTCCTTTCTTTAAACATTGCAATTGTTTACTACATAGCTTTTTCCCCCCATATGTACACATAAAGTACTTCTACCATATTTACATGCATTCACCTTATCTGTTAGCCTTTCTCTTCCCTCTGATTCATGCTTCCCCCAAGAGCTTGTATCCTTTTTCTGTCATTTTTATTCATTTTTAGCATGTATTAATTGTACAAAGTGTCTTTCCATAGAGAAATTAATTAACGGAGAAAGAGCTATACTTCTAGTAAAATATGGCCTGAGGGTCTTTTGTTTGTTTCCAAGAAGACAGACACAGGAGTCCTAGTGGGAGAGTCTCATGTGCTTATGCCTTCCTATATTAGAAGTGTCTTGGCGCTAGGTGCTGGTGGCTCACGCCTGTATTCCTAGCTACTCAGAAGACTGAGATCTGAGGATCATGGTTCAAAGCCAGTTCAGACAGGAAAAGTCCATGAGACTCCTATCTCCAATAAACCACCAGAAAAAAACCTGGAAGTGGCGATGTAGCTTAAGTGGTAGAGCGCTCGCCTCGAGCTGAAGAGCTGAGGGACAGCACCCAGGTCCAGAGTTCAAGCCCCATGACTGACAAAGAAAAAAAAAGAAAGAAAGAAAAAAGAAGTGTCTTGGCTCTAACATGCTGCCATACTGCACACGTTATTCCCATATTACCTTGGAAGTACTCCAAGTTATCATCGTTTTTTGCCTCCCTGGAAGCCAAGTTTTAATTCTGCTTCCTATTATCCCATCACTCTGTCTCTTGGACGGTCTTCCTTTGATATAGATCTGTCAGACCCCTTTGTGAAAATGTAAACCCATTACCTTTCCTTTATTCACCCTGGCACTAATGTCCTGACTTCAAATAAATGTCCTGAGGCTCTGTTGGCTGGCCTTTCCGGAGTAGCACATTCTAAAGTTACTTTCCATCTACTGTCGTCTTTTGCTTTGTTTAAGATGTGAAATGAGGGCAAAGACTCATGGGGCTTAACTAATGGCCTGCAGTTTCCTGCTGTCCATATACCTTCCTTATGACATTAATTCATTGCCACTGTTCTGACCTGTGGAATCTCTTCTGGATAGAAATGACTACTATTTAAAAAATCTAGCATTTTTAAAAAAAATACCAATTTGATTGAATAGTACTGTCAGAGTAGTTGTTACTGTCTCTTTGGGAGATGATATACCATTGCAATCAACTACTTACTGTGTTAAAACACATATCTTAATTACTCTTCTGAAGGTTACAGTTTTGATTTAGTTTCCTTTGGAAAACAAACAAAATCTTGAATTCATCTATATTGCCCACCTCTACTAATTCCTCACTTTTGTCAATTTTGTCCAAACAGATGGTTGTCATACAATAATTAAGAAAACCATCTAGTTTGAGTTTTATGTTTTCATCATTACCGTTAATTCCACTCAAGGGTTTGCTTTTAGGGAGTGTGTTGTGGTTACTCTTTATCATATAGGTTGTTTCTATTACAAATAAGAAATGGATTCTAGTTCATTTAAGCATAATAGCAATTTATTGGAGGATAACAAGGGGGCTCAGAAGATCTAGAGGAGGGTTCAGAAAATGAGGAGTTTACTAATCAGCTATTGCCACAGTAATGCTGTATGACAAATCACCTCAAAATTCAGAGGCTAACATTCACTCTTCCTTTCATGGGTCCTCAGGTTCAATATGGTTTCATGGATCCTGGATGAGTTTGGTTTTCATGGCAAGCTTAATATGAGTCTCCCAAGTTATCAAAGTCCTAATTCCTGTGACATGTGGGTATCATTTTTTATAGAAAAGATGTTATTAAATTAAGCCCTTTAAGATGATTTGATTGTTTTGAATGATCTAAGAGGGATTTAAATGTATCACAAGCACTCTTGCAAGAGAGAGATTTGACAAGGAAGGTAGGCCATACATAATGGTAGCAGAAATGAAGATATTATGCTGATGACTTTGAGGATGGAGGAAGGGTCCATGAGCCAAGGAATGAAGTCCTACAAGATGGGAAAGACAGGAAAATAGATTCTCCTCTAGGAGCTCTACAGGAAGCATGCCCTTGATACCTTGACTTGAGCTCAGTGAAAGTGATCTTAACCTAAACTTCAACAGAATATACTTGGGCTGAAGTCACCAACTATACAACCTGTAGGGGTGCTATCATAGCTGGCAAGCTAGCTGTGCTTTGGGTTGCAGGTTTGACTGGACTCATAGTCAGACTGTGATGTGTTCCATTATATTCTTCCTAGGACCAGGGAAAGGGAAGAGGTTTCTTAAGGGTTTGCTCTTCTGATGGAAAGTTACTGGAGCCTGTGTTAAACCAGATCACACAAGCACATTTAAGGTCTCTGTTTATCATACTGCCTTATGATTCTTTGACCAAAGCAAGTCACATGGCTAAGCTCAACATTCACAGGGAAGGGATATATATTCAGCCTACAGTAAAATTCAGGGGCCAAGGGAAGTAAATTTTTTTTCAATATTTTTTATTGTGAAAATACTGTACAGAGGGGTTACAATTGCATGAGCAAGGTAATGAGTACATTTCTTATCAAGCATTGTTGTCTCTTCCTTTGTTTCCCCTTCCCATCCCTTCCCATTTCCCCCCTCCCTTCCTCTGACTACCCCCACCACGCGCCAAAGTTGTAAAGTTTGTTTTTCAACATAACTTCTCATTGTTACAATGGGTCAACCTGTATCCCTATTTAAACAATTAGTTTTTTCCCTTCCCCTCCACAAATGATACCAACATCAAATACGGTGAAAGCAGGGGTTATACCGTGGGGGAGGGACATACAAAGCAACAAAGAAATCATCTTATAAATATGTTAGAAACAATCACAAGAAAGAAAAACCATTTGAGTCCTATGTTTGATGGACTATAATCCAGTCCGTCATAGGCAGTGATCAAAAAGCTGGGCTTGAGCTTCAACCATAGCCAGGTGGTCCACACATCATAGAAATAGCCTATTTGTAGTTAGTAGATATGATCTTCAGTTTCAGTCTACTGGACATGGAGTATACTATTATCACCTAATGAATTCTAAAATTCTAAACAGCATTCTGTTTTCTCTTTCTCCTCCTCCCCCCTCTTCTTCATTATCCTTTGCTCCCTACCCCCTTCTTCTTTATCACTGCTTAGTCTAGACCCAGTCTCCAAATTAATTTACCAAATTTAGGTGATGAGTTTAGTGAGAACAATAGTCTGGACATTTCACCTTCCACATTGGGACAGGACACTGAGTATTGCCAAAAAGTTCTAGGAAGAATACAAGCATCAGGACAAATAAGTCGTTTAAGGATTCAGGTGGACATGTTGCAACAAGGAGAATTACAAAATGTCATGTCAAAGCAAGCTTTACAATGTCGGTGTGGGGGGGCGAAGGGGGGTATGATTGGGTGGGGGGGAGGGGGGAGGCTGGGAAGGGAGGTGAAGGGTAAACAAAGGAGGAGGCTGCAATGCTTGGTAAGAAATGTATGCATTATCCTGCCAATGTAATTGTAACCCCTCTGTACAGTATGCTCTCAAATAAAATAAAATTAAAAAAAAAAAGAATACAAGCATCAGGTCATCACATCAAACATGATTTACCTTTACATGGAGCTGGGAAGAATTGTGCATGTATTGTCCACATTCTTCTGCCATGAGGTTTGGGTGATGAGGGCTGCTCTTCTCTGAAAGTCCAAACTTTTTTTTTCTTGGTTTTTAGAAGGCCTCTTCTGTATTGAGGGCTAATATTGTTGGCAGGATTTATTCTGTGGGAAAGTATTAGCGAAACATTTGAGAGCCTGTTAAGGCATAGTCTTGGGCTGAGATTTTTTATTTTATTTTATTTTTTTTTATTGTGAAAATACCATATAGAGGGGTTACAATTACATGAGAAAGGTAATGAGTACATTTCTTTTTTTTTTTTTTTTTTTGGGTCCAGTCATGGGGCTTGAACTCTGGGCCTAGGCGCTGTCCCTCAGCTCTTCAGCTCAAGGCCAGCGTTCTACCACTTGAGCCACAGCACCACTTCCAGCTTTTTTCTTTTTGCTTATGTGGTGCTGAGGAATCGAACCCAGAGCCTTAGGCATGCAAGGCAAGCGCTCTACCACTGAGCCACCTTCCCAGCCCCATGAGTACATTTCTTATCAAGCAATGTTGTCTCCTCCTTTGTTTCTCCTTCTCATCTATTCCCATCTCCCCCCTTCCCCTTCCCCTGCGCAAAAGTTGTAAAGTTCGTTTTTCAACATAATGTTTTGTACATCTCATTGTTGCAATGGGTCCAACTGTATCTATTTAAACAATTTGTTTTTTCCCTTCTCCTCCCCAAATTATGCCAACATCAAATACAGTGAAAACAGGGGTTATACCGTCGGGGAGGGACATACAAAGCAACAAAGAAATCATCTTATAAATATATTAGAAACAATCACAAGAAAGAAAAAACATTTGAGTCCTTATCTTGGGGTTCATTTCATCTAACATCAACTTATCTGACTGTTTCTGCTTCTCTCAGACTTATACTAGTTATTGCAAATAACGGAAACCATGGGACCTATGTTTCTTTGGGCCTGGCTTACTACACTTAATATAATTTTTTTTCAAGTCTTTCCATTTCCTAACAAATGGGGCAATGTCATTCTTTCTGATGGAGGCATAGAATTCTGTTGTGTATATATACCACATTTTCTTGATCCATTCATCTACTGAGGGGCACTGGATTGGTTCCATATCTTAGCTATGGTGAATAATGCTGCAATCAACACAGTTGTGCTAGTAGCTTTAGTATGGTCTTGTTTGTAATCATTTGGGTAAATGCCCAAAAGTGGGATTGCTGGGTCATAGGGGAGCTCTATGTGGAGTCTTTTGAGGAACCATCATACTACTTTCCAAAGTAGTTGAACAAGTTTACACTCCCACCAACAATGCGGTAGAGTTCCCTTCTGTCCACATCCCCTCCAGCATCTGTTGTTATTAGAGTTCTTGATTATGGCCATTCTAACTGGGGTGAGGTGGAATCTCAATGTTGTTTTGATTTGCATTTCTTTTATGGCTAGAAAGGTTGATCATTTCTTCATGTGTCTATTGGCCATCCTTCTTTCCTCTTCAGAGAAATGTCTCTTTAAGTCTTTAGTCTTTTATTGGGAAGTTGTTTCTTTGAGGATTTGTTATTGGGGGATTTAATTTTTTGAGTTCCACGTATATTTTAGATATGAGACCCTTGTCCATTGTATGGCTAATGAAGATCTTCTCCCAATCCATGGGCTTTCTATTGATCTTGCTAGCTATATCCTTTGCCATGCAGAAGCTCTGCAATTTCATGCAATCCCATTTGTCCAGCTTTTATTTGATTTGTTGTGTTTCTGTGTCTCTATTAAGAAAATTTTGGCCTGTGCCAAGGAGACCTAGGGTTTCTCCTATTCCATCCTGTAATGTTTTCAGAGTGTCTGCTTTGACTCTGAGGTCTTTGATCCAGTTGGAATTGATTCTGGTGCAGGGTGTTGTATAAGGATCTAGCGTTAGTTTTTTACAAGTGATTATCCAGTTTTTCCAGCACCATTTACTGAAGAGGCTGTCTTTCTTCCATTCTATTTTTTTTAGCTCCCTTATCGAAGATTAGATGGCCATAGGTCTGTGGGTTGATTTCTGGGTTTTCAATTCTATTCCATTGGTCCTGGGGTCTGTTCTTGTGCCAGTACCAAGCTGTTTGATTATTATGGCTTTGTAGTAGAGTTTGAAATTTGGTATTGATATTCCTCCAGCACTATTCTTTCTGTTAAAGATAGTTTTGCTATTCGAGGTGTTTTCTTGTTCCATATGAATTTTTGGATTGCCTCTTCTATTTCCTTGAAGAATGAGGTTGGAATATTGATAGGTATCGCGTTGAATTTGTAGATAGCCTTGGGTAGTATTGCCATTTTCACGATGTTAATCCTTCCTATCCAGGAGCATGGGAGGCTTTTCTACTTTCTAAGTTCTGTTTTGATTTCCTTTTTCAGGTTTTTAAAGTTTTCATCATAGAGGTCCTTCACTTCTTTGGTTAAGTTAATTCCTAGGCATTTTATTTTTTGTGGGGCTATTACGAATGGAGTTGCTTTCCTGATTTCAGCCATACTTTTCTCATTGTTTGCATACAGAAAAGCCATTGATTTTTGAGGGTTAATTTTATACCCTGCTACTTTGCCAAAGTTTTGAATCAGCTTGAGTAATTTGGGAGTGGAGTCCATGGGATTCTTTAACTACAAGATCATGTCATATGCAAAGAGGGAGAGTTTTACTTCATCTTTCCCTATTTGGATCCCTTTTATGTTTACATCTTGTCTTATTGCTGTAGCTAAGCATTATAATACTAAATTGAAGAGAAGTGGAGAGAGTGGATATCCTTGTCTTGTTCCTGAGTTAAGAGGAAATGGCTTTAGTTTTTCACCATTAAGTATAATGCTGGCTGTAGGTTTGTCATATACAGCCTTTATTGTATTTGGACTGATGTTTTTATTAGCATATGTTAATTGTACAAAGGTTTTCATTGTGATTGATGATAGATGCATATATATATGCATATAAGTTTATTTTTAGGAAATAATTTAAATTTAATTTTTATTGTTATTATAAAGGTGATGTACAAAGAAAGGGGTTACAGTTATATAAGTCAGGTAAAGAGTACATTTCTCTCTGTTCTCCCAAGTTTTTCCCTCCCATTTCCACCCACAAGTTGTATAGTTCATTTTCGACTTAGTGTCTAGTGAGTATCACTGTATAAGTTGACATTTCGGGACATAGTTGACTTCTGTGTCTGTTTCTCAACTGCTTCCAATTCTATAGCATGAAAAATGCCATTGGCCGCCTCTCATTCTCCAACAGTATTTTAAAGTGAGTCAAAGAATGACAGTTGATATCCAGAACTCTCAACTCCAGCTCTGTAGGACTGGGCTACTTTCATGTCCTACAGCATGGTTTATTTTTATATGTGTAAATGGCTGAACTCCAAATATCGAAAATAAACTGAGAAGACAGATGACAAGGAGTTGAGTTGAGAGCCCAGAGATGAGCAACCTAAAGAGTTTATAGTCCTCAAAGTGGGCTTAGAGAAGCAGATGATGGGAATAGCATATAACTGTCACTGCCCTGGCCACCTACTTGTTCAAGTTTCTTTGCTTTTAGACTATGCAGGCTGCTTGCTGTCTGGTGAGTGTAGAGAGAGTGGAAGGGATTTCACCCAGCTCTCTTAGAATCTCACAAGTATGCTCACAAAGGGCATCCCAGAGTGAGAAGCCATCATGATCTTTACTAAGTGCTAATAGTTACTTCTTCCCAGAGAGTGAGTGGATAGAAGAACCATCAGATTCAAGGTGGATGCTTTCCTTTACCCATCTTGACCCACTCCATACCGATTTTTAGGTCTGAATATTATTATCAAGCTTAAGCAGGAGCTCCATTCTCCTATTATAAAATGTAAAAGCTTTTCTTTAACTGTACTGCCCCTGTAATTCACGGATGACAGACCTAGTTGCTTCCTTGTGTGCATCGTCATGTAGGCATGTCTCCAAGGAATATGATAGATCAGAACAAAGATAGGACCCCCAAATAAAATCAACTAAATGGAAAGAAATGAAAACTTGATACAAATGACAGACATAAGGAAATAGGGTATATAAAATGACAGAAAAATGACATGCTATATCTCTCTACCTTTAGCCCCATCCCCCCTCTTGCAAGTACCCATTTCTTGGTACTTATTTTGTTGGGCTTTGACTTACTTGTTGTGTTTTCTTTTTTAAGAATTGTACAATTTGCACTCTCCACAGAGTTAATTATTCCGCAGTTAATTCATTTGTAACCCCTTGATTACCACCCAGTGTTTACTTGTCGAGTTATACATCTAGCTATTGCAAATGGGGGAAATGGTACAAACTATGTTTTTCTGTACTTCAACTGCTTTAGTGAATGACAACTCTTTAATACAACTACTTAAAGATAAAAATATTTTTAAAAATGACATGGATATTACAAATAAGGGAAACCATGGGACCTATGTTTCTTTGGGCCTGGCTTACTTCACTTAATATAATTTTTTCCAAGTTTTTCCATTTCCTAACAAATGGGGCAATGTCATTCTTTCTGATGGAGGCATAGAATTCCATTGTGTATATATACCACATTTTCTTGATCCATTCATCTACTGAGGGGCATCTGGGTTGGTTCCATATCTTAGCTATGGTAAATAATGCTGCAATAAACATAGTTGTGCTGGTAGCTTTAGTGTGGTCTTGTTTGTAAACATTTGGGTAAATGCCCAAAAGTGGGATTGCTGGGTCATAGGGGAGTTCTATGTGAAGTCTTTTGAGGAACCTCCATACTGCTTTCCAAAGTGGTTGAACAAGTTTACATTCCCACCAACAATGAAGTAAGGTTCCTTTCTGTCCACATCCCCTCCAGCATCTGTTGTTGTTAGAGTTCTTGATTTTTGCCGTTCTAACTGGAGTGAGGTGATATCTCAATGTTGTTTTGATTTGCATTTCTTTTATGGCTAGGGATGTTGAACATTTCTTCATGTGTCTATTGGCCATCCTTCTTTCTTCTTCAGAGAAGTTTCTCTTCTAGTAGATGTATGAATCAAGTGGAAAAGGTCAAATAATGTGATGTCAGGAAAATGAACCCTTAGATATGTATTTTAATGATTTTTTCTTTTATGCATGTGTTTCTAACGCATTTATAAGATTATCTCTTTGTTGCTTTGTATGTCCCTCCCCCACAGTATAACCCCTGCTTTCACTATATTTGATGTCAGTCTAACTTGTGGAGGAGATGGGGAAAAACCAGTTGTTTAAGGATACAGGTGGACCTGTTGCAACAATGAGAAGTACAAGTTGTCATGTCCAAAACGAGCTTTACAACGTCGGTGCGGGGGGGGGGGGAGGGGGGGGAAGGAGAAGGATTGGGATTGGGATTGGGGGGGAGGGGGGAGGCTGGGAAGGGATGTGAAGGGTAAACAAAGGAGGAGGCTGCAATGCTTGGTAAGAAATGTATGCATTATCCTGCCCATGTAATTGTAACTCCTCTGTACAGTATGTTCACAAATAAAATAAAATAAAATTAAAAAAAATGACATGGACATTATATTCTCCTCCTCCTCCTCCTCCTCCTCCTCCTCCTCCTCCTCCTCCTCCTCCTCCTCCTCCTCCTCCTCCTCCTCCTCCTCCTCCTCCTCCTCCTCCTCCTCCTCCTCCTCCTCCTCCTCCTCTTCTTCTTCTTCTTCTTCTTCTTCTTCTTCTTCTTCTTCTTCTTCTTCTTCTTCTTCTTCTTCTTCTTCTTCTTCTTCTTCTTTTCTTCTTCTTTTTTTGCCTACCATGATGTTCTGATATAAGCATTCTGATTTTTCTTTGTTGAACCATCCCTCTTGGACCTTTTTCATTCTTTGTAGCTTGGGTAGGGCTGACTCTATTTTCTGGTTTTTAGGATACACTGTGGTAAAAATCTCCTCCATTAGAGATCCTATGTTTGACTATGAGGAGTGAATCTCCCTGAAACTAGAGCTACAAAGATAAACAAAATCAAGGATGAAGCAAGTTAGTTTAAAGAGTAAGCCTTGGAGTAAGCCATGCCTCCAAACAAGTCTCAGCAAAATCTTACTGAGATTCTCCACCTCAACCAATAAAAACCTGTATGTGGCAGTGTGTACTTTCATTCTAGCTACTCAGGAAGTACACCCAGGGGGATAAAGATCTAACAAAAGCAAAGCAGTAGAACATTTGCCTAGCAAGTGCAAGGTGCAATGCTTTGGGTTCAAATCTCAATACCACACACACACACACACACACACACACACACACACACACACACACACGTGCACACACACATATCCATGCCTGAAGTACCACAGTCTTTGGACTTTTTGGTTTATTTAAATGAATAGATTTCCTGCTTGTGTTTCAAGCCTGAGTTAGAAATTAAGTATCTGTAAAAATCAAGAACTCCCACTCACATATAAAGTAGAGCACATATAAGAATAATAGAGGTAACATGAAAATACATTGAAGAAGAGCACAGGCCTGGGTTGTTACTTTCAGTTCAATAAAACTTTAGAGACTTTTTCTTTGCCTGGAAAATGAAGCTAATGCTTTTATTAAAAATTATTTTATTGTAAAGGTGATGTACAGAGGGGTTACAGTAATATAAGTAAGGTAATGAGTACATTTCTTGTTGAACATTTTTACACCCTCCCTCATTTTTCTCCCATTTTCTCTCTCCCCTAACTCCCACCCTCCCCCAAGTTGTAAAGTTCATTTCTGAATAGTGTCTTGTGAGTGTTGCTGTTGCATTGGTTAAGCCTTTGTTCTTTTTTTTTAAATTTAATTTAATTTTATTTGTGAACATACTGTACAGAGGAGTTACAATTACATGGGCAGGATAATGCGTACATTTCTTACCAAGCATTGCAGCCTCCTCCTTTGTTTACCCTTCACATCCCTTCCCAGCCTCCCCCCTCCCTCCCAATCCCAATCCTTCTCCTTCCCCCCCTTCCCCCCCACACTGATGTTGTAAAGCTCGTTTTGGACATGACAACTTGTACTTCTCATTGTTGCAACAGGTCCACCTGTATCCTTAAACAACTGGTTTTTCACCATTAACCCTTTGTTCTTTGTCTCACCATTTTGTGATTCACCTTCCCTTCCCCAATCAGATAAACATATTCAAGACACAGGATACCAACATTGAAGACAATGGCAAGGGATAAACCAAAGGAAAAAGAAAACTGAAAGAAAAAAGAAATAACTTCTCACAGTAGATTAAACAAAACAAAACAAAAAACCTCTTGTTTCCATATCTTGGAGTTAATTTCTATTAGAAGGTAACACTTTTAAAAGAACTTGTGATGGATGGAAAATATTATTTGGCCCTGTAGCTAGTTCCTGGAACATTCTGCAGAAGGTAGCTGACCTTGTTCTTACAGGGCCCTGTTCACATGAGTTTTCTCTGACCATAGTAGTCTTTTTCATTCATTCCTCGTATGTGTGTGTGTGTGTGTGTGTGTGTGTGTGTGTGTGTTTTCTCTGACCACAGTAGTCTTTTTCATTCATTCTTCATGTGTGTGTGTGTGTGTGTGTGTGTGTGTGTGTGTGTGTGTGTGTGTGTGCTGGTCCTGAGTGCTGTGCCTGAGCCTTTTTGCTCAAGGCTAGTGGTCTACCATTTGAGCAACAACTTCACTTATGGCCTTTTGGTAGTTATTTGGGGAGAAGAGTCTCACATACTTTCCTGCCTGGGCTGGCTTTGAACTATGATCTTCAGATCTCAGCCTTGTGAGTAGCTAGGACTACAGGAGTAGACCATTGGTATCTGGTTGAGAATAGTAATCATTATGTTATCAGTTTGCCATTGTCTACAACCTTTGGACACCTAGATAGTGCTGCAAGTGGATTGAGAATGAATGTGTTTCTTACTAGAATTAGATATAAGAGTTGGAATTGATGCCTTAGAGATTTTCCTCTTGCATTCTTTTTTGTTAAAACTATGTATTAAAAAATTATCTGTAAGTAGTTGTAAAAGGGGTTACCATTTAGCATTTTATACTCATTGAGAAATGTTTGAGGAGATTTCTAGGGCCTAGTATTGTAGTTGGGACACAATGAGGACTCAGTAACTAGTATGAGTGTTTAGTATAGAAGAGTGTTTACAATTCAGTATGAGTGTCTGAATAAATCATTGAGTATTTCTGCTTGTACAGAGCCCTTCATCTTAAAACAATAACATGTCTAAAAGAAGGACATCTCCAAAAGTCCATTTGCTATTGCTAACGAATGTTGAAAGTGGTATTCTTCTATACATGACAGCATTTTTTTTTTGTAGGTCGTGGGCCTTGAACTCTGGGCCTGAGCTCTGTCCTTCAGCTCTTCAGCTCAAGGCTAGTGCTCTACCACTTGAGCTACAGCTCACTTCTATGACAGCATTTTTTTAAATGAATGTTTATTTATGATTGCCTTTTAAATATGATTTTGTTCTGCCTCCCTCCATTTTTTGGCTATGAAAGGTGAAATAGATTTGGTAGATATCTTTTACTTGTATTTCTTCTTTAAAGTCTCTTTTATTCCCCCAAACTAGATTTATAATTGTTTTTCCTATTTCTTAAAAATCTTTTGAACATGTGTGTCAGTCAGCTTTGTATTATTCTAATGAAACTTGTGAAATTATCAAATTGAAGAGTAGGGGAAAGGGTACATGTGCTCACAATAGTAGAAGTTTTAGATCACAGTCATTTTTCCAGATTGCTTTTGGATGTATGGTGAAGGCATGATGGCAGGAACTTGTACTGGAGGAAGCTGGCCAATTAGCAAAGAGAAAAAGAGGAGATGTCCAACAATCTCCTTTCCTAAGGGCACACACCCAGTGGCTTAACATCATCCCACTAGGCCCCACCCCCTTATGGTCTACCATCTTCCACAGTGCCATGGCTGGAGATCAAGCCTTTAACACATGGCCTTTGGGGGAATATTCAAGATCCAAGTGAATGTAATTGTTAGCTGTTATTATTAGTGAGAATAACAGCCAAGTAGCAGGAGGAGAATGATGAATATTTCTATCACTTCCTTGTTTAATACTTTCCCCTTATATTTTAGCTTTCTCTCATTACTTAATTTCACTTAATTCCCCCCCCCCCCCGCCTAAATTCATTTTTCAATATAGTGTCTTGTATATCTCTTGTTACAATGGGTCCAATTTAACATTCTTTTTACATTTTTCTTTATACGATTAAAAGTTATCTGAAATGTTGTCATGTGCCAGTGGCTCATGCCTGTAATCCTAGCTACTCAGGAGAATGAAATCTGAAGATAGCAGTTCAAAGCCAGTTCAGGCAAGAAAGTCCACAAGACTCATATATTTCCAGTTAACCACCAAAAAAATCTGGAAGTGGAGATGTGGCTCAAGTGGTAGAACCTTAGCCTTGAGCGAAAAAGCTCAAAGACAGCGCCCAGGCCCTGAGTTCAAGCCTTTGGACAGGCACACACACACACACACACACACACACACACACACACACACACACACACACAAACACACACACACAGGTTATTTGAAACCATTTCATCCTTTTAGTCTCTTCATCTATTATTAGTAGTATTAGAGTTTCAAACAAAAAATTTAAGTCAAACACTTCCTTCTGAGAAAACTGTAGACTATACAAGTGCATAAAACTAAAAGAAAGTTGCTTTTTCAACCAATCCGTTATTAATTCATAAATGAACATACAATGAACATGTTTTCAAGGTGTGATTTTTGTTGTTGTTGTTGTTGGTCATGAGGCTTGAAGTCAGGCCTCGGTGCTGTCCCTGAGCTCTTTTGCTCAATGCTAGCACTCTACCACTTTGAGCCACAGCTCCACTTCCAGTTTTTTGGTGGTTAATTGGAGACTCATGAACTTTCTTGCCCAGGCTGGCTTTGAACCATGATCTTCATATTTCAGCCTCCTGAGTAGCTAGGATTACAGGTGTGAGCCACCTGCACCCAGCTAAGTTGTGCTTTATTTTAAAGTAAATTTTGAACTTCCTCTTTAGCCTTTGAGGTTTTCTTTTTTTTTCAATATTATCTTTTTTTTGTGTGTGTGAAAATACTGTACAGAGGGGTTACAATTACATGGGCAAGATAATGAATACATTTCTTATCAAGCATTGTAGCCTCCTCCTTTGTTTCCCCTTCCCATCCTCTTCCTCCTACCTCTCCACCCAACCCTCCCCCCCACTAAAGTTGTAAAGTTTGTTTTCGACACACGACTTGTATGTCTCATTGTTGCAATGGGTCCACCTGTATCCCTATTTAAACGATTTGTTTTTTCCCTTCCCCTCCACAAATGATACCAACATCAAATACAGTGAAAGCAGGGGTTATACCGTGGGGGAGGGACATACAAAGCAACAAATAATTTTATAAATGTGCTAGAAACAATCACATGAAAGAAAAACTATTTGAATACATATCTTAGTGTTCATTTCCCTAACATCAACTTATCTGACCTTTTCTGCTTGACTCAGACATATACTAGTTATTGAAAATAAGGGAAACCATGGGACCTATGTTTCTTTGGGCCTGGCTTACTTCACTTAATATAATTTTTTCCAAGTCTTTCCATTTCCTAACAAATGGGGCAATGTCATTCTTTCTGATGGAGGCATAGAATTCCATTGTGTGAGGTTTTCCTTTATTTTGGTAAATCCTTCTCCATGTTTTGCAATAGCTGATAAAAAATGTTGCTATAAACATCTTTATGTGTAAAAAAATTCTTTTATTTTATTGTGAAAATACCGTACAGAGGGGTTACAATTACATGAGCAAGGTAATGAGTACATTTCTTATCAAGCATTGTTGTCTCCTCTTTTATTTCTCCTTCCCATCCCTTCCCATCTCTCCCCCCACCCCAGCCAAAGTTGTAAAGTTTGTTTTTCGACATAGTACATCTCATTGTTTCTGAAGGAAGAAAGAGTTATCAAAGGATAATCATTAAAATTTTTTATTTATATAGAACCAGCTACATTTGTGCCCATACATTATAATGGTTGCATAATATTCCCATATAGGGATGCAGCTTAATTCGCTTAATAATTTCTCTAGAAGTGGAAATTTCCATTTCCATTTAATACGACTGCAGCACTACCCTCATGAAGAATTCTCTGTCAGCATTACCTTAGGATTGATTCTTTTTTTAAAAAAATATAAAAGCAATTAATTTTCATAACCTAAGAGCACTTTAAAGACCCCTCATTTACTTTGCTAAATTGCTTTTCAGAAATGTTGCAGCACTCAACCCACCTGGTACCTAGAAACCTTTGAACTTGAGACCAGGCTCAAATGTTATCATAAAATGTTATTGCTAGCTCTTAATTTTTCATATTAAGGTGAATAATCTTCAGTTTAAAAAAAGCCCAGAATTTTTCCAGAAAAATGAAGACTTTTCAAATGCTTACACGAAATTTGTATTGTGCCCTACCTCATCCCTAGGCAGTGCCGGGAGGATTATTGATCTGTGGGTGTGGTAATCAGGTCAGCTGACCCCCATCTAGGTCTATTGGAAATGAATAGGAAGTATAAAATGCTCAGAAAAGAAATGATTCTTAAACTAGATTTTTCAAAACTTTTGTAGTGATACTTTATTACTTCGTATTTTCATTTCTCCCCCTTGTCATTTAGAACAAAATGACACCTGGGGCAGTTTGCTTTTGAATCTTTTTTAGAGATATGGTTTGAGGATACAAATGAAAAATGGACTGGATTTTCTAGTGACCTTAAACCACTTTTCCTTAGATCTTATCCACATTGATCCACATTAGATCTTAACCACATTGCTGCATGTGGTTAATTGTATTTGTATTT
The DNA here is from genome assembly GCF_024711535.1 of Dipodomys merriami. Lineage (NCBI taxonomy): Eukaryota > Metazoa > Chordata > Mammalia > Rodentia > Heteromyidae > Dipodomys > Dipodomys merriami. The sequence continues at coordinate 33,499,294 of NW_027206512.1, read as the reverse complement.
AATTTCACTATTAGCTATTAGAATACAGGAATTATTCTTTGTATGCTTTTCCCCTTTCTTCCTTCCTTTCTTCCTTCCAAAATAGAATCTCACTTTTTAACCATTTTTTCCCTTTTCCTTTTCTTTTCTCTTTTAAAGAAATAGAATCTCACTTTATTACCCACTTTGCAGCCTAGGCTCGATATAGTCTCCTGCTTTCACTTCCTAAATGTTGTGACTAGAGGCATATGCTACCATGTGTGAGTATTCCTTATATAGATTTTTTGTGTGTATGTGTACCAGTCCTGGGGCTGGACCTCAAGGCCTGAGTGCTGTTCCTGAGCTTTTTTTTTTGTTCAAAGCTAGTGCTCTATCATTTGAGTCACAGTTCTACTTCCAGCTTTTTGGTAGTTAATTGGAGATATAAATCTCATAGACATTCCTGCTCTAGCTGGCTTTGAAGGTCCATCTTCAGATCTTAGTCTCCTAAGTAGGATTACCGGCTTGAGCACACTAATTCTGGGCACCTTTCTATCTCCTGATAATACTAATCAGTGCTTCAGATGTAGAGGATTATTATTTCATTTTTTCTTTCTTTCCTTCCTTCCTTCCTTCCTTCCTTCCTTCCTTCCTTCCTTCCTTCCTTCCTTCCTTCCTTCCTTCCTTCCTTCCTTCCTTGCTTCCTTGCTTCCTTCCTCCCTCCCTTCCTTCCATTTTCTTTCATTCTTTCTTTCGTTCTTTCATTCATTCTTTCTTTGGTTCTTTTTTGTTTAAGGTCTGAGACTGGGACTTGCACTGGGTACCTGATGCATTTACTTTTTGCCTAACACTGTACCAACTGAGCCATGCCTCCAAACACTATTCTATCATTCAGTTTTTCAGTATTCCTTTGCCAAGCACATATTCATTGCAACAGTCTGTAAGAGTTCTAGAGATTTATTTTATTTTCATTTTTTATAAAGATAAATCCTTCCATGCTTGCTAGATACTCACAGCACCTCTATATTTTCTTGCCTCCACTGCCGTTGACTGGGGTCCTGCAGTTGGCTGGTTCTGGCCAGTGGGCTGGGGCAGCACAGCTGGGCTCAGGCAACTGAGTGGGTGTTCTGCTCCTACTCTAGCCAGGCAGATGTGGCACCCTTAGAATCCAAATACTGAGTGAGACAATAACGTAACGTAGCTTAGGTGGAGGAGGGCTGGGAATCACCACAGTCACCTCAGCCTTTGGAGGACTAAAAAGCAAACTTTGGTTGCTTTGAACCACTGTGATTTTAGATTTTTCCTTTCTTCTTTGCTCCTTTGTTCCTTTTTTCCCTCCTCTTCTTTCTTCTTTTTTAAAAAAATTGTTGTTGTTGTTGTTGGGACTTGAACTCATGGCCTGAGCACTGTCCCTGGGCTTTTGAACTCACGGCTACTAGTGTTCCACCACTTTGAGCCACAGCTCCACTTCTGGTTTTCTGGTGGTTAATTGGAGATAAGAGTCTCATTGACTTTAAAGCCTGGGCTGGCTTTGAACCATGATCCTCAGTTCTCAGCCTCCTGAGTAGCTAAGCTTACAGGAATGAGCCATATTATCATTAAGTAGTTGTACAAAGCATTTGCCATTCAGCAAAACAGTAAGAATACAGCATGTATTGATCAATGTCACCCACCCTCCTCCTGTTTCTACAGCAGAGCCATCTGGACTTTCTATGAAGACAGCAAATGTATGATTCACTTCTGGATAATGTGGCTGGGAACCAGAGTGACCTGTGGATCTGGAGATGTTCAGTGGACTGAGATTTCAATTTGAGATGTAACCTTGGGTTTAGGACTTGACTCACTGTGAGTTTTGGGGAGACGCTAGCTTCCCAGGGCAGGATTGGCCATTTTTCTTGCTCTGACTCCAGCTCTGTTTTGTAAGCAGTTGTGAGTAGGAAGAACAGAGACTGTAAAAAACAATCATATCTTTATTCCAGGAGGCGCTTCCCTGTGATTTAGTGGATGGGCCCTAACAATACTACATTTGAAGTAGCAGAGGCAGGAAGGGCCATTTTCCTCAAAGTCACATATAGATCTTTCAGTTTGTCTTCAAGGTAGCGATGCGAATTCGTTGCAACACATTCATTATTACCAACAAGGAAATTTCTTCTTTAGAAAGAAAATACTGATAGCCCTGCCAAACTGTACTTTACTTTCCAGGGATCATACCTCATTTCCTATCACTTTTCTACAATATCTTTCCAACCTCACATGCAGTTATCTGCTGCTTCCTATAAGCTACCCTCATATTCTGGAGAATCTTCTATTATTGCATGCATTACATAGTATATTATTATTGTTAATAATTTAATTATATTTATATTATTTATATTTATTATTTATATTTATATTTTTTATTTCAGGTGTGGGGGCCAGATGTCACGGTTTGCATCTATAATCATAGCAACTCAGGATGCAGAGATCAGGAAGACCACAGTTCTAGTAAGATTTCATCTCAATCAATAAGTCAAGCACGGTACACACACTTGTCATCCTAGTTACCTGAGAGGCATTGTAAGAGGATTGTGATCTCAGGATGGTCCTGGGCAAAATCACAAGACCCTATCCAGAAGATAACAAAAACAAAAACAAGGCTAGGGATATGGCTCAGGAGGTAGAGTACCTATCTAGCAAGTGTAAAGCTTTGAGTTCAAAATAACAACAAAAATAACAACATCAGCATAATTAAAACTATGTGTTTTTGTTTTGGATTGCCATGTTGCATGAGAAAAGCAATTTTCATTATTATATTTTCAGGGTCAGAGTCCAGCACCCTATAGCTACCTAATAAATGAATCACGAAATGACAAACAAATCCTTCATTGTTGCCTAATGTCTCCTGTTAAACTGGATTTGGACATGAATAAGACAGGGCTTGTACCCCAATCAATTTGCTGCTACCATAATGCCCACTCCAACTTTTCTTCTCTTAAGCACTGGGCTGTTCCTAAGAGCCTGGCTATGCAGTTGCTCTGTAGAAGTCATGCTTTAGTTGTGGCTTCTCTGCTTGTGTTGCAAGGAAATTAGGAAGTTTAATGCATTTGTGTTGCTAAAGAGCTTGGGATCTGCCTAGGAAAAGTCACTTTAGAATGCCTAAGTGCTGGTATCATAATATTTATTGAGAATTGATGAATAGAATTCTTAAAATAGCCTTTCCCATTGTGGTATGGCTGAAAGCATGCTGTACTAAGTCCCATTTGTCTTGGATATAGGATTTCTGGAAGATGAATGAATGGAAAGGGGAAATTAATGAATTGTGGGGTGGATTTTATAAGAGAGAACAATTTCTTTAAAGGTCCCTTTTCTTAAAATGACAGGTGGGAAGAAAATGCCTTTGGCTGCATGCATGTGGGCTTGGTAATTACACGTCTAATAAACGTGCTTATCTCATGTGCCATGTGGCCTGTGTGAGTTGCAGCCTACCTTGAGGTCTGTCCTCAGGAGAGCTGTGGAGGCCCACTCCAGATGAGAATCTCCAGTGAGAAGCTACTCCCTTTGTCTTCTGTCTTTTGTTGTGTGAAACTTGGTGATCTTTGGTATTGATGTAGTTAGTATTTAATATTTAGTATTCAGGCATTGGAAAATAACAGCAACCACACAAGAGGAAAAATACCTACAACTCTGATTAAAGGAAGTGATGGTCAGAGTAGATGCTGGCCATCCAGGCTAGCTTAAGCCATAGGACAGTGATCTTCACAGGAAAGAACATCGGGGGAAAACTTGGAGAGACACTGAAAGGGAGGAAATGACTTCACTTGATTGCCTGAAAAGTTCCCCAGAGTGTTTTCCCAGCATCTAGGCTAAGCTGGGTACCAGTGGCTCACACCTGTAATCCCAGTTACAAATGAGGCTGAGCTCTGAGGCTTGAGGTCACAGCTAGCTCAGGCAGGAAAAGTCCATGAGACTCTTTATCTTCAATTAACCACCATAAAGTCAGAAGTGGAGCTGTGGCTTAAGTAGTAGAGCACCAGTCTTGAGCCTTGATAAAGCTAAGGGACAGTGTTCAAGTCCCAGCACAGTGTTCAAGTCCCATACACACAGCATCTAGTCCATAATAAACTGTAGTGGTCAGCTTCTTGTCATGCTAACAAATATCTGAGATAATTACCTTAAAAAAAGAAAATGGTTTTAGAAGCTATAGTGGGTGATTAAGGTGATCCCACTCCTTTTGGGTCTTTTATGGGTACATAAGGAGAGGTGAGAGCATGTGAATAAATGTGCTCATCTTATCATTAGGGAGCAGAAGAGGAGGAATTCCCTGGAGCCTGGTGAGGTCTTCCCTCAGTTCTAAGTGCAAGCCCTTTGAAGTCCCTTATACCCCAATGCTATATTACATGTTGCTTCCCCTCTCAGCCACCCTGTGCATATTCCAGAGACTGCACATTGCTGGAGAAAGTGAGAGACCCAGAGGGCTTATTATCCTTCATAGTGATGAAAGCCAGCAGCCAGTGGCTCATACTGTAATCCTATCTATCACAGGAGCCTGTGATCCAGAGAATTGCAGTTTCGGCCAACCGAGGCAGAGAAGTTTGAGAGAGTCCATTTCCAGAATAGTCACCAAAAACCTAAGCTGGAGGTGTAGCTTGAGGAGGAAGGGATGGACTTCCATTACCCCCCTCAGGAGAATGGCTCCAGTGATCTGAAGACCACTTACCAGGCCATACAAAAGTGTCCGAAGTTCCACATCTCTGCCCTTCAGACAAATCTTTTACCATATGGGATTTGGGGAGACAATCAAGGTCCAGTCAAGGTCCAACCATACACCCTTTTCTCCTAAGAAAAAGCAGACCTGGATTTCCACTTTTTGTTTATTTTCATTTTCATTCTTTGTCTCACCTCTTTCTCTTTTTTCTTTCTTTCTTTGTTCCTTCCTTCCTTCCTTCCTTCTTTCCTTCCTTTCTTTCTTTCTTTCTTTCTTCCTTCCTTTCTTTCTTTCTTTCTTTCTTTCTTTCTTTCTTTCTTTCTTTCTTTCTTTCTTTCTTTCTTTCTTTCTTTCTTTCTTTCCTTCTTTCCTTCCTTCCTTCTTTCTTTCCTTTCTTTCTTTCTTTCTTTCTTTCTTTCTTTCTTTCTTTCTTTCTTTCTTTCTTTCTTTCTTTCTTTTCTTTCTTTTCTTCCTTTCTATCTTCCTTCCTTTCTTCCTTCCTTCCTTCCTTCCTTCTTTCCTTCTTTCTTTCTTTCTTTCTTTCTTTCTTTCTTTCTTTCTTTCTTTCTTTCTTTCTTTCTTTCTTCCTTTCTTTCTTTCTTTGTGTGTGTATGTGTGGTATTGGTGTTTGAACTCAAGACTACACAGTTTCTAGGCAAGAGCAAAGCCACACTTCCAGCCCTTATTTTGCTTTAATTATTTTTCAAGTAAGGTCTTGTGTTTTTGACTCAGGCTGCCTCACATTATGATCCTCCTACCTAGGTCTCCTGTGTAGATGGGATGACAGTGTTCATACCCATGTTCAGCTTATTGATTGAGGTTAGAGCCAATGAAGTTTTTGCCTAGCCTAGCTCTAAACCACAATCGTCCAAATCTCTGCCTCCTCATAGCTGAGATTACAGGCATAAACTACCTTGACAGGCTTGCTCTACTTTGAGCTTACTCCATTTTCTCTACAGTGGTTCTCTTGTTATTTGTTTAAAATCCATTTTAATTTTGTCTTCAAAAGATTGAGCTTCACCAACTATTAAAGAAGAAAAAAAAACACCACTCCAAAATAGACAAAACAGAGAAGCCAGTCGCATTTTTGTTCTGGAGAGTAATCAACACCACTACCATCCTCAAATGCTTACGACTCCCCATTCTGTATAATAATAACAGTTGCAGTAATAGCACATTTTGGTAAATTAGAAAAATTAGAAAACAGCTTTATTCTCTCCATCATTGTTCCAGGATACATTCACCCTTGCTAATTTTTTTTATTGATGGTGGTTAGTTGAACAAGGTTTCATTTGAACAAGTCCATTTGTGTAGACGTGCCTCAATCATCATCCTTTGACCATTTTCCCTTTTCCTCCTCCTCCTCCTCCTCTTCCCAAGCCTGTCTTGTCAAGTTGCCTAATTCCATTTTCATACATGTAAATAAAAGACTTTCCCCCTATTTTCTTTGCCATTCCTATGGTTTGAATTCAGGAACTTGAGTTTGCTTAGCTTGCTTGCTTACTCAGCTGATGCTCTACCCCTAGAACCACATCTCCAACCTAGCTTTTTGGTGGCTATTTTGGAAACTGGACTCTCTCACACTTCTCTGCCTTGAACTGCAATTCTCTGGATCTCAGGCTCCTGTGATAGGTAGGATTACAGTATGAACCACTGGCTGCTGGCTTTCATCACTATTAAGGATAATTAACCCTCTGAGTCTCTTTCTCCAGTAGTGTGCATTTTCTGGAATATATATACAGAATGGCTGAGGTTGGGATGTCACTTTGAAAGCAACATGGAATATAGCATTGGAGGTACATGGGACTTAAAAAGACTTGGGCTTAGAAGACTGGGGGAGGACCTCTCTAGGCTCCCGGGTATTCTAACTGAGCCCTGAGAAGCCCGATGGAAGATTGGAGAAGTCGGCTCCTGCTCAGCATACCTCTGTGAGCACTGTATCTCATTTCTTTTTCTGTTATCCTCATTGTCCCTGAAAAATTGGCAAGTGACTACTTGGCATGTGTCATAGAATTTCCAAGATGACTGAAGTAGAAATGAAACAATATTTTTTTTTGCACTTTAAAATTTTGTTGCATTTTCTCTCTTGAAAAGATTTACATTGAAAGGAATCTTTGTGCATAGCTTGTCTGTTCATAATTTTAGTAGTTTGTCTCTGCATTTCTATTCTGAATTCAACTATTACCCTTTAGAAGCTTTTTATGTCACATTAAAAAAGAAGTCTCTTTTTTCCACAGCCATGAAAAAGGAAGCAGTAGATACTGCTGTTCAGGAAGGAGTTGGTGTCATTATCTCAGCACATCAGAAATCCTCTCAGTATAGAAGGATTTAATCTGAAATGATATAAAAATTAGACTATTTAAGCAAAGAATACCATTGTCATGAGCATTCCATTTCCAAAAAAGAACTTGAACCTCTAATTTCCCACTTCTCATTTTTCTGATGTGCTAAGGAGGGAGTTTGGTGTTAATCCTTAGAAAAGCACATTTTCCTCCTTATTTCAGTTGCATGGCCTTCTGGGTAAATAGTGCATATTAAAATATAGGAAGACTGAATTCTTGCAGACCCAAGGGATGCCTGACCTTGGCTATCTTATTTCCCCTCCCTGAGCCTCCAGTTCCCTATCTATAAAGATTGACTCATAATGACTTGCGTTTACACACTCCTTTGAGGATTATAAAGGGAAGGCACTACATAAACAGGGAACTTTTTATTCTTTATAGTGTTCAGCTGAGAGTATTATTAGGTAGGGTTCAGAGCAGATCAATGAGCAGATAGGAAGTAGGATTTTTCTAAATAAAAAGTTAACCTAAGAGTTGCACAGAAAACAAATACTTACATACTAACTTATGCAATCCTGTGGTTCCCCATTCAGTTTCAAAGTCCATTTTTCTATGTAGGAAAAAACAGCCCAAAGTTATGAGAAATTTTACATGAAAATCCTGATAGTCCATGTTAGGGATAGTTTTGCCTTTGTCAAAAACTAGTCAGGTCATAATCCTCCAGCTCTGTATTTCAAATATAGGTGGGACACTGATTATCTCACCTTATGACCCTGCTGTCTCAACTGAGTTTTGATTGGACTCTTGAGGACCTAGAGCTATTAATAGAAGCTTCAGAGAGGTGTAAGATGGCATATTCTTGGAGCAGATATTCATTGTTCTCCTTTAGCATCGTTAACAGCCATTTGGAGATCCATGGAGATCAATCCCAGAAACGGACCACAAGAAGATTCCACCAATTGTGGTGTTGATGAAGTCAATGAGAGTTGAAGAATCTTTGAAAGTGACCATTATTTCCTATCTAAAATAGACTGTTGTCTCCATGAACAAAATTGATACAAACTAAATGTAACTGAGGTGAGAGATGAATTGTTTGGAAGAGAATAGAGGAACCTAGATCAAAATAATTTACTAAGGCCTTCCGGGTTCAATGATTGCAGACTGTAAGCAATTTTCTGGAGCTCTATCTGCTTAACAGTTATGGGTAAGAATTGCATTAGGTCTTGGGATGGTAGTAATTAAGCAGACTGTATATATAAAAAATCTCATAATCAAAGAAAAAGGTAAACAGAAGAAGAAAAACAATAGGGCAGTAATGTGAGGATGCAAGGTCTTAGGGTAGTAGAACTACTTAGGCCTTTATTGTTTCATTTCATTTCTTTTCTGATCATAGCAGGATTTAAACACAGGGCTTGCTAGTCAGGCATTCCACCACGTGAGTCATGCCCCCAATCCTCTTTTCTTTAGTTATATTTCAGATAGAGCCTTGAGGTTTTGCCAGGGGCTAGCCTCAGACTGTGACCCTCCTACCTATGTCTCTCTCATAGCTAAGATTCCAGGTGTGCAGCACCATACCTGGTTTGGCTTATTTGTTGAGACTGGAGTCTAGCTAATTCTTTTCCTGGGCTGGCCTTAAACTGCAGTCTTCCAGACTATAGCCTCCCAAGTAACTGGGAATAGAGGTGTGATACTGTACCTGGCCTTTATGGACTTTGAATGTGCAAAATATTCCAGGAGCCTGATAAGCTAGAAGGATAAAGAAAAGAGGGAAGGAAAGAAAATGAATGTAAAACACACCAGAGTTCATCGTTTATGAAAGTCTGACAGCCATATTGAAACCTACTGGAATTATTTTGTATTCTTTGGTGATGGAAAAAAAATCACTTTAGCTATGTATATTATACACTTTCATTTTTTCCTAATGAAAAGCTGTAGACATTTCTTTCCAATAGGAAGGATGAGAAACTGAACTCTCTTCTGTCATCAGTGATGACTTGGCTTGAGGTATCATGGTGGGGTGGTCCTGTGGTGAAAGGTTGGCTGTGGATTGTGGGTAGAGGAGGGAAGATGGGCTTTCTGATTCTTCCAGTTCAGAGTTCTTGGCTTTAAGCAAATTGCTTTATGGCGTTTTTGCTGGATAAAATTAAATTTGGCTTCCGTGACTAACAAATCACTCAAGAGACACTCATCTCATGTGAACAAGGATATTTCATAGCCTCAAAAAGTACAACTCATTCCCACAACGGCACTTTCCATTTGAGCATTTGGTGCCCTATTGCTGATTCGAAGCAGCATAAACTTTGTACAGCTGACATTTTCTGACTCAACTCTCGCTATAATTGAAATTACTTTATTAAACAAGCTTGAATCATTTCAATTACTCTGTGGCCTGGAGTGCTGGTGGCGTACATGACGACTCCATGCTGATTAAATTAGAGCATGTACACCCCAGAAAGATGTACATCCCAGAAAATGGCTTTCTCTTGCTTCAATATAAAAAAGCTCTCTCTAATTCATATTCACTGGCTAGATCCCTTTGGGTTGCATATTAATATTCATAAGATAAACCACATAGCTAAAGCAGAAGATTAAAGTCAAGTCTCTTAATAAAGAAGCAAGAGTAATGACTACAGTAAAATCTCCAAAAATGCCATTATCCCCCTGAAGAGTGAACACTACTACTGTACATGTGTTGAAGTCAAGCAAGAGAACAATAAAAAATGAATTATTGCAGTGATTTGGATTTTAGAATCCGCTGGAGAGGATTGAACAAACACAAACACTTAGATTGCTAGCAAAGAGTCTCAAGATTACAGGGGTGTTCAAAGCAGCAACTTAAAAGCAAGGTCTACAGTTCACCTATTTTGATAACACAACATATTTGGACTTTTGAGATAGATAGGTCAAAATATTACCTCAATTAAACAAATTTTCTCTTGGATTCAGGAATTCTAGGTATTGGAGATAAATCCAATCACTTCTTCAGAGTTATCCAGCTAATTCCTTTTAGGCTATCTTTGTCCATTTTTCCTCTTCTTTGTCCATTTAATGTTGACATCTTTTGTTTTGCTTTGGTTTTGTGGAGCTAGGGTTTGAAATCGGGCTTCTGGGGGTGGATATTCTACCACGTGAGCCACATCCCCAGCCATTTTTTAAAGTTATTTTTCAGACAGGATCTCATGCTTTTGCCCACGTCAGCTTCCCACTGTGATTCTCCTTCCTATGCTTCTGAGTGGCTGTGGTTACAGATACAAACCACAATGCCTAGCTTATTGATTGAGATGAGGTCTTGCTAACATCTTTCTCAGGCTCTTGTGAGCCTACAGCTCTTCCAATTTCTACCTCTGGAGAATGTGGGATTACAGGCGCACACCACCACTCTTATCCTTTCGTGTTGAGATCTTCTTGATGAGCAGAGGTAATTTCACCTGCATGAAGATTGCCCCTCTTCCTCATTCCTTCTTTTCCTCCCTTCCATAGCTGTATTCTGAGTTCCCACTTAGGGACAGCTGCTTTTTGTGGAGCTGGAGATCTACAAATTAACCAACAAAGGTTTTGTCCATATGAAGCTTAAATTCTACCAATGAAACAATAATACGCATCAACATCAGTTAAAATAATAATTGCAGAAAGTGAGAAGTGTTACAAGAGAAGGCTGGTAAGTCGATGAGCTGAGCTGGTTTTTGTAGATGCATGTGTCTCTTCAGATAGGGATGTCAGAGAAGGCCTTTCTCTGAAGAGAAGAATTAGAGGAAAGACTGTGTGCCTATTAACACAATATTATGTTAATGATTGCAGTACAGATTACAGAGCACTTTCAAAATATAGATCATTTATCTCCATATCAATTTTATGAAATTGGAATTATGATCTCCATTTTCTAAAGTGAAGGTAAGGAAGCCTATGGGCTTGCCCCAACTTATAAATCCAGACTACAATGGACTCTTCCTTAGCCCATAGCTTATACTACAGATAATTTCACTACAACAAAGAAAGTAATGGAATTTAAATGAGATCTAAAGGCTTGCTACCCCAACAGTATTATTTTTGCATAGCTCCATTCTGTGCATGTGTATGGGTGAGTATGTCTGCAATGATTCAAGAATAACTCTTTCCAAAGTTTATTACAAGGTTGGATACTAACATTTCATCCAAACAAATTAATAAAAGAGCTGTGACATACATTTCTATAATTTACAAATATTCCAGCAGTTCTCCTTGTGTCAGGAGACATGCGTTAACCTGTTAATCTGGTTCATTCTGTATACTTTTCTAGCAAGTTTCAGGGAGAGGACAGAATAGCAAGGCTGATTGTAGTTCTTTATTTCCTCATTGCTATGAGAAGGGGATGGCGGGAGAGGTCTTTGATATAATCTATTTGCAAACCACATGTTTCTGCAATCTGTTGATTGGGAAATATGGTTTAAAAAGGTTCCACTCTTTTTGAATTACCTGTATTTTGCATATGGCAATCAATACTTTTGTGTATACATGTATACAGGTTATACCTGTCAAGACTCATTAAGTGGTTTGATTATCAAATATAGGGTTTCTTATTCCAAACCACAAGCACCATTTCCACTTACTAAAACAGTGCCCTCATCTCAAAAGCTCATCTTGCTTCTGCCAGAGTTGAAGCAATTGAATCTTATCCATCACTACCACCCCCCCCCAAAAGGGTGCTCTTACATTAGTTTGAAGGTGTGATCATCTTTCCTTTTTAATGTCTTGTCCTCTTAAGTTCACAAGAAACTGTCTGTGTTTATTATGCAAGCTATTTTATGCTCAAATGATAGAGCATATTAATAAATACAGTCAAAGGAGTTTTCTTTCTTTCTGAGCACAGTTTATTGTCTCTGGTAGAATTTGATAAACACATGTATTTTTCAAATGTTCTAGAGTTTGGTATTTCCATGTTCATGTATTTAGCAGCATTTATTCTGTCATTTTAGAAGTCTCCTTTTTCCTTCTTTCATTCCATCATCTTATTCCCAGGAGATAAAGCCAGAAGCAGTTAAAGCCAGTGCTGAACCGAAATTAGAAAGCAACAAAGATATCTCTGGTATTATCATTTGGAGTCATACTGTTTTAAGCCATAGTCTCGAAGAAGATTGAAAAATTGAATTTCACTATTGAACACTGGCTCAACAGTAGGTATCTTCCTGCAGAGATTGATATTTTGTACTGTTTGAGGAAAAGAATGATTTATAAGATCCATTGGACTGAGTGCTAAAGATTTTGAGCTCTTGCATTGCTATAATGGCTTTACTACATAAAAAAATCCCTGTCAAGGTGATATATATATATATATATATATATATATATATATATATATGATTGTGTATTCATATATAATTCTAATTTACAAAAGAACTCTACAAAGTAGATAAAATATCTCCTGTTCAAAGCATGAAAATCAAGGAGAAGAAAGGTTAAGAATTTTTTCCTCTAGTCTATATGTAAGAGATAGAATTTGGTTTCAAACAAGGTTGTCTTCTGAGACACTATTTCTTCCCATGTCACCCAAGTATCTCCTTCAGCAAGCCAATTTTAGGTAAGCTAAGAAAGATGTCAATTTTCTATAAGATGTTGAAGTTTCGCTAAGTTATCACCAAACCTCTGAAAGTGGTTCCTCTGAGACTTTGACAATTGTGAATCATAATTATGTATATCATAATTTTATGTTTGATTTCTGGCAATGAGCTAGGTAGGTTGCTAGTGAGGGATAGGATACGAGGTATCTGGATACCCACTCTAGCTTTGAAGGTCATGGAATGGGGCACTGTGAAAAATTCCCTTAGTATTTCTGAGCTTTAATTTCCTTACTGTAAAACCTGGATAATACTGTACAACTTGTAGGATAGTGTCATACTTAGAGGTAAAGAATATGAACAATAATAAATGCTGGAGAGGTTGCACAAAAAGGAATTCTACAGAAGTCAATGTGGGCACTCATCAACACAAATAAATACAGAACTACCCTACGATTCAGCAATACCACTTGTGTGCATTTACTGAAAGATTGCATGTCAGGATACAGTAAAGGTGCCTACACATCAATGTTTATTACTGTACTATTCACAATAGCTAAGTTGTAGAGACAGCTGATAAATAGATCAAGAAAATGTGATATGTGTGTGCGTATATATGTGTGTATACTCATGTGCACACACACACAGCCAGCAGAATTTTATTTATGTATCAGGGAAATGTACAGGATTAAAAAAAATCTTCACTGAATGACGTCAAATTCAGAGAGAAGTGCACGTGTCTTCCCTCATACATAGAAGTTAGATCTAGAATATAAACACATGTGAAAATACATGGAGGTTCATATGCAAATATGGTAAATGCAGGGGTGGATTTATAGGGTTCTACCCTGTTGGACAGTCAACAGAAAGTTTAACCGAATGAATACCATCTTGACCGAGAGGAGTGGGGTGTAAGGGTCAGGAGGTAGACAAATGGAAGGAGGAGTGTTGGAAGAATACAGTTAAAATACTCAATGTACATATGTGAAAGTGGAACTAGGAAGCTTGAGACAGGCAGAGATGGAACAGATGGGAGGGGACAGAATGATGGAGGAGGTGACTTGATCAAGGTGGATTGTGTGCATGAATGGACACGTTTAATTGAAAACCCTTAGCACAATTCTTTGAAGATGGTATTTAAAAAGATGACCCAATAGCTTAAAAAAAAGAGCAAAAATTGCAGAGATGTTTGGTTTTCACTAAATCCTATTATCAATATCTTTTCATGAACATTATTGTTATGATCAGAACTTATAGCATTAATGGTAGAAGAAAGTATGATTTTTTTTTCACATCTACTAAAAAGATGAAAACCCTCAAAACACTGGACTAACACTGGAGAGGTAGACAATGTTAGCAGTTAAATATAAACGTATCCATCTCTCCAACAAATATTAACTGAACACCTACTTCATGGTTAGTATTATTTTAGACCATGGATTTCAGAGTAAACCCAATTAAAGTTCTATTGGGCATGACCTAAATAAAGAACTATAAGTTGTCAGGGTGGTGAACGAATGGAGAACAATGCAGCAGTGTGTGCGAAGAGTGTGTGTGCTCTTTAGGGAGAGAGGATGTTCCCATGACATGGCATTTGGAGAGGGACCTAAGCGATGATGCCGACACAGGAAGAACACTCCAGATAAAGGGAAGAGTTTTCCATGGCTGTGAGATGGACATGTGCATCAGTGCTTGAAGAAGAGCAAGGGAGCCATGTGCTGGTGGCTCAGTCCTGTAACCCTGCCTACTCAGGAGGCTGAGATCTGAGGATCACAGTTTGAAGCCACCTGGGGCAGGAAGTCCATGAAACTTTTATCTTCAATTAACCACAGGAAAACTAGAAGTAGAGCTGTGGCTTAAAGTGGTAGAGTACTAGCCTGGAGCACAAAACCTCAGGGACAACACCTAGGCCCCGAGTTCATGACCGACAAAAAAGGGGTCCAAGGTATGCAGAGGGGGTTGAGCCCAAAGCACTCTAGGGGACATTATTTGAGGGTTTTCAGAAGCCCATCATGTCAGGTCATCTATATGGGCTGTTTTGGCTTTTTCTCTGAATGGGGTAGGAAGCCATAAGAGAGATTTAAGCCAAACATTGGCATACTCTGACTTATATTTTACTTTGGGAGTAGTGTTGGCAATAAATTATAACAGTGAAAGCAAGGAGATACATTACAAGGCTACAAGGGAAAAATGTGATGATTTTACAATAGTGTTTTTAGTAATCCATGTTTAAATTTAATAATTTGATGATAATTTTAACAAAATGATAGCAGTGGAATTTCTGAGCATACTGAGAGAATTTGCTGATAAATTAACAGCAGTATACAAGCCTGTAGAAATATAAAAAGGAGAGAAAGTAAGCATAATTTTTAGCCTGAGCTATTAAAATAAAAAGATTATAGAAAAGGGCATTTTACAGAGAAGAGCAAGTTTGCTCATGGTAGCGATGCACTAGAAATTAATTGTTTCAGTTTTAATATTTTGAGAAAAAATATAAGGAACTATGTTGAAATGGAGACACCAAGTGAGCAGCTGAAGAGCAGTTAGAGTTCAAGGAGAAGGGAAGACAAAAAAGAGTTAATCAGTCTGGCAAGATGGCTGTAGTGAGAAGTTGGGGTTTAAATCTTGATTGGCAAGGGTTCAAGAGTGAATACTATCTGGACACTGATGGCGCATATCAGTAATTTTAGCTACTCAGCAGACTGAGATGTGAGAACTGAAGTTTGAAGCCAGCCCAGGCAGGAAAGTTTGTGGACTCCTATTTCCAACAAACTAGCAAGAAGCTGGAAGTCCAACTGTGGCTCAAGTGGTAAAGAACCAACCCTGTGAATGTTTCAGGTTTTCTTGGAAGAGATTTTCTGCTTAAAAAAAATAGAGGATGGGGTGGTAATTGCAAGGGCTTAGGAAGTCATAGGATTTTTAAATATTGGGGGAAATACAGTTTGTTGTATGTTGTATAATGATGGCAATGGTATAACTATCATATTTCTTTCTGGTTCTGGGGCTTGAACTCAGGCCTGGGCGCTGTCTTTGAGCTGCTTTTGCTCCAAGCTAGTGCTCTACCACTTGATCGATAGCTCTACTTCCTTCTTTTTTGGAGTGGTTTATTGGAGATAAGAGTCTTATGGCCTTTCCTGCCTGGGATGGTTTCAAACTGTGATCCTCAGATCTCAGCCTCCTGAGTAACTATGATTACAGGTGTGAGCCACCAGTGTGGTGTGCTTTATAACTACGAAGACAGAATGAAGTGACTACAGTAGTTGGGGCAGCTTTCTGCTTTTGAAATAGAGGCTTTTGCCTACTCTCTGTAGAGGCCAGAAGCTGAATCCTGTAATTCAACACACTGGGAGGTTGGGAGGAACAAGTCAGCCTGGAGAAATTGATTATGGTCATAAATTACATGCAGAAAGTTGAGTCCTTTTTAAATAGTTGTTCCTTGTCTAATAATGCACCAAATACCCTTCTGGTCTGAAGGCATTCCTTTTCACTCAATTCACTGTCCATTTAGAGGTTTCTGAGAGAAGAGAAAATATCTCTTACATCTTCATATCTGCACTACATTGTTAGTTATACTACTTCTAGTGCAGATGTAGATATGAAGAGATTTTGTGAATTATTGGCTGCTAAATAAATGTTGTTAAATTAAATTGAAAATATTTCTCCATATTCCAGTAGGTTCATACTGGGCCAAAGTAACAAATTGAAGAATAGATCATTGAACCTTTCACTTACCAACAGCTCATTTGCATGATTTTTCTGTAATGAACTGAGTTTGACTGTACTTAGACTGGTTTAGCTATCTAGAGACAGCAATGGAGCCTCATGAATAATTGTGCATCGAGTGACCTTTTCCAGGTCCCCTGAACGTTTCCTAAAGGGTCTTTGGGGTTTCTTACCAGCTTATTTATATTTCAATGGAAACAATGTGCTTTTACTCCTAAGTAACAGCACATTTCTATTTGGTTTTAGCAAATCAAGCCAATTGCTAGTATTTGTACAAATAACATTTTGAATCAGGGAATGGCCAGGAGGAGGAGAAGTAGGATGTAAGAATTTGAAGATGGAGTTAGTCCTAGACATGAGCTCTTTCTGCTTATTACTAGCTGTGAGATTTAGGGCGCTACCTCTAGTCTCTGAGTCTCAAAGTTTTCTGCTATAAATTATACCTGTCCTGTTGAATTTGCAGATTGCTGTGAAGAAAAGAGCAGATGCACATGTCTGAGAGAGATAAAGCAGGTGCTCTGGGCTGGGTACATGAACAGGCTTCAAGTTTGTTCAGGGCCCTTCTGAAATTGAATGAAAAATTTTGCATTTATTCCATTTTTTTGCATTGTCTCTATAGTTTCTGTAAGGTTTGTCATCAGAATCTCAAAAAGGTTTTGTGATAGCATAGGCATAAAGCAGTAAAATTCATCAGTGATAGAGATGAAATAATTTGCTGTGGCCAGATGTGCTACCCCTAACATCCCAGTGACATTTTCTGTGCTCTGATGAAGTCTAAAATGAACATTCCACATAGGGGTGGTTCTTAAACTTTAGTGAGCATCAGACTCACTGGGAAGATTTAGGATGACAGATTGCAGGACCTCATAGCTAGGTTTCTGACTGACTCAGTAGGTCTAGATTGGGAACATTGGACCCATGGTTTTCGCTGATTTCCTGGTGCTGCTGCTGCTGCTGGCCTGGGGCCTGTACTTGGAGAGTGACTAGCATGTGCACACTCATTGCTTATGCTCCTAGCTATCTGGTAGGAAGGTTTCTAGGGAGAGCTTGATTCTCAGGAAGGGGGTGTATAATGGTTACTCTAACTTGGATTTCTCTGCTGCAAAGAAAATGATTTTTCTTTGCCTTGTGAGTGATCTTTCTAGGATTGCTATACCAAAGTACTAATGCTACACATCAAGTGACCTTTTCCAAATCCCCTGACCATTTCCTAAAGGGTCTTTGGGGTTTCTTACCAGCTTATTTGTATTTCAATGGAAACAATGTGCTTTTACTCCTAAGTAACAGAACATTTCTCTATGGTTTTAGCAAAGCAGGTTAATTGCTATTATTTCTTCTAGTAACATTCTAAATCAGGGATATGACTCAAAGGCATATGTGTTAAAGGCTTAATTTCCGTGGAGTTACTGGGTCATGGTGGAACCAGTAAGAGATGGAGCCTGGTGCAAGGAAATGAGGTCATCAGGGGTGTGCATTTGAAGGGGACATTGGGATGCTTCATTCTTTCTCTCTGTCTCCCTCTCTGTCTCTGTCTCTCTGTGTCTTTGTGTCTGTGTCTGTGTCTCTCTCTGTCTCTCTCTGTGTCTCTGTCTCTGTCTTTCTCTCCATTTTACCACCAAGAGGTTAAACAAATGCCTCTTTCTTGCCAGTAAGATGCACTGTACTGCCACAGGTCCAAGACTGAAATCTCTGCAACCATGAGCCAAAAATAAACCTTTCTTTCTTTAAGTTGATATCCTATGCTAAGTTGACATATCCTATGTTATGCATTTTGTCATAACAACAAAAATAAAATAAAAAAAAAAAGCTTAAGTGTAGGCTTAGGTGGCCTAAAGAGTGGACTCTTACTTTCTCATGTTTCTGGAAGCTGGAAGCTCAAGATCAAGGTGCTGGAAAATGTGGTTTCTGGTAAGACTTCTTTTTCTGACTTGCAGATGGTACCTTCTTGTTATATTTTCCATGACCCTTTTTTGTGTACAGAGCGAGTGGAAACTATCATATCTCTTATAAGGGCACTTGTCCTATTGAACTAGGGCCCGCATCTGTGTATATATATGCTAGTATTGGGACTTGAACTCAGGGCCTGGACATTGTCTCTTAGCTTTATACCTCAAGATTGGTGTTCTACTTCTAGAGTTTTTTGGTGATTAACAGTAGTTAAGAGTCTTATGGACTTTCTTGTCTGGGCTGGGTTTGAACCAGAACCTCCAATCTCAGCCTCCTGAATAGCAAGGGTCACAGGCATAAATCTGGCAGGGACCCATTTTTATGATGCCTTTGTAAACCCTAATTGTTACCTTAGACATCTTGTCTCCAAATACTGCTTTACTAGGTGGAATAGAACACCATTGCGTGAATTTGGGTGCGTGGGAATACAGTTCAGTGTGTACGGATTCCCTACCAAGACCGACTAAAAGGAGTTTCCAAAGCAACCTGCCACGCTCAACAGCTCTTGACATGTCTTTTAGGGGCCTCAATGGTGTAGGACCGTATGTGACAATATGTCTGCCATTTCCCTGCTAATCTCCAAAACTGGCAGAGCTTTGCCAGCTTAAGCCCAGCACCTGGCAGTGTCTGCCAGTGGGAATGAGTGGGCTCTTTAATTGAGGATGTCATGGAGTTCTTTTTAAAGTCTTTCCAAGAATTTTAAAATATGTTTTCTTTTGAAAAAAAGAAGGAAAGAGCCTTTTGGCAATAAGTACTTTTTGAAGATGTTTACATCCATGTGAGAGGGGAATAAGATATTGAAATGTAAGTACCATTTGTAGTTTGGATTCTGGCTTTTAAAATTTTATTTTCTGTTGAACATATTCTGAAGGCACCTGGCCCATCCTTCCTTAGGAGAATGAAGCTCTCAGACTTTGCATGCCTGTCTGGGAAAGCTGTAGATAGTGCTGGTAGGTGGCAGAGCATAGGAAGGACTAACTTGCAGTATTCAGGATGACAAGCACTTGAGTCAGACATGTCACTACAAAGTAGAAGCACTTGTTTTAATGACTGCAGAAGCTGTGCTCCATGAGAGAGTTACATTTGGATAATTTCATTTGTCCCTCACAAATGCCACTTTTCAAAATCTCACTTCCTTACTATTTTAATTTTCACTCTCCGGCCCTCACCTTCTGTTTGTCCTTAATCCTTTAATACTTGCTTCTTATCTTCACTTGGCTGTTCCGAATACTTAATATTTGGAGAAACTCTTTTTCAATTAGATCTGGTACCTGTCAAGGAACAGTAAATAAGCATCACATTATAGATTAGATTTTAAAAAGACTATTTAAGTCATATCAGTGCAAGTCATATTAATATTTGAGGTGCCAAGGAGACTTTTTGCAATTCTGGAACTCAGAGAGGATGGAAATGTCTTAATCTTTGAAATGTGGAGGTAGAGCATTTGGGAGCATTTGCTCACATTCCTCTTAGGTGAGCAAAACTTGTTTTTCCAAGGGCATGCCAGCTGTAGAACTGGCAGATGCCTGCTCTTCAGGGGTGTGTTAGCTACCTGCCTGCACAGATTTCTTTGGTGTCTCCAATCTCTAGCCCTCTTAAAATCAATTGGGATGTAAAATCAGGTATAAGTACTTGCAAACTATTTTTGAAGCAAGTCAGGACAAGGCATTAAAATGTGGCAAAGTAGCTGTAAATCCTGGAGAAGTAACGTGTGGGTAGATCTGCAGATATTTATGCATGGTTTTGGTTCCAAACATCTTCACTTCTAAGGCATTTGAATATTTTTGGTTTACAAAATACTCCCACTTGATTTTTTTTTAAATGTTAGAAGTGTCTACATTTTTATGACTCCCACTAAGGTGTCCTGTGCTCATTACAGTTTCCATAAAAGCTGCTGATTTGGTGGCAGTGGCAGTGACTGTGAGCTGTCGCAGGATACAATGCATGTCTTGTGAAGGTAAGGGAGGAGAAGGACAAAAACTCATAGTCATTTCTATTCCTACATTGTTTTACAACTGGTTTCCTCATTTTTAATGTTGTAAATGATATGCTTAAAAATTAAAATGTGTGCTGTTTTTACATACTTGATACACTTATAACTCTGATCTTATGGAAACATATATTTAACTGTGTTTCTTTTAAAGCAAACCCAGTAAAGACTGGATACTCATGGCTGCCTATACTGTAAATGACCTCTGTCACTCTGTATCACTTCCCAGTCACTGTCTCTGTTAGAAAAGAATAGCATTACTAAGTTATTTAGGCTCAGATTGTAATATGAACTCTAAGACAAAGTACAACGGGGCCATGTAATTTGTATTTCTCCAGTTGCCTATGTGGTATTTGGATGACCACTAAGGTGGTTATAAATTGATACATTGCTATTTTAGCTTAGAAAGCAATTTTGTTGTGACACAATCTCACTTGGACCTGACCACTCTTGAGAGAATTTAGTGCAAAGCTGAGGGAATGTTATCTTTCAGCTAAATCAAAACACCCTGATTCCACTGAGCAAGTATTGTTCCATTTGCACATCAGTAATCACCAAACCCTAAATTAAAAGGCAAATGTTCAACAGGGATCAAGTGCTTATAATGACTATGCTGGGTAACTGGTTAATACCCTTACTTACACATGCCTTCAAAATCTCTCGTGCAAATTCTCAAATTATAATAGAAAAAGAACAAAGGACATGAATAGGTAATTTATTGAAGCATAAAATTAATGGCCAGTAATGAAAAAAGTCAAATTTCATTAGTTACCATTGAGATATAAGTTAAAGTCAAACTCTATTCCTCATTATCAAATTATGAGGATTAAAAATATGGTGTGTGATACTTAATGTCTCCTTTAATACAAGTGGGAGTGTTGACATCTTCAGGATGGTCTTGGGGGAGGAAAAGATGAGAAATTTCCTTGGATAGTGCTCATCCGGGAATGCACACAAATGTGGCATTCAGTTATTTCCTTGCCGGGCTACATGGCTATGCAGAAGGAGACCAGCATTTCTACTTCTGGCTGGACCTTTAAGAAGCTGTTAGTTCCTTTCACCATCTGGGCTTCTGATTTCTCTTTTATAACATGAAGCTAATACCTAATTTGCTTCTAGAGAAAAGTGGCTGCTTAACAAAGCCAGTCTCACAAATGTAGAAGAGTGGTTAAGAAGGCTGACAAGAGGGAGGGGAGGGAAGCGGAAGGAAGGGTTCTCAAGTGACTTTTCCATGGTCAACAACAATTAATTGTGTATTTAAAAGTAACGAATACAGGGGATTTTAAAACCTGCCAACATACACATGCACACACACACCACCGCACACACACACACATACAAATGATATTTGAGGTGATAGTCACACTAGTGACTGTCTTGACTATTATACATTATAAATATGTATTGAAATGTCACACTGTACCCCATAAGTATATATAATTACTATTCAATTAAAAATTTAAAAAGAAGACTGATGCAATAAGGGACTAGCTACTTAACAAATGACAGTCATAGTGTTTTAGAATCTTGTCTGTTACAAATATAAAATTTCAAAATTTCTATTATGTGCTGTTAAAAGCCTGATCAATCCGAGTGTGTGTGTGTCAGATATGAATGCTGGTCAGAAGCTGCCCCTTAGATGCCCCAGGATTCTTTGTTCTGTGGGATATTCCAGTGGGATTCTAGGGCTATTCTTTTGGATAATTTTTTAATGTATTTTAATATTTTTTCTCCTTTTTGCCTTTTATTATCTTTATGTAGCTGTACAAATTTGTGAGTACAATGCAACAGTATGATTCTCAATGCTGGAGATTTTTCTTTAATGGGACATTTTTTCCTAGATAAAAGAGAAATAGGACTCTTTTGCTTTCCATCAAAGATCTACCCTGGATTTTGCAGCATGCAGCATGAAACTTCTGCAGAACTGAGTGAGACACAAAAAGCAGGAAGCAGAAGAGGCATCCTGCAAAAAGAAAAAGAAAAAAAGAACTTTCCTATCCGACCTCTTTCCCCATGCAGAGTGCACTCAGGAGAGAGCCAAGTAGACT
This sequence comes from Dipodomys merriami, assembly GCF_024711535.1. Lineage (NCBI taxonomy): Eukaryota > Metazoa > Chordata > Mammalia > Rodentia > Heteromyidae > Dipodomys > Dipodomys merriami. The sequence continues at coordinate 33,477,131 of NW_027206512.1, read as the reverse complement.
GCAAAGATACACGTCAAAACAAATCAGGAGCAAGTCTCTCTAGCGTTGAGAACTGTAGCTGGTTAAGATTTTTTTAAAAATCACATAATTGAAGATAGAGGAATTGAAAAAAGTTTCTGATACCAATGAGTTGCCAACACGTTTGGTCATAGAAGAACCCCAAGCACAGCACGAGAGGCTCATGTAAGATCAAGTTGGAACAGGAACTGAGGACTTCTGCAAGGAAGAGATTTCTCTAATTATGTCCTAGAGACAATATTAGAATAGTGCTATAGTGTAACAGTAGCCCACCTGAAAGACCTCAAAATTACCCTCCTTTACCCCAAATACATCCCCTCTTATTTCTGGGGGTCTTTTATAGATGTGTTTTCAGAAGTCGCCAGCATCAACCTTTGGGATCCACCCTCCTTCCTCTCCAGAACTGCTTTCCATGGTGCATGGTGTGTTATAGGTCCCTCAAGCTGCCCTAGTGCTGGTACTGAGGTCATGAGAATCTGAGTGTGGTGTGGAGAATAATCCCTCTGGACATACTCTAAACATTGCTATCAGGCGTCTTATCAGGTGTGTCTTGGAAGAAGCTTTGAAAAGAGCCCCCTTTCTTGTCTTAGCCATTTTCCCCCTGGGTCTGGAGTAGGTTTCATCCCACCTTCATTGTTTTTATGGGACCCAAAACTTATCCAAGAGACGCCAGTGGGCAAGAACGTGCTCTGGTCAATGTCTTCCCTTATAATTCCTCACTGATCAAAATATCCATCCCAGCTGGGCATCAGCGGCTCACGCCTGTAATCCTAGCTATTCAGCAGGCTGAGATATGAGGATTGTGGTTCAAAACTAACCTAGGCAGGAAAGTCTGTGAGACTGTTATCTCCAATTAATTACCTCCCTCCCCCAACCGCCAAATCCAGAAGTGGTGCTGTGGCTCATGTGGTAGAGTGCTAGCTTTGAGCAAAAAGGCTCAGAGACAGTGCCAAGGCACTGTCTGACTGGAGCTGGCACACGCATGCACGCACACACACACACACACACACACACACACACTTGTGGATGGGTGGGTGTGGGTGTGCATGTGCATCCCCCCAAAATGCTTTCTCCTCACCTAGATACAACCATGCCTCTCTTATTTCTCATCCCAAAGTGGCTCTGTACCACATGTCAATTTGAGTGTGGTCCAGATATTATTTTACTTTTTTTGGAAGTACGAGAATTTGAACTCAGGGCCACATATTTGCTAGGCAGATGCTCTTACTGCCAACCCACTCACACAGTCCAGTTTTGTTTTTGTTTTTTTGTTGGTTATGTCTCTGAGCTTTTTCACTCAAGGTGAGCGCTCTACCGCTTGAGCCACACTGTCACTTCCAGTTTTCTAGTGGTCAATTGGAGATAAGAATCTCACAGACTTTCCTGCCCAGACTGGCTTTGAACTGGGATCCTCAGATCTCAGCCTCCTGAGAAGGTAGGATTATAGGCATGAGCCACCGGCACCCAGCATTTTTTTTCCCTCTCTCTCCTTATTTTTGAGACAGAGTTTTGCTTCCTGTTCAGTGTGGAAATCCTCTGCTAGGTTTCTCCTCCAAGCTCGGATTACAGGCATATCATCCATTCAACTCTCTGTTGAGAGTCTCCTGAACTTTTTGGCTCAGGCTGGCCTCTTTCCAATCCCAGTCTGCTATAGCTAGGATTATGAGTGTGAGCTACCAGTGTATCATAGAAGGACCAAATATTGTTTGAGTAGGGGGACTTATTCCCTCCCAGCAGTGAGAAGCAGCCTTTCTCAGACCATCCTTTTCTTTGTCATGATAAACCTATTCAAGCAAAAAACCTGTATTGTAGCAGTGTGAGAGAAGCAAATTCCATCTTGTTTCCTGGCCCACCAATATGGCAAAGGTCCCACCTTTGTTTGTTTGGGGCCAAGCGCATCAAGGCACAATAAAATTCTCTATGCTTCTGAGTCTGGTTTGCTCCCTGATGCTCTGTTCTATTAGCTTACAATTTTCCTTGACTAACACCAAGCACTTTTTCATTTCCTTCCTCTATTGACTTACAACCTTTCAAATATTCATAAAATGTTTCCCTTGCCTTGTTGTTGTTGTTGTTGTTGTTGTGAACCAAAGGTATTTATCTTCAAGTCCTTCAATCACATCAGTTTTAGTATTCTGAGTTCTTGGCAAATGTAGGACAGCTGGAAGTTTCCAGCACCTGTCTCCCAGAATGCAGTAAGAAGGGGAAAGTGTCTGAGAATGTTCTTGGGATGTACACCCAGAAGCAGTAATGATGTTCTTCTGGCCAAAGAGGACTCTAGGTTATTTTTCCACATCTGAATTGTAACTTAGACTTTCTTGCTCACTCTACTCTGAAAGGGCAAAACTATAGCATATAGGGGCAATTTTTTGGTAGGTGGAATGAGAATATTAAGTTAAGGGCACTTTCTGTTCTGTCCTGAGAAGTCTGAGAGTGGACAAGAGTGAGGCAAAGAGCTACACATGTATACACACACACACACACACACACACACACACACACACACACAGAGAGAGAGAGAGAGAGAGAGAGAGAGAGAGAGAGAGAGAGAGAGAGAAGGAGAGAGAGAGAGAAAAAAAGAGAGAGGAGAGAAAGAGAGGAGAGAGAGAGAGCGAGAGCTCTGCAGCTTCAGGTAACTTCACTAAAGATCTCTGAGCTTAGCTGGGCGCCGGTGGCTCACGCCTGTAATCCTAGCTACTCAGGAGGCTGAGATCTGAGGATCGTGGTTCAAAGCCAGCCCAGGCAGGAAAGTCTGTAAGACTCTTATCTCCAATGAACCACTAGAAAACCGGAAGTGGTGCTGTGGCCTTGAGCTGAAGAGCCCAGAGTTCAAGCCCTATGACTGACAAAAAAAAAAAAAATCTCTGAGCTTACCTTTTTATTTTATAAAGTATTAATAATTTTTGAGGCTAAAATGAGATGCTTCACAATAGTTTTGACTATGGTGAGTGCACCATAGATAAAAAATTTGCTACTATTGTACTTTGGAACCAGAGATGCTAGCTTTACTATATTTCTGCCACTCGCCAGCTCAGTGCCCTTCTGTCGGGGGGCAAGGAAGGCGGGGTGGGGTGGATAGCAAGCTTTTTTTTAATGGACCAGGGAGTAAATGATATAGGGTTTAACTACTCGGCCATTGTAGGGTGAAAACAGGTAGAGATTCTGTGTAAGTAATGGGCTTTGTCTTTGTTTGGGCTGCTATAACAGAAGACTATAGACTGAATGGCTTAAAAGTAATAGAAATTTATTTCTTCTTAGTTCTGAAGGCTGGGAAGGCCAGGATCGAGGTCCTGGTAGATTCAATATTTAGTGAAATTCTGTGTCTTATATCTTAGATGGCATCTTCTAGCTGTGTCACACATGGTAGAACATGCTAGCTTACTCTCTGGGGTTTCTTTTATAGGGTCACTGTGCTATTCATTAGAAAGCCACCCCTATGACCCAATCACTTCCTAAAGGTGTCAGCTGATAATACTTTCACACTAAGGATTAGTTTTTAATGAAAAGTTTTTTGGGGACATGAGCGTTCAGAATATAGCACTTTATAAGCCTGAAATGTGAATTTCCTATCATTTCTGTACATCAGAAAATATTATTCTTTTGACTTTTTTCAGCCCTATGAAAAATATAAAAATCATTCTTAGGTCTCAGGCCAAACAAAAATAGATTGTAAGCTGAGTTTTAGTCTGTGGGTCTTAGTTTACCAGTCTTATTTTAGGTAAATAAACCATTCTTTTCCTGTGAATTGGGTTGATGTGGTTTCAGTGAATTAAACTAAATGTATAGTAAGTTATTTTTGCTGTTGTATAATTCTTATTAATGTTAAAGTGAAGGCCATATGCCATAATAGTCCATCTGTCAATCTACCTGCAATCTGTCTGTCTATCTAGCTATCTATCTATCTAGCTAGCTATCATCTGTCCGTCCATCTATCCACTCATCCATCTATTATCTTTATTAGGAAAAGGGCAGTTTGAGTTGACTGAGAGGAGGTCATCTCTAGAGTGAGAATGACCAGTGTTTTTAGAGTAATATCATTATAGTAAATAGTTTAGTTCCTTTTTTGACCTTGTCTTATTGGGAACAGATGAATGAAATTCAGTTTCAAAACTGTCACTTATATAAAGCAAGAGCTAATCATTACTGCAAAAAAGTCGCTTTTAAATTTCTCTTTTATTTTCTAAGAAGCAATTTTTTGTGCTTGTCAGGATCTGGGAGCTGATCCCCAGCTTTTTTTGTTCAAGGCCAGCACTCTACCATTCGGCTTTTTGGGTAGCTTATTGGAGATGAGAGTGCGTCTCTGAAATACCTGTAAGAGAAATCACAAACAATTCACAAGCATGGTGCTATTCCTTGGTTACTTGTGATCAAGGAACAACCACCCCCATTTCTTCAAAGGTAAGTGTACAGGGAGGATTTTTTTAGGTCATAGCTGTGGGGTGTCAAGTGCATGCTTGTCTCCTTGGTTCTGCTTTTCTGGCTGGGAGTTTAGGGGTTGGGAAAGAGGTAGATAAGTCTGCTTTTTGCTAAAGCTAGCCTTTCTAAGCCTTGTTCATATGTGTGGTGGCTATTTTGCCCTCAAAGTTATTACCTTGAGCTATGTTTTCAAATCTGTGTGCAGAACTGAAGGAATCAAACCTTTTTTTTTTTTTTTCTCAACAGAACTACAACAAACATCCCCCTCTCCTTCCCAATAGACATCTCCCTTCCCTCTGAAGGGCAAAGACAGGCTTTTATAAAATACATCTTCAGTTTCATTCAATTCGGTTGCTTCAGTTTTGGAGAGAAAGAATGAACTCTGAATAATTGTACCCAAACATGTGTTCATGGGTAATTATTTCCATCCAAAGAGAAATAGTCAGCAAAGTATGGCCGGTGGAGCGCACAGCAGTGCACTGGCCATATTGATCTGAGGACTGGAAGGTTATTATCAGATGAGGAATTAAAAAGAGGCACCTCACAGTTCATCGGAGCTCTGCGTGAGCTCATTGCTAGCTTCTCTCTGCTTGGGGTGTAATCTGAGAAATCTGAGAGTGTGATCTATGGGGCGCATGGGGATAGGATGTTCACTCTTAGCAGAGTCCCTCTCTTGCTCAGCAGGGGTTAGTTGACAGTGGGAGTCCTCTTGGGAAGAATTTTATATAGGGACTCTTCAAGCTGGAGGCTGGGGAAGGGTGGTGGTCAGGGGACAGTCTTCAGGAGAGGGACATTAGTGATAGAATACATGCCCAGTTATTCTGTAGCAACCAGTATCTGTTGCATTTTGCTGGACCCTAGCAAACCTTGTTTGGCTTAACTTATAGGTGGTAGATCAAGGGCAGATGAAGAAGGTGAAGGCTAAATCAACTGGAAATTATCTCGGTGTCTTCAGCTCTTGCCCTTTTTTCTCCACTGCTGCTCTTCTTCCTGTGTTTGCTCCCTGTGTTCATTTGTTAACCTGTTCAAGCCCCATCTGTTCCGCTGTCCAATTAAGCACCCCAGTCTGACATTTAACCTCAGCAACATTTTTTTTATTGTGAAAATACTGTACAGAGGGGTTACAATTACATAGGCAAGATAATGAGTACATTTCTTATCAAGCAGTGTAGCCTCCTCCTTTGTTTCCCCTTCCCGTCCCATCCTCCCCCCCCGACCCCCACCCAATCCTCCCCCTCCCCCCCACCAAAGTTGTAATTCGTTTTCGACATAACAACTTGTACATCTCATTGTTGCAATGGGTCCACCTGTATCCCTATTTAAAGGATTTGTTTTTCCCCTTCCCCTCCACAAATTATATGACATCAAATACAGTGAAAGCAGGGGTTATACTGTGGGGGAGGGCTCAGCAACATTTTTGTCCTCAGAAGAGACCATCGCTTCTGTGATAGAGACCAGTCCTGCTGAGTTGCAATTTTGTGGCAGGTAGCCTCCTAACCAAGTTCTCTGCCATCAGTGTGGCCCTTTCCAGTTTAATAACACAGATTCCAGGACTTTTCTAAAGTAGTTGTTCTCAAACTATTGCATATCTGAACCACTTGAGGTTTTTAAAACTCAGGCCCTCTTTCATACCAATTATATTAGAATCTCTTGGGGTTGGACCCTGCCATGGACCTCTGTTTTTTGGTTTATAATTCCCCAGAGGAACCCAATGTCCACCCATATCTGACATTATTTTTCTGAATCACTTATCTGATTCTAATTCTGTGGGCCACAAAACCAATGTGGTTTCTCATTACCGATGGAAGTGAAATCCTGTACTCTTTACCTGGATTAGTAGTCTTTTATCATATGACCTTAACTCAGTATCTTTAGTCTATTCTCCGCATTTTTTCTCCAGGTTTTGTTCATTAGTCTTATATTCACCATTCCTTCCATATCAAGCCTTTGTTGCCTCCGTGATTTTTTTCATGCTTTTTCTTATAGAATTGCTATTATCCACTCATTGATCCAGACAATATTTTTGCTATTTGCTGTGTGCCAGAAACTCCTTTACGCAATAATCATATAATGGTGATTCTGAGTCTGTGATTCTAGCTGGGGGCCTGGCAATTCTATCTATCTATCTATCTATCTATCTATCTATCTATCTATCTATCTATCTATCTATCTATCTATCTATCTATCTATCTGTCCTATCTATCTATCATCTACCTACCTATCTATCACGTGTCTATCTGTCATCCATATCACATCTATGTGTCTATCATCTATGTGTCATGTGCATCTGTCTGTCATCTATCTCTATCACATCTATCTGTGTGTCTGTTTTCTATGTATCTATATATGTATTTATCTACCTACCATCTGTTCTTTTTCTCTGTATAACCCTGTTTAATACAGAGATGAAAAGGAAGGAAGATCTCCCACATAAGATTCTATTATCTCTGTCAAGATCCTTAGAATATGCAGTCATGTTCCAAACTAATAAGCTAAAGACATCTAGTTAGTACTTTATATTTACCCACCTTTAAAAATGTACCAATGTCATGGCCACAGTAAGAAAGGTTACCAGTAGGTTGATGCTGTGCTTAATTATAGACCCCTCATTCATCATGCCCAAGGCTGCTCTCTAGCAGGACCCCTTCTAGGAGCCATTTTCCCCTGGTTTAGATGATGTGAATAATGTAGGAGTTAACAGGAGTTCCTATTCTCCCTCCTATTCCAGTTCTATGCTGCCGTTCTCTGCCCACATCCATCTTCACACCGCAGAGTCTGAACAGAACATCTTATTTCTTTCTTAAGTTATTACAACATTTAAGGAAGCAAATGAATCTTTTTTCTTTTTTTAATCACTGAGTTTCTCCAAGTTGTGTTCACTGCTGCGGAGTGCTTCATCTTCCTTCTAACACAACACTGTGGCTCGCCTTTGTCCAAAGTCAAAGTGTAAATCCAGTTACTTTATAACAATATTGAACGAAATGAAAATCTCTCAAGTTCCTCCTCTCCGTCTCCACATTTGGTTGAGAAAAATGAAGTTGCCATGGTTTGAGCTGATGAAGATTAAATGGACTGCCTCTGAATTTAATTGAGTCTCTGTTTGAATAATATCCATGGTGGGTCCTACTGCAATGTTTGGTGATTAATGGTAAGAACGAACAACAGTAACATCTGGGCCCAAAGCTGTTCTTGGCTTAGAAGGTGTTCGTTCCTTTGAGAAAAAGGATTCTCTGCATCATTGTCCAAATAATCATTAGCAGATAGATCAGCTGAGACATTTTAATTAAAATTTCAAAATGTGAGGCGAAGAATAGTTTCTTAACACTCTAATGTATCTAAGTTGAAACAAAACCTCTGTTATTAAAAAGGAAAATAGTTTTCTACTTCTTCAGAGAAAGACAGTAGGCTGTGACACAGCATTTGTTTTCTTACAGCTAAAAACACAGAAAGAGGAACTTGGATACAGGGATTTTAACTAGTTAATTAATTGATTGATTAATTTTTATTATTTTTAAATAGTTATACAAACGAGTTTCAACTCAACATGTGAGTTTATGAGGATGATGCATCTTGGTCAATGTAACCCCCTCCATCATTCTTACTATTTCAAGCCCACTCATTATCTCAAGCTACCTGGCTCTGTTATCACATATGTACATTGGGTAGTGTCATGGTATGCTCCCACCCTTCTTCTCTCCATTTTTCTGTCCTCCTTCCTTTAAGACTCACCCCTTCAGACAAGAAATGTTTCAGCTTCCTAGATGTGTTTTGTGAAACTCTCTGTTCATTATTTAAAGGAATTACATTATTTAAAGGAATCTACCTCTGTGTATAGTAAACTTCATCAGTTTGTGTATACATGCATATGAACCTGTGTTTATATTTTAGTCTAATTTCCATTATGCCTTTTTGTCTCTCTGAGCCTAACTTACTTCACATATAATTTTTTCCAGGTCTATCTCTTTCCCTTCAAGTGACATTATGTCATTCTTCCTAATGGATGAGTAAAATTCCACTGTACACATATACCATATTTTTATTGCTCTACTCAAATATTGTAGGGCCTCTGGGCTATTTCCATAACTTGATTATGGTGAATAGTGCAGCAATGAATAAGGGTGTTTGATGTCTTTATTGTATTCTAATTTGTATTCTTTGGATAAAGAACACAGGAACTTGATTGTTTTTAATGCAGATAATTTATCTGAAATAAGAGAACTTTGAGGAGTTCTATTGATTTGAAAGTTAGTTTCATTAGTTTGTTAGGTTTCACCAGGTAAACTTTTATGAAGTAAATATAATAAATACAAGTCATGGAAAATGTGAATAATTAGGAAAACCAAATACTAGAGCCTTTTTAAAAAAACTACAGTCTTTTTGAAGATTTTTTATTTCTAAAAGTTGATGAACTGCACTGGAATTAGTAGAAATATTTAGAAAAATAAAAGGCTTCTATAGCTGTTCTTATTGTATCAGGAAGGAAGGAAGAAACAGCTACTCAAAAATTCTAACAAAAATTCTAATAAAAATTCTACACTGAAAATATTAAAGTTGAATTTCTAGATAATACTACAATGAATTAACTTAACATATCCATTTAGAAAGAGACTCATTCTGAGGAGATGCTATATCTATTAATTTTGTAAAACAATAAACATAAGTAGTTAAGAAATAAAGATGTGTTTATTTGAAATGAATCTCCTAACTTGGAATGACATTTTATATCATAAAGAGGCACCATTGGTCAAAATAAAATAGTTACTAGAGAAAAATGAAGCAACAGATGTGGCTTTTTAAAATCCAGGTCATTAATTGTGGCTATTCTTGTCTGACAATTAGTTTACTATTTTTGTCAGAATGGATATACATTACTTCGTTAATCAGCATTCCATCACTATGACATTACTGATACCTGAGGTTATCAATGTAATAAGAGGAAGGGTTTTTTTTGGCTTACAGTTTTGGAGGTTTTAGTCTGTGGTAAGTTAGCTTATTACTATTAGGCTTGTGGTTAGTTGGTAAATATTGGTAAGTGAAATAAGACAGACACAAAAGACACACACCGAATGACCTCATTTGTGTGAGGAGTTGAAGAATGTTGAACTCACAGGAGCAGAGTGGGGGTTTCCAGTGGAAGAGACTGGGAGGCCTTAAGGAGATGGTGGCCAAAAACACAGGATTCGGTTAAAATGGGTGGGTTCTGGAGATTGGTTCTACATGGTGATTGTACTGGATACATTATTACTAATATGTACTTGAAAATTGTTGAGAGAGTAGATCTTATCTGTCCTTACCATAAACAAATGTAAATGTGTGAGATGAATATGTCTTTTAGCTTGGCTTCATCAGCTATCATGTGTCTTGAAATATCACATCATACATAGTTAATGTGTACATTTAAAAATTTGTCCATTGTACTTGAATATAGCTGGAAAAAGCATGTCTGTTGAACCCACATTTTGTCTAAGAACAGGGAAAGGTTATAGAGAGGTTTTTATTTTTTTTCTACCTTTTGGCTTTTCATGGTATCTGGTAGTGTGAGCCCCTCATTCTTCTTTTCACTCATTTTTTTTTTGTGTGTAGTGAGGTTCTTGTCTATTTTTTCTAACATGTGAATATTATAATCATTTTAAACCTTATGTTTATTTGAGACCACACCCAGACAGTAAAACAGAAAACAGAAGTAATAGTAACAACAAAACCAAACCAAAAATGAGTTAAATGTGAGAAAGGGGCTAATTATATCCCAAGCAATTCTGAAAACCTAGTGAAAGTAATATGACAGATTAATCTGTCATTACTACTATTGTCTTAGAAATTTCTACATTTAGGCTTCTCAGTTCAAAAAAGGGATGGTCTGGTTGGGAATTATAAATGAACTGAAAGATGTTGGTAAACTTTATGAGTGTTTGATTTATAAGTGGCTGCTGAAATTTACTAGAATAAAATCAAACTTGAGTGATGGCTTGGGGGAGAGCAGGTAAGACCTTCTAGGTCATCACTATTTCCTTGAATTCTCCAAAGTCTAATGATAACAAAGAATATGCTGTACAAAGATCATGGGAAAGTGAGTGGCACAGAACCTTGCTAGGTGATTTTGGAGGCTTAATGAAGAGGACTGGATACTTCAAAGACCACATGAATGTTCTGAATTACAATTCAGGAAGAAGATAAAAGAAGGTAGCATTTCCTGATGATTCCAGGTCAGATATTTTTTGCTATGTTATCTGTTTCATTCCATTCTCTTGATCACATTTTGAAGATGGTTTATTGCTTTGATTTCTTGGTGAGGAAAATCAGGTGACAAAGGGGCGTCTGATACCTCAGACCTGAAATTTGCTCCTATGAATGCTGGCCTGTAAACCAAGCTCTGCCCACGGTGTTACATGCTTCCCTTGAGTCACTTGGTTAAGGGAAGGAAGCAGGGGAGATATTGAAGAAATAGAACCAAGAAGATTTTAGCAGGTGTTGGTACCTTAATCTACTTTTCCATTATTTCCTGGAGGTTTTCAAAGCTTTTTACTTGTGACCTTGGTGCTCTAAGTCTACCGACATAGAATTGTCTTGATTTGAGTTAAAAACACGGTTTGGCCTCTGGAGTTATTCTGTTTTCTGATGAACCCAAGGGCAAATCCACGTTTGCTTCGCCTTCTCTAACTCACTTTACGGGTACCTTCTGACTTTACAAGACCATCTGACTTATCTCAAACTTTAAATAAAAATTTGTGGGTTTTTTTTTGAGAAACTATATATTTTTGAGTGACGTGAAGATGAGAAGAAAAGTTCTCTTTTTCTTTCAAGGCCTTCTCAGCTTAGTCACTCTAATCACTAGAGACGAATTTACTTTTCTGTGCTGGATGGGCTCTGAGCGATGCAAAGGTGTCCAGGACCTGGTTTTAGACCGTCAGATTAAAGATCTCTTTGGAATATTGGAGAAGAAAATTGCTAGAGGCTTTTGGTCAAGGATGAAGTACACAGCTCACACTGAAACAAGGTATAGTGGTTTTTTTTTTTTTTTTTTTTAGGTCCTAGTCTGGGACTCAAACTCAGTACCCAACACTGTCATTCATTGACTAGCACTCTACCCACTTAGCCATGCCTCCAACCCTCAGCTATGGTATCTTAAGGAATAATAATAAACTATGAAATAACATCTCTAGCTCTTAAGGAGTGCTGGAAAGAAATCCATATATTTTTATTTTTTTTGTGTGTTTATTAGACAAGGGACCACTATGTAGTGGAGGGTGCCAAAGGTCCCTATTTGTAATCCTGGTTGGCCTTGAACTTGTCATACTCTTACCTCAGCCCCCTGAATGCTGGGGGATTATAGATGTATGCCACCATGTTCAGCACATCCTACATTTGTGAAGAAAATATTCTCACAGGATAAGTCAATGTACATAAAGGACAGCACATTTGCGTGTCATTTTTTCTAAGGTCCCTTCCTCAGCTCATATGGTGATTCCCTGAGGCAGGTAGTTGCTAGGGTGTAAAACATGAGAAAATGGAATGTTAGAAAGTGTAACTGTTCAGAGTTCTCTAATCACACACAGAATGTAAGTCCTGTGAACCAGAAAGAATAATGTTCACATGCTGTGGCCACTTACGGTGTAAGAATCAACTATAGGATAACTGGATAACTGGTAGGCTTGCTCACTTGTTCCCAAACAACATTCTCTTCCCACCCCTTTGATAACGGTAGTTTTTAATAAAGTATATATATCTTTCCCTGTAAAACTTTGGAAAGTGTAAGGACATACTAGTCACTTAAATAGTCTTCCTAATCTCTTCAATCTACCACTAATTGTGTGCTTGTTCCTCTGTGTGTGTGTGTGTGTGTGTGTGTGTGTGTGTGTGTGTGTGTGTGTGTGTGTGTGTGTGTGTGTGTGTGTGTGTGTGTGTGTGTGTGTGTGTATGTGCTGGTACTGGAGCTTGAACTCAGAGCCTTTCACTTTTACTTGGCCATTTCCCTTCAAGGTGGGTTCTCTACCACTTTGAGCCACACCTCAACTTTCAGCTATTTTGTTGGTTAATTAGAGATAAGCATCTCACTTTCATGCCCAGGAGAGTTTTGAATTACAATCCTTAGATCTCAGCCTCCTGAATAACTAGAATTAAAGGCCTAGGCCAGCAGTGCCTTGCCTATTTTTTTTTCTTTTTAAGTATTGTTGCTTGAACTCAGGGCTTCATGCTTGCTTAGCTTTGCTTGTTTGGCTGGTGCTCTACCACTTGAGCCATGCCTCCAGTTCTACCAACTTTGAAACAAGTCTCATGGACAATCTCAGATTGCATTTCCTAGCTATATAGCTTGTGTATAGATTGTATAGGTTGTGTTTCCTAGTTGTGTGACCTCATACAAATTACTTAATCCCTGCTCTGGGCTCCATTCCTATCTGCAAGTATGAATAAAGACAATTCCTACTATACTTGGATGTTGGAGCACGAAATGAGTTGCTATATTTAAACCGTTTAGAATAATATCTGACACAGTAATACTCAGTTATTGTTGGAAATTATTATGATTGTATGCAGGCCTTGAAGACTAGACAGAGGTTAAGACCAGACCCTCCTATGCAAACTTAGAGACCCTGAACACTGAAGCTCTCCTGACACTAGGCCCACTATTCAAGTTGATCATCATTCATCAAGAAAACCTTGACAAACCACTGGGCTGTGTGATTCATGCTGCTCATCAGAGCTGGAGCCAGGAATGACCTTTGAGGTTGTTTCCTTGATTGGGGTTTGAACCAGTAAACCCAGTCATTCACCTGTACTCTTCTCAGAACTCTGTGCCCCTGTTACAATGCATGAACTCACAGGCACTTTTTTTCAGACCAAATGACAGCAGCTGCTTTTAGGAAGAAATTTCAAAAGTAGTCACAAGGATGCTAAGCCAGGCGTGTAAGTAAATGTGAATTAAGTCATCACATTCTGCCTAATCTCTAAAGAGAATGTGGCTGCCTTTGAGCAGCTAAGAGAAAGAAAAGAAAGGATTAAATTATTTGCATGCAGAAGAACTAAATGCTAAGTTTGCCTTTAGGGCAAAATGTTTATATAACTTCCTACCAAGTCTGCAAACAAGCTATTGTGCTTCTGGCTAAGAAGATTAAAGGCCCAGCTACCTGTGTCTTTTGAACACAAGGTTCTACCTAGGCTTTGAAGAGGAAAAGGCTCTTACAGTTAGGGTACAGACAACCTTAGAAGGTACAGCTGCACTGGGGTTTACATGGGCACTTCTTGGGGTTCTGAAGTGAGAAGTAAGATGATGGGCTTTTCCCTAAAAGAATGGGCTGAGACAATGTCACTCTTTCTGATGGAGGCATAGAATTCCATTGTGTATATATATCCCATTTGTTAGGAAATGGAAAGACTTGGAAAAAATTATATTAAGTGAAGTAAGCCAGGCCCAAAGAAACATAGGTCCCATGGTTTCCCTTATTTGCAATATCTAGTATATGTCTCAGGCAAGCAGAAAAGGTCAGATAAGTTGATGTTAAGGAAATGAACCTTAAGATATGTATTCAAATGTTTTTTTTCTTTCATGCGATTGTTTCTAACACATTTATAAGATTACTTCTTTGTTGCTTTGTATGTCCCTCCTCCATGGTATAACCCCTGCTTTCACTGTATTTGATGTTGGTATAATTTGTGGAGGGGAAGGGAAAAAAGAAATCGTTTAAATAGGGATACAGGTGGACCCATTGCAACAATGAGATGTACAAGTCATTATGTCGAAAACCAACTTTACAACTTTGGTGGTGGGGGGAGGAGGATAGGGTAGGGGAGCAGGGGGCGGGAGGATGGGAAGGGATGGGAAGGGGAAACAAAGGAGGAGGCTACAATGCTTGGTAAGAAATGTACTCATTATCTTGCCCATGTAATTGTAACCCCTCTGTACAGTATTTTCACAATAAAAAAAAAGAGAGTAACTATCTTTCTGGTAATCTTTTTCAGAGAAGCGAACGAAGTCAGAAGCTGTTAAGTATCAATAAAAATATCATAAGATGTCTGGCTCCGGGAACACACCAAGTTCCCTATTTCCTGTTGGAGGTTTGACAACATTCTGTCTCTTAAAAAAAAAAAGGCAATATGGGGCTGGGAAGGTGGCTCCGTGGTAGAGTGCTTGCCTTGCAAGCATGAGGCCCTGGGTTTGATTCCTCAGCACCACATAAACAGAAAAAAGGTGGAAGTGGAAATGGCGCTGTGGCTCAAGTGGTAGAGCACTAGCCTTGAGCTGAAGAGTTGAGGGACAGCACCCAGAGTTCAGCCCCCACGACCAAAAAAAAAAAAAGGCAATATGGGAAAGTCTCACTTTTGTTAGCAAGTAAAAGATGAACGTCAAGTCCACTAAGTGAAAATTATGATGAGAACCACACATACAAAACATTTCTTGCTTAAGGAAATTGTTGATGATTGTGTGGACTTTAAAAAAAATTACTCATTACTCCTCAGCTCCCAAACTTCTTTTGACTTACTTTCCCATGGATCCAACTTCCATGTGCAGGATATAGGTGTATGTGATAATAATGTGTTAATAATCTTATTAACTAATAACAGTGAAGACACTGCTTTAAAATAGAATTTATGGAGCAGTTGTTTTGTGCCAGTAACTTCCTTTCTACATATTTTATTTATTTCTTGCAGTCATCTTAAAGGCAGATGTTTCTATCAACCTCATTCTAAGGATGTAATTGATCATCATCATCATCATCATCATCATCATCATCATCATCATCATCATCATCATCATCATCATTATTATTGTTATTATTTACACTGGGAATTGATCTTTGGGTTTTGTGCTTGCTAGGCAGTTACTCTCCTACTTGAGCTATGCCCCCAGCCCAGATCTAAGGAATTTAAACAGGTTTTCTGATCTTACTCAGCTGGTCAATGTAGAATTCAGACCCAACCTGCTACTGCTACTATTTAACCCTTAGCACTGGGCCTACCACAGAGTCTACAGCTGTTATGAGTGTGACTGTCACAACTCCCACAATTGCTACTCTAAGGAGAAGAACAGCAACAGCACCTACTGTTGTAAATGGTACAGCAGCAGCAAATGACTCCACCGTTATGGCGATGACAACTACTGTCGTTGACCAGACTACAATTATTACTATTTTTTTATACTATGACTAGTATCAGAAATAGTCCATCAAGCTACATAAAGCTCAATGACAGGCCAGGAGCCAGGTGATTCACACCTGTAATCCTAACTACTCTGGAGGCTGTTATCTGATATGTGAGGACCTGGGCAGGAAAGTCTGTGAGACTCTTATCTTCAATTAACCACCGGAAAACTGGAAATAGAGCTGTGGCTCAAAGTGGTAGAGTGCTAGTCTTGAGCACAAAAGTTCAGGGATAGCACCCAGGCCTTGAGTTTAAGCTCCATGACCACCACCACCAACAAAAATTGCTCAGTGATAAAAGCAATGTCCAGTCAGACCTGAGATGATGTTTGCTAATAACACTTTAATAACTTCTCACCCTTTTCTATTGTAGCAGCCTTCAAGACAGATAGGCATGGATAGGTTTGAGTATGATTGAGCAATTCCAGAGAAGATTAGAATTTTCTAAAAGTTTGGCATTTTGTTTTTGCTTTTAAAAAAATCTCCAGTGATAAAGAACACCTTGAACATTGATTTTTTCCCTGTCATAAAAGCCAACATTAGTTTTAATAAAATATAAAAATTGTCCCTAATAGACTTTGATTACAATTGATAGCGTGTAAAGGATGTCAAGCTATCTAGTGACTTTGTATTTCCCCGTAAACCTAGATGTGTGATTTGTGCACCTTAGGTTGGAAAAAATTGACACATGCTGGCAAAGAATTAATTGGCTTCCATAAGTTAAGGTCTAAAAGTTAATGCTAGTTCAATGTCTGGGTCATAGTTCAAGAGTCATCTTTAGGAGACTTGTTCTATTCGAGGCCAATCCCTTCCATCTGATCCAGGCCTGCAAGTTTTCTTATTACTAATTCTCAGTCGCTCTCAAGAGTGTTGCGATTTTACATAGGGAAATTATAGGAGCGCAGGGATTGGATCTAGTTAGTTTCCCACTGTTATACGGATGCCTTTAGCACAGTTTCTGGCACATGGCTGGGGCCTAAAATGATGAGATGAATGCATTCTTAAAGGATGCATTACCTTACCATTGGTCAATATAAACATCCTCTCTTGGCCTCTGAAGAGGGAACTTCCCTTTTCAGAGATGGGGCCAGTACAGTGGGCACCTCATTCACTGTTTGCCTTTAGATGTGAATCTGTTCTATTGTGTGATGCTTCCTGTAAAGGGACATATACACTTCAGTTCTAAAACATTAAAATGATAACTATTTAGAAGATACCCATTTGCATCCTTAACTGGTTACGGGTAAGTTCCTGCTGGAGGGCTCTGAGAAACGGTGAGGTCTAACCTTCCCTTAGAGCTCTGAATGCCATGGGGGAGGCAAGGTACATGGGTGTCTATTCATCTTCTTTGGGAGCTGACTGCTGTACCCTGTAACACTTAATCTTCCTAATGGCGGAAGCAGAAGTGTCATCTCTGTGTCATCTCTGTGTTCTTTGGGAATTAGGGACGTACCTCCACTGGCCAGTCCTTTTTATAGAAACTGGAGGGGAAGTATTCCCCAGCAGGCTTTTCTCTGCTTCTTTGGCCTTATACTATTTTGGTCAGTCCCTGCTGGTTGTTTAAATAACATGCTGGAATTCTCTCATTTGTCTAGCACTAAGGGGGAATAAGGTGTTCTGTATGAGCTGATTTTCTAGATAATTGAAACATATACTGGTAAGTTATAAGCTTTAAAAAAAAACCCTTCACATTTTGTTTTACAAATCATTCTAAAATATTGGATGCTCATGCCTGCCTTCCTGCCTTTTAAATTAAATTATATTGAGTCTCTTTTAGCTCTATGATAGCTGCTCAAGGTCAGTCTAGCATGTAAAATTCTAGGATTTTAGGGCTGGTAGGCTGTTCTCACAGTGGACAGGAAGAGGTGCCTTTCTGTATGCTGCATTCACAGTGGGGAACACAATGAAATTCTTTTTGTTGTTGTTGTTGTTGTTGGTTGTGGGGCTTGAACTCTGGGCTTGGGCACTGTTCCTGCGCTCTTCAGCTCAAGGCGAGCGCTCTACCACTTGAGCCATAGCACCACTTCCCACAATGAAATTCTTACTCCAAGGGCCTCCATCATCAATTCAAATAAATATATATGCAATATTTTGGATGAGGGCAAGTGCGAAGATGAGAAGCAAAACACAGAAAGGTAACAAAGGGCAATAATACAAGGGATAATTTATAGTGTTATTTTGGAGACAGATGACATAGTGGCATTCAAGCAGAGAGCTGAATTAGGGGGAGGAAGTGAAACTTGTAGCTATTTGGGGAGAGGGTATTCCAAGCCAAGATAAAGCAGAGGCAGAGGTCCTGAAGTAAGACTGAGTTGGTCATGTTTGGGGCCTATCAAGGACATCAAGTGTATCTGTATGGTGACTGGGGGAAGAGGAAGGAAATGGCATCAAAGTAGGACCAGTTAACGTGAGTTTATTGGACTTGAGGAAATGACAACTTTCCCTCCTTTCTCTTACCCTTCCCTTTCTTGCCTTCCTTCTTTTCTCTACTCCCTCTCTCCCTCTCTTTTAAGAAGTACTGGAGCTTAAACTCCATGCCTCATGCTCTTGCTCATGGCTGGTGTTCTATCATTTGAGCCATTCCTCCAGATTTTTTTTTTTTGCTGGTGAATCAAAGATGTAATGCCACAGACTTTTCTGCCTTAGTGGGCTTCAAACATGGACCCTTCCTATCCCAGTTTCCTTAGTAGATAGGATTACAGGTATGAGCTACGGACCCCTGTTTTCCCCTGGAACATCTTGAGTTGGAGAAATGGTCTCTGTCCAGTGTGGCTGCTTTGATTGCATAATTCATAAAAGAAATTAATTTCTTATGGTTGTAGAGGCTCTAAAGTGCAGGACTGGGCATTGGCAGTTCTAGTGTGAGGATTTGTGCTCTGCTTCACAGTTGGTGCCTTCTTGCCCAGTCTTTTCTTGGCAAGACAGGAGAACAAGTTCCATTAGATCTCTTTTAGGAGTCACTAGTCCCATTCATGAGGAGGTAGCTCTTGCAATCTTTTTTTTTGGGGGGGGATCTGGTCATGGGGCCTGAACTTTGGGCCTGGGCGCTGTTCTTCAGCTCTTCAGCTCAAGGCTAGCACTCTACCACTTGAGCTATGGCACCACTTGGGCTTTTATTTTTCTGCTTATGTGGTGCTGAGGAATCGAACCCAGGCCCTCATGCATGCAAGGCAAGCGCTCTACCACTGAGCTACCTTCCAAGCCCCAGCTCTTACAATCTTATAACCTCTGGAAGACCTAACTCATAGTCCTGTTGCATTGGTGAGGACATATGTACTTGGCTCATGTGTTGCAAACATCTAGATCCTAACAACATGGAATGACTTACACTAAAAATAAATTACCCTGATGCTCAGCAATAAGAGAAGTATAGAAGTCAAGGATGAAAGCAGAGATCTCATTAAAAGCCAGATGAGAAGACATGGTGTTGGACTAAGATCACAGGAGTAGACTATGTAGAGCAGTGGAGAGAAGGCAGTCAAAGATGATTCCAAAGTTCTGGACATGAGCGAATGGAAAAAAAAATATTGGTAGTTTGTGAGGAAAGGCCAACTACAGTAGAAAGAGACTGGAGGAGAAATTTCCAACATTAGTTTTGTACTCTCTATATTAAGTTTAAGATGTCTGCTAGTTGTCTGAGTGGCAGGCAGTGTCCACTGGCAGTGGGAAACATAATAGTAGTGTCTGGGGAAAGATTGGGAAGGGCAAATCAAGTTTAAAGTTGTAAGTTTGGTTGTGTGTGTGTGTGTGTGTGTATGTGTGTGTGTGTGTGTGTGTGTGTGTGTGTGTGTGTGTGTGCCTGTCCTGGGGCATGAACTGGGGACCTGAGCTCTGTCCCTGAGCTTTTTTTCTGCTCAAGTTACCACTTCTGGCTTTTTCTGAGTAGGTTATTAGAAGTAAGGGTCTCATGGACTTTCCTGCATGGACTGGCTTCGAACCTTGATCTTCATGTCTCACACTCCTGAGTAGCTAGGATTACAGGTAGCTTAAAGTTATCAGTTTTTAAAAATTGGGTTTCTTCTCCTGGAAGCCAAATGAAGAGAATACTTCAAGGAAGAAGGCATAATAAACTCTATAGTAAGCTGCCACTATAAAAGATTGTGAGCTGGGCACTGATGGCTCAAGCTTGTAATTCTAGCTACTCAAGAGGCTGAGATTTGAAGATCATGGTTCAAAGCCATCCAGGGCAGGAAAGTTCAAGAGACTCATCTCTAGTCATCCACCAGAAAACCAGAAGAGGCACTGTGGCTCAAGGGATAGCACTCAGGCCCAGAGTTTAAGTCCCAGGACCAGCAAAAAAACAAAGCAAAACAAACAAAAAAACTGCTATAAAAAACTAAAAACACAAAAAGACTTTGCAAGAACTGAAAAAAATGACCATTTCCATGATGGAGATCGAGACAGAGTGGTAGGGACAAGAGTCTGGGTGGAGAGAAAAATGGTAGAAAGGAACTTGACCTCACAACTATAAATAACTTTTGAAAATTAATGTTTACTACAATGGTGTACTAGCAAACAAATGATTGTTAGAGGGAAATATAAGGTCTGGAAGGCTTCTTTAGGATCAATGGTATTTTAATATTATGGGAATGAATAAGAAGTGTAGTAACATTCAAAATGTAGGATGGGGAGCTAGGAAAGCACATGGAAAGTTGGTCTCTGATAGGAGAGCAGATACAGATACAGGCAGGTTTATGGCTTTGGGAAGATGTGGAGTCTCTTCTTTTTTATATATTTTTTGTATTGTATTTTATTTTATTGTAAAGATGCTGTACAGAGGGGTTCAGTTACATGAGTAATGTCATGAGTACATTTCTTGTTGAGCATTGTTACCCTCTTCTTTGTTGTTTTCCCACAATCCCTTCCCTCCCCCACCTCCTACACTACTGCCCCCACAAAGTTGTAAAGTTCATTTCCAACATAGTGTCTTGTGGGTATCATTGTTGCAGTGGGTCATCCTGTGTCCTTGTTTCAACATTTTGTTATTCCCCTTCCCTTCCCCAAATTAGATAAATGTATATACAAGATGCAGGCTACCAAAATCAAGTACAATGACAACAGAGGATATATCATGGGGGGAAGAACATACAAAGGAAACAAAAAGTCATATAGCACATTAAAAACAACAACAACAATAAAGAAAGACCTCTTGTGTCCATATCTTGAGGTTCATTTCGCTTAGCATCATCTTATACGGTCATAGTACATAGCTTTTGGGCTTTTCTGCTCATCTGATAAAATTATTCTAGACACATACTAATTATTGCAAATGAGGGAAACCATGGGACCTGTATTTCTTTGGGTCTGGCTTATTTCACTTAATACAATTTTTTCCAAGTTTTTCCATTTCCTAACAAATGGAGTGAAGTCATTCTTTCTGATGGAAGCATAGAATTCACATATATATATATATATATATATATATATATATATATATATATATATATGTATATCTCACATTTTCTTGATCCATTCATCTACTGGGGAGCATCTGGGTTAGTTTCCATATGGTGAATTATGCTGCAATAACATAGTTGTGCTAGTAGTTTTGGAGTCTCTTATGACTGCTTCTAGTGACATAGAGAATACAAATCCAGGCCACAGATCAGAGGACACAGAAGGAGGCACAGGAAAGAAAAGAAGATATGGAATATTTCTCTGGAGAAGGGAAGACTGGGAATGATTAGGGCAATAAAAAAATGTATACCAAGAATTGAAAACCCAGAAATGAACCTACAGACCTATAGCCATCTAATCTTCGATAAGGGAGCTAAAACAATAGAATGGAAGAAAGACAGCCTCTTCAGTAAATGGTGCTGGCAAAATTGGTTAACTACATGTAGAAAACTAAAGCTAGATCCTTATCTATCACCCTGCACCAGAATCAACTCCAAATGGATCAAAGACCTTGAAGTCAAAGCAGACACTCTGAAAACATTACAGGATGGAATAGGAGAAACCCTAGGTCTCCTTGGCTCAGACCGAAATTTTTTGAATAGAGACCCGGAATAGAGACCGGAAATACAACAAATCAAAGAAAGGTTGGACAAATGGGATTGCATACGGTTGCAGAGCTTCTGCAGGGCAAATGACATAGCTAGCAAGATCAATAGAAAGCCCACCGATTGGGAGAAGATCTTTACTAGCCATACAACGGACAAGGGTCTCATATCTAAAATATACTTGGAACTCAAAAAATTAAACCCCCCAACAACAAATCCTCAAAGAAACAACTGCCCAATAAATAAGTGGGCGAAAGACTTAAAGAGAAACTTCTCTGAAGAAGAAAGAAGGATGGCCAATAGACACATGAAGAAATGTTCAACATCCCTAGCCATAAAAGAAATGCAAATCAAAACAACATTGAGATATCACCTCACCCCAGTTAGAATGGCAAAAATCAAGAACTCTAACAACAACAGATGCTGGAGGGGATGTGGACAGAAAGGAACCTTACTTCATTGTTGGCGGGAATGTAAACTTGTTCAACCACTTTGGAAAGCAGTATGGAGGTTCCTCAAAAGACTTCACATAGATCTCCCCTATGACCCAGCAATTCCACTTTTGGGCATTTACCCAAATGTTTACAAACAAGACCACACTAAAGCTACCAGCACAACTATGTTTATTGCAGCATTATTTACCATAGCTAAGATATGGAACCAACCCAGATGTCCCTCAGCAGATGAATGGATCAAGAAAATGTGGTATATATACACAATGGAATTCTATGCCTCCATCAGAAAGAATGACATTTCCCCATTTGTTAGGAAATGGAAAGGTTTGGAAAAAATTATATTAAGTGAAGTAAGCCAGGCCCAAAGAAACATAGGTCCCATGGTTTCCCTTATTTGCAATATCTAGTATATGTATGAGTCAAGCAGAAAAGGTCAGATAATGTGAGGTCAGGAAAATGAACCCTTAGATATGTATTTTAATGTTTTTTTCTTTCATGCATGTGTTTCTAACTCATTTATAAGATTATCTCTTTGTTGCTTTGTATGTCCCTCCCCCACAGTATAACCCCTGCTTTCACTATATTTGATGTCAGTATAACTTGTGGAGGAGATGGGGAAAAACCAGTTGTTTAAGGATACAGGTGGACCTGTTGCAACAATGAGAAGTACAAGTTGTCATGTCCAAATCGAGCTTTACAATGTCAGTGCGGGGGGGGGGGGGTGGAGGGGGGGGAGGAGAAGGATTGGGATTGGGGGGGGGAGGGGGGAGGCTGGGAAGGGATGTGAAGGGTAAACCAAAGGAGGAGGGTGCAATGCTTGGTAAGAAATGTACGCATTATCCTGCCCATGTAATTGTAACCCCTCTGTACAGTATGTTCACAAATAAAATAAAATTAAATTAAAAAAAATAAATAAAAAAAAGTATTCCAGGAAGCAGGGGAATTTCACTTGGAATCATGGAGTTGAGCTGAAGCCAATCAGCACAATTACACGTTCATCTATCAAGGAGGGGGTGGTGGCGGTGCTTGCCCTCCAGGTGCAGCTTCTGAGTGGAGTCTGTGATTAATCAGAAATGCAGGGGAGGGAAGTTAGGGCATACATGATTCAGTAACAAGGATGGGCTGTAGAATACAGGGAGGCTAGAGAAGACAGTGTGAATGTGGGTGGCTTCAAGGGGTTATAGCCGTGGTTCTAGAGAGAGTGAGCCAGAAGGATAGCCGATGGAGCTCAGAGGATGGGGCACTCAGCATGGAGCTCCTGGAAGCAGTGCTAGCATTTGGAATGATGATATGGTCCAGCAAAAAGGGAGGCTGAGGGGGCTGGAGGACAAATCAGATCATTTTATCCAAGGAGAAAATGACCGTGAAAGACAAACATATAGGAAGGAGGAGTTCAGGACATATATGGCCATCACCAAGAGACATGGTGGAGTGACCGTGAGTTACGTGCTACATCTTCAGGAGCTGAAGAGACTGATGAAGAAACTGTGTGGCACGAGATGAGGCTGCCAGCAGGACTTTGTGAGGTGAAGGGAGATGCGTCTGGAGCTCACATGTTGCCTGGAGTGCATTCCTCATGATGCTATCTTACCTCATCTACCCTTCTGCCCTTTTGACAACCCATCTTCCCGCTACATTTTGAGTTCACTCTGTGCAAGGACTGAGTCTTCCTGGAGTTCAACATCCGCAGTGCCTAACGCAACACTCCATCTATGGCAGACGATTACTATCTGCTGTATCAGATTGCACCAAATGTGAACATTTAAAGATCAAACAGCTAACAACCTTAGAGGATACAATATGGGGATGAAATTTACACCCAGATTTATCATGTGTACTAAAAGCACAGCACTGTCAGCTAATCATGTAGTTGCAATTGTTTCTAGAGTTCCAAAGACATTAACAATATAATTTGATCATAAATATTGCAAAGAAAAGCCTGGGGCCATTCTGTTTGCATGGAAAGGTGCTGTTTCCTTGATTCTATACTGTAAGAATAAAAATGTCAGACAAGGAGCACCATTTATTGGCTTTAGCCATTTCCTGAACTTCCCTCTGCCCAATATTTGTTCATCCAAATTGTTCTTTAAAAGCTAACAAATAGTTAATGTTCATCTTGGAAAAAAATATTGTCCCCTGTCTTAACCAGACCTAAGGCAAAATGAGCAATGCAAAAAATAATATTCTTTCAAATTTTCTCACTGTGTATCAGCATTGTGTGTGATGAATAATAACAACATCACACGAAAAGAGAAATTATGATTGAAACTGTAAACTCAACTTAGATTTGCTTCCTCTGCTTATTTCTGCAGCATCTAAATGTAAATTGTAAGGGTGAAGAACTGTATCGTGCAATGTCCAAAATTGCCTTTTGAGAACCATGATGCAGTGTCAGCATTATAGTTTGACACACACACACAGGTAATATATAGAGAGAGCATGCACCACCCACTGGAACATTCTGTGGCCAATTCAAATTCTCCTTGTGTCTTTCAATTACCGCTGGCAAGATGCATAACTAATCAACTTAGATCAAAGATGCTTGATTTGTGCTCTTTCTCCTATAGCTCTGTCACCTTTTGCTCTACTTCTTCTCCCCCTCTCTCCTTCTTTCCTAGACATTCATAAACTTGAATCACTTAAAGATAAAAATGCAATGCTCACAGGATTTAATTAAACCATAAGTTGCAGACTAGCCTGGGGAGGCTGAAGTACTGTAAGATGAATCTTTGTTCAGTATGAACAGGGATTCTAGTGGCTTTCAGGTGTCAGAGAGCAAGTGCATAAAGTGAGAGATCTGGCTTGTCATCTGTTGCATGGAGTCAATGAGCTAAATGGTGGACAGAGTAAGGAGTTCTTCCTTTTGTGAGACTGTGGATACTGCAAGGTTGCTTTTCCCTTCATTACCTGTGTAGTGGACTTGCATAGTAGAAATTCTTTTATTACTGGGAATAACTATCTCCAATAGTTTTGTCTTCAGTGCACAAAGGCTAAATGAGTATACCATTTATGATTCAGTGATTACAAATGTGTAGGTAAAGATTATCAGGGATTATTTTGTTAATGGGTATTTCATGAGATCCCCCTTGGGTCCTGTAGTTAAAGTACATTAAAATGGAAGTTGCTATACTCCTCCTTTACTTATCACAGGCTGCTAACGCAAAACATGGTTCTTAAAACTCTGCCTGGCAGAATTATTATAATAGCCGATATTGACATTATACTGTGTGCATGGATGACCTAAATCATTAGCTTTAGTCATTTCTTTATGCCTTGTGTTAGATGCTGCTGTATGCCTAATTTACAGGAAAGGACAGAAAAATCAAGTAATCTGGCTAAGTCTTCCAACAATAGTATATGTATTTATCAGGCTTGTCAGAGAAACGGAAGAGGAAGGATGAATGGATAGATAGATAGATAGATAGATAGATAGATAGATAGACAAACAGATAAATCAAGTATTGACTCATGTGATGATAGAGGCTAACAAGACCAAATTGGTAAGTCAGCGATGGATGTCAGTCTTATTCTAAAGTCCTAAGAATTAGGAAAGTTACTAGTGCTTGTACTGAAGTTTAAACTGATCTGGGTTTCATGCTTTATCTCAGCTATTTTTGTTCAAGGTTAGTACTCTACCACTTGAGCCACACCTCTAGTTCTAGCTTTTGGCTGATTAGTTGGAGATTAGAATCTCATATTTGTCTTCCCTGAGCTGGCTTAGAACCAAGATCTTCAGATCTCAGCCTTCAGAGTGGATTATAGGCGAGAGCCACCACTTCCAAGCTTATATTTTAATATTTAAAGGGGGCAAATCTAGATCCTTGGTTGCTTCATACTAAACCTCAAGCATTCTGAAACCAATTTTTATAAACCACAGATGGATAAACAGATAGTCTCTTTATTTCTTTCCTGGATCTTGATACAAAGAGAACTATGACTGGATTATAGACCTTTAATCTCCTGTTTTATTGAGGAACTCTGTGAACGCAGCAGTGAATAAAGGAGGGAAAGACCCTACTTTACCAGACAGTGAGGGATACTTAAGTAAGCAAATGTGAAAAGGTACAATGGATTGTAACAAACATAGAGCTGGGAGAGGAGGGAGAGAGACAGGAGATTGGAGTGAGGGGGCTGATCATAGGGAAGGCTTGCTAGGAACAGGGGACATTTTAAACAGGCATTTGACTGAAATAAGAGTCTGAATGATGATCTGAGAAAAGAACCGTCTAGATGGAAGGAAGTATCATGAAGCAGAGCTGTGAATCTTGTCCTTGCTTTGGTGACCAAAGTGGGGAGAAGAAAGTGATGATATGGGAGAGGCAGATGGAGCTGGATGAGATGGGGTTATTAGGCCAATGGGAAAGGCTGCGGATTTTGTGATGGAAAGATGTTGGAGGATTTTCAGTAGGAAAAGAACATGATCAGATTCATATTTTAGAGAACTTTTGTGGCTGCTCTGTGGAGAAGAGTCTCTTGGGAGCTGATGTGGAAGCCGTAAGACTAATTAAACAGCTTCTGCAACAACTCAGGTGAGGGATGAAGGAGGTTGGGTGGGGTGAGTGGCAGCGGAGGGGCGTACACTGCAAAGGTGGCAGTGGAAGCTTTGCTGAGAGACTCACGGTGTGCTATCAGCCAATTCTGCAGAGCAGACCTCTGCAAAGGTGATCTTAAAGCTCAGCAGATTTATGTGCAGGAGAGCGGGTGGCACTAAATGATACCAAAGGTCTGTTTCTCCAACACAATGATTTTAATCCCGTTTACTGCAGGCTGTCTGAGATATAACAACACTCAAATATTTTATCAGCTGCAGTTAAACTTTATTCTTCCTCTATCTGAAGCTCAGCATCTCTCTCTCCCTTTCCTTCCCTCCCTCCTTCCTTCCCTCCCTCCCTCCCTCCTTCCTTCCTTCCTTCTTTCCTCCTTCCTTCCTCCTTCCTTCCTTCTTTCCTTCCTTCCTTCCTTCCTTCCTTCCTTCCTTCCTTCCTTCCTTCCTTCCTTCCTTCCTTCCTTCCTTCCTTCCTTTCTTTCTTTCTTTCTTTCTTTCTTTCTTTCTTTCTTTCTTTCTTTCTTTCTTTCTTTCTTTCTTTCTGCCTGCCTTCCTTCCTTCCTTCCTTCCCTACAACAGAAGTCACTGAAAGGAAACAAATGACTTTTCAGAGTACTCACAAATATGCACAGGCAGTATATAACAATATTATAAGAATCATCTCAAAGATGTTCATCTGTTGTGTAAATATGGGGGTTAAAACGCTCACAGGAAAGGATAACAACACAGCACAATGTAATATATAAATAGCCCCCAGCTAAGGGATGCAGAAAGTATTATTTCATTTAGCTGCATTGGTGAAAAATGGCTTGGCTTTCTATCAGAAAAAAAAAAAGAAGTAAAATCCCCATAATCCACTTTGAAAGTGCTTGGTCTATATATTATGCATGACATTTCCAGGCTGCCAAACTCCTGATTGAGCTGGTGATTAGAAGACAATGCAGCTTCTGCATTCTCTCTCTCCCTTTCTTGGAAGCAGCTCAGCTTCAGCTAGACTCCCTCTGAATGCCTCTGGAAGTCAGAGATAGAGATCAATGAGAGAGAACTGTGCATCACAGAGTTGATTTAGTTGAAGAGGAATAACTATTGGGAATGTATGGCAGCTAGTGCAAAGGGAGGTGGCAGAGGGCTGGGAAGAAATAAGAAGAGGCAGCAAAGAGCAGTTGAACCTGCAGAGTTGAAGGTCAGATGGTCGGACCTGCAGAGTTGAAGGTCAGACAGATGTTCAACATTAATTGCCTCCATGGCAAATAAAACAAAGCTTTGACTTGCAGGTAGTTCTGAGGAGGGCGGGCTTAGCTGCGTGTTTACATTGCGTTACTTAATTGGTCATTGAGACAGGAGGGTTGCTGTAGGGTCTGTTGCAGGGGTGTGTGTGTGTGTGATAGAGTGCAAAGTGGTAATTTATTATGATTGCTTTCTGTGCTTACTATGATAGACTCCTTCTGAGTAATCAGGCTGGGCTGTGCTTCTGCAGGACTTGGGGTGGCCCAGGTATGCATTATTTAATTCATCTGTGGGAACATGAACAACCGAGGGAGATAAAGTGGATATTAATCAGAACTGTATGGGCTTTGGGATGGCTGCATCTAAATCAATCCAAGGGATCATCTGGGAAATCAACTCCCTGTTTTCAGCCGGCTTACAAGTTTTTTTCTTCTTCTTCTGGTAGATGATATCAGAAAGTCCTCTCTTAGCCCCCCCCCCCCAACTGACATCTTCCCAGTTTGGTTCATTCTAATGGGCCACACAAAATTCATAAATCGGGAGGAGTTTGCTCTGACTGGAATTTCATTCTGCAGTCTGAATACTGATGGCCAGTAATGTTACTGGGACTCTCAGACATCATTGGATAGTCGGAGGCTCTTCTGAGATTGTTTCAGGAGCGAGACAGGATGTTTCCATGCTGCCTGAGACACAGAATGTACCAGGCCATGCCAGTCTGGAACGGCCTTGTCAACGCAGGTGATCGGGCACTCTGGAAAGGGCATAAAAGAGAGAATCAGGAAGGAAGCATTGAGGCTTTAGCTCTGGGCTTGGGACACAGAAGGAGGCAAATCAAGCCATGATTATTTCCCTGCTATTGTAAAGGGGATACCGATGAGGTTACAGTTATGCAAGTCAGGTAACACGTGCATTTCTTTTTGAACAGTCTCACCTCTTCCCTCGTTTTCTCCCTTGAGTTTTGATTATCGAATACAAGAGACATTATCATTAGCTTTCAAAGAATTTTTCTTGGAAGAAGAAATGGGTTCATTTGTGATATGTAAAGTTGGAAGAGTAAGGGGAGAACTACTATCCTTCCCTCCTCAGTCTCAGACCTCTACATCTGTGTCTTATTTTAGCATTCTTGTCACTGTGACAGAAGATTGGACTTGGAAGCCTGGTGGAGCATGGTGACTCGTGCTTATAGTCTCGGCTACTCAAAAGGGGGAAAACCGGGAGGATCGCAAAATTTGTCCTCAAGCATCTCATCTCAATATGTGAGTTGTGTATGGAGGTACTCGCTTCTGGCCCCAGCTACATGAGAGACATAAATTAGGGAGATTACAGTCAAAGGCTGGATCCAGAGAAAAATCTGAAACCTTTTCTAAGAAAAAAAAAGAATAAAAAAGGGATGCAGATGTGTGGCTCTAATGATGGAGTGCCTTCTTAGCCAGTGCAAAGTATGGAGTTTAAACCCCAGTACTGTTCCCCTTCCCCCCCAAAATAGCGCACCGAGATAAAGGCTCTTGGCCCCAGATGCTTAGGCAGAGCATCAGAGTAGCTGGAGAGTGTGGTGGAGGAGGATCACACTGAGGTGGACAGGAAGCAGACGCAGAGGAATTAAAGAAGAGGCCTGGGCAAGATACAGCCCCAAGGTCATGTCCCCTGGTAACCAACTTCTCCCTCTAATTAGGTTCCACCTCCTTTTTTTTAACCGCTGTCCAATAATGCCATCATATTACAAATCCATCCAGGGATTAATCTATTGATTGGGTCAGAGCCCTGAAGACCCAAACACTTCTCCAAAGCTCATCAGCTACAACTAAGCTCCCTATACATGAGGCTACTGGGGATATTTCACCTTGAAACCACAACAACCAGGGAACTTCCACTCTCTCCTGTGGGCTTCCAGTTTGAGACACACTATGTTAAACATCCACTGCTGCCCTCCTGGGTCACCCCCATTTGTGGGCACTTGGTTGTACTGGGGCACTCCTGGAACTCAAGTGTGCTTACATTGTTTATGAACGATCAATGAAAGTGTAGGTTGAATCATCATAAAAAGCTGAACAATAGTGGAAACCAGTTCCAGAGATTCCCAGGAACCCATGTGATGAGGCAATGAGCTGTGGGATTCCTCTGAAATAAATCCTGGGACAAGTAAACTTCTCCTTGGGAGTAATTAGATAGGCCAAAGGATTCTTGGAGAACTCTTGGATGCTCTAATGGACTTAATCTATGCCCAACTGGTGTCCCATCATTTCCCAGCCCTTTGTTCTGGGGGGACTTAGAACAATGAATGGACCATTTTCAATGGCCTACTATATATAAAATGTATCAGGGATAATGAAAGGCTGGTGATTTCCAAGATAAATTTAACAGGCTTCAAAGATTTTGAAACACGGTCTCAAATGAATAAAAATAGAAAGATTCAGGCTAGGAAAAGCAGTTATCTGAATACAAAACTTCTTATCAAAGGAATAGGGATTAAGCCCAATTATAATAAGCCCAATTATAATTGTTAAATCCTATATGGCATCCCCCAATCCCATGATTTCAAAGCATCTCTTTTCATGTTTTTCCTGTTTTCAATGATGTTTAAATCTTTTGTTATTTGATGTTTACCAATATCAGTAAAGATAGCTGAGTTAAGATGTATTAGTCTGCTTATATATACATGTGTATATATGTAGTATGTGTATATATGTATGTATGTGTATATATGTATGTATGTGTTTTCCCAGTGCAACATCTCTGACTGTGTAAACCAAAAGAGCATGCTCAGTGGGCTACTGAAGATTTCAGTGGATCCTTGATTTCTTCTTAGTTGTTGAAAGGAGAGAAGAGAGAGAGAGAGTATATAGAGGAGGAGAGAAAGAGATCTTGTTGATTTATCTTTCCTTGGGAAAAGAGAACACAGGGAACTAGAAGTAATAGGCTAACTTTGCCCTTTATGCAAGGTAAGCAATGCTCCAAGCTTCATGCAGTTGCTGCTGCCCATTATGGATAGGCTGAAGTAGGAGGAAGAAATGGTTTATCTGAGTTGTTTGCGAAGGTCTGCTCTCCCTGGCATCCCTTCTCCAGGGATTCTGATCTGGATTGTCACTCACAGTGGTACCAGCGCTATCTGGGGAGCATAGTGAGACTGCACCAGCCATGTTCCCTGCCTGGAGGCCCTGGTGTCCACTCATCAGGCCAGATTCACAATCAGGGAAGAATGGAGAGCACAGGGGTTAAAGTAAGGAGACATCTGCCAATGTCCAGGTGATATCAGCCTGAAACCTCACTGGACAACAGTGAAGCATGGGACAGTGACGTTTTTTCCTCCCTGAAGCCATTGTGGTTGTCTGCCCAGCTCTGTGCTGTCAAAGTCTCTGCTGAGCACATGTTAAATCCATCTGGAGCTAGGTGCTGATTCGTGCACATAGCAGGTCCATTGTGAAGAAGGCCTTTGCATTACTTCCCATGTTTTCTTTTCTAATGAATGATGCTAAAATACCCATAAGAAAAACAATGCAGATGCTTTTACAGACATCACACCAAGCCACTATTTAGCTGGGCTCTTAGTTTTATCATACTAGTGAGAGAGAGTGAGACTCATACGTTGTACCCAGGGCTCAGACAAGGACATAATGAGCTCCAGCGAGCCTCCACTCCACATTAAACTGCAATGACATGAAACAGAAAGCTCCACTGCTTCTCTTACATCTACATCTTTTGCAGACACCAGAGCCCATCCTGTTCTTCCTCATTCAGGGCTGTGGAGATGGAAAGCAGCACTTGTGGTCCATCGCATAAGACTAGCTCCCATTGTACCCACCCGCAAAACAATCATTTTGGGTGATTTCACTGGGACAAGTAGGAAAAGCAAGATCATCCTCTGTTCCCTGCAGGAGTGCTCCAGTATATATTCACATCACTGCTTCAATATAGACTCAAGAAAAATGTAAGCTGAGCTTAAGGTTTTCCTTTCTTTTTCTTTCTTTTTTAATTTTTTTCTTCCGGTACTGGGGTTTGAACATAGGGCTTTGGGTTGCTATGCAGGTATTCTGCCTCTGGGGTGCTCTCTCTTTTCTTTTTTTATTGTCAAGGTGATGTAGGGGGGTGTTCAGTTACACAAAATGAGTACATTTCTTGTCAACCTTGTTGCCCCTTCCTTCAACTTCCTCCTACTTTCCCTCCCCCAGCCGACCCAGAATGTACAGATTGTTTCCAAAATATTGTCTTGTGTATATTGCTGTTGCATTGATTCCCCCTTGTCCTTTGTTTCACCATTCTGTTGTTTCCCTGCTCTTCCCTCATTCACACACACACACACACACACACACACACACACACACACACACACACACACACACACACACACACACACACACACACACGCACATGCAATTCCAGGGCACCAGAATCAAATACAGTAACAGCAGAGGAGCTTTAGTTATTTTTTCTGATAGGGTCTCATGCTTTCCACCAGCCCCTAAGGTCAGGCTAGCCTCAGACTGTGGTCCTTTAACCTGTGCCTCCTACAAAGCTGTGACTACAGGTATGTACCACCACAAGATAGGGCCTTGCTAGTGTTCTTGCCAAGGATTGGCCTTGAATGTCAATCCTCCCAGCTTTGTATCCCATGTAGTTAGAATTACAGGTTACAGACTACAGGCTAGAATTATTGAGCTGCAGCACTCGGCTTAAGCTTAATGTTAATGGAAGAAAATTTTTGAGCAGGAAGGTAAATTCTATGCAAAAAGTATCATTCTTAATTGTACATATATTAAATGTAGATTTTCCAGGGTTAGGATTGTCTGGGCAATGATTGCTCTTTTTAATTATATATATATATATATATGTTACATATATATGTGTATTTATGTATACGCATGTATCTTAAAATTGGGATTTCCTATCTTTTTGCACAATAACCTAAAGTGAGCCTGGAGTAAGTAAGCTAGAAACCACACATTTTAACACTTAATGAAGTCTATTGTACCTAGTGACACTTTCCATACAAAATGATTGACCCCATTTACACCCAGTGTGTTACTCCAATTCAATTAATTATCTTAGGAAAATTATTCAAAGTGAAGAGCTATTAAGAAATATCTTCGCACACTGAATTAGTGAGACTATGAGGTGAGACATACTTTATTGGGTGAGCAATTATCCAGACCAAATCTCCCATGATTTCATAGGATGAGAATTGCTGTTGGTGGTTAATTTTGTGACTTTGTGGAAGGCCTTGGTCTTACAACCTTGGTTTCTGGTAGTCATTAACCACAGTGGCTCCTGATTGCCTGCGACATTGAAACTCTCGTGTAATCTAACGTGCACTTCCTTCTTACCATGTCTCCTTCCTGGCATCTTAGCATCAAGGGACATTCTACCTTTGTTTCTTTCTTGGTGTGTTTTTTTCATCTTTATGTTTTTTTTCCCTTCAGTTCTAGAATCCCTCCTTGCTCCGTTTTCTCTGCTGAAATTCTACTTTTTGATTCACTTTAAATATATCCCTCAAATACAATCTGTATGTCCACTTGGAGTGGGTCATTTTCTTTTCCCTGACTTAGCTCAGAGGTCCTTTGCTCTGGTTTTACCTTAGTATTACTGGGGATATATTTTTTTTTAATTTCTGAGCTTGAGCTGTACCTCCACACACCAATCTGTGCACAGAAGCCAGAAGTGCTGGATAGGGTCAAAATCTTCAGCTCGTGAGACTTTGGGGGAACATTCTGGCTTCAAATTTTGACAGGTACCAATCTAGAGAAAGGAAGATACAGCCAGCACTGAGATACGGGTGAGATGGTGAACAAGGCCTCCTACACTGTCCAGTATAGCATTTGGACTTCCCCCTTCCCAATTAGTCTTTGTTCTCAATGGTTCCATATAGATATTCTTAGAGTGATTTTAAAAATATCAGATTGTCAATTCACCTTTGCTAACCTTCTACGAGTTTCCCCAAATCTCAAGTCCTACCTGCTGTTTGACAGACTTCCCAGGCCTTCCTGACTTCCTGGCCCAGAATACCCCTCCTCCTTCTTCATTGCCAGCCTCTTTGCTACCTTGGCTATGCCCTGAGCGCACTCTGCCTGTCTCTGCCAGAGAGTCTTCACACATGTTGTTCTCACTTCCCACAGCTCCCACAGGTTTTCCTGTGGCTCAGCCCCTCAATTTCACATATTTCTTTGTCCCTTTCAGATGATCTCTTTAGTGCAGTTTCTCCCCACTATCCTTGTGAAAACCAAGGCCACTCCATTCTTTTTTGCGCCTGTTTTATTTTCTCCTAAGCATGTAGCCAACCTTAGACTATACATCTAGTTTTTCAATTGTCTGTCACGAGAGTGTTCGCTCCAGGGGATCTGGGACTTTGTCTAGCTCATTATGGTTTCCTCAGTAACCAGAGTCATGCTTGGCCCCTCATAAACATTTAGTATTTATTGAGTGAGTTAATCATGGAGAATGACGTTTGGGCACCAAGGGAATAGAGAAAGCAATGAGGATGGGGTATTTACTGTTTATCATGATATGTCACCATGTAGTTTGCTTCATTTTTCCTTCTTTTCTTTTTTTGTGTTACAAAGAGATCTACTCATCATAAACTGAAGACAGTTCCACTATTGAAAAATCATCCCTACAAGGGGACTGTGTCTTCCATTTCTTTCTTAAGCAGCTTTGTGCATGGTTTGCCTCTGGCTGCATGAGAGGGTCTGGGAATTTACTCTGATGGAGGTGTAGGACGGGCCGTTGCCTAATCCTACCTAGCAGTTCCAAGCTTGGCATTTGGTGGACTGCTTCTGCTCTGGCTTTTTGTGTTGTGTCAGTGACTCAAGCCAGAACTGCTTGGGTACCCACGGGTCCTGAGGAAAGGCACAGGTGGCAAGCAGGACCAGTCCAAGATTCTTAGGCAGTCTCTGTATGTGATTGAAGCGTGCAGAGCACAGCTTTCTGCTGGGTAATGAAAAGAAAACATTCGAGTAAGGACTCGCATTTGCAACATCTGTTTCATTTGGGTAATTTTAGATGGCTAAAAACCCACATCTCAGAATGAGGAGGGCTCCTATCATCTTACAAATGATTGCTTCTGTGTCTGTAAGCACCCGCCACAGTAATTAATAGACTGTAAGGGCTGAGAAGAAATAGGATCCTTATTAAGCTCAGGAAGCAGCGTCCCTTTAGGGCAAAATGACATAGAAGGAAACAGTGTAATGTTTTTTCTCTTCCAGAAAAGCCTCAAAAAAGCATCCCCACCCCCACTGGTCTCTTTCAGAAAAGTGTGTGACTGTGAGTTAAGGATTTTAATATTTTTTGTTAACGTTTCCTTATCCACATATCATCACTTAATTAATTTGTACTGCTTCTCAAAAGAAAAACAGCTTTATTCAAAGCACGAAGAATTGAATTTAAAAGATACCATTGCAAACCACACGGTTACCAGTACTGATTCCCAAAGATGGCACTCATAGCACTTTTATTCATATTTCTTATTGGAAACATGAGGCAAATTAGCAGCTGTTAATTGTATTGCAGGGAGGATGAAATTGGGTGTCACAGTGAGTACTTTTTTCTTTTTTTACTATCTGTTTCTCATGGTCATTTGTATAGTATTTTCAGAAAAGGATTAATAAATGCATCTTGAATAAGAAAAAGCAAGTTCACTAGAACTGTAGATGTTAATATACCAAGATGAGAGGTTTATCTCTGATTTTATAAGATGTGGATCCTTTTTATCCGACAAATTTCACTCTCTTTTACACATAAAACAAAAGCCTTTCAGCAGAAAGCAAAGAGGATGGAGTGTTTACTTTGAAAATCCACGTGAGCTCAAGAACAATTGAAACAGGCTCTTTGTCAAGCCTAATTTCTACTTACACAGCTCTATGTGGTAAACAGAACACTTTGAAACACATTATCTCATTTGGACCTCAAAATAATACTTTTTGAACTTAAACTCCAAACTTCTCAAACCCAAAATACGTCAGTGCTACCTGGAGACTAATAGAATGCCAGAACATGGAGAGATGATGTCCTTTAGTGAGGAACTATTGGCCATCTGACTTTTCCTCAGGCATCGGTTTCAAGTGTTCTGTGGGCTGAGATTGGTTTGTTGTATACAGATATATTGAAGTGTGAGGTTGCACTCTGTTAGGTAAATCAGGATAGAATGTGTTATAGTAACAAACCACTCTCATATCTCAGTGGTACAAGAAGAAAGGGTTATTCATTGTTTAACAAAGATGACTAGATATACAGGGAACTCTATGGGGTGCATCAGTGGTACAGGGTAACAAATGTTTACCATTGGCCATATGCCTTCTCTTCAGTCATAGCAGCAGGGATGGACTGTGTTGAGTTCATACCAGCAGTGAAATACTTAGCTCTAGGAGTAACATCTATTACTTCTGCATACCTGAGCAGGGATACATACTATTCCTATGTGCACATTAGGATGTCTACTATATATGCTCTTTCTTTGGTTTCTTTTCTTTTTAATCAGGCAATAAAGAAGTTTTACCTTTGAAGCTTTAACGGGGAGTAGAGTTAGCTGAACAAGTTAAGGTCTATGGCCTTATTCGATGAGCTGTACTGCCATATGCAATGATGGACACCTCCTTTTCAGAACAATTATACTGTACCCCCAATCGTCCTGAGATCAGCTACAGTGCCAAAATATCAGTGCATTCAGCGGATTTCTCAGGGGAAGGAAATTGGCCTGGCAGTTTTGATAGTGTGTAGAATACATAACTAGCCAGTGCTCTGACAAATAATCTTTATAAGTTTCATTTTCCAGCACATCAGTGAGAAATGCTTTGTGGTCACTACCTTTTCTTCCCACCATTGTGGGGAGCAACCATAGAGATTAGGAAGAAGACAGAGAGATGAAATGGTATCATGTTACTGTCCTGGGTTATGACTTTGTGCCTGGGATCAAACTGCCACCTCTTGCAAAAGTGATTTTGGCTGCCTCTACAATTGGCCTGACACCAGTGAGGAAACTTAACTTAAAAAAAAAAAATCTCTGCTTAGCCGGGCACAGGTGCCTCATGCCTGTAATCCTAGCTACTCAGGAGGCTGAGATCTGAGGATTGTGGTTCAAAGCCAGCCCAAGCAGGAAAGTCTGTGAAACTCTTATCTCCAATTAACCACCAGAAAACCGGAAGTGGTGCTGTAGCTCAAGTGGTAGCCTTGAGCTGAATAGCTCAGGGACAGCGCCCAGGTCCAGAGTTCAAGTCCCATGACCGACCAAAAAACCCCCCAAAATCTCTGCTTACTAAAGGAATTCATGAAGTAGTGCTGTGGCTTAAGTGGTAGAGATCTAGCCTTGAGCACAGAGAGGCTCAGGGATATAACCTAGGCCCTGAGAACCAAACCCCATGACTGACAAAAAAAGAAAGAAAGAAACAAAGAAAGAAAGAAAGAAACAAAGAAGTGCACGTTGACCCCTCCTGATTGCCTTACTCTAAAATGTGCCCACAAGGTGCTCAATCTCCTGTTCCTGAGGCAAGTGCCAGAATCACCCAAGGATCTTGTGAAATTAAAATTCAGCCATCTCATCCTCCAAACTTGGACTGGGTTAGTGGAGGGGCTTTAAAAAAAATAAACACCACAAAACAACAAGAATCTCTGTTGTATTTGATGCCTGCTCGTCTGCATACCATGTTTTGAGAAATGCTGAGCCAAGAGAAAGAGCATAGATGGTTGGGAAATGGTCAGAATCTTATTGTACATACAGAGCAGTCCCTGGAAATCTCCTTATTGACTTGTAATTTGTTCAATATCCAATACAAAGGGCTTGGGAAACACACTGCAAAGAAAACTCACAATAGGCTTTCCAAGGCTTGACTGCTAGAGACTGCTGTAAATTTTCTAAATAATCTTTACAATGGTTTTAGGCATTTCTTCTAGTTAATATTAAGGTCTTTCCACCCACCCTATTAACTGGTGCCCTTTAGAATCATAGAAAAGAGCAGTTGGCCCTCAATGAGAACAATGAAAAGCAAGTTGAATGAATCCCAAAATGGCATATTTTACTTGAAAAACATGCATTATGCTCTTTTCCAAGCAAACTGCACAGAAAAATGTAAATGAAGCATAAAGCTCTTATGAATTAGGCCCTAAGCGTTTTTCTTTTTAGCATATAAACTGCCACTAAGGATGTGATAGGAATGCATTTTCTACTATTTTTCAAACTGTAATTACGTTTCCCAAGTAAAACTCAAATACTTGATATGGCCTTGTTGCAACTCTACCAGACAGGTAATAATTGGAAAATTTAACGCCAAACTTTATCTCCTAAATGCTCAAAGGTAGGGCTACTCACAGCATGGAAAAGAATTGACATTAAGTATAAAAACTGTGAGCCTGGAGATTCTCTGTGGTGTTAATTTTGCATCTGGAGATGTGTTCCAAAGTTGGAGCACCTTTTAAAATGGAATGGAACGGAAGACCAGCAATGATTCCTTCCCCAATCTTCATCTAAAACAGTATGTAATCTCTATCTAGCATTCGATGGTTTAACCCACTACCATGACTGTATTTTAGGTTCTACTAGGATGCATTTAAGCTCTAGAACAGTCAATTAATTTGTTTAAGTAGCAACAGAGTAAAATGAAGCAAAAAAAACCAACCAAACAAGGCAATGCTGTGGAGTGCACTGTTCAGTTGTATATGCAAAAACCATCAGAAAGGAACTCAAAAAGAAACCTGTAGAGAGAAGTTAAAAGATTCAGACTAATATTCTTCCTCTCTATTATCATAGGCAACCTTTTCTATCCTCTTTAATTGCGTGGTTCTGAGATGTGCACTACTTTAAAGATATGTGCGCCTCCACAAAGAACAATGAAAAAAAAAAACCAACAAGGAAAACAACAACTGTTTTAAGACTTCTATGAGAGCTGGCACTAATATTGGGGGGGATAGTGCAAGGTGAATAGGTTAAGTATGGATATATCCTATTGAACAGATTTACAAATTTAAGACAAGGCCTGCCATTGTGTGGAGTATGATATTACATACCCAGATGTTTATAAGAGCAAATGTGGGCTGGGAAGGTGGCTCAGTAGTGGAGTGCTTGCCTTGCATGCATGATGCCCTGGGTTCGATTCCTCAGTACCACATAAGCAGAAAAAGCCAGAAGTGGCTCTGTGGCTCAAGTGGTAGAGCGCTAGCCTTGAGCTGAAGAGCTGAGGGACAGCGCCCAGGCCCAGAGTTCAAGCCCATGACTGACCTCAAAAAAAAAAAAAAAATAAGTAAAAGAGCAAATGTGAGGAAGCAATTTCCGATAAGATCCTCTCATGAAACCTCAACCCGACTTTGTGTTTTCATCAGGGAGAACTTTGATATTTTCTATTACCTATGAAACCAAATTCTACAATTTGACAATTGCTTATTTATACTTGAAAGTTTTTTTTTTTAAAAAAATAGGTTTCATCTAGACCTGATGCATCTTGTTTTTGTGTCTATCAAAAGAAATACTAATTTATTCCCACATTTTACCTTTCACTGTGTGTATTTGACCACAAGAGATTTCTTGCAGCTCAACTTATGCAAGTTTGAATTTGAAGTTAGGATTTTGGAAAGCATTTATCCACTTTTGAATGCATGAAATAGTATAACTAAATATAGTGTTATTTTAATCCCCAAACTAGGATTGTATTCTGTAATAAATCTGGCTGGAAATGGTCTCAGTAGAGTAGAAACGTGTACTTTCTGACAGCTAAGGAAGAAGCAGAGTATTGAATCAGCTTTTCAAATCAGAGAAATTCCCCTTCTCTTTCATCTGCCAGCAATCTTGACCTTGGACTTCTGCTTTTTCAGGTCTGTTTTCCTCATGTGTAAAATGGGGAAGGAAATAGATAGAACACTTAGGGTAGATAACTGCTATATCAGTTAGACTTTCAGATACATAATGCTTCAGGCACAATAGAAATTAGATCTTCATTCATGGTACTTAGTAACGATCAAGGTGTCTCTCCTTAGTCATTCTCCTTCATCGTCATTAGCTCAATGGAGGATCTACTGTCTGCAATATGTAGCTTTCAGGGTTGTCTTAGAGTAGTACTTCTTAAATATTTTGTCATGATTACCCCCTAAGGTGAAAATTAATTAATCAAACCCAATTAATTTAAATTAATTAATTTAGTTAAATGTAACTTCTCTCTAATGAGTGACATTAAATACCAAGAAATAAGATTTGATCAGCTTTGGAAGGCCACAAGCCACGGTAATAACTAAGAATTTTGTGTTCCTCTAAACAGCAGTTTTTTTTTTTTTTCTTCCTGGGAGCTGTACTACTCCCATGAGAATGCATGGGTTGGAGGTCACCTTCATGTGAACGTGCTAATAGGAGGAAGGAGAGGAACATATACTGAAGATTTTCATGGGCCAGGACCGGAAGTGGTATGAATAACTTCCACGTGTATTCCACTGTTTAGAATTCAGTCACAGAGCCACTCCTATCAAGGGACAATGGCCAAGGTCATTAGCTTTGTACCCATGAACATAGAGATGATGGATCCTTTGGTGAACAGCCAAAAGAGCTGTTTTTACTCTTTTACTTGCTTTGTATAAACTTGGCACTTCAGCACCACGTGGACCATCCTGTAAGTACTTAACACAACTTTTTGAATCTGTATTGGAAAAAGGCAAGACAAATGCCAACTGTTTTTATCATTTAATCTGTCAGAAAAGGAAAGAAGTCTTAACATTAGGAAGTACCTTAGAAGCCATGTGTTCCAATCTCCCTTCCATGGATTTCTGCTCCAGCACTTCAAGTGAAAAAGAGGCAATGCACTTTCTTATCATTCTTGAGTTAACTGAGAGTTCTTCTTCTATGCAAAAGCCTGTGCCTTCACACCTCTAGCCATCCCACTGTACCCATTATTTGCTCTAGCCTCTGAAATTGTTTTAATTATGAATTCATTGCACAGTTGTTAATTGCATGCTTACTGTGTGCCTGGTAGCATGTTGGGCTCTGGAAATTAAAAGTAAGTGTTTTCTTCCTCCTTTGTGAAGACCTGCAACATTCTATCTTCCTGTCCTAGTGGCTGTGTCCCCAGTGTCCAGCACAAGGTAAACACTCAGCAGCTACTTTGTTGTTGAAACAGTGGGTTTAATGGCAGACGTAGATAAGGAAAGTTAGCAAGGCCAGTGTAGGGAATTGTAGAATTGTATGAAGGCAGCAATAACTGGCTCTGACAGAGGAGCCAGGAAAGGAAACTAACAGAGTGGAGGGTCTCAGTCAAGAGGAGGTGGCATCTGAATTGAGGATTGAAGGATATTAGAATTTGCCAGGTCAATGAATAGGGAAGGGAATTTGTAGGAAAGGAAAAGTCAGGTCTGAGGCTCAGGCTTGCCGACATGTGAGAGCGCTTGACTAATGAGCGCTGGGATGCAAGTCTACCTGGAGTCTGAGAATGTGAACTTACTTGGAAACAGGCTCTTTGTAAATGCAACCACTGGGAGCGCAGAAGTAGAAGAGGCGAGGAAAGGCTCTCTCCTAGGGCCTTTGAAGGAATCATGGCCCTGCTGTCACCTTGATTTTGGACTTGCAGTTCCTAAACGATGAGAGAAAACTGTGTTTTATTTGATGACATTGGGTTCATGGTAATTTGTTGTAGAAGGTCTTAGAAAATGATGGAGAGGAGTGTGGGGAGTAGATTGATTTTATCCCAAGGCAGCCAGTGGAGAGTACACTTAACACTGTCTTATAAAATTTATAATGACTACTGATGCAAATAAAGTGGGGAGTCTTTTCAAGTGACTTACCAGATGAACTGTGATTCTCCATTTCCTCTGTGCAGGTTATTTACCAAATACTTCCTGTTAGTAGATGACTACAGTTTACCTAAATCCTGCTTCTTTCAGTCAAGCTGTATGCTTATCAAGAATCAGTTGTGTTTGTTCCCCAAGCTATTTCTGCCTATTGTATTTATAGTTTTGCAATATGATTCTAATGTACATTTAATGAATAAATTATGACTATGGAAAGAGAGTAATTTCTTTGAAAAATAATGGTATGCTTTAGAAAGGCTGGATATAATTAAAATTACAAAAATCAAGAAAGCTTTGCAGTCAGCTTGCTTTTCAAGTGTCACAATGTTTTGCATGTTCAATTGAAACCACTGGTTTTGAAGGAGGAATTCTGGGAATGTGTTATGCAAAAAGACCTTTGAGGAAGTTTAGACAGTTGCCATTGGGTTTAATCTCAGTGACCAGCCTGTGGGTGTATACTTGTGTTTGATGTTTAAATCAAATATCCATAGGTATGTAGTTTTCTGCTTGAATCAAGACTGATACTTAGCTTTCTGTTGCTAGCTTTCTGGATGAGAAAGTTTCTACTGCAGATTGGTAAAGTGATTTAGGCAGGTTGGTACATTGATCAGAGCTATGAGAGCTTACTAAACAGAGTGTGGAGCTGATTTTTCTCTCACTTGACAAATGGCTTTAAGACCTGGTGCCCTGAATTCTTGAATAGGACTTACATTCTCTCTCTCCTTTGCTCTCTCTTTCCTTCCTCCCTTCCTCTCTCCCACCCTCCTTTCCTCTCTCCCTCCCTCCCTCCCTCCTTCCCTCCCCCTCCCTCCCTCCCTCCCTCCTTCCCTTCCTCCCTCCCTCCCTCCTTCCCTCCTTCCTTCCTTCCTTCCTTCCTTCCTTCCTTCCTCCCTCCCTCCCTCCCTCCCTCCCTCCCTCCCTCCCTCTCTCTCTCTCTCTCTCTCTCTCTTTCTTTCTTTCTTTCTTTC
This sequence comes from Dipodomys merriami, assembly GCF_024711535.1. Classification (NCBI taxonomy): domain Eukaryota; kingdom Metazoa; phylum Chordata; class Mammalia; order Rodentia; family Heteromyidae; genus Dipodomys; species Dipodomys merriami. Next base: position 33,434,627 of record NW_027206512.1, on the reverse strand, counting down.
TTCCTTTCTTTCTTTCTTTCTTTCTTTCTTTCTTTCTTTCTTTCTTTCTTTCTTTCTTTCTTTCTTTCCTTCTGTGTCTTTTCCTTCATTTCTTCTTTCCTCCCTTTTTTCTTTCTGCACTGCTATTGATCAAAGCCAGGGACTTGTGCAAGCTAAGCAAGAGCTCTACCCCTAAGTTCCACCCCCCAGCCCTGCTCTTTCTTGTTTCTCTTCCTTATACAGCCTCTCCTCTTTCTTCTTCTTGAGAAATTCGAGTCTCTAATTTACCTATGATTGTTCAGAATGCCATCTACTTGCAAATTGAATCAGTCTGTATGTCTTCTTTTAGCGTATTTGAGTTTCAAATTACACAGTGTAGACAAATATTCAGTATTTGTTGAAGTTTCCTGAAGATAAATTGGTTGATTACTGGGTATGTGTCCTAGAAATAGAAACCGTGCCAAGTGGTAGGAGGATTTAACCTGGATTTGAAATTTTGTCATGAATAACTCATTAATGAATAATTAAAATTATTAATCAATTTTCAAATATTCTTTCAATGGCTTCCACATGTCAGGCACTGTGCTGTACTGATGACATATGATAAGCAAGGGTTAAAAAAAAGACCCAACCAGCTTCTAAAGATTTTAGATTTATGTCTGTTTTTTCTTTGGAGATCAAGCCCACAGGATTGTGCTTTTGCCAGAGATTATGCTTTTAAGGCTTAAAAAAAAAAACCCTCAGAGTATTTGGTAGCATATATATGCTATCAGGAAAGAGAGAGTGCTAAAGTTTAGGTCTCAAGATTCAAGAATGAACTTTCTGTGTTTGAAATAACCATTGGTTATTCAGAAGCTTAGAGAGCACACACTATTCTCTTTGAGTTTGTGTGGTATGAGGTAAAGGAAAAAGATGATACTATTTGCAGTCTTAGCTCTGCTAGTAGCAGGCTTTTTGATCCTGAGCAATTCACTCTAATTTCTCTGGTCTCATATCCACCTTGATACAGATTGGATGAGGTGATGTCTACAGGATCTTGCTGTTGTAAAATCGTCATTTATTGTCGAATTTCAAGGCTGTTGAAGAGACCTAAGCATCCTTTGTAGACTTTCTGAACTACTTCATTACCCTCACTACTCAGCATGATATTTGAAAATATAGCTTTGTCACAGAGACAGTATAGGATCCAGTTTGCCTTCTTTCACCCAATTCCAGCTCCAGTTAGATGAGGGAGACAAGGAGAGGCCGCTCTCTGCCTACTGATTTAAGAAGTAGTTGAAGGAATCAGAAGCATTGAGCCTGGGCTAGCATGACCAAAGATGACATAAAAGCTAGTGTGGACTATTTGAAAGTATTTTTGAAGGTATGTTATCAAACACAGACATTCAAGATACAAAGAAAAGTGAGATTTGCCTTCTGTCTTCAAGAAACTCTGATGGAGAAGAGACACACACACACATACACACAAAACCATGCAGTGTGTCTAAATGTCAGAACGGCTTGGCTTGGGTATTGGACAGTAGAGATAAAATGGAAAAAACAGAGGGGAGGGTAGTTTTCATTTCCCCAGACAGAAGAATGATAATATATGGATAAAAGTAGATTCTCAAGGGGCTGAGATCTGAGGATCACAAAAGCTAGCCTAAGTACAAAAGTCTGTGAAACGTGTGTGTGTGTGTGTGTGTGTGTGTGTGTGTGTGTGTGTGTATGTGTGTGTATGTGTGTGTGTGCAGGTTCTTGAACTCAGGGCCTGAGTTCTGTCCCTGAGCTTTTTTTGCTCAAGGCTATCACTCTACCACTTAAGCCACAGCCCCACTTTCGACTTTTTGGTGATAAATTGGAGATGAGTCTTACCAACTTTCTGTCTGGGCTGGCTTTGAACCACAATCCTTAGATCTCTACCTCTCAAATAGCTAACATTATAGGTATAAGCCACTGACATCCTGCTCTATAAGATTTTTTAATCTCAAATTATCCACCAAAAGTCCAGAAATGGAGCTGTGGCTCAAATTACAGAGTGCTAGTCGTAGTAAAAAAAAGCTCAATTACAGTGCCTAGGCCAGGCCCTGAGTTCAAGCCCTACTGCCAGTGTGCGTGCACACACACGTACACACACACATATGTACAAACACACATGTACACACACACACACACACTATATGGATATAAGCTGTAGGGGGCAGATTTTCAGTGAATAAATGAAAGGACATTCTAGAAACATTGAGTGATTCACCATTATATGGTACACTGAATAAAGGAGAAGAGCTCTTTTGTTTCATACATATTACAAAGAAGCTGAACACATCTTTGAATTGTGTTCCAGCATGTAGATTTTATGAGACACCTTTCAATTAATAAACATCTTTGCTTTGTTGGAGTCATCTATAGAAAGCACCAGGAAGATGTTGTATGAGCAAATAAAATCAAATACCCCCACCATCCCCACAACAGCAAAATGAGAATGCTTTAATGCAAAGGAGAGCGATTATTTCCAGCACCATTTTGATCCCCTTTAGATAATGTGTATGCGTCTTTACTAGAATGCATGACCTCAAACCAAGGTAACTGATACAGAGAAAAGTCCAAGAAAATTCGGTGAGTTCTGAGATGGGAAATATGGGAATGTAGCTTGCATAGGAGGCAGCAGTGTGGAACCATTTTCTCCAAAGTGCTAAGCTTCTATTTCCTTTGAGGCTACTGCCTTTAAGCTACATGACTCACCGGCAAAACTCAGAAGACAAAAATGAGATCACTGAGGATTATGCTGCCATTGCTGGTAACATGCTGGCAATGATTGTAACAGGACTTGCCAAGCACACATTGACCCTCTGAGTCACATTGGTTCCCATGGAGATTAACACCATCAACGGTGGGGACAACAGCCCAGAAGTGCTATTGGTATTAGACAGGGAGGAGAAAAATGGCAGTATGATACTCTAGAAATGCAGCAGTTGGGATGAAAAAGGAGCGTGGGGCAGTATAGCTAAGGAGAGAAAATGACTTGTAATGGCATAGCAAACTACTTCTCTAGCTCTTCCTGCAAATGGCTGGAGGGGAGGGGCGGGGAGAGGGTGCAGATAGGCTACAATCTATTTTTATTTATCTAGCTATTTCCCGCAAGTTTTCTTCTTATCTCAGCTTATCTCTGCAAAGAAATGTGTCCGGGGGCCACGTGTCCTGACTCTGCTCTAAAAGTCTGATTAAAACACTGAGGTTCAGCAGTGGGAGAGACACAGATTGCTTAGCTATATCACAGGAGGGTTTTAAACTTCTTTCTGCATAAAATATTTTTTTACTGATTCAAAGAAAATGAGGCCTTTGATATCACATTTTCTTGAGATGATGGTGTGTACCTTAATAGAGAAATTGGGTTTCTGAATTGCATGCTGTCTACCATTTGAAAGCTACACTGGGCGTGTGTGATGTTGATCTTTCACCTGCCTTGTTCTTAGCAACTAAATCTTCCTGTTCACTCCTGTGCAGGCTGGAGCCATCCTCTGCTCATTAAGTTTTTCTTTTCTTTTTAAAACTTTCGTGTCAGTACTAGGGCTTGAGCTCAGGACCTGGGTACTATCCCTTAGTTTTTCTGCTCAAGGTGTTCTATCACTTGAGTCATAGCTCCACTTCTGGCTGCTTGGTGGTTAATTGTAGATAAGAATCTCATGAACTTTACTGTCCAGGCTGGCTTAGGACCATAATCCTCAGATCTCAGCCTCCTGAGTAGTTAGGGTTATCAGCATGAGCTACTGGTGCCTGGCTGTGTGGTCATTCTTGTCTTTCTAATGCCTGGCACTCCAGTTTTTTTTTCCCATAGAAAGAGAGGAAGAACTCTGGAGTCATATGCATTTTCTAAACTCACTATAGGTGAATTATGCCCAGGTCAGATGAATCAGGGCTTATAAGGAAAGCTGTACTTTTTCCTATCTTTTATATATCAGAAGTTCTACAAAATGGCCTATTCACTGCTGAATGATCAAACAGATGTAAGAAAAATAGCTGATCAGATTAAAGATGAAGAGCAAGATCTGATTAAATTGTATCAGAAGTGGCACAGGCTACTCTGGAAAAGAAAGAAGATAGTGGTTTCCAGAGGAATAGCAAAGTATTTTTTGGAGAAAATTAAAGTGAAGGTATCTGGAGATGGAAAACCTTTCATTGTTCTTCCAGATGTGAGTTGTTGATGGCTCTTCCATCTAGTGAGAGATGTAAGTTGATACATAGCAGAAATTGATGCAAGCTTCAGTCTCAACCGTACACACTCTCAGTTGTACCTTTGTCTATTAGTGAGGGTCCCTAGTCCACCAACCCTCAGTTTAGTCATCTATAAATGAAAGTTTTATCAACTTAAGTTGATAAAGGTGCTGAACATAGTACTTGATACAGGGGACACTCAGTAAGCAGTAGTGAAGAGGATGTGATGATGCTGAGGACTGCCACGCCGACCCCAGTAGAGTCTGCTTAGCATGGGAAACCATCTATCAGACCATGATAGGGGCCTCGAGACCTATCTCTGAGTTTTGGGACTTCACCGAAGTCTACCTCAGAGAATGGGGCTTTACAGAAACCTATCTCCAAGTTTTGGGACTTCACCGAAGTCTACCTCGGAGAATAGGGCTTGTAAGCGGCCTACTCCTGGGAAAAGGCTGGCAAAACCCCTGGAAAAGATGTGTTTCTGCCTATCTTTTCCTCATAAGAGTGCCTATTAATCTTTTACTGTTTCTACTGTTCATTGTACTTACTCATTGTCAACGTTCCCTTATTCAAAGCTCTTTCTTAAGAGTGTTGACGACTCCAATATCTGATGAGTGTCTTAAAAATATGACTAACTCACCAGAGTTCAGTGCTACCCTGAAACCCCTCTTATGGAGGCTAGTAGACAAGTTATAAGTAAATATAAAAGTATTGGGGGTTTCACAAAGTCACTCCAGCAGAAGGAATTGTAAGAAATTTACAAAAAGTTGTAGGTGCGGCTAGAACAGAAAGAATGTATGGCAATTGCTGAGATAACTACTTAGGAGAAAGAACTTCCTCATTTACTAAGAGACTTGCTAAATCTAAGTCTCCTTGGTGCTTACTATTAAAGAAGGAACAGGAAAGATCTTAATGGGACAGTTAAGGCCTCTATAGAAAAAAGTATAGATCTAGGCCTCCCTGACCTTACTATTAAAGAAGGAACAGGAAAGATCTTAATGGGACAGTTAAGGCCTCTATAGAAAAAAGTAGTGGTTAATTGGTGACAATCATCGAAACCCATTGTATTTCCTAAAAATAGAGGTAAAGCTGGAAACAAGTGCCTATCAGGCGACCAGTTGGTGACCACCCAAGGACGAAGCCCTGCAGCAAGGTTGTGTAACCTTTTGCCCTTTCAGGCGACCAGCTGGTGACCGCCCAAGAATGAAGCCCTGCAGCAAGATTATGTAACCTTTTGCCCTTTCTTATGGAGACTTTTTGCTATAAAAGTTTGTTATCCTCTGCATTAAATCGCACTCAGCACTCAGCACTCAGCATCCACTCCTAATGTGTGTGAGTTGTCTGTTTGCCATCTCCCCGTCCTATTCCAGGTTCCTCCCCTAGGTATCCTTCGTCGTCCCGACAGAACCCGGTCCGCGGCAGAGGACAGCCACAAAGCTGTTGTTGTTACTGCTGCTGCAGCTGGCAATGGCATGATAGGGTGACCATTGCCTTCTCCTGGGTTTCCTTGAGAAATAGGAAAATCAGAGAGAGAGAGAGAGATTAGTATAAGGATGGTTCAATAGCAATGGAGACAGGGAACTTCTGAGATCCACAGTTAACACTCTGGAGACTCAAGGATGGATGTTTCCTCTGGAGCATGAAAGCAGGGAAAGCGAGGTCCCAGCTTGATGTGGTCAGACAGGAGCTCTCTGACCTGAGGGAGGCCCTGCCTTTTGGTTCTACTCAGATAATTGACTAGTTAGATGGGGCCCACTGTATCAGGGTGGACTATTTCAAATGTTAATCTCAACCAAAGATATCCTTACAGACATTCCAAATTATCTAGGTCCTTCATGGAGTGATGTGGACCTATAAAATTAACTATGATCATCAAGGGATTATGTTCATTTAGTTTCACATTCTTTAATCCTGCTTTATCATAAAACTGATTTTCAAGGACTTCCCTTTGACAAAGTCTCACAGGAAACCCAGAGTGCTGTTTCTCTGCTTGGGGAAGAACCTTTTAGGAACATGCTTTTCGAATTTTATGTCCCCTGATTTCTTCCTTAAGGACATCTCATCTCAAGTGTTATGCTATGAATATCAGAGAGAGCATCTAGTACACAGCCTAAGAGGCCAAACTCATGCATATTTTTCTACTCTGACCCAGCTCTGTGACTTTGGGAAAGTTACTAAACTTCTCTATTCTAATGTCTTCACTTGTATAGAAAAGGAAGATAATACTGCTGGTCTCCTAGAGCTATTCTGAGAATGTGCATGTTACTGGTTGGGATTTTCACAGATCTGTGCCACTCTAGCACAGAATACATACTCAGTAACTATCACATATTATGATAATGAATTAGGATGGCACCTTGTCTCAACCTTTTACATTTATACACTGATCTCTCGTGGAACTTACCAGAGAATATGTTTTATTGATGGTTTTTATCCAGTTGTCAGTTCAGCTTGGGGTTTTATTCTCAAGTTCTCTTTTGGAAATTGAGTGTGTATGACAGAGAGAGGGCAAGAGTGAGAAAGGAGAGAGCATAGGTGCATATGCAAGTGTATGTGTTGTGAGAGAGAGTGCATGTGCAGGTGTGTGTGTGTGTGAGTGCATGTGGAGGTGTGTGTGTGTGTGAGTGCATGTGCAGGTGCGTGTGTGTGCATCTGCAGGTGTGTGTGTGTGAGTGCATGTGGAGGTGTGTGTGTGTGAGTGCATGTGCAGGTGCGTGTGTGTGCATCTGCAGGTGTGTGTATGAGTGTGAGTGCATGTGGAGGTGTGTGTGTGTGCATGTGCATGTGCACATAGAAGCCTCTACTAATGAACTCTGATGCCACCTGTCTGCCCACAAGGTGGCGCAGTGCTCCTGCCATTGTTTCCAGTTTTCAGCTGCCCAGAGGGAAGCAGGGAATTTTGATCAACATCCAAAGAATCAGTTCATCTCCCTCTGCAGAGAGCCCAGTGCACAAGAATGAATATTTGGTCAAGTTTACTTTGCTAGTTCTTGCTCATGATTTCATAGGCACGGCATAAAAGCTAAAGCCATTTTGGCTTTTAATTATCCCTCTCCAGTATTTTATTCCAATGTATTTTTTTTTTGGGGGGGGGCGGTCTGGACGTGGCGCCTGAACTCTGGGCCTGGGCGCTGTCCCTCAGCTCTTCAGCTCAAGGCTAGTGTTCTACCACTTGAGCCACAGTGCCACGTCCGGCTTTTTTCCTGCTTATGTGGTGCTGAGGAATTGAACCCAGGGCCTCAAGTATGCAAGGCAAGCGCTCTACCACTGAGCCACCTTCCCAGCCCTCCAATGTAATTTTGACCTGAGGACATCTTTTGTTTACTATTCCTTCCATTTGGAGAATGGCATTAGCTTGAAAGTGTGGTGGGATCGTCTCTCCACTCTTTGGACAGGTAACCTTATGGGAAACAGTCAAGCAATCCCCTCTCTCCCCGCCCTCCCTTCCCCCCAAAAAGCTTATCCAATCCCCTGGAGATAGAGTAAATGAAATGATCTCTGAACAAAGCCCCAGGAGAGCAGATTTGTCCTCCATGTTTCCAACCCCTACCTTGCCTCTTCTGCCTGCCATAACCTCTCAGTGGCCAGACAACACTTGTAGCCTCCTGTCCCTGCTCCTAACCTGTTCCGTGGTGAAGAACTCCTTAGCTGAGATGCAGGCCCGAGGGTGAGTCTGATTTACTGAGGCTTATCTATTATGAACCCAGTCACCTAACAGATGATTACACAGAAATATTATCCTGTCCAAGTCACACATTTAGTTTTTATCCAAAGTACTAACCATCTCAGAAATTGAGGAATGGGGCCTTTTTGTATAAACACTCTCAACTTTTTGCTAGTTAATTGGAGATAAGTTGGAATCACTTGAGCTTTCCTGGGATGGCCCCTGCAGCTAGGGGGGTGCATTCCCTCACCCCCATAGACCCTTCATCCACTCCCTGAACCTATTACAGTGGTAGATAGAAACGTGTTAGGTAGGTTTTCTTACAGCCTTTATTTTTGGTCAGACATTTGTATTATGAAAAAATAACTATAAAGCTAAGAGACTAGGCTAGATGGGGCATGCCTACAATTTTAGCCATGTAGGAAGCTGAGACCTGAAGATTAAAGTCAGCCAAGGCAGAAAACTGAAAAACTCTGATCTCCAATTAATTAGCAAGAAACTGGGAGTGGAGGAGTGGTTCAAGTGGTAGAGCACCAGCCTTGAGCAAAAAAGGCTAAGAGAGAGTGGATTGCTGAGCTCCAGTCCCAGGACCAACACACACACACACACACACACACACACACACACACACACACACACAAACTAATTGTGATTGCATGTATGTTCATGCGCATGTGTATGCACACATGCATGCTCCCAGGCTAGACATAGTTTTTTTTTCTCCCATGTCTCACAAAAACTTAGCTCATAAAGGCAAGAGCTTTTTCAAGTTGTCCCTGGAATGAGATAGTGACAAGGTACTTACAAAAGTTGAATGACAGAGCTCAGTTTTCTGGAAAAATCTGGTCTTGGCTTCTCCTTGTAGAAGCCCTAGCTGGCTCCTGCGCATCTACCTCCTGTGGCATCTGAAATCTGTGCCATGAGCCTGCTGGTACTTCTCTAAATTTCTTCATTCCAAGTCTGGCACAACTTTTCTTTCCTCTGTGACTTTGGAGTCTTCTGTGTATTATCCCATAGATTTAACCTGGAGTTGGGGACTGGTTGAGCAACCTTTCTCTCAACTGTAAATTAGCTATCCCATTAGCATGCTCCTTACTCATAGAAACAGCTAATTTTTCTGTGTGTGTGTGTGTGTGTGTGCGTGTGTGTGTGCGTGTGCATGTGCTAGTACTCGGGCATGAATTCAAGCTCAAGGTATCTCATTTTCACTGGTGTTTTTGCTCAAGGCTACTTCACTACCATACATTTACTTCCTTGTTTTTTTTGTTTTGTTTTGTTTTGTTTTTTGCAGGTAAATAGTATGAGTCTTGTGAACTTTTCTGCCTGGGCTGGCTTTGAACCATGAGCCTCAGCCTCCTGAGTAGCTAGGATTACAGGCCATTGAGCACCTGCCTAATTTGTCATTTTTGAAGGCTTTTGCTGGAATCACTTGAGCGTTCCTGGAATGTTGCCCTGCAGCAGAAGGGCTGCATTTGCTCCTCCTCACAGCTCCCCTGTCCACTCCCCACAACCAGTGGCAGTGGGAAACACATGAGGATATTCTACTCCTCTGTGTGGAACTCTCCATAGACCTCTCATTCTCTGTTTCTAACATCTTCCATGCACTTATTTCCAAATACTAACCACCAGTTAGGACACTCCCACTGCTTCTTAGTTTACTTGCTTCCTTTACATCTCCCACCAGAAAGGAGATGTACCCATGCACAAGAAACTGATGGGTCCTGTTCTCCATCCCTTCCCTGAGAGCCGGCCCAGGGGCAGCACCCAGGAGATGATCAGTAAAAATGACTATGGCATGGGTGCCATTCTTTTAGCTGCTTGATCCTTTCCATGATCGAGAATCCTGCACATCCATATCCATCCAATGAAGACTTCAAGTTAATGAGAATGGAAAAACAACATGCCTATTTTTTTCTTTAATGCTGCCTTGACATCTCCATATTGTGAAAATACTGTACAGAGGGATTACAATTACATGGGCAAGATAATGAGTACATTTCTTATCAAGCATTGTAGCTTCCTCCTTTGTTTCCCTTTCCCATCCCTTCCCATCCTCCCCCCGCCCCCCCAATCCTCCCCTTCCCACCCTGCACCAAAGTTGTAAAGTTGGTTTTCGACATAACAACTTGTACATCTCATTGTTGCAATGGGTCCACCTGTATCCCTATTTAAACGATTTGTTTTCCCCCTTCCCCTCCACAAATTATACGACATCAAATACAGTGAAAGCAGGGGTTATACTGTGTGGGAGGGACATACAAAGCAACAAAGAAATAATCTTATAAATGTGTTAGAAGCAATCGCATGAAAGAAAAAAAATTTTGAATACTTATCTTGGGGTTCATTTCCCTAACATCAACCTATCTGACCTTTTCTGCTTGCCTCAGACATATACTAGATATTGCAAATAAGGGAAACCATGGGACCTATGTTTCTTTTCTCCATAAAATTTTAAAACATTAAAAAATTATTATTATCTTTCCATTTGTGCTAGGTCTTCCTTCATTTATGAGTATAGAATCTGGAAATATTTCTTTATAACTGTTTGGATATCTTGGATGTTTGTTGTATTTTTTCCTGTGGCATCTATGATCATATTGATTTGGGTTTCCTCTTTTCTTTTCTTTCTTTCTTTCTTTCTTTCTTTCTTTCTTTCTTTCTTTCTTTCTTTCTTTCTTTCTTTCTTTCTTTCTTTCTTTCTTTCTTTCTTTCTTTCTTTCTTTCTTTCTGTTTTTTTTGCTGGTTGTGGGGCCTGAGCTCTGGGCCTGGGTGCTGTCCCTCACCTCTTCAGCTCAAGGCTAGCACTCTACCACTTGAGCCACAACACCACTTCCAGCTTTTACTGCTTATGTGATGCTGAGAAATCAAACCCAGGGCCTCATGCATTCAAGGCAAGCACTCTACCACTGAGCCACCTTCCCAGCCCTCCTCTCTTCTTTTTATAATTAATCTTGCCAGTGATCCATCAATTTTATTGATTTTTAAAAAAAAACCAGCCTTTTGTTTGATTAATTTTATTTATAGTTTTCATAGTCTCTAGCATTAATTTCATCACTTATTTTGGTTATCTCGCTCTGTCTAGTGACTTTAGGTTCAACTTTTTCTGATTTCTCTAGCAGTTTTAGTTGCATCATGAGATTGTTTACTTGGTCTGTCTCTTTTCTTTTTTCTTTTTTTTTTGGGGGGGGGTCTGGTCGTGGGGCCTGAACTCTGGGCCTGAGCACTGTCCCTCAGCTCTTCAGCTCAAGGCTAGTGCCCTACCACTTGAGCCACAGTGCCACCTCCGGCTTTTTTTTTCTGCTTATGTGGTGCTGAGGAATCTAACCCAGGGCCTCAAGCATGCAAGGCAAGCGCTCTACCATTGAGCCACCTTCCCAGCCCAAGTCTGTCTCTTTCCTTGATGTGCACACTGAGAGCAATAAATTTGCCCCTCAGGACTGCTTTTGTTGTGTCCTGTAGGTTTTTTTGTGATTATCTTCATTTTCATTGCATTGTAGGAACTTTTTTTATTTCTTCTTTAATTTCTTCTGTGATCCATGTGTTGCTCAGCAGTGTGCTGTTTAATTTCCAAGTGTTTGAGTTTTTTTCTACTGTATGCCTTGTTATTGAGAACTAGTTTGATTCTACTATGGTTAGATAGAATACAGGGGATTATGTTGATCCTCTTGTATTTGCTTAAATTCTTTGTATGAACTAAGATTTGATCTATTTTAGAAAAAGTTCCATGGGCTGCTGAGAAGAATGTGTACTGGGTTGTTGTTGGGGGAAATCTTGATATATGTCAATTGTCTGCTTGAGATATGGCATCATTTAATTCAGACATGTCTTTACCAATTCTTTGGTTGGTAGACCTGTCTTTTGGTGAGAGTGGAATATTAAAGTTGCCTAGTAGTATTGTATTTGGATCCATCTTTTCCCATAAATCTGAGAGTATTTGCTTAACATATTTGGGTGCACCGATGTTTGGGGGCATATAGATTGACAATGGTGATATTCTCTTCTTGAATTGTTCTCTGTATTAATATGTAGTGACCTTCTTTGTCTTTTCAGAATGATTTTAATGTAAAGTTTATTTTATCAGATATCAGAATGGCAACTCCTGCCTTCTTGCTTGGGGCATTTGTACAACATGCCCATTTTTGAGCATCTACTGTATGCCAGCTGTCCCTTCCACAATAACTTCATGTCATAGATTTTGAGAGGGCAACCTTACCATGTCATTTTATAAAAGTGAAAGGTGAAGGAGAACTAATTGATCAAAGGCACATAGAAGTTGGAGAAAGCTCATCTCTAGTTATTCTCAGGGCTGATATTTATTTTATCATTTCATTCCGGGCTCTGTCATTATCACACTATCCTTACATATTTCCTGACCCTGAAGATGTTATTCATGTTTCAACATGGACAGAATGACACTTAGATAAATGTAATATTTATTTGCATAGTTGCTTTTCTCTAGAGAAACTTACCAGGGTGAAAAAAAATCTTACTTTTAAATTAATAAACGTAACTGTGGTACCCTCATAGATATTTCAAGCTGTAAAAGACCTTGTAGGTGGGTCCAATGGCAAGCCCAGGACCCAGAACATTCTTTGAATAGTCTATAGGGTCAAATATATCCTTGAGCACTTAGCCCCCATCTCTCCTATATTCTGGAAATAGAGAAGACCTGAACATAAAAGAGCTATACTAAAGTGGTGTTTTCTGAAGAAGGGGTGCCAACTGGGCCTGGGCGCTCCTGACTGATGTCCTTCTGAGACGATTGAGTGGAGAGGGACATTCTCCTCCCACCCCACTGCTGAGGCTTCAACACTTAGCCCACAGAATAGCAGCCACGTTCTCCCGTGGATATGCGAGCACCCAGCAGGAGATTCTGGTGCCCACCCCACGGTAGGTGGCAGTACACCGCAGAAGGGCTAGAGCCAGCGTAGGTGCTGGTACTGGGCAGACACAGTGATGCCTTGCAGAACTAGAAGGTGTTCCCCCCTCTCTCCTGACCCCTACCTTCCTCCCAAGGGATCTGTACTGATCACAAGGATAGGGGCATCTAACAGGTGAAGGGAGGATTTGGCAAAGAGGCTCAAGCTTGAAATCACCCCCACCCCCGGGACAAATGGGAAGAATCTAGGGACTAGATCCCATAGCGCATGCACAGGCTGCCTCAGCTCATTTGGGGACATGCATTCTACACTGAGTGCATAGGTTTGTGGTGAGGGCTGAATGAGATCATGTCTGTAAAACATCTGCTCAGTGTCTGGCAGACAGTGGGTAATAAAAGGGTTAATCCCTTCCCTTTCCCCACTGTCTTAGAAATAGACTATCATAAAGCAGCTACCAGATAACACGATATAGAACACAACTCATACTTTTTAGAAAGGGCATAACTGTTTACATATTCCATTAAGAGTATAAAAATAAAAACTCACCTGTATATATTTATTTCACAAATGGAATAAGCTATAATAACATGAAAGCTGAACGTTTGTACCAGAGACTATTCTTATTAGGTGTGTCATTTTACTGCTTGCACTTTGTAGATGAGGAATAGAGGTGCCAAAAGATTAGGTGTGCTTCCCTAGGCCATTCAGGAAGCGACAGAGCTAGTATGGACATTTAGGCAGGGCCACGTACATGATCCTTACATTTACCTCTTCAGCTCTACTCCAGTAGTTTCAGGTAATAAAGCAAATATGACTTAATGCTTCTTATAGGGAGGGCACAGTGTGGGGTACTGCAAGCTGCATCACTTAACCCTAGGGGGCGCCACTCACCAGAGGGTCATTAGATGCAGTACCTGGGCCTGCACAGCTGGACAAAACAATCCTAGAATACAGCCAAGATGTGATCATTTCCCTGAAGCTAGGTAGTCTGTAAAAGTTGAAAAATGCTACAATGGCATAGAAAGATTAATTTTTGAGCCTTTTGTTTATCTGTAAGGCACAGTGAAGGGATAAATGTGTAGGTAATTTCAAACTGATAGATTTCCCTTTATGGGGACTAGCAGGAGGTACATATCTAAGAGTTTCAGTGCCAGGAAACATTGCTTTCTTGAGCAATAGGCATTGGTTTATTTTATGGACAGTTTATCTTCAATAACAAATGAAGTAATCTTTTGGTTTGGGATGCTCAGAAACCAAGGAAAGTATTGAGTTTCTTACTTTTGTAATTTGGTAGAATCTTTTGGTGAGCTGAGTTTTCCCTGCTCCTACTTTTGTTATCATTTTTTTGTCATATTATATTGACACTTTGATTTATAATTGCACACATCCTTGCTAGTAGAGTGACCTTGGGAGTAGGGCACAGAAGGATGTTGAGCACCATGCACATTGTGCAGAATGACCGGGCATACCTGATCAGGCACAGGATGTTTGTTATCAATGTATCCAGCTCTTTTGACATGGAGAATATATATCTTTTCTGCTCAACAGCAGTATTGCTGTTGTGACATTTAATTGACTAATTGCACAGTGACAGCCCAGCTGTGAAGACCATCTAATACTATGCTTAGTCCACTGAGGGCTGGCTGGATTTTGATAAACCCTTGGCTCAAAGGGCAAGCATATCTCCTGGTAGGGCAGCCAGGGAAATGTATTGAAATAAGGGAGCAGGTGGTCCTATTGGAGTAAAGATCAAGACACCTGCATCTAATTCCCCCAGGTCTAGTCTGTTTCCTTTATGTGCCATAAGATGCCACAGTTAACATCTGCCAGATGTGGGGTTGATATCTATTTCCATTGGAGAGAAAAGGAAAATAAGGCAAAAGCATATATATTCTAGGAGATTGCTATCTTGTTTAGTCTTTACTACAACCCTCAGAGATAATCACTTCTAATACGTTTATCCATAAAGGGGATGTAATCAAACCTTAGAGTGGTTAAGGCACTTGCCCAAGGTCATAGGCAAGCTGGGATTAGGGATGAGGAAGCAGAACCCTAAGCATGATCACCAGGTTCCTGGTCTTTCTCAATAGCAGGACAAGACGGAGACCTCTCTTACCTGTGCTTTCAAAGCCATAGATAGATAGAGGGAATTCATCATACTTTTAAGTAGTAGCAGCACCTTGAAACCATGTCTGGCCTTGTGGTTTCTGTACAGGAAGGCAACAAATCTCTTTGAATCCTGGACTGTTTTGTCAGCCTCTAACGGATCTCCAAGATGGCTTGTATATGGATTGACTGGAGTTGCAGCATGGTGTGTTATGATCAAAAGACAAGGTACCAACAGACCACAGTTGTCATTAGTGCTGTCAGAGGATAGCATGTCTGGCCCAAAAGAAAGAAAGAAAAGGGGAAAAAAAGCCAAAAATAAAAGGTGCCCGTTGTTGGTAACAGAGGGAGCTGCCCTTGGCTTCTGACAGAGACAGGAAACATTGTGCTGTTAATAATTCAGGAGTTCAGGGCATGGAAATTAAGTATATATATACTGTGCAAAAAAAAAAGAGGATATACTTTTATTTCTAAGGATGTAGCCCAGATGCTGCTGGTCCTCTGGAAAGCTCACAGCTTTACTATGATCATTGACCTTGGCTTCTGAGTGGCTGCTGAGAAGAAAGAGGCAGCATTGTTTCTGTATGAGAACAGGCTCTGCCCATCTTAGAGGTCACCTTGATGCTTTGGTGCTCCCAGGTTACCACGTGGGGTGAGAAAAGCCTCTGTAGGTCAAGGGACCAGGGACTAGATAAACAATGCAAGCAGTGTGTTTATCGATATGCAAATAAGCATGCAAATTAGACTCCTGTCGCACCATTTAGAATGTAATTTAAAATTAATTAAAAATTAAGAGGTAAATTAGAAGCGAACATTCAACGCCATATGGGAAAATATACATATTTATCAGAATAGCATGTATGTGTGCTAAATGAATGGGAGCTGATTGTGATGTGCGAAGTTCCTCCATCTTGGTATGCCGTGACATCAATGCACGAAAACCCAATATGTGGCAAGCATTTTTTTTTCTTTTTTAGCACTTGATGAATTAAAATTCACTGCAGTTTAAGGACTGAAAGTATACATTTTATATGCATTAAATCCTCCGTAAACTTATACAAAAGGAAGTGGGGTTTTATAATTGGAAAGTGAAATGATAAATCAGGTACAGTTTACCTCCATATGCCATAAAATATTTGCAAAACTCATTTTTCTCAAAAGGGGTCATTGAGCACATTCACCCTGGCAGGCCTTTTGCATATTGTTAATATGCGATCTATACTCGGAAAGTAATGATTTCCCTCTGAGCCACTGAGGAGTTCTGGGTGATTAATGAGTTAATGGCTGCATCCACACAAGGCCAAAACAACTCATTGAAAAGTGAAAAATTCAATCACTCCACTGACTGTTTTGTCTACAAAACAACCAAACAACCTTCGTGATTGATTTTCTTTTTGCTGAATTGATTGCTATTTTTTTGGCAACTTCATTGAATTAACCAATTACTTGACACAACAAGAGTATAGCCTGATTCCTTTTGGAATGGTTGCAAAACATTTCTTCTTTAAAACAGATCTATTTAAAATGAACTATTATATTAAGTGAAGTAAGCCAGGCCCAAAGAAATATAGGTCCCATGGATTCCCTTATTTGCAATAACTGGTATATGTCTAGGACAAGCAGAAACGATCAGATAAGATGATGTTAAGCGAAAGGAACCCCAAGATAGGGACACAAGTGTTTTTTTTTTCTTTCTTGCTGTGGTTTTTAACATATTTATAAGGTACCATGTGATTTTCTTTGTAGCTTTGTATGTCCCTCCCCCTGTTTTCACTGTATTTGATGTTGGTATAATTTGTGGAGGAGAAGGGAAAAAACAAATTGTTTAAATAGGGACACAGGTTGACCCTTTGCAACAATGAGATATAAAAGACGCTATGCCAAAAAACGAACTTTACAATTTAGGCAGGTGGGGGGGGGGCGTGGGGAAGGGGGGAATGTCGTCAAGGAGATGGGAGGGAAGGGATGGTAGGGGAAAAACAAAGGAGGAGGCAACAATGCTTGATAAGAAATGTACTCATTACCTTGCTCATGTAACTGTAACCCCTCCTCTGTACAGTATTTTCACAATAAAAATCTTATTTAAAATGAACTAAACTCTTTCTGTATTCACCTCTCTTTCATTTCTAAAAATACATATAAGTAAATGTTGAGCATACAGGAACTATATTGGACAATTTGAATTATCTTATATATCAACTATCATGGATCAAATATTTAATTTTGTTGGCAGTAGATAGTTCTTTGAAAATGAAAACAAAGGATGCAAAGATCTTTCTTCCCTCCCTCCCTCCCTCCCTTCCTCCCTTCCTCCCTCCCTCCTTTCCTTCCCCTTCCTTCCTTCCTTCCTTCCTTCCTTCCTTCCTTCCTTCCTTCCTTCCTTCCTTCCTTCCTTCCTTCCTTCCTTCCTTCCTTCCTTGGTTGAACAAAGGGGTTTGGATCAAGTTCAAGAACTGCATTTGTATTTTTTAAAATTTCATTGTGATTGTAAAGGTGATGTACGGAGGGGTTACAGTTACATAAATCAGGTATTGAGCATATTTCTTTTTGAACAATGTCACCTCTTCTCTTGTTTTCTCCCAGTTTTTCCCTCCTGACCCCAAGAACCACATTTGGTTAGAGACTGCAGTAGACAGAGGGCCTCATAGTTGGAGTTAAGAATGTTGAACCTATTTATTAATTGGGCAGTTGTTTCTTTGAGGATTTGTTGTTGGGGGATTTTGTTTTTTGAGTTCTAAGTATATTTTAGATATGAGATCCTTGTCTGTTGTATGGCTAGTGAAGATCTTCTTTCAGTCTATGGGCTTTTTGCTTATCTTTCTAGCTTTGTCCTTTGCCTTGAAGAAGCTCTGCAGTTTCATGCAATACCATTTGTCCAACCTTTCTTTGATTTGTTGTGTTCCTGAGTATATTAAGAAAATTTCGGCCTGTGCCAAGGAGACCTAGGGTTTCTCCTATTCCTTCCTGCAATGTTTACAGGGTGTCTGCTTTGACTCCATGGTCTTTGATCCATTTGGTGTTGATTTTGGTACAGGGTGATGTATACGGATCTAGCTTTAGTTTTCTACATGTGTCTAACCGATTTTGCCAGCACCATTTACTGAAAAGGCTGTTTTTCTTCCATTCTATTTTTTTTAGCTCCCTTATCAAAGATTAGGTGGTTATAGGTCTGTGGGTTCATTTCTGGGTCTTTAGTCCTATTCCATTGGTCCTCAGGTCTGTTCTTGTGCCAGTACCACATTGTTTTGATTACTATGGCTTTGGAGTAGAGTTTGAAATGGATCAAGAAAATGTGATATATATCACAATTCTATGCCTCCATCAGAAAGAATGATATTGCCTAATTTGTTAAGAAATGGAAAGACTTGGAAACAATTATATTAAGTTAAATAAGCCAGGCCCAAAGAAACATAGGTCCCATGGTTTCCCTTTTATGTAATGACCTAGTACACATCTAGGACAAGCAGAGAAGGTCAAAGGATATGTACATATGACAACCTGAGATAATGTTAAGCAAAATGTACTCCAAGACAGGGACACAGGAGGTTTTTTTTCTTTCTTGCTAGTGTTTTTAATGTATTTATAATGCATTATGTGATTCTTTTGTTTCTTTTGTATGTTCTTCCCCTCACGGTATAACCACTGTTTTCACTGGTTTTGATGTCAGTTTTCTGCATCTTGTATATACATTTTTGTAATTTGGGGAGGGGAAGGGATAGTGCAGACCACTTAAATGTGAATGCAGGCTGACCCATTGTGATGATGAGATGCACAGGACGCTATGTTGAAAACAAATGTTACAATGTCGGGGTTGGGGGGAGGGCAGGAGTTGGGGAGGTGGGGAGGGAAGTGATGGTAAGGGGAAAATAAAAGAGGAGGTAACAATGCTTGCTACGAAATATACTCATTACCCTTTTCATGTAACTGTAACCCCTCTGTACAGCATTTTTACTATATATATATATATATATATATATATATATATATACATATATGAATGTTGAAACCCTTCTAGGATGCAAAATTTAATGTTTCAAGCAGTGCTGTCCAAATGGGCCTTCCAGTTTCCAAGAGAGAGAATGATGATGAAGAAAGCCCTCATACTGATAGAAAGAGAAGAGACAGACAGGAATGGAGAGGGGAAGAATGAGGTGAATTTCTGAGTTTGGAATTTGCATTGGAGTTAGAGACAGTTGATTTCAAAGTAGAAATGAGAATTTCCATTTCTAGAGGAAAACAATTATGGAAGAATTTAAATACCAGATAGCACTATAAGTGCCAAGATACTGAAGGTAAAATATAGATACTATTTAGGTGAAGCCAGGCAATGATAGAAAAGCCCAAAGAAGACGTGGTCATGGTAGAATTTAATGCTAGACAGGAGGCAAAAGGTCAGCTGTGCATTTGATTCAGATGCATTTTCACTATGGGTCAGCATAACTCTGATGCCTCTTCTAGGAAAACTGACAGCTTGTCAAAAAGCCTTGTAATTCTGTTGTGGCACACGCATTCATATTCAGCAGACATGACTAAAGTGTTTATCCACCATCCACCTGAACCAAAAGCAAATAAAACAAGACAGGCATCATTTATTTCTAGGAGGAGCTGCTTTTAGCCAGAGATTGCAGTCACGGAGCCATGGGCTCTCAGGGTCCCAGAAGCTCCCATTTTCTCATGATTACAGCATGGTTTCTAAGGAGGGGTGTGGGGAGGAGACTGATTTAGAGAAGGTACCTTGGGGAGAAACTAAAGATGGGGTTGGGGGGTCACACTTTAGCTGAGCTTTCTGTTCCTAAGACAGCAGAAATGGGACAGAGAAGAAAGAAATGAAATGCCCGGCTGTGTAGGTCCCTTCCTTAGTCAGTTTTCTGAGAGCAGAAAGGCATACAGAGTACTCAGGGAACAGAATCCTTTCTTTTTTTGCTTTGGAATTCTGGGAGGGCCGACAAGATACCAGCATGGACAGCCTCACACAGCGAAGGGAGGGAACAGCCCTTCAGGGCTGGAGAGGGTCTCAGAGTACTCTTGAGGGGGGACCTCTGTTTTTGTTTTTTTCTTTTTCTTTTTATTAACAAGGTTCTTCAGCCCATAGCCAACAAATCAGAAGTAGCAGCTTCTGGCACACCCCTCTTTCCCACATTACACTCACAGCGAAGAGGGAGAGGGGAAGAAGGCTGTTTGAAAGACAGACCAGAATTTTATTCAGAGGAGACTGGATATTCCCTAAAGCAGCTGTTTAAATGATCAAATCAAACTAAATTTAAACCTGGTTAGACACTTAGTTAATTTATTTCTTTTTCTCTAACCAGCAGGTAGAAGTTCAGAGCAAGACAAGATTATAGACAAAATAAATGTTCCACATTTCCTCTGATAACAAGGTCTCTTAGCATTTTCCTATCCGCTGGTTTTCTAGGACATGTATACATGCTCTGTAAGAATAATCTCAAAATTGATAGATTGGATTTTAAATAGGGAAATGTGTCCCAGAGTGAAAACATGTGTCTCCATTTACACACAGACCAATGCGATGGAATATGGTTTCTTTAGAAACATGAAAATAAAATATTGGAGCCTATTAAAATGGTTTGAAAGATGGGGAAAGGGGGAACGAGGCATAGGAGAGGCAGTAAATGTGTTCAGAGTACCTGCGTGCAAAATACCACAATAAAACTTTTGTTCAATTAGTATGAGGTGATATAAAAGAACTACAACAGTTGAAAAACCTTAAAATACAATTGAATTCATCCAGGCTATTACTTTATTGTTCATCAAGCCTCAAAATTTGGATGGGGGAAGGTGAGTTCTCTTTATCATGATGATGCTCATTTCCTCCTAGAAGCTATACATTGTCCATCAAGGGTCCTATTTAAGCCATTCACTTGTTTGGGAATATTTAGTGTAATGTTTAAGCATGGGATGCCTGTGACAGAGCTCAGGGTAGTCCCATTCAACAAATGTTGGCAGTGAGTATTGCTCTTCTGTGTTGGGCGCCTGATGAACACCGAGGGTCAGGAGGCACAGTAGCAAACAGATGATATGGAGAACATTTCTGATTTGGAGAGTCAAGAGGGCTTTGCAAAGAAGCACGATGATCCCCACAGGTGGAAGTTGTTCTTGAGAAAGGCATTTGGGCTGAAGAAATGTGGACAAAGTAATTCAAAAGAGTATGTGTCCTATGGGTTGATAATCAGCTCAGCATTCGGGATACCTGGAATATGGATAGATGAGTATGTAATAGAATAGGATTGGGACAGAGAGGGGTGGTCCAGACCTACTGGACCAGTAGTGGTCCAACAGTGGTTGGAGTCCATTGTTTAGGGGCTTGGGGGATGCTAGCTTCTCTACAACTGGGGTCCGATCACAAATTCAGAGCTTGTGATTCAGAGCTTGGGACCCTAGGGCCATGCTGTGTGTATAGCTGTTGGGACATGTTCTATTAGGCGGACTACATCACTTAGAAATTATTAGTTCCACTGAGATGATGGGCCTGAGTCACTGTGCCAGGACCTTGGACAGTAGCGCTTGATCAGAGGATTAAAGATATCCAGGAAGACTCAGTAACAATGAAATGTAGCTGTTAATGAGCGTTCCAACACGTGCAGGTGGATGGAGAAGAGAGGTGGCAGATGCTCAAAATAACCACAAGACCTTCTCTGTCTGCGAGGTTCACATTCTTGTGGGGGTATTTGCAAAAAAAAATCTCTCCATAGACTAGTATTTTAATTTGTTATATATGTGTAACACCTGTGTTGCTTCGTTCTTACACAAATTCCTGTGGTAATTAGTTTCATAGAGTACTGCCACATTGGCATATTTCCCTGGCTCCCATGGCTCCTGGGAATATCAGCAACTAGGAGACAGGTTCTCTTATCACTGAGTAATATTAATAAATTTAATTAACATGAAACAACATTAATTCAGGCGTTGGCACCGGAGGCCCGAGAACTTTCCTTTGTCTGGGAACAGCACGTTCTGATCTTCTGGGTGTGTGACAGAGGGCCTTTGTTTTCTTTCAAGACAGAGTGAGGTATAATGTACACAGAGCACAGTTCTCTCTTTTTAGGAGTTCCATGAACATTGACCTGTGTATCCAGCTATGTGATCGTCACAACCATGGCAGAGACAATCTCCATGATCCAGAACATTCTGCCACACCTCTTTTCTTGTCCCATGCCCTCCTTTGGCTTCACTTCCTGTAACCATTGGTTCTTGTCACCAGTGTTCTCCCTCCTCTTATGGAATGAGGTCACACAGTAGGTATCACCTTTTGAGTATGTCTTGTCCTTTCCAGATCTATCCATATCACAGATGGCTTATTGTATTGTCTTTATTTTATTGCTGTGTAGATGCCCCTAATATGATGTGGTTACGTTGTTTGTCCACTTTCCAGCTGATGGTTATTCTGACTGTTCCCTGGATCTGGCCATGATGATTAAGAATCACTCACAAAGCCAGGCAATGGTGGTTCATACTTATAATTCTAGCTACTCAGGAAGCTGAGATCTGAGGATTGTGGTTTCAAGCCAGCCCTGGCAAGAAAGTTTGTGAGACTCTTATCTCCAATTAACCACCTAAAAACTGGAAACAGAGTGGTGGCTCAAACTGGTAGAGCAATAGCCTTGAGCAAAGGAGCTCAGGGACAGTGCCCAGGCCCGGAGTTCAAGCCCCACAATCAACAATAGAAAAAATTATCACCCCAAGTTTCTGTGTGAACACACGTGTCCATTTCTTTCGATATCCCAGGAGTGGAATGGCTGTTTCACATGGCTGAGGGAATAAAATCCTTTTTCATTCGATTTTTATTGTTATTATAAAGGTGACATACAGAGGGCTGAGGGGATGTTGATCTTTACAAGAAACTCCTGTGGAAGTGACTGAACCATTTTGTGTTTCCACTGCCATGTCTGGGAGTTCCAGTTTCTCCACAGTCCCACCAGCACTCTGTATTTTGAATATTAAACAAAAATCTTATCCATCTTAGAGCTGTGAAGTAACATCCCATTTTGGACATAAGTTGTATTTCCTTATGAACAGTGGTTGGGGGAATCTTTGCACATGCTCAGTAGACATCTGTAGCTCTTCTTTAGAGAGGAGTCTGTGGAGGTGGCAAGAGGGCAGGCTATATAGATCAATGAGCTCCCACCATATGGCAATTGATTTCCTACAAAGATACCATAGGAACTCTATGGGGAAAAGGTAGGGTTTTTAAAAAATGGGACTAAGAAAATTGGGACATTGATGTAGCTAACGTTACATACAAAAATTAGCTTGAAATGACTCATAACCTAGATGGAAAACCTAAAGATGGGCAAACTTGGAGAAAACACAAGAAAATGTGTGTGTGTGTGTGTGTGTGTGTGTGTGTGTGTGTGTGCGCGTGCGCACGTGCACCTGTGTGTGTGTGTGGTGGGTGAGGGGTTAAACAAAGCATCCTTTTTTGTACTGTTTATTGTAAAAATGTTGTACAGAGGGGTTACAGTTACATGAGCAAAGTAATGAGTACATTTCCTATTGAGCATTGTTGCCTCCTCCTTTGTTTTTCCCCACATCCCTTCCCTCCTACCTCCACAACTACCCTCCCCCCACTGCCAAAGTTGTAAAGTTCACTTTCAACATAGTATTTTGTACATCTCATTGTTGCAATGGGTTAACTTGTATCCTTATTTAAGCATTTTGTTTTTTCTCTTCCCCTCCCCAAATCAGAGAAGTACATATACAAGATGCAGGGCACCAACATCAAATACAGTGCAAATAGGGGTTATACTGTGGGGGGAGGAACATAAAAAGCAACAAAAATTACATGATACATTATAAATACATTAGAAACAATAGCAAGAAAGAAAAAAGATATTTGTGTCCTTATCTTGGGGTTCATTTAGCTTACCATCATCCTATATGGTCATATGTACATAGCTTTTGGCCTTTTCTGCTTGTCCTACACATGTACTAGTTATTGCAAATAAGGGAAACCATGGGACCTATGTTTCTTTGGGCTTGGCTTACTTAAGTTAATATCATTTTTTCCAAGTCAACAAAGCATCCTTAAAATCCATAGATTGATAATGAGAAAAGTTGCTGGTAAAATGCTCCACAAACGCAGAAACTTCTGCCTTTCAAAAGTTACCACTAGAAACATGAAAAATCAAACCTGAGACTCACCCCCCCAAAAAAAGAGAGAGAATATCGTATTTACAAAGCATGAATGCAGTGAAGGATGTGCACTTAAGTCCTACAAATTGTTTCTACAATGAACTATAGGGGGCACATCTAATGAGAATGCCACTTGCTTCCATCCAAAAATTATGCAGCCCACACAAGACTCTTAGAACTCAGTGCTTTGAGGAGTCTAAAAGATGGGTAACGAGAAGGATTGGCCAAGGGACCAACATTTGAAAATATAAGTTATGTGATAGAAAGCTATTAGAGCCCAAATGGATGTTCTTTCTGCTAGAGAGAGAGAGAGAGAAAGATAAATAAGGAGTGGAGGGAGATAGGAGAAGTTGGTGAGCTCAGGGAAAGATGGATGCATTAGAAGGTTCAAGGAAGGTGTGCTTGCAAGCCCAGAGAAGTGAAGGCTGGGGATCCTGGCCAGCCCCAGCAGAGGTGGGCAGTGATTAATCAGGCGATGGCTTCTTGATGCAATGGCCTCATAGCCCTGTAGGTTCATGTGTGCTTTTCCCTTGTAGACACACTTCTTGGAGCTGGAAAGTCCCTTCTGTCATTCCTGCAGCAGTAAGGAGGCTGAAGCAGGGTGGAGTCAGGAGAGAGCTTCCCCAGGACCTGCCTGTGGGCTGCGCCACCTGGCTCGGGGTGAAGGCTGGTGATTTCACACCTCATTCCTAAGACCATCTGGTGAGAGTCTTAATGGGTCAGGGTTGTCCTTCAACCTCTTCTTAAAGTCCATATAGTGAGGTCTGTGACTCTTCTGATCTCAGAGCAAAAGCCAAGCTTAGAGCTTTGGGGTTGATTGCTCCACATTTTTGGCTGACTGAAGTGAGAGCACTGAGCTTTGTAATAAAGGCACACTTCATGTATGTTGCATGTTACAGGTATGTGTGTGTGTGTGTGTGTGTGTGTGTGTGAGAGAGAGAGAGAGAGAAGAGAGAGAGAGAGAGAGAGAGAGAGAGAGAGAGAGAGAGAGAGAGAGAGAGAGAGAGAGAGAGAGAGGACGATTGTGTGGCATTCAGGGTAGGTCCAACCTCTACTGTGCCAGCTTTGAATGCACACTGTCAATGTCTCACAGCTGATCCACTGAAAGCATCTGGGGTTGGCTATGGATTTTCTTCCTTAGAGATGTGCCAAACTCTCCGCTGGTTTGTCACTGCAGTCTACATTTAATTAATTGTCTTTAGTACTGAATTTCAGGTGTGTGTGTGTGTGTGTGTGTGTGTGTGTGTGTGTGTGTGTGTGTGTGTGTGTGTGTGTGTGTGTGTGTGTGTAATGCTTTAAAATGAGGACTTTATTGTTAGGGAATTTTGAGATCAGTGCTTGAACTACAGAATAGAAATTCTAAACTATTCAATTTAGAAGTCTTTTAGTAAAAAAAAATCAAAATCCTGCCTAAGTACCAGAGGCTCACGCCTGTAAACCTTGCTACTCAGGAGGCTGAGATCTGAGAATAGTGGTTCAAAGCCAGTCGAAGCAGAAAAGTCCAGGAGGCTCTTATCTCCAATTAACCACCAAAAAGCCAAGAGGAGAGCTGTGGTAGAGTGCTAGCCTTGAGTAATAAGAACTCAGGGACAGTGCCCAGGTCCTGAGTTCAAGCCCCAGAACACAAATATACACTCTCCCTCCCCCCACAAAAATGCCTCCATCTTTTGCTAGTAATCAAGTTTTTGGCATCTGTTGAGAAAACAAAAAGAGAGCATGATGTCATGATATTGGTAAAGAGCTAGAAAAATGGATGATGGGTGAGCTAATTCAGCAGTGATATTCACTAGACACTATATTGAAAATGAACTATACAACCTGAGGGGAGGGGGGGTTAGGAGGGAAAAACTGGGAGAAAATGAGGGAAGAGGTGACACTGCTCAAAAAGAGATGTACTCATGACCTAACTCATGTAACTATGACCCCTCTGTACATCCCTTTTACAATAAATTAAAAAAATCATATCAGTGCTTTGAAAGTATTCAGGATGACATTTCAAATACCAGGCAAGACTGGAGACCCTTTAACTTAACTCTGAAGACCCTCAGTTGGAGTGAGTCTCAGATTTGTAGAAAATGGATGGGTTGCTGTGACTTTCTTATTTTATTTTATTCTTTCTTCGCTCCGTTTATTTCTTTCAGAGCACTTACACTGCCGGCTGGGAGTACAGACTAAAGGTCATGGATCATAACCCTGTCTCGGCTGGAAGGAGTCTGGGTACCCTTCAGTTCAGGTACCTCATTTTATGGCTGATGAAACTGGGCCCAACAGTGGGGGTGTGATTTTGCCCAAGTTCAGGTTGCTAATCTTCTGATGGTGCTAGTAGGTCCTTTGAAACAGGTTTTCTGGCTCTCTAGCTCCAAAATGCACTGGATTTGGCCATATCGATTGAATGCATCTATTTAAACATTCTTTTTTGTGTTAAAAAATGCTGCTTTTTTAGGTTTGTTTGGAATTATAAGTTTAGGAAGGCTTTGTTTATGTGAAGAGGCAGCTAACATGAGGTCTCCTCCTGGCTGGATGTTTCTCCTCTAACATGCAGTGCTCCAGGAGCATATCTGTCAAGGTCAGGCTGAGGTTAGGCTGCTTGCCCCTGAAGGGCGTGTGGTCCCATCCCCATCCCTCATTGACGTCTGTGTTCAGAGGAAAGCTTGCTGCATTTGTAATTCCCAGAGTGCCCTGAGGAGGGCAGTCTTTACTTTCCTGAGTCGTTTTGATACTTGCTGGAAAATAGCCCTGGTTTTTACCTGGCCGGGAATGGGCTGGTTTGTCACCTAAGTGCAAATGTCATTTTAGCACTTCGCTGGTCATAACACCCTTTCTGGCCTTTATGGGAAATGACATATCCCTGTGTTCTTTGTCTCCAACATATGCTTCAGAAAGGCCTGGGCAGTTATTACGCTTTAAAAGGTTGGAGAGAAAATGCAGAGACCTGTAGGCCAAATACCAGGCAGCATGGAGAACACAAATCAGGTTACCATGTCACCTAGGTCTCCTGGAAAAGGGAGGGAGGAAAGGATTGGCTTCGTATTCCTTTGCTATTAACAAGCTTTCCACGGTCATTTCTCTCCCCTGGGTCAGGTCAGAGGGAGATTGAAAAAGATGGGCATGTTGGCTCACTCCTATGGCTGGCACTTCCTTTTGCCTCCTCCTCCTCCTTCCCAGGACCTCTCCTTTCTTCTGGTCTTATTTCAGCCTCAGGTGTGTGCCCCCTGGGACTCAAACTTCTTTGACAGTCCCTGGAGCTGTTTTTTGGCCCCCATGTAGCAGCCCAGAGGGGTGGAAGCGAGCCGAAATTACTACAACCTCCGATGCCAGGGCGCCATCGATCCAGCCACACGTGTGACAGCTTAGGGAAGGAAGGTTAGAGCAATTTTATGGCCTATTACAGCGCTGCTGCTTTCTCACAAGGCTACTGTTCTGACAAGTGGCTCCGGCCTACCTGGGTTTGTGAGACACTGCAACTTGCTTTTAATTACAATAATCACTGCTCCCAGCCACGTCTAGCCAGAAACAGGGAGCATTTTTCATTCGCTGGTTTTTCTTATTGGCCTTTTTTCTTCTTCTCCACTCTAGGGGCTTTCCAACCGACATCAAGCCTGGAAAATACACTTACAGAACACTGACACAACATGCCCCAACAATCCACGCATGCTCCAATTTCTCACTTCTCAGAACTCCTTTGAAGGGGGTCAGAATATTCAGGTTAAGAAACTGAGATATGAAGGCTCAAGAGCCAGATTCAAGGTCATAGCACTCTGGATGGACAAGGCTGGGTGGAGTTTGAACCCCAGGCCATGGCTCTTTTCCTGGCCTCCCAGCACCAGGCATTAAGGTTTCCAGAGCTACCAAGACACTGGGTTTTGGTGAGTAGAAAATACCAGAGGGTGATGCTGCCTTAGTTTCTTCAAGAGGATCTGTCTGGTGAGAGACGCCAAAGATCATTTGCATGATGGATGACTCTTCTAGAAGGATCATTTTGGCTCCACATCTGTGTGTGTGTGTGTGTGTGTGTGTGTGTGTGTGTGTGTGTGTGTGTGTGTGTGTGTGTGTCTGTGATTAGTCAGAACATACATCTAGTCATGAGGCACCTACCATTCAAACTAAGAATGAGCATCCCTATTTAGGGACTATGGAAAGGAAATCCCTCCCTCTAAATTAACTGATTAAATTAATGCTGGTGGTGTTGATGTCATTACCTCTGGCATGGGGGTTGGTTCTGGCATGGGGTTTGGCAGCTCAGAAGGCCTGGGCTGGCCACTTGGCACTTTGTGGTTGGGAGAAGGGAGGACCGAGAAGGAAGCTGAGCCCAGCCCAACTCTTATCTTTTGGCCGAGGAGACAGACAGGGAGCGCCTCTGTAAAGTCCTTCTGACTGGGATATGACCCCGAATCTTAGTAAACAGGACTGCAGGCCCTAGACTAAAGACAATACCATCAGGGACAAGGAGCCAATCCTGGGATGTGTGCAAGTTTACCTTGCTAGTGTAAGGAGAAAAGGTTCTGGTTTGTGTATGGACTGGTGGGAGACATCCAAAAGCATTCTTTTGTGCTTCTTCATCAGTAGCACCAGCAAGTGCTCCATGGAGCACCTCTGCTGCTATCCAGTTTCATTAGGTCAGCTCTCTTAAAGAAAACCGTCCTGTGAATTAGAAGTGTGTGTGTGTGTGTGTGTGTGTGTGTGTATGTGTGTGTGTGTGATTGGCCTGTCCTAGCTCCTATGTCACCAAGAAGGAAGAGGGAAAGAAAGTGACATCGCTGAATTTAAAGATGGAGATGGAAGAGGGAAAGGAAGGAGCAGCCATGAGAGGAGGAATTCGAGAAAGAAGTAGAACAGGCAGGCGGCCATGTCAGACTTGAGAGGGAAGCATGGGTTGTTGACTGACTTCTAGTTCTGCTATTTGCAGTGAGGGGGGAGGGGGCGGGGGAGTATTACTACATCCCCACTTCGGGGATAGCAATGGAGAGACCCCCAGGGCCTTAGGTAAAACTCTTCCAAGGGCACATATTAAATAAGTAGCAGAAGGAGAATTCAAACCCAGCAGCCTGGGTGGCTCTCCACATACCCTGCCACTGCAAGCGACATGCACAGTGGGACAGTGGCAGATCAGGGAGGACGAAGCGGTGGACATGCAAGTGCTGGACCATGTCTGTGCAAACCAGGAAATGGTTCTGCTTAGGGAGCCCGGCCTTGTTTCTGTACAGACAGTGGCTGCGTTCTACTTGCTTGAGCTTTAGCTTCTAACTCAACCGAATGTCTCAGAAAGCCAGCTGCTGGAGTGGCGGGTAGCTATGCTTGGATCCTGGTCCAGGGGATTTGGCTGTGACCAGGTCTCCTGGCAATAAGTATCTCAGTCCAGGACAGTTTCTACTTTCAGACCAGAGGGGTCTCCTGATAAAAAGACCCCAGAACCAATCCTTCCCAGAGTCTCCAACCAGGCAGGTAATGGGATTTAGAAAGGCACAGCGCATAGCCTCTGAACTATCCAGAATGGGCAGAGGTGAGCCCCAGAGAAAGAAACCATGGGCCACTCAGCACAGAGGAGGAAGAAGATGCCTTTTTCCCTTCTCTCAGTCATTCAAGGATGTGTGAGCACCTCTCCTCTGTGGGACAGTCAGAGGCTGTAAAAGTGTTTAGGGATTAGCATCATGAGTTGCTAGGACAGGCCATTTGCCTCTCAGGCAGCCTGTAAATCTAAAGCACGGGCTGGGCCGGTGTTCCATTTATCTTAACATGTTTGGAGTCTCATAATAGAACTTTAAATGTAGCTGCCTCTCACCTGAGCAGATGAAGAAGGGATGCATATTTCAGTTAGTCCTCCAAGCTATAGGTATAGAAAACAACACTGCAGAAGATCCAGGTTAGTTTTGTTGATTTCAGTAACTATTCCGCCCAGGTCAGAGAGGACAACTAGGGGTGGAAGGAGATGGAGACTGTATGCAGTAGGCATCTTACATGTGCACACACACACACACACACACACACACACACACACACACTCCACATACACACACGTACACACGTATGCCACTTTGGAATCTGGATGGCAAGGCAGTGAAAGTATGTCACATCAGGTGATTGTGCTTTTGAGTGTTCTCCAATTCAAGAAGCTTGCCATGCTTACAAACAGTTTGCATAATACCTTGTTCATTAAGACCCATAAATTAGCACTGTTTTAATTGATTTCCTAGAGGCAGCAAATAAAATGACACAAAATGACATCAGACAGGGGAGATGACATGAGGTTGGTGTTTTTCCTCTCCTCCTCCGTGCCTGCTTCCTTCCTTTCTCTCTCTCTCTCTCTCTCTCTCTCTCTCTCTCTCTCTCTCTCTCTCTCTCTCTCTCTCTCTCTCTCTCTCTCTCTCTCTCTCTCTCTCTCCTCTTTCTCGATTTTCTGGAGTCTCACAGGCCTTCCCCTCAGATACTCCCCAGCCAGACTGGTTCATGCCTATTTGCCCATTAGAGAAAAGACCAATGCCCTGACAGGTTCCAGGGCCCTGGGGAAGCCTTACCTGCTGTGTTTAGCATCATGAATTGCCAAGGCAGGCTGTGCTCACAGAAGGAGTAGGTAGATGACAAACTGAGGGCAGCTATTGTGTTAATCATGGAAACAACTCTAATTGTGAAATCAGACTCCATCCCTCATTAAAGCCATTCCAGCTGTTCTGTGCTGGGGTTATTAGAGTCACTCCAGCACACTGGTCTCTGGCCATGAACTGTGTGACTCTGGGAATGGCCAGGAGGCTAACATTTGCAGAGGTGCTCTTTGTGCCAGAAGCTGCCCAGGGGCTACCCATGGCATCTCGCTTTAGAATCCTGATCAATGGATATCGATTTCTTTATTTTTGCAGATGAAAGCACAGAAATTCAGAGAGGTTAATTATCTGGATCAAGGTCTCAGAGCTGGCAAGTAACCATGCTCACATTTAAACCCATGTCGATGTGACTGCAAAGGGGGTGTTCTCTTTACCAAATTATGTTGTCATAAGCACTTTTGTGATTTGTTCATACCAGAAAGGGGCTAGCCCCAATGCTTCCCTAGCCTGCCCGCCCCCACTGATGAATGCACAACTTTCACAGAGAAATTGGATGGCATGCATGAATAATTCAGCGTTTATGTAAATCTACACGTTACCTCTCAGCCACATTTGCATTTAAAGGAAGCCCTGATTGTGGAATAATAGTATTTGTTCCATATTACTATGTTTTGTTCATTGCTGTATCTTTGGCTCCTTGAACAGAGACTGTATTAAGCCTGTAGAAGCTTAATATATATATATATATATTTTTTAAAAATTCAATGAATTATAGTAACATCAGCCATCATGGATAATCTGAATGGCATTCTGGGAGATAGAAGAATGTAGAGTTTTGGTTTATTATAAAGCAATTTTATCAAGCACTGCTGATAGACAACATGAATAATCTTAAGACAGAGGAATGCAAAAAAGAATTGCAAACGTAAAGGTAAAAGGAGGAATAATAAGAAGAGAACTATGCAAGAAAGGAAATGGGAAAATGCTTCAGAACTGTGAGGAGCTGGAGAATGTCACAGTAGTCCCTTCCAATTTTCTTCTGGAGCAGTACCACACATGGAAGGAAGACGGGCTTGCAGGCAGGGAGGCTAAGGACATTCAGGAGCCAATGATTTTTCAGCCAGTTGTTGGATTCATCCACCAGAGGGCAGCAGAGGCCCAGACTCACACATGCCTTCCTCAGTTTCCTGGGTCAGGGGCTCTGTAGGGAAACTCTAAAGTAAGTGGGGGTGGGGGGTGGAAAGGAAGGACTGCAATGGTGGAGGGGAGAGGGCTGATATCTGGGAGAAGGGGATTCTGGAGGTAATTTTGGAAGGCAGTGTAAGAAATGCTTGTAACTTGGACAGAAGGGAGCAGGCACATCTGTCTAGAGCTGGTAGAAGTGAGACCTCAGGACCAATGGAATAGAATTGAAAACCCAGAAATGAACCTACAGACCTATAGCCATCTAATCTTTGATAAGGGAGCTAAAAAATAGAATGGAAGAAAGACAGCCTCTTCAGTAAATGGTGCTGGCAAAATTGGTTAACTACTTGTAGAAAACTAAAGCTAGATCCTTATATATCACCCTGCACCAGAATCAACTCCAAATGGATCAAAGACCTTGAAGTCAAAGCAGACACTCTGAAAACATTACAGGATGGAATAGGAGAAACCCTAGGTCTCCTTGGTGCAGGCTGAAATTTTCGTAATAGAAACCTGGAAAACCAACAAATCAAAGAAAGGTTGAACAAATGGGATTGCATGAAGTTGCAGAACTTCTACATGGCAAAGGACATAGCTAGCAAGATCAATAGAAAGCCCACAGACTGGGAGAAGATTTTCACTAGCCATACAACAGACAAGGGTCTCATATCTAAAATACACTTGGAACTCAAAAAATTAAATCCCCCAACAACAAATCCTCAAAGAATCAACTGCCCAATAAATAATTGGGCTAATGACTTAAAGAGAAACTTCTCTGAAGAAGAAAGAAGGATGGCCAATGGACACATGAAGAAATGCTCAACCTCCCTAGCCATAAAAGAAATGCAAATCAAAACAACATTGAGATACCACCTCACCCCAGTTAGAATGGCAAAAATCAAGAACTCTAATAACAACAGATGCTGGAGGGGATGTGGACAGAAGGGAACCGTACTTCATTGTTGGTGGGAGTGTAAACTTGTTCACCACTTTGGAAAATAGTATGGAGGTTCCTCAAAAGACTCCACATAGAGCTCCCCTATGACCCAGCAGTCCCACTTTTGGGCATTTACCCAAATGTTTACAAACAAGACCACATTAAAGCTACCAGCACAACTATGTTTATTGCAGCATTATATACCATAGCTAAGATCTGGAACCAATCCAGATGTCCCTCAGTAGATGAATGGATCAAGAAAATGTGGTATATATACACAATGGAATTCTATGCCTCCATCAGAAAGAATGACATTGCCCCATTTGTTAGGAAATGGAAAAAACTTGGAAAAAATTATATTAAGTGAAGTAAGCCAAGCCCAAAGAAACATAGGTCCCATGATTTCCCTTATTTGCAATATTTAATATATGTCTGAGTCAAGCAGAAAAAGTCAGATAAGGTGATGTTAGGAAAATGAACTCTAAGATATGTATTTTAAATGTTTTTTTCTTTCATGTATTTGTTTCTAACGCAATTATAAAATTATTTCTTTGTTGCTTTGTATGTCCCTCCCCCACAGTATAACCCGTGCTTTCACTGTATTTGATGTCGGTATAATTTGTGGAGGGGAAGGGGAAAAACAAGTCGTTTAAATAAGGATACAGGTGGACCTGTTGCAACAATGAGATGTACAAGTTGTCATGTCAAAAACGAACTTTACAACTTGGCGGGGGGGAGGGGGTGGTGGTGGTGGGAGGATTGGGTGGGGGGGAGGGAGGATGGGAAGGGATGGGAAGGGTAAACAAAGGAGGAGGCTACAATCCTTGATAAGAAATGTACTCATTATCTTGCCCATGTAATTGTAACCCCTCTGTACAGTATTTTCACAATAAAAATAAAATAAAATAAGATAAAAAAAAAAGAAGTGTGACTCCCAAGAGGACAAGAACTCCTGGTGAATTTCACACGTCAGCTTGGCAGGGAGGAGCCCAGGGCATTGCTGTGTGATCACTGTTTCTGGATGTGCCAGTGAAGGTGGCTGTGGATGAGGCATCGGCACTGAAGTCAGTGGACTCAGAAGGGTTGTTCCTCTCCAACCCGGAGGGTTCTCATGAAAGCCGCTGAGAGA
This sequence comes from Dipodomys merriami, assembly GCF_024711535.1. Taxonomy (NCBI): domain Eukaryota; kingdom Metazoa; phylum Chordata; class Mammalia; order Rodentia; family Heteromyidae; genus Dipodomys; species Dipodomys merriami. The sequence goes on along the minus strand of NW_027206512.1, from coordinate 33,400,870 downwards.
CTAGACACAGTGAGGCGGAGAAATGAGAAAGCCTCCCCATTCCTCTTGTTTTGGACACACCTTCTCATCAGACTGAGTTCCTATGCTCTCTCTCCTCCCCTCTGAGACCTTCAGACACAGCCTGTGTTACAGCCCCCGCCTTCTTGGCTCTCCTACTGGTAGAAGGGTAACAGGCCAATGCATCATAGTAAACATACTTTCTACATCCCACTGGCTAGTCTTCAAAGGGGACATGTAAAAGCATAATCTATTCTGGTCGAATATAGGCCGTACACTGCAGCTATGGCTAATTTCTAGTGCATAGTTGTAACATTATACCCATGGAACCAACCACTCTTCGTTTCCCCTCTCCTCAGTCCCTGGTGGCCAGCATTCTAGTTTTTGTTTCTGTTTGCTTGATTATTGTAAGTACCTTTTGCAGGTGGAATTCTGTGACATTCGTTCACCTGTGACTGGCTTAGTTCACTCAATCATAATATTCTCCATGTTTCTCTTGACACAAATAACAGGGTTTCCTTCTTCTAAAATGCTGAACACAATTCCATTGTATACATGTGTTTGTGTGTGGAATGAATGAATCTATCTACCTTTCTTTCTTTCTTTCTTTCTTTCTTTCTTTCTTTCTTTCTTTCTTTCTTTCTTTCTTTCTTTCTTTCTTTCTCCCCCTCTATCATCTATTTATCTTCATTTTTAATTATCCATTGGTGGCATTGGTGGGCATTGGTTAAGAGGGTAGAGCTCATGTGTTGTGTCATTACTATTAAAAATAAATAAACAAAAAATAAAACAACCCTCAACTCCCCAAACTAACAGAAGTAATCCAGGAAAACAGCTGTGGTGGAGCTATCGCTACTGCTAACCTGATTGCAGTAGTGGTTTCACAGATAAATGTTTGTATCTAAGGTTCATCAAATTTCCTTGTACATTAAACATATACAGCTTCTTGCATGTCAGTAGTATTTCAACAAAATTGTTTTTCAAAAGTAACATTTGTAATAGAAGCTGGGAAATGCAGTCCAGCTGTGTTCTTGTAGAAGAGACAAGACTTTGCTAAAGAACTATAAACCCACTCATACATGTTTTTGGGTTGATAACCAAATACATTAGCTGTAACTTTGAGTACTAATGCCAGTGTAAAATATTTGATGGCTGATGACTCAATTCTCTCTCTTTCCGGAGACTCAAGATAATTTTTAAATCCTTGGTAATTATGGTTAGTGGTGCCCTCTGCCTCAAATAGCTGTCAGTATCTCTGATGAGTTCTTAAAGGGTTTCTGTCTATTTGGTGAAGTGGTTTTTTCCTGGGGTCATGGGAATGACTCCAGGAGTCAGGAAATAGAAATATATTCAGGAGAATATCCCTAGATACATTGGGGTTCCAAGACAAGACAACAATCATAGCACAACTGGCATAGACTGGCCACGCAGCAGAGACTGGACCAGGGTTAGCCAACATCTTTACTTTCATCAGTTGATGTGGGAGGAGCATGCATGTGTTTGCATCTCCTCTGTGAACCATAAGGCTTTAGAAGAAGCAGTGTGGAAGAAATTAGTCTTTATGTGGGAGGGCAAGAAAAGAATAGGTAGAGCACGAGAAGTGAGAGGCCGGAAATTCAGAAAATAGGAGAGAAGTGACAAGGGAGGGTGAAGGAGTGTGGGAAAGCAGAAAGGGTCACAGGCATGTCAGTGTTCTAGAAGCATCCTCGTCCTGTGGGGGAAATGTCTGGGTCCCTCTTACCTTTGCTGGCATTTTTTCATGTGTAGCTCTCAGCTATCTTTGGAGTAGTATTGCTCTGTAAAAGTTTGTTTTGGTAACCCACCTGAAGTTTGAAGTGAGGGTTTTAGTATGTAAATAAAAGAGTCAAATGTTGTCCTGGGAACCAAACTACTTACTACTTCCCATTTTTCAGTCTTAGCTCACTCCTAGCAAATAAGACTATTAATCTGTACATCATTATCTAATGAATTCCTACTCTCTTTTGGTCAAGAAGATGAAATATGCATCTTGACTCCAGCAGGAAATAGATGCTCCCCAAATAGCGCTGTCATGGTGAAGCTCACCATGGAGCTAAGAGAACAAACTATGCATGTTTGTGGCAAGGAGGTGGCCCACTTGGGGTAATATCTTTCTTTTTGTTAAAAATTCTCTCTCTCTCTCTCTCTCTCTCTCTCTCTCTCTCTCTCTCTCTCTCTCTCTCTCTCTCTCTCTCTCTCTCTCTCTCTCTCTACTTACTTACCTACCTATCTATCATCATTCCTCATCTATGTATCTAATACTTGTTATAATCAAAGGACTTAGGGTGCAGACTTTTGCTAGAGATGGTAAAAGGGAAGTCTCTCCTTTAAGAGAAATGAGATCTATGTGGTCGTCCACACCTGTAGTCCCAGAAGTTTGGAGGCTGAAGCAAGAGGAGCTCGAGTTCTATTTATCATCAGTCTGAGTCATGAGTCTAGAAAGTTCACATGCGTGGCTCAAGAACATGCTCTCTCTCATCTATATGCTATAAATTTGGGAAGATTTAGAATCAAAAGTGATCTAATTGGAATTGATACTGTTTTGGGATAGCAAAGAGAGTACCAGTTTCTATTTCAATGGTGGCTCATAAAGCAGCTCAGGAAGGTGCTCCACATACCTAGTTTTGAAATATCAGGAATCTTAGTTTCCAAAGGATCAGGATTCCAAGTTACGTTGATAGAAGAGATGATTTTTTTTTTCCTTCATGAAGGTATTTGATTGAATTCAAGGGAAAGTTATTTACTGTTATTGTTGATGACATATGCTTGTTCCTCAGATAATTTACTGAGAAGACCGGTTACAGTTCTCGCAGTGAGGGTGCTAAATTGGAATTGGACAGCAAGCTTAGCTTTCGTGTCTGGACCAGGTACGAAGGTCTGGACGGGAACATTCCCCTTCTCCCTCCCGTCCTGTGTGTGTTCTGCTAGAGCCCAAGAATTCTACTGCTTCACCCACACAAGACTCTATTAAGCATCCTTCTCTGTTCCAAGGGGGTGGTTTGCCTAGTGCCTTAGTTCTATGTTTTGGTGTTATAGCACAATTTGGGTTATGCACTGGGTCATTTGTTAAAAAGGTAGCAATATATATATATATATATATGTATATATATATTTTTTTTCAGCTCCTGAATATTGAGCATACAAGATCCATGGACCTGGTGTTGGATAAGGGCCTTCCAAGATGGCCCTTTGCTGCATCCCCTGCCAGGTGAGCGGTGTGTGGAGAAGTACTGCTCTCTACATGGCAGAGGGAGAAGGAAAACAAAACTCTTAAACACCTATTAGATCTTACAGGGTCACTTTGAGGATTGAGTTCCTACAAGAACTCCCACAAAAGACATTCAATCTACAGAGCAAAGGGAGATCACAGGCTGGCAAGTAAGGGAAGGTGAGCTGAGAGCAGGTGAACATCTCTGTACTTTTATCAAATGTCAGCAACTGTGATAGGTGACTTTCCATTGCTGTGCTGAAACACACGAGAAAATCAACCAGAAAGGAGGAAAGGCTGACTTTGGTTCACGATCCTTGGAACGCGAGTCCTCAATCATTTGGCTTTGGTGTTTGTGGAAGTGTGTGGCAATGTGACTCTGTTTACTTCATCCAGGAAGCAAAGAGGGGGCTCCCAATATCTTCTCTCTAGGTATGCCTTACGTCTCCTCTCCTCTCCCTAGTGTCACAGGAGTGTGATGAAGCCTTTTGTACAAGGCTTGTTGGAGGATATTTAACATTTGAGCCATCACGTAGTGATAAACCCTCTTCATAGGATATGAAGGAAGGGTACAAAGGTAAATGAAAGTTGTAACCAGTGTTTCCCTCAGACCATTTCATGATTTTGACAGTTATTTCACCCTACGCAAGGCTTTCATATCTCCTCTGGTCATAGGGACTTGAGCAGATTAGATGAAGGGATGCAGGCTCGTGTCGATGCTAGGAGAGGAACACAGAGGATCAGTTCTATTGGCACTCTACTTGTTTTCCCTTCTGCCACTCCTCCCTGACCCACCTCTGGGATTATTAGATGTCCTATTGAAAAGGGGCCCAAGCTCCTTATTTTATTGCAGACCTGTGGGCCCCAACTCTTTGCTGTTATCTTAGGAGCAACCCATGAGCTGTCAGTGGCCCTAACTATTCCAAGTTACAAGGAACACTTGTGATGAACGTCCTCATTTCTCTCTTTAGGTCAGTGTCCCCCAGAGGAAGGTTTAGCCCTTTTGGAATGTGCATCTCCATAATGAGCATGTGCTGTGAATAATTAAATAAAGATTTAATGCTCTATAGGTTTTGGGCTCATAGTCTCAGTGCACTGGAGCACACCAGGTCGAGGTGAGTTAATGCATTTTCAGAAGTTAACCTTAAAAAGAATACATGCCCACAATACCTGCATTTCAGCTTGCTTTGTGAGTTTTCTAACTCTGTGAGAGCTACAGTTTCATTCTTCCAAAATGGTCTCATTTTTTTCCCTTGCCAATATTTTGCAGTATTTCAGACATATTTGGTGTGTGTGTGTGTGTGTGTGTGTGTGTGTGTGTGTGTGTGTGTGTGTGTGTGTGTGTGTGTGTGTGTTTCAATTAAATCTGGCTTTGTCAGGCTAACAAGTCTCTCATAATTGGCAAATGTGGACATACTAATGTAATGTGCTCTTAATTGACCATGGAAAGTTAAAGGATGTTTTGAGGGGACAAAATCTCAAATAATAATCCTTTGTCCCTGAAGAAGGATCCCCTTGAATATTATTTTAGAACTGATCCTAAAGAGGAGAGCTAAAAAACAAAATACATGAAAGCAACCGAGCACAATGATGCCACAAAGTTCTTTAACCTAAATAAACACAGATTGAAGGAACAATCCACAGGAATTATCTTCATTATTCCACAGCCAACAGCAAAGGCTTATATCCCATTATGGTAATGAACAGCCCTTTGAACTTCGCATTGTACACAGCCAGGCATCAGCACTTAAGGCTTAGGCAAACAATGTTGTACAATTGCTTTGGGGAGTTGCTAGGATAATACCTCAGCTTGTATTTCTGAGCAGTCTTGATCCTGCCTTCCCAGGCAGCATTTCCCAAAGCAGAGGCTGGAAAGGCATCATCTGGATTCAAAAAGTGGATTCCTAGGAGCACTGCATTGAGATTCTCCTTGTTTTGCAGCCCACCCTGGCACTGCTGAGCAGCAGAGAGACATGGCGGGAGGTGATGAGGCCTGTCAAGTCATGACAGTGCTATTTATTGTAAGTCTCTGCAAGCTCCTTTGAGCTCATCTTCAGAATACCCCAATGCTTAGACTGAATGTACACGCAACTCATCTCCACATTTGAAGTTTCAGCAGCCTGCCACCGAGCCTGGGTTTGGAACTCAACTCTCTAATTTACCAAGGCATCATCCATTCTTTGGTGCTTGTGTCCCCACCTTTAAAACTGGGACCTGAGAGGAATAGAAGGATCATGTTTTGCATGCATGTGTCCAGAAAGAAACCAAGGCTCAATGACATAGAAGCTCCTAAGGAAATGTCCCCGCCATTGCACAGAACTGCTTCAACTATTCACTGAAGATGTTCAGCTGAACTCTGAACATTTTGAATTAAAAACCTGATGACATATGTGCAGGTGTGAAGTTTTAGTAAAAAAAAAAAAGAATTAGAGCAGTCATTTGCTACAGTGGACTCTACTACAGTACTTAGCTTATTGTTTAGCTTGCTCATTTATTAACTTAATGACCATCACTCCATCTTTCATCTTCGAAATCCTGAGTTGGCTAGAAAGATGCAATGTGTCTCTGATTGTCTCACCTTAACCAGGGAAGCATTTGAGCATACAGATAAGATTAAGCCAAACCTGTTATTTATTCTTGGAATATCTTTTCTTTTTTTGCCATCTAGATATATCACTGGGGCCAAAATAGAATCTACAGCACCCCTGTGGCATAGTTCCTTTGTCTTGGATGGCTGGTGAATTGTGAATGAGAATGTAATTGTGCTCCACTCTTGGTTACATTAAGCCTCCCCTCCCACCTTCTCCTCTTTTCATTATGTTTCAGGGGGGACTGGAATGCAGATGACCTGGGCATCTTGAGAGTTACCTGCTGAGACAGCAAAGCTTCTTTCCTTTCTATCACTGTGGTCTGTACGTAATTACTTAGAAGAGGGCCTCGTTTCCTGATTTATTCATTGTTCAGTACTATGAAGTAAGAAAGAAATAAGCTTTTATTAGAGTTATCATTTATCTTGTGGCTTATTTGTCACAGTTATCTTCCACGGACTATTACATACATTCCATCGTCAGGGGTTGGGGTAGGGGTGGGAATGTCTTTAGTCTAATCATCTGTCCAAATATCATGCCTTCATCAGTGTCAAGATGTCAACTGAGTTCCAGAAAGCAACTGAGATAGAAAAAAGGACAGGAAGAACCATAAAAGGATATTCAGAAGATCTTCCTTCCTTCCTCTCTTTCCTTTCTTTTTTTACTCCTTTTTTTTTTTGAGATAGGGTCTATGTAACTTATATATCTATATATACTCACTAGGTACCACAATCTGGCCTCCAACTTGTGATCTGCCTACCTCAGCCTCCTAAGTGCTGCGATTTCAAGTGCCTCACTTATTTTAATATTTTATAGCCACATTTTCTTAGTTGATACTTCACAGTGCTAAAGAGTCAAGTTCACCAGCAATGACCAAATTAATCATCTGTGGGAGAATTACCATTGTGGCTGCTTCTCTCTTTTTTTTTTTTTTTCAGATGATAGAAGAACCCTTGCCAAGCTCAAAGCACGATTTCTGGCTAAAGAGGAAAAGTGATGTGGAGGAAAGGGGAGAGAGCCAAGTGGGAGTTCACAAGGCGAAGGCACCGTGCTGGGGTGGACAGCGGATTGTAAGTCAAGGAGTTAGGCCAGGGCTCTCACGGGAGCACTGGCTGCACGCCTGGCCAAGGAAGGTCAGATAGATGACACTGGCAAGTAACTAAGACCCTGCAGCTCTCTTCTAACTATGCAAAGGGATTGGGCCCATGATGTCTAAGATGCCCTACCTCTAAGGTTTTGATTCCAAGTCACACGAGTATGATTTAGTATGCTGAAAGCCAAATGTGGTGTTGTAATCTAATAAATGTCAGAGTTCTTCCAATCTTCCAAACCCTCTGTAGCTCACTCACTCACATGTGAAATGCCATTTTTGGGGCTTGGAGACAATGCGCAGTGACATCTTATACAGATCCTCCTGGGCAGGGAATCTAGGGGAGCAGCATTCAGCTTTAATTGAAACATACCAAAGTAACAGCTGCTTGGTGTTAGAGGGAATTTTAAGCCTATATTCCAATTCCATCAAGGGAAGGAATGAGCAAAAGTCAAATCATTTTAAACCGGCAAGCCTAAAATACTCAGGGTCTCTCCATATGAGAGACATGTTCACCTGGAACATGTCTTCATTTCCTTGAAAAGCAGAATTGACACGACTTCATGATGGAAATAAAAAGGTGCACTGACATTCACAACAGTGAATTCTTAGCTCATATTCAGTGCTCCTTGCCATAATGATAAGTTATTTGTCTCAGCCTGTTTTCCATTAAGAAAACCACAGCAGAAAGCTCAAATTCTTTATAGTGGGAGAAAATATGAATTTTGTTTTTCTTTCTTTTTTTTTTTGGGTCCAGTTGTGGGGCCTGAACTCTGGGCCTGGGCTCTGTCCTTCAGGTCTTCAGCTCAAGGCTAGTGCTCTACCACTTGAGCCACAGCGCCACTCCTGGCTTTTTTCTTTTTGCTTATGTGGTTCTGAGGAATCGAACCCAGGGCCTCAGGCATAAGCGCTCTACCACTGAGCCACCTTCCCAGCCCCTGAATTTTGTTTTTCTATAGCAGCATGTAAAGTGGAAGTTGGAACCTAAAGACAATGCATATTCAAATGCCCAAGCAGGGGCAACCATAATTCTGTGGGAGAGCAAGCACACTGTGGGTTATGATGCCTGGCTTCTGCGTGTTAGACTATAAAGGGAGGAATTTATAGCTAATGTACATGTTAGAGTCAGGGAATGACAATTTTAGATATTTCTGCCTATCTTGAATGCTACGACTGGGTACCACATGTGCTTCTTGGAGTATGTTTTCCTTGTTTCTTTTCCATATTTTTTCTGACTCATCCATTTACCCAAGAAATATTTCGTGAGAGACAAGCTGTGCACTAGACATTTTTATAGGTGCTGGAAATACAGAGGCAAATTAAATCAATTTATTTACTATTTAGAGGAGAAAGACGTTGAGCAAGGGGATAACAAGTACAATAAACAAAAGGTTTGAAAAGCAAGAGGTGATCAGAGCCTTAGTGGATAGGTGGACATTAGCCACGGAATGAGGTTAAAGGAGTCATCTGAAAGGCTTGGACAGAATGTATTTAGGAAACATACCTTGCTCAGGGAGGTGTTTGTGTGTTGTTAGAATTATCTTATAACAATTCAGAGAGATACAGGGAAATAGGGTTCAAAGGACCAGCCATGATCTGACTATAGAGTCTTTTGTGAGGGGCTATTTTGGGGCATTTGGATGATATATTGTAGCAAAGCCTCTGAGACCTTCAAAGTGGAGTGTTCAGAGAGTCTTATAATCTTTCAAAAGATTGGCAGTATGGGAAGAGGAAGTAGAGATGGAGAAAGATGTTCGTAAGCAACAATCTATGGCAGCAGGGAAGTTATGTACCCATGATTCTTCATGGTGGAATTCCTGCTTGTGTGCCTTTTCTCTTTGTACTGACTTATGTCCAACCATCTTTCAATGCCCAGCCTAAATCTCAGCCCTTTTATGGAGTCTACATTATTCTCACTCTTGGAAATGACCTCTTTCTTTGAAATTCCATACTTCTATGTCCTTAATGGGCATAGAGTAGAACTGGCTTGGAATACTATTTGTTACTTGAACCTCCCTTGCTTACTAAACTCTGGAAGGCTGGAGACGTGCCTATATTTCTTTAAGTCTTTAGCATCTTGGACAGTGCCTTGAACAAATCATTGAGCCTCACAGTTGGAAGGAACCCCAATGCCCATTCAATTGTTTTCATTTGATAGACGTAGAGCCTAAACCCAGGAGAAATGAGTGCCTTCCTAGTTCTCTTGACTGCTAGTTTGTTATCCTTTCACTTATTCAACAAGATGATTATTTTGTGGTGATAATGATGAATTAGAGATCTGTAGCTTTATTAGAGAAATATCCTCTTGTCACTGTAGTTTAATTGGTGACATAATTCCTTGAGGATTGAAGGATGAGTCTTGTGCATTAATACTCTTTTTCATAATAACAAAAGGCCACGTTAGTGTAGTTTGTCTTCTCAGGAGGAAGCCCAGCAAATTCTACATGTCTAAGCCCCAAGATGAAGTCATGCCTCCAGACCAGGCACTTGGTTCTGTATTCTTTCCTTCCTTCCATCCCCTCCTCCCACCCCTCCAAGAATATGACATAAATCAGTTCTCAATTGGGAATAAAATTAGAAATAACTTGTTCCTATGCTATAGGTCCCCCTATTTTCCCATAAATAGGCCACACTCTTCTCCAATAAATAATAAATAAGCACATCACAGTGCCCTTAAATGTGGGGTAAAGGATGAACGATATATAGAGTTCATATTATCTGTTCCAGAGAACATGGAAACGTGGAGATGAGAATTATTTTGGTAAGTCCCTCTACCTCCCCCCCTCCCCATATTAAGAGATTGAACCCTGGGCCTTCCTCTTGCTAGCCAAGTAACCTACCTCTTGAGCGACATTTCAATCTTTTTGTTTTGTCAGTTTTTGTCTCCTTTCCTTTCCTTTCCTTTCCTTTCCTTTCCTTTCCTTTCCTTTCCTTTCCTTGATAGGAGCTACTACTTTTGTCCAGGCTGGCCTAGAATTTGCATTGTCCTACCTCCTTCCTCTGCCCGCTGAGTAGCTGGAATTATAATTGTATACCACCACTCTTGGATTTTACTAAGATCTATATGTTCAAACTCAGTACAGGCTAAGGCCATATAGGAAATCCAGGTGAGTAAAGTCTGCTGGGTAAGCCTGCTAATCTTCTTTAGTTCCTCTTCAAATTCAGTCATTTATGGCCAGAAGTCAATTTGTACACATTTTCACCAGGTTGCCTGACTTTTCCAAGGCAGTACAGGAATCAAATCTGAAACAATGATTATGGTTTAAAAATTTAAAAATATAGGCAAATACACAAATAAGCAAAACATCTTTCAGATTGGCCTGGAGTCCTGTTAGTTTGCAACTTCTAGCTTCAAGCCTTTCCCTTCGAGAAACTTGCTTCTCAATACTAGAAACACAAGTGAATTAATCTCTCATCAAGAATTTTAGCATTTTTAGTTTATATATCAAATATTATTCAGGATAAATAAGGAAATGGATAGAAATTAAAGGTATTCTTAATCACTTGTAGAATACTAAAGCTAGATCCTTATATATCACCCTGCACCAGAATCAACTCCAAATGGATCAAAGACCTTGGAGTCAAAGCAGACACCCTGAAAACATTACAGGATGGAATAGGAGAAACCTTAGGTCTCCTTGGCACAAGCCGAAATTTTCTTAATAGAGACCCAGAAACACAACAAATCAAAGAAAGGTTGGATAAATGGGATTGCATGAAATTGCAGAGCTTCTGCAAGGCAAAGGACATAGCTAGCAAGATCAATAAAAGCCCACAGATTGGGAGAAGATCTTCACTAGCCATAACAGACAAGGGTCTCATATATAAAATATCAAAAAATTAAATCCCCCAACAACAAATCCTCAAAGAAACAACTTCCCAATAAATAAATGCTAAAGACTTACAAAGAAAGAAACTTTTCTGAAGAAGAAAGAAGGATGGCCAGTAGACACATGAAGAAATGCTCACCCTCCCTAGCCATAAAAGAAATACAAATCAAAACAACATTGAGATACCATCTCAGCCCAGTTAGAATGGCTATAATGAAGAACTCTAGTAACAACAGGTGCTGGAGGGGATGTGGCCAGAAGGGAACATTGTTAGTGGGAGTGTAAACTTGTTCAACCACTTTGGAAAATACTATGGAGGTTCCTCAAAAGACTCCACATAGAGCTTCCTTACGACCCAGCAATCCTACTTTTGGGCACTTTCCTAAATGATCACAAACAAGACCACACTAAAGCTACCAGCACAACTATGTTTATTGCAGCATTATTCACCATAGCTAAGATATGGAAGCAACCCAGATGCCCCTCAGTAGATATATAAATGGATCAAGAAAATGTGGTATATATACACACAATGGAATTTGGTACCTCCATCAGAAAGAATGACATTGCCCCATTTGTTAGGGAATGGAAAGACTTGGAAAAAATTATATTAAGTGAAGTAAGCCAGGCCCAAAGAAACATAGGTCCCAGAGTTTCCCTTATTTTCAATAACTAGTATATGTCTGAGACAAGCAGAAACGGTCAGACAAGTTGATGTTAGGCGAAATTAACCCCAAGATAAGGACTCAAATGGTTTTTCTTTCTTGCTATTGTTTCTAACATATTTATAAGATGAATTTTGTTACTTTGTATGTCCCTCCCCCACGGTATAACCCCTGTTTTCACTGTATTTGATGGTAGTATAATTTGTGGAGGGGAAGGGAAAAAACAAATTGTTTAAATAGGGATACAGGTGTACCCATTGCAACAATGACATGTACAAGACGCTATGTCGAAAAATGAACTTTATTACTTGGTGTGTGGGGGGGAATGGGAGGGTAGGAATGGTAAGGGGAAACAAAGGAGGAGGCAACAATGCTTGATAAGAAATGTACTGATTAGTTTGCTCATGTAATTATAACCCTTCCGTATGGTATTTTCACAATGAAAAAAAATAGTCTAAAAAAAAAAAGAAAAAAGAAACATCAAGAACCACTTATGGAAAAATCTGGCCAAGCTACAGATACCAGAGGTAATATTAAAATGTTGCTTCCAAAAAAAAAAAAAAAGAAAGAAATTAAAGGCATTCTTTGTCCCATTAAAAAAACTTCCCATTTTTACTGGGTATCTTGAAACCACACGTGAACTTCTAACTGACAACTTACGTTTTTTTGCGAGGGCAAAATAAAGTAGTCTATAAACTCTGTTTTCTTCGGTGCTGTTAGTGTTCACCTTACAGGATCCACAATGTGCTCTGTAAACCCACATGTTTTCTCTAGATCTATTTTGGTTATACATTGCTATAAAATTAAGAACCTTTTTCGTTCTCCTCAAATTAAAAATCTTGATGTCATGACAGACAGAATTTAGTTTTGTATCTCCTGTATTGAGCATGGTGTCTATGTAGTTGTAATTAAATATTTGTCCAATTAATGAGTAGTGACTTGGAGTCTATAGTACTTATTGACCATTACAAATGATTCATTAAGTGAGAAAGAAATGGTGCCAGGTGCTAGAGAAAGACTTTATGGGGAAAATGATGTTTTCAGTTGAACTTTGTAGGATCTCCATATTCTAGAGGAGGGAATAGGATTAAGAAGGTTATGATAAGACCTGCCTGACTTGGAGTATGAAACTCCATCTTAGATCAGAATTTTATTTGAATATGATTTTTGACACAATTCAAAGCTTGAACCTAATGTTATGGGACCACATGTCACATATTGTTCCTATCTAACACATTCAGCAAGGAGCTTGTAATCTTCTAGGGAAATGAGGCTGGAGAGGTAAGGTGATGCTATAACTTTTCTTCATCTACTTGTTTGATTTGGAGATGAATACTAAACAATTAGTTTGGCATAATGTTGAATTACTGTGTCACTCTGTGTGTGTGTGTGTGTGTGTGTGTGTGTGTGTGTGTGTGTGTGTGTGTGTATGCGCACGGGTGTGTGTGCGCATGTGTGCTAGTCCTGGGGCTTGAACTCATGCCTTGGACTCTGTTACTGAGTTTTTGTGTTCAAGTCTAGCACTCTATCACTTGAGCCACAGCTATACCTTCAGCTTTGTGGTGGCTAATTGGAAATATGAGTCTCATGGGTTTTCCTGCCCAGGCTGGCTTTGAACTTCAATCCTTAGATCTCAGGTTCCAGAAAGGCTAAGATTACAGGTGAGAGCTATCTGTGCCCGGCTTCACTTTGTATCACATTTTATAGTCTGGATGGGGGATAATTCTTAGAGTTGCCCTAATTTGGGAAACCACTAACTTTTGGGACTGGGCTATATTCTTTTTAGTATTTCTCCCTATAATTTTTGTAACCTAAATAATTGGAAGTGCTCAGGGGAGGTGTCAGGGGAGAGTTTTCCCTCCAGGAATGGTGATTCTTCACCTTAACCTGCCCAACAAGGAGTTGGACTGAGCTTTCTAGTATTTTCTAGGTGTCTTGGTGGATTTTGTCCATGAAACATTCTCTTCTTGACATTTTCTTTGCTTCTTCTGATATCACAACCTTATTCTAGAAGCTTACAGAAGTTCTTTTCATAGCAAAAACACAGCTACATGTTGAAGGCCAGGTTATTTATTGTTTGCTGTAAGCTTTATTTTTTTTTGAAAAAAGATTACAAGATTATTTAAAAAACCCACAAAGTAAATTTTTCTGTCAGTCTGAATTTTTCCAAGTGATAATTTAAGGTGATCAATTACCCTGCCAAACATCTTGCACCATGTGTGCTAAGGAACTAATAAATCAAATATTTTGAAAGTATGGACACATGTAGCATTGATTTTCAATATTTGGATCACATCAATAATCCACTCAAGGAAAACTACTTTGTAGGGACAGATTTCCATATACTTTATTAACAGCTGAGAGCCAAATACCTGGTGTGGTCACTATAATCTGTTTTCTTTAACTCTTAATACCCTTAGTCCCCGGAAGCCTTAGTGAGGATATCAGTAATAACGGACTTGCCGTTCATTGTCTTTTGATCATTGGTGAGGCTTTTGATTGTGGCTGACATGGCTTTCCTTCAAGGAAAGCAAAAGTTTTCTCAAGTTTTGTCTTTTAGAAAATGTGCTGTGGACACCAATTGAATTCCATGCAAGAGACACATAAACAGCCACATGAGTAGTAGTGAAGGGAAGGCTGAAATGGGGAGGAGGGACTAGGCAGTGCTGGGTGAAAGATACTGAAGGGTGCAGAGTGCTGAAGACTGAGTTCTGGAAAGCTTAGCGTAAGTGAAGTCTATCATTCAGTTTCTTTACCTCCACATCAGAGCTGATAATACCATCTCACTTAGGAATTTGAACAATTGGGTGGATATGCACACTCAGATAGCATGTACTTAGCCAGCTTAGGTAAATCTGATGCATCACACCACCTATGGTTTCAAAGACCTGATGGCATCCCTTGTGTTAAATAATGGGAACAGGCTGCTGCTGGTTTTGTCTGACCCTGAAAGCTTTCTTACATTCTGGGCTAACGAGAGATACAGCATTTGTGGGTGCTTCCTGTACACCAGGCCCTGTGCCCATCAATTCTGAATCTCATAATACATTGGTGAGGTACACTGTCTGATTTTACAGAGGGGGAACAGGGGTAAAGAAGCACTGGTATCTCACAGGCAATGACTGGCACCATTTGTCTTTAGGCCATGCTAGCTGTTACCACTGGAGTTCATCCTCTGCCTTCCTGGCTCTTACCTAGTAAGGAGGACACCTATATGGAGCATGGTGGTGGCTTGGAGACTTCCCCCACCCTGTAAGGTTGATAGAGCTTTTCTGGATGAGCATCTTTACCTGAAACCCAAGAGTCTCTGACAGAACTGCTTTCTAGCCCGGGGAGGGTGGAGGTACCAGCTCTGCTCTGGAGATCATCAGAACTTAGAAATCGGAAACTTCTCTTCTTTGTGGATTGACTATATTGAAGTGTTGCACAGCACTTACCAAAAAATCACATAGGATGAAGGTTTCAAACCTTAAATACGATCTCTTGAGGGTCTAATTTAGAATAGCAAAAAAAAAAAAAAAAGTAAAAAAAGAAAAAGAAAGAAAAAAGAGAAAGTAATTTTTCCATACATTTAAAGATGAGAGAAACTTCTTTCTTATAGCTTGGCAGGGGATATGAGAAAGCAATCGTGGTCATTGGCACTGTTTACTAGCTGAGGTGCCAAAGATAACCATCTGTCAAGTAAATGTGTACGAGGCTGATGGAGCCTGGAGCCTCTGACACTGAGCACCCCACTGGGGACAGAAGATGCCACTCCGATGAGATCAGGCTTCCTGATGGAGCATTGCATCTGGGAGGATGGGTTTCCATCCATCTTCTCGCTGAAGCAAAGGGCTTTCCTTGTGGTTGAAACAAAAAATAAAGGGACCACGAGGGTTCCAAACATTAGAAACTTTTTGCGAGGATCACTTCAATGTGGACTTCAACTAACCAAAGCCATTGTTTAAAAAAAAAACCAAAAAAACAAAAAAGAAAGGACCATTCTTTCAGCTCTACAGAAGGTAGGTCTTTAAAAGGAGAACATTTGAATGAACCAGAGCCATGATTTTAGGTCCTTTTATAGAATAAAAATAGTAAGGTAAGTTTCTTTCTAATATAAACACAAAGAACTACCTGGTGATGAATATACAATAGGTAATTTGCATTTTTTTGGTTGATTGGCTCTGGAAATATGGACCCTGGAGATATCAGCATTTCAGCAGCTTCTGTATGCACCTGAAATGTGCCCAGTGCTTCTGAGCAAGTATTCTGCTACTATGCACAGAGCCCATGAGTCAATGACAAGAGCATGTGTATTACAAGAATTCTCTATGTGGGTGGAAGTGTTGTTTTTCTTAAACTCATACCTTCCCTTCTATACTGTGGACAAAGCAAACATACATTCACTATTTGCTTTGGATGTATGTTGTCATGGTGACAGAGATGAAGTACAGGAAGAGTAGGGCTTGAGCACAGGGTTTTCTCTCTCTACAACTTGCTCAGAAAGGTGCTATTCTCATACTGACTTTGGAAAACTGTCTTATACATTATTGTGACTATTCTCCCCTTTCCTACCCTTTCCCACCCTGCTACCCCTACTTTCTCCACCTTTCTTTGGAGGCAGATGATGATCATTTGAAAAAATTGTTTCTAGAATACAACAAGTGCTCACTGCCTGTCTCTTTCACCTATTGAACATATCAAATGCCATTCCTCTAGGAAAGCCCCTTCTTTCTTTCTTTCCTTCCTTTCTTCTTTCTTTCCTTCCTTTCTTCTTTCTTTCCTTCCTTTCTTCCTTCCTTTCTTTCTTTCTTTCTTTCTTTCTTTCTTTCTTTCTTTCTTTCTTTCTTTCTTTCTTTCTTTCTTTCTTTCCTTCTTTCTTTCTTTCTTTCTTTCTTTCTTTCTTTCTTTCTTTCTTTCTTTCTTTCTTTCTTTCCTTCTTTCTTTCCTTCTTTCTTTCTTTCTATCAGTAGTTTTTATTTACTGGAGGAGGCTAATTCTTCTGAAGAATGTAGGTTTCATGATGGCAGAGATACCTTTGCCTTTTAGGCACTGATAAGCTTGTAGTGTTTGCCACGTGGACCCAGTAGTCAGTGAGGTGCCGCAGCAAGCCTTGTATTTCCCGAGTTCTGGGAAATGCAGGAACTAAGAAAATGCACAGTTGGGTCATGTTCTCCAAAAGCTACCAATTGGTTTTGGAAAGTCAATTCATTACAAAAGTAATGTGATTTGCAAATGTTTATTGATTTTTTTTAAAAAAAGAACGATGCTTATAAGTATTAAACATACTATTAATGTTACATAATAGAAATACAGTATCAAGATTTATGTATGTAGACAAATGTCTTTTTTCTTTCTTTTTTAAATTGGTAAGAGTTCAGTTCAGAGCTTTGCACTTTGCTTGCTTGGATGGTGAGTTACCATTTGAATCATACCTCCAGCCCCATTTTTTTGTTTGTTATTTTGGAGGTAAAGTCTTATGGACTTTTCTGTCCAAGGTGGCTTTGAACCATGATCCTCAGGTCTCCACCTCTTGAGTAGCTAGGATTACAGAGCCACTGACACCTGGCTGTTTTAAGTTTATTTTGTCACATTCTCTCTCCCTTCTTTTCTTCTTTCCTTCTTTCTTTCTTTCTTTCCTTCCTTCCTTCCTTCCTTCCTTCCTTCCTTCCTTCCTTCCTTCCTTCCTTCCTTCCTTCTTCCCTCCCTCCTTCCCTCCCTCCCTCTCTCTCTCTCTCTCTCTCTCTCTCTCTCTCTCTCTCTTTCTTTCTTTCTTTCTTTCTTTCTCTCTCTCTCTCTCTCTCTCTTTCTTCAGATTTATTATGGGTACAACTATAGAATCTTTTTTCTGTCTTATTCTGCTCATCACTATCACTGATTTGCATTTGTCCATTGGTGTTATGGTGTACTGTTTTGGAATGAGTGATCTGAAAAATTTATAACATTTTTTGAAAACATATCCATGTCAATACTTGCTGTTGCATGCCAACACAAAATCCTGAGAATTTTATAAAGACAAACAACTAAGGGAAAGTAGAATATATAAATTATATCCATAATAAGGCCATATAAAATAGATAAAAATAAAATAAAAATATTGTCTTTCTCTGCTTCAAAGTGAGAGTAGAGATCATAAGAAAGTGACCTATCAATTTTACCTGCTTAGTTGACTTACCTGCAAAATGCTAAGTGTGGATGGGGCTAAATGTCCCAAATATTATTTGTTACTTTTTATTTTATTTATTATCTTTTTGCTATGTTTTAATATTGCATTGTAACAATGAATAAAGGAATAGCCAGAGCAAAAATGAAAAGATCAGCCTAGAGAAAAAATAGAAACAAACTCCAAATGGATCAAGACTTTGGAGTCAAAGCAGACACCCTGAAAACATTACAGGCAGGAATCGGAGAAACCCTGGTCTCCAGAAACAACAAATCAAAGAAAAGTCAGACAAATGGGATTGCATGAAATTGAAGAGCTTTTGCATGGCAAAGGACATAGCTAGCAAGATCAATAGAAAGCCCACAGACTGGGAGAAGATCTTCACTAGACATACAATGGACAAGGGTCTCATATAAATATACCTGGAGTGTTTAGTTGTGGAGATGGGAGGAAAGGGATGGTTGGGGGAAAAAAAGGAGACAACAATGCTTGATAAGAAATGTACTCATTACCTTGATCATGTAACTGTAACCCCTCCTCTGTCAGCATTTTCACAAAAAAACCTTATTTAAAAAAAATAAAATATATCTGGAACTCAGAAAATTAAATGCCCCAACAACAGATCCTCAAAGAAACAACTGCCCAATAAATAAGTGGACTAAAGACTTTAAGAGAAACTTCTCTGAAGAGGAAATAAGAATGGCCAATAGACACATGAAGAAATGCTCAACTTCCTTAGCCATAAAAGAAATGGAAATCAAAACAACATTGAGATACCACCTCACCCCAGTTAGAATGGCTATAATCAAGAACTCTAATAACAACAGATACTGGAGGGGATGTGGCCAGAAGGGAACCCTACTGAATTGTTGGTGGGAGTGTAAACTTGTTCAACCACTTTGGAAAGTAATATGATGGTTCCTCAAAAGACTCCACGTAGAGCTCCCCTATGACCTAGCAATCCCACTTTTAGGCATTTACCCAAATGTTTACAAACAAGACCACACTAAAGCTACCAGCACAACTATGTTTATTGCAGCATTATTTACCACAGTTAAGATATGGAACCAACCCAGTTGCCTCTCAGTAGATAAATGGATCAAGAAAATGTGGTATATAACACAATGGAATTCTATGCTTCCATCAGAAAGAATGACATTGTCCCATTTGTTAGGAAATGGAAAGACTTGGAAAACATTATATTAAGTGAAGTAAGCCAGGCCCAAAGAAACATAGGTCCCATGGTTTCCCTTATTTCAATAACTAATATATATTTGAGACAAGCAGAAACTGGTCAGATAAATGATGTTAAGTGAAATGAACCCCAAGATAAAGACACAAGTGGCTTTCTCTTTCTTGCTATTGTTTCTAATGTATTTATAAGGTACCACGTGATTTTTTTGTTGCTTTGTATGTCCTTCCCCCATGGTATAACCCCTGTTTTCACTGTATTTGATGTTGGTATAATTTGTGGAGGGGAAGGGAAAAAATAAATTGTTTAAAAAGGGATACAGGTTGACCCTTTGCAACAATGAGATGTACAAGATGGTATGTCAAAAAATGAACTTTACAATTTAGGCGGGGGGGGGGGGCGGTTATGGTGGAGGGAGGACGGGATAGTAGGGGAAAAACAAAGGAGGAGGCAACAATGCTTGATAGGAATTGTACTCATTATCTTGCTCATGTAACTGTAACCCCTCTGTACAGTATTTTCACAATAAAAAACTTACTTAAAAAATAAAAAATAGAAACAAGTAACATGAAAGTTATAAAGCTGCCTTCTCTTTATTTAAAAATATTTAACTGATTAAAAGACTGTATCTATCTTTGTATACATCATGGTGAATTCTTATACTGTACATAGCGCAATGGTCATCACAATTAGGTTAATTAACATAGCCATCACCATCCACGTGTGCTCTCCAGAACATACGTATCTTACCACGGAACATTTGTGCCTCCGACCAGCATCTCCCCATCCCTGGTCTATCAGCCTCCAGCACCCAGGCTTCTTTTTGTTTTTATGAATTTGAATATTTTAGATTTCATATATAAATCAAACTGTATAATTGTCTTTTTGTGTCTGGCTTTTTCATTTAACATAACAGTATATATGCTTATGTTGTCACAAATGGCAATATTTCCTTTCTTTTATGGTGGAGTAGTATTCTATATATCTATATATATTATATAGATATATAATATATAGATATAATATATATATCTATATATATAATATATATCTATATAAATATATTATATATAATATATAGTCTGTGTATATGTGTTTGTGTGTGTGTGTGTGTGTGTGTGTGTGTGTGTGCGTGCGCACATCTCACTCATGGGAATGTACATTATTTCCTTCATTTGGTTGATAGGAAAGATGTTGAATTGAACAGAGGGATATAAATGTATTTTATTATATATGTACATATACATATATATTTTTATTGTAAAGGTGATGTAAGAAGGGTTACAGTTACATAAGTCAGGTAAAGAATACATTTCTTTTGAACAATGTCATACCTTTCCTTGCTCTCTCCCAGTTTTTTCCCTCACTCACAAGTTGTATAGGTCATTTTCAACATAGTGTCTATTGAGTATCACTGCTGTATTTGTTCACCCTTTGCCCCACCATTTCTGTGCCCCTCTTACACTTCCCCAAGCAGATAAACTTACATGTAAGACAAAAAGATAAGAAAACAAAAACAGTAAAAAAGAAAAAAAAACCCTCTTGTTTCCGTTTCTTGGAGTTCATTTCAATAAATATTATTTTATATGATCATGTGCCCATAGCTATTGAGCCCTTGTGATCCTCTCCAAGAATATCCTCCTTTGGTCTCACTGTATGAATGTCTAGATACCTGTATAATTTATCATATTCTGATGTACTTTTTGTCTTTTACCATCCAGTGAGTTTACTTGTAGAAAAGAAACATGGGCTGCATGGTTTCACTTCCACTGGGTATATGCTAGGAAGTCAGAACTTCTAGAGCATACGACAGCTCTGGTTTATAGTTCTAGTCATCTTCATACTGTTTTTCCATAGCAGCTATTAGTTAACAGTTTGGCTATAGAGTTTATAGTCTTAATAAATGGGTAGAAAGACCTCATAAGTAAGAATATATTGAAGCAGAAATTCAGAAAACACATGTACTAGAAAAGAACTCAACATCTATAGTACACCTATTAAGTTTAGTGAGTATTGCAAGAGTGTAAAAAAACTGGAAAAGGGTATAATTATATGCATAAATAACAAACCATGCTAATAAATCATCATAAAAACACTGAATCTACATGTCCACACATTAACATTTCAACATATCCCAGTTTTCATATTGATGGATAATTAGAAGCCATTACATAAAAATCATAGCAATAGATGTTTTTTTTAATGTACTTATAATGTACCATGTGATTTTTTTTTGGTTTCTTTTGTATGTTTTCCCCCAGGTATAACAGGTATAACCCCTGTTTTTACTGTATTTGATTCCAGTGCCCTGAATCTTGTATATGCATTTTTTTAATTTGGGGAGAGAAAATAACAAAATACTTAAATAGAGATACAGGTTGACCCCTTGTAACAATGAGATGTATAAGACACTATGTTGAAAAGGAACTTTACAACTTTGTTGGGGGAGGGAGGAGTTGGGGAGGTGGGGAGGGAAGGGATGGTAGGAGAAAAACAAAGGAGGAGGTAACAGTGCTTGATAGGAAATGTACTCATTACCTTACTCATGTAACTGTAACCCCTCTGTACAGTATTTTTACAATGAAAACATATACAAAAATTGTAGCAATAGAAAAATGGTTTAAGTATTTTTAACTATGAGTAAAATATTGTGGAATTATGACATCGATATGATATTGTCCATGTATATACTATTCATTTTGGAAGGTAATGTGGCACTTCTGACCAGAATTCAAATACATGCTTATGTACTGTTATCTGTTGTATTCAGCATGTACACAAAGATGTTATGTACTTATTAAACTTTGGACATTGGTTATAATTTTTACATACCACAGAGATTAAAGGAGATTCTATGTCACCCTTTGTTGTATTATCATAAATTTTTTTCTGGGGAAAAATATTTGTACAACAGATCCAATGCTTATAGGAGATTGACTTTTAGACCAAACTGTGGCATTCTTGTCACATATAGGTTTCTTAACAATGGGGGTGAGGTTGAAATAGGGTCTGATTTTTAGTGTAATAGAATATTCACAGTCAACGAAAAGAATCACATCCCAAGGTCAAATACAGTGGTTCACACCTGCAATCTCAGCACTTCAGAGAATAAGCCAGGAAGATCTTGAGTTTAAGGGCAGCCTGAACTTCATTGTGAGACTTTGTCTCAAAACAGAAAATTCTAGTACATATTTTTTTCTAAAAAATAGTTTTGGGGTGCAAGCAAAGAGAGAAAAGTAAGTCAGGTTCCCTGAGGGTGTGACTGAACTTTCAGCTCCTCAGGATTTTGATGTGGCAGGATTGCTTGAGTCAAAGAAATACAAGCCAACTTGGGCAACAGAGAGATCCTGTCTCTTAAAAGTTTATTCAAGTTGTAATAGGGGACTGGTGGCTCACACCTGTAATCCTAGCTACTCAGGAGGCTGAGATCTGAGGTTTGAGGATCAAAGCCAGACTGGGCAGCAAAGTCTGTGAGACTCTTATTTCCAATTAGCCACCAAAATGCCAGAAGTGAAGTGGCTCAAGTGGTATAGCTCCAGCCTTGAACAAAAAGCTCACGGACAATGCCCAGGCCCTGAGTTCAAGCCCCATTACTTGCACCCCCCCAAAAAAATTCAACTTGCTAAATAAAAAATGTGAAGAATGTGGTCTTAAACTTTTTTTTAAAACAAAATAAGGTTTCGTGTGTGTGTGTGTGTGTGTGTGTGTGTGTGTGTGTGTGTGTGTGTGTGTGTGTGTAGTACAAATTGTATGTGAATCTATACAGTGAGTTGGACAATGACAGGGGCAGAGATGCTAACACTGCAGAATTTGGGGATAAGAAAAGGGAAGTTTTATTACCGCCTAGACACTTGCATATTGCTAATTTTTAAAACAAAAAGCTCAAAGGAATGATGTTCAGAATATGAAAGAACAGCAGCTAAAGTCTAAGCAAGGACAAGCACAATAATAAAACCCAGCAGTAGTTATTTTAGTTAATGAGATATTGTGGTTGATTATTTTCTTGTTTTTGTCCTCACAACTACTGTAATATGTTTAGACTGTTTTCATATTTAAAATTCAGAAATAAAGTTTGGGTTTGGTACAACTTTTCCCCAAAGGACAATGGCTTATAAACTCAATTTTATAACAGGTAGTGGGAAAATACAGTCTGTTATCCCAGTTGGAATGGTAAAATTCTTCTCAACCAGAATAGTATGAATTTACATAACGTGAAAGTTCATAGCATTCCAAACTCTCTGATCTGTTCCCTACTGTTTTTGGCGAGGGTAGAGGGAATGAAGTAGGGCAGTTGTCAAATGACAAGCAGTAGGGATTTTCAATTCTCCAAAGGTTGGGGGATCACTGCTTTAGGAAATAACCATCTAAGATAGATGACATGTGACACAGACAGTTATTAAAAAAAAGACAAGAAGACAACTGTAGAAGTATTGAAAAACTGAAGTATTTACATTATGCATGAATAAGATATCCTTTTGCATGTCTCTTGGGTGAACTTGTCAAGTTTATCTTTCTCCCATCTGCTTTGGTGTTTGTCTTCAAGCCATTTCTCCCCTGGAAAAATCTTTCTGTATTGCTTTGGACCTTCTGGAAATGGCTGACTATGACATATACTTTCTTTCTGTCCACTGGGTTGAAGGGTTGCCTTTCACTGTAATTGCACAGTTTTATTAGTTTTTTAAGTCTCCACTCTGTCTGGATAAGATTCTAACAACTTAATTTTCTTTGTGTCACTTCCACCACCTAATCATGGTTAAATAATTTTCCACTATTACCAGAT
This sequence comes from Dipodomys merriami, assembly GCF_024711535.1. Classification (NCBI taxonomy): domain Eukaryota; kingdom Metazoa; phylum Chordata; class Mammalia; order Rodentia; family Heteromyidae; genus Dipodomys; species Dipodomys merriami. Next base: position 33,377,360 of record NW_027206512.1, on the reverse strand, counting down.
ATATTTTCTCAGACTTCACACATAAGCTTGTTTGAAAACACATCTTCGTAGAGGCCAAATGGTTGCATGCAATCCTTCCCCTACTATTATTTTCACACTAATAAGAACATGAGCTAAACCATAAAGGAGGAGGAAAAATATTCAAACAGCAGTAGTTATTTTAGGTCATGAAACAGAGCTTGGTTCTGTCCTCTGTTTTCCCCCTCTAACTACTACCATATGCTTAGACTCCTTTCATATTTAAAATTCAGGGGAAAAAAAGACCCAGAAATGAAACAATCAGCAGTTGTTTACTTAAAAAATACTAGTTGTAGACTGGATCAACCCCCAGAGTCTTTCCTCCTGCTTCTGCTTTGTGTTGTACAAACTGCCTTAGATTTGTGGGCTGCATTGGGTTTCTAATGCTAGTATTTCTCACATTGCATGGAAATTCCAGCAAGGGTTTTAATAATTCAACAAAAGGGAAGAACAATATTACAGTCGAAAATTAGCCTAAGAAAGGAGAATACAACCTTTTCTATATGAAAAAAGAAAAGATAAAAGGGAATCAAATTAACTGAACAAAGAGCCACATAATGACCTGATAACACAAAATAGAAATTTCATAGACATCGGAAACTGGAGTGGGCATTGAAGGGGGATGTAGGGACAATTACTTTTAAGAGTAAAGTCAGAAAAATTAAGGCAAGAAACAAGATGTTACTAGCAAAGCATTAAAAAGGGATAATGTTGCAGAGTTTTCATCTCTCCATGTCTCTTTTAAGCTCAGGTTAGGTCCCCCCAAGACCCCCCCAGTGGGAGAGAGAGTGTTTGTGGCCATTTTTCTTGCCCCCATGGTTGAGGCCAATGGGAGAGGATGGTGTACCTAGGGGACCCAGGTATTGGAGATGCTGCTTGTTTTTGATTTTGAACTGTAGCAGCTGCTGTCTTTGAAAATTCAAAGCAGCCCCAGGATCTAAAGCTCCTCTCCACCACCCGGCACTTCCCTCTGAAACCTGGACTAGGTGCTGGGCAGTCTTACTCCTTTTAAGTCTCATCCCTGGCCCCCCTTGTGAGTAAATGAAAGAGAGAAAGTGTATGAAACTCCTACCTGTTCTTAAAGGCTGACCTTGACCAAAAGCTTGTGTCCTCCCCCTTCTCCTGGTCCTGAATAGGGCTGGAGCAGGACAACTTTATAGGTGAATTTCTTGTTTTCAATTTCAGGTGTTAGCATTCTTTTATTTTCCTCACTTATCCCAAGGGCAGGCCTTTCCTATTTCACATAAGAAGCCTTTCTCTTTTGTCCCTCTTTCCCTTTGCCAAATATATCTGCAGAGATGGATCTGATCCTCTCATGAGTTCTGAGGTACATTGCTGATAAGTTTTGCATTTGAATTGGGACCCAAGTGTTTGGTGTGCTTGAAACTGGCTCAAAAGCAAGGTAAACAGAGTGGAATTTTAGCCACTGTTTGTTCAACATTTGCAAAATGATTGATTCCAAATCACCGTTGTTGTGATTTTCCTGCTTATGTCTACATATATTTCCCCCCATATATTTTTAAAGATCGTATCTGTCAGAATTCATTTATCAAGTTTTCTACTCCACCAATAATCTTATAGTTTGATGTAGTGTTAGTCAAAAGCAAAAAAAAAGTTCAAATTAGGACATTCAGTGGTATTAGATAAGACTGTGGTTTTCATTAGAGTTGTACTATTAATATTGGCTCTTAGTTTTTCTGTACTAATTTGTGGGAGGAGTGTTTTATTCATAGATTTAGTAAGCAGGTTGGTAAGTATGGGGTCTTTCTGTTGCCAGGACAAGATACCTGAGGAAACCAACTTAAAGGAGGAAATAGTTATGTTGGCTCATGGTTTCAGAGGTGTCAGTCCATGATTGGATTGACTCTGCAGGTGCTGGGCCTGTGGAGAGGCAGAAAACCATGGTTGGGAGCATGTGGTAGAACATAGTTGTCCATTTCGTGGTGTCCAGGAAGGGGAAGGCTGGAGGTGGGGCAGAGTCCCAATATCATATGTCATACCTCCTAAAGGTTCTGCTAGGTTCTGCTAGCTCCATCAGTGCCAGAGGCTGATATGGAAACTTTCAGCAAATGATCTTTGGGGGACAGTTGAGATCCAAATGAAAACAATAAATGTTTTTTCAAGAAACCGATTTATGGAGAGAGGAAAAAGTACCTAGGACAAATTTGGTTTCTTGAACTATGACCTGGTTTATTTTTAAGAACCAATATAATTACATGAGAGGACATGTCTCCAGAGGGACTATATCTCTATGGAATATACTTTTCTGATCCTTCATATTAAACTCAACGTCCAATCCATCATCAAATCCTTTAACTTCTATCTCAAAAAATATATCCTGCATTTTAAATTATTCACCAAATCCCCAGTTCAAGCATTAGTTCAAGACAACATAATTTGTTATCTGGAGCATTATGGATATCTCCTAAGTATTCTTTTAGCTTCCATATATGAAACCTACACTTCATTTTTACACCCATGATAGAGTATTGGATACAAAAGTAATTCATGTGATATCACTTAAAACCTCTCCAATGACTTCCCAACTCAATACAGACAGAGACCCAGGAGATCTGAGTCATATGTCTCTTGTTTTCTTCATTGATTGTGTCTTCTGGTTTCATTCCTCCATCCCTTCAGTTCTAACTGGGATGACATTTTTCCCTTGTTTTTGAGACAAGTGAACTTAGTATTATTTCAGGACTTTCATTCCAATCTTCCATTTTTTTCTAAATTTTTATTTATTTTTTATTGTGAAAATACTGTACAGAGGGGTTACAATTACATGGGCAATATAATGAGTACATTTCTTATCAAGCATTGTAGCCTCCTCCTTTATTTCCCCTTCCCATCCCTTCCCATCCTCCCCGCAGCCCCCTCCCCCCCCGCCCTATGCAATCCTCCATTCTTATATTTCCTGTAGATTTTCACTTTTTTCCTAAGAATTTATGTTTCAGTCTAGTACTCTTATTCAGAAAAGATTTCTCTGACTCAATGTCTTCCCTATTCCCTGCTTACTCTAATTTTCTGTTCTAGTTTTCATTATGGCAATGACTATATGGCTGAGCTATATCATTCACTATTGTGTGTTCATTATTTGTCTCTTCCTGCAATATCATGGGTCTCATGAGTGAATGATCATTCTTGATTATTATTATAATCCTAGAACTTGTAACAATATTTTGCTACTTATGTAGTAAGTAGTAACTATCTGTTGAGCCTGTAAAGAATTGCACCAGTAAACATACCCTCTTAATTTGAACATCACTATATTAGAATAAGTCATCAAATGCCACTTATTAGCAAGGCAGAACTTATGGTAGTATCTGAAAGCAAGGTACTTTGATGAAATGATTTTGGACAGACCAAAAGTTAATGAGTTTAAATCATGGCTGGTTGGATTGGGTTGGTCACAAAGTGGCAAAATAATCATCAGTCATGTGGAAGTTTTAGTATGTTTTGTTCTCTTTTATGAAAACAGCACTATTTTTAAATGACTTGGAGCTTGCTGTTCTGTTACAATGACTCATCAACTTGAAAAATGTGTTTCTTTAGGGTGGGAGGAGAGTTTTAAATTCATAATTCATTCGTTGCAATGTTCATTTATTAAAGCAAAGACATGTTCTCTTACAGTTTTTCCCTTTTGTGATACTACACCTCCTCTCCTTTTTTTTTTTTACAGGTTGCATGTAGGTATGTACATATGAAACTATGAATTCCAGTTATGTTACTAGACAGAGCATATTTAATATGTTAATGTATACTGGGATTCATACTTTCCTAGGTTTCATTATAATTTGGCTGCAATTTTCAAGCATGGAGAGAATATGAACACAAAGAATGTATACCTATCCCCTCCTTATTTGTCTCTCCAAACAAGAATTTCATCACGTTCATGTTTGGAAATAATGACTAAAACAGAACAGGGAATAAAGCTTACAGAGATCTCTGAATTAATTGAATTATTCAGTTTCATACTAACTCAACAAAACAACAGATCCCCTGTGGAGCCGAGGGTATAATCTATGCATTCATCTCTGTGTACAGCCCTTCTCACTAAGGTTCTATTAAAGCAATGCAATCATTAAGCCAGTGTGCAAACCACCAAATTAAACAAAAAAGAGGCTATTTTTTACAGAAACGGATGAGAGGCAAGGCAAAGCATTTTTTAAAATAAAAAATGACTTTTCCTTAAAGCCCAGAACAGTAGCAGAAGGCTTTAAGAACATAAACATAACCAATCTGTCTATTCCAGGGGATAAAGGCTATGTTTCTTAAACATAAAAGAACAAAATTTCCAAGTAGCAAGCAAGTTGGAAGCATTTGCATAATGGATTATATTTACATAAATTACGTTGCTTATAGCACTCATCTGATAAAACTTGGCAAAAGTGCAGAAGTTGACGTGGAGTGAAAAAATAGTGTACTTTTTTTTTTTTTTTGGCTTTTCTCCATTCTTTGTAGACTGTGTTTCTTTAAGAGTTAAAATGTGAATTTGCCCCCAACTTTATAACCATGAGTGTCAAAAAGAATTAGATTTGGTCATTCCTGCACTCTGGACCTTCTACCCTATCTTGTTCTTTTTTATGATAGCAAAAATGAGTGCATCTGTCAACTCCTGGAGCATGTTAACTCCTGTATGTTGAGATTTGACAGCCACTGGCTGCGAATTTTCTCTCCATAACAACCAAATGAAAATGTCAGCAATGAATCTTTCTGCTAAGTGCCAGATTTTCTCTTTCTCATATGCACCATTTCCTTTTGACCCAATAGAAAATTTCAGTGCTTTCTATGCTCTCAAATCAAAAAGCTTGTATGTGATGGTCTACAGGATAGCTGACTTACAATGCACAATCTCCTGAAGAATGAGTGTGTACTAAGGGTGCTAGGCAGAAACTTAGGTATGAATTCATGAGATGATCAGGTGCAAGAAAGAAATGGATGGCATTTTCATAGACACGTGTGCGTAGAGAATTTATCAGAGGAAGAGGGCTGTTCTCTAAGAATGTTTTGGCATTGCTGTTCCTGTTTTCTAGAGCTGGTGAAGTTTTATCTGAGAGAAGGGTGTAAATGATGGAAAGATCAACTTTACTTACTGCCTTTCTCTTTTAACTGTAGTTCTTATCTGGTGAATATTGGATAGAAAACAGTCTTATTGATTCCTCAAATTCCAGGTTTTAGAATTTTGGAAGCAACGATTTACACTCACTCACAGTGAGATTGGTCTTTGTGAGTGTATAGATCTTTTATTTCAGTTATGGAATCAATTAGAACAACTTTGGAGGGCGGAGGGAAGGGATGGTAGGGGAAAAACAAAGGAGGAGGTAACAATGTTCGATAGGAAATGTACTCATTCCCTTACTCACATAACTGTAACCCCTATGTACAGTATCTTTACAATAAATATACTTAAATAAAAAAAGAAAAAAAGGAAATGTGTTTTGGCTGTTGCTCACAATATATCTAAGGATATATTAAGCAAATGAGAATTTATTTTTATAACATAACCAAAAGTCTATAATTACACATTTTCTGGCATTGGTTCAGCTCCTTACCAATGTCATGAGATACTGAGTCTTGTTTTTCTATCTCTTTGTTCTAATATCTTTGGTGTGCTGGCTTTATCCCTCCGATTGTAGTTGCAAGATGGCAGCAGCTTCATACACAGAGACCTCACCTGACTCCGATAGACAAGAGAGTGAGGAAAATGGTCTAGGCAAGGGAGAGTATACCCCTTTTTTGGGGGGGCCTGAACTCTGGGCCTGGGCGCTGTCCCTCAGCTCTTCAGCTCAAGGCTAGTGCTCTACCGCTTGAGCCACAGCGCCACTTCAAGCTTTTTTTCTGCTTATGTGGTGCTGAGGAATCGAACCCAGGGCCTCATGCATTTAAGGCAAGCGCTCTACCACTGAGCTACATTCCCAGCGCGAATATACCCTTTTTATTAGGAAAACAGCCTTTTGCTATGATAAGGATAATTGTTCCACAAGATCTTATGTGTTAAAAGCTTTATTCTCAGTTCATAGAACTATTGAGAGGTGAAGGGAGGCTTTAATTTAGACTTCAAGAGGAGAAGGGTAGATGAATAAAGAAGAGAAGTGGGGGAGAATACAGTCAAGAATTAAAAGTATATCCTACCAAATTAAGAAAAGTGAGGGAAGAGATTGGTTGGGAGGCAGGGTGGAAATGTTGAACGGGGTGACACTGACCAAGGTGCATTGTATTTATAAACTGCTAAATGGCAAATCCTTTGCACAACTATGTAAAGATGATAAAATACTTTTAAAGGAAAGAAAAATTATTAATGCTATGTGGCATCTATGACTAAAAATTTAAAAATGAAATCCTTATTGAACAAAGAAGTGAGATTTAGTGGGAGGAAATCAGATCACTTTGGGGTGTTTTAAAGGGTATATTGAGACCCTGGTTTCTTCTTTGCTTCCTGTCTGTCCTGAGGTGAGTGGCTGACTCCACCAGGCCGGATTATACTATCTTGCCACAGGTCCAAAACAACAAGGTCAACTGACCATGAATTGAAACCAGTAGCCAACATAAACTTTTCTTCTTTTTAAGTTTGGTGTTTCTGAGATTTTGCTATAGAACAGAGAGTTGTGTAACTCCTACTCTAGCTCTCCTTTCTCCCCAGCTGCTTTTCTCTCAAAGTGATTTTTGTTTTAATTTTTTATTGTGTTGTGTTGGACAGAATTGTGTCAAAAGACAACTACCACCTGCTAGTTAGGCTGAAGAAGTGAGTGCCATGCTTTTGTCAGGATCTCATGAAAAGTCAGCAGTCAAATATAGCAAGTTAGCCAAGCCATAACCTCAGGAACTAAAAAGTGAGAGGTAAACATCATTCTTCTACATACAAACTCATAAAGTGAAGGCCAGTGCTATGGGTGCTTCTGACTTTTTTTTATTGTGAAATTACCATACAGAGGGGTTATTTATAATTACATGGGCAAGGTAATGAGTACATTTCTTATCAAGCATTGTTGCCTCCTCCTTTGTTTCCCCTTCCCATCCCTTCCCATATTCCCCCTACCTCCTCCCACCCGGTCCTCCCCCCCAATCAAAGTTGTAAAGTTTGTTTTTGACATAAGGACTTGTACATCTCATTGTTGCAATGGGTCCACTTGTATCCCTATTTAAACAATTTGTTTTTTCCCTTCCCCTCCACAAATTATACCAACATCAAATACAGTGAAAACAGGGGTTATACCATGGGGGAGGGACATACAAAGCAACAAAGAAATCATCTTATAAATATGTTAGGAACAATAGCAAGAAAGAAAAAAATCTTTTGAGTCCTTATCGTGGGGTTCATTTCACCTAACATCAACTTATCTGACCATCTGACTTTTTTCTACTTCTTCCTTGCTTCTAAGAAAATAATGTGCCTACTCCATTATTCCTCATCTTCATTTTCAGCAGCATGATAAAGTTCTCCTTGCATTACTGTTATCTACAAAGCTTTAATGTTATTGTAAACACACTTTAAGTAGACAGGGGGTACAATTTTGAATCAAAAGAAGGAAATGGATAATAATAATAATAATAATAATAATAATGCTATCAGAATCTCAAAAAAAGAGAAGGAAATGCTGTTGCTATTTAAAAAATTTTTCTGTCACATTTGGAGTTTGTAAATAAGTGATTGACTTAGCACAGTTCCCTGTCAATTCTACTTGTTCTTCTAGAGCATATATTCAAAACATTGTGGTGGAAACCCTTGAAAGTATTAATTCTTATCATGAGGAATGTGTGAAGACAGACCTCATCTGAAAAATGTCCCCCAAATCACAGGACATACAGCATAATTCCAGGAAAATCTTCCCCACTTGTGGTGCAAAGACAAAGCAATGTATCTTGTAGCGAAAAGACAAATACTTCTCGCTCTTCCTTGGCATGAAGCAAGAAGCTCTCCCATATAGAAGTAGCTGGCAGGATTCCTAGAACCAGGACTCAGGCCATGGGTTGGGCCAAGAAGTAGTTGTCATCTTATTTTATTGTCGTGTGGTTGTTGGGTAGCCTGACATGGGAATCAAAAGCAAAACTTAACTACTGATACTAATGGCAGTATCTATTCAAGCCTTCAGTGTCTTCTGGGGACAGTCACCTTCATAAATGGAGGCCTGTTTGCCATTGCATTAACTCCTGAGGGAAGGTGGCTAGAATATATTTGTGGAACCTAAGATGCTAGATGATTTGTTGTAGCAATGGGTTGAGGGCCAGATCAATTAGTCACTGACACTTGAAGAAGGAGGAAGAAAGTATATTCAAAAGCATCACTGTATTCTGCCAGCAGGGAGGAAAACAAAAGCCTAAAGCAAGAGAAACAAAATACTCTTTTAGCTTCTTTTAAAAGAGGAAGCATGGCAAACATAGACCTTAGGGGACTGTAAGGCAGAAACACCAGAGGAGTGAAAAGTTCACTCATCATGATGTTTGTCAATAGGAAATCAATTTTTGGGCAGTTTGTGCTTGTTTTTATTAGTCTCAGAACCCCCTCCCTATTTCTTTCTCCTTTTCAATCCTTCTTTTTATTAGGACAACTGATTGTTTGGGGACATCTGAAATCACTCAGGGTTGTGCTAACCAAAACCACAGAGCCCAGCCAACAGCAAGCAGCGATTTACCTCCCTACAAGCCAGATCCAGATGCTGTGGAGGGGTTTGTTGTCTCTCCCATGTTCTCTTTCACCATCAGCAGACACAGGTATACAACCTTGTCCTGGTATGTGAATCTATCAGTGCCATTATATCATAAAAAGATATTAATTGTATTCTCTGCTTTTCCATTGGTATATACAAATCTGTGCATGTGTATTTTTCTCCCTTCCTTCCTTCCTTCCTTCCTTCCTTCCTTCCTTCCTTCCTTCCTTCCTTCCTTCCTTCCTTCTTTCCTTCCTTCCTTCTTTCTCTCCCTCCCTCCCTCCTTCCTTCCTTCCTTCCTTCCTTCCATCCTTCCTTCCTTCCTTCCTTCCTTCCTTCCTTCCTTCCTTCCTTCCTTCCTTCCTTCCTTCCTTCCTTCCTTCCTTCCTTTCTCTTTCCTTCTCTCCTTTCTTTCTCTCTTCCTCTCTTCCTTCATTGTAGCTGAATTTTAACTTAATTTAAGGCTTCTAGGACTTTATTGCTTTCTGTTGATTATTTTGAATATGAAGTCTCATAGACACTTCTGCTCAGGTTGGCTTGGAAACTTGGTTCTCCAGATCTCAGCCTCTTGAGCTAGGCTAGCTCAGGCATGAGCTACCAGCATCCAGCTATGTTTACATTTCTATGTGCATATCCTACCTAATAGCAGCACCAAAATCATCCCCAAAACCCAAACTTAAAAAAACACATGAATATAGCCAGGCATGAGTGGCTTAGCTTATAATCCTACCTACTCAGATGGCTGAGGTCTGAGTTTTGTGGTTTGAAGGCAGGAAAATGAGACTTATCTCTTATTAACCACCAAAAACCAGAAGTAGAGAGATGAAGCTGTAGCTCAAATGGTCAAGCACTAATCTTGAGCAAAAAAGCTCAGGCCCTGAGCTCAAGCAGCAGGAACAGCACAAAATAAGACAAACATTTCAGAAAAATGAAGTCAAAATGAATGGATAACAAAGGCAGAAGTTAAGGAAAGCTTCAAGAATGGGTTATGTATATATATATATATATATATATATATATATATATATATATATATATATATATATATACAATAAGCAGTCTGAAGTGAAATCATGCAGTTGAGGTGGGCTGAAAATTTTTATTCTTTTCTCCATTTATGCATTTTTAAATTTTTATTGTTATTATAAAGGTGTTACAGTTACAGTTATATAAGTCAGATAATGAGTACATTTCCTTTTGAATAATGTCACCCCGTGCAGGGCACTGGTGGCTCACGCTTGTAATCCTAGCTAATCAGGAGACTGAGATCTGATATATGAGGATCTAGGTCCAAAGCCAACCTGGACAGGAAAGTCTGTGAGACTCATCTCCAATTAACCACCAGAAAACTGGAAGTGGTTCTATGGCTCAAATGGTAGAGCACTCACCTTGAGCTGAAGAGCTCAGGGACAGTGCTTACGCCCAGAGTTCAAGCCCCATGACTGACTAAAAAAAAGTCACCCCTCCCCTCATTCTTCTCCCAGTTTTTCCTTCCTGTTCCTACCCACAAGATGTATAGTTCATTTTTAATATAGTATCTAGTGAGTACCACTGCTGCTTTTGTTTACCTTTTATCCCTCCATTTTGTGTCCCTATTTACCTTCCCAAAGACAGATAAATGAACAAACAAGATGAAAAAGATAAGAAAACAAAAACAGTAACTAAGGAAAAACCCTCTTGTTTCTATGTCCTGGAGTTCATTTCTGGACTGCAAATTTTCTAAGGTTTCTACTAGCCAAAGGAAAGAGAAACTTGATATAACCCTCAGGTTTACATAATGAAAGCAAGGCAATTACTGAATAGCAAAAAATGCTCTTTTCCATTATGAAATTGGAAATAATTTCTTCCTTTTCAGAAAGTTTAGGCTTGTTAGTGTTCGTTGTTAAAAAAATAAGGTGCTACTGAGGTAGATGCTGGCGGTTCATCTAGCTACTTGGGAGGCTGAGATCTGGAGGATTGTGGCTCTAAGCCAGCTGTGCAGGAAAGTTTGCAAGACATCATCTTAGCAGAAGCACCTGAATATTATGGTGTGCAGCCTTTATTCCACAAATAGTAGAAGTGAAAAGTAGAGTTGTGGTACAAGTTCATGTCCAGGCAGAGAGTGAGATTCTATCTTAAAAATAACAGCTAGTACATAAAAGGGCTTGGAGGGTGGCTCAGTGGTAAAATACCTGCCTAACACATACAATGCCTCACATTCAAAGCTCAGTACCACAAAAGAAATGTGTTATTTGTGTATGAAGTGCTGAGGATGTGGTGGCTAGTGCAGAAAGCACATAAAATATCAACTAAAACCAAATAAACGCAGACTTACCCCTTTCCTTACAATGTTGAATCACTAGGAATTGGATACTGCCTCTTGGGCTCTAAACAATGAAGTCACCATCACTAAAAGGAGAACTTCCCAGCTATACTTTTAGGCACTCCTGATGTTATTTTATAAGAAATCAGGGGAGAATACAGCAAGCCTCTCACAGCATTCATATATAACTTGCAGAACACAGATCACTGCTTGCTGTTGCTACTTTTTCTGTTTGCTCTGAGACGATCAGGGAGACAAACTGAGTCATTGAAAAAAAACATAAAAAGAGAACATACCTATGAAAGCCAAGGAAAAGCGAGCAACTTGAAACTCTTCTGTTCTCTCAGAGGTGTTCAGATGACCACCAGGGAGTTGCCACTTGTCCTGCTGCAGTCATTCTCTTACCAGCTGGCCTGGAGGCAGGAGGCATCTGGGCAGGTGGACAGCCATGGTTTGTGGAGTCCAACTTGTTGTGGATATGCAGCTCAGAAAGGCCAGTTTTTCATTCTGATCCTGGGGGTGCCTTTCACAATGCAAACAGCTACCCCAAACAAACTGTCATTTGGGGGCAATGTGTATCTACTCTTTATGTTGAAGGACCGAGATGATCTTCCAACATCGTTAACCACAAAACACTTCGGCGGAGTCTTTTGATCTGCGTTTGGTATCACTGTAGGTAAGTTGACCCCACTGCCAAATAACTGAGGCGTGAGTGTATTAAGTATTGAGTATATTCATGTCTTAAAAACAAACAAATAACTTTATTTGATGGAAGATGACATGGTGAGGCCCTTAAAATAGACACTTATAAAATCTTTAAAAAATAACAAAGTTTTACCTCAAAGCAGGCCAACAGATGCAGACCAAGCTATGCAGATGTAGGCTTCGAAAGATGATTTTTTAAAAAAAGGTGAGAGGCAGCGTTAGGCATGATTACTGGACATTAAACTAACACTCACCAACAAAAATTATAATGGGAGATAAACATTTTAACACTTCACTCAAGCAGTGAGAAGAAAAGCGAGAAGTGTTCAGAGTACAGTGGACCAATGACTTGGTACATTATCTTTTTAGCTACTACTGAAAGAATAAACACAAGCAAACCTTTTTAGGTCTTTGGAGATAGCTTGGCCACCTTTACTTGTGGATATTTTCTTTATGGATGTGAAGGTAACCATGCATGCCTTGTAAAAATTGGAAGAAAATGTGTGAAGCTGGCCAGTGAGGAAAGGAGACAAAATGGCAAAATTGATGAAATGAAACCAGCTATTACAAGTCATCCATTTCTGGCTCAGACGCATTTTTCTCTTTCATTTCCTTTCCTAAACTGGCCCCTTTACTACCACTTTCTCTTGATTTCAAGCATCTGAGTTATAGATCAATAGATATTGCCTAGAGAACATTTCTTTGTTGTATAAAGCAAGGGGAATAGGGGAATTTGACCAATTGAGAGTCAGCAAGAGTGTCCTTGGATAGGGCAGAGTCATTCAGTGCTTTAAAATATGTTGTTAAAAGAGAATTTATGGGTTAATTACTGCAATATTATACAAGACAGATCTTTTGGGGGGATTTTATTATATTATTCACAATAATCTAAAATGAATCAGCATTAGCGGCTTGTTACTTGGTAAACTATTGAAGTTTAAGAATAAAATATTTTCAGCTGACAATGATTATCAAAAGATGTTCAAATTGTGTAAAGGAAGGCAGAATACTAATGATTGGTATAAAATGCCATCTGGTGTTTTTAGCATTCTGGAATTAAAAAAATAAACCTTTTCCTTTGCATATTTGTTGGAAACTTTGGGTTTAAAGAAAAGAGTATTCAGGTAACTTCTAGGGATGGGAGAATAGGAGTCGTTTTGGTAGGATGCATTGGCAATGAATCTGGTAGGATTCTGAGCTGGGATTTAAGGCTGACAAAGGCTGGGAAAGTTCTTATAAGGTGGCCTCTCAGGAAAACAACTCAGAGTAAGAAAGCTTGGAGATAAAGAGATCCTTTGGATGTTGACCTACAGTAGAAGAAAAAAAAAAGTCCCAACTAACCAACCTAGAAACCAGTCAATCTACTTCTGAAAGACAAAGCCTACACTTTTCTTCTTTCCTTCTTTCCTTCCTCCCTTTCTTCCTTCTTTCCTTCCTTCCTTTCTCTTTCTTTCTGCTCTTTTTCTTTCTTTCTTTCTTTCCCTCTTCTTTCTTTTTTCTTTCTTTCTTTCTCCCTCCCTCCCTCCCTCCCTCCCTTCCTTCCTTCCTTCCTTCCTTCCTTCCTTCCTTCCTTCCTTCCTTCCTTCCTTCCTTCCTTCCTTCCTCTCTCTCTCTCTCTTTCTTTCTCTCTCTCTCTTCTTTCTTTCTCTCTTTCTCTTTCTTTCTTTGTTTCTTTTTTATTTTTTTGGTTGGTCGTGGGGCTTGAACTCTGGGCCTGGGTGCTGTCCCTGCACTCTTCAGCTCAAGGCAAGTGCTCTACCTCTTGAGCCACAGCACCACTTCCAGTTTTCTAGTGGCTTATTGGAGATAAGAGTCTCATGGACTTTTCTGCCCAGGCTGGCTTCGAACCGTGATCCTCAGATCTCAGCCTCCTGAGTAGCTAGGATTACAGGTGTGAGCCACCTGCGCCCGGCTTTTTCTTTCTTTCTTTTGGCTTTCTTTCTTTCCTTTTCTCTTTCTTTCTTTCTTCCTTTCTTCCTTTCTTTCACTCTTTCTCTTTTGTTTGCAGTTTGAACTTAAAGCATCTTGCTTATGAGGCAGGCAGTCTATCACTAGATTTGCATCCCGTTTAGCTTCTTTCTTATCACAGTTTATAATCAGGTAAAGCTAATAGTCTTTAATATTTCCAAAGGCTGAAAATTACACTAATCTAAATCATGTAAGCTAACAGATGACAAGTGTGCTTACTTACCAAAGAGCAAGCACACTTATTCAACAGATCTTTACTTGCACTTCTACTCTGCATCCTGGGAGTACAGTCTTGGCACCAGGAATGGGCTGCACAAATAACAGGAAACAACCTTAATCAAGGCAAGACTTTTGGTAACTATTATGATGGCAGTTTTTTTTCTCCCCCAGGGCTGAGGACCAAACCCAAGGGCCTTGCGCGTGCCGGGTGGGTGCCCTTCCGCGGGGCTAAACCCCCAGCCCCTACGAGGGCAGTTTTTATGGGCTCAATCTTTAGTTGTCTATTTTGTAGGAGAAATGACTGAAGGTAGGTTTCTTTAGTTTACATATTTTGCTTTTCTCTTCTTCTCAATGTATCATCTTTCATCAAGTCATTATAGATGACTTCTCAACTTCTGGCTTCACATTGTATCTTTTTATTTTTTATTGATATAGCTTAAATTTTTTTCTGACCTGCAAAGAAAATTTTGATATGATATGCTTAACTCTAATACCACTTCCTGTTTTAGTTATGAAAGGACAAAGAGTTATCATTTTTTTCTGTCTTAGATGAGGTTGACTACAGTCTTTAAAAGGATTTGCTAGTCAAAACAGTGTAAAGCTTTTTCTCCCTTTTTGTACCAGTACTGGGATTTGAATTTAGGACCTCATGTTTGCTAGGTAGGCACTCCACTCATACACATGAAGCCCCAAAGTCTATTTTTTAAGCCACTAACAGTGGCTAACTTGGGCATAAAGTTGATGATTGTGATAGCCATAACTACCACATAATTCAACATTCTGTGCTAAGAGGGAGGAAAAGACCAGCAGAGATTTCTATATAGTTCAGAAAGTATGCTGGGAGAATAAAGATGAATAGAAATCTACAAAAAGTAAATGTCATCAAGACTTTTGGTTATATTTTTATACCAAATAGTGTCAATTAACAAGTGTTGAAGAGTTTGCCTCTTGAGGGTGAGTATGTTTTTGTAAGTTCTTTCTAGTTGGGTATGAGAATTTGTGGACTGTTGGTTTTATATTTAATATGGGGTGTGAAAAGAACTATGTCTAGTGAGGCAAACAAGGAAAGCTGTATGTCTGAGACTCAATCCCTTTTGTCAGACTCTTGTATTCAACAAAACAAACAAGCCAGAAAACCACAACTGAGACAAAAATGTGAAGTTCCTGTAGCTTGTAGAAACCTACCATTTACATTATGCTCAATTGGAAGTTCATAAAAAAAGAAAAAAAACTAGGCAACTGAATTATCTTTCCAGGTTAATGAGACTGCCAGAGAACAACAGAGAAAGTACTTCCAAGAGGGGAATTATTTAACATAATGAAATTTCTTTTCATACAAACCAAATCAATTTCTCTAAGCAAGTTAGAATATGCATCCTCCTTCATAGAACTAAACTGTGTTAGATCTAGAAAAACACTACAGAGCCCCTTGCCAATCTAAAGGAGTTTAAAATGTAAATGTGAGTGAATAGGAGTATTAAGAATGATGACACCAAACAACATATCTAGAAAGTCTATCTGTGTCACGGATCAAACATAAGGGCTGCACTGTCAGTAATTAGCATTCATACTGGGAAAGAAATTACATATTAATATACTGTGTGTTCCTTTATTAGGTGGCTCATTTTTTAACAGTGACATGCCTGTAGACAGAAATGTAATTCTTCAGAGAGATTTAAAAGGTTGGGACTACATGCAATTCACTCCATTAATCATGCATTAGATCAAATAAATGCTTGTTGTGGGACTTTTGTATTCATCAAGAGTTCAGCAGTAGTAACCCATTCAGTTCTAAAACTGTAAAAAAAAAAAAGAAAATTTAAAAAAATCAGGGGGGAAAAATGAAAGACTTAAGATAACATAAGGACATTTTTCCTTTATGTAGTTCCAAAATCTGTCTTTTATATTTGAGATAAACCTTCAGACTAATCTTAGAGTCATCCATCTGACTAAAAAAAAGCAATTTGCTTTTTTTCTTTATTAATTAGTGTAGGGTATAGAATAACCCAAACGTGTAACTACAAAGGGAAATTATTGGTATTTAATCAATGTTTGAAAGACCTTTTTCTTTTTAACACTAGTTCAACTGTTTTGCTTTGGTGTGTTGTATAATGTCTGGCAAGAGGAGAGAGGGAGAGAGCATTTGTTTCCGATTACAAAACCCATCCCAGCAGATGACTATAGTTTAGTAGGAGTAATAATAGTAATCACCTGTACTCTCTGACTCATTTTTCAAAGAATTAGGATATAGAAGGGCACAGGAATCCTTCCAGTCTATCCTCCAAAAGATACCAACATTGGAAACAAATTTTAAAGCACAAATCACGAATGCACATTGTGGTGGTGTTTAAAATAACATGATTTGAAGCAAGAGCTGCATTCATACATGAGAATGAAATCTGAATGCGTTCTGCTAATGGAAGGCAAAAGTCAATTGTCATTTAGGTCACTGTGTGACGGTAGGAAATCATTTTAATGAAGCCAGCCCTGTTCAAAACAGTTAGAATCTCAGCATATAAAAGAATATGAGTTCCTAAACAGGATTTCACTTGAGGCAAATACTATCAAGCGAGCAACTCAAGTGTACAGTAAAAGCTCCCACTAGCAAAAAGGTTGAATAAGCTTGAATCAACAAAATAGATGGTTTTAAGTATTTTATTCTACACATTTTAGATGAATTTAAAAGTTGTACCCAGCTGCCTGCCCTGTGTGAACTTTGAGGGCAGAATTATGCTCATTGCAATTTTCACAATGGATGTAGACTACCCTCTGTTTAATTAAAATTATGCTTAAAAGATGAAGGATGAGAAATATAGATTCCTCAGCAGCAAAACACAAAGGCTGAGGTGTACTAATTATGCCATCACCAGAATTTTTTTTCTCCTCTTCTTTCCCTACATCAGAATCCTTTCATCAACTCTCCCCACCATTTCCTCTCCCTTCTTTTAAAATTGGCAGCCAGATTATTAAGAAATGAAATCCTCAGCAAGCCTTCCAGTTAAAGGTGCTCTTTGTGGCAGATTGAATGGTAGTGAGGACTGCTGGTTCTTATATTTCCAGTCTTTTTCAAAAGACAGTAAATTTTGGCAAGGAGCTCAGGAAGCAAAGTCCTCAGCTCAATCTGCATTTATTCAAGGCCATGCTGTATGCCCTTGGGCAATCAAAGGGTCTGGGAGTGTGTGCCAAGTGTCATGTCAGTGAGCCTGCTACTGCCAGCATCTTCTCTCACCCAGGAAGGCTGTGGAGGAAGATGATGACCCCAGGGAAATCAAGTCAAGTTTATTCAGTGTTCAGTCTCAGACTACTGGCTACTCAGACATGGATGTTCTGGGTCCTGAGATTCTTTATGTCACATGTCTCCCTTCTGTAGCCTTAGTGGAGAGGGACAACTAAGTATAACAGTGTCAAAACTTGGTTATTCTTTTTGCTTACATACTTATGTGTGCTTTGTTTGAGAATCAGAAAAGATTTATACAAACTGTAGGATTAAGCAGTTTAGGAAATATTTAGGCATTGCTGAAAACCCTAGGTCCCATTGCGTTTTAGAGACAGAAGTTATTTAAGTTAGCACTATCAAGAAGAAACAGAGAAAAATAAAAGTGCATAGCCATAGAACAGTAAGGTAGTGTCAGGAAGTTCTGTTTGACTTTGCAAATGACTTCAGTTCCTTTAGGTTTCAGTTTCCTCATTATAGGCTCATGCTTGTAATCCTAACTACTCAGGAGATTGAGATCTGAGGATTGCAGTTCAAAGCCAGCCCAGGCAGAAAAGTCCCAGTGAGACTCTTATTTTCAAAAAAAACTGGAAGTAGTGCTGTGGTTGAAAGTGGTAGAGCACTAGCCTTGAACAAAAGAGCTCAGAGACAGCACCCAGGCTCTGAGTTCAAGCCCCACGACCAACAAAAAAAATGTCATGGCTGCTAATTGAATGTTACAAAATGATGTCTAAAAGTTTAACATGTGGCTTAGGTCATATTGAATGTTAGTCATGGAGGTAAAGTATTATCGGGAAATTCCAAGTTATTAAAACTTCAACTTTCTACCTACCTAGGTATTTTTCTAGATTTATCTATTTCTCAAACATAGGGAAGGTAGAGGGAAAACAAAGGAGGAGGCAACAATGCTCAATAGGACATGTACTCATTACCTTGCTCATGTAACTGTAACCCCTCTGTACAGCATTTTTACAATAAAAAATGTACAAAATATCCCTTAACAGTCCTTTCTTCTCCTTGAGAAAAAGGTATTTCCTGTGGATCAAGAATTTGCATTAGAGACCATAGATGAAAAAAGAATAGAATTGCATATTCCAACATATTACAGTGCTCTATTTTGGGACACACATATTTATAGGGACTAAAAATACATGAAAGTACTACCACCCCGTATTAGATAAAGCCTTCATCAATTCATATAGAAAGAATGGAGGGAAAGGAACTTTCAAGTCAGCCTTGGAGGTCTATTACACTGTGGCAACAGAATGGAGGACATTAATATCACCTTTAGCTAAGTGATGGGAATCTTCAAGAGGAACATTCTCAAGAGGTTGAGGACATCTCTATAAAGGGACGTGGCAGAGTTCTCATAGATCTCTTGAAGAGAACTGCACTGTAAAGAGTTGAGTAAAGAGGAGATTTGCTTTTTACACCCATTGTTTCTTGCTAGGTGAGATTAAACCTAACAAGAAAGGAAAGGGACATTTTAGAGTTTGCCATATTTCTATCTATCTCCCAAAGTGCGGAGAGCAGTGAAAAAGCAGACAGTTCCTTCTCTGCTTTAAGTAGCTTATATTAAGCATTTGGATGGCATAAGAAGATGGGGAGAGTCAAAAGTTTTTTTTTTAATGGAATGATTTTTCTGTATCTCACTAAAGGGTCAGCACACAGAAGCAGTCTGCTTTCACCTGGGCTGGTGAGTGGTGCTGCTCTGATCACTTCTGTTTTGGAGTTACAACAGTTCTCTAGCTGTGTACTGCAGCTGAGTTTCTGAGATCTTTCATTACCTCACCGTCCTATATAAAAGCTTGTTGATGGACTGTATCCATGGTGTGATGCAGACATGACCTGTAAAGCAGATGCTCTAGGAGAAACATCACTGCTAGGGGATGGGATCCGTCCTTCCAAATACAGGAATCTACAATGTCAATAAAATTTCTGAAGCTCCAGTAAGCTGAGAATTGTCTGGAAATGCTTTTAATTTGGAAAAGCAACTTCCTAGACCTTTATTTCTCCCTTAGGAGGAAAGAGGTCATGCTTGAATTGCTTCTTTGCTTTTTGGAAGAAAATATATGTGACATATGAATGAAAAGCTACAAGCTTTCAGTGTGTGTGTGTATGTGTGTGTGTGTGTGTGTGTGTGTGTGTGTGTGTGTGTGTGTGTGTGTGTGTGTGTGTGTGTGTGTGTGTGTGTGTGTGTGTGTTTTGTCCACAGCAAAAGAAGCTTTTCCAGCTGGTCTAAGCTTCTGTATAAGTAATTAAAATCTTAGTGGGTAATGAATCCAACAAACTAAGGTCATAATGTCTGGGGAAAACAGAGATGTTCACTGAAAAAGGAGAGTGAAGGTGGAAATACCTAGGGTTTTATAGTGACAAAATGACAGATCTTGTTTGTCAAGGAAGACTTGTCCTGGTAGAGGTCAAAATCTAACCAAAGATATAATGAGACCCGGCTCAGTCCACCAAACTACTTAACATGAATGATGTATGTTTTGAATTATCTGAATGATGTATTTTTGAATTATCTGACAGCATTCTTTCATTAATAGAAATAAAACATCTATGATTAGACTTGACTCAATAATGAAGCCATCTATTTACACATCCAGATAATAGATGTTAGTAGAACTCACCAGCTCTGTTATTCCCAATCTTTATTTATAGCATAATTTTGAGTGCTGTAGGATCCCTAGCTGACAAAGAAAAGATTTGAGCCTGTGTTTCAGGTGGTTCAACATCATATCCTAGCATTAGTTGTGTGTACTGCTATGATACTTTCATGAAATGGTGGTTTTGCAAGACAACAAAGAAGTTTCTCAAAGCAGAGTCTTTGCATGATGTATATCATTACCTGATTTACCTGGAAGGGATGATGGCTTGATAGAAGCATGTTTCTATTCATAAGCAGCTGCAATTGACTTGAGTAGATGGTCAGAGGTTTTGAAGGCATGGACTCAGAGCAGTGATGACAAGAAAACTGAGAAACTATGTTGGTAGACCTCTGGGATCTGGTGTAAAGCTATGCAGCCATTCCTGTATGCATATCTCTAAGATATCTGTCCCTATCTCCCTGTGTCTCTGTCTCCATCTTTCTCTGTTTCTGTTTCTGTCTCTCTCTATGTCTCTGTGGCTGTCTGTCTGTCTGTCTGTGTCTGTGTCTGTCTGTCTGTCTGTCTGTCTGTCTGTCTGTCTCTCTCTCTTTCCCTCTCCTGATCTCTAGCTCCTGTGTGGATACTTAGAAGAAATAATTTCACTGAAGCAATGACCTTTAAGATGAGCACAAGATGTTTTACCTTATGTCTACCAGCAGCTCGAATTTGACTGTTGTTACTCTTAGTGTTAGAGTTCAGTTCTGAGTCTGGTTTTAGTTTTCTTTTTTGTAGTAGTACTAGGTTTTGAACTCAGGGCCTCATAGTTGCTAGGTAGGTGCTCTACCTCTCTAGCCTTGTTTTACATTACTTTTGGTCTAGCACCTCGATTTGGTCTGGACTATAATGGCTTTCTTTTTGCTTCCTGCCATACCTATCTGGGATGACAGGCATATGTTACATTGTCCAGCAGTTTCTGTTGAGCTGAGATCTTACAAATCTTTTTCCTGGGTTTGGCTTAGAAATGCAGTCTTCCTAATCTCAGTCCCTAGAGTGGTTAGGAGTACAAGCCTGAGCCATCATGTCCATATAATTATGAGTCCTTGATATCATCTCATGGCCTTTCTACCACTATAAGGCTGTGATATGTCTCTCTGGACTTTTCTAATTAAAATATTTTTCTACATCGATAGGTATTCTTCCCATCTGCAATTTCACTTGTGGTTCTAATAACTTGAAAGGTAAGACAATTTGAGCTCAGTCAGTAGAGAGTAGATGGAAAAAGGACTTGGTGCCCACAATGATGGGCTCTAAATGTCTATGTGGAAATATGGCAGCTGCTTTATCACTGGGTAAGGGAAGAGTCAATGTACTATCATTTGACTGTCTTCTCCACATGTATATGTTGCAAATCTAAGACCCAAATGCAACAGTTTTGGGAGGTCAAATATTATAGAAGGTGTTTAAGTCATGGGGCTTTATATTTGTGAATGGATTAATGATGTCAAAGAACTTGATGGAGGGAGTTTGACTTCACATTGCTGCATGAGGACACAGGGTTCCACGTCTTTGAAGGACACAGCATTCAAGGCACCATCATGGAAGAAGAGATCAGTCCTCAGCAGACAATGAACCTGCAGACACTTTGGTCATGGGTTTTTCACCTTCTGCTACTGTGAGAAATACAATTTCTGTTCTTTATAAATTACCTAGACTCCAGTATTCTGTTGACGTAGCACAAAACTGATTAAGAGAGGAAGAAATCCAGAATTCTCTCTGAGGTACTTATTATTATTGTCATGTAATGGCAACCAGTTAAAGAATCCTAGTCATCTGAAGTACTGATTAAGGGTGAAGCATTGATGGTGTGGAAAAAGAATGAATGAGTCAAACTGTGGCCCTGTAACCAAGTACCGAGATATCTATCTCATTTTTCTTGCTGTGATCTGAATTTAAAACTGTAAGTTTTGGAACTTATATAACTCTTCTTGGATATACCTTTGTTCTCCCTGGAGAGCTAAAAATATTTTTTCTATCCTGCTCACTTTACACTTAACTCTCCCAATATCTTTCCTGGTGAAAAGTGAGCAGAAGTGGTGTGATTTGCTAATATCAGAAATTGAAGTCACTGAGTGGCTACTCTGTATTTTCTCTTTTCTTATGCCATACGATTAGTAAGATGACAGCTAGAGTTTACTCTATCAACATGGCTTTCAAAGTATAGCCCATATGGAATACTTGTGCCAACCTATAACACACACATAGTGCAACTGAAAAAAGGAATCCTCATTGATAGAAGCTGCTGAAATTTGCGGCTATTTGTTTCTGAACTGTATCTTAGTAAGTTGCAATTGTATAGTATGTTTTCCTAAGCATAACAGACTTTCCTATTAATCTTTTTTTATTTTCTCTCTCTCTGAAATGGAATCTATATTTTTCAGACTGGTCCAAAATTACCTTCTGGACTCTCGTGATCTTCTTGGGTAGCCCAAATTACCAATACAAGTCCATCTTTCTGCAATCTTTATAAAACATGTTTTGGTAATAGGGTAACTCTACCATCAGCCCTATAGGCTATAGAGTGATAAAAATCAGACTTAATAAATCTTAGTCAGAAGTGGACAAAATTCAGAGATTTTTTTGGAGGCATTTAAAAAATAGATATAATAAGCCGGGTGCCCGTGGCTCATGCCTGTAATCCTAGCTTCTCAAGAGGCTGAGATCTGATAATTGGGGCTCAAAGCCAACCCGGGCAGGAAAGTCTGTGAGACTCTTATCTCCAATAAACCATTAGAAAACCTGAGGAGGCACTGTGGCTCAAGAGGTAGAGTGCTCAGCTTGAGCTGAAGAGTGCAGGGACAGCACCCAAGCCCAGAGTTCAAGCCCCATGACCCACCAAAAAAAAAAATATATATATATAATAACTGTTAATGTAGACGAGAATAGGCTTTTATTTTTTTAATTTAATTTAATTTTATTTGTGAACATACTGTACAGAGGGGTTACAATTACATGGGCAGGATAATGCGTACATTTCTTACCAAGCATTGCACCCTCCTCCTTTGGTTTACCCTTCACATCCCCTCCCAGCCTTCCCCTCCCCCCCAATCCCAATCCTTCTCCTTCCCTCCCCTTCCCCCCCCCACACCGACGTTGTAAAGCTCGTTTTGGACATGACAACTTGTACTTCTCATTGTTGCAACAGGTCCACCTGTATCCTTAAACAACTGGTTTTTCCCCATCTCCTCCACAAGTTATACTGACATCAAATATAGTGAAAGCAGGGGTTATACTGTGGGGGAGGGACATACAAAGCAACAAAGAGATAATCTTATAAATGCGTTAGAAACACATGCATGAAAGAAAAAACATTAAAATACATATCTAAGGGTTCATTTTCCTGACCTCACATTATTTGACCTTTTCCGCTTGACTCATACATATACTAGATATTGCAAATAAGGGAAACCATGGGACCTATGTTTCTTTGGGCCTGGCTTACTTCACTTAATATAATTTTTTCCAAGTTTTTCCATTTCCTAACAAATGGGGCAATGTCATTCTTTCTGATGGAGGCATAGAATTCCATTGTAATATATACCACATTTTCTTGATCCATTCATCTGCTGAGGGACATCTGGGTTGGTTCCATATCTTAGCTATGGTAAATAATGCTGCAATAAACATTTTTGTGCTGGTAGCTTTAGTGTGGTCTTGTTTGTAAACATTTGGGTAAATGCCCAAAAGTGGGATTGCTGGGTCATAGGGGAGATCTATGTGAAGTCTTTTGAGGAACCTCCATACTGCTTTCCAAAGTGGTTGAACAAGTTTACATTCCCACCAACAATGAAGTAAGGTTCCTTTCTGTCCACATCCCCTCCAGCATCTGTTGTTGTTAGAGTTCTTGATTTTTGCCGGAGAACAGGCTTTTAGATTGTACTTGTTAATTTTGTGTCTTTGAAAGAAAAAATTCAGGATATTGTGTTAAACTTCTTGTCCTTATGACAAATACCTGAGAAAATAACTTAAACATGAGGAAAGATTTAGTTTTTCTCATGGTGTCAAAGTTGTTGGTTCTGGGTCAGCTAAGTTCATTGCTCTGAGCCTGAGGGAAGGCAAATGATACCTCAGAGGCAGGCAAGGAGGCTGCTACCTCATGGTGGCCAGGAAGTAGAGGGGGGGTCAGGCAGAAGACAGAGATTGAGAGAGAGAAAGAGAGAGAGTGAGAGAGAGAGAGAGAGAGGGTGGGGGAGAGAGGAGGGGCCTGAGAAAAGTACAATCTCCAAGGACATGACCTTTGACCGACTCCTTCAGCTTGATTCCAGGAATTAATGTTTCCAGTACTTTCCAAAATAATGCTGACAGTTGGGACCAAGTTGGCATGAGGCTGAGGGGAACACAAAGATGTTAGGTACACCCAGGAACAATGGCTCCCCTCTTATTTTCTCCCCATGGGAAACTGCATGTAGACCACTCCCCTCCTTGTTCTCCCTGCAGGATTGCACGTGGCCCTCTCTAGAAGTGGGCACCCAGCACCTGCAACAGTGAGAGGCTCTGAGGTCACATCCTTATACACTATGTTTCCACCTCCTCCTAGCCTTCCTCTATATAATCTCTCTCTTCACCATAGTTTGCTCTCTGCACACCTTCATCTGGTGAAGACCTGTGGTTTGGTTCTCCTAATAAACTTTCTTCTGCTTGAACCACCACATGGAGGTCTTCTTTCTCCAACCCTAACAAAAAGAAATGTGAGAAACATTTTATACTCAGACTATTAGCAGATATGGATTGTATGGGAATGGAAAGAAGAGTATATATTGGCATTGGGTAGCCAGAAATATGGATTGTAATAGATGTTTATCATGCTCTTAGTTTAGTTTTCCATATTGGAACCATTTTTTGCTTTTAGTTTCATTGAGTCTAGAGTCAGAGTCAGTTCTTCACTCAAAAGGCTAGAAATAGTAGATACTAACTCTCCTGGCCTCCCCAATCCTAGGGCATGACTACCAAGTGAATGCATAGAATGAGGTTGTTTGGCTTTTATTCTTCTCCATTCTCTTTCAGCATGAAAATGTGACTGGGCTCTGAACTTTAAATTTTGTGGTTCTAGAAACTGCAAAATTTGTGATCCTTTAACTAAAGCATGTTGCTAATAAACAGGCTTGGATCCTGGGTAAGATACTTACCTGGTTGGCTCCTTGAGGATAACAAAAGTGAACACTTCCACAGACCCTCTTTGTGAGAAATTAAATAGTGCATCTAAAATACACTAAAGGATACAATGCCTAAAAGAAAAACAAAATTATTGGGAGTGGAGAGAAGCAGAAGCGGTGGGGAATGATCCTTGGGAGGATGTTCCCAAACGTTCTAGCAGCATCTTCCTGCTCTCTGTTTTCTGGAATCCAAGCCAGCTACTGGGCCAGCTGTGTCCTCTCTCGGTGAACCCTGTTCCTATATGGATCCTGCAAGGAGCCGTCCCAGGATTCTGTGACCTGTTAAACAGACTTTTTTCTTTTTTTTTCTGTTGTGGGGACTTGAACTCAGGGCATGGGCTCCAAGGCTAGTGGTCTTCCACTTGGAGTCACAGTTCCACTTCCAGTTTTCTGGCAGTTAATTGGAGATAAAGAGTCTCCCAGACTTTTCTTCCTGGGCTGGCTTTGAATGGTGATCTTCTGATCTCTGTCTCCTGAGTAACTAGAATTACATGCATGAGCTATCACAGCTTGGCTCCTTTTCACTTATTACCTAACAAGTGTTTTGTTTGTTGTTTTGAACTAGGAACTGGTGTCACTTCTTGTAGTAAAAAAAATGCGTGAATTTTTAAAATCAAGCAAATCTGTTCTGAATCCCATTCTGTCATTTATCAGCCCAAGTTCCTATTTTCTGAACTCACAGCCTCTTTAAAGACAATAAAACTTCCTCTATTAGGCAAACATAAAGAATAATTGAAATAATATACATTGAAAGTGCTTATCACCAAATCTTACCTCTGAGAAGCATGAAAAATAGGCAAATTTTTCCTCCAATGCTAGTATGGAAGTCTTTTCTTCTTTTATGATAGGAATTAGACTACAGAAATACCATATGGATAACTACCAGCTTTTGTATTAGAATTAAGCAAAGAACCTGGGGAGAAATATGCCTTTGAGAGGACATGGGAAATAATTGGAAAAGGGAATTTCTCTAGCCCTCGGCCTCTCTTAACCAAGTAGAAGGAATGAGGATAAAACAGAATGGAGTGTTGAATCTTTGATTGCTATTTGCCTGCATGCAATGGTAATTGAGTCTGCATTATTTGTAATTTTCTGCATTATTTGTGTCAAGTCCATTAGGCAACTGGATCATTAGTATCATATTCACAAGTGTTATCACACAGTCACAGCCACCAGCCACTTAATGGAAAATCCACATTGATTCGTATGGGGTTTTCTTTCTCTCCTCCATGGATCCTTCATCTCGTTGAGTGCTAGTGCACACACATTAAAACATACTGTGTATGTTGAGTTCTCCTTTTTGTGATAAAATATCTAGCAATTAAGTGTATCTAGGATAATGATTTAATAAAGGCACATTAATTTACTTACTTTGGGTATTAGAAATAATTTATTTGCTGTTCTATTTCTACCTGTAAAAGTATAGTTTTAGAGTAGGGGATTTTGGACTTCAAGGTGCATAAGAATCTTCAAGGAGAGCACTAAACATGCAGACCCCCATAGCATACTGCAGTGACCTGGGTATTATAGCGCTATACCTACAATGCAGAAACTGAGGAATGGATATTACTACAGCTTCACAACTACAATTCTGAAACTGAAGTGAGATTAAATAACTTGGCCATACTCATTGCTGTAATAGGAAGTTAAATCTAGATATAGCTTCACTGGACTGACCAATACTTCTAATGAGACAAGTAGAGTATTATTCTCTTCAATAAGTAACTCTGGTCAAGGCTACTTTTTATACTTTATTCTTAGTATAATTGACTAAGAATAAGCTAAGATTAAGTTATATTTATTCTTAGATTAAGATTTGGTTAGTATATTTTCATACCAATTAGATTTTTACCAGTTTCCAATCAAGGGTGACTGTTTAATGCTTTCAGTTTTATTTATTTTATGCCTTGCCCCAAATGGATAGAAATAGATAACAAATACCTATACCAAAAGCAAATACTTGGAAGAGTAACCACTTAATAACACTTACCTCATTTATCTAGATATGTCAAAACTTTCCATGGATTTAAAGATTTAGGATTGATAAATAGAACCTTGGAGAATGTTTGAGGATTATGATTTAGGGAAATTAATCCAAGTAAATGATGAGTTCATAATATTTGGATTGTTTTGGTAAGAGCACAACTGGAGTAATCTTATCATTCTTCCAGCCTGTGGAAGTACTTTTTAAAGTTACTATTTGACAATTTACTATATATACAATTAATTGATGTATGCTGTCCTACTTAATCCAATGACCTATACTGTAGCTCTGACTCTAATTTACAGATGAGTAAAAATGTGCTTACAGATCCTAAGCTTCCTCTTATTACACATTCTATAATTAGAAGAGCTATTATCATTCTGTGACTCCAATTCCACCTCCTGTTAAAACCTGGGCTCTTGCTGCCCGCACTGTCTATTTAACAGAATCATAAGTTTTTATGTCCTGAGGACAAGCCAATAAATTCAACAATAACAACAAACAATAACAACTAAACAAACAGATTTTGCATTTTCAATTATGTTAGGAGTAGCTCTAAGGAGCAGAGTTAAACTTCATTGGAATGAGAAGCTTGGGATCTATTTACGATACAGTAACTGTTCTCATGTCAATGACAAAATGGCAGGAAAGCCACATGCAGGTGACAGGAGCCCCAGGACGGCACTCTGTTTGTACAACCTTTATTAAACAGAGCCGGTGGCTGCCACCTGTGGTTTTGTACTTGTGCCTCCCACTGAGCACACATTTGATCTTCCGATTAATTAGGTGCACCTTGGCTAGAAGCCCATGATCAAGCATCCTTATTTCAAAGCTTAAACTGGATCCCTCCTAAGATGAAAGCAGGATGTTTCAAAGTACAGCATAAATCTTTGTGTCATCTTCTTGAAAAATGAATGACATTAACAATATTAATGTATTGATAGTATAAAATCACTATATGGCAATGTTGTACTTCAGCTTTTACTCTTTCTTTGTACTTTTGTGGTTTTTTTTTCTTAGAGAAGGTAAAAGTGATCTTTTGAGAAGGTGACAGTGATCGTTTTTTGAGGAGATGTTTTAATTAGAACAGATTAATTTCATCCTTTCAGCATTAAGAAGACAAGAAAATTGAACTCCCAAAGATGTTTCCTTCTGAAATGCATAGCAGCCTACACACATCCTTTTAGAGATAGGGACAGTGCATTCTTTTTCTTTTTTTCTTCTTCTTAAATTGATTCAATATTCAACACGACAAGTAACATTTCTCTATTTAATTGCTATTCTATCCAAGAACAATGTCACCATGCTCCTTCTTTTTAAAGAGATTCCAGCTGCCTTGTTGCTGGTTTATCCTGCCTTTGTTTGACTACCAAACATTTTGGTCTTTCATCTCCATAGTGAGTATGAATGAGCAGCCATCTCTGTCTCCTTCCATCTTTGCCCCTTTCTCTGGGCTAAGGGGATCTCAGTGTGTGGTACTTGCTTTCTCTGCAGCGCTGAGAGCCCTGGCAGCATGGGAGACTCCAAGAAACTCACTTGCAATCTTCAGCCACATAATTAACAAGGAAGATGAATAGATAGAAGCAGGATTCATTTGCACAGACTTGATGGCTCTCTTTGTGTATTATCCAGGATGGATGATCAGATTTTTATTTTCCTGTTCATTTGCTTACCTTAATAAGGTGCCCTGATAAATGTACAGTGCCAACCAGACACTTGCTCATCAGTTCTGTGGTAATGAACATTCTTTGTTTAAGATAGTCTGAGGCCATTAGATTCAGCGGAGGTGACACAAGAAGATCCACAAAAGGAATAACTTGGTTTGTCCTTCTGTGTCATCTCATCCAGTCACAGGCATGCATATGTGGGTATGCACTTTGTATACATTCATAAATAATATTACAAATGTATTCATCTCAATGCTTTGTTTTTTTTCAAGGCTGAAATTATAAATGAGTCTATATATTTTTCTAATATATACATACATTCTCCCATCTCTTATTTTTAAAATATTTTCATCCCAAAGTAGTCACTATCTTTCTGTTCCAGGCAATCATCTAAGCACTGGGAATTTGATTTGTTGGCCAGGTAACTTTTTCTGTCCTCATTTCACATTAGTGAAATTGTGTATAGTCCTCAGGTCAGAATCAAGTCTTTTAAAAGTGGCTTCATGAGCTTGTAAATTTTTCTTTCCCACTGATAGATTTTCCTCTATTGTTATTGCCCAAAATGCTGTATTAAGCAGCATTGTATAGATCGTCTTTTTTTTTTATCATTTATTTATTTATTTATTATTGTGAGAATACTGTACAGAGGAGTGACAATTACATGGGCAAGATAACAAGTACATTTCTTATCAAGCATTGTTGCTTCCTCTTTGTTTCCCCTTCCCATCCCTTCCTATACTCCCTCTTCCCCCTACCTGATCTTCCCCCCCCACCAAAGTTGTAAAGTTCGTTTTTTCGACATAACGACTTGTACATTTCATTGTTGCAATGGATCCACCTGTATCCCTAGTTAAACGATTTGTTTTTTCCCTTCCCCTCCACAAATTATACCAACATCAAATACAGTGAAAGCAGGGGTTATACCGTGGGGGAGGGACATACAAAGCAACATAGAAACCATCTTGTAAATATGTTAGAAACAATTGCATGAAAGGAAAAAACATTTGAATACTTATCTTGGGGTTTATTCCCCTAACATCAACTTATCTGACCTTTTCTGGTTGACTCAGACATATACTAGTTATTGCAAATAAGGGAAACCATGGGTAGATCGTCTTATATACCAGTGCTTTTTACTTGAATATGATAGGGGTTTTAAAACTAGAATTTCTGGGGATAATAAATGTATGCTTTCATTTTAATAAACACTGCAAATAAAATAATTTTACTAAAGATTGCCATGTCCATATGTGATGTGCAATACTTCCCATATCTTCATCTCCACCAAAAGTGTTGGAAAGTTCTTGCTTTCATTCATTCAGGACAGCAAGCTTTTTCTGTTCATTCACAAGCTGCCATTTGTGAGACATGGTGTGCTATTTCAATACAATTTACACTTTCCTAATTACTGGTAATGGAGTGCTTTTCATGCTTATTAGCTATTAGCAGCACCCTCCACTCCTGCTTGATTTTCCCCCCTATTTCTTTTTCTTTGTAATTTGTTTCTACGTATACTCTAGCCTTGTGTGTCTACTGTGTGTTGCAAATATTTCCCTTGATTCATCATCTGTCTTTTTGTTTCCTTGGCATATTTTTTTCCACATAAAATTGAAAACTGTGATGTAGTTGAGTGTGTTTAATTTTCTGTCTGTGACTTTTAGGTTTCTGGTTTCACTTAAAAAGTGGCTTTTCAAATAATATCCTAAATATTCTTTAGTTTTTATAAACTCTTGTTACTTTTCAGATTTAGATACTGCAATAAGATTAAGAAGGAGGTTTTCATATTTGTTTTCTTCCCAGTTGGGCACTAATTCTGTCATGTTGACAATCACATATTCTCTCTCTATTTATCCAATTAGAATGGCCATCTGTCCATACAGATTCCTGTGCATACTTGGATAAAGGTTTGCACATTCCATGAAGTATCATGGTGCTTCTTGGCTCGTCAAAGTTTTCAACTACAATGAAGGGGGAGGGGGTAAGCAGTCAAGATTCTAGAAAGGCAGCGGTGAATTCATTGTCATTGGTTTTCCATTAGTGAATGATCATGCCAATACTAGTACTTCAGGAATAATAAATGAAGATATAAAAGGGGTCATTTCATTTCCTTCTAATGAAATTTCTGTATTAACAAATAATGTAGAAATCTAAATACCTTCTAATTTTCCGTAAACATAGTAAAATGTACTTACAATTTGTTATATGATGATGTCTGTTTATTTGCTTTATAACCTACTTAGTAAAATCCAGGGACTTAAAAAAGACTGTAATTTATTTGTTCCTAGTATCTCTTGCAATAGACTAAATTGATACTCATGTTTGCAAGACTATCCCACCACACAATTATGTAGAAGCTATATATTAGAATAAAGAAAAAGCCAGACAGCCCCCTACTACAAACATCAACCCGTTTTATATTCCAAAAGCCCTTAGCTCAGCATTTCTTGAATGATGTACAGTGGAACACTGGATATACAGCATATAAATTAGCTTTATATATGAAAGAGATACTATATCATTACGTTTGGCCATTGTTTTATCAGACATACTTAAGTAGGCTTTTTATTGCAGGAGTTCTCAGAGGCTTGTAGTATAATTTTATGGTTAATAGTTGTCCATTGGGAATGTATTATGTACAATGGTAACCTACATTTATTGATCATTTATTTATGAGGTAGCTATGTGCCAGGCAATGTGGCTAAGACAATATAATCTCATTGAGTAGCTCCAGCAAATATTATTTTAGAAATTTTTATTTTTTATTGTTATTATAAAGGTGATGTACAGTTACAGTTACCTAAGTCAGGTAATGAGTACATGTGTTTTTTGTCACCTCTTCCCTAGCTTTCTTGTACGGGCAATTTGATATTTTCACTAGGCTAAGTAACTTGAGAGTTTGGTGAAGGAAATAAATAGGAGCAAATCCTTGTTTCCTCCAAAGGTCCTCAAGCCTTGGGAAGCTCCTCCCAGTTGCCATTCCAGCCAGTATATTATTCTTCATTTTTTTTCTTAAAATCTTACAGATGCTCATTCAGAATGTAGAGATTTTAGTTAGATTGAGTTTCCTTGTTAGTGGTCTCACTCAATCTGCAAAGTTATGCAGTACATCAATTTCATATTCCCACATTCTCCATGGCACAATGACATCCTGCCAATGTCTGATTATAAATATCAAGATTAGAGCCTTCCTGTAACACAGCCACTGGGAGTTCAGGACTTGTCTGTCTAGAAATATGCTGCCATCAGAAGGCAGATAATTAATATAATGGCAAGTAATGAAGTAGGGGCTAAAGGTACAAGAACCTCATGGCAGGAGAAATTTATGAAGGGGAAAACTTTGTATTGAGAACAAAGCATGCACTAGTAAATTTATCAAGGCGTCAAAAACTGGAAAATCTTTCAAGAATGGTGTTAGTTCACTGGCTTCATCTTTGGTCCAGGCAGTACTGAGAGGCTTGTTGTGTCATTATTTGGTTTATTAACCATGGGCTTAATCTTAACTTTGCACTTGTCTGGACTGTGTGCAGTTGTCTTTGTTTTTCTCTTTCTTTCTGGTTAGGTCTGTCTGGGAAAAATGGCCCCTTTTCTTTGTTCTCTTCCCATACAAAACTGTACTTGGCCTGCCATATAAGTCCCAGCCCAGCACCAGTAACCACCAGGTGACTATGTATATATACAGGCTAATGGGAGGTCCCCCAGGTTCTGAGATCACTTCCACCTCCGCCATGGTCACACCTTCTTCTCGCCCTTTTCTATGTAATCTCTCTTGGCTATTAGGTAGACCTACTACATCCTACTCTTGGGTGCAGCCCGGCAATTTGGCTTTCCCAGTAAACTCCTTTCAGCCTGAACCATGTGGTGGTCCCCTTTTAGCAACTCTTCCCTGCCTCCCTCCCTCCCTCCCTCCCTCCCTCCCTTCCTTCCTTCCTTCCTTCCTTCCTTCCTTCCTTCCTTCCTTCCTTCCTTCCTTCCTTCCTTCCTTCCTTCCTTCCTTCCTTCCTTCCTTCCCTTTTAGCAACCCTTCCCCCTCCCTCCTCTCCCCTTTCTTTCTTTCTTTCTTTCTTTCTTTCTTTCTTTCTTTCTTTCTTTCTTTCTTTCTTTCTTTCTTTCTTTCTTTCTTTCTTTCTTTCTTTCTTTCTTCCTTTCTTTCTTCCTTTCTTTCTTTTTCTTTCTTTCCTTATACCACATACTGGGATTTTTTTTTATTATTGTGAAAATACCATACAGAGGGGTTACAATCACATGGGCAAAATTGTGAGTACATTTCTTTTTTTAAATTTTCTTTTCTTTCTTTCTTTTGTTCTTTCTTCTTCCTTTCTCTCTCTTTCTCTTTCTTTCTTTCTTTCTTTCTTTCTTTCTTTCTTTCTCTCTTCCCTTCTCTCTCTCTCTTTCTTTTCTTTCTTTCTTTTTCTTTTCTTTCTTCCTTCTTTCCCTCCCTCCCTCTTTCCTACCCTTCCTTTCTTCCTCCTCCTTCCTTCCCTCCCTCCCTCCCTCCCTCCTTTCTTTCTTTCTTTCTTTCTTTCTTTCTTTCTTTCTTTCTTTCTTTCTTTCTTTCTTTCTTTCTTCCTTCCTTCCTTCCTTCCTTCCTTCCTTCTTCTTTCTTTCTTTCTTTCTTTCTTTCTTTCTTTCTTTCTTTCTTCCTTCTTTCCTTTCTTTCTTTCTTTCTTTCTTCCTTTCTTTCTTTCTTTCTTTCTTTCTTTCTTTTTTCTTTCTTTCTTTCTTTCTTTCTTTCTTTCTTTCTTTCTTTCTTTCTTTCTTTCTTTCTTTCCTTCTTTCTTTCTCTCTCTCTTTCTTTCTCATCCTTTCCCTTCCCTTCCTATGCTTTTCCTTTCCTTTCCTTTTCTTCCCTTCCCTTCCCTTTTCTTTCCCTACCTTCTTCCTTCCTTTCCATCTCTTAAGTCTTTCCTTATCCCTCTTTCTGTCTCTTTCTTCTCCACTCTTCTTTCTTCCTCTCCTACCTTCATTCTTTTCTTTTCTTCCATATCTATGAAATGCCTATAGTGTGATTATCTCTGAGAAAGATACTAGAAATGCAATTTAACATTAGACAGTCTTTTTCCTCATGGAATTTATAATCTTAAAAGAGAGACAGATAATAGTTGTTGGAAAAAAACTGAAAACACATGGAGAAGACAGCTCAAACAGAAAGAAATTGTTTTTGTTCTTAGTCAAAACACATTGGAAATGGTATGCTCACTTTTATAAAATATGAATTACATTATTTAATCTTTTTCCATAAGCACCAATGAACTTTTCAAATAACTAAGTAAAAAAATATTTGTTATTAGCCGTTCCTTAGATTCTCTGTCTCTGAGTAGTTTTTGGTGTCAAGACATGTCTTCGAACTCACAGTACTTGAGTTGAATGTCAACCTTCCATTTTCAAGCTTTTTGCCTTGTCTTTCATAAGCAAATTGTTTGATGGTTTATATTGCTATGTCATAAACTATGACCCTTCGATATATTAATAAAAGAGGATCTATCATTAAATAGATGTAACACATCAAAATATATTCCTGTGCTAAAATGTTTAAAAAAATGGGGTTAAGATACCTATCTAACTTGTTTGACCCATTTGTATGCACTTTTGATTATGGGTAGCAACATAGGGAAGAGCAAAGACATAACACACTTCTATGCTCTTTGTAACTAGTTTCTGAAACTTCAAACCACAAAATCCATAATGTCTTTCAATCTCAAAATTCCTTTAAGTGTTAACTATATAGATATATATGCATTTTACAATCAATTTGTATTGCCCTCCAACACTGTCACCATGTTGGCTGACTGAGAGTTTTATAAGCCCATTTAAGGTGTAATGCCATGGAGGAAAGTACACTTTCCATTCTTTACAAACAATCACAGCCCCATAGTATCAAATTTACACTACTGGGACCCGCCAGCTGTTTTTCTGGCATGCATTTCTAGCTCCCCATTAAGCTAAAGTACAGACTGCCTTAACCCATAGCTTATTAGAAGGTTCAATGTCAATAATTTCCTCTTGAAGTTAAACAAATTATAGTCTGATTTGAAATGGTTGTACATTGTAACATCACCCAAGCCTTGGCGTTAGTAATAGAAGTGTTCATAACGTTCTACTATTCATGGAGTTTTCTGCAAAGATCTGCCTGTGGAACAAGTTTCCTTACTTCTTTTTTCCATAGCTGTTTAAGGAGCAAGTTTAGAGTTAAAGCTTATGTGTGAACTTAATTATTTTTTATATTAGGGAAAACACAAAGGTCTTTTCTGATTTTATTTATGCATCTCAAATTCAAGGAGAAAGATATATAAAGAATTGTTTTTAGAGCAAGTACAACTGAAGGCTCTTGATAACACAGGAATTAAGGGCTTTGAGAACTTATTCCAGTTTCCACCCACAATCCAGAAGTACTAAATTAGAGTGGGAAGAATAGTTCTTCATGAGTACTTTTTAAGGTGGTGAAATTGAAAGTACGCAACTTATTATCCTCCAATGTTCCCACAACTAAGAAGTGGGAAATTAGACTTGCTACATGAAAAGATGACTTCCTGCAAAATTGAACAAATGAGCAGTTTGATGAAGTACCATTGTAGTATGATGGGTTAGCGTAGACTTTTAGGAAGGAGATTATTTCACAGAATAAATGAACTCTATTGGAAAAAATAAAGGAGGAAATGTCTTGTGCAGGAATCACTGAATTGGGTACTTCTTCCTTTAAAATAATTTTTAGTAGTTCCAGGTTGCATTGAACAGGACCTGATAGAGTAAGTTGGTCTCTTTTGTGGAATTTTTGGCTGGTACATTCTTGCTTTCAGACAAAATTGTAACTGCTAGTGGCTTAAATTGAAATTCTTGACAGAAATTTCACTTGCTCTCTTTGTTAAAGACAAAATACAGATCTTTAGCTCATCCACAGGCCCCTTTCCTTTTAGGAAGTGCTACTCATCCACTGTAGGTCTGCCTGGATGGTGATCGTGCACCTGGTTTTTGAGAGGTGAATGTATTAAATTCAACTGAAAGCTGAGTCAGTTGTCAGTGCCATCAGAAAATGGGAAGGAACTGAAATGAAAACCCACTCTTAAGGGCATCTGTGGGCATGTTGGTGCAAATAATCAGAATTTCACCTTCCAGTTCCATTATTTTTCAGTGGGATTATCTTAGAATGGTTCCTTGGTTTCCCTTAGCTTCAGCTCTCTCTCTATTAGATAGGGATTATCAATTATGAAAATATTCCTCTGGAACTAGGTTGCCAGGATCAGAAAAGACAGTATGGATGAAGCACTGATGTATTGCTGTCACTCACAAGCATTAAGGTATGATTATCACTGGATGCAGGGACTCAAATGGTTTTTATCAAACTTGTTAATTCAGGGGAGAGTATCCAGCTGGTTCATCAGCAGAGCCTTTGTAGGACTTTGGGGAAAAAAGCAAATTGTTTTCTCAAAGCTAAAGCTGATACAATTGTTGAAATTGCGGCAGTGGCAGTGATTCTCTTTGCGATTTTAATATTACAGTGCACCCAGGTTCTTAAATATATCTTTTAGTTCTGGCTTATTATGGTTTAAGAACATCAGGAAGAGGAAGAAGAATCAGCATGAGGTTGATGGTTGAGTGACAACTATAATTTCCCATCTAACAGAATCTTGGCTATTATAAAAGTAACCTTCTGGTTATACAAAAGTTTAATGAAGTAGTGGCACAAAAGTGGTGTTTTCTATCCAACAAAGAACAAGAGTAGTAACAGAATTTAGCATGTTGAGTTATTCTTTCCAAAATCAACCACCCAAGGATCAAGGAATAAGATTTAAAACAGTATTTCTATGCATTCTTGGTTTTTTTTTTTTTGAGTGAATCAAACAGCTTGTATAGCTAAAACTGGGTAGTTGCAGTGTAATTTGGTAATGTTTCTATTTGTTGAAGAAATTCTGAGTTTTTGCAGGAATGACAAGAAGCAAAACATAATTCTCATGTGCATGAAGCATAGTCATAACATAAAATTATGAGCTCAGAGACATGATTTCTGAAAAGATTGGATTAACAATGTAAAAATTAGAGTCCCTTCATTTGCATAAACCTGGGGACCAAAATTCGGTGACAAAGCTAGCAGTTTACCTGGCAATGGTGGAGGGTGGGTGAAGTTTTACAGTGTTTCACAGCTTTTGTTTATCTGAGGAAGTCAGTTATGGGAATCAGATCTTTCAGAAGTGCTTGAGAATCAATTCCAACTCGAACTGCACCTGATATAAAAAAAGGCACTAGAGGAATGCTCATTGAAAAAGGAGGAGAGAATTCTAACATGTAGCTGTTTGTGGCAAGAATTTTTCTAGGGAAGAAGAGGGTAATTATTAGATCAACACAAACCTTTTCATTCTTCACCCCCACCCCACCCATCTTTTACTTACTATTGTTTCCCCAAGGGTGAACTTTTGATTCCCTGAAGTTTTAAGGAGACTTCACCCTAGAAGAAATCGAAGCTTTTACTCAGAAAGTAGGAAAACTATTCCTGTGATAATGTGGTCCTTTCATACCAATAAAGTCTTAACTGGAAAAAAAAGTTGCTGGCAGTCCCAGGGACAGCCCGCTGTCTCTCTTCTGAGATGGCTGATGTGGGACATTCAGGAGAAAGAGTTTTCTGGTTAGCAGCTCTTTTGTTACCTACATAATATATGTTGACTGAAAGAGCAGCCATGGGTTTATAATAGAGAAGATACAATGGCAGCCACAATGTCACCATTGGTGATGGAAAGGAAAAGAAGCGAGGCACAGGTGGTAGGATCTCCACAAAAGAAGGCAAGCTCTGTGAAACTTGAGATGGAGTTGCACAAAAGTGATACAATGTGCATGGGAAGGGAGTGTGATTCAGGTGTAATATTCAGGGTTCTTCAGAAAAACAAAATCTTTTAGACAGACAGACAAATAAGCATATAGATAGGCAGAGAGGAGATTTAGTATGAGAATTGGTTCAAGTGATTATGAAAACTCAGAAATTTGACTGTATACCAACTTCATGAGGGAAGCAGAAAGGATGAGTGTCATTTCCAGTGTAATCTCAAGGTTGAGAAATAGAAATGTCAATGTCTGAGGGGAGGACAAGAGGTGCTTTAGTTCAAGGAGAGTGTGGAAAGAATTCATCCTTCCCTCATCTGTCTTTTACTCTGTTTTGAGAGGGTCTTCATTGGTTTGGGTGGTGCTCACCCATGTTAGGTGGGGAATTTTCTTTATTAGTTCTACTGATTCAAATGCTAACCTCATCAGGAAACTCCTTTATAGGCACAATCAGAAATCACATCTTACCAGATCTTTCTGGATATCCTTTAGCCCAGTCCAGTTGACACATAAAATTGACTATGATAGATACTAATAACCTCTACTAGTTAAGCAATTAACTTCAGTATTCAATCTGTGTTTATAATAAATTAGCTTAAAAAGGGAAAATCAGGAAAACTATAGTAAATAAAAATAGTTATTACTTAGTCTTTGGATATGTGAAAACAAAGACTATTTCAAACCTTTGGAATAATTCAAAAGCAATTATCTTTGAGAGTTTTTTTTCCAAATTGATATAACCACACAATCGTTGGCAGTAGCATCTATAGGTAACATATATAGGTAAGATATATTCAGAAAAAGTACACTGTTCTTCATGAGCTGAGAACTGGAGAGAAGTAGGTCCAGAAACCCAGCTTCTGAAAGCTGGGCTGATTAAGGGTCCTGGGATCTACTTTTCATTATATTGCTTTCATTCCATTGGCTTTAGCTCACTAAGCAAACGGCCCAAAGTTCAGGCTTTATGCCATATACCATATTGCCTTTCTAAAGGTGGAAAGGTTGGTGAAGAAGGTAAGTGATCAGTGTTTAACACTTGTTCCCATGCCTAGATTTTTTTTACCATGTCCATTTATGTCTTCTATAGCTATTTTTTTCTCCTTTAGCTTGTGATCTTGAGCAAGTCTATCTCACCTTAAACTAAATAAGCTTCTGTAGTTTCACAGGGCTCACCAAAACAATCCATACTCCCCACCCCTTCCACAATCCCTACAGCAGATTTTCTTGAAGACAGTTTGTCTCCCATCAGAGAAAACTGCAGGGACAATATTATAATACTGTTCTGTAAGGCCTCTTAATGTGGCTTAAAGCTATATAGACAACATACTGTTCATTAAATGACATTTTAATGTGTGATGAAAACAATATCTTCTGACTCTGTGACTCCTTACTGGTTACTTGAAATGAATGCCTACTTCTTGCGTAACTGCCTTGGACATACTACAATGCTCTGAATGCACACAACAATTATTATTTTACTATTTGTTTGGCATACTATAGAAATGGCAATGAAAGTCCTTAGATTTTCAGTTTCAAAGACAGAGATTAACTTTGAGATCCTGTTGGCTGTGTGGCATTCTCTCCAGACAATGGGACTCTGGAATAGATTAGGCAAGTGTGATTAATATAATTGTGACTTTCAAAATAGAAACAACAACATTGCCTTCCATGAGTTATCTCTGTTCCAACTGAATGCCATACTCACATACTTGCAGGAAGGGGGAAGAGTAGGGGTGGGGAAGCAGAAGAATATTCCACCTCATGCAATAGCAGCACACCTCAGAGGCTGAAGCAACTCTTTTTCTTTTAGTATGAAGAAGGATGGGTAAGCTTATGTAGCACCTAATAAAGGATTAGAGAACAAAATGGATGTTTTTGAGAATGAGGTTCTGGTAGTTGCTCAACTGAATTTTAGTAGTGGAATTCAGGCTAAAATCCAATATTCTGAATCCAAGATTTATTCTCTTTATCACATTGTCTCTTAATTTGTAATTGTTTTCACTAGAGTGACGTTGGGTTGACACGTAACCCATTTTAGTTGACATATAGCTTCCTACATACTCTCACAAACTGCACAAGGTTTTCTATTTCCATACAGTGTCCTTCCGTAGAAGTTATTAACATAGATTCCCTCAGGGTTTAAGGAAAGCATCCTTAAAATTCCAATTTTAATACCTATGTCTTATTTTCCTCTGGTACTGGGGCTTGAACTCAGGGCCTGTGAACTATCCCCTAGCTTTTTTGCTCATGGCTGGCATTCTACCACTTGTGCCACACCTCCACTTTCAGTTTTTGGTGATTAACCAGAGGTGAGAATCTTATGGATTTTCCTGCTCCAGGATGGCTTGGAACTGTGACTCTCAAATCTTAGCCTTCTGAGTAACTAGGATTATAGGCATGAGTCACCAGCACCTGAATTATATGAAATAATGAGAAGAAAAAATTGGGAAGGAGCGAGGGAAGGAGTTAAAAAAGAAATGTACTCATTACCTGATGTATGTAACTATAAGCCCTCTGTACATCTCCTCTATAATGGCAATAACATACATACACACACACACACACACACACACACACACACACACACACACACACACACACACACCACACACACACATACTGAGCTGATGTAGTTTATGTTACCAACTGACTTCTCCTAGACTTCAGCTTCTATCATTCTAGGAGTTTATTATCATATATTTACTCAAGTGGAGCAGATAAGTGTTCAGTCGGAAATTTCTATAAACACTACCCAGAAAAGTTTGCTAACCTCCATTACAATTACTGATGTAAATAAAAGAAAGCACAACTTTTTCCCTTATATTGATCTCCCAGTTGGAAAAAAAATGAATGAAACAAGAAAGATTACAAATTGTCTTACCAAGTATGACAAGCAGTGCATTTTAAAGTGAATGAGTCTTAATTTTAGTGGATGCTTTCCTTAAGCCCTGAGGGAATCTATGTTAATAACTTCTATGGAAGGACACTGTATGGAAATAGAAAACCTTGTGCAGTTTGTGAGAGTATGTAGGAAGCTATATGTCAACTAAAATGGGTTACGTGTCAACCCAACGTCACTCTAGTGAAAACAATTACAAATTAAGAGACAATGTGATAAAGAGAATAAATCTTGGATTCAGAATATTGGATTTTAGCCTGAATTCCACTACTAAAATTCAGTTGAGCAACTACTTAACTTTTCTGGCCTGAGTTTCATCATGGATCAAACAAAGGAGTAAAATAGAGGTATTATATTTGCTCATTTCCAAGAGCCCTTCACAATTTATGAGCTCATGATTTCCAGGGACATAGATTGTCATAACTTTTACTAGTTAAGCAATTAAATTCAATATTCAGTCTGTAGCAAAAACTAAATAACATATAACAAATGAGTTGAAAAAGGGGAAATTAGGTGAATTATATGCAGTATAAATAAACTTGAGTCATTTGGAAGGCATTTCTGTATTATCTCGCTAGTGACTCTGGCACCCATATGTTCATCACAGCACTGTGGTGGTTTTATTGTCCTCTCTGGTAGTGCCAATCATCGTTAGCACTAATTAATGAAATTCCAGAGTGCTGTTTGCCAGGAAGTTCATGCAATGGGTGAAGCAAACGATGGTGGCAAAGTTTCCATCATTTATATTGCCGTGACAATATTGGCTCAAGTTTCAGAAACAGTAATTCCAGCTCTCAGTCCCTGTGCGAACAAATGTAGATTGATTTATGTTTCGAGCCTCTCCAGCATATTGTCAACACGGAGAAGGCTGCCAGAGCTCACTCTTCAAAGTGCTGACATTTTCTGGGAATCTGCTTGCCTTCACACATATTCTCTCCAGTAGCTTAAATTTGCACACATTGCTGAGGATTCTTTCTTTCTTTCTTTTCTTTCTTTCTTTTCTTTCTTTCTTTCTTTCTTTCTTTCTTTCTTTCTTTCTTTCTTTCTTTCTTTCTTTCTTTCTTTCTTCTTCCTTCCTTCCTTCCTTCCTTCCTTCCTTCCTTCCTTCCTTCCTTCCTTCCTTTCTTTCTTTCTTTCTTTCTTTCTTTCTTTCTTTCTTTCTTTCTTTCTTTCTTTCTTTCTTTCTTTCTTTCTTTCCCTGCCTCCCTCCCTCCCTCCCTTTCTCTCCCTCCCTTTCTCTCCCTCCCTTTCTCTCTCTCTCTCTCTCTCTTTCTTTCTTTCTTTCTTTTTTTCTTTCTTTCTTTCTTTCTTTCTTTCTTTCTTTCTTTCTTTCTTTCTTTCTTTCTTTCTTTCTTTCTTTCTTTCTTTCTTTCTTTCTTTCTTTCTTTCTTTCTTTCTTTCTTTCTTTCTTTCTTCTTTTAAGGCTTAAGCCATAGATTATTGGTATTGAAATAAGTCCACCATTAATAACCCAGTTGATGTCAATACTAAAATCTTTTGGGGACGAGGCATGCCCAAGACAGGTTATAATCTTCCTTTAACCCCTACTGGAATTCCCTTGAACCGGGTTTAAACTTATTTATCTTGGTGAGGCCAAGGTGAAGGAGAGAAGATGAATGGGAAGGGGGGTGGTGTGGACAAATAAAGTCATAATGCTCAATGTACGTATGTGAACATGGAATCAGGTAACTTGAGGGGGTGAGTGGGATGGGGAGAGATGGGAGGGATGATGAACAAGGTGACACAGCACTTCAGAGACTCCTCAAACCAATCATTGAGATCAAGCATAGGTTACGCAGGATCAGTTCACATTTCTGGTTAGGGACAAATATGTTTTGTGGTTTTGAAAATTTATATGTAATGGAGGTAATCTTAGACGTACTGCTTGATAAACTTTTACTCCTACCTTGACCAAAATAAAGAACAATTCTCACACTTTAGAGAGATCCCTTTTCCCCTTTTCCCTGGTTTTAGGCCCATATCATCTGTGTAGGAGGGTAAAAGAGATGGTTATTTTTTATAATGAAAATAAAGCTATTTAATTGTTATCTGCAAGCTTTTTCTCCTCAATTGTTTTTATCACTTCAGAATGACTTTCTTTAAAAAAAATATTTCAGATTGTTTTTCTCTGCAGCACAGTGAGGAGTTGGGGGGGGGTAGAGAGATGGGACATTGTGATCTTTGTTATTTGTCAGTTCCTATCAGACACATCTGCAGAGCTGAAAACTTCCATTGTCCCTTATTTGATTATTAATATCAGGGTAGAAGATTGATATTTTTCTTGTTTATAAGAATTCCAAATGATGACTTATATGTAGGAAAAGGATAGACCAATAACATTATAGTGTATCTTCAGTGGGAGTTTTTCTTTTTTTGTGTACAATTTGTGTTTATTGGTCAGCTGCTGGACAGGGACTTTGAACTTGAACAAGTTTCCTTTGTGTCTTCATTTTGTTTGCAGTCGGCAACATTAAACTTTTAAGGTCCATTCCATTGCAGAAGAACAGTACTGTCTTAGTGGTGACTGAAGCAACTCCCTGAAGTTGTACCCCAGAATGAGATGCAGCGAGAGCAGCAGCAGCAGAAATGAAAGCGAAGGTTTGTTGACCACAGAAGTCTGGTTTGTCAGGTCTTCATTGTAGAGCTCCGGCTTCCATATTGATCTCAGCACACTCAAACCCTGATCTCTCCTACATATCACCAATCACTTCTGCAGATTTAGTACTGAACATTTTTATCACACTTCTATACTTTATAAAATCCTTCTTCATGTGTTATCTTATTAGTTATTATGATGGCTTTGTAAAACAAGGCTCTATACCTGTGTTCTCCTTTTTCATTGCTATATAACTGAGATTTAAAGTGATGACAGGTCTTTTGCCAATAATATACTTC
This sequence comes from Dipodomys merriami, assembly GCF_024711535.1. NCBI lineage: Eukaryota > Metazoa > Chordata > Mammalia > Rodentia > Heteromyidae > Dipodomys > Dipodomys merriami. The sequence goes on along the minus strand of NW_027206512.1, from coordinate 33,334,235 downwards.
CTTAAAAGGTTGGTTCTTCAAAGCCAGGCTCCCTAGTTAGAGCCATGAGTGATGTCTAATTTTATTAATGACTCTAAAATATATAGGAGGTACACTCATCTTTACAGGGAGTGAGGGATGGCATTCAGGATGGCAAACGACTAGAAGGTCAAATAAAGTACTATTAGATAGGAACTTGTAGGAAAGTTCAACCCGAAACAGATTTTCCCCAATCATTCTTTTTGTGGATCAGTCTTGAATAGCTTCAGTCTGTAGTTGCAGTTATGACTTCAGCATGTAAATACGACTTTAGCTTAGCTGCTTTCAGCCAAGAGAATCTTTTAAAGTATAAGCTTTTCAATTGGGATGTTATGGTTTTAAGGCTGTCAGGAGACTGTCTTAACATAACACTGGCTATGGCAATTGAGTGAGAAATAGTTATTAGATGATTCTAAGTCTGGTTCATTGTCATTTTTTCTTACTCTATAGCAACAATGAAATAGTCAATTTTATAATTATAGTACATGTAGAATTTTATGATTATACAATTCAAATCAACATTTTTTGTGTGTGCCAGTCCTGCCTGGGGTTTGAACTCAGGGATTGGGCTCCATCCCTGAGCTTTTTTTTAAATCCCCCTCAAAACTATTACTTGAGCCATAGCTCCACTTCTGGCTTTTTGTTGGTTAGTTGGAGATAAGAGTCTCATTGACTTTCTGTCTGGGCTGACTTTAAATTGAGATCCTCAGAAACTCAGCCTCCTGAGTACCTAAGATTACAGGCTTGAGCTACTAGTATCCTGCCATATCAACAATTTTGTAATGATAGAATTATAGATAGAATGATATAATAATGATATAGATATAATGATAGAATTATTGATTCACAGTTTTATTTCAGTATTTAGATATGTTCAGTATCTGCAGTCCTTCTAAATTGTCCTGCAATTCTTAGGATAAATAAGTGCCCATAGTCACATAGAATATATGTGGTAGATATAGTGATCTTCTTGTTAATAGATTAGCAATGTCAATAGATTATTAAAAATTAGCGAAGAAACCACAAATTGTTAGTAAAATCCTTCCTGTCATCTTCATTTCATAGATATGCTGTAAGTGGTGTTCTTTTCCTCAGCTTCTGGGTCTTAAGAGCTGTAGATGGCAATCCAGCCATAAAAATGACAGGGTTTGTATGCAGTAGTGGATTTTGCTTTTCCTAGGAGCATAAAATTATATTGCTCTAGGAGGGCAGTGTATCAGGACAAAAGAATCATAAAAACAAAAGCAAATTTCAAGGAAATGGAAAACAAGATAATTTTTTGCAGCCTTTTCTTTATAAGTTCCACTACATGTAAGTTTACAAGATACAATTTGGGGCTCATGAGTTAATCAAGAAATACTATGAAGGCATTTCGAACTATGGATAGTAGAAATTCTGTTACCATAGAAACAGGATACCATACATGAGAACAGGCCACATCATATAGAAGATTTAATTACAATGAAATGATAAATGAATAAAGGCATTTTTTTTAGCCTATTTGTAGCTAAAGTCCAATAGAAGTCCAGTTTCCAAGGAAACCTATGTCTAAAAACAGAAATAAGAAAAAAATAAGGAATAAGATGAACTGCATTTGGAAAAGACGTTGAAAAGATAAGAACAGCTCCATCCGTTAAGAAGAATATTTCTAAGTTTAAAAGAATCACACTGAGAGGAACTTAGATTTCTTGTGAGTGTCTTGAAGTATCTATATTAACAATAACAGACACTTTCTACACAGAAAAAAATAGTTGTTTGAAAAATGTCTAAAAATCTAAATTTTAGAAGAGAATCAGAATGGCATATTTAGACATGTGTTTATTTTGAAATTAGTTTCACTCTGACTTAAGAGATCAAAGCATGGCCAAGAAACAGCAGTGTGGTGTCAGCGTATCAGTTGGATTCAGAATCCTGCATTCTGTTACCATTTTTTTTGCTCCTGGTTTATGCATTTTGAAGCTCTTTTTTGATGTAAAAATGTGAGCTCAAAATATTCTCTATCTAAAGTTGTCTCCTAGAGGAATGGATAGTGAATTTGGGAGACTCTGAAAGTACTTAAAAGAGTATGTCTCAAATTATTAGTTGTTTTTATTGTTATATAATGGAGGTTGCAGTTACATAGATGAGGTAATGAGTACCTTTCTTTTTGGACAATGTCACCTCCCCTCAGCTCTCTCCCAGTTTTTTCCTTCTGTCCCCATCTGCAAGTTGTATAGTTAATTTTCAATACAGTGTCTTATATCTCAAATTTAAAGCTACCAATAGTTGTGCTTTCTAGTGTAATGGTAAGAATTTATTTTAGGCATTTTAATTTCAAAGGAGCAAAATAAAAACTACACCTCTCTTCCCTCATGGGGTATGAATACATGCAAAACAGCAGGGATCAATTTCTATGATTACTGTATTTGTGTGTGTGTGTGTGTGTGTGTGTGTGTGTGTGTGTGTGTGTGTGTGTGTGTGTGTGTGCATGTGCACTAGTCCTGGGTCTTGAAGTCAGGGCCTACGTGCTGTCTCTGAGTAATTTTTTCCTCAAGGGTAGCCCTCTACTACTTGAGTCACAGATCCACTTCCATGGTGGTCAATTGTATATAAGCATCTCATAAGCCTTTCCTGCATTGGCTGGCTTTGAACCACAGTTCTCAGATCTCAGACTCTTGAGCCACCAGTACTAGGCAATGCACCTGCTTTTAACACTCACAATGTTCTATTGATTTGAACAATAAAAAACAATTTGAAAGCCATAGGGTTTGGAGTGAGACCATCATGAATTTAAATCCCAGTTCTATTCTCACTAAGTCTATGGCTATGGCTATTAATATTAGTGTCTGTAAAGCATGGCTTGTCATTATTGATATTGGCATTATTGATATTCAAGCCAGATAATTGTTTGTTTTAAAGGCCTTCCTACATATTGAAAAGTGTTTAGAAGATATTCTTGCTTTTTATCAATTGTGTGAAAGTAGTAAACAACCTCCACCCACCCCATTACTGTTTGTGATAACCAAAAATGGTGTCTAGACATGGCAAAATGTTCTCTGGGAGATTACAAGTACTGATGTAAATTTACATGATGCTAGTAGGTGATACATAAATGATAGTTGTACATTGTAAGTTTTTTTTTTTTTTTTTTTGTCGGTCGTGGGGCTTGAACTCTGGGCTTGGGCGCTGTACCTCAGCTCTTCAGCTCAAGGCAAGCGCTCTACCACTTGATCTACAGCGCCACTTCCGGTTTTCTGGTGGTTTTATTGGAGATAGGAGTCTCATGGTCTCTCCTGCCCGGGCTGGCTTTGAACCACGATCCTCAGATCTCAGCCTCCTGAGTAGCTAGGATTACAGGCATGAACCACCAGCACCCAGCTCATTGTAAGGTTTTGTAAGGGTGTAATGCATCTTATGATGCAGATTTGGCCACTTCATTTTCTGATTACTCATGCTTTCTCATTTTTTTTTCTTTTTCATTTTTGAAACTGAGATTCAGTCTGTATCTTTTCAAACATTTACTGTCTTCTGTAAAATTAGTATGTCAATTAAATGCATATTACTTGTTTTTATCTTTCATATCCTTTATCTTATTCCCTAGACAAGGTACTGCATGATTTCTACAGAGCTCTCCTTTATTTATGTCTATTCTTTTCATGGGAACTTTATCATACCTCAGAATTTCAACAAGAAGCATGCTTCATTTCCATGTCTGCATTCCATAATGCTCTTTCTTTCTTTATTGGTTTTGTTTCTCTTCCTACTTCATTGGTGGTTATAAACTGGTAATTACAATTTAAGTCTCAAACTGTGTCTTTCAGGTGTCCTTGCTGCTAATGATTCTTCAGTCTCTACTGCTAGACATACAATGTATACTTTATAATTTTAAACTACTGTATTTTTCCACTTTTATTAGCATGTAGCAGTTGTACAAGGAGACTTCATTGTGGCATTTCCATATATGTGTGCACTGTCACATCAAACTCTTCTCCTCTATTGTCCCTCCCCTTCTCCCTTAAAACAATTTAAGCAGGTTTCTTTGTTCTATTTTCATGCATGCATATAATGTACTTCAACTATATTAACCTTCATTTGCCCTCTCCATTCAGTCTGCTAATTAGTTCAGTTTTAATGGAATATTTATTATTGGGGTTTCATTTTCTTTGAATTATAGAAATGATCCTGTGGAAAATTTGGTGATTTTTCTCTGAGGTACACTATTATGTCACTTCATTTTGAGCACAATAGTATGTTATTTTTCTGTCTCAGAGTCCATATGGAAGATGTAAGGCTGTGGATTTTCTTTTTTGACATAGACTTTTTCCACTTAAGGAAAAAATTTCCATTCAAAGTTCAGGGTTGATAGATCATTTTACTGTTAGGGTTCCCAAAGGTGAAACTTTGCCCTGGGAATTTTCCTGCCTGACTATTTAGAGGCTTTACTTTGAATTTTCCATTGGAGTCCAAATACTTTTAACACTAATAATTTCACTACAGCCATCTGAATCCAGTGCCTGGTCATTATGGATTCACTCTTCAGATTTCCTATCTGAAAAATTACATTTCTTGCTCTGAGTCTTTAGATTTAAGATGTAAAGATTTAAGATTTAAAATAAACATTGGTGTTTGATCTTTGATCAAATGACAGAAAATTTCAGTTAGGTGGAAAAAATTCGTGAGATCTGCTTAACCTCATGATGATTGTGGTTAACAGTATATTGTATATTTGGAAATTTCTGAGTGTAGATTTTAGGTGTTCTTGTCACCAAAAGATGGTAACTATGTGAGGTAATATACAGACTATTTCTCCTGATTCATAGCTGGACTGGCCAAGCATTCAATGGACATAATTTCTGTACAATAAAACCATAAATCACTTTGTTAAAAAGACAACTCCTTTGTACAACTACTTAAAGATAATAAAAATTAAAAAACAAAATAAAATAAATATTAAAATTTATACTTCCCCCATATAGCATTTTTTGTAGCATCTTTGTTTTTCTGTTTCAAGGTGTTTATTGTTTTCATAAATTTCCATAATATTGATTCAGGGTAATTGTATAAATTTTTCTTTTTAAAAAATTTTTTTATTGTGAAAAAACTGTACAGAGGGGTTACAATTACATGGGCAAGAAATGAGTACATTTCTTATCAAGCATTGTAGCCTCCTCTTTGTTTCCCCTTCCCATCCCTTCCAAGCCTCTCCCCCCCACCCAATCCTCCCCCCACCCCTCCACCAAAGTTGTAAAGTTCATTTTCGACATGACAACTTGTACTTCTCATTGTTGCAACGGGTCCACCTGTATCCTTATTTAAACGACTTGTTTTTCCCCTTCCCCTCCACAAATTATACCGACATCAAATACAGTGAAGGCAGGGGTTATACTGTGGGGGAGGGACATACAAAGCAACAAAGAAATAATCATATAAATGTGTTAGAAACAAATTCATGAAAGAAAAAAAACCATTTAAATACATATCTTAGGGTTCATTTTCCTAACATCACCTTATCTGACCTTTTCTGCTTGACTCATACATATACTAACTATTGCAAATGAGGGAAACCATGGGACCTATGTTTCTTTGGGCTTGGCTTACTTCACTTAATATAATTTTTTCCAACTCTTGCCATTTCCTAAGAAATGGGGCAATGTCATTCTTTCTGATGGAGGCATAGAATTCCAATGCTGGCTGTATGTTTGTCCTATACAGCCTTCATTGTATTGAGGAATGTTCCCTGGATTCCTAATTTTTCCAGAACCTTCATCTTGAAAATCCTTTTTCTGCATCTATTGAGATAACCATGTGGTTCTTATTCTTGCTCTTGTTGATGTGATGAATTATATTAATTGATTTGCACATATAGATCCAGCTTTGCATCCCTGAAATGAATCCTGTTTGATCATGGTGTATAATTTTTTGGATGAATTGTCGAAGTCGATTGGCCAAAATTTTGTGGAGAAGTTTTGCATCAATGTTCATCAAAGAAATGGGTCTATAGTTCTCTTTCTTTTATGAGTCCCTGCCTGGTTTGGGGATGAGAGTTATGATGGATTCATAGAAAGAGTGTGGTAGTGAACTTTCTCTTTAAATTTCATTGAAGAGTTGGAGGAGTATTCCTGTGAGCTGTGCTTTGTAGGCCTTGTAGAATTCCACTGTAAAACCGTCTGGTCCTGGGCTTTTCTTAGATGGGGGGGGGTCTCTTATTGCTGTTTCTATTTCAGTGCTTGATATGGGCCCGTTAAGATGGTTTAACTCATCTTGGGTTATTTTTGGAATGTTGATATTTGCTAGGAAAAAGTCCATTTCTGCCAAGTTCTCAAACTTATTAGTATAAAGTTTTGAGAATCATTGCCTTATAATGTTCTGAATCTTGGTTGTTTCTGTGGTGATGTTTCCATTCTCATCTCTGAGTTTGTTTATTTGGGTGTGTTCTCTTCTTTTTCTAATAAGATTTGCTAAGGGTCTGTCAATTTTCTTAATTTTTTTGAAGAACCAACTCTTTGTTTTGTTGATTCTTTCTATGATTTTTTTTTTGGATTCTAATTCATTTAATTCTGTTTTAATTTTTATTATTTCTTTCTGTCTACTGGATTGGGGTTTATCTTGCTGCTCTTTTTCAAGGAGGTTCAGATGTCTCATTAAATTGTTGGTTTCAGATCTCTCCAATTTGTTGATGTAGGAACTCAGAGCTATAATTGCCTCTGAGTACTGCCTTTGCTGTGACCCAGAGGAGCTGGTAATTTGTGTGTTCATTTTTGTTGAATAGCATGAACATTTGAATTTCCTTTCTAATCTCTCCCATGACCCACTAGTGATTCAACAGTGTGTTGTTCAGCCTTCATGTGTTACAGTTTTTTCTTTGGTGGCTTTTGACATTGAGTTCTAATTTTATTCCCCTGTGGTCTGAGAGAATGCAAGGTAAAACTTCAATGTTTCTGAATTTGAACAAGTTTGCTTTGTGACCTAAAATGTTGTCTATTTTGGAAAATGTTCTGTGTGCTGCTGAGAAAAACATGTATTCTGATGCTGCTGGGTGAAATATTCAGTAGATGTCTGTTAAATCTGTTAAATGCAGTCGTTTAGATCTGCAGTTTCTCTGTTCAGTTTTTGCTGAGTCGATCTAACTAGTGGGGATAGTGGTGTGTTAAAGTTACCAACAACTAATGTCTTTGGATCTATGTGAGCTTTGAGGGAAAGTAGTGTTTCTTAGATAAATTTGGGTGCTCTGTTGTTTGGCGAATAAATATTTAGAATTATAATATCCTTCTGAAGGAGCGATCTCTTAATTAGTATGTAGTAACCTTCTTCATCTCTTCTCACTAATTTTAATTTGAAGTCTATTTTATCTGATATTAGGATTGCAACTCCCGCCTGTTTATGGGGGCCATTTGCTTGGTAGATTTTGTTCCATCCTTTCACTTTTAAGTTATTTGTTTTTATTGGCAAGGTGTGATTCCTGAAGGCAGCAGATAGAAGGATCTTGCTTTTTGATCCAACTACACTGTTTATGTCACTTAATTGGAGAATTAAGTTCATTAATGTTGAGAGTTAGGTCTGAGAGGTGTTTGGGAATTCCTGCCATGTTATCTAGAACCCTTTGGCAGCACAGTCAACAAGTAGTTACTAAAGTCACAAATGTTTTCAATAAAGAATAAAAAAAGGAGGATGGGAGGAAGATGGCAGAGATGTAGCTGGGCTATAATTGCACTCTCCCAAAAAACCAGTTTTCTCAGTTCAGCAAATAATTCACTACAAGAAAATCACACCAAGTGATCTGTAATAGTACAGAGATTCTGCCTAGTTAGGAAAAATTCAGAGAGTTTGCACGAGAAGATAGATTTGAGTAGAAGCACTGCCGCTAGCATGGGATCAGCCAGACAAAACTGGAACAAAAGCTCCAGAGACCAACGGCTGCATCTCTTTACCAATCTCCAGCATGGACTGGATGAGCAGGAGTGGAATTCTACATCCTGCAAGCCACAGTCAGGTGCAGATTGGGATTGGCCAAAAATCCAAGGGAAACCATGAGTATCCCTGCTCAGGGAAGGCAGCAGCCCTCCCCACTCCACCACCCAAGAACGATGCCATATTTGATACTGGCTTAGACTCTGCCATAGGAGCTAGCAGATAACTCAGGACATGGCCACACCAGTTTTCTTCAGGGCAAGGATTCAGACTATGAGGGTTGGCTTCACCCAGGGGAAGGCTGCTCCTCCCAGGAGGAGGGAACTCCTCACAGGGCCAGGGGGGAAAAACCTTCACTACCTGGTGAGCACAGAGAGGCAGCCACACCCTCCTGCAGGAAACAAAGGAATTCCACCCATATCCCAGCCAAACTGGCAGCAGAGTAGACTGCAGGAATCTCACCAAAATTCATTAAAAATAACAAATAAAACTGAACAGGCTATAAAAGCCGAGAGGGGCTCCAGGTTGGTGGCTCAAAGCGGGCTCTCCATTTTGGGAAAAGCCATTGACTCCAGACTGGCCAAAACCCCACCTATGCCTAAGCTGGGTCCTGTAGCAACAAACTACAGTCTCAAGCCACCTCTTCCCATCATTACAACAACAACAACAAAAAAAAAAAAAAAAAAAGAGGAAAGAAAAAAGAAAAAAAAAACAACAACAGATCACACTTTTTAGTCTGGGAAGAAGGTCACAAAGTCTTCAAGCCTGTAAAGCAGAACTTTCTGTTGCCCAACCAAGCGAGCTGATTTGAGAAACCAACTAAGCTACAGGGAAAACCGACTACTGCAAGCCAATCAAAGACACCATCAAGGGACTGGAAAGCAGACATAGGGGGGAAACATAAGATCCCCCCCGAATAAATAGAAGATCCTTTTTTCTTTCCATTTTCTTCAATTATAATTTTTAAAATAATGATTTTTTGTTCCTTTTTTCCCTTTTATTTTCTTTGTGATTGTTTTTATTCTCTGCTACCTCTTTATTCTGTTAGTTTTTTGTGTATTTTTATTTTGATTTTCTTGTTTTTTCTTTTTTCTATGAACCTGTTCGATTTTTTTTTCTTCTTCATTGCTGTTCTGTTCACAACTGGATATACAGCCTATGGTGATCACTAGGCTTTCTCCTGAACTGTGTATATACTCGAGTCAGAATATAAATGGATTACTAAATTCTCTATTGCATCATTTTAGTATTTTTAATTTTAATGTTATTACTTCATAAATACATAATTGTTTTTTATTATATATATACATTCTCTTTTCCTTTTTAAAAAATTCCTTCTTCCTTTCTTATTTAGAATTTAGGTCTTAGTTTTCTTTCCTCTGTTCCTTTCCTTTGCTACATCTGATTCTCTCTCTCTCTCTCTACTCTGATTCTCTCCTCCTATATTTCATTACATATCTTAATCTTTCCTCTAATTTCACCCCAACCCATTTTCCATTATTTTTGCTCCTTTATTCCCTCTTTGCCTTCTTTACTCTGTTGATCCCTAAGTGTGAAACGTTGAGCTAGACTATATCTGTAGTCAGCGAGACTGTGCCAAAGTGGCTCATGATGTTATCCTTTCGGTCTAAACCACTATAAACCTCGTAACATACCTACTCACTGATTACAACTGTATAAAATCACCACTTCTGAAACACAATACCCTTCCCCTGACAAAGAACAGAGATAAATAAGGGAATACCTATCTATGATTGAGAACCTCTAAAAGTGGTGTAAATACACAGCACGAGTGTGGATTATGTCTTAAAACTGTGCTCAGTGGTGGTATTGGACCTACTCACATATCCAGTAGAGGAGAGGTAGAGTAAAATACCTATTTGGATTGTGAACCCTAAAGACTGTACAACTATAGGCCTCTGAGTTGGCGCTTATCTTAAAATTGTCGTTTTGGTGAGAGAGTGGCTATACTTTCATATCCAAAAAAGGAGCGATATAGTGAAAACACATATCTTTGAGAACCTTCAAAGTCTGTGTAACTACAGGGCTCTGGGTTCAGGCTTGCCATAAAATTGTGTTCTGGTGTGGAATTGGAGATACTTTCAATTCCAAAAAGGAGAAATGTAGTGAAAATACCTATTTTTAGTGTGAATCTCCAAAGTCCGTGTAACTACAGGCCTCTGAGTTAGGGCTTGTCTTAGAATTAGGTTCTGGTGTATAATTGGATATATGCTCACTCCCAAAAAGGGTGAGTTACAGTGAAAGCACACATCCTTAACTGTAAACCTCCAAAGTCTATGCAACCACAGGGCCCTGGGTTGGTTTTGTATTCTAGAGAAGAATTGAATTAGCTTTCATCCCAAATGGGCAGAACAAGCCATGGAAACACAAGTCAAGGAATGTTAACTCCTACCTAGGACAAACAAGCAACAGAGCAGTTAATAAAAAATCCGGAGGACACCTCTCAAAATGCTTTACAAACACTACTACTAAACATGCTGAATGAAAATATTGAAAGCCTACATGAGGCTATGCATGATCATGAAGAGACAACCAAAGAGGAATTCACAGAATCCACAAAAAGAAAGCTGAATGAATTCCAACAAAAAGAAAGGGAATCCAATGAAAGCATAGCCACTCAACTAAGGGATTTGAGGGTGAACACTGAAAACCACATCAAGGAGGTAAAGAAGTCTAAAGAAGATCTAAAGCAAAACCCCAACAAAGAAATTGAAGCCATTTAAACTGACCAATTAAAAGGAAAGAAAATAAAAAAAAAGTAGAAAGTCTGGACAGTAGGCAAGACCATGAAGCAGACTGTATCTCTGGGATAGAAGTTAGCCTAGATATTATAGAGAAAGAACAGACAAGTATTCAAAACAAATCCAATAAATTGGATAGATCCATTCTGTATATAGAAGACAACATCAGAAGGCCTAATTTAAAGCTAATGGGTGTAGAACAGGTCCTAGAAATAGAAACTAAAGGTCTAGCAAATTTATTTAACAGACTCCTACCAGAGAACTTTCAAAACATACAAAAAGATAGGCCCATTCAGATACAAGAAGCCTTTAGAACCCCAATTAGACCAGACCAGAACAGGACATCACAGGCCACATTGTAATCCATAGAGACCTTAAAGCTGTAAGGGAGAAAAGATCAATCACCTATGAAGGAAAACCAATCAGAATAACTAGATTTCTCAGCAGAGACCATGAAAGCAAGAAGAGCCTGGAATGAAGTATACCATGCCCTAAAGATAAACAATTATCAATCATGAATATTGTATCAGCTAAACTCTCCTTCATAACTGAGGGAAAAATAAAAACCTTCAACACTACAGAAAAATTGAAACAATATGTCTCCACCATACCAGTTCTACAAAAGTTACTTAAAGATTTCCTACACATAGAAAATCAATAAGAATATTATGAAAACAGAGAAATGGCCCCCAAACAATGATCAGATAAGCACAGGAAGAACCAGGAGACATAGCCACTAAGAAGATGGATAATATTGAAAGAACTACCAAATACCTCTCAGTCCTAACTTTCAATATTAGTGGACTTAACTGTCCAATTAAATGACAGAGAGTGTCTAGTTGGATCAAAAAGCAAGATCCTTCTATCTGCTGTCTTCAAGAGATGCATTTTCCCAACAAAAACAAACGTATTCTGAAAGTCAAAGGCTGGAATAAAATCTACCAAGCAAAAGGCCCCCACAAACAGGCTGGAGTAGTAATACTAATATCAGATAAAATAGTCTTCGAATTAAAACTAGTGAGAAGAGATAAAGAAGGGCATTATATACTAATAAAAGGATCTCTCCTACAGGAGGATATAACAATTCTAAATATCTATTCACCAAATAAAGGAGCACCCAAATTTATCCAAGAGACACTGCTTTCCCTAAAATCACACATAGATCCAAAGACATTGATTGTTGGTGACTTTAACACACTACTGATCCAGCTGGATAGATCAACTCGGCAAAAACTCAACAGAGAAATCTTAGATCTAAACAACTGCATAGACCAACTAGATTTAGCAGATATCTACCAAATATTTCACCCAGCAGCATCAGAATACACGTTCTTCTCAGAAGCACGTGGAATAGTCTCCAAAACAGACTATATTTTAGGTCACAAAGTAACTCTATACAAATTAAGAAATATTGAAATTATTCCCTGCATTCTCTGAGACCACAATGGATTAAGATTAGAGCACAATGCCAGCAAAGAAAATCCTGTAACACATGCTGACTGAACAACACACTTTTTTTTTTTTTTTTTTTTTTTTTGTCGGTCGTGGGGCTTGAACTCCGGGCCTGGGCGCTGTCCTTCAGCTCTTCAGCTCAAGGCGAGCGCTCTACCACTTGAGCTACAGCGCCACTTCCGGTTTTCTGGTGGTTTATTTGAGATAGGAGTCTCACTGTCTCTCCTGCCCGGGCTGGCTTTGAACCGTGATCCTCAGATCTCAGCCTCCTGAGTAGCTAGGATTACAGGCGTGAGCCACCAGCGCCCGGCTACAACAACACACTTTTTTAAAATTATCTTCCTCCTCCATGTTCCTCCCCCCTACCTAAATTGTAAAGTTCGTTTTTTCAACATAGTGTCTTCTACATCTCATTGTTACAATGAGTCAACCTAATCCCTATTTAAACATTTTGTTTTTTTTTTTCCCCTTCTCCTCTCCAAATTATACCATGGGGGAAGAACATAGAAAGCAACAACAAAAAATCATGTGGTACCTTATAGATGTTAGAAACAATAGCAAGAAAGAAAAAACCACTTGTGTCCCTATCTTGGGTGAACAACACACTGTTGAATCACCAGTGTGTCATGGAAGAGATTAGAAAGAAAATTCAACTGTTCATGATATCTAATAAATATAAGCATACAAATTACCAGCTTGTCTGGGATACAGCAAAGGCAGTTCTCACAGGAAAACTTATAGCTCTCAGCTCTTATTACATCAACAAATTGGAGAAATCTCAAACCAACAGTGCATCTGAAGCTCCTTGAAAATCCAACAAGCCAAACCCCAATCCAGTAGATGGAAACAATCAAAATTAAATCATAATTAAAGTATTAGAGACAAAAAAATCTATAGCAAGGATCAACAAAATAAAGAGTTTGTTTTTTGAAAAAAATTAACAAAATTGACAGAAAATCTGACCAAGAAAAAAAAAGGAACATACTCAAATGAATATAATCAGAGATGAGATTAGGATCATAACAACAGAAACAATCAAGATTCAGAACATAATAATGGAATATTTTTCTAACATTTATGCTAGCAAATTTCACAATACAGAGGAAATGGATGAATTTCTAGTGAATATTTCTATACCCAAACTGAACCAAGATCTAAATCTAAGAAATAGACCTATATCAAGTATTGACATAGAAATGGCAATAAAAGACCTCCCACCCAAGAATAGTCCAGAACCAGATAGATTCACAACTGAATGCTATAAAGCTTTCAAAGGAGACTCATTCCAATACTCCTCAAATTCTTCAATGAAACTGAAAGCGAAAGATCACTACCACACTCATTCTATTAGGCCAGTAAAACCCTCATCCAAAAACCTGATAGGGACTCATCAAAGAAAGAGAACTATAAACCCCTTTCTTTAATGAACATTGATGCAAAATTCAATAAAATTTTGGCCAACTGTCTACAACATCTAATAAAAAAATCCATACAATATGACCAAATAGGATTTATACCAGGGATGCAAAGCTGGTTCAATATACGCAAGTCAATTAAAGTAATTCAACATATCAATAGGAGCAGGGACAAGAACCACATGATCATCTCAATAGATTCAGAAAAAGCATTTAACAAGATCCAACATCCATTTATGATGAAAGCTCTGGAGAAACTAGGAATCTATGAAACATTCCTCCATATAATAAAGGCCATATATGACAAACCTACAGCCAGCTTTATTTTTTTTGGGTCCGGTCATGGGGCCTGAACTCTGGGCCTGGGCGCTGTCCCTCAGCTCTTCAGCTCAGGTAGCTCAGGCTAGCACTCTACCACTTGAGCCACAGCGCCACTTCTGGCTTTTTCCTTATGTAGTGCTGAGGAATCGAACCCAGGGCCTCAAGCATGCAAGGCAAGTGCTCTACCACTGAGCCACCTTCCCAGCCACCTTCCACAGCCAGCTTTATACTTAAAATCAGGAATAAGACAAGGTTATCTACTCTCTCTACTCCTCTTCAATATTGTATTGGAATTCCTAGCCAGAGGAGTAAGGCAAAAGTCAAACATAAAAGGGATCCAAATAGGGAAAGAAGAAGTATAACTCTCCCTCTTTGCAGGTGACATGATCCTCTACTTAAAGAACCCCATAGACTCCTCCCCAAAACTACTTGAACTGATCCAAAACTATTGCAAAGTAGCAGGGTATAAAATTAACTCACAAAAATCAGTAGCTTTTCTGTATGTCAACAATAAGAAGAGTGAGGCTGAAATAAAAAAGCAACTCCTTTTTGTAATAGCCTCTAAAAATAAATTATCTAGTTATAAACTTAACTGAAGAGGTCAAGGACCTCTATGATGAAAACCTTAAAAACTTAAAGAAGGAAATTAAAGCAGACTTAAGGAAGTGGAAAAATTTCCCTTGCTCCTGGATCAGGAGAATTAACATCGTGAAAATGACAATACTGCCTAAAGCTTTCTACAAATTTAATGCAATGCCTATAAATATCCCAACAACATTCTTTAATGAAATAGAAGAAGCAATCCAGAAATTCATATGGAACAATAGAAGACCCCAAATAGCAAAAACAATCATTAGCAGGAAGAACAGCGCTCAAGGAATATTAATACCAAACTTCAAGCTCTATTATAAAGCTGTAGTTATAAATACAGCTTAGTACTGGCACAGGAACAGGCATGAAGTCCAATGGAATAGAATTGAAGACCCGGACATGACCCCACAGACATATGGCCACCTGATCTTCGATAAGGGAGCCAAAATTATCAGATGGAAGAAAGACAGCCTCTTTTACAAATGGTACTGGCAGAACTGGCTGCACACAAAATTTAACCCTGTACCTGAATCAACTACAGATGGATCAAAGACCTCAAGGTAAAAGCAGAGACCCTGAAAATATTACAGGGAGGGATAATGGATATGCTAGGGCCCTTTGGCACAGGTCAAAACTTCCTAAATAAAGATCTAGAAACACAACAAATCAAAGGAAGGCTGGCTAACTGGGATAGCATTAAACTGCAGAGCTTCTGCATGGCAAAGGACATAGCTAGCAAGATAAATAGAAAACCCACAGACTGGGAGAAGATCTTCAAAAGCCATAGAACAAGCAAGGGTCTCATATAAAAAATATACCTAGAGCTCAAAAACTTACCCCCCCCAAAGAAACAGCCACCCTAATAATACATGGGTTAAAGAAAAAGAGACTTTTCTGGAGAGGAAATAAGAATGGCCAATAGACACATGAAGATATACTCAATATCATTGGTCGTAAAAGAAATGCAAATCCAAACCAGATTGAGATTCTAACTCACACCAGATAAAATGGCCATTATTGAGAAAATAAATAATAACAGATTCTGGCGGGGATGTGTCCAAAAGGGAACACTATGACACTGTTAGTGGGAATGTCAACTTGTTCAACCACTTTGGAGGTTCCTCAAAAGACTAAACATAGATCTCCCCTATGATTCAGCAATCCCACTCCTAGGCATTTTTCCAAATGATTTCAAGGTAGGCCATACTAAAGCAACTAGCACAATTATGTTCATTGCAGTATTATTTACCATGGCTAAGATATGGAACCAACCCAGATGCCCCTCAATAAGATGAATGGGTCAAGAAAATGTGGTATATTTACACAATGGAATTTTATGCTTCTACCAGGAAGAATGACATTGCCTGTTTCATAAGGAAATGGAAAGACTTGGAAAAAATCATATTAAATGAAGTAAGCCTGACCCAAAGAAACATAGGCACTATGGTTTCCCTCATTTATCATAATTAATATTTCCCTAGGATATTCCTGACAGAGAATCATAATAGCTCAAGAGAAATGTACATATGGCCATATAAAATGATGCTAATGAAAATGAACTCCAAGACATGGAATTAACAGGTCTTTTTTCAGATGTTAATCTTGATGTTGTCAATGGACTGTATCTAGTTCTTTCTTCTTATTATCTTTCATTTTTGTTTTTCCATTGGTTTATCCCTGGCAATCTCTGTCTTTGATTCTGGTACCCTTCATCTTGTATATACATATATATGATTTGGGGAAGAGAAGGAAAGTAACAAAATGATTAAAGAAGTACAAAGGATGACCAATTGCAACAATGATACTCACAAGAGACACTATGTCAAAATGAACTTTACAACTTGGAGGAGGGAGTGAGGGAGGGAAGAGATAGTGGGAGAACAACAATGGAGCCAGTAACAATGTTCTATAAGAAATGTACCTTACTCGTAACTGTAGCCCCTTGTACAGCATCTTTACAATAAAATAAAATTAAAAAAAGAATAAAAAGAGAATGATTAACAATAACCTGTCCCCCCACATCAATAGTACCAGTAAAGCAGAAACAATGATAACTCACATATGGACACCCATACATACACATATCCAAGTAGCCACACATACAAAAGCCAAATCAGCTATGATAAGGGAGATGATATGTATTTGGCTTGGCCTGTCTAGATCCAGGACTGTAATATCTAATATATATGTGGCCACATTTTCTGGATTTGCTATGAATACAAAATGATGCTCTATCCCCCTTTCTTGTCTGAAGCCTCTTGTCTTTTCCACTGTATTTTAATTTTCTGTGTTTCTTAGTTGAGACATCTTTGAGGGCAAGTGTTTTATCTTATTTTTTGAATTTACAACAGGATACAAGACACTCAACAAATGTTTGAATTGAAGAATGAAACAAAGAAAGGAATGATTAACACGGATGCCAAAGTGTATTGGCAATCTTAACATTCGGGCTACACTCTAATCTCTTCTATTTCTATTTTATATTGGAACACAGAAGTTTCTGCTTTAAGTTAGGCATCAGAGAAAACAGTGTGAATAGCAACAAAGCAGAAGGGAAAATAGAAGAACAGATGGAAGCTCAGCCTAAACAACATGACAAATTTTTTTCAGGGCCGAAAAACAATGTCAACAGATGAAAAAAATGTGACATACAGCAATCCAAAATGAAATCTGAACAAAGACAGAAGTAAGTCCCGTTGTCTCAGAATCCAATGAACATCACAAGTCTTTGCAAATAGCAATAGCAGTCACAGAGCCAAGAACACAGTTTGCTTATGGGTGTGCTGCTGTTGTCCTATTCCTATGATGGTGTGAGCCAACCAGCTAGGCTTTTTCCAGACAGAAATTACCACAGCATCTAACACATTATACTTTCTATGAAGCAGATGAATAGCAGTATTTCAAGTGGATGTCATTTATTATCTGTGCCTGTGTGCTCCATTTAGGAAAAGCTGTAATACACACATTGGTGAAACGTTTTCTTCATGTGTATAAGTAATTTTCAATGATTCCTAAAATCCTAATATCCTAATAACAATCATTAATATATTTGGAGTTATGATGTCATATTTGCATTGGCAAGTCTTTATTTTATGGATGAGAAAACAGAGTCTTCAAGAGATGAAGCAACTGACTGTGACTCAAGATTTCACAACTAGAAAGTGACAGAAGATCAGGCATTTCCAGCAGTCTTTTTATTTCCTGACTACTGGTGCTTGAACCAGGGCCTTGACAGGCTAGGTAAGAATTGGCCTTTTGAACCAATCTCCCAACCCCTTTATTTTATTTTGCTTTTGCGATAAATTCTAGTTAAAGTTGTATTGTTTGGTCTTAACCTGCAGTCCTCAGGCCTTTTATTCCAAGTAGCTGGAGTTATACGCCTGTCGTACCATATCTAACCTGGCTGCATTTTGGTATGAATTGTCATGGCCAAACTATATCAAATAATTAGTCCTTTGACAGACCCTCCTGATGGGACTTTGCCTTTTCTATTTTTAATTATTTACAGAAAAGCATATTTTAACATAAAAGTTTCCATTCTCAGTGGCAATTATTCAGAAATTTCTTCATGCTATGTACATAGTTCTAGAAACAACATATGGTGGGAAGTGGTAGTATCTTTCTTGAGAAATACTTCTGTTCTTTATATGAATGTGGATAAATGAAAAGATATTTCAGTTGATAATCAAAAGCTAATCTTTTTTAAATTGCAAAGAGGCCAATGTAGTCTTTTTAAAAGATTTAAAGATTATTAAAAAAGCAAAGACTCCTTTTATTTTATTTTTATTTTATTTATTTTATTTTTTAATTTTAATTTTTTTTTGTGAAAATACCGTATAGAGGGGTTACAATTACATGGGCAAGATAATGAGTACGTTTCTTATCAAGCATTGTTGCCTCCTCCTTTGTTTCCCCTTCCCATCCCTTCCCATGTCCCACCCCCCCTCCTACTACCCACCCCCTTTCCAATAAACTCACCTTCCCTTCCTGTGCCTGTGAAGCTACAGCTGGATACTGTGAGATTTCCCAGTGGGGTTTCCCTGAAGGCTTTACCAGATGGCTTCCTGGAAGGTGTTAGCAACAGGGAATGGGGGGAGAAGAGAGGGAATTGCTCCTATTTCTCCATTCTCATCCATTTTTAGTCTCACCACTGGTAATTTGCCCCAAATTCCATGTTTTCTTGGACACCCCAGAACCAGACACAGGGATCCACAGATATGCAATTGAAAGGGGTGGGTCTCCCTCCACAAAGGCCTGAGTTCACCCCTCTGAAGCCTAGATTTGTGTGCCTAGATTTTGATAATATCACCTCTTTCTTTTGATCTTTGCAGACCTCTTTCTGCAGGTATTATTTCTTGTTTCCTTCAATATTTTCTCTTTGCTTTTGACTTTTTATTTTTATTTTTTGTCTGTCGTGGGTCTTGAATCAGAGCCAGGGCACTGTCCTTGAGCTCTTCAGCTCAAGGAGAGAAGTCTACCACCTGAGCCACAGCGCCACTTCCAGTTTTCTGGTGGTTAATTGGAGATAAGAGTCTCACCACCTTTCCTGACCAGGCTGGCTTTGAACCGCGATCCTCAGATCTCAGCCTCCTCAGCAGCGAGGATTACAGTTGTGAGCCACCGGTGCCCAGGTTATACTTTCTGACTCTCTTCTGTTTGCAATGTAATACATTGTTATTTATTTTCCTGATTGAATTCTGACATACCTCAATAAAATTTGATTAATCTATATCTCCCTAAATGTTTGCTCACTTTATGTTCACATTCATATTTTATTTTTTTATGAGCAGTTGTTACACACATAAAGCAAGTAGAAGATTATCATGTAAGAGTAACTCATACATGCCTATACACACAAGCTTACTCACACCTGAGTACACTTCTCAGACTTTTTCTAGATGCTCTCTAGTGTGACTGTCATGGTCACATGTTCATCCATCATTATTCTAGGATTTTCTTTTCTCGCTTCAGTTTTATTTCTTGTGTTGAATAACTTACTTTTCCCTGGCTTATTCTCTGTTTGCTGGGACATTCTTAATACAGAGAAATTAGTTTGTGGGAAATAAGTAGTTTTTAAACTTTTATTATCTAAAAATAATTTTATTCTGTCCCCACATTTGATTGACAGTTTGCCTGCATATAGAACTATAAGACACAATTTTCCTTCATAAATTTGAAAGACATTTCCTAACCATTTTTAATCTTTTAGTTTCCAGTGTTGAGATTTCTGAAAGTAACATGACTTCTGTCTTCATGAGATTTTAAAAAATTCCTAGAAAAGATATAGAATCTCCTCATTTCTTTCTGAAATTTCATGACATATGCTTCAGTGTGAGTCTATTTGTGTATATTATGGCCTCTTTCAGTTTGGAGACTCTTATTTTAAAGTTCTGAGAAATGTTCTTGAATTATTAATTCAATTAATTTCCTTCTTCCTTTCATCCAATTTCCTTTTCTTGATATCTTCTTACTGTATACTTGTTCACTAATTTCCTATGATTATATGACCTATTTTCAACTGTTTTAAAAATCAATTCTGCAAGATTTGTCTCTGCCTTCTCAATCATTACCTTTTCTTGCTGCTCTTGGCTATTTCTGTGGAGAGATTTGGACTGCCATTTTTGGTATCTCTCATCCTTCTCAGCTTGCTTCCTCCTTTTAGAAAGTTGAAGGCCCTGAAGTTATTTTATTTTTAACACCTTAAACAGGATTACTGGCATTAAAGTGTGTCTTTCTTGCCAATTTAGCTCTTGCAAACACTCAACTGGCTTTTTATGTATTTGATTCCATTTTACTCTGAATGACAAAAAGCGCACCCACAATTATTTTGCCTATTGACCTGTCCCACTAGACTTAATTACAAGTACTGGTACATGAGTAGCATCATAGCTTTCAGGTTCATTATCTTTGGAGTTTGAGAGCCATTTCTAAGACGACTAAAGCCACTGTGATCCCTGATTCTTTATGCATGAATTTCTTTCTTTTCTAAGAATCTGCAAGTTTGTTGTCTTTGCTTCTTATCGTCTATAAAACACTTTTCTTATTCACCTACTGAAAAGGAAGCCTCAATGTAATATTTTTGCTAGATTTACTTGAGTGGTCTAGAGCAGATGAAATGTTACATGTTAAAAATACATCTTATGCAAGTGTATACTAATGTATTAACTGAAATAGGGTAGATTCAGGGAGAATTCAAATAGTATAATACTTTGGAAAGGGAAAGTCAAAGGTCAGGAAAATAAAACACCAGGAAGTAGGTACTCAAAAGGGGTCAGGTGGAGTCAAGGGGAAAGAGTAGATGAATGAAGAGGGGAAGAATGTAATCAAGAAAGAATCCAGTGTTGATCCTATGAAATTAAAAAGAGTGATGGTAAGGGAGGGATGGGTGAGAATGTTGAAAGAAGTGGCTTTGGTCAAGATATATTGTATTCAGAAACTGCTATGTTGTCTTGCACTTTCTTTGTATAACTACTTAATGACAAAAATATATCTTATGCTCATATTTGTTCTTTATATAGCACCTCTGCTATATCTGGATATCTAGGACTTGGTAAACCTTCATATAGAACTATTGTTAAACCAGAACAAGGATCCGCAAGTTGCCATTTTCTATCTGATTGTAACTCTGACCTTGACCAGTGTTTACAACCCTCAGACTTCCCAGTGTTTACAAAGTAAAAATAAAAGCTCCTCAGTGAGACTTTCTCATGAGTCAATTATGGTGACCTGCCCCTCATATTCTGCTTGGGTTATCACAAAATATTATGGACTGGTTGGGTTCAACAATAGACATTATTCACAGGTCTGGAGTCTGAAAATCTGATATTTGGGCACTACTACGACAGAGTTCTGGTTAAGTTCCATTTCCCAGCTTGAAGATGGCTGCCTTCTTGCTTCTTCCTCAAATGGTAGAGAGAAGACATTCAGTGTTATTTCCTTTTTCATAAAGGGAACTAATCCATCAGAGGGCCCCCACCCTTATAATGTCATCTTGAAATAAGGACTCTGGGTCTAGGTTATATGCCTTGTCCTCACAGCCATCCTGGGGCCTTGCTGGGTGGTGCTGGCTTTTCATCCAGCTTCCAAAAAGCCTCCAGGTGAGATAAGCATTCTTTAAACATTCAGATGTATGGTGTTGTTTAGCACCAGGAGAGCTAGGAAAGCTCTACTCCAGAGAATTTCAGGTGTGCTGTTTAGCCCCTAGACGGTTTGCTTTGCTTATATAAAACATTTTTTGTTGGGCTTGGGTCTGAACCCAAACACATGTTTTTTTTGTTTTTTGTTTTTTGCCTTTAAAAGCTTTGTGCAAGCTACATTCTGGGCTGCAGGTCTTTGAGACAGGCGTCTACCTGCAGTCACAGCTTTCTAATAAAGAGTGCCAATTTGACCTCTCAAAATGTGGCTTCTCTGTTTCTTGAGATTGAATTTCCATATAACACTGTAATCCTAGAAACCTCCAAAGGAATCTTCCTCATAATACCATCATGTTGAGGGTTAGGATTTTAACATATGAGCTTTTTGGGGAAAACACATTCTAACATTATCTCTTCCTTACCTTCATACTGTTATATGCCTTATAATTTATACCTAGTAAATTTGAAACTACACATTTGTCTCACCATACCTCATATTGTTCCACACATTTATAAGCCATTCATATTTTTTCCTTCTGTCCACCTTGAATATTGTTCTACATTCCTTCATGTGCATAGCTTTACTAAAAATTTCAGAACTCAGCTCTTAGTACTTAACCAAAATCTCTCTTAGTTCCTGGAGTACACAAGTAGTTCAGGAAATTCTCTATTAGGTTTGCACTATCTCTATACACTTCTCCCCTAAATATTAAGCTCCTCAGTATAGAGATTATATCAGCTATATGTCTGTGTATTGACAAGCACAGTGCCTTGTCCATGGCAGGTACTCAAAAATATTTGATACTGAATTAACAAACTAAATGTATCATTTTACTTACGGTGTTAGTCAATGTTGACTATCTCAGACTCCCTGCATAGTTTAATTAATTAATTAATTAATTTTGTTTAATGGAGTTGAAATTTAAATTTTAACAAAAGTTACGAATGCAATACACCTTGATCAATGTCACTTCTTTCAACATTTTCACTCACCCCTCCCCTCCCTACCGTTTCTTCCA
Source organism: Dipodomys merriami (assembly GCF_024711535.1). Lineage (NCBI taxonomy): Eukaryota > Metazoa > Chordata > Mammalia > Rodentia > Heteromyidae > Dipodomys > Dipodomys merriami. The sequence goes on along the minus strand of NW_027206512.1, from coordinate 33,311,637 downwards.
CTATTTTGTAGGGTATACCTTGGATTCTTTTTTTTTTTTTTATTGTCATGGTGATGTACAGAGGGGCTACAGTTACATAAGTAAGGTAGTGAGTACATTTCTTGTCAGTTTTCTCCTCATTTTCTCCCAATTTCCTTTCCCCAACACCCCCCTCCCCAAGCTGTACAGATCATTTCCAGCATATACATTTGATTCTTATCTGCATTTTCATACTCTTTTCCTTTTCCTTTTCTACCCCTTTCTCTCCCTGACCCCACCCCACCCCTTTCAAGCACTCACATTTTGTTGAACTTTGCCTTTATAAACAATTACACTATTTCAGATCTTCCTTGAACCTACTGTCTTCCAGTTAGTGTATTTGTACATGCCTGCAAATACCCAACGTATTTACTTTTAAGTTTATAAGCTAAACCTAGCTTTTCACATGTAAGGGAAAACATAGACCCTTTGTCTCTCTGGGCCTAATTTAGTTCCTTCAACATATTGTTTCCAGATCTTTCCATTTCTTTACAAATGGTACAATACCATACTTTCAAATGGATGAGTAAAATTCTGTTGTGTATATAGGCCACATTTTCTTGATCCATTGAGGGGTATATGGGCTGATTCCATACCTTAGCTATGGTAACTAGTGCTGCAATGCACTAGTCATTATCTGTGTGGAGAAACTTCATGTCCATATTACAAACTCAAAGCACTTTTGACATCAGCACTCTTTCTTAATAGAGTCCCAGCCTCACATTATAGCGTGCATGAATCTATATGTTGAGACTATATGTCTCAGACATTAAGACTTAAGCTTAGGCTATACTGTACTACTCCAATCGATTCTCAGATGTTGGCCCACATTGGGGAGAGGAGGTTATAAGAATTGTATCATAGTGATTGACAACAAAGATACATTGGTTAGATTCTAGAAGGCAGGCATCATCTCTGTAACAGAGCAGGATTTTGAGAAACGATGTATTACATGTCAACGTAAGAGTAGATCTATGAAGAGATAACAGCAGGCAAGAACTCATGTTTTTGCAAGAGCAGAAGGAAAGGAAATCATTTTATGAAGGAGGCAATGTGGTATGAAAATGCTTTTAAACTGTAAAGGTAGATATACTTCATTTACTTTTGGTATTACTATTGTCATTAATAGTGTTTTGTATTGTATTGCATTGGAATCTAGTAGATATTGTTTCTGGCTCTTATTTTCTTTTCTTATTAAAATCAATGTTTGTTAGAATTAGAATATATATTTTATTGTTATTATTAAGGTGTTATACAGAGGGGTTACTATCCTTAAGGCAGAGTCTTTTATAGTCCTGCCCCTTCTTTTTAGAAAAGTTTCCAGTACTTTGGTATATATCATCAGGCTAGACCACACTTAATTCTCGAGTTTATGGTCAGTTATTTTTCTTGGGGGGATGATCTGGGTAGAATCAATCATAATCTTTCCCAGGGATATATATGTGTATATATCTATATGCATATATGTATATATGTATGTGTGTGTATGTGTGTATGTATGGGTGATTGAATGGTACATTGTCTTTGAGATGGGGTACTAGAGATATTTTTATGAACCTTTTGTATTGCTTCTAACCAAATTTTGTGGCTGCAGGGGAAATCTGTAGGTAATTTTGTAGTAATATGGAATTAGAACAAATTCTTTCTTGTTTTAGACTAGTTGTTTCCCTATTAGTTTGCCTTTCTCCTATTTAAGCCCTAATATACTCTCACAAACACAGCAATCTTTTTTTTTTCTTTTCTTAGGTCCGGTTGTGGGGCCTGAATTCTGGGCCTGGGCGTTGTCCCTCAGCTCTTCAGCTCAAGGCTAGCGCTCTACCACTTGAGCCATGGCGCCACTTCTGGCTTTTTTCTTTTTGCTTAGTGCTGCTGGGGAATTGAACCCAGGGCCTCAGGTATGCAAGGCAAGCGCTCTACCACTGAGCCACCTTCCCAGTCCCCACAGCAATCTTATCTACAGTATTTTGTCCACCTTTATTCTTTCTGCCTCCTGGGGTCCTATTTTACTTCCTAGGTACATAATATTCTGGTGGTTAAGCACAAACATAATGATGCCAGAACACTGGAGCTCAAATCTTGCTCTTCTATGTATTAGCTGTGCTGTCTTGGATTTATATAGGACCCTAATAATTAATGTACAGGGGCCAAATGAGGCTAAGCATAGGAGTAGTGGGCAAAGACTCAATAACTATAGACAGATGACCATACAAAATAATATTCTATGAAATGAACTCCCCAAAAAGGAAACAAGAAACACTCTTCAGTTGCCACTGTTACTATTTTCATTCTTTGTTCCATTTGTATTATTTGTTACTTTGTATTTGGGAGGGTAAGAGAAGGCACATAAAGGATGGAACAAGGATGCACAAATAGTACAACAATACTCACTAGACATTATGTAGAAAATGAATTAGATATCTTATGGGTGGAGGTCTTTGGAGGAGACTAGGAGAGAGATTTAGAGGTTGGGAAAGAGTTATGGAAAGGAAAGATGGTTCAAAAAGAATAGTACTGATTGTACCTGACCCATGTAACTGTAACCCCTCTGTATATCAACTACACAAAACAATAAAAAGTAAATAACAAAAAGAAATTATAGAAAATACTTCAAGCAGTAATACTGCTAGTGAGCTTATATTGAAGGGAGGTTAACAGTCTATTTTACTTAATATGGACTTGTCATACTTAGTGTTCTCAACATTGTTATTTTTCTGCCTAATGTCTTTTCAACCAGCAGTTATCCTTTGTGCTAGTCAATTCAACAACACTTTTATATTAAAATAAACATGGATATATTCTTGAATACCTAGCAAAATGTACATGGGATCTACCTCAATCCTTTCAGTGTTAGACACAGCAGTGACTTTCCTTTGCCTTAAAGATAGCTGTGTGGAAACATAGGTGCATTTCTTTTGCTGATGCTGTTCAAGTTAATGTTCATAGCAGCCAAACATCATACTTGCTATCATTTGGAAATGCTTAAGCCTTATATCTAAAGTTCTCCTATACACTTTATGATTGCATGTAATTTAATATTCACAGCAAGCCTATTTCACAGAATTGGAACTCAAATCTTTAAAAGTTAATAACTTGAAGTCTGACTGTCATTTTGTTTGGTGGCTTGGACTGAAACCCAGGCTCTAAAGTGCTTGTAACTACTTCAGTTCACAGCCTATGTGCAATCATACAGAATAACGTCATTCATGATGAGAACTTTATAGATAGTTGAGAAAGAGAAGCTTCCATTAGTAACAGCCAGCTTGAAATCTTATGGGAATTGCAAGGCAAAAAAAGGAAGGGAAGAAAAAAGAAAGGAGAATAACATTTTGTGGGCATGTTTGTGCATGTAACGCATGCATATTGGACGTAATCATTATAGAAATACATACAACAACTTATTGGAGGTGAATTATAAACTATCCCTTTGTTTCAAAAGCGCAATTGTCCTTTTACTTTCTTCCAATTTGGTTTAAAAGCCAGCCAACTTTTGTTCAGGAAAGGAAGCAATGGGATCTGCTTTGTGTAAGTCAGAATCTATTCAGGCCCTCAGCACACATTGGTGAGTATAATGAATACCAACATCTTGATGGATAATTTGCTGTGAACATTATCCTTAGGATTACAGTTCTTCAACTAAGATCATTTGAGTAGGTCAAATAGCCCACTTTATTGTACATTATTTACAATAGAAAATTCATTAAATGCTTTTCTTAAAAGCTCATTGATAGACTCATTGATAGAACTATTTACCACCATCTCATTTTCTCTTCTCTTTTGTAAGGCTCACTTGGCAAGAGCTTTTATTTTGCTCTGCTATGCTCTGAACCCTTAGTACATATTCTCATTTATTTTGCAAGTAAACCATTTTGGCTATTTGGCTTAAAGTAGTTTACTCTAGAATACAATAGACAGTAAGAACGTGCCCTAACATGTTTTCTATTGATGCTCTTGAACTTCATTGATTTACATATATATATAAAGCTAAACTCAAAGTTGTAAACATAAATATTCACTAGAGTTTTCTAATGTTAATATTGATTCTATTTGTAAGTGCAAGAGCACTGTCATACTGTTTCTCCAGGACTGTTCTACCAAAGTGTCATTCACATAAAATGCTTGTGCTAGCGGGCTTACCAGGTGAGTTGTAGAGATGTGTATACCATATTTTGTGTTAGAGACTCATTCTGTCATTACTATATGAAGAGCTCAACAGAAAAATGAATTAACTTTGTTGAATTCAGAACTTTTCAAAATTGCTTGATCAAATTTTAACTATTGCTTTTCCTTTTAAATAAACTGTTTACTAGTATATATTCATTGTACAAAAGGTATTTCATTGTGACATTTCCATATGTGCATCATTATAAACTTATTTCCTCTACCATTTGCTTATTCTCTTCCCTTATAGCAATTTCAACAGATTTTTATTGTTCCATTTTCATACCTTCAAATAAAGTACTACCACCATATTCACTCTCATTCACCTCTCTATTCATCTTCCCCCTTTGTATAAATTTATGATGTGCACTTTCTTGAAGTATAATTTGAGAAGTACTTATCAGTACATAGTGGCTTTTAAAACCAATTGGACCTGAATTTGAATTGTCACTTTACTACTAGAGTTGTGCATTAGTCTCTCATGAATCAAAGACTCATTTTGAGACTATTTCCCTCACAGGGTTGTTGTGAAATGTGTTATTACATCTTAAACAAATGACACAATGGCTAACCTAAATTTTAGCTCACCTAAATTTTTTCCCATTCCTATTTAAGAAGGTCTTAGAAAGATATGCTCCATCTAAACTTACCTAAAGTAGATGTACATTTCTCTTGAATACCAAGAGAAACGTTTATTTCTTAAATATCAAGAAGAAAATGAATTTCCTTTTTCAATAGCTACTCTGTTTTGAAGAATGCTAATAAATAGTCTCATGTACTACAGAAGTGAAGCTAATATAGTTCAAAGAACTGGAGTTTATATTACTATTTGATAACAGGTTCCTCAGGAGCCAAATGCTAAGATTATTGGAATAAATTGCCAAAGAACGTTTCCCTCCCACCCTCCCTTCCTTCCTTCCTTCCTTATTTGGTGGGGAGTGAGGTTACTGGGGACTGAATCCAGAACCTCATGCTTGCTGGCAAGCATTCTACCACCCACTTGAGCTACACATCTAGTTATTTTGCTTTTAGTTTTTTTTTTCAGATGTGGTTTCTCACTAACTTTGCCAAGGCTATTTTTGAACTGTGATTCTTCTACCTCTGCCTTCTGAGTAATTGACACTCTAGGTATTTATGACCATGTCAAGCCTTAAATAGAGATTCTTTAAAAGCTCTATAAGTCAAAAGAGAAGTGGCCAAGAATCCAAGTTTTTGTGTTTGGATGGAACTGAGTAATCAGGAGAAAAATACAGTTCTAGTTTGAGGAATTACAAGATACTAATTTTGCTGCTGGATTATGATTGTGGCTGCTCATTACCTTGAACCTACTGACTTTGTTAGTCCAGAACCAATGAAGCTATACAAATAAAACTGGATTGATTGTACTGCCAAGGTTCTTTTTTTTTTTAAATTTCAAGAAAGACTCAAAAGGAAAAATAGATAAGCAAATATAACTTATTCATGAACTCATTTAAAGAAGAATTCTGGGTGGCCTGAGCTGCAAGCAGTAGCCATTACGTGCCTGTGATGTTGGAAGGGGATGAGGCATGAGAAAGAATGCACTGTTACCACATCAGGACACAGATGGAGCTCATAGGATGATGCATAAAGGTGCCCATCAGTCACATCAGTCACAGGGAAGCATTCTCAGATGCACCAGGTATTTGTCTTATTTCAATTGCCTCAATATTTTTGTAATGCTGAGTTCTGCCTGTATATCTTAACGTTGTCCTGGTAAGGCCTGTAGTTCAAAACCTTCTTAGGAAGACAGAGATGGAGCTCATCCAGAAGAATCAAAAATTTCAATTCTAATGGAATGAGGCGAGTAAAATATAAAGCAACCTTTCCATTGCTAAATTTTACTCCTGAAGTGTGACTTTGGAGTGTGTTACTTTTTAATTTATTAATTTATTTTTATTTTGATGGCCCTGGGGCTTGAACTCTGACATTGTCTCTGAGCAACTTTAGCTTAAGGCTAGCACTCTACTACTTGAGCTACTTTCTGGCTTTTTTCTGTGATTAATTGGAGATAAGATTCTCAGAGACTTTCTTGCCTGGGCTGGTTTTAACTGTGATTGGTTCTCAGATCTTAGCCTCCTGAATGGCTAGGATTACAGATGTGAGCCACCCGTGCCGGGCTAGGGGATATGTTATTATGTAGAGCCATTTTTTTCTCTAGAAGAGGAGAAGTAGAAAAATTCATGACAAGGGAATGAAACTTATCTTTCCATTGTTCCATCCTTATAAAATGCCTTAATGTTTTTTTCATTGTCTGAACACTTACTTCTGTTGAGTTGTTTGGACAAGAATCCTCTTTAAAGGATTAGAGAGAAAAGTCAGCATTTGTGAGCAGTTTTTGGAGATGGATGTTTAAAGTTTACAGTTTATAGGATGGCTAAGTCTTGGCTTTGGATTCAGGAAGATTGTGACTTATTCACAATGGCACCTTGAGCTATGGCATCTGACTTTCTCTTCTCTGTTTGTATACAGGCATGGTACAGCGTAATGTCATAATGACAATGTATTTACCTCTCCAGAATATTCTGGACAGTAAGCTTGACATCACTCACAGCTCCATGTGTGGTCTCCATTTGACTTGAAGCAATCATATTTCTCAGAGATTAATACAGTGGTGCCCATGTAATTGTAACCCCTCTGTACAGTATTTTCACAATAAAAATAAATAAATAAATAAATAAAAATAAGTTGGGCATATACCAAACTCTATAACATTGCCTTGGCCTCTGTGTTGGATAAGGCTTATCCAATTGCAGCTGAGTGCAGCTTAGTTTTCTTTGCTTTGAATATTGAGGTAGAAACTCTGGAAATCTGTCTTTTACTATCCTGGAAGACGACAGCCTGCAGATAAAACTCATTTACTGAAGTGGGAATAGTAAAGTAAATGACAGGAAACAAAGACAGTGTTTAATTGCATCTTTCTAAAGCTTGCCCTACTTTTGGAATTTCTAGTTACCTGAATAAACGAATTCCTTTTTGGTTAATCCAATATGAGTTGTGCTTTCATCATATGTGACATAAGGAATTCTAACTAACAAGTATATGGCAGGCATATATATTTGACACTGATGAGAAATATAGATTAAAATAAAGTAGGACGGGGGAGAGACAGTATATTGGTGAGGATAATAAATAACTACAAATAAAGTAAGGAACGACTGAGAAAATGACCTTTAAGCAAAGAGCTCAAAGAGGCAGGGGGACAGGGTATTTATTAGGCTAAATAGGTGAAGTGTGTCCTTGGCAGAAGGAAGAGCCAATGCCAGGGCCTCACGGAGGATTCTGCTTAGTACTTTCTGACAATGGAGGAGGCCAGTGTACCCAGAAGATGGAGAACAGATGATGTAAGGTAAAGTGTGAGGTAAGGTTACATGAAGTGGCTAGATCAGGCTTTCTGTTAGAGGGGGAGTCTATTGGAGAGTTAAGAGGAGAACAGTGGCATGTAACAATTTCCCTATGGTTATTATTGTGAGTATAGACCAGGTTGGCTGCTAGTGGCAGGAGTAACAATGGCAGAAGCTGGAAGGAAGTTGGAATCTAGGAGACACACATTTTTGAGGGGCTTAGGGCAGAGCACTATGTGTGAACTGCATTCTTCTTGATTCACATGTTGAAGTTTGAATCCCAGTGATGATCGAGTCTGACCATTCCTTTCTGTTTGGGAAGTAATAGAGACAATTATAAATAGAGCCTGGGAGGAGGCGAGGAAGGTTAAATGAGTCTGTAAAGGTGAGGTTGTAACCTGCTGGGGTTGGTGTGCTTGCTATGTCATGTGAGGACCCGGGAAGGATGTAGGTGAAAGAGGAACTTATTATGGGGGAAGGTGGATCCTGGACTTTACACTTGCTCACTTGATGAGAAAATACAATTCTGTCGTTTAAGCCACCCAGTCTGCGGTATTTTATTATGGCAGGCCAAGTAGAAAAAAAATCCATAATCTCAATGTGGTAATTAGATGACAGGAAAATTAATGCAGATGAATAGTGAACCTTGTTGACATTAGCATACTCTCCAAGGCAAACTACAACCGGAGGAGGATGTTTCACTACCCACTATTTGAAACAATTAAGGATAAGACTCAAGCTAGGATAACATCCCCCAAATGAAATTCAGAGTAGCGGGCTGCTGCAAAACTTGGTAATTATATCTAATGGATTGTAAGCAATCCATTGTAAGCAGTGCCTTTGCTTTTGTTATTAACCTCATCCTCTTATTTAGAACTGTGAATTTTAGTTGAGAGAGAACGGACTAGATTAGAAGTGCTGACAAGGGCAAAACTGAAGGGCAGGGGGTACTACTCATAAGCAGCTTTATGAGGAGCCCTGTCCCCCAATTACAACTTCCCTCCCACCCCGCACAAACCAAAACATGCCTCATAGGGCACAAAAGTTTTTCCTTTTAAATTTCCCCATTTAACCTCTGTGCACTGTGCATTGCACACAGGCTGTCTTATCATGAGCAACAGTCAAGGGAAAACTACTAGATTTTCAAGCAAGACTCACTTTTATTTATAATTGTCTCTATTACTTCCCAAACAGAAAGGAATGGTCGGACTCGGTCAGCTTATCACAAGTCTGTGAAAGGTATTTTGCTTAAATTATTGGAATGGATGTTTTCTGTCATATTAGTTAGCATCTATATGTATATGAATGCATACTTAATCCAGTTAATTTAGATTACATCAAATTCTCTAGTTCTAATAAATTAAGACATATTATGTGAAATTAGAGGTCCATTAAAATGTTCTGTCTTCTCATGAACATACCCAGGAGAGGAAAAAGAAATCTGCTTCAGAGCCTGCTGGCCAATGACAAAATCAGATTCGTTGTGATTAAAATTCAGCATAAGAAAAGACATAGTGAATTTTAATTTGCATGTGGAAAACTTGTTACACATAAAGCTTGCAGCTACTTGTGATCTATTTCCCCCCTTTTCCTTTTATTTATCCAGTAAGCCATGATTAAAGCTCTCATTGGTTATGGCTTCTCTGTGGCTAGCCTGTGAAATGACGATCACATCTCTTGATTTGGGTCAACAGGAAGCCCTAGTGAACAGCAGGGTCTCATCAGGTTTTGTTTATTGGACTTCTATCTCTGACCCTTTCTCTGTAATACTGCAGCTCAGTGCCTGTCAATATTTAGATGGAAGCCCCTGAAGGGTCAGGTTCTGATATTCCCTCCCAGGAATGATCTTCATGCCCCCTGCTCTTTGTGTGACCTCTATGCCCTGATATTTTAAAAGAAAGATTGGATGGCAGGATATTGGCTGTGATGATGAAGGTTACAAAAATGACAAATAACTGACCCTTTAATAAGATTTAAAACAGGTTTATTGAGCTGTGAGGTTGTCAGTGGTAATGAGATTTTATTCTCATTTTCTCACATCTCTTTTAATTTACAGCAGGGCTGGAAAAAATGTTTTGAAGGGCCACAAAAATATGATTCATTGCTTCTGCTCATGGATATCTTAAGCTCATTAGAAAATTATGAAGATGCATAATGCCCAGGGTAAACGAAAGGCTCATAAAATACTTTGCTTAAGGTAAAATTGATTTCAAACCTGCTGGAGGAAGTGAATATTAGTTAGTCTTAGATTAATTCCTTTTAGCTTGGAGACTACATTGTATGGGGGCAAGGTAGCTCTTTAAATTAAAGATGGCATAATTAAAAGTGCAATAAATTTAAGGAATTGCTTTATTTGATATAATTTCTATGCAGTCTGGCCTCACTGTCTGATTCTGTTATGGCACTGTCAATGAGTGGTGACGAGTAGGTGCTGGATTTCAACTGTATTATTCACTGTAATCATCCTTTATTATAATACTTATCTGCAAGGGTACATCGATCAGAAAATGCCTATTAATTACACTGCTAATGGTCAGCAAGTGAGAGGATTATGCTAGAATGAATAGGAAATGAGCTCTAAGTACCTTCGGGGAGGCCATGGAGCTACAGCAGGGGTTCCATGAGCAATGCTGAATTGGTAGGCAAGGCTGCCAGCCTGAAGTCAGCAGGTAGTATACATTATTGACCTTTCATTTACTTGGAAAACTGCAGGAGCCTGAAGCCTGGTATTAACCAATGATACTCTTAGCTTCTGTGGCACGGGGAATTTTGTCTTCTGATAACATACAGAGATGAAGATGTCTCAAAGTGACATGGCTTGATTCTTCTTTAGATGTGTGATTATTTCTTTTCTGCTTTGCAGAAAATAACACTTGAAACTGGACTTCAAAGCTCTTTAAACTTGAATGGATGAGGAATAATGACGTATAGATAAGTTTCACCTAAATGAGTGCATTTATGTAGTATTCTTATGTATGAATTTCTTCCTCAAATCCTCATATGTTTTAGAATTATAGTGTTTCCTAATATTAAGGTATTACATATTCATAAAGTTGTAGAGATCTAATTTACTTTAATCTCCATTCTATCTGTATTGGAATTATATTCCTGTTTCTTGAAAGCTGTACTTCAAGTTTAGACAAACTGCCAATTTACTCAGTTTGTCTTTTTCTTGTAGCATAAGGTATATGGTGGGCATATGGCATAGTTTTTAAATAGCCTTAAGCTTGAAAGTTGTATAAAGGAAGCTGGCACTTGTGGCTATTAGTGGCTATTGAGAGGCTGAGATTGGGAAGAATAGAGTTCCAAGCCAAACCAGAAAGACAAATTCCATGAGACTCTGTCTCAATGGAGGGAAGCTACACTTGTGACATGGCATATGCTTGTCATCTCAGGAGTGACAGAGGTCTAAGTTCAGCAGGTCACACTTCAGGCAGGCACGTATCTACTTAGGAACTGAGATCCCATCTTATACAAAAAGCCCTGTGAAACAGCTGGAAATAAAACTCAGTGGTAGAGCACTTGCCTAATAGGCATAAGGTTTTGAGTTCAAACCCTAATGCTATCAAAAGAAAGTTGGAGACATAGAATTCCATCACACACACACACACACACACACACACACACACACACACACACACACACACACACACACACACACACACACACACACACACACACACACACACACACACACACACCACAGTTTCTTGACCCATTCATCTACTGAGGGGCATCTGGGTTGGTTCCATATCTTAGCTATGGTAAATAATGCTGCCATGAACATAGTTGTGCTGGTAGCTTTCTATGCCTCCATCAGAAAGAATGACATTGCCCCATTTGTTAGGAAAAGGAAAGACTTGGAAAAAATTATATTAAGTGAAGTAAGCCAGGCCCAGAGAAACATAGGCCCCATGGTTTCCTTTATTTGCAATCACTATTATATATTTAGGACAAGCAGAAAAGGTCAAAAGCTATGTACATATATATGACCACATAAGTTGATGTTAAGTGAAATGAACCCCCAAATAGGGACATAAGTGGCTTTTTCTATCTTGCTATTGTTTTTAACATACTTACAATGTAGTATGTGATTTTTTTTGTTTCTTTTGTATGTTCTTCCCCCATGGTATAAACTCTGTTTTCACTGTATTTGATTCTGTATATCCTTGTATATACATTTTTCTAATTTGGGGAGGGGAAGGGAAAAAACAAAATGCTTAAATAGGGATACAGGTTGACCCATTGTAACAATGGGTTGTACAAGACACTATAATGAAAATGAACTTTACAACTAGTGGTGGGGAGGGAGGGAGGAGTTTGGGAGGTGGGTAGGGAAGGGATGGTAGGGGAAAAAACAAAGGAGGAGGTAACAATGCTTGATAGGAAATGCACTCATTACCTTACTCATGTAACTGTAACCCCTCTGTACACTATTTTTACAATAAAAAAGTATTAAAAAAAGAAGTTGGAGAAAAGGAAAGGTGGAATAATTTATGAGTGACTTTAATAAAGAAATAAAGAGAACAAGATCACATAAAATTGACTAACCAAGGAACATTCATCAGAGAAATTAGAGTTTGTGTTGACTTTTTTGTTTTTGTTTGAAATACAAAGGTGAGAAGAGCAGACTGGGAGTAATCTATGTTTTTTAAGATTATGTTGATCAGCCTTTTCTCATTATCCAACCTTACTGATGACACAGAGGAGTATTTTTTAGATTATTCTTGAGGCTGGTTAGAAGCAGCCTTCTGCAACAAAAAGCAGCATCACAAAGTAACAGAAAAGAAAAAGAAAAAGTGAGTAAGATGCTGATCTTAAAATTCTTTGCTCTTCATTGGCATCTTGACTGAAATGACAGAAAAAGTAAAAATAAAAGCAAAAATACAAAAACAGCATGCATTCTATTAGCTGTTAACTAATGAATACACTGCAACTTGATTGTTTTGTCTTCTCTGCTTTACAACTTTGAGGTTTATTTGTCAATTTGTAATTATACTACTTAATTTTGTCATTGAGGAGACAATGCTTTAGTTTTTTGTGGGTGTCAAATATGGGACAAATTGTCATTCGGCACACCTATTAGTGAGGAATTAAAATACTATTACATTTCTTCTGAATGATTTCTTTTATTACAAAGATATATTTAATTAGGCATTTAAAAATGAAGTGTTCCTTGAAATTTGGAAGTAATTTTATTATTTCCATAATTCTCTTGCCAAATTAATTAGATATTGTGGGCCAAATGTGTAGTTTAAAGTCATCAGATTAATGCAAATGACATTTTGGATGTAAAATTAAGTAGGAGACTTTTAGAGATTTCTTAATTTAATCTGAAAGGCAATTGTGAAAATAGTTCTCTATACTGAAATTCAATATGTTATTTAAAATTAATTCCAGAGCTAAAGGACAAGCATTACCTCAGATTAAATGCTAAAGGACAAAGATTAATGGTGAAAAATCTTTAATTAGTAGGAAGGAATTGAGTGGAAAATTATTAACTTGTCCCTTCATAAATCTTTAATACTAATTGATTAGAGCTTTATATTTAAAGATATAATCACCAGAGTGTAAACAAGCAGTGTAACCTTTTTTAGTAGTGGTCTAAAATATTCCACCAGACATATGAAAGGCACATCCTTCAGGAATACATGGACTATTCCAAGAATATTTTGAGCTGACCTAATAGGAAAATCAAATTCTCATGAATTTTGGAAGCATTTCCTAAATTTTGAATCTCTCTCTCTTTCTTCTCTCTCTCTAACATCACACTAGCTATTTCAGAAACATTACATTTATCTTACTCATTAAAAAAGACTTTCAGGCTCTTTAGTCATTTGAAAACATCCTTAACAGTTTATCTTTAAGCTGTTGAAAAGTATATTTCTCAGAACTATCAATATCTCTCCATTTTTATGCTGATCAAAATGTGAGTATTATCAAAACTGCTTTATTAATAAACATTAATAGTGGGTTAATTTTTCTCATCTTGGAGAAGGCCAAAGAATAAGGGCAAAACAAAAACCCAAATACACTTTTATCATCATGTAAGTACTTAAGAAAATTTATTCATTGGGACAATGAATAAATTCTATTGGGACAATCATTGCCTGAGAAGTACTTTGATTAAATTATTTTGGGAGAAGATGACACCACAAGGTCATGTAGAGGTAATCAAGAGCATATTTTCTCATTGGGGAATGAGATAAGGATAATTTGTATTGCTTCCAGAAGAGAGGGAGTGAGAAAGGAGAGTAATAGGATAAGAATAAGAAAACTACCAGAATGCTGGGGGTTGCATAATATGGCTGATCATAGTGATTCTCCCATAAATGATTCATGCCACTGCAAATCCTTGTAGAAGCTTGAGAAGGTGTTGAATTTTCTAATACCTGTTGACACAAGGTCAGAAAGAGAGAGTACATATATAGAAAAGGCAAAGGCAACTTCTAAAATTAGAGGTGAAGTCTCACATGCATGAAATTAAATGAAGGCATTATATCAGCACACTAATGAAAAATATCCAGCCTAGAGTGTTTAGGAACCATGAATGAGACTGGAGAAAAGAAGATGTTCCTATTCAGGCTGTGAAATGAAATGATACAATCAAGAAACATTTATTTCTCAGCATTTTGGGGGCTGGTGAGTCAAAGATCAGAATCCCAGGTGATGTAATTCCTGGAGTAGGCTCTCTTGAAGTGAAATTTCTTCACATCTACCTCTTATGGCTTCAAGAGATATCATCTCTCTGTGTCTTTTCCTAAAAGAGCAATTATTTCACTCATGAGGATGATTCCATCCTTAAGATGTAATTCCATCTGAAGCTCTTCAGTCCAAATACCATCAAGTCTGAAAAACCAAAGCTTCAATCTAAAATTTTTGCAAAGGATACATTTATTCTTAGCAGAAACATTATTGACAAGATGTTTTTTAAAAAGTTGCTATCACTACAATATCTAGGAGAATATTTCTGACTTCTTTTTAGAAAGAAAGATTCTTTTAAAAAAGGTATCATTTGCAATAAAAGTGTGATCACTTCATAAACTCGAATATTACTAGCATTTCTTACTATTTTCAGGATTGCTATGTAAAACTCCACATATTTTATCAATAATTTCTGAGAAAGAGTTCAACCACTGTTGAAAGTGTCAAACTCATTCCAAACTCTCACTAACCTTGAATGATGTGACTTCAGGCAAAGGATAGAATATTCTGGAAACAAAGTACAGATTTCTACTGTTGGCTGGTGGGCAACCTTGAGCTGTCATTTGGTGAAGCATATTAAGTAAGATTCTATAAAGTTCTAGCCCAACAGGCTGTGATTTTTCTAGTGGTTGCACAAAATAAAGAAGGGAGAAAATAATAGAAATCCCATTTATTTGAATATGGCCATGTTAATCAGCTCAAGTGTAAAAATTATTTTGCCAGCACTTACTAGAACAGATTATATAAATAGTACATTTAGATACATGGGATAGTATCTTACACAGCTTAAATCCAAATTCTGGAAGGGATAAGCTTCAAATTCTGAATTCAAATTCTGCCATTACCTCTTCTTAGGTGTGTGATCTTGGACAAGTTATTTTATGGCATAAGAATCAATTTTTTTCTCTGTAGTATGAGTGTTAACAACATGTCTATATTATTTATAATAGAAGTTAAATAAATATATGTATGATCTGATCCTTACTGGAAATAAATTTCTCAGTAAATGGTAACTATTATTATTATATATGAATGTAAAAAATACATGAATGTAATACTTTCCATTGTAAAGTTTTCCATGAGTAGGAGATCTTTGTTTACTTGGATCTTTGATAATTTTCTTTATTTTCCAGGCATTTAAAAATGAATTCAGCTCAAACTATCTGTGAGATATAGCACCCAAACTATGTATTGTCCTGAATCTCTTATGTTTTGTATCCTCACCCACAGAAATTCCAGAGCGTCGCTTTATTTTGAAGTGATCAAAGATTAAGTGAGTTCCATATTTGGTTGTAATTAATCAAGAAAGAGCTTCTGAAGGGAAGAATCCTGAGCTGAATTTTGGAAAGAAGCAATATGTTGATGGAGAGAGCAAGAAATAAATTTGTAGATCAGTGGGTGGGGGGCTTGCAGGAGGAAAGATACAGAGTTGAAAATGAGCGAATCACATATGGGAAGCAGCAAGCAGATATTGCTGGTGGGAGTAGAAAGGCTGTGGCAAGAGGTAATGAGAAAGGAAGGCAGGATGGGATCCTGAGGAGTGAAATATTAGTACAGGGCCCTGAAGGCTAGCGAAGGCTTTGGATGTGCATAATAAGTGACATTGAAGTCTTAGAGATTGCTGAGCATGCAAGGCTCCCGAAAGAAATGAAGTTAGAGGAAAATCATTAGGGTGTCAGTGAATAGGTGGGATCTAATGAAAGGAGACCAGAGTCAGAAAGACCTGCTCAGCCACCATCGTTGCTTTTCAGACCGGAGCTGATATGAATGCTGGATTGGGTGACTATAGCAGACGTGAGTTAAAACCAGATTAGAATAACTTCACTTGATCATCTGCAGAAGAGCTAAAAGAGCAATCATGAATAACCTAAACTTCATTATCCAAGAACTTGGATATTCTATAGAAATATTAGTATTTTGAGAGGAGATGGAGTGGGGGCCATATGAAAAGAAAGGGCACATGTTTCACTAGGGCAAAGGATAAGAAGACCAATGGATATGTGTATAAAATTTACATTTGTCTGGGATTAGCAGAAAAGGTCAAAAGCTATGTACATATGACCAGATAAGATGATGTTAAGTGAAATGAACCCCAAGATAGGGACACAAGTGTTTTTTTTCTTTCTTGCTATTGTTTCTAGCATATTTATAAGGTACCATATGATTTTTTTGTTGCTTTGTATGTTCCTCCCCCTGTTTTCATTGTATTTGATGTTGATGCCCTGCATCTTGTATATACACTTCTCTAATTTGGGGAGGGGAAGGGAAAAAACAACATGCTTAAATAGGGATACAGGCTGACCCATTGTAACAATGAGATGTACAAGGCACTATGTTGGAAAACGAACTTTACAATTTAGGTGTGTGGGGGAGGGTGGAGTGTAGTTGTGGAGGTGGGAGGGAAGGGATGGTAGGGAAAAACAAAGGAGGAGGTAACAATGCTCGATAGGAAATGTACTCATTACCTTGCTCGCGTAACTGTAACCCTTCTGTACAGTATTTTTACAATAAAAATGTATTAAAATTTACATTTGAATTACAATATGGAAAAACCTGGACTTGGTAATGGATCACGGCCACAAAGTGGGAAAAATAAGAAGAAATTTGGGACAGTCTCCAGGAATTGTAGTCTAGTTTTAGACCACATGAAGTTTTTCTTAAGTTTTGCATATGGATATAACACAGTGTGCCAAAGAAGAATGGTGCAGAAATACATGCTTCTGGGATTCATGTGTCTAACTTTTGGTCTTCTTCCTGTAGAATCACCTTGAGCACCCGCAGATTAGGATGCAGTTTCCACAACACTGGGCACACAATTGTGACACACCAGAGATTCCAGTAGCCTCTTGCAGCTTTAGGGCACAAGATGAAGAGGATTTTCTAGAGACATGGAATTGGTTGAGGAGTTGGCTCAGGTGCCATGGATCATGAGTTGGCAGGGGATCAGAGTCCCTGATGACACACATGTGATATGAGCTTAGCTGTTGGCACTGTATTTGGCCCTTTGCCCACAGCTGCATTTCATAGACATAGTTTAATCATGGATGCCTTTGCAGTCTATGCAAATAGTGCAGACAGTATTGAAGTGAAATCTTTTTCTTATAAAAAGCTCCTGGGAACATCAGTTTGGCATGTCTTTCTCAACTTTCTCTGTAAATAAGGAGAGACAGCAGTGCCCTTTCTGACTTTATCAGATCACAGAATTACTGTCATCTCTAACACTACAAAGTACCTTTAACTGTGAAGTAAAGTGTAAATTAGCCAGGAAAACACGTTTGGTTTCTTGACTAAGATAGGAAGGTCTCTACCTTTGACATCCAGCTGTTGTTTAGTTTTAGTTTCTAAGTGCTCTGCTTTACTAGTCCTGACAAAACTTTTTTTTTTAATTGTGAAAATGCTGTACAGATGGGTTACAATTACATGGGCAAGATAGTGAGTACATTTCTTATCAAGCATTGTAGCTTCCTCCTTTGTTTCCCCTTCCCATCCCTTCCCATCCCTTCCCATCCTCCCCCCCACCTCCCCACCTAATCCTTCTCTTCCCCTCACTCCTTGCCACCAAAGTTGAAAGTTCATTTTTCGACATAATGACTTGTACATCTCATTGTTGCAATTGGTCCACCTGTATCCCTATTTAAACAATTTGTTTTTTCCCTTCCCCTCCACAAATTATAACGACATCAGATACAGTGAAAGCAGAGGTTATACCGTGGGGGAGGGACATACAAAGCAACAAAGAAATAATCTTATAAATGTGTTAAAAAAATCACATGAAAGAAAAAAAAAACACTTGAATTCATATGTTAGGGTTCATTTCCCTAACATCAACTTATCTGACCTTTTCTGCTTGACTCAGACATATACTAGTTATTGCAAATAAGGGAAACCATGGGACCTATGTTTCTTTGTGCCTGGCTTACTTCACAAACAAGACCACACTAAAGCTACCAGCAAGACTATGTTTATTGCAGCATTATTTACCATAGCTAAGATATGGAACCAACCCAGATGCCCCTCAGTAGATGAATGGATCAAGAAAATGTGGTATATATACACAATGGAATCTTTCTATGCCTCCATCAGAAAGAATGACATTGCCCCATTTGTTAGGAAATGGGAAGACTTGGAAAAAATTATATTAACTGACAAAACTTTTAATGCAGAACATTTTGTGGATATAAGATACAAGTCCCAGTCATAAAGAATGTCTCTGATTTTTATAGGGTATTCCTATACTCTCTTCATATGCAGTTCACCAAAATAAATTGCATTTTTAATGCATTACTTGTATATTATAGATGCATATCTGTACAACATCGGCATCTTTTCTAAGTTTACTCTGGGGAGTTTAATGTCTTTATATGCTAACATTTTTAGTTCAAATACTAGAAAGTGCTTATTTTACTCTAAAAGCTACTTTAGGATGATCTAATGTTTTTATTGAAATGTGCATATTATGGTTTAGATTTTTATCACTAGATAAAATTTAGAATAATAAAAGACTACATATTTGGGCATAAATATGTGCAATTAGTTGATCAGCTTTAGATCTGAATTTAGAAAGAATGTCTCATTACAAAAATAAATTCAACAACATAAAACATATACTTAATTGGATAAATATGGATTAAAAATGAGTAATTGATGAGCTGTCTTTAGAGCTCATAGTGACTGGAGTATATAATCAAAAGAAAAGCCTTCGTCATCGACTGTAGTGAGTCACCAGAAAGTGCATTGTACCTTCTTTGCTGCTCATTCAATGGCCACATGGGCTGGAAAGCATTTTTCAAATTGCCTTCGGAGTTTCCTGAAGCATCTTTAAATGTGGAAGCTCTTTGAAACAAAGTGATTTTGGCAGAAAGGCTTCTGTAAAGTAGAATGGAGTCTTTGTAAGCCATGAATTGGAAATCGACTTCTCTCCCTTAATTCCCCATAGTAGAATTCTCATGCTCTTGGTGACAGGACATCCAGGACAGTTCCTCATTTAAGTAGTCTTATACCTTGGAGAAGTAACACGTAATGTACAGAATGGCAGTGGCTTGCCTGTCTCTAATCTCTTATTTTTGGTGCTTTTCCTCAGCACTTACAGGTTTCCTGTCCTGTTGGAAGTTCATTGAGTCTGAATGAAGAGAGTTCTGTCACTAGCCTTCACTGCAAAGCTCTTGAAGTCACACAGTCGTCAGCACACAGAGTCCCCAAACCCAACTTCAAAGTCTTTTCTGTGAACTTTTCAGAAGAGTGATTCTTTACTCCTAGGATCCTGAGTTTGAGATGACCTTTTAGTAGAGTTGAATATTTTCAAGTGTAGAGGGACTGTGACTGGCAAGAAAGAGGATAAGAATAAATACAAGAAGATTAAGCCAACTCTAGAACTGAGTTTTTGCCCTGTTGATCCATGGAATTTATTTTTGAATTATGACCTTTAAGTCTATTTAGGTATTTTGAAATTTAAGAACAGTATTAAACCTTTGAGATTTGCTCATTGGAAGAAAATCCAACTTCTGAGTTATTTTTTTTAAAGACTATTTCCCATCATTTTCAACATTTTGTAAAGCCTGCTCACCAGGGCCCAGTGTTTCTTTTAATTTCTATTTGTCAGCCTAAATAACACACACATGTGTATGCACCCACATACAGAGTAGAAAAGGAGAGAGGTAGAGAAGGAGACAGAGAGAGAGAGACACACAGAGACAGAGAGAGAGAGAGAACACAAAGAGAGAGAGACAAAGGGAAAGAGGGAGAGAGAGAAAGAGAGAAAGACACAGAGACAGAGGACAGAGAAGTTCTCCAAAGAATAATGGCAATCATTTGGAAATACCAGAAATTTGCAACGGGAACATATATGTCATAGTAAACTACAGGGCAGGGAGTTAAAAAAAGAAGAGGAGATTTAAAAACTACTTTGATCCAAAGTTTATGATTTCTCAGGCAGAAGTTTCTGGGTATATAACTGTCCAGAGATTTCTGTCTGAGGCATTGCAACATTAACGAATACTTAAAAAGACTATGCTGTAGGCATCTGCACCTGTGTAAGTTCATGCAGAATAAAAATGAATCTCTTGGGAATCTTCAGACTTCTTAAAGAGCTCAAGCAGGCCCAAGCTCTCCTTCATTAATTCCTGGCTCTCATTTTGTCCAGATCTTACAAGCATGGTTTGATTTCACATTGGTATCAACATTTTTACACATCATCCAGGTTAAAAAGTGTACTAATTCTGCCATCATTGCCTTGGGAATTCATTGTCATGGGAATTCATTTGGTTTCTTTAGAATCAGGTTTCAAAGCTCTTGCTACTTCTCCCAGACCAGTTGAAAAAGCAAAATATCTAAATCTGAAGAGTGATTGACCTTTTTCTCCCCCAACTACCATTCCTAGAGATTTCTATTCATTTCAATGTCCTCTCAAAAATTTCTACTCCTTTATAATGGTTTGTCTTGAAGAAGTTGAGTAAGAGTCTTGATGGAACCGGCAACACGAAGGTGGTAGAATGGAGTCCCATGTTTCAAGAACTGAAATCTTTATGTTGTCCCCTTTGAATGCTCTCCAGACAATGGGAATGTGAATTTGAGATCCCATGGATGGAGGTGTAAAAAACTGCTTGAGTTTTTACTTTCCAAACAAGAGTCACCAATTTCTGTGTCACGGTCTATTTTTTTTCTTAGTAGCTGGTGACAATTATAAATCAAGTACACTGAAAGGGTAGCTCATGAAAAGAAAATGTTGGTAAAGCTTGCTTTGGGGCAAAACAGGGGTGAAATGATGTTCAGCTCTTTATTTTGCTTTTCTGGCACTTCCTTCATTCAGTTAGAGGGCCTCCCTCCACTGAGCAGCCTGGCTCTCTCCTCTGATCAATGTAAGCATGATGCCACTCAGGTCAAGATCCGAGACTGCCTGGAAATGGCTGACGGAGTCCAGTTGGAACCAGTCCTGGTCTCTAGGGGAAGTAAATGCTCTTATTGAGCCAAGTTCAGTTCCAGAAGCTGGAATTCGATTGGCTCCCATAACCTTGTGATTCTGTGAGTGGAAGAGGGTCCCCATATAAAGATGGGAGTGAGGCTAGCTAACTATGACAAATGGATTCTGGACAATCAGAAGCAAGAGTTACTACTCTGAAACCTGAAAAACTTTTCTCCTATAAGTTTGTTTAGAAGAAGTCTTGCTATTCACAATGTTACCACAATAATGAAGTTATTTATAAGTTAGTTTCTACCAACCTCCACTTTGTATGTAGTTTATGAAAAATAATTTACATACTATATTGCATGCTCAACTCTATTAGATTTACTGAGGACGGTACAATAACATATTAAATATAGCATGTACTCAAAACAACTGTTGGACATATGTGTTTGTAATTCTATACAACTAGCACAACGAAGTCAGCAGAGACCATCTGAAAGCTCTTAAGATGATCTGTGTGAGTAGACATGGTCTCACATTTAATTTACCACCAAAATTTTGAGAAATGGAGATGGGACAGTAGGAAGAAGTGAAGGAAGTGAAGGAAATTTCTAACAGTGGTCCTTCATTATTTATCAATTTTATTGTATCTCAAGAATCTCACCATAAAAATCTTTTTCATATCTAAATGATATTGTAACATTGTTTCTATTAAGCAATATCAAGCCCTGACTCAAGAAAAGAAATTGCAGATTTTGCTGACATCCTATTTAGGCTTTGGATTTTATTTATTTATTTATTATTGTGAGAATACTGTACAGAGGAGTTACAATTACATGGGCAAGATAACAACTACATTTCTTATCAAGCATTGTTGCTTCCTCTTTGTTTCCCCTTCCCATCCCTTCCCATACTCTCCCTACATCCCCCCACCTGATCCTCCCCCCCACCAAAGTTGTAAAGTTCATTTTTCGACATAACGACTTGTACATCTCATTGTTGCAATGGATCCACCTGTATCCTTAGTTAAAGGATCTGTTTTTGCCCTTCCCCTCCACAAATTATACCAACATCAAATACAGTGAAAGCAGGGGTTATACCGTGGGGGAGGGACATACAAAGCAACATAGAAACCATCTTGTAAATATGTTAGAAACAATTGCATGAAAGAAAAAAATTTGAACACTTATCTTGGGGTTCATTCCCCTAACATCAACTTATCTGACCTTTTCTGCTTGACTCAGATATATACTAGTTATTGCAAATAAGGGAAACCGGGCTTTGGATTTTACTACTTCAAATAAAAACCTGTAAATGTCTGGTTCATCATTTAAAATTTTTATTATATATAATTTATAGAATATATATTTTATATTTTAATTTTTTTATTTTTCATTCTCAGCTTCTCAGAGAGTTAGATCAGGCTTTAGTCTCGCCTGTGAATGAAATCTTTTTGTATAAACAATTGTTACAGCTTTCTTGATAACTCAGACAGGTCTTGGAGATTCTGAGGGGAAAAATAGAAAATCACTGGCAAAATCTACATGTGTCCCAAAGTGTGAAGTATATTTCATGATAATACTTTTTATCTGGTCATCTTAAATAGGATACCCACGTGAATATCTGCATTGTGTTTGATGGAGAGGTATTAACATTTTAGTTATCATGATACACACTAAGTGCTTCTAGGCATAAAGAATTTGGACAGAATTAACTCTATCCAAAGGCTTAATTTTATCTTTTCCCCAGAGAATTACTAGGCTATTGAGCGAAACTAACTTATTAATCAGTCAGTTAATTTGGTGCCTTTTTGGAACATCATGCCTTGTTCCATAAAATTATTTGGGTTTGATAATCTTCCCATTCAAACAAATGTGTTATAGACTTAAAATTTTTGTCTGGGGAAACTAGGTCAAAACTGAATAGAAAACATGACATAAGAAATATATGGTACCTGGAGTGCAGGAGCTCAGGAAGATGAGAAAGCATGTGTGGAAGATTTTTCAAATAGGATCAGCAAACTCTTATTAAATGACAGAATGCACATCTTATACAATTATGGACAATTATGATATAGCCTGTTGCCTAGTTTGTTTTTCTCTAATTGGCCCAAGAAGCTACATGTGCTACCTGTACTTACTTGTAATATTAGTCTCAGAATCCTTAAGAGAGCCTCAGTTGAATATTAGCAATGTCAAACATAAATTAGTGCAGAATACCAGAAAGATTTGTATTCTCAGAACATTTAAAAGAAAATTGAGGAATCGGAAAATATACAAACTTATACATATTATACTAAGCTGTACTAGTTAAATACCTAATTAAATATAAATCAAAGGTCAAGCACTTTTAAAGCATCAGCTAATAAACATTTTAGACTTTGTAGTCCATATATGATCTCTGTTCAAACTGCTTAAATGTATTTTTGTAACACAAAAGCAGCTATGTAAGTGGGAAAATGAAGATTTGTTCCAATAAAATTTTCTTGGTGGACACTGGAATCCAAAATTCACATAATGTTCATATTCTTTTATTATTATATTATATTATTCTTTGAGTTGTTCAGCAATTTGAACATGTAAAACCTGTTATTAGGTTGAAGGATGTACAGTACTAGGTCAGATTTGGCCTATCAGTCATAGTCTGTTTATCCATGATATAGATAATGGTCCTCTAGCTTATTGAGGTAGGAGTATGTCATGTATCTTTGTGCCTTTTCTTAGAGGGAGATGAAAATACACTTGAGTTTAGGATAAGTAGGACAAATGCAGTTGATTTTAGAATAATTAAGTTCACTATTTAAGTCTTTGTAAATTAATGAATTGGTTATCTGGCCTTTTCACTTGAAGTTGCCTAAGGTATACACCTGAAACTCAGGTGGGTATGTGTATATCATTGGATGGTGGCTTAGTTTGGCTATATATAAAGACTATATGAAAAACAGCAGCAGAGGAGAATATTGAAAGGTTGCAGAGACTTGGATGCTGAACCAAATAGGCCATATTCAGCGAAGAGGTATTCCAGTAAAAGAATAATCATAGCTGTGCTTCAGGTGCTTTCAACATTGAATGGAAAATATAGTAAACTAACATTACTGAAGTTCTTGTATACTTCAGACACCCTGTAGTGATTTGTTGAATGAATTCTTTGAATAATGGAATGAAGGAGACGGTTAATTTGCCAAGTATCACAAGAAAGAGAAAGAAGAGAAATGTGTTAGTACTCATTACTGTGGTAAATATCTGAGAAAAACAACATAAGAGAGAAAAGAGGTATTTTTGCCTTGCATTAGACAGATTTCATTTCATTATCAGCTGGCTTCATTGTTATTAGGCTTGTGGCAAATCAGCTGGCTTCATTGTTATTAGGCTTGTGGCAAAGCTTCATGGTATGCAGGTTGAGGGAGAGCCGAGTATCTCTCCTCATGGCAGCCTGGAAGCAGAAGAATTGATAGAGGAAGTGTCTTTGGACAAGATATGTACCTCAAAGGTACACCCCAGTGACCTCTTTGCTCCAACCAGGCCCCATCTCCTAGTTTCTATCACTTCCCAAAATGCTACCAGATTATTGCATTAATGTGGTGATGAACCATAATCAAGTCACCAGCTGGAGATTAAGACTTCAACAATGAATCTTTGTGGGAGATGCCTCATAACCAAATCCTAATAGGAACGTTCTAGAAAAATCCAGATTCTTTTGCTTCACATTAAATGTAGAAATGAAAGGAAAATTCAAAGATAGCTCAGAGTTTCTGGGACCAGGTGACTGGAAGAATGGTAGTAGAGAGAAGCAGTATTTTGTTGGTTGTAATTAATGCACACAGGAAAGCAAGTTATCATGGGCCAATAGATTCTAGTTCCAAGGACTGAGAAGAAAACTCATGACTCTTAATAATGTATGAATATGATTCTAGCGACCATTATTGCCTGGCTTAGATTAATGATCCTTGCTTACCTGAGTTTGTCACTGTGTTTACAATAGTGGGTCTGGGAGAGATATGTTGCATGTTTTCGGTTAGTTAAAAATGTTAAAATACCTATCTATACCTATCTTTCATCTATTTATATGTTCACAAACACATGCCCTCCTATGCAGACACAGAGAAATTGTAATACAGGCTTTAATAGTCCCAGAAATTGGACACATTGCAAATAGAAATTGTTTTAATTCTGATTTTAAGTGTTTCGAAATTTCTATGTTTAGCAGCTTTGTTTGACATATGCCTCAAACATATTTTGCTTTATAGTCCCCTAACATTGGGTTTGTGAATAGTAAAATAAAGAAGTTAGGTGTCTGAGTCCAAGAAGCTTCATTGTCCTGGTTTTCTGAATTGCAGCACTTCATCTTTTCATTCAGAATAGACAATTCTTTTTTTTTGTGTGTGTGTGTAAAAATCAATATTTAATGTTATGCTGCACATTCTTGTCTTATTTCTTTTTTTTTTATTGTATTTTATTTTATTTGAGAACATACTGTACAGGGGGGCTACAATTACATGGGCAGGATAATGCATACATTTCTTACCAAGCATTGCAGCCTCCTCCTTTGTTTACCCTTCACTTCACTTCCCCGCCCAGAATAGACAATTCTTAAGAACAAACAGCTTTGACTCTGTGTGCCACTCTCCTTAAGTTCCTTGTAGGATTAGATACATGCTCTCTTTGCCCCACTGGTCTCTTTACTGAGTGGCTCCATTATTCTGTCAGCTTTGATTATCAACCTGCCAACCTGTTCACACTTTCTAATTCAGAGAATTAGTAACCATTTCTTGTGATGCCTGTCTTCAGTGATTTGCTTTATTGAAGTTCTTCAGTGCTGAGGAAGACTTGCTTTCAGTCACAGTCCTGATATTTTAATATTTCCACAGCGCTGAAGGACTTACACTGCAAATGCATACAGAATTAAGAAGGAGGCTTAACGTGCATGGCTTGTCTTGGTGGCATAAAGCCCAAACAGTATTTTGTACTTCTCTTACTTCCTTCTTTCCTCTTCTTTCTTTCCTCTTCTTTCTTTTCTTCCTTATTTTCTTCTTTCCTTCCTTCCTTCCTTCTTTCTTCCTTCCTTCCTTCCTTCCTTCCTTCCTTCCTTCCTTCCTTCCTTCCTTCCTTCCTTTCTTTCTTTCTTTCTTTCTTTCTTTCTTTCTTTCTTTCTTTCTTTCTTTCTTTCTTTCTTTCTTTCTTTCTTTCTTTTTCTTTCTTTCTCTTTTTGTCATTGCTTTTTCTTTCCATTGAAGGATCATTTCAGTCAGATGATGAAGAAGAAAATACTAGTAAATTTTAAAAAAGGGATTTCATACAGGAAAATAGAGGCTGCTGTCATTGTTGGGTGGGTTGAGGAAACAAGCCAGGGAAACCATTGATCCTGGAGTCTCCACTGAAGTAGAAGATGCTTAGTATTTGCTTGAAATTCCTGAATTGTTGGTTCCAGTACATTTCTTTTTAGCTGCCTGAATAATGGCTTCTTAGTTGTGTAAAACATGTAAATGATTTCCTGACACTTTCTAGCTAAGAACAATATGGAAAATTAAATCATGGGAAATATAGTTCCAGGCTCCTCCTCTGCAGTAAGAAGGTAATGCAAATGAGGATTGAAATGACTGACAACACTCTGACACCGGTCTGAGCTTCTATCAAGCTAAAGATGAAAGTGGTCATTTTTATCCAGAAGATGATGACAGTCTGAGTAAGCTGACCATACATTGGTTTTCTAAGAAGGTAAATTTTGCTGAGATATTATTACAGAACAAGACTGTAGAGCCCTGTCACAAAATGGATTATTAATGCTAGGGTCAATTGTATCATAGCTCTCTCATCCTATGAGCAGCTGCTCATAGGAAAGTGTGATATACGGCAAGAAATACAAACATTTCCTCTAATGAAAATGATATAATGTCACTAAAATTTCAAGGCACTTTAAATAATACAGATAAAAATTACATTTTTCCATATCAAGCATTAAAATAGAAACAAAAATAAGAGACTTTCCATCTAAGAAAAGTCCAGGACCAGATGGATTTACAGTGGAATTCTACAAGGCATTCAAAGCAGAACTCAAACCAATACTCCTCCAACTCTTCAATGAAATTGAAAGAGAAAGTTTACTGAACTCTTTCTATGAAGCCATCATAAAGCTCATCCCAAAACCAGGCAAGGACTCATCAAAGAAAGAGAACTATAGACCTATTTCTTTGCTGAACATCAATGCAAAAGTTCTCAACAAAATTTTGGCCAATCGACTTCAACAACAAAAAAATCATACACCACTATCAAACAGCATTCATTTCAAGCATGCAAAGCTGGTTCAATATACGAAAATCAATTAATATAATTCATCACATCAACAAGAGGAAGGATAAGAACCACATGATTATCTCAATAGATGCAGAAAAAGCATTTGACAAGATACAATGCCCCTTTATGATGAAGGCTCTGGAAAAATTAGGAATCCTTGGAACATTCCTCAATATAATAAAGGCTGCATATGAAAAACTTACAGCCAGCATTATACTTAATGGAGAGAACCTAAAGCCATTTCCTCTGAACTCAGGAATGAGACAAAGATGTCCACTCTTTCCACTTCTCTTCAATTTAGTATTAGAATGCCTAGCTACAGCAATAAGACAAGATGCAAACATAAAGGGGATCCAAATAGGAAAAGATGAAGCAAAACTCTCCCTCTTGGCAGATGACATGATCTTGTATTTAAAGAATCCACAGACTCCACTCCCAAATTACTCTAGCTGATTCGAAACTCTGGCAAAGTAGCAGGGTATAAAATTAACCCTCAAAAATCAATGGCTTTTCTGTATACTAACAATGAGAAGAGCACAGCTGAAATCAGGACAGCAACTCTTTTTGTAATAGCCCCACAAAAAATAAAATACCTAGGAGTTAAATAAAGAAGTGAAGGACCTCTTTGATGAAAACTTTAAAACCAGAAAAAGGAAATCAAAGCAGAACTTAGGAAGTGGACAAACCTCCCATGCTCCTGGATTGGAAGGATCAACATCATGAAAATGGAAAGACTTCCAAAGGCTATCTACAAATTCAATGCAATACCTATCAATATTCCAACCTCATTCTTCAAGGAAATAGAAGAGGCAATCTAAAAATTCATATGGAAGAATAAAAGACCCCGGATAGCAAAAACGATCCTTAACAGAAAGAACAGTGCTGGAGGAATATCAATACCAAATGTCAAACCTTACTTTTAAGCCATAGTCATCAAAACAGCTTAGTACTGGCACAAGAACAGACCTCAGGACCAATGGAATAGAATTAAAAACCAAGAAACGAACCCCACAGACCTATAGCTATCTAATCTTCAATAAGGGAGCTAAAAATATAGAATGGAAGAAAGACAGCCTCTTCAGTAAATGGTGCTGGCAAAATTGAAGAAAACTAAAGTTAGATCCCCATATATCACCCTGCACCAGAATCAACTCCAAATGGATCAAAGACCTTGGAGTCAAAGCAGACACTCTGAAAACATTACAGACAGGAATAGGTCTCCTTGGCACAGGTCAAAATTTTCTTAATAGAGACCCAGAAACACAACAAATCAAATAAATGTTGGACAATTGGGATTGCATGAAGCTGCAGAGCTTCTGCATGGCCAAGGATATAGCTATCAAGATCAATAGAAAGCCCATGGATTGGGAGAAGATTTTAACTAGCTATACAATGGGCAAGGGTCTCATATCTAAAATATACTTGGAACTCAAAAAATTAAATTCCCCAACAACAAATCCTCAAAGAAGCAACTGCCCGATAAATAAGTGGGCTAAAGACTTAAAGAGAAAATTCTCTGAAGAGGAAATAAGAATTGCCAATAGACACATGAAGAAATGCTCAACCGCTCTAGCCATAAAAGAAATGCAAATCAAAACAACATTGAGATTCCACCTTACCCCTAGTTAGAATGGCCATAATCAAGAACTCTAATAACAACAGATGCTGGAGGGGATGTGGCCAGAAGGGAACCCTACGGCATTGTTGGTGGGAATGTAAACTTGTACAACTACTTTGGAAAGTAGTATGGAGGTTCCTTAAAAGGCTCCACATAGAGCTCCCCTATGACCCAGCAATCCCACTTTTGGTCATTTACCCAAATGATCACAAACAAGACCACACTAAAACTACCAGCACAACTACGTTTATTGCAGCATTATTTACCATAGCTAAGATATGGAACCAACCCAGATGCCCCTCAGTAGATGAATGGATCAAGAAAATGTGGTATATATACACAATGGAATTCTATGCTTCCATCAGAAAGAATGACATTGCCCCATTTGTTAGGAAATGGAAAGACTTGGAAACAATTATGTTAAGTAAAATAAGCCAGGCCCAAAGAAACATAGATCCCATGGTTTCCCTTATTTTCAATAACTAGTACATGTGTAGAAAAAGCAGAAAATGCCAAAAGTTATGTACATATGACCATATAAGATGATGTTAAGTGAAATGAACCCCAAGATAAGGACACAAGTGGTTTTTTCTTTCTTGCTATTGTTTCTAATGTATTTATAATGTACCATGTGTTTTTTTTGTTGCTTTGCATGTTCCTCCCCCATGGTATAACCCCTGTTTTCACTGTATTTGATGTGGGTGCTCTGCATCTTGTATATCCACTTCTTTAATTGGAGGAGGGGAGTGGAAAATACAAAATGCTTAAATAAGCATACAGGTTGACCCATTGTAACAATGAGATTTACAAGACACTATGTTGAAAACGAACTTTACAACTTCTGGGGGTGCGGGTGGGAGGAGAAGTGGGGTGAAGGGGAAGTAGTTGTGGAGGTGGGAGGGAAGGGGGAAAACAAAGGAGGAGGCAGGAGGAAACAATGCTCAATAGACAATGTACTCATTACCTTGCTCATGTAACGGTAACCCCTCTGTACAGCATTTTTACAATAAAAAAGTACAAAAAGTAAAAAGTTACATCCTTTTAGGTAATAATCCAGAGATAAATTGTTCTTGGATTATGAAATTCTCTTTTAATTAATAAAACCTCTTTGTAAATTAGATGAAGCTGTGCATGAGGATAACAACATACAACTTTAGAGTATTTTTGTTCATTTTAGTGTTATATTCCATTATATTACAAAGAAGGATTTGAATAAGGTATAGCACATAGGGAAAACTGAAAAGCTCAGTGTAATTGGGAAATTTCCCATCTGAGTCTTGCCAAGTATGGGCTGCCTTCCCACATGATGAGAAATTGAGAGATGGACATCACAGGAAATGACAAGGTGTGGGGGGAGGAGGAGGAGGAAGAAGAGGAGGAGTGTAACAACAAACCCACTGAATAAAGTGGCTTCAATGACAGAAATTTATTTTCCCATGAAACCCTAGGAAAGTCCCAGAGCAAGGCTCTGGTAAAGTTCAGACTCTGGCAAGGCCTCTCATTATATGACTAGCAGACAATTGCCTTCTTGTTGTTACTGCACATGGTGGAGAGATATAAACAAAAGGTGTGTGTGTGTGCACAGACAGAGAGCCAGGGCCTCACCCACGGTCTCATGTAACCAAATTGCTTCCTGGAGATCCTATCACATAGAAATACTGGGATCCAGGCCTTCAACTTATGAATTTTCAGGAGGAGGGGGGAGGTCAATCCATGCATAAAGTGGCAATTACTACATGCAGAATAAAACCTTAACCTACATCCCCGCCATCCCCTGACCTTTGCAGCCTTACATCTTGGGGCTGCCTCATATTAGCCCCTGGCTATTCCTTAAATCTTGCTTTTCTGGTTCATACACTGGCATCTTTGTAGATAATACTGGCTAAAGTTGAAACCTTGTTTTCTCCTTCATCTTTGTTGGCATCCCAGCCCAAACAGATTTCTATTCATCTTTTAGAACTCCAAGCCCTGAGACATGCTTATTACTTTATATTTTCATAGCACCCAGTACCAACCTCTGGTTTTTCATTTAAAAGCTTATTTTAGGTGGGCTTTTTATTTTAATTAATTAATTAACTACTTAATTGATTGATTTTAGTCCTGGGAATTGAGCTCAGATCCTCATTTGTTAGACAAGTGTTTTCCCCTTGAGCCACATCCAGGTCTTTGCTTTTCGTTTGTTTTTCAGATAGAGTGTCAAGCTTCCATCCAGGGTGGGCAAGTCCTCATGATTCTCCTACCTCTGTTTCCTGAGGAAATGGAACAATTGGTGAGCATATTACCTCCAGTTGATTTGCCTGGCCTCCAACCATAACTTCATTGTCTTTGTCTCTCTTGCAAAATTTTTATTTCGTGATTTGCTTTTGTATCAGTTTTCTGCATTAGATTAAATAAAAACTTTGAGACTGTTCGTATGTAATTTGGCATCCTTAGAGTTGGCCAGAAGCCCCTGTACAGAGCAAATTCTCATTATCAGATAAATGAATAAATGAATAATGTTTGGGGACAGACAACTTCTAATTGCCACAATAAAATGAATAGCACAAAACTAACTTTGCATTTATGCCTAATTACTTTATAACTGCAACAGTATTATAACTTTTTAAAATCATAATTCTATAAAAAGGGTAGGAATTATATATGTTTCATCATGCTTTTCCTAGTGCCAAGTGTTCTATTGGGGGCCACTGTACAATCAGCCAATACTTATTAATCTGGCTAATATATACATTTTTTCTTCCAATTAATTCACTCTACCTAGTTTACCTTACAAACCAGCTTCTGGGAAAAGCTCTGATGGTTATGGGGTTAAAGAGGAAATGGTCATAATTTTTATTTAGTGTTTTCCATATAAAT
This sequence comes from Dipodomys merriami, assembly GCF_024711535.1. Classification (NCBI taxonomy): domain Eukaryota; kingdom Metazoa; phylum Chordata; class Mammalia; order Rodentia; family Heteromyidae; genus Dipodomys; species Dipodomys merriami. The sequence goes on along the minus strand of NW_027206512.1, from coordinate 33,279,729 downwards.
GCACCTCATTATCTGCTGTACCTCATTATATATGATCTATTTTATGACCATTTAGTTCTCCTTAGCAGGCCTATTTTTATTCTGTTATGCTTGCTGTCTAAACTCTCAACTTTATGACTCCATTACTCCAGCTCTCTGCTTCCTTTGCCCCACTCCCACTGCTGAGGTAGATAATGTTGCTTTGCTGTTTCCAAGCCAGCATTTCTAATAAATTTTTCCTGTACGGACAGGCAGCAAGGTAGGGCCCAGCGGCTCGGTGTCATGCTTTCATATCACATCACTAGACTCTCATTAGATCCTTGTGAGAGAAATTACCACTGAGCCTTCTTCAGGCACAATAGCATTAATGAAGTTTAGGAAATGACTCCCACAGATGTTTGACACTCAATCAATCCTGCTTAATTTAATTACACTCCTGAATGAAAGACAAAAGAGATGCTCTTGTAGTCCAACCCTTGCTTTTTATTTGCACCCCCTTCTGACTTACTTAATCCTTGCTGAGAAATGTCAGTGTAATTAACTGAAGTTATAATTATTTAAAAGTGGACTTTGTTTTAATACCTTGTATCACTTTCCACTTCTCTTCCTCTACCAAACTGCAAGCAGCTGAGAGTTCTACTATGTAAATAGAGAGGTCGAGTGGGGAGAAACTGCTCTTGTCACCTTGACAGTTCATCCACTTCCTACCTCTCTGTAATTAAGGGCACTGATGACAGGGGCACTGACAACATTGTGCCTTGAAATCTTGTTCAGTAAGATTTTTTCAAGGGCTTATTCTCATAGTTAAATAGATCCTGGAAATTTCTCTTTTTTCAGCCTCAGTATGGCAGGATAGTTTTCTCAAGTACCGGAATTAATAGAAAAACTGAGACTACATCCTCCTGCGAGTCATCCTCGGGTATATCCTTTTTGAATCATCACAGGGGCTTGTGAGGTGAGAGATTGGACTGTTGAACAGTACCTAAGTGATTATCTATGCAAGGTTTTATGGTCAGTAGACAGCAGCCCTAAAATCTTGTCATTTATCCATCCATCCATCCATTCATTCAGCTAGTAACTACTGTCACTAAAATTGTGCCAGACATTGTGTCTGGCTCCAAAGATGCTGAAAAGTAAGTAGATAATTAAAGAACTATGTGGTGTTGCTTGGGGGAGATTGGCAAAGCAGTTGATAGGGGCTCTTGGAAGGAACTATGTAAGGTTCAGCCACAGGTGGTGTTGGAAGTAGAGTGTGATGATACAAAGGAGTCTGGCATGCATGTGGAATGGAAAGAGAGAATCACTTAGGGATTTTCCTCTTTGGAATAATGTGATCGTTTTGAATTTTAGAAAGGGCCAGTTGAGCTTTTTGTGGTCCATGTCAAGAGAATCATGTGGGACATTTACTATTACAGTATGTTAAGATCACACCCACTGGAAGAAAATCAGGATTGTAAGGAAAAGTGACAATTGCTGTTTGGAACTTAGTTTTCTTGCAGAGGGACAACGAGGTAGATGGAGATGTATTGGTGTAGGGCCCTACATGAAGATTTGAACTTCGGATGTGGTTTTAGAGGTATCAGTGAAGAAGTGGGGGTTAATAAACTCTTTCACTATGAGTATGTGGCATGGGAGGTCAAGGGAGATGAAGGCAATACCAAACACGAGGTCCTGCAACAGTGGATGGCTCTGGTTCCTTGAGATGTGATGTATTATGTGGGTAATGTCTCTAGGGGTCAGCTGTTCTTAGGGAAAGAGCAAGCCAAGATAGAAGGAGCATCTGTTTGGCTTCAGAAGTCTCAGAACTTCTTGGTCAACTAACAGTTTTCCTGTGGGACCTAGGGAAAGGAGTCACAGGCCATTTAGAGTCTCAGTTTCATGCTTCTGTAAGTGAGGAGCTATAGCAACTTTCTTCTGAAAGTCCTCACTTACCAGTGCACTTCCCTGCAACCCAAAGATACAGCCATTTTCAAAGGAGAACAAGTTTGAGAGGTGATCATCACCTTTCTCCTCCATGTTAGCCAATGCTTCTTCCTAGATGGACTACTGGATTAATCCTCTCCTTCAATTAGTCAATGAAGTGTTCAGTATGACTGAACCTTGACCAGGTCACACAAAATAATTAAGTCCTTGTAAGTATTGCATGCATTAGTATGTAATATATTAACATGATATATGAATCATTTATTGAATACTTACTAAATACACAAATATGGCAAGAGTGAGGTACAGTAGCTCAGTTCTCCCCCAAAAGAACCATATGCATTAGGAAATTACCTGATCTATGCTTAAAACCATATATGAAAAAAGGTCTGTAGTTTTCCAAAGGAACAAAGCTACAAGGTAGACCAAGGTATAAACTCTGTATCTGACTTTATGGGGAGTGAGAGTAAAAACAGCAACACCCACATAGCTTATCTAAAACTTTTTGCTTTGAAAATGTGTGTAGCTTGCTACTTGATGACATATTTTACAGTTCATTTTTCTTTGTTTTCTTCTTTTTTAGTTTGCTCAGGTGGATTTGATCTTGCATTGAGGACTTTCCCTGAATTATTAAGTATTTATGATACATGTTTGCAGTTCTTTGGAAATAGCGTAACATGGCTAATCTAAACCATCTTGCCCCAGCCCAATCTCCAGTTACTTAAGATTGTCTATTTCTGATCCAATGCTTAAGTCTCCATTTATGAAGAAACAAAAGACTCCATGAAGGAATCAGTTTTGCTTGGAAGAATCCATTATAGTACTGGAATATGCCTGGTGCAAGGAGCGGCATCTCCTTTGCATGGACGATAACGCTACCAGAAAAATTGCGCACTGCCCAGTTCGGTTTGAATTTTAGTTTAGCAACAAATGTTACTTTGTTTAGTTGTAGGTTTTCAGTATTGCTTGGGTGAAGAATGTATCCTGGGAGGATGCAGCAAAAAGAGCTTCGGATTCCTGGAGTGTCTGTGAGCCTCTGGTTCTTGCTGTACAGTGGCAGAAGTTAGGCAGTGTTGGTCTAGCTGTGGTCTTGGCTGTGGGTTCCAGGTTGCATTCATCTTTGCTCAAGTGTTTGCCCAGAAGATTCCAGAGTTCTTTGTCTATATTTGCTGGTCCTATCTACTACCTCTGCTCATTTCAGTTGGATTCCTACCCCACACGTGGATGGCAGCAAGGCAAGACCAGAATATGATCTGGATCTTTCCTCAGCCTCCAGAGAACCTCAGTCATTTTTATGCTGCCTAGTAAAAGTTGTACCCTGGTCCTTAGACCTTCTTCTTGGTCCTTTCAGCCTTCATCTCAGGGTAATACTTTTCTTGCCAAGACTGGGATTTCTCCTTCACTTCTGTGTCTCTTCCCCCTCTTATCTGTTCTGTGGAACACAAATCTCCCCTAAGAAGGATGTTTGGTTCCTCCTTTGCTGAGGTCTGATGGGCAAATGGCTACAGTAGGAGGATGAATAATACATGGGCTTGATACGTGACTAATTATTTCTGTTTGGAAGATAAGCTTTTTGAATTCTAACCACGTGGTAAAGCTTCAACTGAGAGGTTTAATGTTTGGATAATCTTTGAGAGCTAAGACAAGAGACAGTTAAAGAATCTAAGCTTTAGAGCCAAACTACTTGGGTTCAATTCTTGATCATGCCACTTACTAGCCCTGTGACTTGGGATGAGTTGCTTACTGGACCTCAGTTTATCCTCTGTGAAATGTGGCCAATAAGAATTTTTGTGAGGATTTAATGAGGTTCAATAAGCAGTGCAGCAAAAATTGTAAGAACTCTATTAAATTTAATTATAATTGTAATTTAATTCTCAAATATTCAGAATTACTTAACAATTATTTTCCTGATTAGTAATAGATGAGAAGGTTTAACATTGTGTCCCTTATTAAAAGATGTATATCTAAATTGGGTGTGGTGGCTCATGCCTGTAATCCTAGCTACTCAGAAGCCTAAGATCTGAGGATCAATGTTCAAAGCCAGCCAGGCAGTAAATTCCGTAAGACCCAATTTCTCACAGAAAAAATTGGAAGTGGCTTTGTGGCTCAAGTGGTAGAGGCATTAGCTTTGAACAAAAAGACAAAAGGAGCTCAAGGGCAGGACCCAGGCCCAGAGTTCCAAGCCTCAGAGTTCCTCTCTCAGAGAGAGAGAGAGAAGAAAAGGAAAGGAAAAAGATGTCTATCCAGTAAAGTAGAGCGTAGACCCCATGCACTAATATTCCAGTATACCTTGCTTATCTCTAGTGGGCATTCAGAGTAACTGTTCCTCAATGCCTTACAACATATACCAGATTAAGCAAATGCTTTTAGACTTAAGAGAGCTACAAGATTTCCAATTCTTTCAGGTTGGAGGTGATGATTTGGAGTCCTTTGTTGATAGCTCCCATTATTTCCTAACTTTAGATGCTAGTAGTTCAATAATGTATGAGTATAAACCTTCCTCCTTCTAGCTCCACCTTCCAGTGTTCTCTGGGGGCAGGGTCAAGGAGAAGAGTGAGAGGGTGGGTAGTTTTATAGACTGACTAATATTGCATGTGCTGCCTCTGAGACCCTCAGACAGACACAGTATGAAGTTACTTGAGGAAGCTTTCCTGCCTTTGCCAAGTCACTTAACCCACTTTAATTTCCTTTTTCTGTAACATAAGGACAATAATAGCTTTGTTATGCTATGCTCAATGACTTTAGCAACCATTTATTGGCTATTTATTATGTGCTAGGCACTGTGATGGGAGGTGGGTTTAAGGTTCTCTCGTTGGACTCTCTTGGACAACTCCATCTGTCTTCTCTGACATGAGCACCTATTAGAAAGGGAGACTCCCCCCCTCCCATAATATAGACTACAACTTGTGCCAGTGAGCTCTTGACTTAGGCGGAGATCCATTAAGACCTTTATGCTGCCCTAAACCAGACTAATAAATTACCTTAGTTCACTATCACCAGTTACACTGAGAAATGAGCCAAAAGTTTAGATGGAGGAATTTGAACTGTTTTCTGTGAGCATTAGCCAAGCACTATGTTTTTTTCCATTGAAACTCATGCTGACACCGAATTCCTCATTGTGGTGTTATTGACAGATGGGGTCAGTGTTCCAATCATTGGCCATACCCATCAGGAATGGATGAATGCTTTTCTAAGAGGAGTGGGTTGGCCACTGTCAGAGTTTGACCCTTCCATCTTCCTTTTGTGGTCATCTGCTTGCTCTTCCGCCAAGAGGCCCTCACCAGAAGCTGAGCCAATGCCTGCACTCCACCTTGAACTTCCCAGACCACAGTGCTATAGGCTAAGAAAAAAACCTTTTCTTTATATATTAGCCATTTCAGGTATTCTGTTATAGTAACAAGAGAATGGATGGGTACAGTTTTCTCTAGAATCACTGTTCTTGCTTGGTGAACTGTGCATCATAAAAAGAAATGGTCATCTAAGAAGACGGTGAGGGCTTCAGCGATCGCTTCTTTCACTCTTCACATTGCTTTTGCTTGGGACCCTGGCCATCTGTGTCATCAAGTGTGTGCCTAACGGATTGCAAGGACTACTACACTGGGAAGGGACCTGACCTACTACAATTTATGGACATTAAAATGCAGACAACAATGAGAAGTTTAGCATGAGTAACCAGAACTCTAATGGTGGAATAAGAGTCAAATATGAAAAGAAATAAGGCCTAAATAAGGTCTCATTGACACTCAATACAATTAATTTTTAGACATTTTGCCTTGAACATGATTATGAGGCATAGCTATAACTTGCTCATCCTGCCAAAGGGATTTCTTGTCATTTTCTGTTCCTTTCACTGCCATGTGTATTACAAGCCTCCTGTATTGAATAAAGAAATGTTGTAGATACAACACTGGTTCTTGGATGTTTGATTATTATTATATATTCTGGCCATTTTTAATCTTCACATTCATAGAAAATGACTAATTTGAGAAGGCAAATGTACAATCAGAGCCTTAGAAATGGTGATAATTATTCCTCTTGTGTAGGAATGAATCACTATCTCTTGAAAATTGAGTGAAGTTCCACAGCAGCATCAGGGGACAAATGGATTCTATTTATAAATCCAAAGTTGATAGGTAGGTCTTTAGCACCTGCACTGAATCTTAATAAGCAAGGCATAGCATCTAAGCACTGGCCATTATTTTATTATCACATTTTCTGGCACAAGCAGAACAATTCCAAGGTTTAAGAGGATGTAAAGCTCATCTATGAGGCTCAGGGGATTGATAAAAGGATAGGAAAGAATGACAATTCAAGTGGGGCGTGGAGCCAATGAAAATGATCACCGTTCCTCATTCTTTTTTGTAACCATGTGAATTTGCAGAGCCCCCCGTCCTTATGTATGTCTGTCTAGATGATCTGCTGTGGCCAGTGTTCTATCAGTGGGCGTGCCATGACTAGATGATTGTTCCCTTCAGCTTCTACTCTGCTCTCATCATGAGCAGAACATAGTAGGTATGGTTAGTCCTAGAGTCCCAGGGAATGAAAGAGCCGATAGAGCACAGGCAGATAACCCCCTCCAAGCCCAGTTGAATGCACCCAAATTTCTGTTGATCCTCAACCATTGAGGTTTGGTGTGGTTTGTGGTGTGACATCAATTAACTAAAGTAGGGAAATACAGATGCAACAGCAAGATCCAGCTAATGTTGGTAATGGAAGAAATGAGGGATAGAGAGACAGATAAGCACACACAGCTCAAGACACACACAGCCACAGACTGTGTGTGTGTGTGTGTGTGTGTGTGTGTGTGTGTGTGTGTGTGTGTGGAGAGAGAGGGAGAGAGAGAGAGAGAGAGAGAGAGAGAGAGAGAGAGAGAGAGAGAGAGAGAGAGAGAGAGAGAGAGGGGGGGGGGGGAGAGGTTGGACCAATAAATAATTCAGAAGAAAACGCATTGTTTTTATTTTTAAGTTTAATACATCAGTCAGCATGATGGCTTATGTCCATAACCCCAGCTGCTTTGGAGGCAGAGATTTTGGAGGATCATAGATTTTGGCCACATAGGGCAAAAAAGTGATCGTGAGTCCATATTAATCCATAAGCCCAGTGTGAAGGCATGCAACCTGTGGTCCCAGCTATGCCAAAGCTGTAGATAGAAGGGCCTCAGCAGAAAGAATGACATTGCCCCATTTGTTAGGAAATGGAAAGGCTTAAGTGAAGTAAGCCAAGCCCAAAGAAACATAGGTCCCATGGTTTCCCTTATTTGCAATATCTAGTATATGTATGAGTCAAGCAGAAAAGGTCAGATAAGGCAATGTTAGGAAAATGAACCCTTAGATATGTATTTAAAAATGTTATTTTTTCTTTCATGCATTTGTTTCTAACACATTTATAAGATTATTTGTTGCTTTGCATGTCCCTCCCCCACAGTATAACCCCTGCTTTCACTATATTTGATGTCGGTACAATTTGTGGAGGAGAAGGGGAAAAACAAGTCGTTTAAGGATAACTGTGGACCTGTTACAACAAAGAGAAGTACAAGTTGTCATGTCGAAAACGAACTTTACAACTTTGGTGGGTGGGGGATTGGGTGAGGGAGCGGGGGGGGGGGGGTGGCTGGGAAGGGATGTGAAGGGTAAACAAAGGAGGAGGCTGCAATGCTTGATAAGAAATGTACTCGTTATCATGCCCATGTAATTGTAACCCCTCGGTACAGTATGTTCACAATAAAAAATAAAAAATAAAAAAAGAAGTGCCTCAGTCTGAGATGAGCCCTGGTCAAAATCACAAGACCCTACTTGAGAAACAGCTGAAGCAGATCAAGACTGGGTGCATAGCTCAAGTGGTAGAGCATCTGCTTAGCCTAGCACACACTAAGCCTTGAGTTCAAACTCTAGTACTGCCAGATAGATAGGTAGAAGAAAGAAAGAAGGAAAAAAAGAAAGGAGGAAAGAAAGGAAGGAAGGAAGGAAGGAAGGAAGAAAGGAAGGAAGGAAGGAAGGAAGAAAGAAAGAAAGAAAGAAAGAAAGAAATATTGAAAAAGTCAAAGGTTTAACACCCAAGGAATGAAAGCATTAAGACAAAAAAGGAAAATGATTCAAGTGCTACAAGACCAAACCTACAATAATACCAGTAATAGAAACAATTCACTCTAGAAATCTTAAAAAAAAGAATCTCTCATAGGGGTCTGTGACTACAGCTCAGATCACTGTGCTGTGTGCTCTTGACCTCTCTGTATTGGGTTTCTCTGTAGCTATCAGGCAACAAGGTGTCAGGCAACGTTATTTATCTTGTTGTTGGAGGAAAACCCATGTGTGTCATCTTAGTGTCTCCATCTCATTGCTGTCCAATCATTTACCAAGTATGATAGTTTCTTCCTCCTTAGTGTCTCACAGACAGCTACTGGCCTCCATTTTCACAGTCACAACTTTCCTGGGTAACAACTTCATCTTCCCCTCAGTTATTTCAATAGCCAGCAATTATTTTATCTTCTCTCAATAGTGTTCCCATGGCTTTATCATACACACTGGAGCCAGGATCTTCATAGAGCACAACACTGGTGGCATTATTCCCCCAGTGAAAATGTAAATGGCTCCCACTTGCTTTAGCTTGAATAAAGTCCAGTATCCTTAGGCAGCACAGGAACTCCTTCTTTCTTTAAAAAATTTTTATAACCCTGCTTTCACTGTATTTGAGGTTGGTATAATTTGTGGAGGGGAAGAGAAAAAACAAATCGTTTAAAAAGGGATACAGGTGGACCCATTGCAATAATGAGATGTACAAGTCGTTTTGTGGAAAAATGAACTTTACAACTTTGGTGTATGTGTGTGTGTGGGAGGAGGATTGTAAAGTTGTAAAGTTCCTTTTCAACATAGTGTCTTGTACATCTCATTATTACAATGGGTCAACCTGTATCCTTGTTTCAGCATTTGTGTTTTCCCTTCCCCTCCCCAAATTAGAAAAATGTATATACACGATGCAGGTCACCGACGTCAAATACAGTAACAGGGGTTATACTTTGGAAAAAAAAACAAAAGGAGCAAAAAAAATCACATAGTACATTTTAGATACATTAAAAACAATAGCAAGAAAGAAAAACAAGTTGTGTCCCTATCTTGGGGTTCATTTCACTTAACATTATCTTATATGGTCATATGTACATAGCTTTTGACCTTTTCTGCTTGTCCTAGACTTATACTAGTTATTGCAAATAAGGGAAACCATGGGACCTACTTTTCTTTGGGCCTGGCTTACTGCAATTAATATAATTTTTTTCCCAAGTCTTTACATCATGAGTTGGGAGAATATTTTCACTAGCCATACAATGGACAAGGGTCTCATATCTAAAATATACTTAGAGCTCAAAAAACTAAATCCCCTAATACAAATCCTCCAAGAAACAACTGCTCAATAAATAAGTGGGCTAAAGACTTAAAGAGAAACTTCTCTGGGAAGTGGCGCTGTGGCTCAAGTGGTAGAACACTAGCCTTGAGCTGAAGAGCTGAGGGATAGCACTCAGGCCCAGAATTCAAGTCCCACTACCGACAAAAAAAAAGAAAGAAACTTCTCTGAAGAGGAAATAAGAATGGCTAATAAACACATGAAAAAATGCTCAACTTCTCTAGCCATAAAAGAAATGCAAATCAAAACAGCATTGAGATTCCACCTCACTCCAATTAGAATGGTTATAATCAAGAACTCTAATACCAACAGATTCTGGAGAGGATGTGGTCAGAAGGGAACCTTACTGCATTATTGGTGGAAGTATAAACTTGTTCAAACACTTTGGGAAGCAGTATGGAGATTCCTCAAAAGACTCCACACAGAGCTCCCCTATGACCCAGCAACCCCACTTTTGGCCATTTATCCTTCTTTTTCATGCAGCCTCTCACCACACTTCTTGTTACTTTCTTCCTTTCAGCAGACATTCCCTACATTGAGCATTCCACAAATGGTCATTCTCACCTCTGGACATTTGCAAAAGAAAATATATTTTTGATCTTTTTCTTGCTGCTTTCACAAAGACTAACTTGAGACCTGGAAATCCGGGACAAGTGAAATACCGCAACTGACCATAGGAGTTTTGTTTCTGAAGAGCATAGCAGAGAGATTATTCCCATACTTATACCCATCACTCTTTACTTGTTCTCCTTTTGATGTGGGCATGGAGGGACAGTCACTTCAAGTAGTATCATTAGAAATCTGTTATTGATACAAATTGTAAAGGAAATACAGAAGATCTGAAAAAATGCTACAATTCCAGTCTGTACTTCTTATTTTGAGAAGATTTTGCTAATGAACTCTAAAGCCATGTTACAGAGGGTTCATATAAAATTGCCATGATTATTCTTTCCTAGAAGGAGCAGAGCACGCAAATATCTGTCATTCTTTGCCTCCACATTCTTTGATGATTTCAATTCCAGTACCCTTGCTTCTGGCTTCCATAATCGAAAATAATTGATGTGTCTCGGGTCTCCTCACATTGGGTTATTAGCTAGATCTATGACAGTATATAGGATTTTCACTGATTTGTTCTCTTTATTCTTTTCTTATCTCTTAGAGACTAGGATGATTGTTCATTATTGTAGTTTTCTAAACTTCAAAGTGAATCTTCCTCAAAGTAAACTTTCCTTAGAGAGTATCTCAGTTCATACTTTGTAAGGTCTTAGGATTTTTTTTAAAGAATAGTTATTTTGAGAATCCTGGCCTCTGTTTGGAGTTAGGCCATGGTCTGATTAGATTTATTAATATGAAATTTTGACCACATAATATTAAATCATACTAATACTTTAAATTTTTAACGAATTGTCCAATTGTAAAAAATATATTAAAGCACCTGGAAAGAAATGCTAAAACTCTTCTATGGGTCAGAAATCTAGTTAATGAGACCTGGAATCCTTTCTTGAAAGGACATTTATCCTTAAGTAGCTTAGCTAAGTAATGATCCTGGGAATCATACACTGGTCTATGAAAAAGGAGTTAATTGAATTTTCTCACCTTCAACTGAGCAGATATACACATCATAAAATCCACCATAGTGTTTCTTCCAGTGTTCAACAAAGCACCTTGGCTAAAACTTACTATGATTCCTGCTTGCATGGGATTATTGATGATCGGTGTGATATTCATGTTTCCAAGTAGCTGTGTGGAGGACCGTCTGCTTTTTATGTGTTCTATGAGCTGCCGCTATACTTAGGCTACATTACTGTGAAGTTCATAGAAGCTATATTTTCATAGTCTTGGAACCTAGGTTGCTGAGGGACAATGGGATAGCACTGTGTATTATCTCTAAGGGTTGAGTGTGAGGGACACACAAAGGGAGTCTGTGACTTGTAAGGAAAACAGGTGTGGGGGTGGTGAGGGAAAGAGTTTATTTGTTCTTTTGTGAAAAAAGACACAAATCAATGTTGGGAATATTTCTTTTCTTCAAAGACCATCCCTTTTCAGCCACGAGTAATTTGTATTTTGTTCGAATATGTGACAGAGATGCCTTCTTTATGAAACAACATTCCTGGCCTTATAATAGTAGAGCACTTGCCCCTCTATGATTTGTATTGTATCATGAGATTGTATATATCAGCTGACAACACATTCTACCTTGCCAAAATAATTTGCATTTGCCTCGCATTGCTTTCCGAACCTGATAAAAGTGAAAGGAAAATTCGGGTTTTCCTGTCACAATAAAATGAAATGTAGAAGAATGGGATAATTTCTTGTAGAAATCATTTTTCTTTTTGTATTCTGTGAAGCTTATTTTTGCTCTCTTTGGCTGCATTAACCACATTTTTTATTTCTGTTTATCATGATAAACTTAATCCATTTCACATATAATTATTATTATATTGATTACTGTATTTTAGTAATTTTTAAATACCAGTGCTTGGCCTAACACTTGTCATCTATTAGACGCTCAGTATATATTATGACTGAACAACTAGGGTAGCTCTGGTACCAGAAATTTTGTTGTCACTCAAGAAACATTAAAAACGAATAAAAACAACAGTAGCAACTATCTGCCAGATCTTACCATGTGTCAGACATTGTGTTAAACATTACAGATGGATTTTCACCATTTACATCTCATTAATAGCCTTATTGGATACCATATTGCCCATATCATTCAGATAAAGAAGTAAGAATAAGAAGAAACCAGAAAATTTTTTCTCCAGTTACAAAACTTGTAAGTGGTTGAGATAGCTTCAGTGCCCTTTCTCTTAGTATCTTTCCAGATAAATGGGGGAGATGCAAGTAATTGTAATGCTATGACTAATTACAATAGTATATCTATGTACTTGGCTCAGTGGTACAGAGGACAAATGATCAGATTTACTTGAGCAGTCAGGGAAGTTTTCCCAGAAAGGATGGATAATATTGGCAGTGTGTACCATGGTGAGAAAATTTAACCTAGTTCTTTTTGGTTTTGCTACCCAATTTTAGTAAATAAGTCTGGCTTTGTAAAAATAAAGTCATTAAACTCATTTTTTATGCTTTTTTTTAAAAAAAAGAAGTGGGCTAGAATAAATGACATTTTATCTTAAATATTTTGATTCAAGTTGAATTATTTCACTGGAGTGAATGCCTTACATATGATGCAGACTCATGGGCTGGGAAGGTGGCTCAGTGGTAGAGCACTTGTCTTGCATGCTCGAGGCCCTGGGTTCGATTCCTCAGCACCACATAAGAAAAAAACCAGAAGTGGCGCTGTGGCTCAAGTGGTAGAGTGCTAGCCTTGAGCGGAAGAGCTGAGGGACAGTGCCCAGGCCCAGAGTTCAGGCCCCACGACCGGACCCCCCCGCAAAAATAAAAATGATGCAGACTCATAAGCATCTATTGAGTTTCCCCCTGGCCTTAGTTGCTTTTTAAAACTTATCTTCTCATATGGATGTTTCATGTCACCACAGAAAGAATTTGTCACTTATATGAATATGTGATTTTTTTTTACTATATACCTTTAATCAATTAGTAATTTTATGGTTTTAATATTGGGCATAGTGAATATCAATAGTATAGTGCACACAAACAAAAGCTTTCTGGAGCATTCAGTAGTTGGTAAAGTATGAAATCCTAAAATCAAAATGTCAGGTAGGTGTGGCATTTCTACTCTAAGCATTCATTACTCTGGGTCTTACTACTGGGTCTTTAAAAGGTTACTATAAGGTTGGGTGTCAGTGGCTTACAATGTTATCCTCACTACTCAGGAGGGTGAGATCTAAGGATTGCAGTTCAAAGCCAGCCCCAGCAGAGAATCCCATTGGATTTTTTTCTCCCCCTACCTTTTTAAAAATTTAATTTTATTGTCATGGTGATATACAGAAGAGTTAGTTACCTACATAACATAATGAGTACATTTCTTGTCGCACATTATTACCCCTTCCCTCATTTTTCCCCCACCCCATAAGATTCTTATCTGCAATTAACCAGCAAAAATCCTGAAGTGGAGGTGTGGCTCAAGTGGTGGAGTACCAGCATTGAATGACAAAGCTAAGGAGCAATACTCCAGCCCTGAGTTCAAACTCCAATACCTGCATGAAATAAAAGTACAAGTCACAAAGCATATCATGGCTCTATTGGCAGAGGGGGGCTTTGAAGCAGAGAATGAGTTGGAGACCCACTTTGCCATTTTTGAGCAACTAATTGTGTCCCTACTCTGACAATGCTTTCCTCTTTGAGACGTGATGGATGGGTTCATTTCAAAGCCCTACATTCTAGTCAAACTATTCTATAGTCAGCTGATCTATGACATATAGAATACTATCATAAAATGTGTGCAGTGAATCAGCTCAAAGGATTTATACCAGAAAGTTCTACATCAGACTCTCTCTGACAAACCTAAAAGCACTACCTTGTCTCTTGAGGTAGTTTCTTGCAGCTAGAACTGTACCTGGTCTTTTCACAAACGTTTCATTGAGGAATATTTGAATCATTTTTATATAACTATTATTTAAGAGGGAAGGAAGTCCTAGAGGCTTTCCTGCCAGACCAGTGCCATCTATAAGCAATTACTTTTGAGTTCTCAGTAGTAGCAATACCCAAGGGCTGGTTGGAAACAACATTTCTATTATTGTTAATGATGAAAATGTTTGGCTGGGGAGTATATCCATTTTCCTCTATGTCATTTATAATACATTACTCACAGTAACCCTAAGTGGAGAGTATATTTTTATGACAGTTGTACTTCAGAAAGAGAACGGGAATCTTGAGTTATTTGTTATTAAGTTTTTCCTATCATAACCTTTCCATTTTTGAGGCCACTTTGAAAATAGAAAGCATTTTTTAAAATGTCATTTAATTTCTCTGTCAAATTATTTTTAGGGTATCTTAAGTAAATGGCAGGGGAATCTGATGAAATGTGTAACTACCAGGACTGGGAAATGTAAGGTATAACATGTTAGATACATGCATTTATGTGCACATGTGCACACATAATGCTGATCAAGTTGAGATAGATGGATTTGGAAAATTAGACATACTTTACATAATATGTTTTTTGGAACTCTGCCTTAAAAGAGCACAGAAAATTAAAACTACCTTTTTTTCCTGCATTTGCAAGATAATGAAAGAGGAAATTCTGAAAATTTAATGTATCTTACTTGCTTTATTGGTTTAATATCTCAAACTCTTGAATTAAAAGAATCAATTAGAAATGACCCTATTATTAGATAAAGATAAAAACCATCAGCTATGACTGAGACACAGCACAGAAAATAATTAAAATTCCCTAGAAAACAAAACAAAATGAAACAAAGAAAATACGCTTTGTTAGGAAATGGAAAGACTTGGAAAAAATTATATTAAGTGAACTAAGCCAGGCCCAAAGAAACATAGGTCCCACGGTTTCCCTTATTTGCAATAAGTACTATATGTCGGAGACAAGTAGTAATGGTCAGATAAGTTGATGTTAGGCGAAATGAACTCCAAGATAAGGACTCAAATGGTTTTTCTTTCTTGCTATTGTTTCTAACGTATTTATAAGATGATTTCTTTGTTGCTTTTTATGTCCCTCCCCCATAGTATAACCCCTGTTTTCACTGTATTGGATGTTGGTATAATTTGTGGAGGGGAAGGGAAAAAACATTTGTTTAAATAGGGATACAGGTGGACCCATTGCAACACTGAGATGTACAAGACATTATGTCAAAAAACCAACTTTACAACTTTACACTTTTGGTGGGGGTGGGTAGAAGTGATGGTAAGGGGAAACAAAGGAGGAGGCAACAATGCTTGGTAAGAAATGTACTCATTACCTTGTTCATGTAATTATAACCCCTCGGTATGGTATTTTTACAATAAAAAAAAAGAGAAAAAAAATACCCTAAGCACACAAAGAAAAAAAAATGAGAGATGAAACCCAACATGGTACCACTAACAAGGATTTTTAAAAGGTTTGGTAGAAGGAAATGGAGGTGGAAATGCCTGGTCGTAGCTGATCCTCATTAAAACTCATCACAGAGTTTCCTGAAGGTTTTGCATAGGAAAGCTGTTAATAAGAAAATTTTAAACTTGGTGTGTTGGATCAGCTTGATGAAGGTTGACTTACCTGAAATGAGATTGAAATGTCAGGGCAGATAAACCCATGGTTTAATATGCTGTGAGGAGCAGAGTGCTAATTTTAACATTAAAAAAAACCCCTCAAATCGTGTTCTAGAGAAGGCATATGCATACATCAAGAAGAAACCTTATAAAGCTGTAACTGCTATCTTGATTAGTAATATTAGTGGATTGTAAAATAAGCCCCTTTTATTTTCTTCCCCCTCCCCAAGTGGGGGGGAGGAAAGGTCTTGAGGGTCTTAAGGGTCTTAAGCTTGCTTGGCAGGAACTCTACCACTCAAGTCACACACTATTTGCCTTTTATGTGTTAGGTTTTTCTTGGGGCTGGCCTGGACCATGTTCTTTCTATTTCTGTCTCCTGCATAGGATTAGAAGTATAAACCACTATTCCTGACTTGTTTGATAAGATGGGATAATGATATTTTATTTTTATTTATTTTATTAATATTTTTGTCCTGGCATGGCCTTGAACCATAATCCTCGTGACTCCTGATACCTGAGTATCTGGGATTACAGGTATGTGGCACCATACCTGGCCCGTCAATCCTTTTCCTGTCGAGCCAATGCTTTTTTTACTTTGTGCACATGTGTGCCTACTGTTAGTTTTGTGTCAGTACCAGCAGCAAACTTAGAATCTAGAAAAATGTTTAATAAAACCTTGGAACAATGTTCTACCTTACAAATACTCAAGTAATTGTGGTATCATAGTTCAGTTAGAGTCTGATCTGTGGGTCTGTCATTTTCTGTCTTTACAATCGTGGATAAATAGTATTAACATTGAGCCTCTTTTCCACATCTGAAAAATAAACTAATAAATATATAATTTATAAATATAATCTTATAGATAATAGACATATAGGATCCAATTCAGGAAAACATACACAGTGCCTGTTAAAAAGTACTGCATCCTTTCTGGATGTATGACCAGACACTGAGAAACAAAATGGCTAGCCTGCACATCTCAGCTATTCCCAGACAGCCCCCTTGTACCCTATTCTGGACAGGAATTTGTGTTCTGGCTCTTGTGAACCATACACATAACTAAGGGTAATGGCATTTTGGAAAAATTTTCATATTAAAAACAGAATCCCAAACTTTATTATGTGGAAGGCACAGTTATGCCTGGAAGAGCCAAGAGGTCCTGTGAATTTTGGGATGAGTTTCCATGAGACATAAATTAGGAATGATTCAAGGAATCTGGGTCCCAGAGGACTGAATTCAACAGGAAAAGCTGTCCTAAGGCTTAAAATTTTTTCTTTTAATTTTCTTTTTCTTTGGATTGTTATGGGGTTTGAACTCAAGGCCCCAGGCTTGTTAGGCATGTGCTTTGTACTTGACTTGCTCCATCAGCCCCCTTAACGCTTGAATCTCATGTAAACATGCATCTACTGGGCACAAGTGCCTTTTTCTTAGTCTCTCTGAGGAATCTACCCTGTTTAGTTTCCTATATGTAAAGAGGAAGAAATCCATAGCTACTCTTGAGCAAATGCTCGTGATTAGGCCTTGAGGATGAGGAAGTTCTGATTTTTTAAGTGGATGGTAAGGTATTGGTTATTCATTGTTTCGATCTGTATTTGGTTGAGCTCCAGTTATCATCTGCCTAGTACTCTGCTTGTTTTCAGGAATACCAAAGAACAGGTTAATGCATGTGCTCATTGTTTTAGAGACAGAAGCATTGCTGTTCCTGTCACTTCTATTACTGCTTGCAACTTGCCTGAGTAGCTGTGAGGAAAAGTGCCTGACCCAATGCCTGTACCACAGTAGATGTTCAGCATACATGTTACAAGTGATAGTTATAAGTGATAGTTTTTTTGTACATTTTTTACTGTAAAAATACTGTACAGAGGAGTTATAGTTACATGAGTAAGGTAATGAGTACATTTCCTATCTAGCATTGTTAAGGGCAGGGATTAAAAGACATTTTTGGCACAAACCCATTGATACTTTTTTAGGGAAATACTTTAGAAATCAAGTGTTTTTCTTGTAACTACTTATCTATGTTGAGATGTATAAACCTATTTAGTAGTGTATAAAACTCTTTACAAAGTAAGTTGTCAACAATAATGCCCAATGGGTCAAACTCTTGCTTTAGAATCAAATAGAATCACTTAAAAATGTACTACAGCCCTAAGATGACATTTTATTATCTTGTTATAACATCAAGTAAATTCACAAGAAAGTTTGAGGAACAGATGGATCGATGAATGGATGAATGAATGGCTAAGTCCTCAAGCAGTATCTCTTTTAATTACATCTATTAAAACCAGAGTGTTTTAGTTAACATGCTGAAGTTTCTTTCTGCTTCTAAGTGTTGTATGGGGAAAAAAGAAGCTATTTAAGATGACAAACATCTTCGAACATTGCTTCATTGTATGCATAGCTTTGAAACACCCTGGAAACTAAATAAAAAAAGCAATTAAGGAAAACAAATTGACATGAAGGTTTGAATCACTAATAAAATAATGGGAGAATTATTTTATGTGTGCAGATGCTTAACTGCATAAATGTCAGTGCCAATAGCTTGTCACCATCCTGAACTTGGGAACATGTGTGACATTGAGCAGTACAAGATGTTGGGGAAGTAGGAGATAGACAGATGAATGACTGAGTTGTTGTTTCAGAACGATGGTTTTCAGATTAGCCAAATGTGAAACTTTAATTATGATTAGCCCTGCTTACTTCACATTTGACAGAAGGACCACAGGCTTTGGAAAATGTCAATTCAAATTCTATTTGCCTTATATTTTTCCTGAAAAAAAAATTCTGCATGTGAAGACTTTAGGTATTTCAGTCCATCAAGGGTTTTTCACTAGATATGTTATCAAAATGAAATTTACCTTGCTTCAAGTGTAGGCTAGCCTTCAGTCTTCTAAGGCAATTATTTTTCATATATTATGATTAAAATGCTCTCAATCAGTTAAATAATTTTAAATGTTTGTAATAATTTTCACCTTAAGTTATCAATTGATGCGTTTTTATAGCATTTATGTTAATGACTCTGCATCCCTTGAAAATAAAAGTTTTCTATTTCTCTTTGGTAAATTTAGGAAGTTAGGCTTTGTTAATCCTGAGTTAGAAATGACTGGGCCTCATGGCTAGTGCCTGTCATCTCCAGAGATAGGAGGAAGTACAAGTAGGAAGATCACAGCCAAGTTTGGCCTGGGCCCAACAGCACAAAAAGTAAGAACTTTCTTCAAAAACAACCAAGACAGCCAAGCACCCCTGGCTCACACCTGTAAAACTAGCTACTCAGGAGGCTGAGATCTGAGGATCACAGTTCAAAGCCAGCCTGGACAGGAAAGGCTTATCTCCAATTAACTACCTGAAAACTGGAAGTGGCACTGTGGCTCAAGGGGTAGTGCACTGGCCTTGAGCTGAAGAGCCGAGGGACAGTGCCCAGGCCTAGAGTTCAAGCCCCACAACCTACCAAAAAAAAAAAGAAAATCAAAAACAAAAGTAACAACCAAGACAAAAAGGACTTGCCTATGATATTTAAAGTATTTGCAAATTAAGCCAGCCAGGATCATTTGTTTTCACTACAGTCATTTCTTTTTAATATAGTAATTAGCATCTGCTGGGGAATCTTTTCTGAATTTTACGAATGAAGGTCCTTCAATATTTTTAAATGCTTTCATCTGTAATCAAGACACAGTGGCTGTATTCTTACATAACATTGTGTATATTTAACACATTGAATAAATATTTATTTGTTGAATAACAAAAGGAAAAGCCCAGTGCTGGTGGATCACTCCTGTAATTCTAGCTACTCCAGAGGCTGAGATCTGAGTATTGTGGTTCAAAGCCAGCCCGGGCAGGAAAGTCTGTGAGACTCTTATCTCCAATAAACCACCAGAAAACCGAGTGTGGCTCAAGTGGTAGAGTGCTCGCCTTGAGCTGAAGAGTGCAAGGACAGCACCCAGAGTTTAAGCCCTGTGACCAACAAAGAAAAAAAAAGATAAAAAGGGCTTGTAATCGCAAGGCCCTGAGTTCATTCCCCAGTAAAACACACACACACACACACACACACACACACACACACACACACACACACACACACACACACACACAAACACACATACAACACATGCACGCACGCACGCATGCATGTACACGCACACATACACGTTTCATAAAAACAACAAGAAACAAATGATTTTCCCAATTAGATGGCAGAAGTTCTTTATCAGATTGTCTCAAATTCAACTTTTGCTTTTGAAAGATGGTAAAAAATGTTTGGTACAAGTTGTTGAAGAAAATAGAAAATAAAAAATGATGTTTGGATTTTTGGTTATTATCTTAAAGTAGTTTGTACAAAGGCATTGTCATTTAACAGAACAGTTTATGAATACAATATATCTTGATCAATGTCACCCCTTTCAACATTCTGGGAGCTACAGGTAAGTAATAACTGACTGAAAAAATAATCATGAACTTTAAGGCTAGCTAAAAACGAAGTCTGATTTTGTAAGGAAAGGTGTGATTTTCACTGACTCCTCAGTCACCCTCTACTCCTCTCCCTAGAACCTTTCTGCAAATTTCCTAGACTAGGTCGGTATGTATGCCCTCGTAACTCCCCAACCTTCTAGCTATAAGCAGTGTTTAATAATTATTGAGATGTTTGGTCAGGGGACAACAAAACCTGCAAAGCTAAGCAATGTGTCTCTTATGAGCTAGATGATCACACCAAGTTCCTTTCCTGATCTGTCTAAGACTCAGTTTCTCCATCTGTCCAACGGGATCATAATAGAGCTTCTTTCAAATAACAAATGTGAAAGATTTGATGAAATGCTTGTGATGTTTAGATACTAACTCAACACTAGTTGTTTCACTCTTTCTCTGATTCTTTCTTCTGTCTTCCTTCTTATTGCACTCTTGTCAACCTCTCCCAACTGGCTCTGATAATTAATTCTTGTTCATCTGTTAATGCAGAGTTCATTGAAAAGGAAAACATTGTAGTTGGTAATGACAGTCATTTAGTTTGTTTTGAACCTCAGATGCAGAGGTTTAACTTAATTCATTTAGTGTTTAGTTTCATTATTATAATTCAATTCATTACCTGTTCAAGGTCTCTTTCTTTCTCTTCCTTTTTAAGTCTTTAATTTCCTGTATTCTAGTCACTACTAGTTTTAGATATTCAATGTGAATTCTTTTCTTTGTGTTCCAGCAAATTTTGCCTTTTTACTTTACTTGTATTTATCCTAACGTATGTAAATGACATGCTATATGCCGAATCTCATTCTTTTGTGTGCCCCTTTCATGTTACCAGGACATTTTTCAGAAGCATCAGGTTGTTCTGTTGTTTCAGCTGTTGTTTCGTACTGTATAGTTTACTTGTTTAGTACTGTATATTTCAGCTGCTGTATAGTACTCACTGCTGGGTATCAATCAATCATGGCTTTTCAAAGTTTTCACAAAAGAACTCCTAAAGGCTGATGGGAGTCCATACAAGTGAACTTATCAGCTTTGCACCCCTCAAAAAGGAATCCAAAACTCTAGGCTCAAGTAATACATTCATAAATATATATATGTATATATATATAAAATGTATATTATATATAATCTGATTACCTTTTTAAAACAAAATCATGAGGTTCACATTCTATTTCATAGGATATTTCTTATTGTTCTTTACTATAAAATAACATTTTGGGTCAGTGAAATTTTCATAATTTTTATTTCCATTACATACATACATACATACATACATACATACATACATACATACATACATACATACATATATATCTCAGGTGATGCCCAGTATTTTTCCAGGAAGTGTTTGAGTTCCCTGCTCACTGAATGTCTCTCAAGTTGGAGAATCATGGTCTTAATATAAAACAATCAATTTTCTAAAAGTGGAAAAATCAAAGTTTTGTTTAAAAGACAGAGAAAACTACATAAATCATTTCTTGCTAGACATGGTAATCCTAATACTTTACACTGAATATTTTGAGCAATCATTTCTCACAATATAGGCCTGAGGTTACAGGCTGCTGGTCCAACCTAAATATAATAATACAGGATGACTTAATTTCTTTCCATAGAAACACATTTTCAAAGAGCCCAAGCCCTCAGGACATTTGCTCTGAGGAACCAGTAGCCCAGCATCATGGGTGTCTTATTGCATTGTTCCTGTGGGTCTCATCTCTATTTCCACGAAAACCCTCCAAGCCACTTGAACATATATAATCACTTAGGTTTTGGGGGTCTTGCAAATGCTTTTATTTTTTTATTGTGAAAATACTGTACAGAGGGGTTACAATTACATGGGCAAGACAATGAGTACATTTCTTATCAAGCAGTGTAGCCTCCTCCTTTGTTTCCCCTTTCCATCCCTTCCCATCCTGCCCCTGCCCCCTACCCAATCCTCCCCACTCCCCTTCCCCCCCCCCCCATCAAAGTTGTAAAGTTCGTTTTCGACATAACGACTTGTACATCTCATTGTTGCCTTCTTTTACTTGTTTGCTCTGTAGGTATAAGCTGATACTCGATGATTCTGTTCTATCTTCCAGGATTTCATTCATTAATGTTTATCACTAAACTCGCTTGTCTCTTAAAGTCTTCTTAATTTAGCTCTGCTTTCCCACTCTTGTATGTTTATCTTGAGGATAAATTCCTGTGGGAAAGGATCACATTCTATATGTTATCAGAGTTCCTGTCTTGGAGCCTAGCACAGTGGACATGTGGCAGGCTTTCATTGTATACTTCTGGTGTGATTCCTGAATGTCTTGTTAAAATTTAATTGTGTAGGTTCTGGTCTTGCCACTCAAAGTGTGGGTCACAGATGGAAATCATGATTCTCACCAGGAGCTTGTTAGAAAACTGAACCTGTCGACCTTCAATTTGTAGTTCACATGTGCTGGAGATCGCCAAGGTGACCCACATCCACATTAGGGTTGATGTAGGCTACAAATACCAAAACTGCAGTATCATTAAAAATTATCGAACCTTTGAAGAATTTGGAGCGACAAGTACCAATTTGGCATATCTTTGTATGATTTGCTTTCTAGGTTATGACTTTCCACCAAATGTAAGCCACACCAATTCTGTGTTGCTTCAGAAATAAAAACAAAATTTCTACATGTTTAATTCACTACGCACTATGTAGAAAAATGAACTATGCAACTCATGGCCAAGGTTGGAAGAGGGAAACTGTGGGAAAGTAAAGGAAGGGGTGATATTATCCAAAAAGAATTGTACTCATTTCTTCACGTATGACGTAGAAATTTCTCTGTACAGCAGCTTAATATTAAAAATAAAATTACATTAAAAATAAAAAATAGGAAGAATATTTCCTACATTTTTATTTTATTTTATTTTTTAATTGTGAAAATATTATACAGAGGGGTTACAATTACATGGGCAAGAAAATGAGTACATTTCTTATCAAGCATTGTAGCCTCCTCCTTTGATTCCCCTTCCCATCCCTTCCCATCCTCCCCCCACCCTTCCTACATTTTTAAATGGTTGAAAAAACCCAAAGGAGACTGGATCATGAATATAATGTAGACTCAGGGGCACAGCCACACCCATTTGATTATATAATGTTGTGGCCCCTTTTGCTCTTTAGCAGAACAGTTGATTAATTGTGACAGAGGCATCACAACCTACAAAGCTGGAACTATTTGCTCCTTGTCCCTGTACAGAACAAGTTTGCTGTCCTCTGATCCATATCCATGATACAGGTTATATAGAAGGAGCTTCACAGAAATTCTACTTAAACTCATGGAGCAGCAATTGTGAACACTCTCCATTTGATGGCTTTAATATTCTAAGTGCATCTACCATAGGCTGAGGCATACAACTGGACTGTATAATTATATGTTGTGAAAAATCATTTTGGAATGTTGCAGAATAATTATTTTGTGCCATAATGACTTTCTTTTCTAGCTAGCCACAGGAAGTCAGAGAAATGAAAAGTGCTTGAGAATATCCAGTATGTCATTGTCATTTAGAACTCAATAAGCTATTACAGTTTTGTCAGGTCCAATCTCTAAGGAGGTGAATGAAAAAATATATATCTCAGGCAATCTGACCCCTATCAAAATCATGCATCGTGGTTACCCTGACATCTGAAGATGAGTAATTCTGTTCTGTCAAGTTGGAGACTCAAAGTTGGCTCATAAAGGTCATATACTCCTTCACCTTTTAGCTACTGGATTTCAGACTGAAATTGAAGTGAGGAGGTATGGAGGTGGTGTGCTACATCTTCTGTCAAATTAGCCTAATCCTCATTAAGTTGGACTGCTAATTCAGCATGCTCCAAGGACTCCTGACACTATGAGAAATGTCACCCTATGACTTTAAAGGACGTAAAGACTATGCGATTTCTTGATGTGAATCAATTCTCTCTGATACCTCCTGGAGTATAGAGGGTGCATGCACCCTTTGAACTGTTTACAACCTGGTTTCACCTTTATGTTTTAGAAATGCAGCCTAGGAGCCACATTTGTTGACGGAATAAAATATATGGCAAAAGAAATCCAAAGGCATCTTGAAAAATGTGGGGCCTTATATCCCTCACATACAAGATGTTAAAGCAAATAGGTGATACTGTGAGAATAAAAGCTATGTAAAAAAGTGGTAGATTAACAAAGGTTTGTACCCTTAAAGTTAACAAAGTCCCAGCAGAAAAATTGAATTATGAGGACTTTATCTTCTACGTAAGAGCATTTATTTTTCCAAAGTACATTATGTTTAGTTGACAGCTTGGTGGATGACAATCACAGAAGCACAGGTTATGCTCTTCTTGTGAATAAATGCTTTTTAAACCACTCCATTCCTTTGGTAATTCAGCTTTCTTGCTGTGTAAAATAAAATGTAACTACTTGTCTACCTTGAAAAGTTTCAGAGAGGATAAACAACAACCAAACAATGTTTAAATTGTTTTAGAAGAGACACCAGAAGTATAATTAGCCACAAAATGAAAATCCTCAATGACTTTCTTTTCTTGTACTTATTGTTAGGAAAGAATTAGAGAGAGTAAATAAAGGAAGAACAGCAATGCACATAATACTGGCTTGAGGCTCCATTGGAAGTGTAATTCAAGTATTTCTAGATTTCACAAATCTGGAAGTGTGGATGAGTCTATCTGATAACAATACCAACCTAAGAGCCATTTTTTCCTTCTCCAAAGGTTAATGTTGAAGTTCCTGATGCCATTTCCCTATTGGTTTTTCCTTACAGATCCCAGAGTTTAAAAAGGTGCTGACACTACTATGCTGAACAGCATGATTGACACCCTCTATCCTCAAAGCATCCAATTATGTAGAACCCTTGGTGAACCAAGAGAAATCAGTACATTGTAAGGCTATTTTCAATGTTTCAATATGGTGTTTTTATGTAGCACTGCCTCATGATGTAGAAAACACTTTGCAATTTTTACGTGTCGATTCTTCTTTTGATATGTGAGACCCTGGATTATGCCCATGGGTCCACAGATAGGCTTGACCAGTTGGTCCAGGGATGTATTCATAATCAACACCCACATTCCTTGATTTTGTTATAAGGTTGTTCAATGTGCTTTCCTCTTTGTCTCATTGGACCCCCCCCCAGTGCTTCACAATGTCATATAGTGTATTTTCATCTCAAGACTCCGCAGTGAGACTGCCAGTGCCCCTGTGAGCACACATCTGTTGAGCGATATTTCTGGTTTACTTGAAATCCCATACAAACCTGGCTCCCAATACAAGACATAATCTTGGCCTGAGTCAAGTGGTTTGGTCGGGGAGAGGGTGCTCTCAGAAGGCTTCCTGCTGATCTGTACCATGTTTAGATACCAGGATCAATGCATCCTCTCTCTTCCTGTAAAATAGAAAGTATTTGATATACTAGAACAAATGATTTTTTACATTAAGTTAAACAATAGGTAATTCTATTGAAGTGGTAACTGGGGTCTGTTACTCATTGTGTATTATGAATAAGGGTATGTAAAGGGGTCTGTTACTCATTATATAGTATGCATAAGGGTATGTGCAATGTATTATTTAATTTAGATCTTCCAAAGTTGTATTCTTGTTTTATAGTACTAAGCCAAAATCATTCAACCAAGCTAACATTCATTGTTGGTCCTTCCTTCCTTCCTTCCTTCCTTCCTTCCTTCCTTCCTTCCTTCCTTCCTTCCTTCCTTCCTTCCTTCCTTCCTTCCTTCCATCTTTCTTTCTAAATTTTAGGTTCAGAGTTTTAACACCATGCCCAAACTGGAAAATGACAGGGGCTTTAAACTGTAGTCAACCATACTATAAAGCCAATTACTATTTTTCCCCATTATAATATGTTGAAGATATGTGAATAGGCTATTTATTGAGAAAAAAAATATATGGCTTTCCTGACTTCAATTCTTTTGATACATTTTTCCTGGATGCATTACTCTACACTTGGTACTCATCCCTAACTTTTTAACTAAAACTTTCACAATAATCTGTGTCTGGAAGAGTTCCCTGAGCATATCTATCAGCACAATAGAGAAGGAACTACTGTTAAAACAAACAAGTGTACACAATACTATCATGCTCAACACCTTGTAGCTGACAAAAATTAGCTACTCTTGTTCCTAGAAGGGTAGGTCTGGACACGTGCCATTCCCATTAGTGTAAGATGCTTCCATCCAGTGATAAATTGGTTCTAGTAGCACCAACTGTGCTCAGCCAGGAGACCAGAAACCCCTTTATCATACCAAGAGGAAAGAGCAAAGTTCCTGCCAAAAGAGAACAACAGGGTGTGCGATTTGGCGCATTGTGCTGCCTGTGGACCAGTAGCATCATCATAAATATGCTCCTGACAGGGCTCTCTGCAACTTCAATTAGAGATACAATGGACACAGCTTACACAACTGCTTTGCTCATTCCAGCATTGTTCCGGATGTTGTAACAAAGAAAATAAGCAATTAGTGGCTTTTTGTGCTAAGTGCTTTAGCTAGAAATTGGCTGATGTGTTTGAAATTTAATTGTTTCAATGGTAATAATGCATTTTTTGGGTAAATAATACTTTAGCCACTAGGGAGGCTTAATGATTCTGTTCTGTATTTTTCTTTTTCCTTTTTTGTAACTGAGACTATTTTCTAAATAATGAATATCTATAAATACATTTTTCATATTATCTGTTAGGTCGACTTCATGGAATCAGTTAATGGCATTGGTAAAAAAAAACTGGAGGGATTTATTTAAATCTAAAAATAGGGATTTAAAAATTCTAAGATTGTGCTTATTTGTATCTGAAAGTTTCTATTGCTATGAATAAGTAATGAACATATATATATATATATGTATATATATTCATGGAAGGTTTTACCTGCTATTTTTTAGTTGAAATAGTTCAAAAGTAAGGCAACATAGGATAGTGTATTACATCTTATTCATTCATTACATGAATATGTATGTGTGTATGGAAGTTTATATTATTCTTTCATGTGAAATATGGAAAATATTGATTTGATAAAATTTTGTTGGTCTCTCTTTGTGCTTAGGGAATGCAGTTTACATTGTTTACTTGTGGGGCAGTCTTAAAAATTATAATTTCCTGAGTCCATTTCATGTAGAAACTTAGTGTGCCTCTAACACAAGAAAATATTTGGAATTCACCATAGGAAATACTCTGAAGGTGTGCTCTGTATGAATATTGTCAGCTAGGGGAAATTGTTTTCTGCCAAAGGATATTTTGATAGTAATAGCATAAATTTTGGGCCACGAGACATTATCAGTGCAAGAAGATGGGCAGCCAAGGAGAAGAATACATCTCTGTTTCATCATGAAGTGCTTACTGTCTAGGTGGGGAAACTTTTTGTTGTTGATGGGATTGAATATTCTTTAACTTGTAGTTTAGGTTTTTACATGATCTTTGTTAGCACTGTCATGGATTAGGCAATGGTGGATGTTTGACAAGAAATGTATGCATGTAACTGTAACCCCTCTGCACAGCATTTTTACAGTAAAATAAAATTAAAAGAAGAAAAACATACTCATGTCTGCCATTAATACTCAAATTCATAAAATACTTATTGTAATTTCATTAATTTTGATGCACTGGTAAGAAAAAATTGTTTTCTTTCCTGTTCAGTAGGAATGTAGTTGAACTTCATTTGAATTTTAAAAATAAAAGTGCTAGCATCTAGGCTGGTGCTCTGTGTGTATAATCAGCTATCTGGGAGACCTAAGCAAGAGGATCACTTGAGGGCAGCTATGGGATGGGAAAAGCTGGGGAGAATGATGGTAGGGATGACATTGATCAAGATGAATTGTGCTCATAAAGTGACTTGTGGAATTAAAACTCTTTTGTACTTAATAAAAATGATAATAAAAATGTGAAGCCCTGTGTTCAAGCCCCAGTAGCAGCATAAATGAATGAATGAAAAAAGAAATATATTGTATATATATACATATATACAATATATACATGTATACATGCATATCTATATGCATATCTCTATATACTCATTCATGTATATGCATATATACATATATTTTCTTTCATATCAAATCCTTTATTTAAAATGGTTATAAGCTTATATATGCTTATAACTTATATGCTTGTATATGCTTATACACTTATATTCTTATATAACATATGCTTATATATGCTTATAACTACTGCATATCCTCATTTCTAGTTCCCATATACTTTTGGTCATTTGCATAGCATTTACATTCTAAAATAATGTAAATTTTATGTAAGTAGTTGTCATAACATATTGTGACAAAAATAATGACCAGATGTGACTGCTTTACAGCCTTAATATGTGTGCAATATTTTTCTCCCCGAATATTTTAAATCTGTGGTTGGCTGAATCTGCAGATGTAGAATCCACAGATATGGAGGGCTGGCTGTATTGTCCATTCAAAAGCATATTCACTCTTGCTCTCCTTTCAAAATGCTCCTAATAAATGTAACTGCAAAAAGAAAGTGTAATCTTTTCTTGTAATACTACTCTTATGGTACTCAGGTAATCGGTGAACATTTACTTGTGAAGCAGGTGTTTAGAATGTAGGTCATTTGGCTTAAATTGCCATTAACCCTCAACATGGGGAATGACCTCAGAAGTTAAAAAGCCAAGGTGCTTTCAATAACAGGCATTAAATAAAAGTACATGGAAGTAAATGGGTAAATAATGTAAGAAAAAGTGCTGGGACCTGGGAAGTCTGGTTGGACTAGTGACTAAAAATTCCTTAAAGGACTAGACATGTCCTTGCACCGTTTAAACATACTTTGTTCTGGCTAAGACAAAAAGCATTTTCATCTGATATACTTCCTACTTTCTTTTTTTATTGTGAAAATACTGTACAGAGGGGTTACAATTATGTGAGCAAGGTAATGAGTACATTTCTTATCAAGGATTGTAGCCTCCTCCTTTGTTTCCCCTTCCCATCCCTTCCCATCTCCCACTTTCTACTTTCTTAAACTGAATTCTCTCCACTGTTCATCTAAAGGCATAAATCTTGAAATATCAGTTGTAAAAAGTACTAATATTTTCTGGTTTTGAGAAGGAAATGATTAATTAAAGGAGAAAATTTCTTCCAGAATGGAAGCATTTGACACCATATCAATGATAAGTTTCTCCAAGACAAAAGTTTCATCCTATTCAGCATTAGTTTATTCAGATAAAGCATACCTCACATTTTCAGTTATTAAGATAAAGGAAAATAGAAGATAATTGTGACATCTGAAATATTAAAACTCCTATGAAGGAAAAACAGGTTTAGAGATTGTTTTCCATATGTATGAAAATATGTATTTTCTTTCCAGGAAGCAAGCTGAATTTCATGCACCGTACTTCAGATTGACTCAGCATTTCTAAAAATCAGGGAAGATCCTTCTTTCTCTGCCATGTATTAGGAATTTTTAGCCAGGTGCTGCTGGTTTATGCTTTCAATTTTAGCTGCTTGGGAGGTGGGATTAGGAGGATCTTGGGTTGAGGTCTGCTTGGAAAAAAGAAGTTCATGAGATCCCTTCTTCATCAGGACTTGGGCCTAGTTGTGTGAAACTTTATCCTAGCTCAAACAGGAGGCTGGGCATAGGTAGACTGCATGATGGAAGCCTGGGTAGAAAATAAGACTTATCTCAAAAGTAACCAGCAATGAACACAGCTGGAAGTTTGGCTCAGTATAAAGAGGGCTTGCTAGGAAATATGAGACCAGGAGTTCAAGCCCCGAATAGAAAAGAGAGAGACAGAGAAGTTTTAGTATTTCAAGATATGATATATAAATCCTTGTTTATAGGATAGGAAATATAATATAGAGGAATCTTATATACTGTCGATGTTTTTGAAAAATAATATCAAATTCTCTTCCTGAATCATCCTGATATAATGAATGCATTTATTCAAAAAAAGAGAAGAAAAATTGGGCAATGTCCTGCATTTATTCTAGAAAATGAAAACTTTTATCACCCAAACCTGACAAACAAAAAAGCCCTGAAAAAAACAAGCATATTTGCCATACATTTTCATTTCTTTGCAAAATATAAATATCAAAGCATTTCATTTTGTAAAGCATGCATTAATGATCGCTGTGGTTATGAAAGAAAAAAAAGACTTTTAAGCCACTGCGTCCTTGCCCTTGGAGACTTACTTACAAAACACCAGTTTCTACCATGCAGTTCTCCCAGGAATCAGGGATACAATCAGTAATTGATTTTCCTGAGTGATCTAATTGTTAGATAACAGCATTATTTCATCCTTTAGAATGGTAACCTTGGAGGAAAAGGTCTTGGCCCTTCTCTTTTCTGCAGTTCTGAAAAGATATGTCTGGATTGAATAGTACTGCTAGGTTGACGCTTTTGAATTAATTGATTGGTCAATTCAGCCAAGTATTCCATTTATCTCCCTTGTCCCTTATTTTTTTTCCCTTCATTCATTTCCTTTGAGTTTTTTTCCATTTGTTTCTTTTGATTTTTGCCTGCTCAGACTGAAGAATTCAACTTCAAGTACACTAGAGTCACAGTTTATATTTTGACCACAAAATATAAAGGCACATATATATTATGACTAACTAAAGGCATATTTTTTAATGGTATAATAACTGCCATTTTTTAATGTAGCATATCCCAACATGAACTTCTGTCTTTTACTTTCCCATCATCGTATGTCCATTCTATTATATCCTATCACTCAGGATTCCCTACATGTAACTCTGACCTCTAGTTACTCTGCTCCTCTGAGCCAACGTTCACTGGCCCTTTACTGCTTATTAAATAGTCATTCTGGGATCTTTGAAATCTGTGCCAATGTACTTATACACCAAGAAGGTTCTTCATGCCATCCTCACAGCATCCTTTTAGACAGCTTGCTCTTCTCTGAGAGTGACTGCCCTCTAACCTTTGATAGCATAGTTCAGTGCTTACAAACACAACTCTTATAGTGATCTCAGTGCACACTTTTGCTTATGTATTTTTAAAGCTTTTCTAGCCTACTACTAGATAGGAACCTACTAATAGATATGAACTTCTTGACTCTTCCATGTGTTGCCTGCAACCACCAGACAATCCCAGAGGTGGTGTTTCTGTACAGGGATGCGGAGTTGTTGCCTGTGTTCAATCCTATGTGCTCATCAGGAACAATTCAATAACCTTACACTCATGTTACTGTTTCCTGACCCCAGGAATATTCAACCATACTTTTCTGTGCTACTGAAGACATTGTAGGCAGATGATAAGAATATTCATATTATTGCCAATGCCAAAAGACTATAGAGAAGAAAATTTTCACTGGAAAATCAGGCAAATGCTCAAGGATAGTTGTCTTAAAATGAATGGAGATGTACTCATCATTCCTGAAAAGATAAATCTAAAAGGTTATTATCTTGCATTTGAATTGATAAGTTTCTCTGAACTGCTCATGCTTCTGGGACTTAGTCCAGATACCAGAGAAAATATAGGGTAACTGAAGAGAATAGAAAGCATTGCATTCCGTCCAGGGAAACATGACTACTTACTGGAGGCCATGGAAAAGCCTTGACTCTACACTCAACCCCCAAGCAAGAAAATATCCAGCAGACATTTTGTTTAACCAAAGAAACTTTTGACTTTTCTGATGAAACGAAAATACATTTTACTCAGAGTAATGTTTTGCTTTGTCTAAGTCTCAATATTCCCTATTAACTGTATACTAGGGCTTCAGTCTTACTTGGACCTCTGCACATAGGGACTGAAAATACCCCTTTGCAACTTCAGCCTTGAGATATTAATTAATCCTGTCAAATCCTTCAGGGAGTTGGAATAGATTGAAGATGGAATTCTTTATGTAAAATCTGTCAAAACTAATCTCAGGATAATAATTTGTATATACATTATATATATTAATTGACACTTAATATTAAACTGCATGCATAGCAATGATACATTTAATTTCAAGCAATAGGCCTCTAACCATTACTTTGGGGCTAATAATTTTTCAAGACAAATTAACTACTACCAAAATAACTTGATCCAGGAAGGAATTTCTATTCTGTGGATCTTGTCACTTTTCAGGCAGTAGAAAATTGAGCCTCTGAGCATTTGCTTATTAGCTTTAGACTCAACGGTTTAAATGAATTGTACTGAGTTGATAGAATTTGGGGTAAATTTTGAGAAAACATCCTATTTCTACATTTATTCATAACTTCTACTTTTTTAGATTCAGCCTCTTTTTAGGTTTGCATTAAGAGATTTGGGATTTCTGGGTTAGGTAAGCTGTAGAGGACATTTTAATTAATTAATTTTTTCCATTTGGTTTCTACGTATTCTACATGCATGCCATTGTAATTGAACATTGCCAAAGAAATTTGATTCCACAGTCAGGAAAAAGGAGTTACCAAACATTTTTTTTGGTCTTTATTAGTGTTTATTAAATATATTAAAATGAGCACTTTTTACTATGAGATAAACTCTCCGTATTTGTAGTGTACAATAACTTGGTACTTCATACCATCATTCATTCTCTCATTACCTATGGAGTTACCAAACATTTTAAGAATACCATTTCTCCTTGTTATTCCAAACACACACACAAATAGAATAAGAGCTATGATATTTAAAATGACCAAGCCAGAAACTATTTTGAAGGCTCTAATTCTGAATTTTAAAGTCTGCAAAACACTATCTCCATTTATTTGAGTTGTTCACAGAAAGAGGCATTTGTTGCTTGTGGACATGTCAATCTTCTTGGAATAAGCATATCTACTTTATATCAAACTCTAGTTTGCCCTCATCCATTGCTGTGTGTTGAAGGGCCTTGTCAAGAAGCCAAATATCAAAGGAATACCAAATGGCATTTAGGATGGTTTAGGCTGTTTCCAAGGAAGAACTTCTTGTTCTTGTAGAAATAGTTTATAAAATAAGGTGCAAAGTATAACTAGTATATGCCTGAGACAAGCAGAAACGGTCAGATAAGTTGATGTTAGGCGAAATGAACCCCAAGATAAAGATTTAAATATTTTTTTTCTTTCTTGTGATTGTTTCTAAAATATTTATAAGATATTTCTTTGTTGCTTTGTATGTCCTTCCCCCACAGTATAACCCCTGTTTTCACTGTATTTGATATTGGTATAATTTGTGGAGGGGAAGGGAAAAAACAAATTGTTTAAATAGGGATACAGGTGGACCCATTGCAATAATGAGATATACAAGATGTTATGTTGAAAAATGAGCTTTACAACTTTGGTGAGGTGGTGGTGGTGGTGGTGGTGGTGGTGTCCATCGTGAGGGGGGGGGAATGGGAAGGGATGGGAAGGGGAATAAAAGGAGGAGGCAACAATACTTGATAAGAAATGTACTCATTACCTTGCCCATGTAATTGTAACTTCGCTGTACGGTATTTTCACAATTAAAACACACACACACACACACACACACTGACACACAAAATAAGGTGCAAAGTAAAACTGCACTGAGAATTATGATGTACAATCATAGGATGAATTACTATTTTAATAGATATTTTATGATTTTAGTACACATCTCACCCCCCCACCCCCACATCCAGATCTTGAGGCTTGAACTCAGAGCCTGAGAGCTGTCCCTGAGCCTTGTTGTGCTCAAGGGTAGTGCTCTAGCACTTGAGCCATTGTGCCATATCTGTCTTTTTCAGAGTAATTTTTTGGAGATAAAAGTGTCATGGATTTTCCTGCTGGGTTGGCTTCCAACCAAGATCCTCAGATCTCAGCCTCTTGAGTAGCTAGGATTATAAGGGTGAGCCACCAGTATTAGACTCATACATATTTCTTATTCAAATTTTTCCTATGGTTGAAATTGCCTTGGTAGGGAAAAAAAATCAGTATTCAAGATGAACATAAATCTCAAAGCTCATGTTTGCATAAAACATGATACAGAACCAGAATTCATGATTCTCTGTATTAAAAGTATAAGCAGAAGGCATGGCGGTGGGGATTTTCATTCACTAGTGAAAATATGCATGGAAATACACAGAAATACCTTTTACTTGCATGACAATGTCTCTCGCACATCACAGGGACTTGCAGCATCTTCAGAGACCTGGTGTCACACTCTTCCTTTCCAGCCATACCCCTGTCCACCTCACAGATGTGCCTGTGTCACCACAGTTCTTTCAAAATTGCTCTCAGTTTCACCTCTCATAGACCTCTTCCTGCTCATTTCAGAACATTTGCCTCTGCTACATGGAACCTCATGTTGATCTCCTTCCTCTCCCTGGCTTCAGTCTATTTTCTGAGTCTTCTTTGTGCTTTTACTCTTCCTTGTTATTAATTTCTTTTTCTTTTTTTTTTGTCAGCTGTAGGGCTTGAACTCTGGGCCTGGGCACTGTCCCTCAGCTCTTCAGCTCAAGACTGGCATTCTACCATTTGAGCCACAGTGCCACTTCCAGTTTTGTGTTGGTTTATTGGAGATAAGAGTCTCACGGACTTTCCTTCCAGGGCTGGCTTTGAACCATGATCCTCAGATCTCAGCCTTCTGAGTAGCTAGGATTACAGGCGTGAGCCACTGATGCCTGGCTATTAATGTTAAATGTTAAAGCTTTGTTTGACTTTTTCATCCATCTTGTACACATATTCCCTAAATGTTCTTGTCTTCCTACATTTTGTGCTGCTGTAGCAAAATGCCTAAGGTTGCTCTACTTATAAAGAAAGGAGGTTTATTTAGGCCATATTTCTAGAAATTGAAGAGTATGACCCTGGCATCAAGTAGGTTTTTGGCCTTCTAGTTGGGTCATGGCATGGTTGGACAGAGAAAACACACCAGGAAGAGCTACTTTCTATTTATTTATCTTTTAATTTGGGGGCTACTGGGATTTGAACTTAAGGCTTTTTGCTTCCTTGTTAAGCAAGTACTTTACCACTGGAGCCATATCTGTGGTTGTTTGTTCATTAGATTGTGTCTGAAAGTTTTTGCCCAGAGCTGATTTTGGACTGCTTTCTTCCTAACTATACCTCTCACAAAGCTGGGTTACAAATATGTACCACCATATCCTTCTTAGTTGAAATGATGTCTTGCTAACTTTCAGCCCAAGTTAGCCTTGAACCACATTTCTTCCAATCTTTGTCTCCCAAATAGGTGGAACTGTAGGTGTGAGACACTGTATTTGCCTGGAGAACTTGCTTTTATAACAGCCACTCCTGAGATAACATGTTAAGGCATAGAGCCTAGAATCTATGAATAGATTAATTTATTAATGAAAGCTGAGTCTTCATGGTCCAAATACCTGCCTTGTACTAGCTCCTAAAACACTATGAGAGAAAAAGGGTTTTGGTGGAAGCATTTAAACCATAGCAGATTTCCATTTCTTCTTATGGCCTCATTTTTATCCACATACTAATGCATCTGTAAAGCTTCCTCTCTTGCAAGCTCAACTTAGAGGTAAGTGGTGAAAAACTAAGAACTTATTTTCTAGGAATGTCCCACCTTCTCCATTCATAGGTTTCTGTTTTGTTATTGAGTGATAATTTTTTGTATGTTTTTTTTACTGTAAAAATGATGTACAGAGGAGTTACAGTTACATAAGCAAAATAATGAGTACATTTCTTATTGAGCATTGTTGCCTCCTCCTTTGTTTTCCCCCTACCATCCTTTCCCTCCCTCCTCCACAACTACCCTTCCCCCTGCTGCAGTTGTAAAGTTCGTTTTCAACAGAGTGTCTTGTACATCTCATTGTTACAATGGGTCAACCTATATCCTTATTGAAGCATTTTGTGTCTTCCCTTACCCTCCCTGAATTAGAGAAGTGCATATACAAGATGCAGGGCACTGACATCAAATACAGGGAAAACAGGGCTTATACAGTGGGGGAGGAACATACAAAGCAACAACAAAATCACAGGATACATTATAAATACATTAGAAACAATAGCATGAAAGAAAAAAGGTATTTGTGCTCCTATCTTGGGGCTCATTTCACGTAACATCATCTTATATGGTCATATGTACATAGCTTTTGGCCTTTTCTGCATGTACTAGTTATTGCAAATAAGGGAAACCATGGGACCTATGTTTCTTTGGCCTGGCTTACTTCATTTAACATAATTTTTTCCAATTCTTTCCATTTCCTAACAAATGGGGCAATGTCATTCTTTCTGATGGATGCATAGAAAGCCTCTTTGGTAAATGATGCTGGAAAAATTTGTTAACTACTTGTAGAAAACTAAAGCTAGATCCTTATTTATCACCCTGCACCAGAATCAACTCCAAATGGATCAAAGACCTCAGAGTCAAAGCAGACACCCTGAAAACATTACAGGACCGAATAGGAGAAACTCTAGGTCTCCTTAGCACAGGCCGAAATTTTCTTATAGAGACCCAGAAACACAACAAAGCAAAGAAAGGTTGGATAAATGGGATTGCATGAAGCTGCAGAGCTTCTGCATGGCAAAGGACATAGCTAGCAAGATCAATAGAAAGCTCATGGATTGGGAGAAGATCTTCACTAGCCATTCAACAGGTGATCATTTCTTATACCAACTTGATCTACACTTGGCCAATAAATTTGCACCTTAAGAAATCTGATATTGAAGCCAGTCGCTGGTGGCTCATGCCTGTAATCCTAGCTACTCAGGAGGCTGAGATCTGAGGATCATGGTTCAAAGCCAGCCCGGGCAGGAGAGACCGTGAGACTCCTATCCCCAATAAACCACCAGAAAACCGGAAGTGGTGCTGTAGCTCAAGTGGTAGAGTGCTAGCCTTGAGCTGAAGAGCTGAGGGACAATGCCCAGGCCCAGAGTTCAAGTCCCACGACCGACAAAAAAAAAAAAAAAAAAAAAAAAAAAGAAATCTGATATTGAAATTGCAAGACAGGACAACTTTTCTGTGGGATTTACCTGATTCCCGCTCTGGAATCAAGGTAGTTGTTTGTGTGATTACATCAATATGATTAAGGGTTCCAAATCCATTTTGAGTGATTCTTAAATAATAAATGATATGATAATATTTTTATAATTCTTAAATAATAATTAAATAATCTGCAATTGATCATAGATCTTGGGAGTTATAAGCAGACATGTTAAATTCTTATGTATCTACAAGCAGAGAAGGTCAGTCTATAAAAGATAATGGGTATTCATCTAAATAATGTCTTACAAGGAAGTTTAAAAGTAAATCAGAGATAGAGACAGAGATTAGAAATGTTAGGAGAGTCTTGAAGGCACTTAGTGCCTTCATTCTCAAGGTATTGGGTTTTAGATAAATCCTTGCCTTACTACACTTAGTGTAACTGTGTGTTTTTTTTTTTTTGTCAAAGCTAGTTTGATTCAAATAAGTTTCATTTTTAACAATAAGAACAATAAAATATCTTGCTGCCTACTGGACTTTTCTACTTCTATGTTAGGTACCTGCAATTCTGTGTTCATCCTTCACAAGCACCTTCAGCTTCAGGCCTACTTTCCCCTCCATTCCAC
This sequence comes from Dipodomys merriami, assembly GCF_024711535.1. Taxonomy (NCBI): domain Eukaryota; kingdom Metazoa; phylum Chordata; class Mammalia; order Rodentia; family Heteromyidae; genus Dipodomys; species Dipodomys merriami. The sequence goes on along the minus strand of NW_027206512.1, from coordinate 33,242,458 downwards.
AATAAATTGTCTCTTTTCTCATCCAATTCATAAAGTTTATCATTCTCTTTGACTTCTTCTACAATCTCCCACCTGCTCATCCAATCAATCACTTCCTGTGGGCTTCTCATTTATTTTCATTGCCATTCTACCACCTTAATCCTCATTTCCAAGTTGCCTTATTTGAGCATCTTGTAACTTGTCTTCCTGCTTAGCCTGCCATCCTGTAATGAGTTCTGATCCAAGAGTAATCCATTCTACTTCACAAAAAATGTCTTATCTACATCTCTTTATGATCAAGTTCATTGCTGCCTCTTCAGCTCTATCTCTGGGTCACCATCTTTATGGGCCAAACTGAAATACCTATCATACCCCTGTATGAAATAATTTACCTTGCTCTGTCCTTACATGGTAATTGCTTAATAGCTACAAATCTGTAAGCTACTTGTAGTTGGGGATAGAATATTGTTCTGCATCCCACTTCTATAAATTTAACATAGTACCTGTCTAATGATAGGCATTCAGTAAAGATATGCAGAACAAATACATTTATTAGTAGAATGTACTGTTATTGTTAGATAGAGGTACAGAAGAGTTTTGAATTTGTCAGGCAAGGTCAAATTCTCTATCTGTGAACCAAATGTTGGGAGGGATGCAAGACTGTAACTCTGGGTTCAGTGTTTCGTGAATTATCACTTAGCAATCTTAATATCTTGAACAGCGCTCTTCATGCACTGATTCGTGCTCATCTCTGAGGACAGACATTGATTCCTTGACATGTGGCAAGTCAGGTAGAATAAATTTTATTGTCTACAGCTGGTGACAGTTTTGCCTGTGATTTTTGGATTTTAATTCCTTGAGGTTTTTTTTTTTTTTAAAGATGTAGCTGCCTTGATCTATCCTGAACACTGAAATGTAAGGATTTACTATTAATTTACTATCTTATATTGTGCACAAGCTATCAAACTTCACTATTTAAAAATGTATGAATAGAAGCCTATAGAATCTTAGGTCTGGGCTGATTTTGGAAGTATTCAAATGGCTAATCATATACATGATAGATCACAGAGATTTACCCATGTGTTTGATTTCAAACTACTTTAGTGCAAAAACAGGATCACACAGAAAGATCTGAAAGAAGAGGGTTAGAACTAAAGAAGATTGCGAATCTTCATAAGGCTCATAAGTATTTAGTTGTACTGATTCAGTGAGAATGAGAAATGTATTTGTAACTGAAATGTGAGCTATGGTCATTACACTCCTGAGGACTGAGATAAGACTGGACAGTCACGCCACTTCACTCTTTGTCTTGTGGATGGTCAGTATTTTTTTCAAGATTCCTGTGAAGTCCCAAGAGGCTATTATTTTTTGGTACCTGGCCCCAATGTTCTTCATTTCTTGACTTCTGGTATGGACTCTGCCTTATTCTCCCCCTACCTTTTTAAAAAATCCTCTGGACTGCCATTGTTGTTGGCTCTGACCAGCTCTGTCTTGATTCTGGATCAAGGCCATTAGACACTTGAATTGCAGAACCAAAATATTGAAAGTGTGTTATCACAATTAGAATCTCATCTGTGTCATCCTTGCCCTTCATTTCCCTTCCAGTGCAAAGTTCTTTCTGGTCACACTCTCTGCCAAGGGTCCCATTTCTGTAACATGGTGTGACTTCTCATCCTTCTTGCCTTAGACTGCTTCTAGGAATTCAGAATTTTACTGGAATTAAGGAAAGCCATGCAGCTCTCTCTATACTTCAAATCCTCTTCCTTTGTTTGTCTGAAACCCATCTAGTTATTCAATCAAAGAAAAAAATTTAGTAGATGATGAATAGATCAAGAAAATGTGGTATATATGATAGAATTCTATGCCTCCATCAGAAAGAATGACACCACCCCATTTAATAGGAGATGGAAAGACTTGGAAAAAATTATATTAAGTGAAGTAAGCCAGACCCAAAGAAGCATAGGTCCCATGGTTTCCCTTACTTGCAATAACTAGCATATGTCTAGGACAAGCAGAAAAGGTCAAAAGCTATGTACATATGACCAGATAAGATGATGCTAAGCAAAATGAACCCCAAGATAGGGACACAAGTTTTTTCTTTGTCGCTGTTGCTTTTTAATGTACTATCTGATTTTTTTTGTTTCTTTTGTATGTTCTTCCCCTATGGTATAACCCCTGTTATCACTGTGCTTGATTCTAGTGCCCTGCATCTTGTATATACATTGTTCTAATTTGGGGAGGGGAAGGGAAATAACAAAATGCTGAAACAAGGATACAGATTGACCCATTGTAACAATGAGACATACAATACTCTATGTTGAAAATGAACTTTACAACTTCTGGAGGGGGATGGTGGGTGAGGAGGAGGGGGGTGGGGAGGAAGGGATGAGGGAAGGATTGAGTAGGTGGGGAAGGAAGGATTAGTAGGGGAAAAACAAAGGAGGGTAACAATGTTCCATAGGAAATGTAGTCATTACCTTATTCGTGTAACTGTAACCCTTCTGTACAATATCTTTACAAAAATATTTTTAAAAAAGAAAAGAAACATTTAGAAATGGGAAGAATAGTCGGGTGCTGGTGGTTCACGCCTGTAATCCTATCTACTCAGGAGGCTGAGGTCTGAGGACCAGGGTTCAAAGCCAGCCCTGGTAGGAAAATCCATGAGACTCTTATCTCCAATTAATTACCAGGAAACCAGAGGGACTGTGGCTCAAGAGGTAAAGCACTAGCCTTGAACTGAAAAGCTCAGGGATAGCACCCAGGCTCAAAGTTTAAGCCCTATGCCCAGAAAAAAAAAGAAATGGGAAGAATATCCTGACTTTTACCTCATTGCATTTTATCCTTATTAGAATCCTTTTGGTTTAAAAAAATTCCCTTTCCTTCTTTACTAGAATACATTTCTTCTGATATGGGCATAGAAAAGTATGTTTCTGGGTTTGTCTTCAGGAAAATGAAAATGAAAATTAGGATTGATCAACAAACTGATCAACAAATTGATCAAACCTAATCCATTCCCATTGGTCTTTAAAGGAGTAGAGAAAGAAAGAGAATTTCATTTTGCATATTTAGAATCATTTGAATCAGAAGAATTTTTTTTTGTTTTTGTTTTTCCTTATATGTAACTTCCTGGAAAAGGGTTGTTGACTTACAGAAACTTGATTACCTTGTCTTCATGTCAGTTTCCTGGTGTGGCTTTTTTTTTTTTTTTTGACAATAAGAGTTTAGGGCAGAGCCAAGGAGAATGGAGGCAAATAACCGTCAAACATGAAAGTGTGTTCTATGGAAAACATGTCCATGGAAAGATTGATAGTGTTATACTGCTTTAAGCTCTCTTCTCTAGGGTGACTGCTGTCTTTTTTAATACTATCTCAATTGAAGAAGAATTCACTCATTTGGCACGGTTAGGCCATTTTAAACCTTTCCTAGGGCTCAATTTACCAAGGACAGAGATAAAGGAGCTGTGTGAGAGGAGAGGCCCTTAGTCTGTCTAGAAAAGGTGACATGCTGAGCAAATGCTGAATGTGGCATAAGGCTAGGGACATCATACCTTTTTTTTAGATCTGACAGCTACTTTGTTGCTGAGCAATAACAAAGGTTCACCTTAAAAATGTCCCTTGCTAATAAAAACAAAACAATACCAAAAAAAACCCCAACCACAAGTCAACCAACTGAACAAAATAGGCTGTGAAGTAACATTATGAACTTTGAGCACAACACAGTCCAGAAGTCTGACCTGCGGTCAGGGCTATTTGACTTCCTCTGACTGCTCTAGCAGTGGAACCTGTGTTGCTGCTCTTTTTTTCTTCCCTTCCTTTTATTTGAAATTTTCTCCTCCAATGGTGAGGAAGCTTGCTCCTATTTCCTTCAGCATATTTACTCATTTGTTCCAGTAGAGAGGGCAGTTTGGGAACTACTAACCCATACCTCTATGCTAATCCATACTAACCCATACCTCAAAGTTGCATGCACTGTAACCATGCAGAACATTTCCATCCTTCTAGAAAGTTCCATTACATTTGTCCCTTTGGTTTTTCTTAACATACTTTCTTTCTCAGGTTCCTGTAGATGTGGGTGAGCCACAAAAGTGGTGCTTATACTGAGCCAAGGCAGAATTTTCAAAAGCACATCCAAGATCGAAAGACACTTTACAAAATACCTGACCAGTATACCTAAAAACAATCAGATCCATAAATATAAAAGTCGGAGATATTATCACCACCTAGAGTACACGGAGTCTTGACAGCTAAAAGGAATGTGGTATCTTAGGATCCTAGGACAGGAAAAGGATGACAATGGAGAAATAAGAAAATTCTACACAAAGTCTGGAGTTGGAAAAAATTAAAATGGTAATATGCCAGTGTTGTTTTCTTAAACTTGGCAAATATAAAATGAAAATGCTAGGAGAAAATGGGGGAAAAGGTGAATTTAGGAATTCTTTGCCTCGTTTGTGCAAATTTTCTATAAATTTAAAATAATTCCAAGTACAAATTTTATTGATGTGATTCAAAATCTTGGATATGTGAAAAACTCATATTGATTTGGACAGTTAAGGATCCAGGATGTTAGTAAGATATATAGGAGACGAAATAACACAAACAACACTTACTCTAAGACTTGCAAATAGAATAAAGGTTGATTTTTACTAAAATCACAACCATTTGCTTTCAAATAGCTCTTTCCAATATCTTTCGGTAGCAACAGCAGTTTCACTAGCCCTGAGAGCATTTGTAAACTGGAACTATCTTGAATGTACTAAACTCTGAGCTGTTGTTTGGAAATGTGCGAAATGTAATAATACTTGTTTCACGGGATTGATTTGAAGACTACATGGAGCAAACCCACATGGAATAGTCTCCTTGGGTCCTCCTTGGAACCAGGGGCTCTGTGGTTCAGCAATAAATCTGCGGCTATCTATAACTGCATATAAATAGATCTTTGGAGTTTGTGGACACCTAAACACTTTTCCCTAGGAGATGAAAACAGTTTGCAAGTTGTTTTTGGTAGAATCCACCATCACTTCAGCTTTCCTTAAGACTGTCCATGGCAAAAGTGTCATGGAACTATGGGAAATTCTTTGCCATTCTTTGACCTCCTCTGACTTAAAAGAAGCTTTGCTGTGCACTCAGAGAACCTCTTCAAAGGCTGTGGAGCAACTCCCTGACCCCACATGCACTCTCACCCTGTTTCTTGATGTGAGCTGATTCTGCTTTGTCTTAATGACAAAGGCCATTTGGGTCCTACCATTGGGGACATATTAAAAGTTACTATCTCTTTTCAAAGTTTAAGCTAGAAAACATTAAAACAGATGGTGAGACTTGGAGGGTAATTAATTTTCCTTTGGAGGAATAATCGCTTTCCTTAAAAATAAATTAATGCCTCCCTCTTTTTCCAGGAGGTAATGGTTTAGTAAATTGAGCAATGAACTGGGGCTGCCCTTCACCAGGACCTAGGGGTAAAGCAGAAATCTTCTGCAGTTGGGCCTTTGTCTGGTTATATAAATGGGAATTTCTCACTTCCTGGGCTGAAGGGGAGGATTAGATGAATCAGAGCATTTTCAGCCCGTAGCACGTGCCTGACATGCAGTAAGGCAATGTCATTATTAGAGGAAAAAATAAAGTGTCCATTATCAAGCAGTTTTTAAATCTTATGTGGCCAATGTGAATCTTACCAGGGTAAGATTCAATGCTCTGGTATGGAAGATTTACTTGAATAATGAACAAATTGTCCTTTACATCTCATAGTATTTAAAAAATTCACAAGAAATGTACTCACTACTTTACATATGTAACTGTAATCCCTCTGTATATCACCCTGCCAATAAAACTAAATTTAAAAAAAATCACTGAGAAAACAGTTGAGTTTCTCTTTTTTTTCTGGGAAATTATGCTTAGCATGTGACTACTTAATAGAGATCATCAAATGCAATCTCACCAGGGGGCTGTGCGTTATTACATGAAAAATTTCTTAACATATTTTTTAAAGTTTATTGAAGCTTCCACAGGTTCGTATTTTAAATCTCTAAGCTTCCCCAATGTTGAATGTCCAGTGATTCAAAATATTCTGTGAACTGAATTTTTTGGCTTGGCTTATAGCCATAAACATACATATAGATATTTGTTACTTGAATTTTCATAGTTACCTAAATAATGTAACAATGATACCAGACAGAAAGTTATTGTGTCATCATTTTCTTGAGCTTCCTCTGGGTTTATCTTCTGCCAGGGGCATTTTTATTTATTGAGTAGAAATTATGGCATTCATATTTTAGTATAATAGGAAATGTATTTGAATATTACATTCGAAATAAAAAATGATCATGTGTTTGAAAATGCATTTTAAACTTGCTTTGTAAAAAATTCTGACCATTCTCCAGAGAATTAAACTGATAAAGTGAAAAGAAAGAGTCCCATAAAATTCAACACAGATCACACAAGGCTTCCAAAACAACAGTTTTAATTGCCTTTTGCAGAGTATTAGAAAAGAAGAATGCATTTTTTCTCAAAACTGTTTCACAATGAGCATTTGATTAAAAATCTTTTCCAGCAAGTGTGCAATGAGAAGGCATGGTCAGGGAGCTAGAACCAAGAGATTGTTTCTAGTATAGAGGAGAAGTAAGAGCGAGGGAAAACTTCTAGTGTAGATGCAATTCACAACATCAGCTTGTGACCCAGAGAAAAGGGCCCATGATGAAGCTAAAACTACCTTTCAGCACATTCACGGATTAAGGTTTATCTTCTCTGTGAGGAAGGATTGAAGGTTGATGTCAGATCTCATTGAATATCCTTTATCACTCATTTGTATATTAGCTTTTAGATTAAACTGAATCTAATTCTCATTTTTCTTTTCCAAAGCATGGGGCAATAATTCAGTACAAATAGCAAATCAATATCTTTGGTCATTTTAATAATGCCTTGAGTCAAAGCTCCCTTGCTGATACTGTTTTATGAGTATTTGATCAATGAGGACTTGAAGAAGACAGTTAAAACTCTGCTACTGGTTTGGTTTCAATGTCTCTGGCTCCTTCAAAATGCACATATCAGATAGATGCAAGCTTTTGTTTAGCCTCTGGATGAGATTTCAGGCAGCCCTAGCATGTTCCTGATTATTCTCAGACAATACAAAGTCTTGTAATCAATTTAAGATGGAAAACCACTATCATGGTTTAGAGGATTGAATTTCAAATCTTTTGTACTAACTCTCCAATTTTCACCCAGTCTTTACTCAAAAATTAAGACTCCTAAGGGCTCCTTCCCCAGTGAGAGCACAGTTGAAGCTTTGTTTTGAAAAACGTCTTGTGTCTCTCATCCACTTTTTTCCAGACTTGTTAACTGAAGATTCTTATGATGGCAGATTTGGAGCAGGGAAAGGAGAAGAAATAAAAACTCTAGGAAAGATTTTTCAATAAAAACAATAAAAAAAACCCATCTTGGCTTTTACTGATCTTGGTGAGGTTTTATTAGGCTTACTTTTTCAATCTAGATGATTTTCTGAATTTATTTAACTTCTTGGAAGCTCCATAGTTGAGTGCTCTCCAATTACTTCTACAAAATTACCAGCTCCTTCTCTTTCGTTGTTTGTCCTTTCTTTCCTAGCCACTCCTGATGTTCTTGCTAACTTCTATAAGTAGACTCCCTCCATTGTTGCCGTTTCAATTCGTGTCTTACCTTTGCTTAGGTCTCTTGTAAAATTATTTTAGACCAATGTTCCTGGAGAATCCTCTTCTGGACCAATGTTGAAGGATGACCTTCAAAATATGTGTCTAGGGGCTGGGAATATGGCTTAGTGGTAGAGTGCTTGCCTAGCATGCATGAAGCCCTGAATTTGATTCCTTAGTACTACATAAACAGAAAAAGCTGGAAGTGGCACTGTGGCTCAAGTGGTAGAGTGCTAGCCTTGAGAGAAAGAAACTCAAGCATAGTGCCCAGGCCCTGAGTCCAAGCCTTAGGACTGGCAATATATAGCTATGTGTATGTCCTGGTTCCAAATCTGAATGTGACCTTAGTTGGGAAAAGTTTTATTGTAGTTATAAAGTGAGGTTTTTTTCTGGATTATTCAAATGGGTCTTCAAACAAGTGAATCAGAATTTAAGACATGTGGCCTTGTAAGAGACATGCAGGGGGAAGATAAACACCAAAAAGAAAGAGAAGGGTGTGTGAAATCCAAAGCAGAAATTAGAATTATACAGCTATAGCCAAGGAATGCTTGACACAGCCAGAAATGGATAGACTGGTGGAATGATTCTCTTAGAGCCTTTGGAGGAAGCACTACCCTGCTGACACCTGATTTTAGATTTTGGGGCTCTGCAACTCTGAAAAAATAAGTATCTGCTTTAAAATCATTAGCTTTCTGGTAGCTTTTTATGTTAGTCTTAGGAAAATAAAAGGTAAAATTTTGGCTGGATATTGTCAAGTCTACAGGGATCTTTGATGGCACAGTATTTGGTTTTTGTTTGTTAGGTTTTTTGGTCAACACTGGCTGCTATAGCAGCTTCTCTCCTGTATGTGTGCATCTGATACCCTAGTGTGTATCTGATACCAGTCTCCAGGGAGCAAATCTCTTCAAGTAGTTTCCTTTGACCATTCCCTCACTAGATTAGAGATGAGAATCCATTTCCTTGAGATGCAATGCTTTGTCCAAAGAAATCCTCTTCAAATCTCCACCCTCTGTCTCTATCTATGTATCTATCCCTGTATCTATCTATTTATCATCTATCTATCTATATCTATCTATCTATCTATCTATCTATCTATCTATCTATCTATCTATCTATCTATCTATCTATCTATCTATCTATCTATCTATCTATCTATCTGTCTATCTGTCTATCTGTCTATCTGTCTGTCTGTCTGTCTGTCTGTCTGTCTGTCTGTCTGTCTGTCTGTCTGTCTGTCTGTCTGTCTGTCTGTCTGTCTGTCTATCTATCTACCTATCTATCTTCCATCTCTACTTACCAACCTGTTATCTGTCTACCATCTCTATTTTTTGGTTTGTCATCTAATTTTTCAAATCTGTTCTTGATGAACAGCTTTGAAAACTTTGAGTATGTAAACTTTGAGTTTACATACAAATTATCTTTTTCCTTCTCTCACTTCTTTTTTTGTACTTTTTTATTGTAAAAATGCTGTACAAAGGGATTGCAGTTACGTGAGCAAGGTAATGAGTACATTTCCTATTGAGCATTGTTGCCTCCTCCTTTGTTTTCCCCCTACCATCCCTTCCCTCCAACCTCCACAACTACCGCACCGCTTCCCCACCTCTTCCAACTGAAGTTGTAAAGTTTGTTTTCAACAGTGTTTTGTACATCTCATTGTTACAATGGGTCAACCTGTATGCTTATTTAAGCATTTTGTGTTTTCCATCCCCTCCTGGAATTAGAGAAGTGTATATACAAGATGCAGGGCAGCAACATCAAATACAGGGAAAACAGGGTTTATACCATGGGGGAGGAACATACAAAGCAACAATAAAATCACATTGTACATTATAAATACAGTAGAAACAATAGCAAGAAAGAAAAAAAGGTATTTGTGCTCCTATCTTGGGGTTCATTTCGCTTAATATCATCTTATATGGTCATATGTACATAGCTTTTGACCTTTTCTGCTTGTCCTACACATGTACTAGTTATTGCAAATAAAGGAAACTATGGGACCTATGTTACTTTGGGCCTGGCTTACTTCACTTAACATAATTTTTTCCAAGTCTTTCCATTTCCTAACAAATGGGGCAGTGTCATTCTTTCTGATAGAGGCATAGAATTCCATATATATATATATATATATATATATATATATCACATTTTTATATTTTTATTTTTAATAAGTTTTTGATTGTGAAAATACTGTACAGAGGGGGTACAGTTACTTGAGCAAGGTAATGAGTACATCATTTCTTATCAAGCATTGTTGACTCTTCCTTTGTTTATATACCACATTTTCTTGATCTATTCATCTCCTGAGGGGCATCTGTGTTGGTTCCGTATCTTACCTATAGTAAATAAGGCTGCAATAAACATAGTTGTGCTGGTAGCCTTAGTATTGCCTTGTTTGTGATCATTTGGGTAAATGCCCAAAAGTGGGATTGCTGGGTCATAGGGGAGCTCTATGTGGAGTCTTTTGAGGAGCCTCCATACTGCTTTCCAAAGTGGTTGAACAAGCTTACACTCCCAGGAACAATGCAGTAGGGTTCCCTTCTGGCCACATCCAGTTGCCCAATTGAGATGGGAGGGAGTGACTGGGAGAGAATGCGAGAACAGAAGACACTGTATGAAAGGAAATACGTTCATTACCTGACTCATAATTGAAGTCCCTCTGAACACCACCTCTATAATATCAATAAAATAAATTAATAAAAAAGGCCAGAGTAACATCTTGAATTGTAAGCAAATATTTTCAGTGTTTAGACTTTCTCTTCTTTTGAAAGCCTTGATGCCAAACAGACCACATCGGGTAACAAAACCTTTGCAGAAGTCTGGAACTTCATTTTAAGGAAGACTCTTTGATGTTGCATACTTTTTAATATTCTAGGGAAATTCTTGCAATATAAAATTTGTTTGGAGTTTTCAATGCAGCACCTGTGCTGTAAGCTTTAGACAGCCTGGTGGTCACAGGGCTCTGTGCTCTTCTTATCCAGTGATGCAGTCTTGCCTTACAATTTCTACTCTTGCAGAAGAAACATCTGCATCCTCATTCGAATTTCTACCTGCATCCTAGTCTCCCAAGTTTGAGTAAGGTTGATTTATGGCTTGTGGAAAAGTCATTAGATTTTTGCCTGCTCTGGGGCATCTGGAGAAAGGCTGTAAAATTTGTATCTCCCTGCTAGACTTTCTTCCTTTCCTGTAGGAAGAGAAGCATCACAGGAAATAGAGCTGATGGAAGGTGGAAGAATTGTGGCCACATTGAAGATTGTTACATTGGCTAATTTTAATCCAAGAAACAGGCTTAAAATATGAAAATCCAGAATAAAATAGCTTATAATTGCTGTCTTCTATTATAATTGGATTTTTTTCTTTACATGTATTCAAACTTACTCTTCTACTTCAACATATGTATTCGTGTAAGATTAACATTGTCATGCTTCTTGGAGGTTGATTGCCAAAGACCACATATAAGGAAAATAATTCCCAAGTACAGAGAAAATTCTGCCTTAGATTGGACAACATTGCTTACTTGTGGTCAAATTTTCCATACTTTTTCTCTAATCTGAGTACTAAGCCATTCTCAGATAGGTTATTGCATGGATGTCTCAGGAGTTCAGGAGAGAAAGAATCAGAATCCTTCAAAGTGTAGAGTTTAATTGACAATATTAACAACTTTCATTGTTTTATTAATAATGATATTAATAGCTCTCTGCAGTGGGGAAGAGTAAGTGAATTTTAGTCTCTTTCACAGAGGACATAAGGGTAAAAGTATGCAAGAAAGAAAAGAGCACTTTCCCTTTACTATGATCAATGCTGGCCCTAAGATCTGAGAACAAAGCTACAGAGTCAACAGTATATCATTAGCCAGAAATTTCACCTGCTGTGGTAGAAAGATTAATTCTCATTTTCAGAGTTATTGTCATGGTATAATGTGGAGAATCAGCTTTGGGTTCAGGCAGGCTTTGAGATGAATCCCCTTCATTAATTTTTCCCCCCTTTGATTCTCAGAATCTCTACTTCTTCTGTAAAGTGAAACAGGGATAAATATCTGGTAGAATAGAGTTGATGATTAGGTAACGTGATAATGAATGAAAAAATGAGGATACGTATGTGGCAGAGAGAGGCAATTTTGTCCAATGGTTTCAAGGTGTTGTTTGTGCTTCTTGTATCAGCTCATGCTTTTTCTTCTCAAACTATTTGGCTGATTCCTATTACTGGCTTTGGTTCTTGTTACACCTCTTCCTTCCTGGATTCTATTCCTCCCTTTTTTGCTGTATAGACCTATCATTCCCTCCCTACCCTGTGCTGGGTGTTTCTGCATAGTAGCTGTGAGCTGGGGAAAGAATTTGGGGAATTGTCATGTTCAAGAAAATAGGAATTCAATGAAAGGCTAAGAGAGAATGTGAAATCCAGAAAAACAAAGAGGTCTTTTTTTTTTTTTTGGTGTGGGGAGGGTTGGTCATAGGGCTTGAATTTGGCCTGGGTGCTATCAGCTCGAGGTGAGTGCTTTACCACTTGAGCCTCCAAAAGAGGCTATAATAAGAAACAGAATTTTTCCTCAAGTCCTACAAAGAGAACTAAAGGGTCACCATCTACTCAGACTTGTAGATGCTCTTGCTGCTTACGCCTCCTGAGACCAAACGCATTCATGCATAAAATGGCTGGTGGTAGAGAATGCATTGAAACAGTCCCCTGATATAAGACTATGTCTGAACAGTGAGGGACTAGCTCAGACTTCATAGTCTGGGCCGTGGAATATGAATGCTTCTTGTTACAGTGGGGTTGAGCCTTGAAAAACTATCATAAACATGTCATGAGTTCAAATGGATTGAATACATTGAACAGTGAACAGCAGGACGTAGCCACACAGGATACTTGATAGCCCTTGTGGTCTTGAGACTGCTGCAACTCCAATACTAGAGAGGATCCAACTCTCACCAGCTTTGGCAGAGTTTGAAAATCTGAAGTGTGACTTCTGCTGACAATGAATTAGTTTGCACCAACATACAGTGAAACACCTGGAGGACAAGTATCTAATGCTGAGAACCATCTCAGTTGGCATCCAGCAGTATTGCTCATCCAGATATTTGCATTCCCTGTTTGCAGGGTGAAATGTTCAGGTATAGAGCCTTCTCTTGACAGAGGAGAGTAGTTTAGTGCAAAGTTTCCTGGGGCCCAGGATTTCAGAGGAGCCATTTGGTCAAGCACATTGTAGGAAGGAAGAAGTTCACTTCTCTGTTTATTTAATAGACCCTCTGGATTCAAACCCACTTGTTCTTTCTCTGAAAAATAATGTACTCAACTGGTCATAAACTAGTGCCTCAAGTGAGGTATCTGTGTTCTGTACGGTTTTATACAAGTGAATTTGGTCATGTTTTCTGTCTTTTGGGTCAGAGTCTCCATCTATCTAATTTGCATTACTCACTTTTAGTCCCTGCTTGGCCTTTAAAAGGATCTAATCAACTTGCCAAACTTGACACAATCAATCATGTGGTAGACTTTCATTTTGAAAGCAGTAAAAGGTCTTAAACATTTCATTCTTCAGGTCTGTCTCAGATTCTCATCTCAACTTGGTGTCACTAAAATGTTGCAGGGTGGGAAAGAACATTTTATTTGTTACAACTATATTTTTATTATCTTTAAGTACTGTACAAAGGAGTTGCCATTGAACAAAGCAGTTTATGAATACAATGAATCTTGATCAATGTCACTTGAGGAAGGAAGATTGAAAAATTATTCTATTTTTGAATCAGATGAGTAAAATGAAGGAAATTCAGTTTGATAAATCTACACATGTGCATCATGTACTTTCAATAAGTTCACTCCCTTTATATTCCAATTCTTCCCTTCCCTTCCTTTCTTCTTAGTGTTTGGTAGGTTTCTTCTTGCTGTCTTCAGAGATATATTGATAAACATACATACAATGTATGATCTATATAGTATATAATATATAATCCACTATATTATATAATATATAATTGACTATATTATATGTCAAATATATCAGTAGATTATAACTGCGTATAATTAAATTTATTATTATTATTATTATTATTATTATTATTATTATTATTATTATCATTGTCTTAAAAATACTGACTAGCTTCAGGAGGCTGCATTTCCTCCCCGCAGGAAGTTTTCATGTAGAGGAGTTCCAGGACTTCTTTCTCTTAGGCCAAACCATCTCTTAACACCACAGCTTTTCCTAGGAAAACATGCTGAACCAAGATTCTTTTTTGTTTAAACAAGAAGCTTGGCCTTCATTTTTTAAAGCTATTTTCTTTCTATTCTTTTTAAAAAGTAAAATGCCATGGTAACGTGGTTCTGACTATTTCTTCACATTAAGTTATGAAATGATTTTCTTGACCTACTGCCTCTATACAAGGCAGTGCTCATGACCCAATTTCAATTTACACAGAGTCACAGGAAAATGGAGGTGAACTTCAGTGTCTTTATTTGTTAAGCAGTGAACCATTCCACATCCACAGTTTGCTGGTCTGGGCAGAAAGGAAAAATGCTTACATAGAGGCATCTTAGGGCACTTCTCCTGTGAAGCAGGATGGGAAGAGGAAAGAGGACTCATCTCTCAGCACAGGGTTCCAACAATTGCCAGAATTAGTGCTGGAGATGGAAGTGCTGGCTTGCGTTGTTAGTTAACAGCATGGAATTTCTTGTGCAGGAAGATAAACTAGTCAATATGGGTTATAAGGCTCTTTTGCTGTTCCTCTAAAAGACATCAATAGAAGTAATGGCATAAAATTCAGTGTTAGCACACTGCCTGGTACATAAAAATATTTGGAAGGGAATGAGTTTACCATTGATATATTTTTTTATTGTGAAAATACCGTACGGAGGGGTTACAATTACATGGGCAAGATAATGAGTACATTTCTTATCAAGTATTGTTGCCTCCCCCTTTGTTTCCCCTTCCTATCTCTTCCCATTTCCTCCCCCCCCATACTCCTGCCCCCCTTCCCCCCCCCCCGGGCCAAAGTTGTAAAGTTCGTTTTTCGATATAATGACATGTACATCTCATTGTTGCATGGGTCCACCTGTATCCCTATTTAAATGATTTGTTTTTTCCTTCTCCTCCACAAATTATACCAACATCAAATACAGTGAAAACAGGGGTTATACCGTCGGGGAGGAACATACAAAACAACAAAGAAATAATCTTATAAATATGTTAGAAATAATCACATAAAAGCAAAAAACATTTGAATCCTTATCTTGGGGTTCATTTCACCTAAAATCAACTTATCTGACCTTTTCTGCTTGTCTCAGACATATACTAGTTATTGCAAATAAGAGAAACCATGGGGCCTATGTTTCTTTGGCCCTGGCTTACTTCACTTAATACTTGGAAAAAATATCATTGATATTTTTATTTGAACATTCAACTTGATAGGAGAGAGATTGTTATTGTTTGGTCCAAAGGAAGTCAAATATGTTCACCTTTCTCCTTAGTGAATCAGCAACTTTATTTTTATTTTTATTTTTTAATTGTGAAAATATGGTACAGAGGGGTTACAATTACATGGGCAAGGTAATGATTGCATTTCTTATCAAGCATTGTTGCCTCCTCCTTTTTTTTCCCCTTCCCATCCCTTCCCATCTCCCCACCACCTTCCCCCCAAAGTTGTAACTTTAAAAGCAAGGCATGGTACTATCATGATCTATCTGTCTATCTATCTATCTATCTATCTATCTATCTATCTATCTATCTATCTATCTATCTATCTATCTATCTATCTATCTATCTATTTTGTGTCTGTTCTAATGTTTCAACTCAGGCCTAAGCACTGTCTCTGAGCTTTATTTCCTCAAGGCTAATGCTCTATCACTTGAGCCACAACTCCATTTCTGGCTTTTTTGGTGGTTAATTGAAGACAAGAGTCTCATGGGGGGCTGGGAAGGTGGCTCAGTGGTAGGGCACTTGCCTTGCATGCCTGAGGCCCTGGGTTCGATTCCTCAGCACCACATAAGCAAAAAGAAAAACACCAGAAGTGGCGCTGTGGCTCAAGTGGTAGAGCGCTAGCCTTGAGCTGAAGAGCTGAGGGACAATGCCCAGGCCCAGAGTTCAGGCCCCATGACCAGACCCCCCCCCCAAAAAAAAATAGTCTCATGGACTCTTCTGCCAGAGCTGGCTTGGAACTATGATCCTACTGAGTAATTAAGATTACAGGCATGAGCCACTGGCGCCTGGTTAAATATAAACATTTTTATAACTGCATTCCCTTAAAACTGATGATAGTAATATATGCAAACATAGAAATGGCATACTGAACCCTACTAATGTGTACAAATAATATATATTTATGGAATCACTTTAAAGTGATCAGAGCTTAGATAACTTAATCTGGAATTAATAGATTTCTCGCAGAAATATATTTAACATTGCTGCCAGTATCCTTCCAGTTAACTTTATATTTTCCATTAACAAAAATATGAAATGATATAGTTTGTTAAACAATATATAGAAATGTCTTTATTCTCTAGTGTAAGTTAATTGAATTTTGAAATAATTTTGTCAACCTGTTACAAAAAGAACAATTACTTTCCTTGGTTACTAACAAGTTTTCTTTAAAACATAAAATCATGCTGCCAACCCTCCTGTCTGATTAAAACATAATTTTAATATTTTTGAATGTAGATTTGACATTTCACATGATGATGATCTAATACAGGTGAGTTGTGTAAGATGCATACTTTTTAATTTAGGTGGTTCTGGGTTTTGAATTTGGAGTCTCACACTTGCTAGGCAGGCGATAGCTGGAGAGGTAGCTATCTTGCTGAGCTATTCCTAAAGCCATTTTTTTTTTGCACTGGTCATTTTTGAGGTGGAGTCTTACTTCCTGCTTGGGAGTACACCTGGACCAGGGTCAGCCTATTTTGGATTTCCCATCATAGCTGGAATGATAGGTGCCCGATATCACACAGTTCTTTTTTTTTTTTTCTTTTTCCATTGAGATGAGAGCCTTCCACTTTTCTGCCAGGGATGCCCTTGAATCACAATCCTCCCAATCTCAGTCTTCCATGTAGCTGGGATGACAGATGTGAGCCACAGGCACTTGGCATTTTTTTACACTTACATCATTTGTGCTGCTAGTATTGATTTCTTTCTCAGCAATTACTTTCATATTTCCTCCTCCTCCTTCTTCTCCTTTCTCCTTGTATTTCTGTTGTTTTTTCTAAAGTGCTTCATGTTTATTTTTAACTGTTCAGAGCAATGGAAACCTCATATATCTTACAAACTGTCCTCTCATGGATAAAGAAGGCTACTAATAAGGTTTCTATGCTCCTGGCTAAATGTGAATGATCCCCTATTTTCCTTATAAACATGCTGATGGAAAATAAAACAATAATGCCAAAGAGGAAAAACAACAAAACCTCTGTCCTATTACAGATACCATTTTGGAGCAAACATTAGAGTTACATGCTTGACTCAGACATATTCTAGTTATTGCAGATAAGGGAAACCATGGGACCTATGTTTCTTTGGGCTTGGCTTACTTCACTTAATATAATTTTTTCCAAGTCGTTCCATTTCCTAACAAATGGGGCAATGTCATTCTTTCTGATGGAGGCATAGATTCCATTGTGTATATATATATATATATATATACCACATTTTCTTGATCCATTCATCTACTGAGGGGCGTAAGGTCAGATAAGATGATGTTAAGCAAAATGAATCCTAAGACAAGGACACAAGTGGCTTTTTCTTTCTTGCTATTGGTTCTAACGTTTTTATAAGGTACCATGTGATTTCTTTGTGTGTCCCTCCCCCATGGTATAACCCCTATTTTCACTGTATTTGATGTTGGTATAATTTGGGGAGGGGAAGGGAAAAAATTGTTTAAATAGAGATACAGGTTGACCCATTGCAACAATGAGATGTACAAGACGCTATGTAGAAAAATGAACTTTACAATTTAGGGGTGAAAGGGTAGAGGGGGAGTATAGTTTGTGGAGATGGGAGGGAAGGGATGGTAGGGGGAAAACAAAGGAGGAGGCAACAATGCTTAATAAGAAATGTACTCATTACCTTGTTCATGTAACTATAATCCCTCAGAAAAGTATTTTCACAATAATAAAACATTTTAAAAAAGTCACATGCATGTAAGCACACAAGTCATTCCAAAGATGGCACAATTTCATACAAATATTTGCAATGAAGTAATTTACAAAAATACTTTTTGTCTCCTCGAGATACAAATATCTCCCTTGTGTATCTTGTGCACCTTGCAAAGGAGTTAATTTTGGAAGCACATGTGATTCGTTTTAAGGGTCAGAGGGCTGAGACTGCAGTAGAAAATCAACCTTGCACTCATATCATGTCTGTTCTATTTTCAAGGAGACATCCCAAGAAGGAAAGGATGGCGAATTGTCATTACTGTACCTTTACAATATCTGAGTTAGGTGTTACTAGGTGTTCTCTACCTGACTGGGATTAGTCACTGAGGTAGTTCATGATACAAGTAGAAAGTTTTAGAAAAGGCCCATAACCTGCATTTCACGAACTAATTAACTGTGGTTTTGTACATCAGCATGGTGGTGTGATTATCGGGGATTCCGACTGAAGTTTACTCTGAATCCTTTAGAAGAACTGAGATTAATAGGATGCTAGCCTCAAAACTGTTCTTAGTAATATAAGGATGTACTATGTATAGCTGAATCTGGTTGTTTAACTAGCACAGGCTTTTTGGCCAAAGCTTATCTTTTGCCATTTTTGTGGTACCATTTTATGCAAGCCATTGAACTGTACTGGTGATTGCAGAGCTATAAAATTTTAAGGGACTCAATCCCTGTCAGAGTTGCTAGGACTTATCTTTGAGGATGCAGACAAAATCATCTACATTAAAATCTTCACATAAATTGGGCACTGGTGGCTCATACCTGTAATCCTAGCTACTCAGGAAGCTGAGATCTGAGGATTGTGGTTCAAAGCCAGTTCAGGCAGCAAAGTCTGTGAGACTCTTATCTCCAATTAACCATCAGAAAACCAGAAGTTGTGTTATGGTTCAAAGTGGTAGAGTACTTTTGCTTGAGCAAAAGAAAGCTCAGAGACAGTTCCCAGGCCCTGTGTTCAAGCCCCATGACTGATCACAAAAAATTCACACAAAAACTCTAAGAATAACCATATGTGATAACTTTATTCATCAAAAAATCCCAAGAAAGTTATGAGTAAGGAGGTAATAGCATCCATTCATTAATTCAGTACATTATTTTGTAAGATACTGTAATTATGGGGAAACAAAGATGAAATAGAAACAATATCCCCAAAACTTACATTTTTTTGTTATAGGTCTTGGGATTTGAACTCAGTCCTTGGGCACTGTCCCTGAACTTTTGTATCCAAGGCTAACATTCTATCATTTGTGTCACAGCTCTACTTCTGGTTTTTGGTGGTTAATTGGAGATCAGAGTCTGATGGACTTTCCTGCTAAGGCTGGCTTTGAGCCACGGTCCTCAGATTTCAGCCTCCTGAATAGCAAAGGATATGGTGTCAGCCACCATCTGACAGACTATAAAGCTTATAATTTTTGAGTATGTTCCATACATAAGTAAGCAAGGAACAAGAAAGACCAGTGACTACTTAGTAACATGGGTTGTCACATGATTGGGTTATCAAATTTTAGCAGAAACTCTGTGGATCAGGAAGCACACAGATATATCTTCTAAATAAAATTTAGAAACTATAGCAATTTAGACAATCCCCTATAGAATTTTTTATGAGATTTAGATATTGTCTATCAGACACTTCTTCACACATAGAGTATAACTGGGTTGATTGATTGACTTGAAAATAATCACATCAAAATTAGCACTTAGCAAAAATCACCAAATGGTATCCATTAAGGAACTAAATTACCATTTAGTGATTTCAGAATTCCAGCTAACATCTTGTATTTTTGTCCAGCATATTTCTTCCTATTGCTTAACACTGTTCTTATTATGTTTCAATGAATTTACTCCTCACCGTTAACCCCAATGTGGCATTACTTTAACATTTTGTTTTTCTTACCCTTTGAATGAATTGACTTTGGAGCATGTCCAATTCCTTTATTTACTTCTTAATCCTTTCATGTCACTCTAGAAGTACTGCTTCAAGACGAGTCCCCGCAGAGATGGCATTTCAAGCAGCCTATGAGGATTAGCTTTTGAATATTTTTTTTTCAGCATGCAAACCCAATTTGGGGAATTATCACCTCAGGCATAAGGATGACAGTTCCGGAAATGTCACTCAGAAAGGAATGTGAAATAGTCCAGCTCCCTTTTACAAATAATTTGGTGGGGAGCAAAATACCAACTCCATCAAGTAGGCAGTGGGCGGACAGCCCTGTGGAAATGCCTTCAGAACACTCTGCTAAGCTGCTAATCTTCTCTCTATAATTTCACTGACATAAGCAATAAACCCTGTAATTATATACCACTAATCAAGAACACTGACAACAAGGGAATATCAATCACAGTACTCATAGGAAAACTCAAGTTCAGAGTCTACTTTTGGTACGCTGTGTAGTAGTCTTAGTTCTAACTTAACTTAAAGGGACCAGGAGCTGCAAGGTGACTGAATCACAGGTCGATCAGCTGTTTCTCTGGGCAATCTTGGATGAACTTTTTCAGAATACATCCTTCATGAAGCTAAATTTTGTGCACTGATATTTGAGCATGGACAATCTCCTTCATTTATAGTTTGTAACAGCAATAACATCCCCAGCCTAGAACCAAAGGCCACCATTTCCTTCCTTCTAGACATTAATTCTTAAGAGATAACTGGTTCTTTCACCATTATCACTTGCGTGTGATGCAGGAGACATGAGAGTGCTGGGTTCTTGTTCTCTGGTAGTATCAAAATAATACCAAGAATGATGAGCAGAGTTTTAAAGAGTTAATGTAGCAAGGAGAACATAAAGGCCACTCAAACAAATGAGCAGTGGGACTGGTTGCTATGTGGTCCTGGGCTCTTGTTTTATATTCTTACCCTTTCCCTTCTCTCTTCAGACAATCTGTCCGATTATGACTGCATGTTTGAATCAGGCTAGGGTGGTAGCCACAGGCTGGAAGGCTGGCCTGGGATCATGATTGGCTTGTTTGAAACAGACCAGATTCTTTCCTGGATGGTGGCTTTTAGGAGAGCTGGCCTGGGTTTTATCCAGATGCAAGACCCTCTCCTGGGTAGGGGGTACTGGTGAGGGAAGGGGCAAGCTGCCCAAATTGGTTTGCTGATGACCTTCAATAGTTTCTTTTGTCTGACCTTTATGTGATATGTTCCATAGGAATTTATTCTGACACAGAGTCTACAGAATATACATCCAACTCATTGTCCCTTGAACTTGATTTTAGGACACTCTCAATTTTTCTATCGACTCAATCACAATAGAGCAGATCTGAAATATTAGCATATCAAGTAAACAATTTGTGTGGCATGAGCCTTTTGTTCTTGTTTCTCTTGTTTGTTTTTCTATATTCTAGCTCTTCTGGCTTCCTGCTTTCTGATGAGTGATCAAAACAGGTATTTCTGAAACTTCTCCATTGCTCTGGTTATTCCTTTCAAAAATACTCATCATTACCAGGCAGCTGTTATTTGGAGAAGTGTCTGGTGAAATGACACTTCTGTCATAGCGTGGGTTTTATTACATGTATTCCTTAGAGTCCTTTTCAAATGTGCACAAAGGTTCTTTCCTGGGGGTTTGGGTGTATGCTGTGTGTTTTCACTGAAGGGGCAGAAGAGTAAGTCTGTGAGGAATAAAATGATTAAACCCAAACCAGACACCAATGAAAGCTCCTGCAATTTTTTTTTTAAATTTTTCATAGACTAGAAGGCTTTATTTCTAATCAGCTCTACATTATTGTCTCGATAATTATTTTGTTCCCCGAAGATTTCCCTTCTATATTTTCCCTAGAAAGAATAATAATGGTTAAATTATTTAATAATGGTGCTTTGGTTTCTTTTAAAAATCTGGTCTCATACCTAACAATCTCAAGGTGCTTTGCAAAGATTAATTATGATTCATGAGGCTCACAAAATGGATCATCATTTGAAGCATTTTGATAATTGTGAGGCCCTAATAATGTAAGGCAATAAAAGCAGTAACCCCAAGTTGGGGGAGGACCCTTTTATTTGAGTGTGTGAAAAGAGATTTCTTTCTCAATGATTCTGTGATTCTTTTTTTTGGTCCAGATGAGGATAAAAAATGTTCAGCTGGATTCATGAAAATGAATTAACTTCTTAGTGTTACGCATTAACTTTACCTAACTACGCTACCTGTGCTATTTGTCTTTAGGAGAACTGCACTGTCTCAGAGCAGCGCATTAATCAGGATTTTTTGGATCATAGGTGACTGGAACCTGACTGATAATGGCTCAGCTGCAAAAAAGAAAATTGGTTGGTGTAACTAAAAAAATTCAGTCATAGCCTGTCTTCCTCCAGAGTCAGTGACTCAAATAGGTTCTTAAGGGCTCTACCTCTTGGCTCTGATTTCCTGACTGATACTCATTTTAGGTTGATTTTTTTCATAACTGACCCCTTTGGCTCTGGAGTCACATCTTGAAAGTACAACCACAATGATTAAAGGAGTCACACTTTCCTACCAGTCCCCAAAATAAAGATACGTAAGCCTGGCTTTGATAATGCACTTAACCTTGGAGCAATCATTATGTCCATTAAAATGAAATGTGCTGTGCTGGTTTGTAGGACTTGAAGCTGAGGTTGTAGCGAGCCATACCCAAGCCACATGAATTGATTGATTTATGGTGTAGGAATGGTTTCAGAAAGGAAACCCAGGGAATTATTTCAAGAAGGAAGAGAAATGGTTTTTGAGGGTACAGAATCAATTGATGTCTATAGAAGATTGTGTGATTCCAGCATTTACCTTTGCCCCCAATACATAGAATTGAAGACCTGAAAGAGAAAAAAAATCAAAGTATCTGTCATTTATAAATGTCATATTTTCATTAACATACCATTTTCACAAGTATGTGCCCTGGAAATCAGTTCCATGAGATTTTTGAACAAGTACTCAATATTTACATCAACAATATGAGCAACACAGGAAACCATAACCATTGTTGTATGTACATTAGCATTAAATAAACTAATGTATCCGTATATTAGTGTTTTTACTATATTTACACAGCCAACAATCTCCTCATTCTTTTGAGAATATGTGTATATTTTCTTCCAAAACTTATAATGTCAGAGATCAGAGGTGAGGGAGATATAAAGTGTCACAGTCTCTTGGGGCAGGATGGTACTAGTAAAAGAGAATAGAGGAGTACTCAGCATAAGTTTGGATGTTTTGCAGAAACAAACACTGGAAATTTGAGTTGGCTGCATCCGAGTCTAGCTATGAAGAGCCACACTTCCTGAAATGATTACCACTAGATTTCCCCTTAGAAAAAGACATGGCTGCAGGGCATCTAGGGTTTAAACTATTTGTGTTTTTTTAAAGGGGAGAGTAGAATGAGTAACTCTGAACTATAAAACACGTCTGCGCAACTATTTCCCACAGCCTCCATTCCAGAACACTGGGTTTGCATGAATAAAGAAAATCTTCAGGAAACCTCTGTTATAATCATAAGTTCTCAGAAAGCCTCCAGACTTGAGTTCTAGACTTTGGGGAGTACAATAGCCCACCAAAAACTGTGAGGAGACAGAGTTGTTACTAGAGCTGGAGGAAGAAGCCAAGGGAAAAAAAATCCCATTGGTGGTGAATGTTCAGGATGTGGCTATATGAGTAGACAAGTATGAGAATGCATGTCTTACTGAGAATCTAACTTGATACATGGGTGGAACTGATTCTGGGCTTGCCATGATTCGTAGATGGAATTTGGAATTCTCAGCTAGTGGAATTTATAAGCTGGCTAAGTTATTTAATTATGTGTAAACTTGGTCTCATTGGTAGTGGAAAATAACATAATTTTCTTGGAGGCATGTAGTACATAGAGGAGATATAATATTCCATGATTACCATACTAGATATGCAAAACACATCTTGTTCTTTATTTCTTTATGGCAGAGTATATCTTAACAATGTCTGTTCTTGTTAATAGTGGGAATTATTGGGGTTCCTTATTCATAATCACTCAGGCACTTGTAGTTTAAAACCATCTATGTGCATACTGTTTGAGTTAGGCAGTTTTCTTTCCTTTGTGTGCCTTTTCTCATCTCCCAGGGTGGTCTTAGTGTGGAAGGAGCCTATGGAAAATAAAGTACTAAGACTGGATGAGCATGGCTGATGGGTCTCGTTCATTTGTAGCCTTGCCTGTATCTGAGATGTAACTTGCCCCTCTGGGTCTTAGATGTTGTCTTTTTACTCTTCTGTAATTGCTTGTAATGG
Source organism: Dipodomys merriami (assembly GCF_024711535.1). Lineage (NCBI taxonomy): Eukaryota > Metazoa > Chordata > Mammalia > Rodentia > Heteromyidae > Dipodomys > Dipodomys merriami. The sequence continues at coordinate 33,218,494 of NW_027206512.1, read as the reverse complement.
CTTTAGACTTCTCATGGTCAGAGGTTTTAGGGTATGCTTACCCTTTATAGTAACCATGAGTGTGGTTCTGGCACTAAAACACTCCCTTCACATCTTTCAGGGTATACCTTAGAAACTCAGGTAACTACTATACACACACACACACACACACACACACACACACACACATATTATTGTTATTGTAAAGGTGATATATGGAAGATTGCTGATTCTTAAGTCAGGTAATTTCTTTTGTGTTCTCCCAGTTTTCCCATCCCATCCCTGCCCACAAGTTGCACAGTTCACTTTCCACATGGTCTCTACTGAGTGCCACTGATGCATTTGTTTACCATTCCTTCCTCCATTTCTGCATTCTCTCCCCCACCTTCAAAAGACAAAAGCAGAAACAACAAAAAAATACCCTAAAAGAAAAAAAAAGACACCTCCACCTCCATTACCACCACCAACAAAACAAGTCCATCAGGTAAATATGTTTAACTTTATAGTAAAGTATATAGTATAAAATTTAGCATCTTAAATACTTTTCTTTTGCTAATGCTGTGGTTTGAACTTGAGGTCTTGTTGATTGCTGAGCAGGCACGCTATAACTTGAACTGCATCCTTAAGCCTTTTGTGCTTTAGTTGTTTTTAGGTAGGGTCTAGAGATTTTGCCTGGGCCCAGCCATGGAACATAATTCTAACTATGTCTCCCTGCATACCTGGGATCCTAGACATGTGCCACCACACACTGTCTACTTTGTTCTGGTGGGGCCAGTTTCTTGCTAAGTTTTACATGGGTTTGCCTTATATTGTGATCCTCCTGATCTCTTCTTCTGGAGTATCTAGAATTTCAGATGTACACCAACAAGCCTGGCTCCATCTTAACTGCTTTTATGTTTAGAGTTTAGCTGGATGTATTTAGTGCCTTGCTGTATAACCAGCATTTAGTGCATTGCTGTATAATGAATCTTTAGAAACTGTCCATTTTGCAAACTTGAAACTATATCCATTAAACAGCATTCTCCACCTCCTCTCCACTCAGCCCTGGAATATTAGTATTCTACTTTTGTCTTCTAATTTGATTTTTCTTGCAGGCTCATGTAAAGGTAATGATTAATTTGTCCTTTTATTTCTCTTCTTCTTTTCTCCAGTGGAACTATCGTTAAATTCAAGGCCTCATACTCACTCAGCTTGCTCAGCAGGTGTTTTACCACTTGAACAATGCCACTAGCCATTTTTTAAAAATTTTTATTGTGAAAATACTGTACAGAGGGGTTACAATTACATGGGCAAGATAGTGAGTACATTTCTTATCAAGCATTGTAGCCTCCTCCTTTGTTTCCCCTTCCCATCCCTTCCCATCCTCCCCCCACGCCCCCCCCCCCATCCTCCCCGGCCACTAGCCATGTTTACTTAGTTGTTTTTTTAGATAAAGTTTCATGTCTTTCCATCTATGCATCTTGAGTAGCTAGGAACAGGTGTAAGCAATTACTCTCAGTCTTTTACTAACTGACTTATTTCACTCAGCCTAATGTCCTTAAAATTAACTGCATGTCGTTTCCCTTCATTTACAGATCTGAATAATATTCCAATGTATATATTTGATATATTTTGTTTATTAGGCAATTATATCTTATCGCTTGGGATCTCCCTAGACTTATCTAATGATCTGTTATGGTCCTTATTATGTTGCCATTTTCCTAGATGCATAATTGTAGTCAAGGGTTGCAACTCTAGAGCTCCCACCTCAGTTCAAGCCTGAGGTAAGAAAAGTCTTCTGTCATCTGTGGTTAATAGGTAGATTTTCAGCTATAAAGCTTATTGGATTTGAAGCTTATTTGGATTTGACAAGAAGAACCACATGATTAGAGTTGTAAGTAAGAAAGAAAGAATAAAAGGAAAGAGGGAAAGCAAATAAAAAAAGAAAATGGAAGGTTAAAAAAAGAAAAGTGAGGAAAGAAAGGAAGAAAAAAAAGATGGGAGGAAAGAAGGAAGAGAGGAAGGAAGAAACATTTTCTCAAACATTTGTTTTCCAAAGTTGAAAACTATGGTTTAGAATGTTATTATCTCAGTTAATTCTTTTCAAAAACTTTGAAAAACGCTTGAAAGTCCTTAACTTGACTATTTTTTCCTCTGTGTATTAAATTTCCAACTAAGGGTCCTATGTGTGGATAACCATCACTGTTTGAATGGAAGGTAGAAGATTATTTGTAAAATGTAACAAAACAAATAAAACCAAATGCATCAATATCAAAGTATTACCCTGATATGCAAGAACTATGGCTAATGCATCTAATACATAGCACATATTTAAGAAATTGTGGTTGTAATCCTAGCATCTTCAGTCTTTTCGGTGAGAATGGCTTGTGACAATAAATTCTGGCTTGGTTCAAGGTTATCCCCTCAAGTGCCAGCCTGATGATCTGGAATTTTGACCTGGTGACTGAGGGACACTTGTATACTTTGATGAACGGATATGGTTATGGAAAGGCTGAGGCACTGTTTGCCATATGGAGAAAATAAAAAAAGAAAGAAAGACCTCTTGTGTCCAGATCTTGGGGTTGATTTCACTTAGCATCATCTTATATGGTGATATGTACATAGCTTTTGAGCTTTTCTGCTCATCTGATAAAATTACCTGAGACATATACTAATTATTGCAAATGAGGGAAACCATGGGACCTATGTTTCTTGGAGTCTGGCTTACTTCACTTAATATGATTTTTCCCCCAAGTTTTTCCATTTCCTAACAAATGGGCCAATCTCATTCTTTCCGATGGAAGCATAGAATTGTGTGTGTGTGTGTGTGTGTGTGTGTGTGTGTGTGTGTGTGTGTGTGTGTGTGTGTGTGTGTGTGTGACATATTCTTGACCCATTCATCTACTGAGGGGCATTTGGGTTGGTTCCATATCTTAGCTATGCTGAATAATGCTGTGTCTTTTTTTGTTGTTTTTTAATGTACTATGTGATTTTTTGGTTTCCTTTGTTATTCTCCCTATGGTATGTCCCTTGTTGTCACTGTACTTGATTTTGGTACCGTGCATCTTGTGTATACATTTGTCTAATTTGGGGATGGGAAGGGGAATAACAAAGTGCTGAAACAAGGACACAGGATGACCCATTGTAACAATGATACACACAAGACACTATATTGGAAATGAACTTTAACTTCGGGAGAGGGGAGGAATGAGGGAGGTAGGAGAGGGAAGAGATGGTAGGGGAAAAACAAAGGAGGGGGTAACAATGCTCAACAAGAAATGTACTCATGACATTACTCATGTAGCTGTAACACCTCTGTAAAGCATCTTTATGATAAAACAAAATTAAAAATAGAAAGAATTGCCAAATCCTCTTCTAGCAGAACATCATGCTTTTCTTAGAATTATCATTTTAAGCAAGAATACCCTTCCACATTTTAACTTATATTTAGTAGTATACAAATAACTTAAATTCCTTGTATGTGAAGAAAATTGTGTACATCTTTTCTTTTTCTAAATTGGCCCAAGGTTGTCCCTGAGAGACAACAAGTTGCTGTATTTAAATCTTGAGCTCTGGGCTTACAGAGCTGTGGGTCAATTTCTTGCTTTGTAGTGTACTAGTTGTGTAACCTAGGGAGCCTTATTTAACATCTTGCTCAATTTTCTGTATGTGTAGATGGAGATTAAGCAGTCTCTACCTTGCAGAGTTAATATGAAAATGACGTAGAACAATAATAAAACATTGACAGCAGAGTCTGGCAAATGATAGGGGTCAGATAAAGTTGGCATTGGTACTTACAGCTATTACTTTTATTTGTGCAATAAGTTCCACATTGTTATATACTGAAACCATTTTTTCTATTTATTTATTTGTAATTTGTTATTCCTTCTTAAGGATCGTGGAGGTTTTTATTTTTCAACGAAGAGAGCCATCGTTACTTTCTCTTGTGCAGGCCTTCCTTAGCCCAAGGACTGAAATCTCCCGCCTTTCCTGTTAGTCAGTCTTCAGGACCACAGTGAGATACTCCTGTGGTGGGGATCAAGGCCAAGGTTGATGTGATGACACATGTATTATTTAAATTGATTTGCTTCTAAAGGCAGTATTAAAACTGTCTGGGTTTCCCTGCCTGGCAAAGTTGTCTCGGTTGTGACTACTCAAGGGTCTGTTAGAGTATGGCACCTTTAAAGAAAATATTATTTTTTTCTGGAGTCTCAGAAACTGTGTGCTCTTCCTTCTTCGTATCAGCCCCCTGGTGGCTTGATTAGTTTGATTGACACCTTCATTTTACAATCTGTCTCACTGTTTAAAAAGAAATCTATCTGCTCTCCTAATCATTTGAAGAAAATCAGACTAAATAACTAGAACAACAAAAGCAACAAACATACAGCATTTCCAACAGATTCTAGTGAGGAAAAGCAGGACTATTAAAGACAGTAAACAAATTTTATTTTATTTTGGAGACTATTCTCTGACCTTTAAGTTAGGCATTGGGCAATTAATCAGATGAAGGGCAAAAGCTTCCTGGAAATTCTAGTTTTTAAAAAGTGCATAAACATTATTAATGGTTTTTTTTCACTGCACAAAAACATTTTTGGGAATCCACGCTTTATGTACCACCATTGCAGTTGCAGAGAGCTGTTTTAGAGGAAACAAAATTTGTTTCCATAGTTAACTTGCACCTGCAATTGGCTCTTACAGTATGTGGGCTTCAGAATTACACACACACACACACACACACACACACACACACACACACACACACACACACACACACACACACACACTCCCCAATAACTGTTTTAAAACCCTACCTTACCTCTGCACACATGTCTACCTTTGGCGACACCAACTACACACATGCATGTCATCAGCCTTATTTCCTGGTGGCCAGTGCATGTATACTACTGGCCTCTACTGCCTCATAATAACTGCAGCTGATATCTCAAGCTAAGCAAAGGTATACCCCTAGCCCCAGCCTCCACCTCTTCCCTCCTTGGCACATAGCTTCCAGACTTAGATACGTCTAAGGTCTTCATCAGTCTTCAGATGAAGTCACAGTTCTTTCTACTGTGAATGACAGAGTTGCTGATTTACAACTCTGGTTTCATTATACATGTCATAGTTGGTACCCCACATCCTTAGATCTGGTGCAACCACACACTCCAGTGTTCTCCCATCAGTGAAGATCTTTAAAAAAAACAAAGTAAAACAAAAACAAAAACAAAAACAAAAAAAAAGCCAGCACATAAAGCCCAGAGAAGTTTATTGTTTCTGCAAATGCATAGGAACTTATACAAGGCTACAATATCAGGAAGAATCAGTGTGACATGACCTCACCAAAGGAATGCAAGAAACTTCAGGTGACTGATGCTGAAGATTTGTAGATCTACAAAAATTGCCTGACAAATAATAAAAAATTATCCCAAACAATGTCAACCAGCTACAAGAGAAACAGATAATCCACTATAAAATTGGGAAAATAGTGCAAGAAAAAATTAGAAATTCAATGGAAAGACAGAAAACAAAAAGAGCCACATAGAAATTTGGAGCTTAAGAATACAATGGCTTCTCTCTCTCTCTCTCTCTCTCTCTCTCTCTCTCTCTCTCTCTCTCTCTCTCTCTCTCTCTCTCTCTCTCTCTCTCTTTCTCTCTCTCTCTCTCACTCTCTCCCTCCCTCTCTCTCTCTTCCTCTCTCTCTCTCACACACACACACACATGCATACACATACATCCCCAAACCCATGATAGAAATTTTCCACAGAAGACTCAATCAAGCAAAAGAAAGACAAAACTAAAATCATGCAGTAATGAGAGAAAAGTATAGTTAGTGATGTAGAGAATGTGAGGGCAATAGTCAACTTGTGGTGCTTGAGTTTTGCCTTCACTTTACTTATAACGTAGTGCAAGCAAAACAATATTTATCTTTGCTCATTCTTCAGTTGGTAAAGATTTTTTTAAATTGTGAAAATACCATACAGAGGGGTTACAATTACATGGGCAAGGTAACGAGTACATTTCTTATCAAACATTGTTGCCTCCTCCTTTGTTTCCCCTTCCCATCCCTTCCCATACTGCCCCCCTGCCCCCCCCACCAGATCCTCCCCTCCACCAAAGTTGTAAAGTTCGTTTTTTGACATAACGACTTGTACATCTCATTGTTGCAATGGGTCCACCTGTATCCCTATTTAAATGATTTGTTTTTTCCATTCCCCTAAATGACATTGCCCCATTTGTTAGGAAATGGAAAGACTTGGAAAAAATTATATTAAGTGAAGTAAGCCAGGCCCAAAGAAACATAGGTCCCATGGTTTCCCTTATTTGCAATAACCAGTTTATGTCTGAGTCAAGCAGAAAAGGTCAGATAAGTTGATGTTAGGGAAATGAACCCCAAGATAAGTATTCAAATACTTTTTTTTTCTTTCATGCAATTATTTCTAACATACTTATAAGATGATTTCTTTGTTGCATTGTATGTCCCTCCCCCACGGTATAACCCCTGCTTTCAGATGGTAAAGATTTTGATGGATTACTAAAATCCAACTCTTAAGTGTTTTTTTGTTTGTTTTTGTTTTCTTCTTTTGTCAGTTGTGGGGCTTGACCTCTGGGCCTGGGCGCTGTCCCTGCACTCTTCAGCTCAAGGCTAGCACTCTACCACTTGAGCCACAGCACCATTTCCAGTTTTCTAGTGGTTTATTGGAGATAAGAGTCTCACGGACTTTTATGCCTGGGCTGGCTTTGAACCATGATCCTCAGATCTCAGCCTCCTGAGTAGCTAGGATTACAAGCATGAGCCATGGTTGCCCGGCAACTCTTATGTTTTAAATTAATATTTTTAACTATAATTTTAGTTTGGAAGCCAATTTATTTGGCTCCCATAGGTCTCTATCATTCTTGGAGTACAAATGAAACATGTGGACTCTTAGTGAGTATGGTTTAACTTGCACTAACACATTTTGAAGGATGCCACTTGTGTAGAATATAAAAAAATTAGAAAAGTCTGAGAAGGAGAAAAAGGACAGAAAAAAATTGCCCATAGAATTCTATGCCTCCATAAGAAAGAATGACACAGCCCCATTTGTTAGGAAATGGAAACACTTGGAAAAAATATTATATTAAGTGAAGTAAACCAGACTCAAAGAAACATAGGTCCCATGGTTTCCCTTATTTTCAATAACTAGTATACGTTCAGGACAATCTTACCAGACAAGCAGAAAAGGTCAAAAGCTATGTACAAATGACCACATAAGATGATGTTCAGTGAAATGAACCCCAAGATAAGGACACAGGAGGTTTTATCTTTGTCACTGTTGTTTTTAATGTACTAATGTGATTTTTTGTTTGTTTAATATGTTCTGCCCCATGGTATAACACCTGTTGTCACTGTATTTGATTTCAGTGCCCTACATCATGCATATACATTTTTTTAATTTGGGGAGGGGTAGGGAAATAACAAAATGCTGAAACAAGGAAACAGGTTGACCCATTGTAACAATGAGATATGCAAAACACTATGTTGAAAATGAACTTTACAAATTGTGGGGGTCGGGTAGAGTTTGGAGAGGTGGAGAGGGAAGGGATGGTAGGGGAAAAACAAAGGAGGGGATAACAATGCTCAATAGGAAAGGCACTCATTACCATACTCATATAACTGTAACTGATATGTACAGTATCTTTACAATAAAATATATATAAAAGAAAAAAATTGCCCATAGGGTACATAGCGAGGGTAGGCAAAGACTCTTCTAGTTCTCAGATCTTCTTCACATGTATAGGTTGCATGTAAAATACAGTAACAGAGGTAACCAGAATGATATTTTCTAACACTAGCTCTACAAAGATTCTTTTTCACTGCTCTTATGCAATGAAAATCATGCTTCTCAGTTTGAATCCAGTTTTAAATATTCATTGTTATGTAGTTGTGTATGTGATGTTTTTCAGATACAAGATACAAAAGCAGTTGCTCAATTTGATGCATGTGAAATATAGCCTGACATTAATCTGGCAAAGTAGTTTATCTCAGGAGAATCCCTTTTGTAGGGAAAGAGTTTATTTGAAAATGGGAGATGAGAATTAGGTTTCCAATTAGAATCTGACATTTTCTCCCATATATCTAATTGTACTTCAAGAGAGAACAATGACAGGCACGAGAAAATAAAGAGTATGATGTTAAGATTCAAGACTTAATTTTAAATTTGGTCCCGAGGATTACTAATGAATGATCTTGAAAACAATGAGTTGATACATATAATTGGATTTAAAATGTTTCTAGTTCTTTACCCTCCTCTCTACTTGACTTTGTAGTTCATCCAATTAAGAAGCATGATTTCTTCACTCATTTTCCTCTGGGTTTGGCCTTATTATTGCTTTGGTCTAAAGAATGAGAGGTGTGGAGGACCTCTACGATGAAAACTTTAAAAACCTGAATAAGGAAATCAAAGCAGAACTTAGAAAGTGGAAAAACCTCCCATGCGCCTGGATTGGAAGGTTCAAGATCATGAAAATAGCAAAACTTGCAAAGGCTATCTACAAATTTAATGCGATACCTATAAATATTCCAACCTCATTCTTCAAAGAAATAGAAGAGGCAATCCAAAATTCATATGGAACAATAAAAGACAATGAATGAATAGTAAAAACGATCCTTTACAGAAAGAACAGTGCTGGAGGAATATCAATAACAAATTTCAAACTCTACTGCAAAGCCATAGTAATCAAAACAGCTTGGTACTGGCACAAGAAGAGAACTGAGGACCAATGGAATAGAATTGAAAACCCAGAAATGAATCCACAGAACTACAGTCACCTAATCTTTGATAAGGGAGCTAAAAAACATAGAATGGAAGAAAGACAGTCTCTTTAGTAAATAATGCTGGCAAAATTGGTTAATCACTTGTAGAAAACTAAAGCTAGATTCTTATATATCACCCTGCACCAGAACCAACTCCAAATGGATCAAAGACCTTGGAGTCAAAGCAGACACTCTGAAAACATTACAGGATATAATAGGAGAAACTCTAGGGCTCCTTGGCGCAGGCCGAAATTTTCTTAATAGAGACCCAGAAACACAACAAATCAAAGAAAGGTTGGAAAAATGGGATTGCACGAAGTTGCAGAGTTCTTCATGGCAAAGGACATATCTAGCAAGATCAATAGAAAGCCCACAGATTGGGAAAAGATCTTCACTAGCCATACAATGATAAGGTCTCATATCTAAAATATACCTGGAACTCAAAAAATTAAATCCACCACCAACAAATCCTCAAAGAAACAACTGCCCAATAAATAAGTGGGCTAAAGACATAAAGAGAAACTTCTTTAAAGAGGAAACAAGAATGGCCAATAGACACATGAAGAAATGCTCAACCTCCCTAGCCATAAAAGAAATGCAAATCAAAACAACATTGAGATTCCACCTCACCCCAGTTAGAATGGCTATAATCAAGAACTCTAATAACAACAGATGCTGGAGGGGATGTGGACAGAAGGGAACCTTACTGCATTGTTGGTGTGAGTGTAAACTTGTTCAACCACTTTGGAAAGTAGTATGGGGGTTCCTCAAAAGACTCCACGTAGAGCTCCCCTATGACTCAGCAATTCTACTTTGGGGCATTTACCCAAATGATCACAAACAAGACCATACTAAAGCTACCAGCACAACTATGTTTATTGCAACATTATTTATCATAGCTAAGATATGGAACCAACGCAGATGGCCTTCAGTAGATGAATGGATCAAGAAAATGTGATATATATATTTGTTAGGAAATGGAAAGACTTGGAAAAATTATGTTAAGTGAAGTAAGCCAGGCCCAAAGAAACATAGGTCCCATGGTTTCCCTTATTTGCAATAACTAGTATATGTATGAGTCAAGCAGAAAAGGTCAAAAGCTATGTACATATGACCATATAAGATGATGTTAAGCAAAATGAACCCCAAGATAGGGACATAAGTGTTTTTTTCTCTCTTGCTATGGTTTCTAACATATTTATAAGGTACCATGTGATTTTGTTGTTGCTTTGTATGTTCCTCCCCACACGGTATAACCTCTGTTTTCACTGTATTTGAGGTCGGTCTAATTTGGGGAAGGGAAGAGAAAAAACAAAATGCTTAAATAGGGATACAGGTTGACCCATTGTAACAATGGGATGTACAAGACACTATGTTGAAAAATAAACTTTACAATATAGGCGGGAGTGAGGGGAGTGTAGTTTTGGAGGTTGGAAGGAAGGGATGGTAGGGGATAAACAAAGGAGGGGGTAACAATGCTTGGTAAGGAATGTACTCATTACCTTGCTCATGCAACTTTAACCCCTCTGTACAGTATTTTCACAATAAAAAAAAACATTTTAAAAAAAGAATGAGAGGGAAGGCCAGCAAGAGAATGAACAGTTGCCTGGCTTTCCAAACTCAGACCTTGTGGCTATACTAACATAAGATATAACCTGAGGAACAGGTAACCCTAGCTGACAATCTGTTATGATCCCTTCCCCCAAGGAAGACCTACAAGTTCAGCAAGTGGTTGTGGGACACCAACAGCTAACAGACAAATCTCTCAGCTAAATTTAGACTTGATTACTAAATTATGGATTGATGCAATAGATGAATGATTGTTGCTTAAAATCACTATTCACGTTCAGGTACCCTACTGGTAAAATAGATACAATTGTGTCTGTTCCACAAAGTTGCTCTGAGAGGTGTATGCCATGACAAATATCAATAGCCCATCACTGTGGCTGTCATCATTTAGCCTGTGTCTAATTAATTTCACTTCCCTTCACACCTCTTTAATCAGTCCTACTTTCCCCTTTCACTCTTTCCCTCCCTATCACTTTCTCCCTTTATTTGGAAAAGCAAGTAGTCAACCTTTGAGCCATTTGATTGCCACCTAGATGGCTAAGGTGCTGTGAACATGTAATTAAAGTGATGAATGCTCAGCTCATATTAAAATACCATGCATGCTGAGTGCATAGGAACAAGTCGTGATTAAGCTGTTCTATCCTTGGGCTTCCTGGTTGGATTCAGGCCAGTTTGTGTATGTAAGGGTGACAGGATTCACGTGGCTCACAGGGAGATGGGCCTGGGGGAGGCTAGTTTCATCAAATGCCACAGCTTTATATTTGCTATTTCTGGACAAATTAAATATTGAAATTTGTAGAACACCTTTTAATTTTCCAGTATTATTTATCTGAGCTAATTTGTGTATATCTTGGAGGTAAAATCACCATGAGTTGATTTGATTGATAAATATGTATTGGGAATCAATTAGTATCAGAACTAGGGACATTGTATAGATCCTTTACTTGTCCTCATGGAGCTTAACTACGATGTGTTCCTCAGTCACCTTTCAAATTATAGGTCTCCTTGTCCTTTTGGACTCTGGGATCAATTTTTTTCTTTGAAAGAAGAGACTGAAGTTCATCGATTCGGCATTAACTCAGTCTGGTTGTTAGATCTGTTATAACCATATAAGAAAGGCCGAATGTAACTGGGTCTAATCTTCTTTGAACTAAATTGCAATGAGATTGAATAATGCCTCCAGGGACTGAATAATATGTGCTGTCCACTGACTGTGTTATACTCTGATAGCTGCAGTTGGACAATTCATCTGCTTATACTGCTGATTGCTTGCTGTTTGGAATTCACTTAGATGCCCTGGATCTCTGATTTATTTTTACTCATTTATTTCTACAGCCATTCATTTACTCATTCATCTGCTTATCAAACACCTGTCTCAGCCATGGTCTTTGCTCTAGAGGACCTTCTGGTCTAGAGATTTGAGGCAGACATGTAAACAATGAACTAGAGAAAACTATAACATTAGGTAGAAGTTCCATAGGGAATTTAGGAACAAGGATAGGAACCAAGGTGACTTTACTGTAGGCAGTTTGTTTTGTACTGTCTTGCCTAAGAAAACTTATCGCAGGTCCAGGAATCAAGGCCTAAAGCCAGTTTTCTACATCTCCATACCCTACTCATGGGGTTTTCTAATCTTGTGCCCTCTACCTGGAGTCCCTGAGTATACAATTTCAACCACCCCTATCCCCCAAAAAATCCAACCTCAATTATTATTCTAACATTATGAAAAATTTGGTCAGACTTTTGGAATGTACTCATTTCATCTTATAGATATTCCTGAGTGATATTTCTGTATGGGTACTGGTGATATTTATGGAAAAGTAACTTTTATCATATGAGCATTAGTATTTATGAAATGTTTATTGCCATGAGTTCAGGATACTAATAACTGTGTTGGCTTGGTAGGTGGTTCCACTTAAGCAACACAAATTCATTTTCTCATGCTTCTGGAGGTCAGAAGTCTGAGATGAAGATGTCAAGAGGGTTAGTTTCTTCTGGGGCCTCTCTTCTTGGCTGGAAGATTGCTATCTTTTCCCATGTCTTCACATGTGTTCTTTTAATCTGTGACCTAATACCCTAAGGACAACAGCTGCATTGGACTAGGGTATACTCTAATGACCTGATTTTTAAATTAATCTCCTCTTCAAAGGCTCCATCTCATCCCTGTTGTCACTGTATTTGATTCTGGTGACCTGCATCTTGTATATACATTTTTCTAATTTGGGGAGGAGAAGGGAAATAACAAAATGCTGAAACAAGGATACAGGCTGACCCATTGTAACAATGATATATACAAAGCACTATGTTGAAAATGAACTTTACAACTTGCCGGGGTGGGGGAACTGGAGGGAGGAGTTTGGGACTTGGGGAGGAAAGGGTGGTAGGAGAAAAACAAAAGAGGGGGTAATAATGCTCGATAGGAAATGTACTCATTACCTTGCTCATATAACTGTAACCCCTCTGTACAATATCTTTACAATAAAATATATATTTAATTAATACAACCCCCCCAAAAGACCCCATCTCCCAATTAAATGACATTCTGAAGTATTAGGTGTTGTAACTTCAATATACGAATTGGTTGGAGGAAATACAACTCAGTGTATACAACTCCGGAATTCTCAAAAGAATTTCTTAAAATTTGGAAAAGATAGCATAGTTTAACAAATACATTGTCATTTTAAAATATGGGTTGTACATTGTATCAAGCTCTTTTAAGGAAAATGGATCTGATTTCTTAAATTTTTTATTGCAAAGATACATGAGTAAGGCAATGAGTACGTTTCCTATTGAGCATTGTTACCCCTCCTTTGTTTATCCCCTACCATCCCTTCCCTCCCTACCTCCCTAACACCTCTCTCCCTCCCAAGTTGTAAACATAGTGTCTTGTACATCTCATTGTTACAATGGGTCAACCTAAATCCTTATTTTAGCATTTTGTTATTTCCCTTCCTCTCCCCAAATTAGAAAAATATGTATATATACAAGATCCAGGGCACCAGAATCAAATACGGTGACAACAGAGGTTATACCATGGAGGAAGGATGGCACTTAGTCTGTGTTTAGACATAAGCTTGATTGGTTTATGTGTGAAGGAGAAATCTGAAGCTTTGGAGGTCATCAGACATGGTGTGAAAGGCTGGTTGCTCTGAACTCCTGCTTATTCATTTTTCTTACTCCAGTTATGAAAATCATGGCATATAATTTGAAAATAATTTCTTTCTGAGTTGGCATTTAACCAGATTTTTCTGTGTACTGATGGGAGCATTTTATCATCTTTCTTTGTTTTCTGTTCTCATAAGGCATCTGTTAGCTAATGATGGATATATTTTTAGTGTATTTGTGTGTGTGTGTGTGTGTGTGTGTGTGTGTGTGTGTGTGTGTGTGTGTTTGTGTGTGCATGTGCATGGAGAAGGAGGAAGGGAAAGAGAAAGATTCTAGAATAGGAGAGAGCAAGAGAGCACATTTGCTTTGAATTAACATATGTCAACTCTTGTTATTCATCTGGAAACTAGGAAAGAGAATTATCTAAGGGAAGAAAAGGAAAATTTATTCATTGAATTTACACATAGGATAAACAATATTTGTTCCATGCCCTTTTAACATTTGAAATTATGCTTACAAACTAACACTGGAGAGAAACTAGCAGAACATCGCTCAGAGGCAGTGCTGATACACATAAAATGATCTTGTGTGAAGAATTAGCTGCCTTATTTCACAATTGGTGAGTCTATTATTTTAGATTTGAGCATTAATGGACATCCCATAAATTCACCTACCATTCATATTTTAATACAAGCTTATTTATTTATTTACCAGGCTTCACAATCACACATGTCACTCTTGAATCTTTTCTCTAATTACTATCACAACTTTTTTTTGCTCAAGGCTAGCACCTCATACTCTACCACTTGAACCATAGCACCACTTCCAGCCTTTTCTATTTATGTAGTCCTGAGGAATTAAACCCAGGGCTTCATGCAAGCTAAGCAAGCATTCTACTAATAAGCCACATTCCCAGTCCTATCTATTTTTTTTTTTATGGGGAAATGCTAGTACAAGCCTCAGTTCTCCTAATGTAACTGGAGTGATAGAGATCACTATTTTTAACAGGGATATACCACTGTTTCATTATCACTTTGAATTGTATGTTGAAAGTATGTATCTCTTTTCTGTAGCTATAGTCCCAATCTCCCGAACATTCCTTCTATTGCTAAGCCTTCCTCAGAGCCTTGTGGAGTCAACCGTTTTTCTTTGTGCTTATTGAAGAGAGTCATTTGGTCTCATGATATCGAAATATCGAAATATCTTCTATGATTTAGGACAGGGCATTGCAATTTTACATAGATTTCATTCAGACACTGAGACCTATACTGGAGTGCTTTGTGCCTACATTAACATTTATAGCTTATCACCTTCAAGGAGTTTCCTTGAGAGAAGAAACAAAATCCCATCCCTTAATTAGCCCATTACTCAGAGCAAAATTCCCCTTCTTTATTAATTTACACCTCTGCATAGGCACAATTGGTATTTTATCTTTCAAAATACTTTGCTGGCCATAATTTTCAGTGACAAAAACATACTTTAAATGAACACATGACTGTTGATTTTTGTATGTAGACTGTATGTAAATGAACAACATCTCTGACATTATAAATAACCTCTTTGTTTCCTGGATTCTAAATGCTTCCAAATTGAGCAACTAGATGTTAACTTGTAAACTGACAGCCTCACTTTACTCCTTTCTCCTCTTGGTACACGTGTTAGCTTTGTCACTGTGATAGTATAACTGAGATAATGAACTTGTAAGAAGGAAAGGTTTATGTTAGCTTACAGGTTTAAAGGTTTTCCATCTGTGGTTAGATTGCTTTTGGGCCTGTGGGTGAGGCGGGTACAACTACAAGTGGACAACCATGACTTTCACACGTGGGTCTTGCAGGGAAGGACACCTTTTTAAGCTATACGAGGACTTCATAAGTGAACCTATATCTTTCTTTGCCTTTTATTTTGTGGCACTCGGATATGAACCCAGGCCTTCAGGTTAGGCAGGTTAGGCAGGTGCTCTGTGTACCATTTGAATGACTCCTACCCGGAAGTTATAGATTTAGGTGTTTTACAGATAAGATCTCTCTTTTTTTTTAACCTGATCTGCCCTATGCCATGATTCCTCTATTATGCAGGATATGTACCTGAGATTACAGATGTAAACACTATGTCCAACTTGTATGTTGAAATCAAATCTCACTAAATTTTTGCCTTGAACCTTAATCCTCCTGATCTGTCACCCAAGTATCTGGGACTATAGGTTAGAGCCAATGCTAGCAGACTTCCTTTCATATTAATAGTAGAAAAAATAAGTAAATGCCTTTATTTATTTTCTGTAAAACAGTACACAAAGGATACAGTTTTGTGAATGGTTCCGGTTACCTTCTATTGAGTAGAACAGTGAGGAAAGATACAATTGTTCTGGACTGAATGTTTGTGCCTCTTCAAAATACATTCTAACCCCTAATATGATAGTATTATAACAGACAATAGAGCAGTCACAAATGGGTATAATTCTTTAAATAAAGGAGACCTCTGAGAGTTCTCCAGTCCTTTGTCTACTACACAAGAATACACCACAAGTCAACAGGCTGAGAGCTGGAGAATGTCTCCCAGCAAAACCTGACCATGGTGGCTCCCTAATCTTAGAATTTCAGCTCTCATTTCTGTGAAAAATAAACAATCCATACTGTGGTATTTGGGTTATAGCAGCTCAGACTCAGTAAGAGAGTAAAGGTAGAGTAAGTGTTGGATTAGAGGGAGAAAATGTGCTACACGAATGGGAATCCATGAGGAAAGGAAAGGTTTGGAAACTGAAGATTAGCAGGAAGAAGCCTTTAGAGGCTGAGTTCCACTGTCCTCTGGGGCTTTAGTCCTATTGCCATACCTGATGCTGATACTCAACCATGTGTACTTCTACTGACCTCTGCTTTGGTATCGTGAACTTTTAAATTCTTCAGTCTTGACTGATGATACATGTACCATACTGGCTTAAATCTCTTGGACTGACCTTCCAATTTAAGATGTGTTTTCAGCACTCAACTCTTTTTATTCTAGACTGACAGAAGCCTGGGCATACCTCTAGCAATTAGTCAATCTAGTGCCATTGTTTTGGACTTAGAATTATTGTGATCTGGCTTTGCCCTTCATTTTTTACCAGCCTATGAGTTGCAATAGGACACTGCCCTTACTGAGGGTGAACCTGAAACTTTCTCTTAATCTGGTAAGATTATCTTTGCTTTCAGGCAAATTCAGTGGAAGTGACTGGCTCATATAATATATTCAACATGGTTACTATAATGAGATTTATTTGATAACAATTGATGCTATTCACAATTTTTTTTTTTACTAATTTAGACTTTTAGATGTCTGCTTAGGAATATATGTGCCTGGAGAAGAAGTTGTGCCTCAGGCAAAAGTCTTCTGTATCCAAATATGAGGCAGAACTACAATCTGATGATCATGCACAATAGGATCCATTGACATGCAGAACTGGGAGGCAGACCATTTAATTAAAATTTCCTGTTTGGTTTAAGGGAATAAGCCAATGCTAGAGTCACGCTTAATACATATCTCAATATATTTGTCTTTTCTCCTTCTACTCTCTCTCATCATGTGTGTGTGTGGGAGGGGAGGGGGTAGTGTAGTATGCTGGTACTGGAGCTTGAAATCAGGGGCCTCTCAAGTTTGCTTAGCTTTTGTTTCACTCCAGGATGGCATTCTAACCTCTTGAGCCACACCCACACTTCTGTTTTTTTTTTTTTTCTTCTTTTTTTTGCTGGTTAATTGAAGATAAGTCTTGGGGATTTTTCTGCTTGAGCTGGTCATCACCCATGATCCTCAAATCTCAGCTTCTTGAGTAGCTAGGATTACAGGTGTGATCTACCAGTGCCCAGCTTACTTCTGTTTTCTTAAAAATCTCCCTTGCTTCCTGCTTTTTTTCTTTTCCTCATGGAATTCAAACAAATTTCTTAGAGCTAAGTAATATTCCATTCCCTAGCTAGCTGCCATTTGCTGTCCACTATACATCTAGTGAAAACTTTTTCTGGTATCCAACGTTGTGTAAGACCTTTTTCCTGCTCACCCACATAACCCATCGGATCTATTGATTCAAGTTGTCTGCTTACAGCTTCTTCCAGCTCCTAAGAAGGTCCAAGTTCTTCTTTTACAATATTGTTTTGCCCATAGAGAATGCTTTCTCCTGGACCTTAACTGTTTTTTGTTTTGTTTTCAGTTTCTTACGCTGTTGAAGTCTGTTAAAGTGTCTCCAAAGCTCTCCCTAGCTTCTAAGGGAGTGAATAGAGTATTTCCCATCCACTTTTATCTGTCCTACCCTTCTGTAGTTTTTTTAAATAAGTTTTTTATTGTGAGAATACTGTACAGAGGAGGGATTACAGTTACATGAGCAAGGAAATGAGTACACTTCTTATCAAGCATTGTTGCCTCCTCCTTTGTTTTCCCCCTATCATCCCTTCCCTCCCATCTCCACAAACTACACTCCCCTTCCATCCCTAAATTGTAAAATTCATTTTTTGACATAACGTCTTATACATCTCATTGTTGCAATGGGTCCACCTGTATCCCTGTTTAAACAATTTGCTCTTTCCCTTCCCTTCCGCAAATTATACCAACATTAAACAGTGAAAACAGGGGTTATACTGTGGGGGAGGGACATACAAAGCAACAAAAAAAAATCATGTGGTACCTTATAAATACGTTAGAAGCAGTAGCAAGAAATAAAAAAAACACTTGTTTCCTTATCTTGGGGTTCATTTCATTTAACACCATCTTATCTGAACTTTTCTGCTTGTCTCAGACATATACTAGTTATTGCAAATAAGGGAAACCATAGGTCCCATGGTTGCCTTTCTGTAGTTTTATAGTTCATCAAATTCATAGTTATTTCCTTTATGGAAATAATATTTCCATCATGTTATTGATCTACCTCCTTCTGGAGTAAACTGAAACTTTTATGAGAGCAGAATCCTTGTCTGTCTTGTTTTCAATTGAGCCCCAGTTCCAAGGCTATTAAGTAAGTAAACACTTGTTGAAATGATAAGGGAAGAATGTCGCTTAGCATAGGACAACACTATCTCTCTATTTCTTTTTCTTTTTTTTTTTGTCAGTCCTGGGGCCTGAACTCTGGGCCTGGGCACTGTCCCTCAGCTCTTCAGCTCAAGGCTAGCACTCTACCATTTGAGCTACAGAGCCACTTCTGTTTTTTTCTATGTGGTGCTGAAGAATTGAACCCAAGGCCTCATGCCTGCAAGGCAAGTGCTCTACCACTGAGCCACCTTCCCAGGCCCTATCTCTCTATTTTTAATTGACACACAATTCTACATATTATTGGAGTACACAAGATAATTAGATAGATGTATGAAATGTATATTGTGTTTTTTGGTAGAATTGTTTTACTTCAATTTATATAATACAGTGAAAGGATGACTTACTTTACAGGATCATAGGAGAGTCAGCATTATACCTACTGCTCTGATGTGAGTAGATGTCAAAGACACCATGAATGGAATTATCATTTGTGAATGTGTTGAAAAATAAAACAGGAAACAATAATACACTAGTGATATACTTCAGTGGCAAAGTTGTTGATTGTGTTGCTGTATATAATAGAATGTTATACTATTTTGGTAATGGGAAGTATGAAAGGATAAGGCAGGTTTTGGAAAACTATGAAAAAAGCCAATCTTTTGGGATCACTCCTTGGAAAGCTACAGAATTGAGGGTATACATCTATATAGATCTAGAAATGTGGTTTTGCTTTTCCTTACTTTTTTTTTTAATGACCCTTCTTATTCTATCTCAACTGATCTATCTTAGAAGATATCAATTATTGGCATGAATAAATACTATTTTCTCTAGTTGTTGCAGTTATTTGTTATTGTGTGAAAGTACATCTTTTTTTGCATAGATGTGACAGAAGATGGTAAATGAGAATTAGATATAACGTGATAAGGGCTGTTAGGGAGAAAGTGTGTTAGAGGAGCACCTGAGATGGACATCCAATTTAGCCTAAAGAATAAGAAGATAGTGACCTTTGCAAGTTTAATTTAATAATTTCTGACATGGATTTACTCTACTCAGTGTTTGCTGGGTCAAGATTTTGAGCGGGGAAGTTCTAGCAGCTCTGCTTCATGTGGCGTTTTATGAGGCGATGAGATCGTTGGAAGGGTAATTTACCTGACTTATATGCTTAAAAGTTGGCGCTTACTCTGGAATCTCACTGTGTCTGTTAGCCAACAGTTGCAGTTTCCCATGGAGTCTTCTCCACCAGTCTGCTTGTACTTCCTTATACTATGGGGATCAGAGATTGCAAATGTGCATTCTAAGCAATAAAACTGGAAGTCATGCAACTATTTAAATGCCTAGCCTCAGAAGATACACTGTACCATTTCCCACTTTATTTTATAACTCAAAGTGGATTGCAGGACCAGAACAACTTCAAGAAAAAAATATGATACATGGGAAAATGGCAAGAGCATATTTAAAACAAGCATGTCTAATAGGATATATTGTTGTGGATATCTTTCGACATGTAAGCTACTATGCTGATCTAGTGTGTTTTGGTATTTTATTTTTTGGCTTTTAATTTGGAAGGCATTTGTCACTTTTCTATTGACTGTGACCTGTCACATTTTGAAGAAAGGTCCGAATAAAATTCTTTAATTTCTGTCGTTTTCTCTCCTAACTCTTCTTAGAAATATCTGATTGAATCGACTTTTATTAGTTGGATGAGTTCTTTTTGGCAACTTCTCAATATCATTTTTAATGTGCACATTTTCCATGTTGTTTAGTTTAGATTATGAATTTATATATTAAGCAAATACTAAAAGTATATCCTTTCCTTCTACTTTGTACATGTAAATTTAGCCCACTGTCAATGTAATGTCTTCAACAAACAAGACCATTGTAATTAGTGCCTTGGTTTTAGGCTGTATATTCTGCTCTACTACCCAGTTATATCTTGTACAGGTCTCATAGATTTGGGGATCAGTGAGTACTTTGAACTTGATATCAAAGACCTATTTTAAATTTGACTTTTTTATATTTTCAGAGAAATTTGGGGAGGGTTTGCATGCAAGAAAGATTTCTTACTAGTTAAATTTGAAAATAAATTATTTCTCTACTTCTTGTGCCTGTTTCATTAAAAATAGCATACATATAGAAAATATCTTTGCTTTTTCAGATTGACACTTAGCCTCTGGCTATTTCTTGCTAATGATAAATTATTTTGAGATTTTAGTTCTTTGTGTGTGTGTATATGTGTGTATGTGTGCCACTCTTGCGATTTGAATTCAAGGTCTAAGTGCTGTTTATGAGCTTATTTATTTATTTACACTCTACCACTTGAGCCACAGCTTCACATCCAGCATTTTCTGCTTAGTTAATTGGAGGAAAGAGTTTCATGGACCCTCTTGTCTGGCCTTGCTTTGAGCCATGATCCTCAGATCTCAATCTCCTGAGTAGCTTGGATTATAGGTATGAACTGCCAGTGTTCGGCTGAGACTTTAGTTCTTTAAATTGCTTCTGTTAAGCGTGAGCACATTGACCTTTATTAAAAATCATAATCTTTGCTTTTTTAAGTAGCTAGGTTTTTGTTTGAGAAAGGAAGCATTTTAATGTCATTTCTAAGAGGTTGGAACTCTTAGACCTGCTAGACCATCACCTAGGAACACATTTGTTTGAATCTTGAAGTTGATTTCAACCATTTGTCTTTCTCATCATCCATTAATTACTATGTGACATATAATAATTTCTTTCCTTTATTTTCTTTTCCATATTTTTTCTTTTGGTCGTACTAGGGTTTGACTTCATACTGGTTAGATTGGCGTTCTACCCCTTGAGGTATGCTTTCAGCCTGATTGTTTTTCTAGTTATTTTAGAGATGGAGTCTCACAGACTTTTCTGCTCAAGGCTAGCCTTGAATTACAGTCCTCCAAACCTCCTGATTAATTTGGCTTATAGATGTGAGACACTAGCACCAGGGTGGTGCAGTATAATTTCTTATACCACTCTTGTGAGATATATGACATTTAATCCCCATTTCACAGATGCATAAGGCCACTTGCAACCTTGTATAAGGTCATTTAGCTAACAACTGGTAGAGCTGGGAGTCAAACGCAGTAATCTGGGCTTCAGAGTCTTGTCCTGAACACTTTCCTTTCTCATCTTGGAATCACACTTTTTTTTTTTTCTAGAAAATCTACCCATAAATTCATTAGGGTGTTTCCAGGAATGAGGCTACAACACTAGGGCACTGACTCTAATGTAACTTGGAAGTATTGAATCACTTGTATAATGAATCTCAGGCTGAGTGATGAGACAGATATCACAAGGTTTGGGGGCTTAATGGGCTTCATCTCCAACATGCGTAAGTACTTCCCCTTGTACATCTGTCATCCTTTCCCACTGCTGTTAAAACATCATTAGTCCACTTTTATGCCTACCAGTGCCTGGGCCAGCAGCTCTTCCTGCAGCTCCGTTTTTCATACTCAGTGTTGCTTCAAAGGAACAGGATGACAAAATTACTCAAGTCATAAAAAAATTCAGGAACAGACTATTAAAAATAGTGCAAATTGCATAGGACTGCTCACATGTTTTATCTGGAAAATTTATCTGGGACATTTGCCTAACTGGAACAATTTTGCATATTCACTTCCATCTGCCTATGAAATATTCCCTTGGATGAAACTCTTTCTTGTTCTGAATATTCAACATTAACTTTCCCCCTTGGCTTTTTAAAATTCACATGTTTATTACAAACACAAATCAGGTAGTTCATATTATGTGTGTGTAATCATTTTTATAATACATTTTTAGTTTAACCTGCCATTTATTCATATACATTGAAACTGCAGATGAATAACTCATCTAAAACAATCTCCAAAGCCCTAAGCTGGTACATTTAATCATTTTTTAGATTCTTTTGAATCATCTACTCTTTCTCATAAATTTGGGAGTTAGTGTAACATGCTTTTAGGGTGTAATTGGTTGAAATTCTTTCTTCACTAGGTTTATAGTTAGAAGACTGATTTTTTTGTTTTGTTTTGTTTTTAATTTTTGTTTATTGTGAGAATAACGTACAGAGGAGTTACAATTACATGGGCAAGATAACGAGTACATTTCTTATCAAGCATTGTTGCCTCCTCTTTGTTTCCCCTTCTCATCCTTTCCCATACTTCCTCCCCAGTCTTTCCTCTTTCATTTAGATTTGTAAACTTAGTTTTGCCTTGGTGCAAATGTAGTGGTATTCAGTATTACGTGTGGGGAACTTCAAAGTTGTCTGAACAACTCTCTAGTTTTAGTAGATTCTTTGATCCCTTATTTTGAAGCAAGAGTTGATATCATTCAAGGCTCCTGAATTTCTAATTCCTACTGAGAAGGATGAGCCCAATTTGACTTCCAGTGCTGATGAGGTAGTCTCTGTGCTATCATCCAGATACCCTTTACCCTTACATCTGCTCTTGGCACTCACCAGCCTATGCCACAATCCTTGGATGTTACAATTGGATTAACGCTGAGTTGTCTTCTGAGCAATCCATTGTAGACTATCCCAGATGCTTTCTTTGGCTCCTACTTTTCATTGATTTGGCTCTTGTCACTTTGCTCTGAACTACCTTATGCCTGGGTCAGAATCATAGAATCAATGCACACAACTGAAATTCCAGGAGCCACTTATCTAGCTCAGTGATTATCTAGTAGACAAGCACCGAGTCAGGGCTCTTATCAACCAAGGCTGTTTGCATGTGTGCTAAAAATAAACTGCTTAATCTGTTACACTCACGGGAACAGAAGTGTATCAATTTCCTTAAGAACATAAATGAAGTAAAGCCTATGCATAGAACACAGAGATAGGCCATAGATAATCAAGTGCTGCCATTAGGAGGGACTGAAGGGACAGATCATTTGAATGCTTAGAGATATGAAGAAAATAAGTAGGTAACATATATATCAGAAGAAGTTGTGTTTATTTTAAGACAAATCATAAAGTATAGAAAGCAGTATAGTGTTAACAAAGAAACAGAATCTTTTTTTTGTTGTTGTTATTGGTTGTGGAACTTGAACTCTGAGCCTAGGTGCTGTCGCTGAGCTCTTCAGCTCAAGGCTAGTGTTCTACCACTTGATCTACGGCGCCACTTCTGGTTTTCTGGTGGTTTATTGGAGATGAGTCTCATGGATTTTCCTGCCTGGGCTGGCTTTGAACCATGATCCTCAGATCTCAGCCTCCTGAGTAACTAAGATTACAGGCATGAGTCACCAGCACCCAGAAAACAGAATCATTTTGACATGTAAAAAATTAAAATGAAAATGCTGGAGAAACAGAGGCTAGATCATAGAACAGTTTGCAACAGTGAAAAACATGGAATTCAAAGTCCTCCCTTGAACTAATAGGAAAATACTGTGTGTAGATTTTGATGCTGTATACACCACTTGATATCTAGTACTCTTTTCCTGGAATTATAATTTGGTTTTGGAATATCTACCATTCCTTTATTTCCTGCCCATGGTGCTGGGTGATGTTGAGTCCATTTCATATTCAAGTATATACTGAAACAGAACATCCTCATTCATTGTACTACAAATGGTTCCTTCCTTCTTGAATCCTTCCTTTCTTCCTTCCTCCCTCCCTCCCTCTCTTCCTTCCTTCCTTCCTTCCTTCCTTCCTTCCTTCCTTCCTTCCTTCCTTCCTTCCTTCCTCCTCCTTTCCTTCTTTTCTCCATTCTTTTCTCCCTCCCTTTCGACCTCTCTCTCCTTGTGCTAAAGAGGACATTATAAACAGATGTAGAACAGAGGTATTTGAACTGGAAGAGTTGGAAGGAAGCCCTGTAGCTGACTAAAAACACAGCCATACAAGATAAGGACAACTTTCCTATAGCTAGCTGATTAAGATTCTGTTTCAGCTTCTCCGTTTCAGGATTACAGCTTTCTTTGGTTTCAAATGCATAAGCATAAACAGACCATCAAGCTGACTTTTTTTTTTTACACTACTTTTACTCATCTTTCAATTATTTCTAATTACTCTAACATTTTAAAAACACTACACTGCTGTTGTCTTCATTTATAATTACTTTCCTGGAAAACTAGGAATTTCAGTGATATCTAAATACTATCTCAAACATTTGTCATATAACCCCAAGATAATAAATTACTGTTTACAAATAAGCCTTCCAGTAGAAGAAATCATTTGATGTGTATATTCATTTTCCAAAATAGGTAGAAGACTTACCATCTTGTAGATGAGAAAACAATTGAAAGTTTCTGTCTCTAATTAAGTGGCTTCAGTTCACATAACAAGTTGAGCCTTGAATTGACGATTTGTGGATCTGAGATCTTTTTGGGGGGTCATAACTCTTTTTCTTTTAACATATATAGTTTTGTAAGGTAACTCTGGAGAAGTGTATACCTCCTCTGTTTTGCTAATAAGGTAGTTGAAGTACCAGGGAAGACAAAATCATGTCTGGAGTTTGAAGGAACACATCAACAGGTGCTTTTTAAATTTGTTACTTGCAGGCTTTCTACTTCATATACAACGTTTCCCTTTCCTCTAAGTAATTATTGTTCTAAAACTCTTGCTTCTTTTTTAATGCATTTTTGTTACTGTAAAGGTGATGTACAGAGGGGTTACAGTTATATAAGTCAAATAAAGAGTATGTTTCTTTTTCGAACAATGTCACTCCTTTCCTCACATTTTCCCAGTTTTTCCCTCTTGTCTCCACTTGCATGTTGTATAGCTCATTCTCAATATAGTGTGCAGTGATTGTCACCGCTGCATTTGTTCATCTTTTGTCCCTCCATTTCTGTGTCCCCGTTTACTCTCCCAAAGACAGACAAATGAACAAACAAGACAAAAGGAAAAGTAAACAAAAACAGCAGCAAAGAAAAGAAAACATCTCTTTCTTCCATTTCTTGGAGTTCACTTCAATAAATATTTTATATGATCAGATGCATATAGGTATTACACCTTTGTGTTTCTCTCCTAAGAATGTCCTCCTTTGCATATGCAACTTTTCTTTGCAAACTAGTTTGCCAGATTCTTAACGTGAAACCACAGATTAGTCTTATTACTTCTGGGCAATTTCTTACTAAGGAATATTTTTCTTTTGTCTAATTTAGTTAGGATTATCCTTTTCACTCTTTCATCAGCCAGGGTAGGATTATTATTTTACCACAGAAGGGACCAGTATTTGTCAAATTTAGAATCAGTATGTCCAAATTGTATTTGATCTGCAAGGTGCTTATGGTGAGCATCCTGAGTATACATTAAAACGGTATACATGAGTATACATGAAACGGTAGCAGTTTGACAAATAATTCACATTTAGGAAGCTCCCAAAATGTACTTAAATTGAAATGTTTTTGAAACTGTAATTACAAGCAGAGGCCTCTGTGGCTTTCAGTTCACCTTGGGGTCATAATTTTATATTTTGAACATCTTCTCAGAAGAGTATTACTGCTGAATGGGCTTTCTTAACAGCTTTTCTGTTGAACTCGGCCGAGTCTGGACTGTGTCAGGAAAATGTTTTAACTCCATTCTATTTCTGCTTGACTAGAGAAAGCTTTTAATCTCTGGAGAGCTCACATTTAAAAAATGTGAGCTACAGAAGTAGTTTCTTTAAAAGAATGCCACTGCTTTCTAAATATGAAAACAAATTATATGGCTCAAATACATTTGGCACTTTTACATCAACACATCCATCTTGTTATTGTGTAAATACCATGTCTTATCCTGAGTTCAATGTACAGCTTCAATAAATAGATATGAGAACATTGTGTACAATCTTCTCAAGGTAATCTTTGAAAAAAAAAAGGACTATTAGGCTGGGTGCCAGTAGCTCAGGAATGTAATCCTAGTGGCTGAGATCTGAGGATCATGTTTAGAAGCCAATCTGGGGTAGGAAAGTCCTTGAGACTCTTATCTCTAACTACTAAAAATGGTGGAAGTAGAGCTGTGGCTCAAGTGGTAGACAACTAGCCTTGAGCAAAATAAGCTCAGGAACAGAACACAGACACTGAGTTCAAGCTCTAGGACAGAAATTAAAAAAAAAAAAAAAAAAAAGAACAACTCAAAAGTTCTAAGTAATTTGTGGTTCCAAATTATTATATTAATATGTTCAATGGAGACTTTGAGTGAATAACAAGAGGCAATTTCCAGCTTCAGAAAATATGTGTATAACAGTATTGAAAATGGAACGATTCTACCTTCCTCATTTCCTTTGTTAGGTACTAGGTGGCACTGATCTTGATTTATTCAAAGGAAATTTTACCTTATACTTTCATATTTAGACTATTTATTTTTAAGTTACTTTATTTTTTCTTTGTGCATAGAAGCATTTCAAAAGGAAAACAGCAGTTGTTGGCTTTGAATTTTAATCCTTTCATTGGAATGCTTAGCTTTTCTACTGGATGATGGGCTTTTATTCTACAGTAGAAAAGACCTTGTTAATTATGCTTTCATGGTTGATGATAAGAAACACGGCTTCCTGGGATGTTGGAAGGAAGGGAGCTTACCAATGGCCTAATCACTGATCCTAACACATATACAAATATGTTTTATTGTTGGACAATTTTCCCTGGACCATTTGAGAAGTATGTGTATCGTGAAGCTTACAGGTGCAATACTCAGTTAAATCTATTGGCCTAGCTATGGCGAAATGAACTCCAAGACATGGACACTAGAGGCTTTACTTTGGTGTTGCTGTTTTTTTATTTTTCTTATTTTATTTTTTTGTCGGTTGTGGGGTCTGAACTCTGGGCCTGGGTGCTGTCCCTGAGCTCTTCAGCTCAAGGCAAGCACTCTATCACTTGAGCCACTGTGTCACTTCTGGCCTTTTCTGCTTATGTGGTGTTGAGGAATCGAACCCAGGGTCTCATGCATGCAAGGGAAGTGCTCTACTATTGAGCCACCTTCCTAGCCACTGTTTTTGTTATGTTTTAATGTACTATGTGTTTTTTTTTTTGCTTCTTTTGTATGTTCTTTCCCCTATGGCATATCCCCTGTTGTCACTGTATTTGATTTTGGTACCCTGGTATTGTATGTATGTTAATTTGAATTAGGGAAGGGAAGGGGAATGACAGAATGATGAGACAAAGGATAAGGAGGAACCAAGGCAACAGTGATATACATAAGACAATATGTTGGAAATGATCTGTACTACTTGGGGGTAGGGGCTGGGGGGGCGGAGGGAAGGCAGGAAAAATTGAGGGGAGGGGTAACAAGTTTGACAACAAATATATTTATTACCTTACTTATATAACTATAACCCCTCAGTATATCACTTTGACAATAAAAAAATAAAAAAATCTATTTGGCCAGTAGGGTTATTTCTGAGGTTTCTATGTTAATTTTTTGTTTGTGTGGATGACCTACCTATCTGTTGATCAAAATCAAATTTTGAAATCTGCGAGCATGGGTACTCTAACATTTAGTGTGCATGTTAATGACTACTATTTCCTCTTGAATTTTCCCTTTTCCTTAAAATATGAAGTGACCTTCGTATGACATATCAAGATATTGTCTCTTCTCATTTATTCCTCTAAGGAAAATACACTGATCCCAACTAGTCTAACTAAATATCATCAGGAGGACCAGAGCACATCATCAGAGCATGAAGCAAAATGAAACTTTTGTTTTCTCTCATTAAAAACTTATTAGGAATTTCAGAATAGAAATGGTTGATCTGAAACTCCCTTCTGATCAAGCACATTTCTGTGTATGTGAGCATGCATAGGTTAAACACCTGTGGCACCAACTTTGTTCTTCATCTGTAAATAGGTGGTCAGTTACTACAGGTAAAAAAAAATCCCCAAACACCAACAATTCCCAACTTTGTTATAGAACAACTCCCCTTTTATACAAATGCAAAGTCTGAGGCCCACTTAAATTTAGCTACTTGTTTAAGATCAAAAGATGATGAATGTTTCTTTGGATCTGGCATACTTTATTTAATATGATTTTTTCCCTTAAGTCTTTCTATTTCCTTATGAATAGGATAATATCATTCCATCTGATAGAATAAGCAAAAATATAAAATGAAGTAAGCCAGAACCAAAGAAACATAAATCCCTTGTTTTCCTTCATTTGTAATAATTAGTTATGTCTAGGATAGTCCTAGCAGATGAGCAGAATAAGTCAATAGCTATGTACATATGACCATATAAGATGATGCTAGGTGAAATGAACTCCAAGATATGAAAACAAGAGGTTTTTCTTTTCTTTGTTGTTGCTGTTTTTAATGTACCATGGGATTTCTTTTTTCTTTTGTTCCCCCCCACACATCTATGGTTTTCCCTTTGTTATCACTGTATTTGATTTTTGTACCCTGGGTATTGTTTATATGTTTATCTGAATTAGTGAAGGGAAGGGGAAAAACAAAATGGTGAGACAAAGGACGAAGGGGGGAAACAATGCAACAGCAATACTCACAAGACAATATTTTGGAAATAAGCTGTACAATTTGGTAGGGGAGGATTTGTGGGGAGGAAAAGTGGGATAAAAATGAGGGAGAGGCTAACAAGTTCTACAAGAAATGTACTCACTACCCTATGTGTAACTGTAACCCCTCCATCCATCACCTTGACAATAAAATTAAATTAAAAAAAAAGAGATGAAGTGCAATTGAATGGCAGTTTGCTGGCTTTGTTCTGGTATTCTCACACTCAATTTTAACTGTTTTACTCTGGAGTAGAGTAAGAGAATTGTAGATTTTCTGTTTTACTTGTGCATTATCTCCACTTCCACCTCTAATTTCAAATAAAAAAAAGTCAGCTAATGCCAAAAATCTTTCTTTTCTTTTTTGTTTTTGTCAGTCATAGGGCTTGAACTCTGGGCCTGGGCATTGTCCCTGTGCTCTCCAGCTTTGAGCCACAGTGCCACTTCCAGCCAAAAATATTTCTAATGCTACTTATTCTATTTTCATGCCTTGGTGAGAGGGAATAATAATCTGTGTTTTGTTAGGAGCTTTCTGGGGCACCCATTTCTTTATATAAACATTGTTGGCACTTGAAAGTAATGGAGATAAAGAACTAGACATCAAGTTCATAATCTGGATTAGGGAAGAAAGCCTTAATAAAGTGGGACAATCTTGCCCTAAAGAAACTGAGAAGAGTTATGGAGAAATGAAATGGAGGGATTAAATTTAGAGAAAGAAGGGGAACTTTTCTGTGAATCTGAGAGAAAGATGAAAAGACAACTGTGTACACAAGATATTGCTCCTAAAAAGACAACTGTGTACACAAGATATTGCTCCTAAATTTGTAGAGGAGGAATGCAGCTATGAGTTATATTTCTCCAGAGAAATAACACCCCAGGGCAGCATGGGATAAGGATGGTGTCTAGGGAGTCAAGTGTAATGGAAGACTGGAGAAAATACCAGGTGAAAGTGGACAGCCTGAAGTATGAATCATGGTTCTGTCAAGGGCTGAAGAAGTTTGATAATGTATGCACCATCGCATATCCAACTAAATGTCCAACTAAATTTAGTAAAATATATTATTGAATCATAATAACCATAATGTAAAAATCTTAATAATTACCATTTATTTGATTACTAGATAAAATTGACTATCTTAAAGCAAAAGTGAATCTGAGCTAGCTAAACTAAATGACTTATTTAAGACAGGCTTATTTAAAATAGGCCATTTAGTACTGAATCTATAGTAAGTGGATTCTGAGAGTGTTGGGAAATTGATTAAACTATTTTTTGTGTATTTAAGTCTAATTTTAAGTCACTGAGTAATTTTGCAACACAAAGTAGGATACTTTTCAATATATATTCATTTTTAACATGAAAATATTCACTTTTATTAGGTCACAGAATGTGCAAATGAAGAATGACTTAACAAGAGTGAATAAACTTTAGAATACAATTGAAAATCACCATAAGTTTTCATAGGAATTACAATGTAATACCCAAAATAAATAGCACCTGAAAATGTGAAGGAATGATGTGTTTCTTACCAAAATTCCAGATAAAACTCTGTACTACTTTGAAAAGGTTGCAACATTGGACAGTTCTGTCTACATTTCTTTCAGATCTGAAGGTTTTAAAGTGTTTCCATCTATACTCTAAATGTCTTATTCTTATCCAACATTCAGGGCGTTTTATCCAGTTGTTTCTATTTTTCTTTTTGTATGCTTATTTCTCAATTTCAGGTGGACTCAGGCTAGAAGCTGAGGAAAACTTGAAGAAGTCCTTTTACTGATCTTTATGACATGGGGATTTAGTAACAGGCACTATTGATATTAAAATTAATGGCACTCATTTGTTTTTCATTTTAATTTATTGGCTCTGGAGAATTTGAGATGCTTTTGGCAGACATGTAATTTTGAGTTCATAGCAAATGTTGTACTTAGCTAGGCTGGAAAGAAAAACTATTTTATATGTATCAATTCCTAAGGATCACAAAAGATTAAAGTTAACATTTCTTAGGGATCTCATTGATTCATCCTGATGTCCCTTTCCATAATTCATGATTAGTGACATATAGCTACATAATTAATTTGAGACGTGAGGAAGTCTCAAGTATCAGAAAGCCCAGGAACACAGTAGGTATGAAATTTCTTCAACAACTAGTGCTAAATGAAAAATATATTGAACATTTGTTGCTGATGGCTCTCCTGAGATTTCAAGAAAACAATTAAAAATGGTTTCCCTAATAGTCTGCAAAGTCAATCCATAAAATATTCACTATGCTAATTTTTAATTAAATTTTGGTCACCAGTTATAATTTGTTTCCACCATTTCAGGAACAGCAATCTCTTAGAAAGATCAGAGGTAGCTGGCTGCCAGTGGCCCACGCCTGTAATCCTAGCTACTTAGGAGACTGAGATCTGAGGACAACAGTTCAAAGCCAACCCGGGCAGGAAAGGCCGAGAGACTCTTCTCTCAAATAAACTACTATAAAACCGGAAATGGCGCTGTGGCTCAAGTGGTAGAGTGCTTGCCTTGAGCTGAAGAGCTGAGAGATAGCGCCCAGGCCTAGAGTTCAAGCCCAACGACCAAAAATAAAAAATAAATAAAAAGATCAATGGTGGATAGGATTGAAGAAATAAATGACTGCTTTCAATCTCTTAAACTATTCTTAGGCGTTCACTCAATTTAAAGAGTACTTCAAAAGATTGTTTTTGACAATTAAAATGTGAGTCCAGACTTCTAAAACATCCCTTTTTCTGCATGTTAATTTTATTTGTAACTTTATAACATGTAATTAAAAATGGTCTAACATATTTATAAGATATTTCTTTGTTGCTTTGTATGTCCCTCCCCCACAGTATAACCCCTGTTTTCACTGTATTTGATGTTGGTATTTGTGGAAGGGAAGGGAAAAAACAAATTGTTTAAATAGAGATACAGGTGGACCCATTGCAACAATGAGATGTACAAGATGTTATGTCGAAAATGAACTTTACAACTTTGGTGGGCGGGGGGTATGGGAAGGATGGGAAGGGAAACAAAGGAGGAGGCAAAAATGCTTGATAAGAAATGCACTCATTAAGGGCTGGGAAGGTGGCTCAGTGGTAGAGTGCTTGCCTTGCAATGCATGAGGCCCTGTGTTTGATTCCTCATCACCACATAAGCAAAAAGAAAAAAGCTGGAAGTGGTGCTGTGGCTCAAGTGGTAGAGCGCTAGCCTTGAGCTGAAGAGCTGAGGGACAGCACCCAGGGCCAGAGTTCAGGCCCCACAACTAGACCTCCTTCCCCCCAAAAAAGAAATGCACTCATTATCTTGCCCATGTAATTGTAACCCCTCTGTACAGTATTTCACAATAAAAATACTTCTTAAAAACAAAACAAAACCTGTTAGAGTTCACATTTTAAATGTTCCACAAAGGCCTTGTATTGAAGGCTTGGTCTCCATCTATACAGCTATTGGGAGGTGGTAGGACCTCTATGAGGTGGAAGGAAGTCAAATCATTTTGGGTGTGGTTAATAGGTAATGGGACAGGGTAATGGAACCCTGTCTCCTCCCTTCTTTTACTTTGGTACTTCCTAGGCAAAATGAAGTGAACAGCTTTGCTCCAAGACAACCTACCTGTCATAACGTTCTTCAACATCACAGACCAATTATGGAGCCAACAGACCATGGGCTGAAATCTCTGAAAATGTGAGCCAAAAATAGATCTTTCTTCCTTACAAGTTGATTATGTCACATATTTTGTCACATCTATGAGAAGCCTACTAACACAAAACCCTCTGGGCAAAGCAGCAGCTAGGTATGTCTCTTTTTTCCAAAGAGATTTTTAAGAGTCTTTGAAATGCTAGCATTCATTGTGATTCTCTAAGGGCGGAAGGATGGGGAATACAGCATTTTCTGCATTTGTTTTTAGTACTTTTGAAAAAGACATCTCAGAGGACCTTTCTGTAGAATATGTTTTGGGAAAAACTGATACAGAGGATGCTCTGACATAGCATATAGAGAAAAGGTATCCGATATTTGTGATGTTACAAAGCAAAATGTTATCTTGAGGTGAAGCAATGTCATGTGAAGTTGATGGAATGTGAGATTATTTCTAAATTTAAAACAAAATAAAACCGGAAACCCTTAGCTTTCTGCTGGCTTGAGTTAATAGGTTATCTTTGAATGATATTTTTAAAAAAATGAACTTTACTTAGTATGTTGGATGAAAGTGGAGATTCTAGCCATCTTGAGTGATACAGAAAAATGAATGGCCAGGGAGATAAAAGTTATTTCAAACCCGAAGGGAAAATAAAATTACATTTGAGATTCTACATGTCAAGGCATGTTGACTCTGAATCACTGGGTTGCAAAGATCTTGATCCATTCCAAACTAGACTGAACTTACTGTTGAGGGATCAGAAGACAGCAGAGCCTCAGTGCTATTCAATTAATAATCGTATACCAGCTGACAGTTTTGAGTATTATGTACTTGGTAGCATGCCAAATTTCTAGCGCTTTATATGGATCATCACATCCTCAGGAAAGAACAATATGTCAGTAAAACTCCTTATTTTTAAACAAGGAGACACAGGTTTAAAGAGTTTACATATCTTTCTCAGATGCAGCAGGCTGCCAAGGTGTCCATGTGCAAAGTCAAGAAGTAGGCTGCCAAGCTGACTGACGTTCTTAACCACTGGAGATTTGCTTTCTTATGTTGTGTTTACCAGTAGTTGCAAACTTTCTGATAACAAAGCGTGCCTTGCTGATCATGTTGTGGTGAAAAGTCACAGGCTCATCAGAGACTACAAATGTCCAGGTTTTTTTTTTTAATTGTCTGGTCATGGGGCCTGAACTCTGGGCCTGGGCGCTGCCCTTCAGCTCTTCAGCACAAGGCTAGCGCTCTACCACTTGAGCCACAGCGCCACTTCCAGCTTTTTTCTTTTTTGCTTATGCAGTGTTGAGGAATCGTATCTAGGGCCTCGAGCATGCAAGGCAAGCGCTCTACCACTGAGCCACCTTCCCAGCCCCTTTCTTAGATACTTATTATTTACTAATTACTACTGGAGTATGCAATTTCTTTCCATTTTTTTCTCTTCCAAGACATGATATTACAACTTTGGTTCTAATGTGTGGATTGGGAAGAGAAGGGATGGTTTCTCCTAAGTTGATTAAAACAAAAGTTTGCTAAGAAGAAACTAAAGGGCTAGAAGCATGGCTCAAGTGGTAAAAACATCTTCCTAAGCAAGCTCAAGGGCCTGAGTTGAAATCCCAGTAGTGTAATAAATAAAACAAAACAGAAAGAAGGAGAAAGGGAAGGAGGAAGGAGAAGTCTCATCAGACAAAGTTGAGAAAGGAGTAGAAAAAATAGAAAGTATTCAAGTAATTTGGAGAAAATGCAAAACAAGTTGAGTGAATATAGTACATGATATTAAAGTTATGTGGAAAGCAGTTACACAGTTGAATCCAGCCAAGCAGTTGGTGGCAGAATAAGCTTGCATTTGTGTGAGGAGCAATTTGTTTTAGGACCAATCAGTTCCAAGCTCCTGGAGACAGGATGTAATGGAGTTAATGGAGGTGTCACTGCCAGTGTGTTCAGATCAGTTACTGCGGGTGATTCCTAATGGGCTCAGAGCTCACCATCTTTACTAATTCCTCATTTTCATTGCAACTGTCATAGTTCAGGCCCTTATTACCTCTTATGTGGACTACCAGCCGGTCTGATTGACTTTGGCTTCAGATCATTGAAAGAAATCACCTAGAGAGTTGAAGGTTCTTAAAGCTCCCCTTTTCTCATGTCACTCCCCCGATCAAAAGTCTCCAGTGGGTCCCCATCATGTACTGAATGAAGAGCAGAGTTTGTAGTCTGGCATCTAATAGTCTCTTGTAACCCACCTGTCCTGCCTTATGCCCCTTATTAACTTACACTTGTCCTTCATCCGTGCTTACCAGCAGCTGCTGGGAGCCTACATTTCCTCATGACATCTCCTTTGCGTTTGCATTTCTGTTCACTAAAATACCCTTCTCTCTCTCTCTGTCTCTCTCTCTCTTCCTATAGTACTCTACATATGCATTCTTTAATTCCTGTCATAAAAGTCTCTTTCTTCATAAAACTTTCTGATCATTCTGACTGTGACAGCCTTTCATCCTCTGAACCTTATGAGTGGATTGTGATCTCTCTTCAAGGCAGATACTGAATTTGTCTTTAGGTGATAGCTAGAGCATATCTTTATACTGGATTTTGGGGTTATGAAGTGCAAAGGTTGGATCTTATTCATCTCTGTACCCCACAGTGCTAGCTTGGGGCTATAATATAATAACTGCTCCAAAAATATTTATTGCACTCAGATGCACTAGTTCCTACAATTCTTGGAGAAACTATTCACAGACTCATTAAGTCCTGAACAGTACATGTTGACAATATTTCTTCTGATTTATTTGCTCTTCCGACACTCTCCATTTCTCTTTTGAAATATTGTAGCTGAAATTAAGATATTAATTTGTATACATATTTCTTGATGGCTGGTCCTTGTACAGTCAGACACTGTTTAGTTGTCTTTGTTTTTGTTTTAATCCTCAGAGCTGATACAGAACCTGGAGCAGGTAAGTGGTATAGTATATGTTCATTGGAATAAATTAATGTCTCTTAATATCTCCAAGTTCCAAATCACTGTAATATTAACTATTTATTCAAGGACACCGGGTACATTTCTATATTTAGAACATTGATGGGGGTAGAGAAAAAAATTTGAAGTAACTTCTCTCATGTCTAGAATAAAAACCTTTATTCAATGTAATCAATTGGCACAATAAATTGAGCCAGCCAGTCCAGCTTTTGTTGACACCAGGAGGTCAACCCTTGCCCTAACTCTCCCACAAAGAAATCACAAAACCTCTCTGAGGCTGATCTACATTCCTGGTAAAATCAATATAGCCTGCCTTCCTTGGAAGGGTTATTTGACATTATTAACTTACACTTGATTTGCCATATATCAGGAACTACTTTTTTTCTATAAAGTAGATTTAACCTTATGACAGCAGTGTCAGTGGACACAATGTCTGCAAGGCAGGCCTCGGTGGACAATCCAGAATCTATAAACTTCAGATACTTGACAACTTCCCTGTGTTTCAGTCACCTATCATCTGTTCTATGTTCAGATGATACTGAATATCATAATACACACTTAATAATCAAGTAGGAGGCTCTAAAAGACACATCATCCATACATTACTTTTTAAGCTTTACATTTTTATTATCTTAGATTAGTACTTACTGGGCTATGTATTACAGAACAAGATTATATCTATGTTTGCTCTTGGGGTCATGGTCTTACATAGATAACATTTGAAATAAAACAGCAACTAAGAACATTACCATACATTTATTCAAATGTCTGCTATGAGAGCCCTTGAGATTTTTTTTTCTGAGTTTAGAGCTATGATGAATTTGGTCTACTGCTCTGTAATGGCCAGGAAGTTCAAAGCTGAACTTTTTCTGGTGTGATAACTTCCTTTATCTTGGTTTTTATTCTATAATTACCTTCCTTTCCTTCTCCCTTCCCACTCACTGCCTGGCTCAGTTTTTTTCTGTGTTTTTGAAAATAGTTTTCCTGTATTGATTACATGCATTGTGGTTTGAATCAATTATTTCAGGATGTAGTTGGGGGCATAAATAAATAATGCCTAAATAAATAATAGACTTGTCTTTAGGCATCCATATTCTCTCTTATGACATTCATTGAGGAAGTTAATTGGAAGTGGAACTAAGTATTCCTTTGATTAATTAGCATTCATTAAATTCCCTTCATATACTTTATAGAACTCATGAAACTCCTGGTATTGGCTTTAACACAGCTTGAACAGTACTTTTAGGGGAGGCAGATTGAATTCTCTTGTATTTTAATAAGTATTATATGAATAGATTAATTTTTTGTTCAGCATTCCATATTGTTCCTTATGCTTTGAAATGAAAATTGCAAAATACTTAAATAAATTAATTGAAATGTTGTTTATTATCACCATAACTCATACACATATTTTCATGTCCTCAGCTGAAATTCAATTTTCTAATGCCTGACACTAATACTGTTTAGTGAATCACCTCCAAACACAAACTTCAGTGCCTTAAAGTAGGAAAAAAAATAGAATAAAACTGTATTTACTCAATTAAATCATTTTTTAAAAATGTGGAGTGTACAGGATGTTCACAGGGTAAAATACAGTCCTATACTTGCCAAGAGTAAATCATATGATTTTCTGAACACAATATTAGCTCCATGTACAGATGAGAAGCATTCACCAGTTGTTAGAAAGGAACATTAAAATATATAGACATGGCTAGTTGTAGAGAGAAGTTTGACCCTTGGATCCTATGAGCAACTCTTCTTTGATTCTGATCTTTTTGGTTGTTGTTGGTTGTGAGGCTTGAACTCAGGACCTGGGCTCTCAGCTTTTTTGCTCAAGACTAATGCTCTGTCACCTTGAGCCACAGTGCCAGTTCCTGTTTTCTGGTGATTAATTGGGGATGATTGCCCTGGATTGGCTTTGAACTGCTATCCTCAGATCTCAACCTCCTGAGTAGCTCGATTACAGGTGTGAGTCAGCAACACTTGCCTGATTCTGACCTTT
Source organism: Dipodomys merriami (assembly GCF_024711535.1). NCBI lineage: Eukaryota > Metazoa > Chordata > Mammalia > Rodentia > Heteromyidae > Dipodomys > Dipodomys merriami. The sequence goes on along the minus strand of NW_027206512.1, from coordinate 33,181,096 downwards.
AGTTACTTCTCTGCCTCAAAAACATGTCTTCCTTGTGTTTCCTAGACAGTATTCATCAGAAAAACACTCTGAAAGATGCACTGATTGAGTACATGTGCAAAGCACCATAAAATATGCCTCAGTTTTCTTAGAGAGTATCAATTTTTATTAGTGTTAAGGTGCCAATAAATCCCACTGTTTAGTGTTTTCTTTTCTTTTCTTTCTTTTCTTTTCTTTTCGGGTCTGGTCGTGGGGACTGAGCTCTGGGCCTGGGCTCTGTGCCTCAGCTCTTCAGCTCAAGTTTAGCACTCTACGTCTTGAGCCACAGCGCCACTTCCGGCTTTTTTCTTTTTGCTTATGTGGTGCTGAGGAATCGAACCCAGGGCCTCAGGCATGCAAGGCAAGCGCTCTACCACTGAGCGACCTTCCCAGTCCCCTCTAGTGTTTTCTTAAAGGAATTTTTTAATAATAACAAATTATTCTAGATATTTTTGTTATTGTCATTTTCAAATTCCACAGGGTACACTTTGGTTAGTGATTCTCGTTTTTCACTGGGTATTTATTTCTGGTGGAATCATGGAGGTTGAACACTGGAAAGGCCCCTAAGAACCACGGAGCTCATGGATTATTAAGCTATAGAATGCATAGTAAACCACTGAGGGAAAGGGTGCTCAAAAACAGATTGCTACCTACAATCTTAGAGTGCTTGGCTCATTTAGGGTCTGACTCAAGGAAGTGAACAATTTGCACTCTAAATTTTGAGGAGGGTCTAATTCAAGGATAATTAGTAAAAAATTAATGATGTTGTCCACTACCTCTATTTCTCTTATGTGTTTGAAACTCTCTTATACATCTATCATTCTCAATTTCCTCAAGTATCTTAATTTTCTATACATACACATGTCCCTCAAACTCTAGTTTGAATGTGTAAGACAGGTGGTCACTCAACAGTTTACTTTGTCAATAATATTCACTACTTCTGGCTGACTTTTTTTGGAACTATTCTTTAACCAGGAACTTTTTTTATTCTTTGATTGTTTACTAGATAATAAATTAATCAGTTGAATCGATCATTCCTCCGAGGTTTTGGCTTTGAGTATCTGTTCTCTTGCTTTCTCTTTTCCTCTTGTGTTATTCTCTAGAAATGGCAGAAATAATACAACAAAAAATAACTGTTAGCCTAGCACTGGTGGTTCAAGCCTCTAATCCCAGCTACTCAGGAGGCTGTGATCTGAGGATTGCTATTTGAAACTAGCTGAGGTACCTTCAATAAACTACTCAGAAAAAGATGGAAGTGGTGCTGTGGCTCAAGTGGTAGAGTGTTAGTCTTGAGCAAAAGAAGCTCAGGGACAGATCTCAGGCCCAGAGTTCAATCCCCACGACTGGCAAAACAAAACAAAACCAAACAGAAAATCCAAGACATTAGTATCTTCTCAATGTAACTGCTACCCAGCACACATGGCTACAGTGTACCCTGACAGTCTACCTAGACAGGAGAATTGAGACCTTCAAGCCACCCTGGTTCATATTGTTAGACTCTCTTTCTTACTTTTTTCTCTTTTATCCCTTCCAGTTATGATACATTTATTCTTAACTGATAGATAACCCAAAATATGTACATATTAATAGGGCATCCTGTGATATTTCACTATGTGTGTATATTGTGTAATCAGGGTAAACACAGCTATCTTCTTGAATATTTGTCACTTCTTTATAGTAAAAACATTCAAGTTTTTAAAAAATACATAGTACATCATTTCTATTTATTGTCATCTTACAGTACAATAGCCCACCAGAACTTCTCCTAATTATATCCTAGAAGCCATAAATCAACCTTCTCTCTGTCACCACCATCCCCTTCCCCAGTAGCTTCTGATGACCACATTCTATATGAGCGAGATCCTTTATTGCTTGTCTTCCTATGCTTGGCTTTTTTCAATTGCTATAATGATCTACAGTTCCATCTATGTGGTCAAAGGTAGAAATTCTCCCTTTTTATGACTAAATAACGTGTGTATGTATGTGTGTACACATACTCTTTATCTATTCATCAGAGTAGGTTCATGAAAGTTGTTTCCATTGTTTGCTATTTTGAATAGTACCGCACTTGTGAATCCCAAGTTTCTTTTTATTTTTTTTTTATTTTTTGGGTCCGGTCATGGGGCCTGAACTCTGGGCCTGGGCGCTATCCCTCAGCTCTTCAGCTCAAGGCTAGCACTCTACCACTTGAGCCACAGAGCCACTTCCGGCTTTTTCTTTTTGCTTATGTGGTGCTGAGGAATCGAACCCAGGGCCTCAGGCATGCAAGGCATGCGCTCTACCACTGAGCCACCTTCCCAGCCCCAATCCCAAGTTTCTTGAACGTGAACTTCAAATAAATCTCCAAAAGCTTTCTGTCCAGACATTACTTGGAAAATAAAATAAAACCATTACTGACTTTCTACTTGAAATGTGTCTTTTAGCTATTTGCACAGTTCTTTTGTTAGTGAGATGAGCAGTTACAAGATTTTTGTTATTGAGGTCCATAAATGAACAGTTAAACCTTTACCTTTCACACTCATGTTGAGACTTTCTCCTTTTTTTAATTCTTCTATATTCGTTTTGGTTTTTGTCAGTATTGAGGATCAGTGTCAAGGCTTACAGGGCAAGCATCTCACCATTTGAGCTTTTCCCCCAATTCTGTGTTACTTATTTAGAATTGTAAACTTATTTTGTTAAACTAACATTGATAAAGCTCAACCTCTTCCCAATTTCCCATCCTGTTTGAGTCATGACCCTTCTATCACCACACTTACTTAGACTAACTTTGTATCAGGAACTTTTCTCTGTTTTGAAACTCATTACAGTCTCTTAATTCTTAAACCGAGGAGGCTGGAATTATAATGAATCCCACTTTTTAGATAAATGAAGCAAGTCACAAGATCAAATGATTTGTCAAAGCCACTCAAGATTTTCTCAGGAGTTGTTTGGATTAAATCCTGAGTGCTCCTCTTGAAAGTTTGTGTTCTGAAGCCCATTGTAGTCAAATATATGAATAACCTTGTATTATCCTGATGGAAATTCCTGTCATTAGACTTACTCATTCAAGGTCAAGATACTTAGTGTTCCTAGTTGTGTCATGTACTGAAGTAAACATTTCTAACAATCCACAAACATAAAAATCCATTGAAATATCTGTCTCCCTCTTTGTCAATCCATATCCTACTTATCTATTATTTCTATATACCATCAACCCAATTATGGATGAAATATATCTGTTAGCTATTCCCAAGCTTTAGTAGTTATAAGTTCATAGAATTTGTCTCAAATTAAATTCTTATTGCCTGGAACTTCCATTCTTACCTTTTCTTTGTGTTCTAATGAAGAATTTTTGACCCATGATGTTGGTCAGTAAGTGTCCTAGATCTGCTACAAAGAAACAAAGGACACATGTTGAACTGTATGTTAAAAGGCAAATTGTATGTGAAGTATTTTTTCTAAGCAATAGTTCATGGAGACAGGGTAAAAAGTTGTCTGACAATTGAGGGGAGGAAGTCCTTTGCCTCTAAGAAAGAAATACCAAATATCTTGGCAACTTGGTAGGATTTAACAAACAATTGTGTGGCCAAACAAAAATGATAATTACAGGTCTGCTATGAATCAAAGGGATTAGAAAAAATGGTACCACACTTTATACAGACCCTATATGTTGTGTTTTTAGAATACTGTCTTCAAAGACATGATTATAGTGACCTGAAATGGTGTTTATTCAATAAGAAAGAACATACACCCTCTACTGAGAGAGATATGAATGTGCCTAATAATGTATAACATATAACATTATGTAGCATTTAGTCTACAATAATTGTTAGTGTCTTTAGTTTTATATAATGAATTATTAATATAGCTACTAATGTTACTTTTCCATCGGGTACAAGGTGGCAGCTAGACAATCTTAAACTGCCTTTCTGAATTCACAGTGGGAAACAATAACCAAAGAAACAATGATTTGTCATGTTGACTGCTGTGGTTGGGAGCATGCATTGAAAACTTGGTTCTCAGTGCATGGAGCTAGTGGGAAATAACTGAACCACCTAGATTGAGTAAGTTAGAACATGGGAGGCATAACTTTGAAGGAGATACTGCAACCTTGGCCCATACTATTCCTTTCTCTTCCATTTCCCAGCTACTATGCACTAAACACCTTCCTTTTCTGCACCTCTCACCATAATGTATTGTGTTACCACAGGACTTCATTCTATAGATGACTATGAATGCAATCTTCCAAGATTATTATGAGACAAAGTAAGCCTTTTCTCTTTATGTATTGATTATCTCAGGTGTTTTGTTACAGTAACATAATGCTGACAAATATACCTACTATTAAATTTCTGGAGCAGGGCATATCAACACAGGCACTGTTGATATTGTTGGCTGGATAATTCTCTGTTGTAGGGGACTGTCTTATATATTACAGGACGGACAGCACTTCATTAGATTCCAGTGGTCTTTTCACATGTGGTGATAATAAATGTCTTTAGAAATTGTCATACGTCTGCCAGAGAGCAAAATCATCCACTCTTGAGAACCACTGAGCTATGACATCAAGTAAAACAGATGCTCAAAAATTCATAGGATGAATAAAAATTGAATGGATGAAATGCTCCCCGAAGTTCCAATTCAATCAACTCTTTACTGTCTAATATATTTATCATTCAAGAGGAGATTTGGAATCAGGTTATAAAAGAGGACCTTGTTATCAAGTATTATTACTGACCAAACATGCATTTGCTGACCAGATCTTCCCCCGGGATGGACACTAAAATACCATAATTTACAAGTTATCTCTTACTTTGAAGTTTCACTTTTGTGAAGCACTCTTAAATAAACTACAGGGAGAAAGAATTGCTTAATCCCATGTTAATGAGATTGTGTGATTAATTTTCTTCCTATAAGTCCTTGGGCTTCGGAAGTTTTAGAGGTCATGTTATGAAGAGAAAGAACAGAAACTTCACTAATCGCTGAACTCTCCAGGGGGTTCTCACAGCGTGGGTTATTAAACACCTATAAACAACCTCTAGGATGCTATCTTTGCATGCTCCTTTTTCAAGGGAATGCACTGACCACTACATACGGAAAGATTCAGGATCTTGATACCAAAGAATCTAGTTTCCTGCTCTACTGGCTATCATCACTTATTACATTGTTAAATGCTAGTTAATTTTTGGGGGGCTGTTTTGTGGCTCAAACTTAGAGCCTCACACTTACTTCATTAGTGTTCTATTGCTTGAACCATACCTCTACATTTTTTTTTGTACTTTACATCATTTTTATATAGAGCCTCACTCTTTCATTTAATATCGGCTTCAGATTTCAATTCTCATGTACGGCGTCCCAGTAGCTGGCATTATAGTTGTCATGAACTGCCTGCCAAGCTTATTTGTTGAGTTGGTCTTGCTAAACTTTTACCCAGTCTATGACCTAGAAGTGGTCACTCTTGTCTCTTGAGTGGCCATAGTGAAACCCACAGGAAAGTGGGGATACTTCTTTTGGCCAGAATTCAGTTGTATAGTATGGAATTATTATGACAATGACCACAAAAAAAGCAGTGCAGATATTTCTCATAAGGAAAAAAAAATCCACATGAAGTAAGTTGATCTATCTTTCCAGCTAGCCCTGGGATTGAGTGTTCAGTTCAATTGAATATATTTTCATGAATGATTCTTGTATGCCTGTTGACACCAAGGGGAGATTCAATTAAATGAAGCTATTCACTACCTAGACGAGATTTCTTTTCTGGCTATTTAAATATCATGGTCCATACCTTCATGTGTTTACCCATGCATGTAGACCCAGACAAAATAAAGATATTTATTGAGACATCAGAGAAAATATCATAGTCAGAACTACCTATAACCCAATGGCTTCTTAGTTACGTGGACCACATTTGTCTTAAAAAAATAGAAATCAAATTTATTTCTACAGGAAATCCATAATGTAAATACTTTTTCTAGAACTTTTTTTATGGGTTTACATACATTCAATGAAATACCTGTTTAAAGAAAAAAAATGTTTGGGGCTGGGAAGGTAGCTCACTGGTAGAGTGCTTGCCTAGCATACATGAGGCCCTGGGTTTGATTCCTCAGCATCACATAAGCAGAAAAAGCTGAAAGTGGCACTGTGGCTCAAGTGGAAGAGCACTAGCCTTGAGCTGAAGAGCTCAGAACAGCGCCCAGGCCCAGCTTTCAGGCCCCACGATCCCATAAAAAAAGTTAAATATACTAAAGATGCTTACTACATAATTCTTTTAATCATTTCATGACAGGAAAAAATCCTATTTATAGCAATAATTGTCTGTTTTTAATAGTTTTGAACATCTTGGTAAACTTCTTTCTTTACCTGTGTGAGAGAAATTTCTGATCAATAATCTAAATATTTAAAATATCCATGTCAATAACTACCCTTACTTACCACAGTTCCTTACTTTTAAATTCTAAGTTTGTCTCTGGAGAAGAATAGGTGGTTTGTTTTTTCTCCTTTGCTGACTTCTGGGCTTGCTGGTGGGTCTCATGGCTTTTGTTTGTAATTTATATTCCATATTTTTGCTATGGACTGTTCACAAGAATCTGATAACACCACCTTCAAAAGATGTAACACATTGCAGTGATGGAAATTCTGACTATCATGTTGTTGACTATCATGTAACTTTTTCATTTGCATTGACCTGTGTTCCATATCCCTGAACTTTCTCTATTGCAGTGAAACAAACTGTGGCAGATGTAGAAGAAATCCAAATTTTTCCTTTTATTTTTTATCGTACATTAATCTTTCACTGAAGGAAAATAGATTTTAAGGTACAATAAGAATTATATATAAAACATATATATATATATGTATATTGAAAAACAATGAGATGAACTACTCTAAAGAGTCATTAAACTAAATTTCTTTGAGGTATGAACTTTGCCTTTTTTTTCTCCCAGTGTTGTAGATTGAACCCAAGGCCTTCCATTTGTGTTCTACTGCTGAACCATATCCTGAGTCTTGTCTTCTTTAGTATTTTTATCTGAGAAGTCTGAATATTTATCAAATCCTACTATAAGCTAACAGAAGCAAAGGGTCCTTCTAGATGGATAACACCTGTGACTCTAATGCACTGTTTGCTGAAGTGTCCCCTTTCAGCCATCATTCTCAAAGATCAAGCTCCCAAATACATTCTTGGTAAGTTTTTATAGATTTTCTTTCTCTCTTCCAGACATAAAGAGTTTCTCAAGCAGAGGGAAAAGATGGCTCTTGTCTCTGACAGTGGTCCATTCCCTTTTGTATTTGCCGCTAGTTTGCTCATCAAGTGCATAAGGAACATTTTGGCTACTTCTTAAAATCAGGAAAGTTATTTCTCACACCTAACTGTGGCTGAAGCCAATTATAGGTTCCTGTTAATTGGAGGTCAGTTAGTGCAGTGTGACCCAGTTTTTGCATCTGGTATGCTCAAGCCTCTTTGGAACATCTATTTATGCTTTAGCAGAGGATGTGAAAAGCAATGAATTTGAGTTCTCTTGTCTGCAGAAACTACTATCAGTGTAATGTCACCTATAAATCTTAACCTTCTCTCAGCAAAGTGGAAGAAGAGGTATGCTGTTTCCACTGTGGTCAAAACTGTCTTTGGAATTAGTTACTTGAGGACAGAATACGGCGCATAGCTGGGAATGTAGACTTAGTTGAGGCAAAAGTTATATCTACAATGCAATTAGAATAAACTTTCCCCTGAACATATTATACACAACCCAAGAGAAAGTATTTTTTCCCAATGAGTTTTGTGATACTTGTCAATGTGAAGCCTACACAATGGGTGAGATTATTTTCCATGTTTTTAGTGTATGAATGTCAAACCTGACACCTTTTTATTATAAAAGTTAGCTCCATTGTATTAAATAAATCTTGCATAGATTATGACATCCATCATGCAGCCCAAGAGTTGTTTTTTTAAAGAGGTGAACTTCTGTTCTGCACCTGAATCTTAGCTTGCATTTGATGTACACTTTCATAAGTACTTGGCAAGGTAAACCTCATTTCATTGTAACCTTTTATAATTCTTCAGCATAATCACTAGCTGTGAAACAATAAAGTATGCACACACAAAACAAAAAAACCCGCAACAACTTTGCACCAAACCTATTCTCATGCTTCATTTACATTATTCCCAGAACACAAATAGTAAGATATTAAAACTGGGTAAGAGTGTCAAATGAGATTCACTCACCTGACAGCTCTGTCACTTTAAATTGCTTTGTTGTTTATGCTATGGTTGCAATCTCAGCGCTGTTACTTGTTAATTGCTTAGTCAATGCAATTGTATCACAACAAATTTATCAGAATTTTAAGAGAAAGACTGTCGCTTGCTTGCATATGAAATTACTTTGATGGATCGAAGGTGATTATTATCATTAAACGTGACAAGCACAAAATAAGAATTCTAGTTTTAAATTCCTTGGCAGGAAAGGCATAATAAAATTCTGTTTGAAGTCCTTTGGTAAAGTCATTTGGTCATATGAACAGGGGATTATCAAATCTCACCAAATAAACGATTTTGCAATGATTGATAAATATGGCATACCTGAAACACTACTGTTCAAAGCAAACAGATATGCGCACATTCACAGAGACACATTATACTGTTTTTATGTAACTTCTAAACGTGCTTGTGTGTATATGTGATTGTATTTGTTGAGTATCTTCATGGGCTTTGGCTCTGGATTTATGATGGTAAATGCTTCACTAGACCTTGGCAATGGAGTTATCCTAGTATAGACTTTGATTTCAGATTTTGACATTTGCAAACTTGTTTATCACTATGTGTCTTTATTTATATTCTTCTTTTATTTAGAATTAAACCTTAAAGAATTTATATCTATGCTGGATTGCTGTACATAGAAAGGACCAAGGTCAGAGACTAATTATCTGCCTTATCTTTGCCTTCTGCTCCATTCCCTCTCAACCAGATTCTTTTCTTAAATATTCATGTTATGTATAATTAACCTATACTTAAATTATCACTACAGTTCCTAAATCTCGTTTTCATCTTTTAGTTATTGCTTTCCCTTATTTCACATGTACAATTCAAATCGTTTATATTTTACCCTGTGCATCTGATGCTTTTAAAAAAAAATCCTTTCTCATTTCTATTTCCAGTCTTCACATCATTTGTTTTTCCCTAGACTGGCTTCTTTATGTTGACCTACAACTCAACTTTCAATGTTCCCATACCAAGGAAAGTCCATGATACTTTTAGAGCATATTGTTGTAACACCTGAATTAAATTCCATCCTAGTATTCTTCTTGCTTTAACCATCAGTGGATTCTTCTTAACTACCTGGTCAATACTAGATTAATTATTTTAGAATAGGCACTTATTCTTTATATTATCCTATTCCAACCATTCCAGAAATTGTTTTGTATTCCACATAGCCTCATTCCCAAGTTATAAAAATATTCCTCTACTTAGAGTTCCTTGACATAGTCATTGCATTTTATAACATATCTGAAGGATGTCTCCTATTTTTAATCATATATGATTGATAAACTATGGGTTCCTCTGGGAATTCATAATATTTTATTTTCCTATATTGTATTTAGTTGCTTTCTACTGATTTTACACTGCACCTTAAATATCTATCCAGCATTTAGAGTAGCATTAGCATTTATTAAGTACTTACTAAGCAGCTGGCTTGGTACCACATGACTTAGTTTTTATATCTCTATATAAAATGTGTAGTATTCCTGTTTTTATTTTAAAGAATTAAAAAATATAAGGTCCAGGAACTTGCTCACTATAAGAGACAGACTAGACCAGTGAGATTGGTGTGGTTTTGAAATAGTCTCTGGATTCTAGGCTTTCATTATGCATGTGTGCCACTGGAAATGATCTACATAGATACACATGTCTTCTTTTCGAACGAAACAGCTTCACATTTAAGATCTCTTTTTTAATGCTTTTACTCCCTGAACAAAGGATGGAGCCAGATGTGGAGAAAACATTCAATACCTATGTGTGAGATAAATGATTAGAGATTGATTAAGAGCTCATTGCCTATCTTTGTCATTATAGAAAAATTCATTTGACTATCTTGAATTAAGTTCTTCCCTTATGCAAAATTGGAATAATAGTGTTTACCAATCTATTTCAGAGTGTGAGAAATAAATTAAGATAATAAAATTAAATATGTTTGAAAATATTAAGTCAACAAATGAATGGAAAAAAATGCTTTTATGATTAACAGCTTAAGATAAACAAGAACAAGTCCACTATGAATATGAATCTAACATTGGTGCTTAGAAACACACAATGAATATAATATAGTTCTTAGCCTTCACATGCTTGGAATCAGGAATTATTATCTAGTCATTATAAATGTGATTTCCAATTATGTAGTTTTAATAGTGATGGTGGATCACATTAACCGAAACATATCATCAATTAACTTGATTTATTAATTCATTTATATGTTTATTCATTTTATTCAACATGTATCAATGGTTCACTATCTGTGTGGTACTCTCTTAGACTCCAGTGATACAGCAGTACAGAAATTAAAGTCCCTGACATGAAAAACAAGGCAAAATCTACATAAACTTGTAGGAAAAAAGGAACCCAGAGGGATAGAGACTGATGGGGTGGGTGAGACTATTTCACTTTCATTGTCTTCTCTTTGAGGAGTTTGTTAGGCTAGCATCACTATATAATAAGATATCGTTGATCTGACAGGATGCAACAGACATCATCCGTGTTTTGCAGATGTCCCTATGGATCCCTTTGCCATTCCTGTGCCTGCCAGTTTGAGCTATGATCGATGTTTCTTGATAATGGCCATTTTGATTGGGGTGTGGTAGCATCTCAATGTTGTTTTTATTTTCAGTTTCTTCATGGCCAGACATGTTGAGCATTTCTCCACATATCTATTGGCCATTTTTACTTCTTCTGTAAAGACTCTTTAGCTCATTAGCTCATTTATTAATTGGGTTGTTGGTTTTGTTTTAGGGTTTAATTTTTAAGTTGTCTTTGTATTATGGATATTAGGTCATTGTCTGATGTGTAGTTGGCAAAAATCTTCTCCCATTCGGTAGGCTGTCTTTGCCATGTAGAAACTCTTAAGTTTTATGAAATCCCATTTATCAAGTCTTTCTTTGATTTACTGTGCTTCTGGATCTTTATTCAGAAAGTTTCAATCTGTGCCCAGGGGCTCTAATGTTTTCCTTCCTCTTTCCTGTAATAGTTTCATGGTTTCAGGTGATACTGTACCATTTGTAAAGAAATGGAAAGACCTGGAAAATCATGTTAAGTGAGGTTAGTCAGGCTCAGAGAGAGGAAGGATGCAGGCTTTCCCTTATATATTGGAGCTAGAGGAAGTTTGTAATTATAAGTAAATGTGTGGATGGTATACAAGTGCATATAAATGTATTAACTGATATAATGTAGACTCACTGACGATCTCAAGCACTGTAATTCCTTAGAAAGGCAAAAACCAAATTTCAACAAAATGAAACAACAGGGGCTGGGATGTAGCTCAGTGGCAAAGCGCTTGCTTAGCAAGTGCAACGTCCTGGGTTCGATCCCCAGTACCAAAAAAGAAAAGACAAAAAAAAAAACACAGTTAAAAAAAAAACCCAAACAAAAATGAAACAACAGGAATTGGGTACTCAGAAGGGGTAGGTGTGATCAAAGGAAAAGGGGTAGATGAATGAGGAGGAGAAGAGGGGGAGAATACAGTCAAGATTCTAATACATATCTTACAAAATTAAGGGAAGTGTGATTAGGGTGAGAATGTTGAAAGGGGTGACACTGATGGAGATATATTTTACTCAAAAACTGCTTTGTTAGATGGCAGCTTCCTTGTACAATCACTTAAAGATAATAAAATTAAAAATAATATTCTTAGGTTACTGGTTCATAATTTTCTGGCTGATATTAAGGGTCAGTAGTGCCTGCCTATTGCCACCCCTTCTAAACAATACCATAGTAGAGGATGATGATGATGATGATGATGATGATGATGATGATGATGATGATGATGATGATGATGATTCCAACTCTCTCTCCTCCCTTGTCCATGAGCATTCTGATGTATGTAGTCTATACCAGTTCTTGGGTAGAAAATATTTTAGCTGTTTACTATGTCAGCAACCTTTACAATTTCCCCTGGTTTGCATCAGGCTGCAGCACTGTAGTAGATGCTAAATTGGTTTGCTGCATTTCCATAGATGAAAATGACAAGGCAAAACTGAACCCAGATAGATTAAGAGAGTTTATTTCTTAGAGAGCTAAAGCAAGGTCGATCTAGTGTCAAGTCTCCACCCCCTTTCTAAATGATCAAAGGATAATTTAGAAAAAGAAGGCCTGATAACAGACTACATGGGCAGTGTCACCTTATTACTGAGGATTTAACCCTAAATGACAGCCAGGTACTTGTATATAGTTTGTGACTGTACCTAAAAGGGGATCAAATGATTAAGTCTCATATTTCTTAGTGGCTCTACAAAGAAGAATTTCTCCTTAAGATAGACACTGAGATGAAAAGTAATTGTGACATCTCATGCAATTACGTTGTCAGAATTATAGGGTGTTCTACCCAGACTTAGGGTAAGTCATGATCCAGCCATGCCTGTGGGGCTTATGTGGAGGCTTAGACACAGCACCAAGGCAGAGCAATTCTCCTGTGGCTTGTCACTCTTCTAGCCTCCTTTTCCTCATTTTTAAAGAATTATCTGTGGGTGATTGTATAAAGGAGTTGCCATTTAACAAAGCAGCTTGTGGGTACATTGCATCTTGACCAATGTCACCCCTTTCAACATTCTCACTCATCTCTTCCTTACCCCTTCCCTCCTCACCCTTCTTAATTTTGTAGGATATACAGTGAATTCTTGACTGTGTTCTCCCCTCTTCTCCTCTTCCTTAGTCTATCCCTCTCCCCCTGACTCCAGCCCACCTCTTTCAGGTACCAGATTCCTGGTGTTTATTTTGTTTCTTCTCATTCTTCTCCTGGTAATCCTATATCTCCCAAATAACTTTCGGGACTCATTTTTCCTCAGGGATTGCTCTTAAACAGGACAGGGAAACTCAACCACTAAGATACAAAATAACATCTACAACTATATCCAAGAGAGAGATGAGTGCAAGCTCATCTCTGCAAGACTGTGCTGAATGATTGTGTTCAGCTATCGTTCTAAGTCAAGACACGGTTGTTCCAAAAACCACCCTGGTGTTAGCTGTAGAATGCACATGTACACTGGGAAGAAAAAGAACAGTCACTTCATCCCATTTTTTTGATTGACAGAGGAGAACGGATTTTGAATGTAAAACCATGGTGTTGGGGTTTAAATGTGAACAATGGGAGACTAGCAGCCCTTGAAGAGTATAAAGCTGATGTGTTCAGGCATTGGTGTTGACATGATGTGGAAGGGATGTGCACACAGGGTTGGAGTAGAACTCTTCAAAGTCTATGATATGAACAATATTTTTCAGGCAGAGGTTCCATTTTCCCCCAGCATTGTCAACACCTGCTGTGTACAGGTGGTTGAAGCAGTAGGAGGCTCTTGCCTATAAATATCTAGATCTAACTTGAAACATACAATTTTACATCTCCCAAGAGTCTCATTATTTGAACCTAAGTAGTTCTAACTTCAAAACCCCTACTCCTTGCATTTTTGCATACTGCTTCTAAAAGCCACTATCTATACTTGGAACAATAATTATAATAATGATGGCTAGCATTTACTGCATTCCCAGCACTAGACCTATTTTCAAGTATTTTACTTTACTTCTCATGCCAGCTATTTTTATGTTTAGTCTTCATTTTAGGAAACTAGAATTAGAGAGGCTATCCTATCTATCCAAGGTCAAATAGATAGCAAGTGGTAAAGACTGTCTATGGAGCCTTTGATCATAAACACTACCTTTGTATTTCAGCAGATTATTTAATATGTTAAAAGTACCGTTTAAAAGACTAAACTGTATAGGTGAAGTAACTCTTTCTCCAGAATGCATATTAAAATGTCTTAAGTTTAAGAGCCACGTATAAAATTCAAAATATAAGATCATTTAAAGCTGTCATATGTTTATGTTTACATGCAGAAGTCTTATTATTAGTCAATTGATGTGTGATCAAGGGAACTGATACTATTGATGAAAAAATTTTGTGATGATTAAAATCAATGAAAATTAATTTTTAGAAGCATAATTTCTCTTGAGATCACAATAGAATGAATAAAAATGAGACTATTCCAGAATTCAATGCATGTTTTCTCCATATTGCTATTAACTTCATATTTAAAATCCTATGTGTTCCCAGTATGAGTTTGAGTTCAGAGTTGTTGATTAGAAATTACTAGCTAAAATTCATTATTTAAAAAGTTGGCTCATACTAATTTTTTAGTCTGCCTTTGCCATGATCAGTATTGCTAACTCAAATGGATGGATTTTCTATTTAAAATAGGTATCTATATATAACATCCATCAAATGATGGTCATGAACCTATCTGGAAACTGTAAGAGGAAGACCAACCTATATTATCTATGTCTAACTTATCATTGAATGAAATATAATTATTATTTAGTATGGTATTTATTTGTTTTTCTTATTTTTATTTTTTGCTGGTCCTGGGGCTTGAACTCAGGACCTGAGCACTGTCCCAGAGCTTCTTTTGCTCAAGGCTAGCACTCTACCACTTGAGTTACAGCACCACTTCTGGCTTTTTCAGAAATTAATTGGAGATAATAGTCTCATGGACTTTCTTACCTGGAATAGCTTTGAATGGCTATCCTCAGATTTCAGCCTCCTGAGTAACAAGGATTACAGGTGTGAGTCATCAGAGTCTGGCTTCATAAATATTAAATATCATAATATATATAAATACATACAAAATGTGAAATATATTAAAATACATGATGTTTATACCATCAAATGGTATCCTACTAAATTATAATTACATTAGATGATAACATAGACATAGATAATATAGATAATTTAAGAGGGAAAAAGGTGCTACTTATCAGTTTGGCTAAAACCAATACCCTGATTAACTCAGAAACATTCTCCTTGAGAATGTACACTAGGCTGTAGCTGAGCCTCATGGTGCCAGTATGTAAGATTTAGGGCTGAACGTTAATGCTCAACCAATTTTCTTGGACCCACTTTACCACCTGTGATTCTTAGGAACCCCTTTCCTCTTAAGTAACATATCGATGGATTGGGACATATTAAGTCAAGGATTTTAGTACAGGTTAATCCATCATAAAAGCAGACTCCAAAGGGAGAAGCAGATGGGCTGATTCCAACACTTGATCAAAGGAAAGAAACTCAGCTGGAGGAGACTTAGAAAAAGATCTTGGAAATTCTGACTTCTGCCCACTACTGCTAATTACCAAAGTTTTCATTACTTAATAGGCATAAGTACACAATGACAAACTCATTTGACATTCCTTTCTGATTCACTAATAATTCACTAATAATTGTTCTGATCCTGAGTAGACAGCTTCATATTGATCCCACTATAAACTAGAGATAGCTTTGTATCAACCACTTCTCAGGGAAATAAACCAGTTAAATTCAATGAATTTAACATATATATATATATATATATATATATATATATATATATATATATATATGGGATCTCTAAGCTCAATTGGGGCAACAGAGAACTATACTGACATACTTAGAAGCAAGACTTAAACCAAGCTACACTACAGTACTGAGCTAATGATGAAACAGCGCCTGCATTGATTGAATAGAAGTCGCCACAGTTCATTCTCTGCCAGCATGTCAACTTTATTGCAGCCGTTCCAGTTGCCAACAAGAGAGCCCTGACTCTTGCACCATTACCTTCTGGATTAAAAGTCTGACATGGATGCATGTGATGGCAGAGTGTAGGTCCATTATTTACATCTAGCTTCATGGGAGTCAGGGAGGTGAGCCTCATATATTTTCTCACTTCTGGAATAAGAGCATATTTCTCCTGCCATGAAGACTCATAAAGTGCAGAAGTGTCCTCCTTAAGAAGGATGCAGAGATGCTAAGTGGCCAAAAGAATAATGATTGCCTAGTTGACGACATCTTTATGTAAAGCCATTTTGAAGAGCAGTGGCCCTTGGCCTTGTCACAAAATCAAGTTAAGTGGTCTCTAAATCTGCTCCAAGGATCCTGACATAATATTGTGCTGTTGTTGAAATAATGGATCTTTCAGCATCAACACCGTGATCTTGAATTAAAATTCCTATAATTATTCACAGAGAGATAACTATCAATAGCTACCATTATATAGAAATAGCTGGACTTCAGAATAATATGTTTGGCTTTTGATTATTTTTATACTTGGTATCTGAACAGAAGGAGTGACAACACTAAGACTAATTTTTATAATGAGAAGAGCTGATAATTTCTCCTAGTATATTTTGTTCACATCCTCAAATTTTTATAGACACATGATGCTGGTACTATATCACTTGAATCACAATCCAAACCTTTTTTTGCTATTAGTTGTGTTTTTAGATAAGCTCTCATGTTTTTGTTTGAGTTGGGCCTTGAACCATGATTCTTTTACCTAAGCCTCCAGTATAAGTGCTATTTTTTTGCTTAGGACAGCCTCAAATGTGACCCTCCGAAACTCTGTCTCCCAAGAGGAGTAGCTGGAAATACTGACAGACATCACAATGTTTGGTGCTAAGCTTGTATTTTTAATATGTCCTGAAGATAATAAGAATAAAAGAAAATATGTTGACATGTGCTTTGACATTTCTGTTGGCATGGATTATACTTTATGTGGCAAATAATTGCCCTCATGGATTTAAATATTTTATCAAATATAATATGTGAAACAATAATACAGACCTCAGTATTATTGCTTGGAGCAATCATTTTTATGTGATATATATTTTTAACATTCACATTTTATTTTATTTTTTATAACTTTTTATTGAGATTAAGTGATTACATAAATTTCACAGTATTGTGGGATAGTGATATACTTAAAGTCACAAACGCATTTTACCCTTCACAAGGCAAATTGTCATTTACCATGGTCTATAATGTTTGTGAATTCTACAACTATTTCTTCCACATTGTGTGATATGTACGTTTCTTTCCCTTTGCTTAGTGTAAGCTGTCCCCTCTTTTCCTCTCATTCCCTCCCTTCCATCGCTGCCCTTGAGTTGCTTAATTTGTTTTCATCAAAGTCCAGTGCAGCTGATGGCCCCCTCTGTTGTATATTTCCTCCTGTTTCCCTCTGAATCTTTGCACTCCTCCTAGCTTCCTTCAGATGTGTGTGCACAAGCACACATGCACACACACATATTCTTATAACAATGACTTGGGTGAATGTCCATTGAAAGAGGCTTATAGTAAGTGGTAGCTGGGTTCACATTGATAATCTGTGATATATTTGTCTACATTCAATTTTAATGGAGAAAAGCTTGGAAAAAAGTAAGCCAGGCCCAAAGAAACAGAGGTCCCATGTTTTCCCTTATTTGCAATAACTAGCATATGTCTAAGATAAGCAGAAATGGTCAGGTAAGTTGATGTTAGGTGAAATGAACCCAAGATAAGGACTTAAATGGTTTTTCTTTCTTGCTAATGTTTCTAACATATTTATAAGATTATTTCTTTCTTGCTTTGTATGTCCCTCCCTCACAGTATAACCCTTGCTTTCACTGTATTTGATGTTGGTATAATGTGTGGAGGGGAAGGGAAAACAAATCGTTTAAATAAGGATACAGATGGAACCATTCCAACAATGAGATGCACAAGTTGTTATGTTGAAAATAAACTTTACAACTTTGGCAGGGGTTGGGGGAGGGGAGATGGGAGGGCAGGGATGGTAAGGGGAAACAAAGGAGGAGGCAACAATGCTTGGTAAGAAATGTAGTCATTACCTTGCTCATGTAACCCCTCTCTATGGTATTTTCACAATTAAAAAACTTATTAATAAAAAAATAAAGTTTTAAAGCACCCCTCCAAATTTTTAGTGGAGTGAGACCTAAGGAAAGAATATAGAATTTTGTAAATAGTGAGGCTTATTTTCTAACCTACTTAATGGTTTTCTCATTTAATTTATTTAGCCTTTTTGAGTAGGTTTTTTGTAAATGATAGTATCATTCATGGAATGTTTGTTGGGGATTAAGAGGAAGTCAATGCAAAATCATATTGCATAGGCAAAGACACTTTGTGCTTTTGATAATCATGGTACTTGGATATTTTCACATTTATCAGATTATTTCTTTGTTGCTTTGTATGTCCCTCCCCACAGTATAACCCCTGCTTTCACTGTATTTGATGTTGGTATAATTTGTGGAGGGGAAGGGAAAAACAAATCGTTTAAATAGGTATACAGGTGGACCCATTGCAACAATGAGACGTACGAATCGTTATGTTGAAAACGAACTTTACAACTTTGGTAAGGGGGGGAGGAGGTTTGGGTGGGGGGCTGGGGTGGATGGGATAGGAAGGGGAAACAAAGGAGGAGGCTATAATGCTTGATAAGAAATGTACTCATTATCTTGCCCATGTAATTGTAACCCCTCTGTACAGTATTTTCACAATAAAAAAAAGAAAAAGAAAAAAAAAGAAATAAGAGCCAAGAAACAATACAAAAACATCAAGACACATATCATGTTTAACAGACGTTTTACTCCATGATGTGGAGTTCCATGCTTTGTAATCTTCAAGGATGACGTAGGCCATTTTCTTTCAGATAGCAGGATGTGTGCCACCATCAGAGCCTCCATAAAGAAATGGAGAGAATGCTGTGAAGAGAGAGTGAAGTGGGACCCACAAGGCAGAAACAGTCAACTGGGAACAGTGTAATAGCGACAGCTCCTGAGTAATTGTCCAAAATTAAGTGACCAGGCCAAGAGGACTCCAGTGTGACTGTGGTGCTCGTCTGATATATGATAAACTCCATATGAAGTCTTCATGTCAGAAATAAAGTCAGCAGTCAGCTAACAAGGCATTTTAGAAAACAACACTAATAGTTGGGGAGGTGGGGAAGGAAGGGAGGAAAAAAACAAAGGAGGGGGTAAAAATGCTTGAAATGTACTCATTACCTTACTCATGTAACTTCAGCACAAATGCAGCAGAAGCCAAGATGATGAAAATGACTTGGAAATGTCTATACATGTGTGCAGTAGTGTGTGTATGTGTGTGTATCTGTGTACATGTGTGTGTGAAAGGGAGAAAAATGAGAAAAACAATAGTGAGAAATAAATATATTGAATTTCACATTGAAGAACTTGTCTTGAAGATCTTCCCAATCAGATATTAGCTGTCATTTTGGGTATGGAAATTTTTCTTTTACCATTTGTCTCCATTATTATTAAAACAAAAATTAAAGAGCAACTGTAATTAAAATTTCAAATGAGACTAATTGTTCTTAAGCCCATTGAAAGTAGTTAGAACATTTCAGGTGAATATTAGGGGCTCAGTACGTGAGATCTTTAAATGACTAGATTATTCATTATTGTATAGAGACAATGGTTGGCTGGGGCCTGTGAGAAACATGGGTATCCAAATAGCGGGAACATTCTACTTATCAAAATAAATTTTAATATTTTACTAAATTTTTATTTCTAATATTTATTTATTTATTTAATTGTGAAAATACCATACAGAGGGGTTGCAATTACATGGGCAAGGTAATGAGTACATTTCTTATTTATTTCTAATGTTTATTTCTAATATTTAGACATTGTATAAGTCAATGAATATTTTCTAGAAACCAACCAAATGCTTATTAATATGAGCTCTTTCTGGAACACTCAATAGCATTTCCACAGCACCATTTCCCCACCTCGTAGATGTAATATACTGTTGAATTATTCATGAAAGTCATGCTTCCCCAAATAGCAAATCAGAGGTGATGCTAACCATTTACTCTCCAGTCAATAGAAAACAGTAAGAAAAAATACAAAAAGGTAGTAAATAGTTTAGTAAAATGAAAATCAATGACATCTTTTATCAAATGTCAATAGCCTAGGATTCCAAGTGTTAGAAGACATCTAAATCACTTGGTCTAGTCCACAATATGCTCTGTTCATGGGTACCAAAGGTGAGGAACATCTACCTAAATAATGTCACAAGATGCTGAAGGGGAAGAAGTCCTGCAGTTCCTTTCATTATTTGTAGGGATGAAGATGATAAGAATTTAACTTCTCATGACAAAGCCTTTTGGCTGCTTGGTGTTAGAAATTGTGGATGGAAAGCTAATAAAATAGAAGAAATTTAGAACACTACGGCAGTAATTTTATCCATTCATGTTGAAGCTTTGAGAAAAGGGAAAATAAAAATCACTTCTTAAAAAATGTTTTTGTCAGTCTTGGGGCTTGAACTCTGGGCCTGGGCACCGTTCCTCAGCCCTTCAGCTCAAGGCGAGCACTCTATCACTTGAGCCACAACATCACTCCTGGTTCTCTGGTGGTTTATGGGAGATAAGCGTCTCATGGACTCTCCTGCCCTGGCTGGCTTTGAACTGCTATCCTCAGATCTCAGCCTCCTGAGTAGCTAGGATTATAGACGTGAACCACTGGCACCTGGCTATTACTTTTCTTTTGAAAAGACATTAATTTAAAAATATCCCATAACTTTTTTGTTTTCCTTATAGATATTTATTGACTTATTATTGAATACAGGCATAATGATTATTTTTTTAAAGATGTGAAGATTCTCTAAATGCATAACCTTGTAGTCAACCATAGCCGTGTCTCTATATGATAGAAAGCGGGCGGGGGAGATGGGGGAATTGTTTTAGTTCCTACTGGCTTCCTGAGAGATTTTGAACTACAACTTCAAGGTATTAATTACAGTCAAGTGTGATGAAACCAAAGGCAAAATTGTTGTTTTGATTCTATTTCATGTGGGACTGAGGTTTCAGTGAGAATTTAATTAATTTTCTTTCTTAGGCTGATCAAGTTACTGTAAGTAGAGAGGGGGTTCTAGCAATGTGGATCTATTGAATGAGTTTTTACAAAGTTACCTCGGAGAATTCCCAAGGTGAAAAGGAGAGATGTGGATTGGCAGTTTTTATAAACAGAGTGCTCTTAAATATAGACATGGTGAGTGGATTTTAGGGAATAATTCAAAAGTAGCTGCCCAGCCTGTGGCAGGGGTGGCGTCGGAGCACTAGCTTCATAAGAAAGAACACATTATACATATTTCCCATTTTTACTATTAATTCTTTGTTACTCTAGGCAAGTCATCTAGGAGTAGAGTTTAATAATCATAAAAAGGGAGATGTGACCTTCCTGTCCAAAATTGCCAAAGGCAACTTTTGCCTTACTCTACTCTCTAAGAAATAATTCAAATTCTCCACTCAATTTACGTTATACTTGGAGCTATAGTGTAAAGGGTTATATTTGTAATGTTCACTGTCCTTCTTCTTGATATTTATGGAATTGTGATGTTAAGCCTGTGAATGTACAGATGAAATAGATTTCTTAAAAAATACATTCCATATCCTCTGTATCACGATGCTTACACTGTTCCTTATTCTAAATTATGTCTTTTCATATGCCATTTGCATGATTTGGAATTCCTGAACATTACTTACAAGATTGATGTCAAACACACTATGAAGAGAAGATCCAAATGTTGTTTGGCTTCTCAAACATGAAAATGGCCTTGTCTTAGTTTCATATGAATGCTATTACAAAATGCCTCAGTCTGGGTATTTATCAGCAGCAGAAATTTAGTTCTTATTATGCAAAAACAGGGAAAATACAAGGTTGAGGGTTTCATGTCTCTTGAGAGCTTCTTGTCTGCTCTAACATAAAGCTCTCTTGCTATGTCCTCTCAAAGCTAAAGGGCAAAAAGAGAAAAACCAGGCTCTCTCCAGGGCACTGAATCCATTCACAAGGTGGAAACTTTGTAACCTACTCATATTTTAAAGGCTTTCCTCTTCATACGGTGGCCTTGAGGATTAAGTTTCAGCAATAATGTTGGTAAGACACAAACACCTCCCTTTTTCGTACGTTTTTTATTTTAAGAATACTGTACAGAGGGGTTACAGTTAATGAGTACCTTTCCTATCCAGCATTGTTGCCTCATCCTTTGTTTATCCCCTACACCACCTTCTTAATGCTTTCTCTACAGTCACTCCCTGTACAATCTCTCCTTCCAAGCTAATGTCTTAGGCTCTCAAATTTGTATCTCAATCTACTTTCCTGAGCTTGAGAACTTCATATAAATATTTTATCTTGTTCTTCTTTATGTTATCCACTGTTTCTAGTTCATTAGAAGCCCTACAAGGCAATTAACACATTTATCGTTTAGTGCCTATGCTAGTTAAGTGGAAAATAATAACAAGAGCTACAATATCCAGTAGAGTAATAATAGAAATTTCACATAATTTTGATATGTCAGCTATAAATTAAGAAACCAGACTAGGCATTCATATCAATAATATGATCCAGGAGAACCATTTGTAAACAAGACCTGTATTTCAAGGTATTAGTTTGAGAAACTCTGATGGGTCAATTCCAGTAGTGAATTTAGGGCATATTCAATAACTTCTTGAGTGTGCATGGCCTTTTGCTATGAGATTCTGTTCCTTGTGGTACCAAGTGTTACTGGGAAGACGATGGGTGAAAGGGGGTGAACGGTGGCTTTCCTAACCTTTCTAAGCATATTGAGCTGTGATAGTAAAGAGAAACTTTTCTGTATACAGCACATTGTGCAATCAATCATGAGTTCTCAGACTCTATGTTTGCATCACCCATTCAAACAGAGTTGGTTCAGCTCTTCTGTAGATTCCAAATAAATATTGGACAGATGTGTATTCTCTTAGGATATTCTAGATACTTAGTCTTACAGGGCTAACTCTTAGATAAGTCACCAACACTTGAAGAGTTGTCAAGAATTCATAAAAGCCCTCATTAATTTTAAATTTAAGGATAAGGCCATCCACCAGTTTAATATTTCAGTGTTAGCCACAATATTTAAACTACTCTTAACATTTGGTACTAGCAACTTCACATCCAGTGTCTACAGGTTTAAATAATTGTCATGGATAGTTGGATGACCAGTATCACTTTCTGGGAATGAACTAGGTGTTAGGAAGATAATAGCTGACAAATAATCAAGTAATATAATAACAAACCCTGTCATTTTGGTTTAACCTCCCAAAGAAAACACTTCGGTAAAAAAAAAATGAGAGAGGAAGGTATTAGCTTATATTTTAAATTTCTCGACAATCTTGTCATAGGCAAAATACTATCTCATTTGTTCAAAGATTTCCCTTCACACTGCCTCTGCTGTCTCTTTAAAGTCAGTCACACTCAGGCCCCTCCCCCTCCCACTATTTCCTTGCAACTTCTCTTAAGTTCTTAAGCTCCACAGTTTATATTATTTCAGGAATGGTATATACATAAACTCATGTGGAATATAATCTTTTAAAGCTGAACTTTTATAAAGCATAATGCCCTTGAGATTGAACCAACTTGTTACATGTAGCAATCATTCATTCGTTTTTGTGGGCATGGTGTTCTATAGTGTGAAGGCACCATACTTTAGCTGTCTACCTTTTGTAAGACATCTTTTTGGTTTCCAGCTTTTGTCTATTTATTCTGGACATTGAAATATGTCACTCTGTAATCATTCTGTAATCCTTATCTTTTAAGCCAACATCTGAGAATATTATAGACCTCTTTCAATTGATTATTTCTACGAACTATAGTTTCATTTATGTGTCACTTGCCTCTCATTTTCCTCCTTTATCTCACCCCTTTTGTTAACATTACTTTGTTTAATTAATGAAAAAGACTGTTTATCTTCTTGCAAAGTCTTCTAGATATGCTATGTTTTATACTTTCTTAAGTTCTTTTTACTTTTCTCTTTCTATGTACATCACTAGGTCTCATGTTTTCTTCACTTTGATGAAAAAGACTCAGATAAGGAATTTCTTATTATTTCAAGTCATGTTTTTAGGATTTAATGATGTATTTTATTCTTAGCCATGTTTTAGTCTTTATAGAAAAGGATTTAAATGCATAATTTATTTTCTGAACTTTACAACTAAGGGGATTATTCCAATTATTAAATTCTACAGATTTTTAAGTATAAAATTCTAAGTATACTTATTATATTGACTGGTTAATTATTGTAGTCACATTTTTCTTTGTTTGACATTATAGTTACTGAGGAGTTATGTATATATATATATATATATATATATATATATATGAATAGAAAAATGTGTCATATTAGTTTCCTCATCTTACTACTAATAAACTTATATATGGGACAAAGAATACAGAAATCAAAAACAGTGACAGATGGGAATAAATCAAAGCAAAAAGGAAAGAAGAAGAAGATAGGGAAAAATAGTACTATGCAAATAGTACTATGGAAAGACTTGGAAAAATTATACTACGCGAAGTAAGCCAAACCCAAAGATGCATAGGCTACATGGTTTCCTTCATTTGTAATAGTGAGGATGTGCCTATAAGTCGACAAGCAAATTCAATGGATAGTAAAAGACAAACAATTACACTAGACATGATTAATTAAACAACAGTCTACACATTATAGTGTGAGAAAAAAGGAGAATATTCTTAGGAGAGGATCACAAGGCCTCCATAGCTATGTGCATGTGATCATATAAAATGATGCTTTCTGGGGCTGGGAAGGTGGCTCAGTGGTAGAGTGCTTGCTTGCCTGAGGCCCTGGGTTCGGATTCCTCAGCACCACATAAGCAGAAAAAGCCAAAGTGGTGCTGTGGCTCAAGTGGTAGAGTACTAGTCTTGAGCTGAATAGCTGAGGAACAGCGCCCAGGCCCAGAGTTCAGGCCCCACAACCACCACCACCACCAACAACAACAACAAAAAATGGCTTACTGAAATGAAGTCTTCAAGCAAACGCTTCAATTTTATTTTACTTATCACTCTTTTTCTTTAATATATCTGCATCAGCAAATGTATGTCCCTAATTTTAGTCAGGATTGATTTTTTTTTGCTTTTGTAGGTTTTCTTGGAATTTTTTTCATTACAGTTTTAAGAAAATAATTATAATTCTACAAAAAAGAAATTGAGGATTAGAGAACTAAAATAACTCAGGTCATAGGAGATTTTACTATAATTGGGTTTTTTTGATGAAGCTTTAAAATAACATACTTAAAATAATTGAAAATAATTTTAGCAATCAACAAAGACACTTAGTTCTCCAAATCATCAATATCTGGAAAGGACTTTAAAGACAGAGTTATTTTTCCTTTATTAATGTGTGAACATAGTGCTTGTTATTGCAAATCTCAAAATGAGGTAGGATACAGGAAAATGATGGAAGCTTGAGTCTGATCCAAATATACTGGACACTTAAATAGACACATCGACTTGTAACACCAATGCACAATGTTTTGAACTTCAGAAAAAATAAATATTTTAAAATGAATCGATAAGTGTATGTTTTATACGAAGATCGAAATTATCACCTAAATCTTCTTATTCTTTCACATACTAGCAAGAGGGATGGGGACAGGAAAGAAGAAAGAAAGGAAGGTAGAGAGAGAATAAATAAAATAAAGATTATTTAGGCTTTTGTTACTTGTGTCATGAGTTGCTTCTAATACTCCTTTGGAGTTTTCACAATAGTTGTAAAATGTTGTACATGTGTTTTATGCATACTATGCATATACTTTAAATTTTGAATGTGGATTTGTCTCACATAAGTTTTCAGTCTTTATCAGTACCAGGTTTGAGAAACTAGAAGACCAGACATATATTTTAGACTAATCTATTTTAGAGAACCTTTAAATTGTATTCATTGTAACAGTTTTATTAAATTCCTTGATTTAAAGTATTACTCAACTGTCCTGTGATCTACAGTTCTCAGGTGAAGAGACAAAAATCCTATCAAGCTGAGGAGATGGGAATCTAATTCCACAGAACAAAATGTGCTTTTAATAAACTGTGACAAGACAAGCAAGAAAAAGAAAAACATTTAGGAGGCAAAAGACCCAGGTTCAAACTAATGAAAACATTCAATCCACATGTCACAGACAAATAAAATAGGAAAGCGAATAGCGAATGGGCACTGACCTCTCAGGAATGCATTTTTTTTTCCTACCATAGCAAACTCACTTTGGAAAAGGAGTGGATTCCTGGTAAACATTTATCTTGCAGAGAAATGTAGTAAACTCGTTAAAAGAATATACTTTCAGTGAAAGCCAGTCTAGCTAAAGAAAGAGATTTTCCACAATACAGGAGAAAATACTTGTAGATTCACCGGTCATATGTGTACATGCATAGCATATATACACAGAAGAGAGAAGACTTGCCTGTGAACTGTCTTCCAAAGTCTGGTACTAATTGAATATAAAACTAAAAATTAAGTATTCTGATGTCAAGTAACAACAACTGATAGACATATGGAAAATTATAGAAAATTATACTCGCTATAAAATAAAATTAAGGAAAATGACTTATGTCCTTGAGACAATTACTATTAATATTGCTGAATACTAAAAATATTCAGTGTATTTTTAATAGTTTGCTAGAAAGTAGGGTAAATCTTGCCTACTTTCACATCTTTTTCTTTTAACCTTGCTGAAAAAAGACAATTCTAAATACATTTCAAAATTCATTTTAAGAATTCTTTTTTGATTATAAGATGATTTCTTTGTTGCTTTGTATGTCCCTCTCCCACGGTATAACCCCTGCTTTCACTGTATTTGATGTTGGTATAATTTGTGGAGGGGAAGGGAAAAAACAAATCATTTAAATAGGGATACAGGTGGACCCATTGCAACAATGAGATGTACAAGTCGTTATGTCGAAAACGAACTTTACAACTTTGGTGGGGGGTGGGGGAAGGATTGGGCTGGGGGAGAGGAGGAAGATGGGAAGGGATGGGAAGGGAAAACAAAGAGGAGGCAACAATGCTTGATAAGAAATGTTCTCCGTTATCTTGCCCATGTAATTGTAACTCCTCTGTATGGTATTCTCACAATTAAAAAAAAAAAGAAAAAATAGAATTCTTTTTTGACTTCAGTTTATATTATCAGGTGGTTTAGAAAACTTTGAACTGTCTTTGTTACTATTGCTAATTGTTTTCTAAACAGCCTGTATTAGTTTATGGAGCCCTGTATCAGAGTGACTCTTTCCCTGGGCTTGAGCTTACATTGAACCCTATTCTCTATTCTTAATACTTTATTAGAATTTGAAACTCCTTCATTTAACTTTTATCTATTTAATGTTAGATAGTGACAATGTTTTAATATCACACACACGTTGTCAGCAGATTACTTTTTAAAATCTAGCTTTTGATATTTTAGATTCATTATTACCTGTCAGACTTTTTACCTAGTAATCCTTACAACTTTTGTCTTTCATGATTTTTACTTTGTAATTTCTTGTTTCTTTCTCTGATAGTAGTTAGATTATTCTGATCATGTGTGACTGTAAGCTTTCTGTCATTGTAACAAGTGTCTGAGATAAACTTTAAAAGGAGGAAACTTTTTAAAAATATTTTTATTGTAAAAATAGTGTACAGAGGAGTTACAGTTACATGAGTAAGGTAATAAGTACATTTCTTGTCAAGCATTGTTACCTCCTCCTTTGTTTCTCCCCCACAATCTCTTCCTTCCCTAGCCCCCAACTCTTCCCTTCCCCCCCACAAGTGGCAAAGTTCATTTTCAACAGTGTCTTGTGCATCTCATTGTTACAATGGGTCATCCTGTGCCCCTATTTAAGCATTTTGTCTTTTCCCTCCCCCTCCCCAAATTAGAAAAGTGTATATACAAGATGCAGTGCACTGGAATCAAAAACAGTAAAAAATGGGTTATACCATGGAGAAGAACATACAAAAGAAACAAAAAAAATCACATAGTACATTGTAAGTATGTTAAAAACAATAGCAAGAAAGAAAAAAAAACACTGTCTTGGGGCTCATTTCGTTTAACATCATCTAATATAGTCATATGTATATAGCTTTTGACCTTTTCTGCTTGTTCTACACAAATACTAGTTATTGCAAATAAGGGAAACCATGGGACCTATGTTTCTTTGGGCCTGGCTTACTTCATTTAATGTAATTTTTTCCAAGTCTTTCCATTTCCTAACAAGTGGGGCAATCTTATTCTTTCTGATGGAGGCACAGAATTCCATTGTTTATATATACCACATTTTCTTGATCCACTCATCTACTGAGAGGCATCTGAGTTGGTTCCATATCTTAGCTATGGTGAATAATACTGTAATAAACATAGTTGTGCTGGTAGCTTTAGAATACCCTTGGATATAATCGTTTGGGTAAATGCCCAAAATTGCTGGGTCATAGGGGAGCTCTAAGTGGAGTCTTTTGAGGAACCTCCATACTGCTTTCCAAAGTAGTTGAACAAGTTTACACTCCCACCAACAATGCAGTAGGGTTCCCATTTGCCACATCCCAGTAGGAAACATTATTTTGGCTCACCATCTCAGAAGTTCGAGTCCATGATCACTTTGGCTCATTACTTCTGGCATCAGACATGGTGAGGCAGAGCACTGTGGAAGAGAGACATGGGAAAGCAAAGCAGTTCTCAAAGGAGCCAGGAGGCAAGAGAAAGAGAAGGACAACCCAATAATTTTTAAAAGGACACACCTCAGGTGGGCGCTGGGGGCTCACGCCTGTCATCCTTGCTACTCAGGAGGCTGAAATGTGAGGGTTTCTGTTCAAAGCTAGCTAGGACAGAAAAGTCCACCAGAAAGGCAGAAGTAGAGCTGTAGCTCAAGTGGTAGAGCCCTAACCTTAGCACAAAAGCTCAGGTATAGTGCCCAGGCTTTGAGTTTAAGTCTTAGGGTGGCACTAAAATGGATGGGGGGGCACACTTCAATGATCTCACTTTCTTCTATTAGACCTACTTCCTACCTGTTCCATGTCCTTCCAACAGTGCCACAACCTAGCAGCTAAGCCTCTACCATTTTCTTCTTTGGGGGATATGTAAGATCTAAACTATATTAACTTTTTGTGCAAATTATTTTTTAAAGTTTTTTATTGTTATTATAAAGTTAATGTACAGAGGGGTGACAGTTACATAAGTCAGGTAAAAAGTACATTTCTTTTTAGACAATGTCATTCCTTTCCTTGCTCTGTCCCAGTTATTTTTTTTTTTTGGTTGGTCATGGGCTTGAACTCTGGGCTTGGGCACTGTCCTTGTGCTCTTCAGCTCAAGGCGAGTGCTCTACTGTTTGAGCCTCGGCACCACTTCCTCTCTCCCAGTTTTGCCCTCCCATCCCAACCTCCAAGTTGTATAGTTCACTTTCAACAGTGTCTAGTAATTACCACTGCTTCATTTTAAATTATATTTCAATTGTCAAAATTTGATAGTCCATTCAAGTTTCTAGGTACAGATGAATTTCTGTCTTTTCTCTTTGCATTAATAATCATGTTGATGAGTAGCCTGTAGGGAGCTGCGTATGTCTAGCACTATTCAAGGTTGTTGTAGTAAATAATTTGATCTTCTCACAAATCTAAATGGGAAGGTTCAATTACTAACTACATCTTTGGTTTTTCAGGTTAAGAAATGGAGGCAAAGAGAAGTTAAGTAACTTTCTGGGTCTTCCATTAGAACACCAATAGTTTTGTTTAGTTCTAGAATGTTTCCCAAATGCTCTGTGTTGCATCTTGATTCCTGGAAGTAGAGCAACTGGGAGTAGATGGAAATTTTAGGAGGCAAGGCATTGTTTAAGGTAACAGGTCATACTTTGAAATTAGATTGAGGCTCAATTGTCCTCCTGGGTCTCTTTCTTCCTGCTTTCTGTCAAGAGGTGACTTTTTTATTTTCCACCACAACATTATGCCTCACTACTGGTCCAGGAACAGCTAACAGAGAAGTGAACCTGGACTTAATCCTGTGAAAGTGTGACCCAAAATAAATCTTTACTCCTTAAAGTAAAACCAACTTAGAGTTTGTTTCGTTAACTTCAGGCCAAAGTTTAAGAAGCTAATACTACAACTCAAGCAATCTAGCTCTAGAATTCATGTTCTTTCTTATAGCATTTTGGTACTATGGCATTGCATACCTAGCAGTTGATTTTTATTTGTCCGTTCATCAATATACGCCTGTCTTAAGATTACATTTGTGACTGGGACAGGGCTAGTCAACACAAATAGGACATGATAGTACAAATAGGAAATAATTCCATTTTTCTCCTCATTGCCTTTATCCATTCTTTATTACTATTTTTTTCACATCAGCTATGCTCTATCAAACCTCCTTTATCTTCCATGGTATGTATCATTTACTGATTATTTTTAACTCAAACAGATTTATGGAAATTCAAGGAAGACCCTTTCTGGTGATTGTGGTATTAAAAAGATCATCTTCTGCAGGTATCTTATATATTTGAGGAGCTGTAGCTCAAAGTTATTCAAGTCCCTTTCTTCCCTTTGCTGTGTATGGGCATCCTAGTATCTCTTATGGCTGAACCCAGGAGTGGCCTGCCCTCCTATGCAGATTCCTTGAGACAGTGCAGATTCCTTGAGACAGTATAGCTAGCTTGTACTTCTTTCTGTAGGAGCAATTAGTTCTACTGGGAACTCACAAGCTCTCTTTCCTGACTGTGGGTAGAAGAGCATCACTTTACTGGGCTGTTTCTTTCCAATTTCTTAAAAAAAGAATACACACACACACACACACACACACACACATATAGTTGTAAATGTGTTGTACAGAGGGGTTACAGTTATAAGTCAGGTAATGAGTACATTTCTTTTTGAACAATGTCACCCCTTCTCTTACTTTCTCCCAGTTTTTCCCTTGCATATCCCTCACCAATTACATAGTTCATTTTCAGCCAAGTGGCTAGTGCATATCACTATTGCATTTGTTCAACCTTTAATTCACCCTTTCTGTGTCCCCTTTTACCTTCCCAAAGACAGATAAACTAACAAGACAAAATGTACAAAAAACAAAAACAGCAACAAAGAAGAACAAATCCTCTTGATTCAGTTTCTTGGAGTTCCTTTTGATAAATATTATTTTATGATTACAAAGGCTATTTTGTGATCCTCTCCTAAAAATATCCTCCTTTGGTCTCACTGCGTGAATGTCTAAAGACCTGTATAATTCATCATGTCCTGGTGTATTTATTTTGTATTTTACCATCCAGTGTGTTTACTGCTAGATTTATAGACACATTCTAGCTACTACAAATGAGAGAAAACATGCAACCTATGTTTCTCTGGGTCTGACCAGGATCCTCAGATCTCAGCCTCCTGAGACACTAGGATTACAGGAGTGAGTCACCAGTGTCCAACTCTCTCCAGTTTCTTTCAGTACAATTCTGCTTTCTTTGAGATAGAGGAACAGCACTGGTGCCTTGGTGAATCCTATACAGAAGCAGATACTCAAGTGCAAAAATGAATAGGCCTTTTGTGCCATGCATTACTAGTTTCTATGACTGATCCTCTGATTTTTAGAGACAACGTTTCTTGTTTTTAATGTCAGGACTTCTTTGTTGGGCTCTCTTTTTCCATTTCTCCTTCTCTCAGTCCCTCCCTGTTTTTTGTTTATATAGAAGGTCCGAGTTAGATTCCCTAACAACTGATGGTAAAGTGTGGCCAATTAGTTTAGCTCCCTCATAACAAGCCATGGAAACAATAGCTGGTGGCTGCTAATTGCTTTATTATTTTTAAAATGTCATATGCACATTACTTTTGCCTTAGCTTTAGATTTTAATTTCCATTCTGGGTTAACAAAAAAAATCCTGTTATTTATTTATTCTGTTTACATTGATGTTATTTTTGCTAGTCTTGATGATGGTGTATTTCAATTGTTAATGCCTGGAATTCATTTTTATTTTTTTCTGGGGGCTGGGGTGGGGGAGTACTAGGGTTTGATCTCAGACCCTACAAACTCTATATTACTTGAGTCATACCTCCAGCCCATATCTCATTAACTGTTTTTGAGATAAGATCTTTTTGTGTGTGTCTAGGGCTGGCCTCGATTGTGATCCTACTATTTATGCCTTTTGCCACAGCTAAGATGAGAAGTGCAGAGCTTTTTCTTTTGAGTCAGGAGTCTTTTATTTTCAATATATCTTTTATATGTTAAAAAGAAAAACAACTTTCCACACAGGAGCTTTCCTACTCCACAGGAAAAATTATTAATATCTACTGTGGGGAGCTCATCCAACCCAACAACTATACAGTGATGTCTTTTCCATTGAAGAAGCAGGTGTTGATGGAGTTGTAACAATCATATCCTCCCACCCGCATAACTGATATAAACATCTTTAAAAAAAGAAACAGGTAATTGAAAACAGAACCTTTCTTCCATTATCAGGTGTTTGTTCGACAAACTGAAATGAAATATTTTTTGCTAAGGTCTTTATCTTTGGTATCATTTGTGGAGGGGAATGGAAAAAACAAATCTTTTAAATAGGGATACACATGGACCCATTGCAACAATGAGATGTACAAGTCATTATGTCGAAAAATGATCTTTACAACTTTGGCCAAGGGTGGGGCAGGGGAGGGAAGGGATGGGAAGGGGAAACAAAGGAGGAGGCAACAATGCTTGATAAGAAATGTACTCATTATCTTGCCCATGTAATTGTAACCCCTCTGTATGGTATTTTCACAATAAAAAAAGACAAAGATAAACATTGGCTTCTGTGAACTCACAAGATTTCTGCATGTAGAATTCTATAACATGGTCCTTATTGTCTTTGCTGTTCTGGTTTCTGTTACTGTTTACTTCTTTTATTTTATTTCATGTGACCTTACCCATTCCTTGTTCCCTTTGTGACCCACTGGAGACAGGAGTATTACAAACTGTTTACCTAGGCTCTCCACAAACCAGGATTCTCCTTTTCAGCCTTCCTCAGTAGCTAGGATTGCACTCATCTGCCTGGCCGGCTTTACTCTTTAAAATCATGCTTCTTCAGCAAGATACAGTTTTACTTTTTAAACTTAGAGTTATTTTTAAATTGCTCCAGAAAAATTCTACTCTTTTATTCAGTCAAGTGAAACATTGCCTTTATTAAGGGATGAACAAAGTAGATGAGATGTCACATTGTTAGGGAAAAAGAAAATATCAACATACATCCTAGGTATGCTCGTAGGCCACACTCCTAATTACTATGTTGCTTTGTATTCTCTAGTTATGTGCAAAGTGTCATGATCACAATTTTTAAACATACTTGAAGATCTAATTGTTTAATTCAAGGTTAATATAACAAGATGTGAGTAGATAAAGACACTTAGATGATTTACTTCCTGTCTTGTCTGCCCACATAGTTCCCAAGCTTCTGTTTTTCTAATCATTTTAGTGGGTACAATCATGAGTCTTGTCATAAGAGACTGTGTTTCAAATCTTCTACAGTTCTGACACAGAAATGAGTTGCAAAGGCATAGAAGTGGAAATTTTAGTGTGAAGCCTCATCTATTGATAGAAAGTATATTAGGGCTATGCCTGGTCACTCTCAATATAAGTGTAATGGAAGCCATTTTCATGTGAGGTGTGGATGCTTCATGGAAAGATTTGATCTGTACTACCAGGATATGGTTTTATCTGGATATTTATGGACAATTGCTGATTTATTCAAATGAAAGTATGCTTTCAAAAGTGGGACATATTGTTTCAATTGTTTTGATAACAATTTTTTTTGGTCGGTTTTGGGGCCTGAACTCTGGGCCTAGATGCTGTCCCTCAGCTCTTCAGCTCAAGGCTAGTTCTTTACCACTTGAGCCACAGTGCCACTTCCAACTTTTTCTGCTTATATGGTGCTAAGGAATTGAACCCAGGGTCTCATGCATGCAAGGAAAACACTCTACCACCAAGCCAGCTTCCCAGCCCCTTGATAACAATTTAATTTGAGCAAAGAGAAAGCCTCTAACAATCATGATTTGCCACATAAATTGGAGCTTTTTACTCAAATCTCTTTTCAAACTACTTCTTGCTAAGTATTTTTTTTGCCAGTCTTAGGGCTTGAACTCAGGACCTGGGTGCTGTCCCTGAGCCTCTTTGTGCTCAAGCCTATTGCTCTACCTCTTGAGCCATAGCACCACTTCTGGCTTTTGCTGAGTAGTTTATTGGAGATAAGAGTCTCACAGACTTTCTTTCCCAGGCTAGCTTTGAACCACAATCCTCAGATCTCAGCCTCCTGAGTAGCTAGGATTGCAGGTGTAAGTTGCGACACCCAGATGAAAAGTACTTTGTCTGAGACAGAGAAGTAAAAGAGAATAAAAGATGAGTAGCAGTTAAATGTCAAGGTAGGAAAGTTGACCTTTGGAGTATTAGTGACAGTATAACTACAAAAGGAAAAGAATGACTTTCCAGTTTTCTCGGTGTCAGATTTTCATGCACATACTTTTGTGGGCTGGAGCCAGCCCCGAGTAGTGATTTTTCCAGCATGGAACAAGGCTTTCCAGGTGACCAGTTTTGACTAGGATGCTCAGAGTGCCAGCCAGATGGAAAAATAGCTGTGAGTCTCCTAGTGGCTGTTGTAATAGCACATACAGCTGAAATCCAGCCAGGTAGAGTTGTTGGTGCTTGGGAGAATGAAGGTGAAGCAGCAGGACATGGGTTTGTGAATATCAACTCTGCTTCAGCCACACTAGTCAACATCTCAGCAAAGGACACTTCCATTCTCCTGATATTTGAATCCAAAACTTCTGATTCATCCTTGACTTTTCCCTTTGTTATACCAACGCAATCCATCATAAAACCCATTGACCAGCCTTTCAAATGCATTCAGAATTTCAACATTCTGAGCACCTCTGTGGCTACCCTTCTTCACCACTGGTCCCTGAGATGTCTCAGCTGAATTTGTGCAAGTGTCTATTCTTTGTTCATCAATAATGTAGTTTCAACACAGAGGCCAGAATGAATCTTTTAAATGAAAATAATCCCATGCTTGTTCTCCATTCAGACCCCTGTAATATGACTCTTGATCTCACCAAGAGTGAATATTTAAGTTCTATTCTGAGAATTGAATTTAGGACGTCAGAATTTCCAGGCAGGCCATCTTCACTTGAACCATTGCTCCCACCCCATAAAATAAAATCCTCTTTGTGCAACTATTTAAAAATAATTAATGATAAAACAAAGTCCTAATTATGTATTACAGGACTTTAAACATAATATAACTTCTCTATATTATCTTTTTTGACTTTACAAATGCTGATGTGATGGGAAAGTTTGATATATAATATAATGCATGCCTCAGGCAGTTATTTGGGCCATTATATAAATTAATGTAGGTGAAATATTAGGAAGAGTGTCAAAGTGTTCGATACTTTGCATATATACTTTTTGTATTCTGATTATTATTCTGGAAGGCAGACGCTTGAAAATTAATTCAAGGATAAAGGAATTGCAGTTCAGTAAACTCACTTGCTAAGAGTCATTGCTAGGATGTGCTAGCGTACAGATTCAATCCCCCATCTCTTGGTTGTCTCAGATTGCCAAGTATCTTTGCAATGGCTTATAAACATCCAAAGCAATCCACTTTGAAATATGGACTATTGAATTCATTTTTACTTGTGTTTTTACTTTTGAGATATTTCTATAATAAAGAGAATTTTAAAAGTTCTAAATTGCATTCATGCAATATTTGTTACAGTAATATAACTATGACAAGTATTTATAAATAAATGCTTTCATGTCTCCTAACATTAAACTCTTTGAGAAATAAAACCTAATGAGTAATTATAACACCACAAGTCAGTGGAACCAGAATAGAGTACCTCCATGTAGGCAGCACTTTGGAGCAAGTCCATTCCCATGTCTATGCTTATGATTGTACTATGAGATTAGAGAGGCATTTGCATTCATTAAAAAATATTGGTGCATTGAGAAACCACTCATGTTGCACTCTTTTACTTTCAGTTTTAAATTTTCTGTATTCTCTAACTGGGCTATTAGGGATAATGATGATGTTAGTTAAGGTGAGTGGCTATTCTTCAAAGGATAAATGGTCCTAGAGGAGAATAAATATCCAAGCATAGAAGCCTGGTCATTGTTAGTGCAGAGACCACTGAGGCAGCCATGAGGGTAGAAGGAGAAGGAACACAGTTGGACCTTCTCTTCCAGGGTGTCTTACACCAACAGAAGTAGTAAAGCCTCTGCTTTCAAAAGGTGGCAATGTTGTTCTACTTCCATGTGATTGCTCAGGAGTTCAGGCAGTGTTTTCTTTCCACATATTTTCTGCCTAAATGGCAGAAAAGAATTTTTACTTCCCCAAATCTAAAATGGTAGAGAGAGTTTGACCTATTTTTTTTGTCTACAGCTTAGTCTCTGATTAGTCTAGATTTTGTCTATAGCTTAGTCTCTGACTGACAAATATAGGAGGTCTGGTGATTTCCAAGTCTCAGAAATATTTGCCAGTGAGACTACTTCAAGTAAAAATACTTATATCACATTATCAATTCAAGCGAACAGCTTTTTTGTTGTTTGTTTTGTGGTGAAAATGTGTTTGTTTATCTACTCAGAAGTTACATTCATTCATCAATTGCTTATTCTCCACTTTTCTCTAAGGGCTTAAATGCCATCACCTTCTTCACTGAGTTTTGTGATATCCCATACTACCTACACCAACCATTGCCTCTGAGTCTTTCCTTCATATCTAAGCTCTCCAGAAAGCTGCAGTTAATCCCATGCCATTATTGATTATCAATCATTTCCTAGACATTCTAAGTCGTGGTGTCCAATACCCAAATTTTTCCCTTACAATGATTTTTTAATGTCTTCCTAACTGCCAAAAAGGATTAAAAAAAACATGTTCAGTCTCACATTTTGAAGGTTAAACATTTATACCATCTCCCATTAGAGGGACCATGTGGAAAAAATGATCTCTGAGGAGAATTCCAGCTTTTTGATGTTATAATGTCAGATAATAAGTTTTGGTAGATTCTTGAAGTATGTGCTCAGTTGACTATAGCAATTAAAAATCTGTTTACATTTATGACTGGGGAACTGATGAGACACTGAGAAGGAGGTAGTGACAAGCAAGCACTCCTTGTGTACCAATTTGATACTGAAGCAATGTGACAGCTACTTTCCCTGGGACTTTCAGGTATTTGCTGGGTGGAGGACACTGTAAATATGCAATAGTTTGGCATTGGAATGGACTTTGTAAATTTAAACACTAAAAAAGAATCACAGCCAAATGAGATTTGTAAGTGTAATTTTATAGAAGTAGGGCATTTGTTTTTGAAATTTACTTGTAGTCTAAAGGTTAATGATACAGGCTATACTGCGTATCCTCCTCCTTAGATCAGATTTTCTTCCTTTTATCAAAAGAGTTGAAAAAGAAGTTTTTGAAGCTTTTGTTGCAGATGAAATAGATATGCTCATGAATGACATATATTATTCTGTGATATCAAGAGCCTAAAATTATAAAAGCAATGATTCTACTTTGTGACTATCACTCCACCATCTCCATAATTTCTTTAGCTATTTCTTACTTTATTTATTTGACAGTACTGGGTTTTAATCTCAGGGTCTCACACTTACTAGTCAGGGCTCTTCTAAACTATGCTTCCAATCCTGCTTTTGCTGTTTATTTCTGTGATAGGGTCTTGCTTCCTGCCTGGGTGTGTAACTGGACTGAGACCTCCTTATTTTATGCTTTTCATAACATTGTGATAACAGGTGCGTACTACTGTATTCAGCTTCTTGCTATTAACATACAGTCTTTTGGATTTTTCTTTCCGATCTGGTAGCTCTCAGTCTCAGCCTCCTGCCTGTTTCACAATGACAGGTATGTGCCACTGTACCCAGCTATGGCTGAGAAGGGGTCTTGTGAACTTTTCTGCCCAAGTTGTCCTAATCTTCCCATTCTCAGTCTCCCAAACAGCTAAAGTACAGGCATGAGCCTCTGGCAGCTGGCTCCCATGATTCTCGAGGGATAAAACCAGGCCATGTCTCATGTTTTATTGTTATTAAACTTTGCAGACCCCTTCTTCCACAAGGCCATCAGGAAGTCTCCATTCATGTAACAGATCTAGTCTTTTCTTATTAATTTCCTACCTAAGACTGGAAGTTAACATTTTAATGGCAGTACATTTTTTTAAGTAAGCTTGCAGAATGATGGGTCAGAAGAATTGAAGAGGACTTGATCTAGATAGCAATGTCCAGGGGAACCAAGTTCTGGTTTACTTAATGTTTCTTCTCTTGACTTGAGGAAGACAGATCACCTAAGCCACACCTACCATGCAAAGACTGATTAAAAATACCCTCTTGGGAGTCTGACCTCCTCTCCCAATATCAAATTTAATCAGAGAAATCATGCATTGGCAGCTCCGTCCCTAAGGAGAGAGAACCTTTTAGAAGTAGGGTACGGTACAAAGGAATTAGGTCATCAAGAGGGATTACTGTAGTGCTCTTCAGATGTCAGCTAATTCTGTTTAAAGTAGGTTGTTATAAAAAAAAAAGAGGTGTGTGTGGTGGGGGGAGTAGGGGGTTTGAGACTGCCACGGCAGTCGATTTCTAGCCTTTGGTTTTGTCTTGTTCTCACATATGCTCCCTCCCTTGTGTTGTGCTGCCAACCATCATGAAACCCTCACCAGATCTGGGCAGAAGGTAGCCCCAAGCTCATG
Organism: Dipodomys merriami; assembly: GCF_024711535.1. Taxonomy (NCBI): domain Eukaryota; kingdom Metazoa; phylum Chordata; class Mammalia; order Rodentia; family Heteromyidae; genus Dipodomys; species Dipodomys merriami. Next base: position 33,142,580 of record NW_027206512.1, on the reverse strand, counting down.
AGCCTCTAGAACTGAGCTAAGCAAAGTCCTTGTCTTTGCATTTCACCCCAGCCTTAGATATTTTGCTATAATAATGGAAAATAATACAAAATTGGAAATTTTCGTTATCCTCTGTAATTAGGATCAGAAAAAAAAAGACCAGATGGGGAGCAAACAAGTCTTTCTACTTCATCTAAGGATCTGTGTTTTTATTGTATTTCCATAAATGTCTACTTCTTTTCCTCTGTGAAAAGATGACAAAAGATAGATGAAATCTGTTCTTGCCAGTCCTTTTGATAACACAGTCCAGTAACAAGAAATAATGGATGCAAGTGCAAGAAATAATCATAAAAACAAAAATGAATGAAAAGTGCTGTTTAATTTAATGAGGAATATTGAATAAGAAAGCACAGAATTTATTTTCTCCTTAGGTGGAATTTAATGAAGTTAAGCCTTGAAACACATGTTTAAAAGCTTGATCCACTTATAATAATTCCAAGAGTTGGCCTTTAAACCCAATAAGGGCAGATTTGCTAATTTAGTTACTAATCATATGATTTCATTGGAAAATATGAATTAAAGTTTGATTTCACATTGGGTTTGGGAAAGCTTCTTTTGTTTGGGTTTCTAACCATAAGCAATTGCTTTTGACTTTGTACACACTGTTTTATTTTAGTCTGGGGCACAGAAACTCTTCATAATCACCATCTAATTAATGAAGATTAATTAATAACGACAGTTATGCCCTGTTTTGATGGTGATTTCTAATATTACTAAATAGTTGTGGTTGTGATGTGTTCTTTATATAATAGAATATGAAAATTTGCTCTTGAGCTATATTTTCATTTTTTTTGAATGGACTATAATTTCCAAGTGTCTCATTTTTCTAAAGGTTAATTGCTTTAAACCTTTGGTCTCATTCATTTTCTGCTTATTCTTTAACTATAATTCCAATTTTATTCTTAGGAAGGTTCAGCTCTGGTGACGGGTAGGAATCTCATAAAGGTTATTCTATCTATCTTCTCCTGTGTTTCTAAATTCTGTTGTGAAGGTAGACATCAGAAGATACATACATGTGCGTGTAAACTTGGCTTCTCATAAAACAGTATGCTAGTTGGGCGCCACTAGCTCATACCTGTAATCCTAGCTAGTCAGAAGGCTGAGATGTGAGGATTGCGTTTCAAAGCCAGCCTGGACAGAAAAGTCCCCGTGAGACTCTTATCTCCAATTAACCACTCAAAAGTTGGAAGTGGTGCTGTGCTCAAAGTGGTAGAGCACTAGCCTTGAGCACAAAGAGGCTCAGGGACAGTGCCTAGGCCCTGAGTTCAAGCCCCATATCCAAACCAAACCAAACCAACCCAAACCAAACATTACCCACAAAAATGAAAAACCAAAAGCAAATAAGCAAAAAACCCTCAGAACCTAGCATGCTGCCTTTCTCATGTCCTTGTACAACCCGGGTCCTTGGGACACTGAGGAGGGAGTCTGTGCTGTGTGGTGCTCAGTTGGATCTACAGTCCCCTTTCCTGGAGAACTACACTTCCTTTTTTTAACCTTCTCTTTTGGTTCTATGGGCTCTGTGACTAGGTTATGGCCAATAGAATATGGACATTGTGGTGTGTGCTTAAAACACATCAGCAACACTCTTCAGGCCCTTTCTATCCCCTCATCTATCAGGCAGGTAGATCCATGGATGCCCCGGGGAAAAGATAGGAATGAAAGCCCTCAATCATTGTGTGGAACAAGTTCCCTACACCTGTACACCCTTCATTGGACAGTGACACAAATTAGAAATAAATGGTTACTATGTTAAAACACTAAGAATTTGAGATTATTTATTAATCATCTAAATACCTTACTACATTTATAAGCACACTGTGGTTAAGATTGTGTCTCTTGAAACTGAAACTACTGATTAACTTGAAACAAGTGTTTAATCTCCCCATGCCTGTTTTCATACACAAAATGGAATCAATAAGACCTTATAAGGTTATTAGGATTAAAAGTGGATATGTTAAAGATTGAAATTAATATCTTTAAAGTGCTTAGGACAACTCCTGACACATTGTATAAAGCCTGAATATATACATTAGCTACTGCTATTAATCACCACTGAAAGAAATAGTAAGATTTCTTTGTGCTCCATTATAATTTTTTCTTATTGTAAAATGTTACTTTCCTCTTTGTTCCATTTCACTTCAAAAAGAATTCTGGCCAGTAAGGATACATGCCACAGAGTAAGTTGAGCACAGGTGAGTAAAATGGAAGGAGAGTAACTAGAGAAATCTGTAGGACAGAGTAGTTTATAAAATGCAAGTCAAGGGTCCTGTAATGTGAGAGCCAAGAGCTGAATAAAAGAAATATGGTACGAAGTAGCAAAATACACATAAATCAAGAGTGACAGGTATCTATCTGTCTATTTTCCTTTATTTTCCAAAACTGATTGTGAATGTGAAAATTCAGCTCTATTCGGCAGCCCAAGAAAATCTGGAGTCTGAAGGCCAATGGCCAGCAAGATTTCTTCAGGTGTTTAATTTTCTTTTGAAGACTTTCAGCTGAGGGAGTCTACACCGTGGAGTGCAATCCACTTTACTCTAACTCCATTGAATTAATTGCTAATTTCATCCGAAGTATATCTTCACACCAACATCCAGATGTGCTGGATGGAATGTACTGTGGTCTAACTGAGCAGATACATAAAACTAATCACCACACCTGAATACAAAGTCAGTAACTCTAAAAAGTATACATACCTAACTGGTAATCTTTTATCTAATTATTTTCTCTACAAGCACAATAGGTTTGATTCCAGTTTTCAAAAGGTGTTTTTTTTTTTTAGTCAATATTTGAAATTGAGAGATTTCACAGATTAAGGACACCTTTTATACTTTTCTTAAATGGAAGTATACTATTATATTATTCCCAGTGGTATTTTCTACTAGATCCTCATTGCCTTGTGGCAGCCAATGACCAAAGACAGGTAAAATATCTGCTTCATTGGATTGGGTATATCTTCCTTTTCCCTGCAGTCCCATGGATCACATTGCTTTGCATTTACATATGCTGCCTGGATTCTATCAGTTTTTAGGTTTTGAATGTTATCCATACAGTAATAATGAGTGAAAGAAATCCCTTACAGTTTTACCTTAAAGTTAAGTTGAAGATAATGTTAATTTAAAAATCTAATAATTTCAGCTGCCCCTGAGAGAGCAGGGTCCCATATTCCTGCCACAGGTTCTTAGAATTGACACTCAATCTAGTGAACACTTAATTATGTAGGAGTTTTTAATGTAAAAACAATCATAAGAAAGGAATTTCTTTCTTTGTATTGCTTATCGTCCCAGGAAAATCAAGTGACATGTTTGCCTGCTCTGTAACTATAGCTCATATAGCAATCATAATGGAATATTCAGTAGAGGCTTAATGGTAAGTCATATGGAAAATAAAAGTGTTGACTAGTTCTCTTTAGATTCATCATCCAATGTTTCTTTCTTATTTTAATGGAGACCTTTATAGGAAAGGTGAATGAAAATGCATCTTTGTGTTATATGGAAAATATGGCTTTTAAGGTTTTGACAGCTTGAAATTTCTTAATAATGAGATTCATAATTGGTGTGTGGTGCATTTCCTTAGCCATATCTGTGAGCGAATACAAGCTACATTTCCATGGGCCACTGCTTTCTTTGACCCTGTTCTCAAACCCTTTTAAGAAAGTTCTTTTGGGCTGGCAGAAAATATATAAAGTATCTTAGCAATATATATGTGAAAATCTAGTCATATTAGCAATTCAGTGGAGCTAAATGTTCTACTCTTTGCCTGTCAAAAGCTTTTAGGGGAGAATTTTTCCTATGGAAGATACTCCCAATGTTGAAATGATTGAGCTTCTCCTTTTCCCTAGTTATTATTTGTTGGTCTCTTGGAATCAAACACAAATCTCAATTATCCTTAAAAGCATGGATGATTAACTCAGCCAAGTTGAGGCATAACAGTGGCTGTGGAATAGAGGCCGTGTCTTCAGGGAACCTTGTCTCTCTGGGGGTACTGACTGGATAACCATAGACACTGAATTGAGTGAAAAATTATGGCTTCTTAGTGCTTAGGGTAACAAGAGAGGAGACCGGTGTCTGGTAGGAGAACACAGGGGAATGGTATCCAGCCTTTACTTTGGCTTTAGGACCAGAACGGAGTGTGGAAGGAGGTGAATATCACTTTTGTATATATGTAACACATTCTGTCTTCAGTAAAGCCATAACTAAAGACAACATGTAAATTTGGCTTTGGGTGAAGTGTACAGCTTTGGATGAAGTGTGCAGCTTTGGAGAGTACTAATGAAAAATACCTGGTTCAGACAAGGGTAGTGGTGGGCACTAATGGTGTGAACCAGTTGATCACAGTAGATACTAAAGAGATGTTTATTGGGAGAGATAACTTATGATGTGTGTGTGTGTGTGTGTGTGTGTGTGTGTGTGTGTGTGTGTATGTGTGTGTGTGTGTGTGTGTGCTCGTGAGCACAATAGGGGATAATATTGCATGGGACCTGATTTCTGGAACTTAGACGCTGGGTAGGATCAGAATGATTTGGGTTCTAAAGGATTACTCTCATATTGACAAGACCAACCTCAATACATTTTTTAAGCAACCTAATTTACCAACAGTGTGCTCTATTTCTGGGTTTCTACTTCAGTCAGCTGTGAATCAAGATAGTCTTAGGATCAAACAGAACCTATATAATACTGTGTCTAGCATTCTTCAGGGGCTCCTATTTTTCTTTATAAATTTGATTTCTGATTTAGGGATGCTTAAATGTTTTTCCATTTGAGTACTGTTTCGTGGATATTCATCTACACTTGTTGATGGCATAATAATCAATAATCAGGGCAGTTCCTTCAGCCGCAGCAGCTTTGGTTTTCCTTTTGTGGCTGTTCGATCCTCACTCCTTTCCTTTGAATTACAATAAAGCAGTTATGATTTCTGAAATACAAACAACTTCCTGGTTGGCCTTGTGGATGGTCACCTCTGCTCCTTTGCTCTGACTCTTGGTTAATAAGCAAGATCCTTCTGCATTTTTAACCCAAGCGTGCCAGGGTTATGTGAATAATTTAACCTTTACTAAGATCATTTTCTGCTCTTTGGGGAGCAGGTAATGATTGAAAGTTTAACTGGAGTGCAAATGAAGCTTTCTCAGAGTGATGCTAGTCTGTGATCAAACAACCATAACTATCTCTTGTTAAATTAATAAGACTTCCCATGGGTAGGTGTTTAAATGCTCTGCTTCTGGGCTTGTAAACCCTTTAGGAATCATAAAAAATTCCCTCACTTCTTTCTATCTTTCCAGCCACTCTATTCTTAATAAGACTTCCAGAGAATTCTGTTATCTCTATTGGTTTACCTGACATTAATGTTATTTCTTCTTTTAATTATAAAAGTATATTCATTTGTTGGTAATATAGTTTTCTATTTCTCTGTTGTTTCTATTTGCCTTTTCAAAAGATAACTTTTCGTTGTCTGAGACAATGCCACATCCCCTTATCCCCTAGCTATAAAAACAAAAATACAAAATGCAAAATAAAATAAAAAATGCAAAAAGAAAATGGAAGCATGGTTAAGAGGCTTTTGTAATAAACTCAAGATTTGTAATAAACTGAAGATTATTAATCATTTCTTTTCTTTCAGAGATTTGGTTTTAAGGTGTTGCTACATAATTTCTTTTTGGGGCTGGGAATGTGGTTTAGTGGTAGAGTGCTTGCCTATCATGCATGAAGCCCTGGGTTCAATTCCTCAGTACCATATGCATAGAAAAAGCCAGAAGTGGCGCTGTGGCTCAAGTGATAGGGTGCTAGTCTTGAGCAGAAGGAGTTCAGCGACAGTGCCCAGGTCCTGAGTTCAAGCCCCAGGATTAGAAAAAAAAATCACAACAATAATTTCTTTCTGAAACTGCCATACTTATATTAAAGCACTATATTGTACATACTGTCAGATCCAGACTTTCCTTTCTAGAAAATTATTTTCATATCAAGAAATAATTCATAGTTGTAGCTTCAGGGAAAGACAATAGGAATACTCCTTATTTGTGGGTCCTTTTTAAAAATTCTTGCTTATTTACTGTTGTATGGTTACTGATTTATTTTTGCATGAAATAGAACAATCTAAAAAATAGATAGCTATTTATATACTCACAAACAGATGAAGATACTTTCTAACTATACTGTTTTAGCAATTTTAGAAATGAGTGACAATAACAGAGTACTGTATTTTCAGATAATCATATTTTATATATTCTCAGAATATTTTGCTGTTAATTCCTGGAAAATGGAATGTTAAATCCTTAAACACATACTATCTTTCCACAACCTCTTTTTCAGAAATTTGACCTCTATTGCATATTAATTGCCATAGACATTGCTTATCTACTCATGGTTTTTTATAATTTTTTTAAAAAATTCCAGTGATAATAATAGTTACAAATGTACACTTTTCTTTACTTGACTTTGAGCATTCAGGAATTCACAAAGAATATCTGTGTAGGGAAAATGAGCTGAGGCAGAAAAAAATGAGAACAAATGGGATCTTTTGGCCAAGACATTAAAGAAGAGCATGGTTGGAGAATGCCATATTTTCCATATTTTTAATTATAGAAATGAACTCTTCTCCATAGTATTTGTACTTCAGAGATCAATTCTGGAAAGGAGCAAATGGGGAGAACTGTATTATACTGGGTTTTTTTTTTGATGAATTATGCCTGTTCTAGAAGGAACTTGTACTAGGTACAGGTAGTAATCATAAAACGATGCTAATATTAGTAATTTCAATTTTCTATAGTTGAGATTTGGTTCCTATGTTCCCATAAAGAGAAGTCCTCCACAGGTATTACACAAAGGGAGAGATGAATAAACATATTTCATTGGTACCAGATGCATTTTGTGGAGTTTCTGTCTTCCCATTGGAGCAAGTCATGAGCTGGAGCTCAGGAAGTTTTCAGCACAGATACCCTAAACCTGAACTTCATTCTTTTGCTCTTAGCTTAAAGCATGCTCCACCCTCACTTTCTTTTGGCCTCATTTTTAAATTTTTATTTTATTGTTAAGACGCTGTACAGACGGGTTACAGTTACATGAGTAAGGCAATGAGTACATTTCTTGTCGAGCATTGTTACCCCTTCCCTTGTTGTTCTCACATATCATTTCTTTTTGAATGGCCCTTTAGTTTGCTTCTTATTTATTCCTTTCATAGTTAATCTTTCCTTTACCTTTCTGCAATAATATCTTAGTTTATAATCACATCACTTTTGACTCAAATAATTTTCCTGTTACTTATCTGCTTAATGCAGAATGCATTTTGTTACAGTATCTTCTCAAATAAAAATATGAACATATGTATCATTGATTTCTTGGTTCATCCACCCCATGAGTTTTTATTGTAGATAGTACGTACCATTTACTATCCTGTATGCAGAGAATAGAATTATGAACAAATGACTTAAATCCCATATTTGTGGAATCTTTCTGAGGGGTATACATAGTCAATCTGCATAAAAATAAGTAAATGTGTCCCTCCGCCACAGTATATCCCCTGTTTTCATTGTATTTGATGTTGGTATAATTTGGGGAGGGGAAGAGAAAAAACAAATTGTTTAAATAGGGATACAGGTGAACTCATAAAATCAAACTTTACAACTTTGTGTGTGGTGGGGGGTGGTGGTGATGGGAAGGGATGGGAGGGGGAAACAAAGGAGGAGGCAACAATGCTTGATAAGAAATGTACTCATTACCTTGCTCATGTAATTGTAACCCCTCTGTACGGTATTTTCACAATAAAAATCAATTAAAAATAAGTAAATGTAAGGGGGGGTCAAGTATAGGTAGAGCCTATGTAAAGAAAATAAAATGGGCTGATTGTGGTGATTATACCTGTAATTACAGCTACTCAATAAGTAGATAGTAATAAAGATCATGGTTCAGTGACAGTCTGATAAACAAGGTTGTTGGGACTTCAACTAAAAAGAAAGCTATGCCCCTTGGCACATGTGCATAATCTCAGCTATGTGGGAGGTATAGGTAGAAGCCATGCCCTGACAAACACGCAAGAGCCTACTTGAAAAGTGACTAAAGCCAAAAGAGCTGGGGTATGGCTAAAGTGTCAGAACATTTATCTGGCACATGCAAGGTCCTGAGGTCCAACTTCAGTATTCCTAAAAACAGAAGAAAAAGAAAAGAAAGAAAAAAATAAACAAAAAGAGAAATTGGAGTAGTATGGTAGGGTGATTGGCAAAGATTCAAGGTCTTATCAGACAGGTTAAACAGGAAAGACCTGTCTGGTTGGGATGACATATTCATGTGGTTGAATAAGTCGAGCATGTAAATGTCATGGGAATAGGACCCTAGATCTAGTACACAACAGATGTGCAAAAGCCTTGAGGCTGCAACTATCTATATATGAGGAATATAAATAGTCAGTGTAGCTGGAGCATGCCCAGCAGGAGACAGGAGACATCAGAGAAAGGAGCAACTTTCAGATCTTTTGGGAACTTAAAGGCCAAATCATAATTAAGAGTTTACATGTGTCTCTCTTTGATCTCTCTGGCTCAGCCCTCAGTAAGATCCCACTGAACTGCCTTGAACATCCTATTGTCCTTTCTGCATACCCTGCAATAGCTGAAGTCTAAGCTTCAATATGGATCTCCACCAATATGTGCTATTTATTCCTGGAAGCTGGCTTACCTTATGCCTGTCTTCTTGCAGCACCACACTCATTATTCTCTTTATCCTACCAGTCACCAGTCACTTAGCCCTCATTTATTTCAGCAGCTGACACCAAGTATTTATTCAACAAATATTTGATGAATAAGCTAGTGATTAAAAGGTTCAGTGCCTATAACAATAACTGAGCTGAACTTTAATTGGATTAATTAGTTTCTGCCTAGTGTTCTTCCTTTGGTATGAGTGAATCATCTATACCCATTGGTGTAAATTCAGACCCCTTCTTTAAATTCAAGTTTCATCCTAGCCTTTTCCATCTGATTTCCTTCTAATAGGATATTTCCCCCCAAACTTCAGTAGCTTCTGGTATCAAGAACTCCATTCTGACTTTCACAACTTTCCCTTTCATATGTTCTGGTTTTTGTACATCTAATTCACCCCTTTTATAATTTACTTTATGCTTTATCCTCTGGGGCATTTCCAGTTTATATTTTATTACTTGGTTGCAACTCCATTCCTGTGAGAATACCCATAAGTCATTGAAGGGATTCCTGTGAAGAATTTTAGTTTCTTTCTATGTTGTCCTCTGTTCATATGACTATTGCAGCACTTGCTGCATCCCTCTGACTACATCACTATCACAGAACATTGCATTCACATATATCACGTCCCCCCACTAAGATAAATATTGCTGCCAAGGCAGAAACTGTAGTTCTCTGCTGTAGCTTCAGTGCCTAGTCTAGCATGCATAAATTTGATGGTCAATGAACACTGAATAAATTTGAAGAAAGACAAATACTCTACAATAATTCTTTTTTGCTTTTTTGTTTCTAAGATCAGTCTTTTTTGTGGCATATTAAGAAATTTCAAGGGATTTCAACTTTTTAAAACTCAGCATGTCTTTTTTTTAAATTTGTTTTTATTGTGAGAATACCGTACAGAGGAATTACAATTACATGGGCAAGATAACGAGTACATTTCTTATCAAGCATTGTATGTCTTTAAGTAAATTCACATATATACCTTTTCCTTGGGTCAACTTAGCTTTTCTTCATGTGGATAATTATTTTCCTAAGTGACTTTCTATTTTAAAAAGACTAAGCTTCCTTCAATGGTTAGACTGCTTTGCCTTTTTAAATTCTGTGGCACTAATAGAGAGATTTTGATGCAAATCTAGTTAATGTATAATTGTCTGTTTAGACCCACATTACAAAATAATGCAAAAACTATATTGCTAGTTACCTTGTATTCACTAATTTTTTATCATCATTGTGACCAAATACTCAATGTAGTATCTTAAAAGGAAAATCTATTTATTTTAGCTCACAGTTTCAGAGGGATTAGTCCTAAGTAACTGGTTCTGAGTTTCTGGGTCTGTAAAAATGTATGGAAGAAGTTATGTCATGAGTAGACATGAGAACATTATTGATGGACCTGGTATAACCTTCAAGGCATGTGTTGACCTACTTCTTTCAACTAGATCCTCATCTCCTAAAATTTCTAGAATCTTCTCAAACAATAGCACCAAGTGGTAACCCAGCTTGTGACATTTCATATTCAAATTGGTAGTCACTAATACCTAATTTTTGTCCTTTGAAAAACTGTCTACTCAGCCTCTTCAGTAAATGGTGCTGGCAAAATTGGTTAACTACTTGTAGAAAATAAAGCTAGATCCTTATATATCACCCTGCACCAGAATCAACTCCAAATGGATCAAAGACCTTGGAGTCGAAGCAGACACTCTGAAAACATTACAGGATGGAATAGGAGAAACCCTAAGTCTCCTGGGCACAGGCCAAAATTTTCTTAATAGAGACCCAGAAACACAACAAATCAAAGAAAGGTTGGACAAATGGGATTGCATGAAATTGCAGAGCTTCTGCATGGCAGAGGGGAGGATTGGGGGGGGGGGGAGGATGGGAAGGGATGGGAAGGGGAAACAAAGGAAGAGGCAACAATGCTTGATAAGAAATGTACTCATTATCTTGCCCATGTAATTGTAACCCCTCTGTACAGTATTTTCACAATTAAAAAAAAAGTACTGTCTACTATGAAGTATATACTTTGAGGTGTCCTAACTTTGCATAAAACCCTATCTTTATTCAATTTCATGTAGGTAGTTGGAATAGTGGTTTTTTAATATTTGGATCAATATAAGTTCAACCCAATGTTAAATTTTTAAGACTTAGTTCCAGATATTTCAAGTTGTTAATAACTCCTTAGAGGGATGGGAAGGTGGCTCAGTGGAAGAGTGCTTGCCTCCATGCATGAGGCCCTGGGTTCTATTCCTCAGCACCACATAAACAGAAAAATGGTGCTGTGGCTCAAGTGCTAGCCTTGGGCTGAAGGGCTGAAGGACAGTGCCCAGGCTCAGAGTTCAAGCCCCATGACGGACAAAATAAAATAAAATAAAATAAAATATAACTTAAATCTTTTTTAATATATACTTTTTTGTAAAGATACTGTACAAAGGGTTTACAGTTACATGAGTAAGGTAATGAGTACATTCCATATTGATCATTATTACCCCCTCCATTGTTTTCCCTCTACCATCCCTTCCTCCCTACCTCCCATCCCCCCCACATCTGAAGTTGTTTTTCAACATAGTGTCTTGTACATCTCATAGCTACAATGGATCAACCTGTATCTTTACTTCAGCATTTTGTTATTTCTCTTTCCCTCTCCAAATTAAAAAAATATATATATACAAGATGCAGGGCACTGGAATCAAATACAGTGAAAACAGGGGTTATGATGGGGGAAGAGCATACAAAAGAGACAAAACAATCACATAGTACCTTATATGTACATTAAAAACAACAGTAAGAAAGATAAAACCTCTTGGGGTTCATTTCGCTTAGCATGGTCATAAGTACATAGCTTTTGACCTTTTCTGCTTGTCCTAGAAATATACTAGTTATTGCAAATAAGGAAAACCATGGGACCTATGTTTCTTTGGGCCTGGCTTACTCCACTTAGTATAATTTTTTCTAGGTCTTTCCATTTCCTAACAAATGGGACAGTGTCTTTTATGGCTATAGAGGTTGAGCATTTCTTCATGTGTCTATTGGCCATCGTTCTTTCCTCTTCTGAGAAGTTTCTCTTAAAGTCCTTAGCCCACTTATTTATTGGACAGTTGTTTCTTTGAAGATTTGTTTTGGGGGGATTTAATTTTTTAGTTCCAGATATATTTCAGATATGAGACCCTTGTCTGTTGTATGGCTAGTGAAGATCTTCTCCCAATCCGTAGGCTTTCTATTGATCTTGCGAGCTATGTCCTTTGCTATGCAGAAGCTCTGCAATTTCATGCAATCCCATTTGTCCAACCTTTCTTTGATTTGTTGTGTTTCTGGGTCTCTATTAGGAAAATTTAGGCCTGTGCCCAGGAGACTTAGGGTTTCTCCTATTCCATCCTGTAATGTTTTCAGAGTGTCTGCTTTGACTTCAAGGTCTTTGATCCATTTGGAGTTGATTCTGGTGCAGGGTGTTATATAAGGATCTAGCTTTAGTTTTTCTACAAGTAGTTAACCAATTTTACCAGCACCATTTACTGAAGAGGCTGTCTTTCTTCAATTCTATTTTTTATAAACAAGAACTCTAATAACAACAGATGCTGGAGGGGATGTGGACAGAAGGGAACCTCACTGCATTGTTGTTGGGAGTATAAACTTGTTCAACCACTTTGGAAACCAGTATGGAGGTTCCTCAAAAGACTCCACATCGAGCTCCCCTATAATCTAGCAATCCCACTTTTGGGCATTTACCCAAATGATCACAAACAAGACCATACTAAAGCTACCAGCACAACTATGTTTATTGCAGCATTATTTACCATAGCTAAGATATGGAACCAACCCAGATGGCCCTCAATAGATGAATGTATCAAGAAAATGTGGTATATATGCACAATGAAATTCTATGCCTCCATCAGAAAGAATGATATTGCTCCATTTGTTAGGAAATGGAAAGACTTGGAAAAAATTTTATTATGTGAAGTAATCCAGGCCCAAAGAAACGTAGGTCCCAGGGTTTCCCTTATTTGCAATAACTAGTATATGTCTGAGTCAAGCAGAAAAGGTCAGATAAGTTGATGTTAGGGGAATGAACCTCAAGATAAGTATTCAAATGCTTTTTTTTTTTTTTTTCTTTCATGCAGTTGTTTCTAACATATTTATAAGATTATTTCTTTGTTGCTTTGTATGTCCCTCCTGCACGGTATAACCCATGCTTTCACTGTATTTGATGTTGGTATAATTTGTGGAGGGGAAGGGAAAAAAACAAATCGTTTAACTAGGGATACAAGTGGACCCATTGCAACAATGAGATGTTCAAGTTGTTATGTCAAAAAATAAACTTTGCATATATATATCATGTTTTCTTGATCCATTCACCTACTGAGGAGCGTCTGGGTTGGTTCCATTTCTTTGCTATTTTGAATAGTGCTTCAATAAACATAGTTGTGTGCTGGTAGCGTTAGTATACCCTTGTTTGTAATCGTTTTGGTAAATGCCCAAAAGTGGGATTGCTGGGTAATAGGGGAGCTCTATATCTTTTGAGAAACTTCCATACTGCTTTCCAAAGTGGTTGAACAAGTTTATACCCTACCAACAATGCGGTAGGCTTCCCTTTTATCCACATCCCCTCCAGCATCTGTTGTTATAAGACTTCTTGATTATAGCCATTCTAACTGGAGTGAGGTGGAATCTCAATGTTGTTTTGATTTGAATTTCTTTTATGTCTAGAGAGATTGAGCATTTCTTCATGTGTCTATTGACCATTCTTATGTCCTCTTCAGAGAAGTCTCTCTTTAAATCTTTAACCCACTTATTAATCATTGCCCAAGTGATCGTAAATAAATTTCTTGGAAACTGCTTGATAATATATTCTTATGTAGGACAAATTATCCATGGGTTTCTTAATTTTCTATCTATTTGTCAAGTGAAGCATTGTCTGCTATTTGTTCCAGATCTTCAACAACATTTTAATAGAAATCAAAATGGAAAGTGAGAATATTTCTCTGGATCAAAGCTCACTGATATTTTTTGCCACTTATAAAAGATTCAAGTTCCTGAAACCATGCTTCTGCTTCTGTGACACAAATCACAGTGACACTGTGTGAGGTATCAGCCATTCCTTTCCCTATGTCCCTACCGGCATTAGGGCTCCTGGATCTGGTGAGAATTTAAGTAAAATTAAACCAAGTAAGCAGATTGAATTCTGTAAACACTACTGATGTGTTGTGTGACAAACAATCCTTTGTCTCTAATCCAGGAGGCTTGCCGGCTTGTTGTTGTTTTTATCATCAGCATCCATGAATCTCTGGAAAGCTAATTCATTTGCTTCAATGTTGGCTAAATTTTTATTCTAAGAGCCTTCACAATTATTGATAGAGGCTGGTTGAGCCTTCTTGGCCATATAGCTAAGCAGTAGTCCCCAGTCTGTTTCCGCTTTATGCAGTTCTAGGACCACTTTCAGATTATAGGTCTGGGCTGGGAAGGTGGCTCAGTGGTAGAGTGCTTGCCTTGCATGCATGAGACCCTGGGTTCCATTCCTCAGCACCACATAAGAAAAAAGCCAGAAGTGGTGCTATGGTTCAAGTGGTAGAGCACTAGCCTTGAGCTGAAGAGCTGAGGGACAGTGCCCAGGTCCAGAGTTCAGGCCCCAAAACCAACCGGACCAAAAAAAAATCAGATTATAGGTCCCCATCTGCAGATGGTCATTGGTCTACTCCATGAGCTCTTTATTTTTCGTCTTCTGCCAGACACAGAGGATCTAGTGAGGGACCTACAATGTTTGAGAGATTGCATCATTAAATGGAGGAGCCCAAAACTTGCAATGACTGTGTGAGTCACAGACCTTTGGTAATATTCACTGGATTAGGTTGAGAATTCCAAAAAAGAAAATACTCATTAGATTACACTTTTCAGATTTTTCTTCGTTTGCTATATTGTATGAATGCATATATTTAGATATTATGTGTATATGTATTGTACACACATATAAGGTGTATATAGACCTTATGGTAAAATTATTATTTGAAAACTTACTGTAATGAAACAGCTATTGAGGAATTTATTATACTAGAGTGGTTTTAATTTTGGCTTATCTTTCACAGGGAGTTGGCAATATTTCCCTACCCAATTAAGGTGAATTAGCTCTATGTCTTGTCATACAGTTTTAATCACTTACCCCTTCATTCTTCCTCTTCTTTTCCCTCATGTCCACTCACCTCCAGTTCTTTCATCATCTTGAATATTACTTCAGGGGATAATGGATCCCTTTAAATTCCTGTTTCCAGGGTGATGATGAGGACTCTTTCACTAAATTCCAGAGCCTTAAAAAAATGCGTTTCCCTTTCTATCCATTCATTTTTGTAGTTTCATTCAAATAGCTTCACTTTCTTAAAACTATACAATGTGTTTACATATGTGTGACTCTTTTGTTGTTAAATGAAGCTGCTATTCTCTCTTGAACCATTGTTGTTTTATTCTATTAACTTTACCTTCTTGTAGGACACACTTCATTAAACTAATTTTTGCCTTTTTTTTTTTGTCGGTGATGGGGCTTGAACTCTGGGCCTGGTCACTGTCCCTCAGCTCTTCAGCTCAAGGCGAGTGCACTACTGCTTGAGCCACAGCACCACTTGCAGTTTTCTGGTGGTTTATTGGAGATAAGAGTTTCACAGACTTTCCTGCCTAGACTGGCTTTGAACCGTGATCCTCAGATCTCAGCCTCCTGAGTAGCTAGGATTACAGGTGTCAGCTACCGGTGCCTGGCTCTAATTTTTGTCTTTATAAAGCATCCTGTTTTTCATATCTCTAGATAGACAGTGTGATCTACAGTAAGATGTATTAGTAATTTGTTTAGTATCTCCTTATAAGGTAGGTACTAGTTCTAGGCAGTAGATTACATGGAAAATAAAACCACCATCCCCACCACCAACAGAAAACCTCTTAGGTCTTGGAGCCTACATTTTAGTGGAGGAAGAAAAAATAAACAGATAGAATGCATAGAAATGCAGAACATGCACTTTATAGGAAAATGAAAGAAGAGATGAGAGTTGTAATAGTAGGTAGTAGGAACTAAGCTGCGTTCTTCACTAAAGTGGACAGTAAAAGCTACACTGAGAAGGTGACATTTGAGAAGAAACCTATAGGAGAGGAAGAAAGGAATCTTGCCAATGTCTGAGAAAAGAGTACTGAAAGTTCAGAGAACAGCACAAGCAATGAGCTGTAAGCAAGATTATATGGGGTTCTTCATGGAACATGAGAGAGATTGATGTGGTTAAAATAGGGAGCAGTGATGGATGATAAGATCTAAAAGGCCTCAGGAACCAAAATGGTTAGGTCTTTTCATCATCTTCTGATTCTATCTTTTAACATTAGAGATTTAGGATGTTTCTAATAAGTTTTGAGCACTGTAGTGCTATCTTTTGACTTGTGTTTAGTGAGACCAGTTTGGCAGAGAAAACATGGTAAAAGGTTGAGAGGCTTTTGTATACTTAATGTAGCTTAGAAGAAGAGAATTGGGAATGAATGAGGAAGATGTGGTCAGATTTGAAGTATATACTAAAGGAATAGTGTATTGGATTTGCTGATGAATAGACTAGGAAGTCTGAGAAAAGAACAGACCAAGATGACTATTAATGTCAGGTCTTGACCAACTAGGAGAATGATATTACTATCAACAGAGACAGGGTGAATTAAGAAATATATATGAAGTGAGGAAGCAGGTATAAATACGTTCAAAGTCAAGGGAGAGAAACTGTGAGTTTGAAAGTTGTGAATTTAAAGGTAGCACCTAACACATGAGGCTAGATGAGATGCCAAAGAAGGAACAGATGGAAAAGGCAAGGATCTGTCTGAGTCCTGATGCACTTCTGCATTCAGGTGTCAGGGAGATGAGGGTAGGCCAATCAAGGTGGCTTAGATATAGAAGTCTTCACAAGAGAAGGAGGGTTTTCCCAGAAATCAAGTGTAGATAGTATTTGAAAAAAAAACGGGAAAAGGGATCAACTGTGTCAAATGCTGCTGATAAAACAAATAAAATGATAATAGAGAATTAACCTTTGGATTAGCAAAGGAGGTCACTGGTGACATTGACAAGAGCAGTGTCAGTAGTTTTAGAGAGGCTTTGCTACTAGTGAGACATAGTAGAAGAGATCAAAGACAAGAAGTATACATGACTCAAGGAATTTTGTTGCAAAAGAGGGAAAGATAATAGAGTTCTATATAAAAACATGAAAGTGGTTGTTTTTTAGTGTTGGAAATATATGTTTATTTAATTCTTTTTTAAATATATTTTTTATTGTAAAGATATTGTACAGAGGGGTTACAATTATATGAACAAGGTAATGAATCCATTTCCTATGATGCAGTTACCTTTTTTTTCCCCTACCAGACCTTCCCTCCCCCTCCCCTCCTCCTCATTCCCCTCCCCCCATAAAGTTCATTTTCAACATAGTGTCTTGTACATCTCATTGTTATAATGGGTTATCCTGTATCTTTATTTTAGCATTTTGTTATTTCCCTTCCCCTCCCCAAATTAGAAAAATGTATATACAAGATGCAGGATACTCGAGTCAAATACAGTGACAATGGGTTGTACCATGGGGGAAGAAAATACGAAAGAAACAAAAAAACACATAGTATATTATAAGTACATTAAAAAGAGCAATAAGAAAGATAAAATGTCTTGTGTCCCTATCTTTGGGTTCATTTTACTTAGCATTATGTTATATGGTCATATGTACATAGCTTGTCCTAGACATATACTAGTTATTGCAGATAAGGGAAACCATGGGATCTGTGTTTCTTTGAGTTTGTCTTACTTCAAAAGTGGTGTTTTTTAAGCAGAAATATTTTATAAAAACATTAATGTGTTAACTGACATGCTTCAGTAAGAAGGACAAACTGGATGGTGGAAGAAAAAGTTTGAAGAGGGTGGAATGAAATACTAAATAAGTGACACCACAGAATGTATAATGGAAATAATGTACACCCCATTCAAAGGCAGCAACCAAGGAGGGGTGATAAACCAGCTGGAGGGACTATGGTTTCTTAGTGGAGGATGATAGTACTGAACATTGAAGGATGAGCAAGAATTTACCAGTAGTCATGATTCTACTGACTGGCATTGTGTGGAAAGATGAGAGCACAGCTTGGTGAGAAGTGGAAGAGGATGAGACCAAAGATAGAAAGCAGATTAGGATACAATTTATGCGCAATGCCAATAAATTGAACATTTACAGTAAGTATTATGGCGACTCTTTGGGATGTTAAGCAGGAGAATGGTATACATGATCTGATTTTAGCAATTTTGCTCTAGTCATAGTGCATGAGGTGGGTTTCAGGGAGCAAGGTTAGGCTAGAGTTGATGAGTTATGAACTAGCATTGTAGAAGAAGAGGAAGGATTTGATTTTATCATGCAGAGGAATGAATTGAATTCTCTTTAACCAAGTAGGCAATTCAGCAACTAATATGGAAACTAACACAGAGAGACAGAATGCAAGTCTCCTGGAAACTAACACAGAGAGACAGAATGCAAGTCTCCAGATTTCTGAGATGTGTGATAAGTACATATGGATAATACAGACAGAGAAGAGGTTTGGAAGGCTTAGCTTTTTATGTATCTTAAGAAAGAGTGATATGATAGGTAGGTGGGTGTGGTTATCAGATGCATAGTTAGAAGTTCGGATCTTGAGCTCTGGAATTGGTCTGACCTGGAGACAGACTTGAGCATCACTGGTCTGTTTGTGAGAGCTGAGACTGAGAAATAAATAACCCCACATGAAGGGATTAGAAGGTAAGAAGGGGATTAAAGCCTTCAGAAACTCCTAGGAATATGTTAGGAGCATAAATCCCATTCTCTAGAAGCCAATTACTTAACACTGTACCTCCCCTTTTTCTTTAAAAGGCCATTTATAGATTTTAAGGATAGTAACACTACAGATGAGCATTTGACGGTGACTTAAAAATATATCACTATCCAAATTTGATTTTCAAACTCTTAACAGAACAACGATGGAGAAAAGATACATATTCAGAAGATTCTGATTCTGAGGGTTGATCTTGTCCCAGTTTCAGGATATGCTGTGCAATGTTCTTTAGAGATGCTGAGTGATGACAGCAACCTGTAGCTACGGGCCAACCGTGTCATTAGTAGGTCAAACAATCTGCAGAATATGCTGAATTGTTGTCAGTATTGCTTTGGATATAGGTACTTAATAATCAGCACTTTCCTGCAAACTGAAGTTGGTTGTTGAATCTGACTATCTGTAGGGTGTTTTGAATATATTGAAGATAGGTTAGGCTAAGTCACATGCTCTTAATTTAGTTGTATGAAGCACATTTAAGACTTATTTTCAACTGTTTCTTGAAACAAGTCCTCATCCTAAGTCAAGAAGCATGTGTCACAGCAATGATGTGTATGTTCTTATGTGAGTCCAATCAATCAATGATTTCTATCTTCAAATGCTCAAAATGAAAATAAACAGTTCTGCTGGTGAATCTAAAACAGCTTATGACTTTAGCCATCAAAAATGCTGAAATGTATTTAGTATGGTGCTCCCTACAAAATCAGGATACCAGATGGGACAATTTAAAGAGATTATTACCAAGGACAATGAAATTATTATTTTTGGGTGAGTCACAATCCAATCACTCAATTAGTTATGAGTTTCTGAAGATTCTAATTAATATAGGTTTTGCAGTATATATTTCTCAAGATAGCTTTTCTATCACACTTAAAGACTATGGCGTTTATGAAGGCACTGCATAATTCTTTATGTGAAAACTTACCAAGGAAGCTAGTCATTTTCTGTTTGACAGGCACACTGTGGTGACATGGTTCACAGCGACAGGCAGAACTCCTCAGCACTTCACTAGCAATCCAAACGTAGCGGACTCTGAGAAACAGCATTCATTTTGCACTATTCAACTTGCTATTGTATCACAATTCTTGCCAATTTAATGCTGCATGCCTAGCCTCTTCAAAATGAAAGAAATGACACATTTCACAGGCAACAAGAAAGCAGAGGGTGGAGAAGCCTTTCTGCTACCTACTTTTTACTGTTTCCTGGTGACAGAAATTCTCCTTTGCCTCCCCAAGCAGTTAGGATTTAGGCTACTGAGAAAATACAAGGAGCCTCAGGATCAGTTCTGATGCTTAGAGTCCAAGATGATCATCTCAATTTTTTCCTTTCAGAAAACATATTTTTTGTGGGTGGGGAGAGACTCAAACTATTTTTTGTTATGCAGAGTTGGTGCTGCACACTCATATCAACAGGTTCTAAACAGTTGCGGGTCAACATGATGCCAATACAGCATCGACAAGGAACAAATGTTGAGCTCAATGTCTCCCTGCATTTCTGACCTTGATATTCTCTCTCTCTCTCTCTCTCTCTCTCTCTCTCTCTCTCTCTCTCTCTCTCTCTCTCTCTCTCTCTCTCTCTCTCTCTCTCTCTCTTTCTCTCTAACTCCCTTGCTAAAATAGTAGTGGCCTGATAATATTGTTAGTTGTCTTCCAGAAGCTAACAAACTACAAGTGAGCACATGGAGAAATTTTTTGCAGAGTATGTTTCTTCATCTAGAGTATATAACTATGTCTCACAGAGAGGAACTCTCTCCTCTGTCTAATTTTCATCCTGTTTGTCTTCTCTTTTTTTGTAAATCATTTCTATTTCTTTCTATGACCATACTTTCTTTTGGACATAGATGTGATCCTATGTCTAAAATAACTACAGCTTTTTTTAAGAGCTGGCAATAAAAGAAAAAAAAGTTAGAGACCATGGAGTTGGGATGCTTTATTTTATAGAAGAAATTACTCAGGCCTGGGAAGGATGGAATGTATCTTGCCACACAGCTTCTTCAGCTGTAGTTTGGACAGGAATCTGCATTTTGTGATTTCCAGTACAGGGTTCTGTACACAATCACACCTAAGCAAAGCCATAATTTTGTATGCTGTGTGTTCAAGGGTAAAATCCCTAAGCTTTCCTGGCTATTCTCTTTTTGACTGATCTATCACATATCTGACATCATGGCACATCCAGGCTTTTTGGAGGTACATTCTGTCTGCTTAGGAACTCATGAATTTGGTAGCCTTTCTTGGCCAGGGCCTCTATAAATGAAGACCTTGAAAATTAAGTGTGTATATCCAGCTTTTCAGTGACTTTGTATTCACCAGCCAGAATCCCTTACTACATGTATGTGCTCACTTTTTAGGTGGTTCATTTTTCTTAAAAGCCAGCTTTATTAGTTTATTAGGGCTATTGTAACAGGGTTCCATAAGCTTCATGGCTTAAAACAAGATTTGTTAGATGTATGGAGAGCTGAAGTTTGAAATTAAGGTCTTAGCAGGGCCTCATTTTTCACTGAAGGCTGTAAGGGAGAATTCTTTGTTTTCTTCCAGTGCCTGCCTCCTTTTTCACATGATGATGGTCTCCTTTCTATGTCTCTTCACTCTGTCTCTTATGAACATAATTGCTGCAGAATAATACCTGATAACCTAGGATAATATCTCAAGATCTTTAATTAATGATATCTGCAAAAAACCATTTTCTACATAGGATTATATTTATAGATTTTTGGGGTAGGGCATGGACATTTATTGAAGAACAACTATCCAGTTCATTACATTGCCATTAATACATGCCATTTGAGAAGGGAACATTGATCCTAACTGATTTATTTGGGACAGATATGTTGTCCCTTATGCATCATTGTATTATCTGCCAGTTTCCTAAGATTTTAGATTCATCTCTTCTCCACATATTGAGCCAAGTATTATCCCCCAAATATTTATCAAATATTTTTGTATCAAACTTTTTAGAGGCACCAAAAATGTAAGCAAATTTTCTTATTTTATGGTGAATATGTTATAATACACCAATTAAGGAATTTCAAGTTATCTTAGAGAGCTGAACAGGCATGAGAAATCTTTATCCAATCACAAAGGCAATAGGTCTGTGGTCAGTTGTAATGTTGTATGTTTTCATTCAACAGAATATGGTCCCCCTGTGAAAACATTTATTAGGACGAGATGTAAGTGCAGATGTGTTCTCTAATGGATGTTAAGGGATAGTACTATCTGTCTGATTCCTCAGGATCTGTGACTTAAGGCTACACTAAAACAAGTTTATGAGACCTGCAGGTGAGCGCAGTGGCAAGATTACAGTCAAATCTAGGGATATATTACCAGGATGTGGACACCCATGAAAAATAACAATTTCAGAATAGTGTAGGATGTGCTGAGACATTCTCTTCTGACAACCTCTACAGCAATTCATCTGCACTATGTTTTACTGGATCAATCTCCACAGCCAGGTAGATAGGTAGAATGATTATGCTGGGGCAGGTACATAAAGAAGCAAAGGACTCCTCAGTGAGTGGCTGTCATTAACACTGCACTAATTGGCAACTGTGGCTATCTCATTTTGACAAAGTAATTGTTCACAGATGTCTTGCAGAGTATTATTTTTTTTTAATTCAAGATGCTTTGTTAAACTTTGGCATACTTATTTTCTCCACAAAAATCAAGCTTTAAAACGTGAGCATGCTGTGCAACCATTTGTAGGTTCTTGCACAACTGACATAATTTAGATGAAAGGTACAGTAATCTCAAAACAGATGAAAGTTTAAAGCCATTCCTTTCCTTTGTCAGGTTTTGCAACTGTGCTTTATTGTTTTAAAAGACCATCAAGAGTACATCAATTTCATGTTGTGATAAGATTATTTTCTTACTCTTGTTTTTAATTTTGCATAGAACCTGAGAGCCCGAGTGATTTTTTTTTGGGGGGAGGGAAGGGTTGGAATTTCTATTTTATTTATTTACTCATTCCTTACACAAATATTTATGGAGCTTCTAACACATGCAAGGTACGAGTAGGCCTTGAGTAGTGTTCACATGCCCTGGCTAGTGTGACTTTTTGACAGGGATGGAAAAGATAATATGATTCATTTTCTTTTATTCTGTAAATATTTTATCAAGTATTATTACATATTGGGCTGAAGCAAGAAAGTGTCTGCTTTTAAGCAGCCTTGTCTCTGGAGAGAGAGAAAGGCAATGTAAAGGGCAAGTTTGGCAAGAACTCCTTCCACAGACATGCTCACAGGATGATATGCGATTGCAGCAAAGAACACTGAAATCAATGGTGTCCTCTTGGAGCAGTAGCACTTGGGATGAATTTAGAAAAATCAGTGTGGTTAGATCTCCAAAAGAGGCAGGATATAGGCTATGGGAAACATTCAAATAAAAGCACAGATGCCTGGCAATGTATTACCACATAGAAAACACAATGTAGGACATTGTATAACTAATATCTATAGCCCTTTTCCATTTACGTATGACAAACTTGACTTATTGAGTCTCAGACTTGCTACTGATACAAATAATTGAACTGAAAACAGAGCAGTAAGTTGGAACACCATTCTGTGTGATGCAATAGGAGTAGGGATGAGTATTCATGCTGAGAGCTGTCTGCTTTATAAGCCTCACAATTTCTCCTTGTGGTCTGTAGCCAGAAAGTGATGTTGGAGTCACCGTACAATGAACTTTCAGAGAGATGCACCCATCTGTGGATATAGCTCAATGGAATTGTCTGTTAAATGGGCAGGGCTGGCTGAAAAACAAATACAATGAATTTTCTTAATGGTGTTCTTTTTTTTTTCCAGAGAAGCAAGTTTGTCTTAGCAGCATTTCTGGAAATGCATTTGTTAGGAGAAAGGAGGAATCAAATTTTATTGTGAACTTGAAATTGGAATGCATAAAATATAATCTCAACTTTTTATGTGAGATGTGCAAAAATAAGAAAAGATAATTGTAAGAAGGTCATAACAATTTTTTATGTAATATATGGCACAAGAAGGGGAGGAAGTAGAGAAATACAACAAAGAACACACATGCCTGTCGTTAACAATGCCCATAGACATGCAGAAACTCGATTGGTCACTGTCTGGGAAAACTGTCTGATAACTTCAACATCGAAATTTTGAGACAAGTTTTGCAACTGTCATTTATGACCATTTACTTCACAGGGCTTTCAAAAGGCGCTATCAATATGAAAGAAATCTCACCCTGCTATACAGCCTGGCAAAATTAGGTGCTTTAATAGGTTAAGTGAGTCAGTGCTAAATCAATACAAAAATAGATGATTTGGGTTCATAGGCTGGTCAGCCAAGTTTATTTCCAAGGCTTAGAACTCCCTACAAAGAAAGCAATTAATATGCTCACTGCATCTGGAGGGTACCTTTATAGGCTAGAAAGAGCATGAAAATAGATTTTGTGGATGGACAGATTTCATCAGGTAGGTACTATTACCTGCATTTAAGACCAAATTCAATTGACAGGATGTTTTGTTCAACATCAAGTAATGATGAGTTTCTCATAAATGAATTGTGGGGATCATACAGTGCTATATTAAGGCTATTGTAAACTTCCCAGAGAGTCATAAAAGGTCCAAATTCTTTAACCAATAAGAGTATTATCTTGGGCTATTAGGACACATACAATTTTGTAGGTCACAGGTTTTTAAAGGATTCTGCCCTACCTTAATTCAACTGTATTTTACAATCATCTTCAGACCAATCAAATTGG
Organism: Dipodomys merriami; assembly: GCF_024711535.1. Taxonomy (NCBI): domain Eukaryota; kingdom Metazoa; phylum Chordata; class Mammalia; order Rodentia; family Heteromyidae; genus Dipodomys; species Dipodomys merriami. The sequence continues at coordinate 33,118,313 of NW_027206512.1, read as the reverse complement.
ACCTGACCTAAAGCCTCAGTACACACACACACACACACACACACACACACACACACACACACACACACACACACACACACACACACACACACACACACACACAAAATGAATGTCTTGTACTTGAAAAAGAATGATCGAATAACACAAGTGATATCCTGTATGCCTTGAAATAACAGAGAGAAAGTGCCACAGACCTAGTAACCTTTCAGCACTTAAGGAACAAGACAGGGCATTCTGTGAAGCAGAGACAGCATGCGAAAACCTGGAATGTGGACTAAAAGGTATATATGAGAGAGAGGGAGAAATGGGATTGGAAAAATGTTTAGGCATCAGCTGCTGAACAAGTTTCACTCTATGAGAGAGTTGAGACTTTTATCCTGCAGGTGATGTACACTTGATTGACTTTTAGTTCAGCAGTATTTCTGCTATGGAGAGAACTTGGATCAAGTCTCAATGAATAGCTTATTTCAGATAAACACATCAAGGATTGAAGGAAGATCCTAACTCAAATTTTTTATCGAGCCAGTTACTGTTTTATATATTTATCTTACTTATTCCTCCCCATAGTTGGAAGGGTAATGATAGGTACAGTGTGACTGCAAATTTACTGATGAGGAAATCCATGTGATTAACTTTCCATGTAGACTGTCAGGGGAAATCGAGGTACTACTATGGAAACTAGAATTCTCATCCAGTGGAGCTAGTTTATAAGCTTGATTTTACTAACTGCAGCTTTGCTCTAATTCTCTGCAGAGGTTTACCACTCCAGAAAGCACAATGTCCACTTGTGACATTTTAAGCTACTTTTGTGACTAGTGGAAGAAAATCATTACATAAACATTTCCATTTTTTATTTTTTGCTTTTTAGAGTATCAGTGGAGAAAATAAGTATTATTTTAGAAGCTCAACAAACTTTGGTAATATTTCTCTAATAAATTCTTTCCACGAAATAGCATAGGACACCTTCCCTAATGCATTTGTATATAAATTTTTTATATAGAAGCACAAACAACAAAGTGTTGCTGAGACAATTTTAAAGAAGAATACGGTTGTGCTTCTGGATAACTCCAAACACTTGTAAAGTATATAAAACATGCTTATAAATGAGAAATGTAAAATTTTAAATCTTTACTCCAGATATTCCCTGGTTATAGCTTCATCTTGCATATCTGAACAATTTCTTTGTCTGCTTCAGATATGAACTCAAGTGAGATGCTTCCCTTTTTAAAATGGTTGCTATCAGCCTTGTGCAGTAAGTTGTGTTGGAATTCCAGCATTTTAGTGGTTCATGAGTTTGAGAATAGCCTGGGTTACATAGGGGTTTATAGACTAGCTTGGGTTACATAGGGAGACACTATCATATTCATGTTTAGATTACTATATATAAATTACTCACAGATATATATGGATATTTCTATGATATATACTCTATATAATATATTATAAATTACTCATCTATATACATATGGATATTTCAATGATATATACTCTACATAATATACATATATAATATGATATACCTATATCATATATGAATTAGGTACATATCATACAATATATTTTTATCTCAATATATGATAGCTGTTATATATTTATACATATGTGCTTATAAGCATACAAATACACATGTATGTATATATACATGTATACATCTATATAGATGTATATATACATCTATATAGATGTATACTTCTATAGATGTGTATACATATAGATACATATATAGATACATCTATATATGTATATATGTACACATATATAGATATATACATCTCTCTATATATACATCTCTATATATAGAGAGATGTATTCATATACCTATACATATGTATATATATAGATGTATACATATATGCATATGTATATTTATGTATATATTAGCTATTTTATCTTGTAGAATGTGTCCTGACAAGTTTTAATTTTGTTTATAATATGTATTTAATTTTCTTCTGTTTATAGTATATATTATTGGTTCCTTGCTTACTATATAATTAATGTTGTAATTTGTTATTGTCCATCTCCTCTGCTAGAACAGAAGCTTAGCAGAGGCAATGAAATGTGTGCTTATTGATTTCTAATGGAAGTCTAGTTCCTAGAATGCTCCTGATACATGGTATGTGTACAATCAATAGTTGTTGATCTTATGAATGAAACGATTATGTGAAAATAGGCAACAAGGAGACCAGACATCAGGACTTATGGTCCAACAATAGAAATTAAGGCAACATGCCTTAATGAGGATAAATAGTAGGTCCGAAAAGCAGATGGAAACAATATGAAAACAGAGTGCCACTGTAGAGAAATAATTAGAGGGAAAAAAGTAAGTGTTTCAATATATGCTACTGGCAAAATTGGTCATTCGTCTAGAAAAATATTTTCATATAATATTACTTTCCAAATGTGTTGTAGCTGGACCAGATTGCTACAGGCAAAATGAAGACTACACTCTTAGTAAAAGTTGTATTCATGAATCAAGATTAGGGAAGAATTTTTAAACAAGACATCAAGAGCAAAAATATCAAAGGAGGAAAAAATGATAAATTGTCAACATTAAATTAAAAATCTCTGTATATCAAAGAGCACCATAAATAAAAGTGAAATGACAAGCCACAAACTCTGTAAAGATATTTGTAACACATAAAGCTGACATGAATTAGGATTCAGAATAATTTTTTTAAAGTACACATCAAAGAGAAAATGACAACTTGATAGAAAAATGTGCCAACAGCGACAATTCTTCAGAGAAGGGGAAATACTGAAGTAGCGGTCAATCCCATTATCAGCCATGGAGAGGCAAATTAAAACCACAATATAATGCAATTTCATGCCCACTAGGTTGACAAAAATGGAAAAGTCTGACAAAATATCAACTGTTGGCAGCGATGTGAGCCATAACAAATGCTTCTAACAACACTGTTGGTGCAAATGAGTACAATCTTAGAGGAACTTTTAAAATTGTTAATAGAGTATTACAATAGCATTAATGTATATTAATTCATATTAATATGAAAAATATCAAAAAACATTAAATACACATATTCAGTTCTTCTTTGCCATTTAGACCAAGGAGATTAAGCCGCCTACCTTATATATTGGGTGTCCTTGTAAATCTTGCATTATGAGATATAAATGGAAGTGAATTCATTTGATTTCCAAGACAAGTACTTCAGAACTATTCTTGCACAACACTCCTTGTAGTCTCTTGCTCTGCTCTAGGGGATGTGTGAGCTTAGAGGAAATGTAAGTATTCTGAAGACTGAGATTCTAACAACCCTGGAACATCCCTTAGACAAAAATGTTTTGAGCAGAACCCTAAGTGTTGTATGTTAAACTTCAACGGTTTTAGAACTATTAGTTGTTACTGCATAACTAGTTTATCTTGCCAAGAGTTTTGTATCTGGATATGCACTCCAAGAAAACTTATATACATGTCCACAAGGAGGTATGTCGAGTAAAGTTTTGAATACTAAATATTCTTAAAGCAAAAATTTTAAGTGCTTAAGTATCCATTGAAATAAAAGGGGGGAAATTGTGGTACAGTCATATAATCGAACGAAATAATGAAGATGTGTAACTTCAAGTCACATGTATCAATAGACATGGATTTTAAACATATTAACTCAAGTAAACAAGTTGAGAGAAATACACATTAGTATCCATTTTGTATAGTTACATGTCTGATAAGCTCATGGAAACACATACAAAATCGTACTACCTAGTTGTTAAGACTAGATAGTTGCATTAAAATGATATGAAATTATTAAAAACTAAATTAAAAACTAAATTAAAAACTAAATTAAAAAGAGTTACTATCTGGAAAGGACAAAGTAAATATGACTGGGAGAAGCTAAGTGAAAGTCTCAGATATTTTATTTCTGAAGCTGGGGGAAAGGTATATGAAGAGTTGCAATATTATCCTTAACCTTATTCCTTTTTACTTTTCTGTAGTACTGGGATTTAAGTCCTGGGCCTCATACTAAATATCAGCAAGCACTCTTCCACTGACTTACATCTGCATCTTCCCAACTCTGTATTATTAATTATATAAACAGAAGGAAGCCAACAGTCAGCTTGCAGGTACCAGAGACAATTTGCCTAAAAGCTTCATGGGTAGTTGTCTCATTTTCTTTTAGGGCATGTAATAGAGGAAATATAAGAACTTTTCAGCGCTGGTAATTGACACATGCAATGCTGGCTCCTCAGGATGCTCAGATCTGCAGAATCCATCAAGAACAGCAAAGTTTGTGAGCATCTATCTTCAAAATAACCAGGAAAAAAGCAGGTGGAGTCATGGCATATGTGCTAGAGCACCTGCCTAACAAACCAGCCAAGAAAAAGTGACACTCACTATTGACCAAAAACCAAAACAACACAAAACAAAAACTTAGTTGCACTTGTCCATAACTGTGTACACAAAGTAGTAGAGCAAAAAAGAGCACAGTGCCCGGGTCCTGTGTTGAAGTCCCCCAACCAACCAACTAACTAACTAACTAATTTCTGTAATTTTCTCTATTTCATAGTTCATAAAGATTTTTTTAAAATTTTTTATTCACCATTAATACATTAACAAGACTTTCTGTTTTATTTTCTAAGTTCCCCAAGATCACAGGTCTATTTAATTAATGTTGTATTCCCAATGTCTGGAACACCATTTGTCATATAAAGAAAATTAAATAAATGTTTACTGAATAAATAAATGTATTAAAAATCTGTAGAAATTTCAGAAACATCAGGAGAGTTCAAGAAAGTCAAGATGAAGATTTTTTTTACAGTATGAGATCTATTTGAGAAGAATAATCTTAGTTTTTTTGTGGCTCCTGGGAACTAAGACAGGCTTGGAGAAAGATAAATGTTTTGGGAGCAATATGTCATAAGTTTGAAACTTTTGTAAACCTCACCTAGTACCTCTCAGATTTGTCATAGAAGGAGTATACTTATGAAAGTTATTCCAATGGAAATTAGTCTAACTGTGTTTAAGCAGAAATTAGTCTAACTGTATTTAAACAGAAATTTGATTGTAAGTTTCAGAATGTGTCTTGAGGATTTTGATACAATTCAAATGTAAGAAACAAACATGAAATAGGCAGTTCAGTATAAAATAAAGAAGTAGGATCATAATATATGCACATCCTTACTTCAAATCAATGTCTCATTATCAGCATTTATATATAATTCCTAGTTTACATTCATCTAATTCTCAATTGTGATGTAGTCATCCTGGAGTAAGAGAGCAGCACTGCTTGTGGTGAGGGCTATAATCTGCTATGATTCCTTGGCAAAATTATTATGATGAATCACACTTGTCAATGATGTTTGAGTGAGACAAATCCAAAACTAATTTGCTATCTGCAATCCAGATGTAATTGGCTATGTATCATAAATCTTCCATGAAAATATTCTTTGATTCCATTTCTGTCAACAAACAAAAGTGTTCTTCAGAGTTCATTCCCCAAGATAAACAATAGAAAGTAATTAGAAGAGAAGGGAGAAAGTGCATAGTTGACTTGAATTTTAAAATAGAAAGGGCCTGGATCAAATTGGTTGAACAAATGAATCTCTGTTATCCAAAGCTTAGTAAATTACACGTCTCCATTTTTGGTCCAGGGACTCAATACTTTGAGATAACCATAAAATATTTCACCTTCATGCTCAATTGTGAAAATTAAACAATGCTATGAAGTGCTCTAAAGTTTGAATATGACTTACATCTTATTTATTTTGAAATAGATATAAGTGCAGTTGCAAAATATTGAACAAAATGATATTCATTATTGAAATATAATGCACAAAATATTATTTTAAATGTTATTTTATTCATAGATGTTATTTTATTCATAGTATAGAGATCTGGTTACTAACTGCCTATAGCTCCAATAAAATACAAACTATGGCTTCAAATTAGATAGAGACCAGAAGCTTGATTATGGAGCACACTAACTCCATCTCTGAGTTGTGTGTGTGTGTGTGTGTATGTGTGTGTGTGTGTGTGTGTGTGTGTGTGTGTGCAGTCTATAATCAGAGTATTATTGTTTTAAGAGAGAAATTCTTCATGAATATATGCCGTTTGTATTTTAAATGTTCCTTTTATTAGATAGGGATCGGTAATAATTTCCTTTGTGTATAATGCTCAGCATTATAATTTTAAGCAGGTTTAATGTATGCTGTGTATACAAAACAAGATATTTTGATTAATCAAGTCTCAGAAAGCATAAATATACCCCCAGCGAGAAGAAGATATCCTTTGAGGTGAAATCTGTCTAAATCTCATTTCTTTTCCCTATAATACATTAGCTTTTGCTATTATTTATCTAATCCATGATTCCAAAATAGCTTATATAATAATACTACCAATAATTCCTAGCATTCACATTGTGCATTGTGGCTTCAAACATGAACAAATGTTAAATATATAATACACACTGAAAAAAGCAGTAGTGGTATACAGGTTTCATGTTATTCTGAATAACAAAATATTTGATTATTAATTTTGGGGTGGGTGTGATTTACTTAATCTGTGTTTAAAGAGTATTTTCCCTTGTCATAGAAGACAAATAATGTTTGTGGTGGGGATATATATGAGCTTGTAACTGGCTTTTACAGATGATTAAATGCTTGGGTTGAAGCAGAGGCTTTTGATAGCAGCTAGAGCCATTTATGACCTCATATACTACTCTACTGTGGAACATTAGGCCTTAAATAACATCAACCATGTGCTTTACTGAAAAGAGGAGAAAGAAAAATAAAATGCTCTTTCAGATGAAGGAAAAAAGCATACATAGAGTGAACACTATGGAAATGTCATAAGTACACGAACAAAATTATATTTAGTGAATGTTTTGAGGTTCGATAGATTTGGGAGCTAGGCTATCAGTTGACAGCTGTCTGGGTAGCCTTTGGATAGGAAACTTATGAAGGAGTAGGTCTTTTATCTATAGACATAAAAAGGGCATTGGGTTTGTAATAGGCTCTGGAATCAGTCACTGCTGCAGTGTAGTTAACATGCCCACAAAGTGACTTTGGTTTACAGTGCTAACCTGCTTATATAGAATATGAACATGGTTTGTCTAAATAGGCAGTTTGCCAAAACCACATCTAAAAATACTATTGATGGACAATGTCACACAAAATTTTGTGTAGTGAGTGGGAAAATGTGTTCAGAGAGGTGCCTGGAAGCAGAAGGAAATCACATATGTTGTCTTCAAATGTATTAAGCAGTTGCTAAAATGATGGCTTCCCCTGTTGCAAGTTAAATCTTGTTCATATGAGTCTTGTTTTTCCATAGGTATCTTTTTTTTATTGTGAAAATACTGTACAGAGGGGTTACAATTACATGGGCAAGATAATGAGTATATTCCTTTTTTTTATTGTGAAAATACTGTACCGAGGGGTTACAATTCTTATCAAGCATTGTAGCCTCCTCCTTTGTTTCCCCTTCCCATCCCTTCCCCTCCCCACTTGCCCCCCCACCAAAGTTGTAAAGTTCGTTTTTCGACCTAACGACTTGTACATTTCAATGTTGCCATGGGTTCACCTGTATCCCTATTTAAACAATTTGTTTTTTTCCCTTCCCCTCCACAAATTATAGCAACATCAAATACAGTGAAAGCAGGGTTATACCGTGGGGGGGTCTCAATCCTTGTTATGGTTTTCCTAGCTTTCAGGTACCTACTATTGAATCACATTTCTATAATTTGAAAACATAAAGAAATCCAATAGGAGAGTAAGATCTACAGATGAATAAAGAACACATAATAAGTAATCTAAGTAGCATATTTATCTAAGTATATATATATATATTATGTATAATAAACTTCTAAAATCTCTACACACATTGCATTATTTGTTCATGACAATAAACTTATCAAGAAAAACTTGTTATTTTAGAGACAAAGGAACTGAGGATGAAAGACTTTAGAAACTTTAAAGTATAAGAGATATAAACCTAGTATGATTCCAGGAGCCAGACTTCTGTCACTGGGCCAGGCATCAGTCCTTGGTATTTGAGTGTCCTAAGGAAAATTACATGCAACTGTAATTACAAAGCATCTTCTATATAAACCCTGAAAAAATGGAGTCTCTGAAGAGAGAAGTAAAATGTGGATTCATCATCACATATCTCTGATCTTAATAGACACAAGCAGTTTTACAATTTGAGCGTTAGAAGAGATTTTGTGCAGGCACTTGCTATCATGTACACTGAAAAGAAGATAAGTGATCTATCTTTCAAAAGTCCTGCAGCAAAGCACCTTCAGAGCCTAGATGAGAATTTCTTTACTTTTTTTAAATAGTGCTTTCTTCCCACGACGAGTAGTATCGCTCCTCGATAGCTTGAAATAAGACAAGATTCCTAGAAATAATGCAGTTAAATGTTTGAGAACTCACCTATTTGTGTGGAAATGCATGATAAATATTTCATTTAATGTCAGGGATTAATCACCAATTAATACCTTATAACTGTTCATCATACATATATATCCTACGGTTCTAATAATAATCATAAGTAATCAGCAAATAATCTGTAGTCACACCTTTATATAATGAGAGCTAACATATATGAGTATTGAGTATTTAGTAGGTGATATCTGTCCTTATCACATAAGACATAGGTATATTTTTGATCTGCATTTGACAGATGGCAAAAGTGAGGTACTTAACTTACCTGGTAAATTAAGGTGGGATCACTCACCTTGTATGTCTGATTCCAGTGCCCACTCTCATATTAACTTGTCTGCTACTACTGTCTTTTGAATGTATTTCTAACAATTTTGAATAGTATATTTGATGCTAATATGTTTCTTCTGGCTTCAAGGGGATCTGTAAAGTTTTTTTAAAAAAATATGCAGGCTGTAAGAAATAACAAGGTACCTTAGATGAGCAGAAAATGACCATTATTTAGGTTACTCTTTGTACCTAATTGAAGATGATGTTGTGATGTTGTTTGATACAGATGAATGGATTTTCAAAATAGGACTAATAGCTCCCTAGAATAACATCAGTTTATTTCAAGATCTCTTTGTAAAGAAGATTAAACATTCATGAGGTGGATTAGGTTTTACTGACACTAAAAATCCATTACTCTTGCTTCAATATATCTAGATTATAAAGAACAATTATGTGCATTAGTGTTAGTTATGAATCTATGTATAGACATTTCCTAGACTTATGTACTTTATTTTATATATCTATAGTTACATTTTATTTATTTTATGGACTTATATAGCCAAAGATATATATATATATATAGAGAGAGAGAGAGAGAGAGAGAGAGATAGGTAGGTAGATATGGTTATGATGTCCATTTGTAAGTAATGGCTTTCTTGATGCCAGGATTTGAACTTTCAAAGCCTTATATTAGCTACAGCAGGCATCCTACCACTTGAAGAATATTGCCAGCCATTTAACCAGTGAAGTAATAGTTTTTATTTGTGTACGCCTTTTTATTGCAAAGTGTCTCATTTGGTTTCTTATTTTCAAATAGGGGAAATTCTTGCAGTAAAATGTTAAAGATATAAACTCAGTTCCATCAACAGATGTGAAAATATCATTGGCAGTCTATTTAACATTAGCTACATTCTCCAGATAATTTGTTTTTTTAATTTTTATTTATTTTTTATTGTGAAAATACTGTACAGAGGGATTACAATTAGATGGGCAAGATAATGAGTACATTTCTTATCAAGTATTGTAACCTCCTCCTTTGTTTCCCCTTCCCATCCTTTCCCAGCCTCCCCCTGCCCCCCCATTCCCCCCCACCAAAGTTGTAAAGTTCGTTTTCAACATGACAACTTGTACTTCTCATTGTTGCAACGGGTCCACCTGTATCCTTATTTAAACGACTTGTTTTTCCCCTTCTTCTCCACAAATTATACTGAAATCAAATACAGTGAAAGCAGGGGTTATACTGTGGGGGAGAGACATACAAAGCAACAAATAAATAATCTTATAAATGTGTTAGAAACAAATGCATGAAAGAAAAAAAAAACATTTGAATACATATCTTAGGGTTCATTTTCCTAACATCACCTTATCTGACCTTTTCTGCTTGACTCATACATATACTAGATATTGCAAATAAGGGAAACCATGGGACCTATGTTAGGTGAGTGCTTCTCAATGCAAATGGCAGCCTTCTGCATATGTTCACTTCTCTGTAGCATGTATGACAGGTGTAAATCTAAGTATCAAAGTAAGTTTACATTTAAGTAAGTATAAGTAAATGTAAGTACACTCCATTCAACAGGTGACCTATAAAGTCAGTATAAGGGCAGAATTTAACAACCTTGATTAAATTAACTATTTGTGATGCAACAATGGAGGACTACGTAAGGTGAGGGTAGAATTGTTTTGTCCTCTTAACACATGCTGTTTAGTCTCTGATGTGAGTACATTCATTCATATGTTCATCAAGTGTCCTTATAATCAAGAACACAGCCTTAAAGACTGACAGCAATAAACCTGGACTAAATTTCCACCTCTACAGTGAGTGGTGATTCTACTAATTTCAGTAGAATAGCTTGGCTGCTGTGCAAGGATGACATGCAAATTCGTGAAGTGCTCTATATTTAAAATGTACATTCATGAACATAATCAATATTGTGTTTATTTTTGTGTGAGTGAATCAAAGAAAGAATGATTATAATAAATACTTTCATTTAAGGAAGGAGATGTAGCATACATCAATCCACATTAATTCTATATTGTTCTAAAGTCCTTGTAACAAAAATCCTAGGACATCCCAACAGCAGGTTACTTCATTACACCATGATTCGGTAATTGAAAATGGCCAAGTTCCTTTAGACCAAGACAAATGTGACTGCATTTAAAATTCTGGGGGTTTACCTTGCATCAGTTTTACATGTATTCAAATTACATTTCATTTATTTTCAAGACATGTCTAGCTCTCTAGACTTAATAGCTGATGTTTTTGACGCATTAGGCTGTTGTTTGACAAAAACCATTAACATTTGTAGGATTCTGTAAGTTCAATTAGGGACCCCAATTTAATTCTTCCTGAGATCTTTAGAGAGGACCTCAAAGATCTGAAGTTAGTCTTGACCCCAAGTGATTGCATTAATGTAAGAATACTTTATATGCATGTATGAAATATGGTAAAAAAAAATAAAGCCCCATTTGAACAATTAGAATTGACTAAAAAGAGTGAAAGACAAGAATTCTAAAACAGGTCTTGTTTGGGGTGTAGGTACTATTAGAAGTGGGGAGGGCAATGAAGAGGATGGAAGAGGATGAATATGGTCAGAATACTTTGGGTCCATGTGAGAAAATGGAACAAATATGTCCACTGAGATTGGTTTGAGAAAGGAAACAGGAGATAAGGGGGTTGGATCAAAGTTCACTGTTGTGTATATATGGACATGTCAAAATAGACCCTCTCTAGTTGATGCTAAGAAAAATTATGAGGAAAAAATAAAGGCTGGAGATGAGAATTGTTTTGTTTTCCAAGGTATCAATTTTCAGAATACCTTTGCTCACTACATGCTTACATTGAAAAGTTCTTTATCCTGAATTTTTCTTCTAGAAATTTGCTATTAATAGCTAAAAGCAAGCAAAAGCATTTTCAGAGATTGCTTAAGTTCATGAAGATCTCAGAGTTTATAAAGGACATCTTCCAACTTTTGGTTTACTTATGATAGTTTTCACTAAATGTGATATAACTTTCTAACAAGATATCATACTTCACTGTTCCTAAAGCAGTGTTCCACCCATTTCTCAAACCTGGTCAAAAATTATCCTTACTGCCTGTTTCCTGATTCTCAAACCAATGGAACATATTTTATCAGAGAAGTATTCCACCCTCAGTACAAATTTTTTCATTGTTTATTGCCTTGATAATAATGTGGAACAAAGAAACAACCACAGATATTCTCAGAAAAACAACCCATAATTTATTACTGATAAATGGAGAGGTCTTTGCAACTTTGTTGATCATGTTTGGGAGTCATCTGATTGTTAGTTGATGTAGCATGGTCATATCAAGGAAAACTGGGGAACCTTGATATTCTCCATATGTCCCTAGTCTTTTGTCAGGTAGTCATGGGTGAGCTCTTTCAAGGCAGCAGTAGAGGACACTAACAAAGGCCCAATTACGTAAGCCCATCACAACATTTTTTCTTTGCATCACATTTGTTAGCATCTCATTGGCCAAAGCAACATATGGGGTTGCTTTGTTAGCTTTATGTCCCTACTCCTTAGGAGTAGATAGAAAAGTTATATGGAAAAGCATGTAGTTATAAGGCCTACTGAGAGGTGAGGATGAAATGCTGGATCTGTCGCTGTATATTCCAAACTTTGAAATATAAGCAAATCCAAATATATGGTGTTAGATACTTCAGCTTTTATCTGAGTTGCCTAAGCATTGCAATTTAGATCTTTCTGTGCTTATAATTTATTTTGTACATTTAAAAATACAAATGAAAATAAAAGCTCCCTTTGAGAGGAAATCCATCTTGTTTTAACTGACAGAAGAAGAAGAAAAAAACCTCAGCAGAGAGTTGATGAACTTTCCTACCTGCAGAGACAAGTTACTGATGTTCAGATTGCTTTCACTTTCTGATCAACACATTTGCTTCTCCAATCAAGACATATTAAGTAGTAGCAGAATTTATTTCAGTGGAGGAAACTCTTTATGCTCTTATACACATATAGTAATGCATGTTATATAATAATATATGTTATTCTCTTATGCATTATTTATATGAGTGAAATATTCCTCATCAGGTCAGTGCCAGGCAGCATTGTCTCAACATCATAAACAGGGACAATCATATTTCCAAATTTACACTGCAGAATTGTGCTTTCTTTGGTTAATCTAGATTTTCCTGAAGAGTAAGCTGAACTGAACCAGGTACCCATTAGGAATAATATAGATGGGCAGAATGATAGTCCCTAGCTCTGCCAAGCTCTCTCATATAAGAACACCTTTGGCACACAAGTCTATTTTATTTTGTTATAGTACAAAGTAGTTGAAATTTATGTGATTCTTTCAGCCTTCTGTGGTCTTTTATTTCCCAAAGTGGTCACCAAGGAAAAGTTAATTAATATTCAAGGACAGGAATATAATATTTTTGTGACTTCTAACCCCAAGAGCAAAACCCATTAGTAGTTATAGATTTTTCTTTACAGCAATGAGCTAGTGTATAATCAATTTGTGTTAGTCTAATATTGTATATCAAGATGGTAAGTCTTATTGGGTCTGTGTTCCTGTTTCCTATCATAGCCAGAACAACATTGTACATTAAGAGATTAGGCATAAACTTCAGTCTTCTTGGTTATGAAACAATGCTTTTATGTTTGACCCTTGTCACCTTCTTAACAATCCTTATGCAATAAACATTTGTTCTAATCAATAGCTTTACTCCAGGTGAAGCAATCACTAACAGCCATTCTTCTTTAAAGGAATTAAACTAAAAACTGACATATTTGCTTAATGTTTTCAATTCTCCTTATGTCTTTTTCATTTGTCCTTAATGTCTTTTCCTCTGTTGCTGTCAAGAATTGTACTGTATTGTCAAGAATTATTTCTCTTTGGAGTATGGAAAGTTTGTATGTAGTGAACAATACTTAATGGGAAGCTAATGTGGAAAAATTACACTTCTAGAGTACGTAAAAATGATGAAGATACAATGAGCAAACCTGTGATTCCAAGCTTATAGTTATCCGCTATACTCATTGATAAAAATGTTTTCTCTTCAAAATTTTTCCATGGTTTATTTTTTGTGGTTACTAACCTATAATATTTGTTGTTGTTGTTGTTATACCTAATATATTGAAAGTGTCTAGTATCTTTTAAAAGCATGTTTCTATTATCTTTGAATATGTGTACAAAGGAGTTATCACTTACCAAAGCATTTTATGAATATAGTGTATCTTGGTCACAGTTACCCCTTTCAACATTCTCATTCCTCCAACCCACCTGCTCTCTTACTTATGCACTGTATACACAAACTGTTTTCTTATAATGCAAAAAAATATATAATTTGGTCATTATTATTCTTTTTACTTTTTATTTATTTACTTTTTGTTGGTCATTGGGCTTGAACTCAGGACCTGGGCACTGTCTCTGAGCTTTTTCACTCAAGGCTAGAGCTCTACCACCTTGAGACACACTGCTACTTTCTAAATACATAATCTAAAATTAAGTTTCTACTACATTAAAACTAAAGTTTCTGCTGCTCTTGAACTTTACAGTTAAGCTACAGGCTCCTTATCTCTCAAATCCGAATAACAATAGCTCTTCCTTTCTTCAGCAATGATTCAGGAGGATAAAATGAATCACTAATATATAAATGCCATGGGCATACTATAAAGCTTTCCACAAATACACATTATTAACTATGGAGAACAGATACACTTTTTAAATATAATTTTCTCATCAAAACTATATGATTCTGCTCCTGGACTCAAAAACCTTATGTCTGTCTCCGTATAAAAACCAAAGACAAAATAAACAACTCCCCCCCACAAACCAAAAAACAAAACAAAACAAAAACCATTTAGTCCTCCAATAATCCCCAAGTACTTAACTGTTTCCACATTAGCATCGAAATCCTAAGTTTCTTCTAAGATTCAAAGCAAACTCATATGAGATTTCCTATGAAAAATCATGAGGTTGCATTTTCCAAGATGTAATAGCACAGTGTAAACAATTTGGTTCACAAAAAACAAGGAATAAGAATATGATAAAGTGGAATTGGAACACAGTAAGAGTGAACACAATAAATCTAATAGGTCCATGTTCAGGATGGAAGGCACACAAAAAAAGAGGCTCCAAAGGATTTAGGCTGCCATTCTTTTTTTTTTTTTTTTAAATTTTTTGGGTCCGGTCATGGGGCCTGAACTCTGGGGCTGGGCTCTGTCCCTCAGCTCTTCAGCTCAAGGCTAGCGCTCTACCACTTGAGCCACAGTGCCACTTCCGGCTTTTTTCTTTTTGCTTATGTGGTGCTGAGGGATCGAACCCAGGGCCTCAGGCATGCAAGGCAAGCGCTCTACCACTGAGCCAACTTCCCAGCCCCATACTTTTTTTTTTTGAAAGCATTAGAAGATGCTCCATGTTCTAGCCATATACCTCTAATATTCTAGAGTCTCATTTCAACAATGACTCTAAGGAGAATCTAGCTCTACCTAACTTGCACATTTTCTTTAATATTTATTTTGGAAGGAATAAATAACATACTGGAATCAATTTTGTCTGGAATTGCAGACCAGAAAAAAAAATGCAGACTCCTTGCAAAAGCTGATGAATTTAAAAACAACAACACACATTTACTGATACATTTCTAAGGTAAATCTAGCTTCCACATAGAAGAGCAAGTATTCATCCTCTGTCTCTCTGGGCCTGACTTACTTTATTTAACATGCTTGTTCCAGATCTTTCCATTTCTTTACAAATGGTACAATATTGTTCTTTCTAATGGATGAATAAAATATCCATTGTGTATATATACAGCACATTTTCTTGATCCATTTGTGCTTTGAGGGGCATCTGGGCTGATTCCATATTTTGGCTACTGTATGCTGTATATCTTATCCTGGTTTGTAATCTTTTGGAAAAATTCCCAGCAGTGAAATTGATGGATCAGAGGGTATTTCTAGGTTTAATTTTTTGAGCAACCTCCACACTGCCTTCCAGAGTGTTTGAACAAGTTTACAATCCCACCATCAGTTATTAGAGGGTTTGGTATTTTTTTTAGCATCCCCATCAGCATCTGTTATCCTTTGTTTTCTTGATAATGGCCATTCTAACTGGGGTGAGTTGAATCTCAATGTTGTTTTGATTTGCATTTATTTATGGCAATAGATGTTGAGCATTTCTTCATGTGTCTATTGGCCATTTTTACTTCTGAAAAGATCTCATTCGCCTATTTATTAATTGGGTTCTTGGTTTTAAATATGTAGATTCAAGGGAGAACTCAAATAGTTTAATATCTTAGAAAGATAAAGTCAAAGTTCAGCAAAATTAAACATCAGGAAACAGGTAGGGTCAAGAGGATTGGAGCAGACAGATTAAGTGGAGAAAAAAGGAGAATGCAGTTAAAAAAATCCAATGTATGTCCTACAATATTAAGAAGAGTAAGGGACGGAAAGGACTTGATAGGGGAGGTATGGGTAAGAAAGGAGTGACATTGTATTAGCAAACTGCTTTGTTAAATGGTAACCCTTTTACAGTTACTTAAATAATAAAAATATTTGAAAAACACTAAGAGAATCAAAATGAGTGAAGAAGAAAGAGAAGGAAGAAAGTAGAAGATAGTCCTTACGATTAACATTGGTTGACTCATTACATACTAACTTGTCACTTGAGAGATAAGCTAAAGAACTCATGAGGCATTTTTAGAAATGTACAATTCCTTATAGCACATAAAAATGCATAGTAAAGAGGTCATGATATTTCACTGTAATCATGAATATTCAGGCATCTTATCTTTTCCTCATTTCAACAATGGATCCAATGAGGGAGAAAATACATATTTGTTTTATCTAATTAATAAGTTGATGGCAACAATAAATATATGACAAGCAAATCTATCTTTATTTTATTGAAGATATTCCTTGTCATTTATTGGATGGGTACCAGATATCAGGCAATAAATTATAACTGACATACAGTGGCATTGCTTAAAAATAGAATATGATTCACATATAATTAGAAATTAATATTTGCTACACTGAGCAGTACTCGGTTCTTGCCATAACCACTCTCAACATACACAGGCACAGATAACACCATCTTACTATTTTTAAGTTTGTGATTTAGAATATTTCTCTATGGACTTTCCATATGAGTTACATGCTGTGCATTTGTAGGTATGCACACCCACGAGCTTGTGTTGTTCTTGTATAACGGATGTGATAAGAATTAGCAGCCCAAACGATTGTAAAAAGTATATCCAATGATAGGACAGATACAGATGCTAATGAACATTGGCAGAGAGATCTCAAAATTTTGTTGAAGAATCCTTGGCAGTAGATTGGATTCTGAATAATGATGGACATGCTAATGTTTAAAATGAATTTTATTTTGTTACTTACTTATATTTATGCTGAGATTGAGACTCCAGTAATTTTATATGACACTGAAATTTTCTGGCAAAGCCAGAACAGCTGTACTCTTTATAAAGTTGCTTTGATCCAGAACCTATTCAATGTCTTTAAAGCTCTATTTTAACTGATAAACAAGGACCAAAAAATGGTCTACTTAGTTTACTAATTTTATGATTAATGCTTAAGTCTCTGTTTGGTTGATCTGTAGCAGTTACTATGACATTTTAGAATAAGATGTAGTGTCGAGACAGATTGGATTTTACACACCAGAAGAATATAACAGACAACCTCTTTTATAAAAATTTGCTCCCAACTGGTATATGCAATGATAGGATTTGCTTCTGTCAGACTGAATTCTAGCTGATTTGTTGCACATTAAATATATCTAGAAGGCAGCCGTCAAGTGTAAGTGATCACAGTTTACCATGTTACTTTGCATTACATGTTTGGGATAATAGTCTACAAATCTTTGATTGTTTTATCACTCAGTTTGAAAAAGAAAGAAAGGAAGAAGAAAGGAAGGAAGGAAAGAAGGAAGGAAGGGAGAAAGAAAGAAAGAAAAGAAAGAGAATGGGAAAGAGCAAGAAAGATATAAAAATAAAAGAATGTTATATTTGCAAATTTAAAAATCCAAGTAAAAAATAATCAAAAAAATTTCACTTGAAACATTTTGGTTAGTCTGATCCTGTTATAATGTGTAGTGTTTGCTTTAAGAATGCTGTAATTTCTGTAGAGCAGCCAAATAAAGAAAAAGAGTGGGTGTAAAAGTAAAATATGACAGGGAAGAGGAGGGAAGAGTAGGAAGGAGAAAAAAGAAAGAAAAAAGAAAAAGTCCCCTCTCTGCTCACTCTGAATGGTAATCAGGTGTTGTTTTCTTTGCATAGCAGGAGTGCAACTATTAGGCTTTTAACTATGAGAGGGGGATCTTTGGGCAGAAGAGAAGTAGATTACTGGCCCAAAGCAATAAAGAATGAATAGGCCTTAGTGAATAAAAAACCCAGACATTTTGCATGCCAAAAGCGGCTCTCAGATGACGGAAGTTTTATTCTGTTTGTGAGGATAGCAAATAGAATGGTGTGTTGGCAGTGAGTGATGTTACAGGCATGCATACAGATCCTCACAACAGTATGAAATTTATTTCTGGTGAGTGCTGCATAATAAATAGACAACGTTGGTATGATCATTATTACTAATAAGTGAAACAAACCCCAAACATGCTGGTAAATAGTCTACTCCAAACAGATTACTGACATCATAAGCAAAGATTAGCTTTTCCAGATTTGTTGTTCCCCATTCATGAAGGAAGATTTGAGGTGTGCATTTGGATTCCATTCTCAACCTGTTCTTATTACCATCAAGTTAGTATTTTTACTTGGATAACAACCCTAACCTCTCTGAATTTTGAATTTTCCAACCTAAAGAATGTGTTCTAATGATATTGTCAAAAGTATTGAACAAAAGTACATTTGCATGATAAATCTATGAAATGTGATATACTGACAAGTTTTAATTTTTGCCATTATACTTGCAACAATAATTGGACTTTTGAAAAAAGGAGGAAGTATACACTATGAAGTCCTATATAAAAATAAAAACATACTTTCATTGCTATTCTTCCTTCCTTCCTTCCTTCCTTCCTTCCTTCCTTCCTTCCTTCCTTCCTTCCTTCCTCTCTCCTTCCCTCCATTCCTTCCTTTCTTTCCTTTTTTCTGGTCCTGGTCCTTCAACTCTGGGCCTGGCCTCTGTCCCTGAGCTTCTTTTGCTCAAGGCTAATACTTTACCACTTGAGCTACAGCACCACTTCTGGCTTTTTCTGAGTAAAGATAAGATTCTCAGACTTCGCAGGGTAGTTTTGAACCATGATCCTTAGATCTCACCCTCCTGAGTAGGTAGGAGTGAGCCATCAGCTCAGATTTCTCAAATTGTGTTGTGCTCATCACTATTTCTTAACCTGGGTTCATTGTATTGGAGGCTTTGTTGTATAATTCATAATCCTTCTCAGATAATATTATTGTTATTTTACTCATAACATGACTTTGCACAGAGTGGATTTAGGTGACTTATCCAAAATCATGGAATCCTAGACTTGTATTCCTATGATGTCAAATTATGTCCAACATATATAGTATAAGCCAACTGAAAACACAGAATTGAGCAGGAAAGAAAATTTACATGTAGCTAATATTAAAATTTACAATAGAAAGTAAAAAGTGCCATAAGAGCAGAACAGGAAGAAGGTGTAGAGATATATGAGATAAATAGAGATTGTCTTTACTGGCAAAAATCATAGAAAAGCTAATGTTTGAAAAGCATTTTGAAAGAAGTTTGAAATATGAAAATGCACAAGTGGAAGGAAACCAATTTTTGACTGGCAGAGAGCCTTCATGATGCATTTGTGGAAGGCAGAAATAAGAAGTGATATTTGGGAAATTCTGAATGTACATTTATATCTCTTTTGTCTTTTTAAATGTGTGACCTTTGTTCTAGCTGTCCCACGGTATTCATAGGTCTGACCTGAAAGTGAGACTTATTATGTGACAGAAAGTGGAAAACTAGAGCTAGACTGAACATCTAATGAGGAAGAAAACAAGTTTTTAAAATCAAAGTCAGTATGTTTAAAAAAATCCAAATTCATTTATCATCCCAGAAACACTTAAGGATGGTTAGAGGGATTTAATTATTGATCAATAATTCACTATTCACTACACCTCTTCTATAGAAGTAGTGAAGATACCTTTTTTTTCCTAGAGTAGCCAAATTACTTTTGGGGAAGACATAGTTGGGATGGTAGAAGACAAAAATAATTGTCCAGCCTTACGTAGGTAAGTTTCTAAAGGCAAAATTATAGCATGGAAAGAGTAGGCCTTTGGAAAACTTTGCCATCCAGTCAAGAAGTACTATTTTCTTTTATTCCATAAAAGAGAACTTGTGGGGAGAGGGGTGGTTTGAAGGTCATAGTTTGAAGGTTACAGCCAGAGTATACCACAAAACTCTACTAGCTCAAAGTTAGGAGATTAGCTATAACTGCAGTGGATTCCCCCAGGGACATAAAGTCCACACATCTAGAGATCAAAAAGCCTGAAGTCATGAATCAAACTCCCAATATGAAGTTGCTTAAGCCACTTCTTTCTATGCACATACCTAAAAGCAACTACGAAAAATTCTGAGGACATTGAATGACTGTGGATTATAAGCATTTCAGGTATGTCACCAGGAAATAAATATGTAGGGTAGTTTCTTGAACAATGAGGTAGTTTTGTTAGGAGTTATGAAAACTGAGCTATAAAGTACAAACTCAGTTTAGGTCAATTTGGATTACAAGTACAGGAATAGGGGGTATGAGATTATACAGTATTGGAACACCTATTTTTATCATGCTATACCATCTCTGTTGCTTCAAGAAGACCTCAAGTTACATCTTTTTAAAACTATTTTCTATGCTGAAGATTTATATCTTCACAAAACATCAAACCTTTCAAAACAGTCTGTTTCTGTGACTATAAATATACCCATAACATTGCATGGACTTTTGCTATAGCATTCTGATTATATGCTTTTAACCCTAGATCATCCTCAGTATTCTTAAGTAAATAAAAAGCCTCTTAAGTTTTTCATTATTTTTTTCTTTTTCTGAGGCAGTCTTACTATGTAGCCTCAGAATCTTAAATTTTCCTCTGTCATTCCATTTAAATTCAGTTTTAAGTACCTATTATTTAGATTAAAGTTGGCCCATTCTTTAGAATATGTATATGAACACCATACTATTCCTATGAGGGAAAAAAAGTAAAGCTCCTCAAAATTCTATTAAAAATGTATCTCAAGTAAGAGCTATGCTTTCCTTTTCATTTTCTTGAGGAAAGTACAAGTTATTTGATGATGGCTTCGGTTTGCTTTGAGAAGTCTTTTATCGCAGGTTTCAAAGGGAGATTTCTTTGAAGCACATCTTTGCTGAGACATGAAAAACAAGTTGGCTAAAGCCAACAAGTTGTCTACAGTGGTTTTTCCAGAATGTAGGGGGATGTAGGGAGTTCCTTAAATTGCAAGGTATAACAACGAAAACCTGTCTTCTTCTTCTTTTCTTCTTCTTTTTCTTCTTTTTCAAATTCTGCACTGTGTGTTTAGAATTACATATAAATACCATTAAACATGTCTTTGGCCTCCATATTGATCATTATCTTACAACATTCAAAGAATATGTTTCACTAGTATTTTGTTTGTCCTAGACATATACTAGTTATTGCAGATAAGGGAAACCTGTTTCTTTGGGTCTGGCTTACTTCACTTAATATAATTTTTTTTCCAAGGCTTTCCATTTCCTAACAAGTGGGGCAATGTCATTCTTTCTGATGGAAGCATAGAATTCCATTGTATATATATACCACAATTTCTTGATGTATTAATCTACTGAGGGGCATCTGGGTTGCTTTCATATCTTAGCTATGGTGAATAATGCTGCAATAAACATAGTTGTGTTGGTAGCTTTAGTATGGCCTTGTTTGTGATCGTTTGGATAAATGCCCAAAAGTGGGATTGCTGGGTCATAGAGGAGCTCTATGTAGAGTCTTTTGAGTAACCTCCAGACTGCTTTCCAAAGTGGTTGAACAAGTTTATACTCCCACCAACAATGTAGTAAGGTTCCCTTTTTGCCACATCCCCTCTAGCATCTGTTGTTACTAGATTTCTTGATTATAGCCATTCTAACTGGGGTGAGGTGGAATCTCAACATTGTCTTGATTTGCATTTCTTTTATGGCTAGAGAAGTTAAGCATTCCTTCATGTGTCTATTGGCCATTCTTATTTCCTCTTCAGAGAAATCTCTAAATCTTTAGCCCACTTATTAATTGGGCAGTTGTTTCTTTGAGGATTTGTTGTTGGGGGATTTAACGTTTTGAGTTCTAAGTATATATATTAGATATGAGACCATTGTCCATTGTAAGGCTAGTGAAGATCTTTTCCCAATCTGTGGGCTTTCTATTTTCTTGCTAGTTATGTCCTTTGCATTGCAGAAGCTCAGAAATTTCATGCATTTTCATTTGTCCAAACTTTCTTTGACTTGTTGTGTTTCTGGATCTTCATTAAGAAAATTTCGGCCTGTGTCAAGGAGCCCTAGAGTTTCTCCTATTCCTTCCTGTAATGTTTTCAGGGTGTCTGCTTTGATTTTTTTGTTTGTTTCTTTGTATGTTCTTCTTCTATAGTACAACACTGTTGTCACTGTATTTGATTACCATGTCATCTTGTATATTATATACATTTTTCTAATTTTGGTAGGGGGAGGAAAATGACAAAATGCTAAAATAAGGTTACAGGATGACCCATTGTAACAATGAGATGCACAAGACACTATGCTGGAAACCAACTTTACAACTTTGTGGAGTGTGTACGGGGGTAACAATGCTCAATAGGAAGTGGACTCATTACCTTGCTCATATAACTGTAACTCCTCTGTACAGTATCTTTAGAATAAAAAATATATTAAGAACAAAAAGTAGTATTTTGTTTAGATCTCAGAGACTAAAGCTAAAAGGCCAAATGTGACTCATATTGTTTTTCTCAGAAAAAGTAAGTACTGAGTATGTAGCAAAGGCAATGAGCAGTCAAAGTTGATATGTGCTAGTTTTAACTCTGCATGATATTCTAAAGATTTATGTTTTCATTTTTTTCTTCTCCAGAGGGAAAACAAGAGACTAAAGCAAAACAACACACAAATACAAACAAATAAAATAAAACATGACTACAATAAGTGTTTTGTATTAGTTGTTGAGATGAGTAATTCAAAATTCATAAAATAGATTATTATTAATATGCCAAAGCATCATGATAATGTAAGAACACACATATACATACATATAATACATATAATTTCTCCAGGTAACTAAAGGCTATTTTCCTGATATGAAAAAGTTAATAGTAACCCAGACGTCCCTCAGTAGATGAATGAATCAAGAAAATGTGATACACACACACACACACACACACACACACACACACACACACACACACACACACACAATGGAATTCACACGCACACAATGGAATTCTATGCCTCCATCAGAAAGAATGACATTGCCCCATTTGTTAGGAAATTGAAAGACTTGGAAAAAATTACATTAAGTGAAAAAATAACTGAGGTCCCATGGTTTCCCTTATTTGCAATAACTAGTATATGTCTGAGTCAAGCAGAAAAGGTCAGATAAGTTGATGTTAGGGAAATGAACCCTAAGATATGTATTGAAATGTTTTTTTCTTTCAGGTGATGGTTTCTAACACATTTATAAGATTATTTCTCTGTTGCTTTGTATGTCCCTCCCCCATGGGATAACCCCTGCTTTCACTGTATTTGACGTTGGTATAATTTGTGGGGGAAGGGAAAAAACAAATCATTTAAATAGGGATACAGGTGGACCCATTGCAACAATGCAATGTACAAGTCCTTATGTGGAAAGACTAACTTTACAACTTTGGTGGGGGGGGAGGATTGGGTAGTGGCGGGGGGAGGAGGGGAAGGGATGGGAAGGGGAAACAAAGGAGGAGGTTACAATGCTTGATAAGAAATGTACTCATTATCTGTAACCCCTCTGTACAGTATTTTCACAATAAAAAAATATTTGCAAAGCAATTACAAAAAAAAGAAAAAGCTAATAGTGTTTTTAAAATGTAAATATAGCTGGGAAGGTGGCTCAATGGTAGAGCACTTGCCTTGTATGCCTGAAGCTCTGGGTTCAATTCCTCAGCACCACATAAGCAAAGAAAAAAAAGATGGAAGTAGTGCTGTGGCTCAAGTGGTAGAGCTCTAGCCTTGAGCTGAAGAGCTGAGGAACAGTGCCCAGGCCCAGAGTTCAGGCCCCACGACTGGACCCCCCTGCAAAAAAATTTTAAATGTAAATATAAGATTCCCTGTTATCACTCAAGCATGCTGAACTTTGACACCTTTTCAGGTATATTATTTTCACCAATTTATTCTACTTAAGAATATTGCACTTAGAATTTTGATCCAATTAGTGCAAATATAGAAATTTTCTAAATATTTAGTATCTTGATTATTGCACATAATCCTAAGAATATTATTTCTCCTAGTCCTGTTCTCAGGGACTATATTGTAATTTTTTAATTACCCTGCCACTCAAATAAATATTTAGTAGCAGCATTTGGTAGTTTCCTTCTTTTTTTCCCTCTCTTTCTTTTTACCTTTATATAGTTGTACAACGGTGTTTCAGTTCAACATATCTATGAGTTTATGAGTACAGTGCATCTTGACCAATGTTATCCCATTCAATCATTTCCCTCCATCTTTACAACCTCACTCATTCCTTTAAGTTACCTGGTTCATATGTTCATACAGATAATTATAACTTTATTCCTACACCCTTTCCCTCTCCATTCATGTGCCCCCCATTGACATTATTGCCCCTCTGATAAAACATGTTTCAGCTTCCTGATATTCAGTTTGTTAAACTCCAAGTTAGTTGTTCAAATTGGAATAATCTTCCCCTATGTATCTCTTCCTCCTCCCCCTATTTTCTTCTTCTTCTTCTTTCACCTCCTCTTTTCCTCCTCTTCCTCTACTCCTCCTTCTCTCTAGGCTAGTGACTATAATCATAGCTACTCAGAAGGTTGAGATCTGAAGATCAAGGTTCAAAGCTAGTCCAGGCACACAAATTCCAGAGATTCTTATCTCCAATAATCAGAAAAAGAATGTAAGTGTAAGGGATGGAAAGGGGAAACAAAGGAGGAGGTAACAATGCTTGGTAAGAAATGTACTCATTACATTGTCCATGTAATTGTAACCCCTCTGTACGGTATTTTCACAATAAAAAAAAGAATGGAAGTGGAGGTGTGTGTCCAGTGGAGAGCTGTGATCATAAAAGCCTAGCAAGAGGTCAGGAGATCCAGAGTTCATGCCATAGAAGTGGCTTGCAGGTGCACACACACACACACACACACACACACACACACACACACACACACACACACACATTTACTTATTATTTTTAGGAGATACTTATTCATACAGTATTCATTAATCTATACCAGATTCTTCTGTAAAACATTGATTTAAGAAATTTGAAACACTGAAATAAGGACACAGGAAGACCCATTGCAACAAGGATACACAAACTTTGCAACTTGGGGGGAGGGTGGGATGAAGGCAAGAGGGGACGAGTGTGGGAGGTGGGGAAGGGAAGGGATAGTTGGAAAACAACAAGGAAGGAAGGGAAGGGGTAACAATGATCGACAATAATGTGCTCATTGCCTTTCTCATGTAACTGTAACCCCTCTGTACAGCATCTTAACAATAAAATAAAGAAAAAAAATTGAACTCATTTCAAATGCAAACTCCTATTTATTTTGATGGACAATTAATGGTTAATTTATGGTATAAGAACTGTGCTCCATATTTGGTGATAAATCCTGTATTCAGGCTTTACATCTGTGGATGCACAGTCAGCCAGATTCAGACGGAAAGAAATCCTTCATGCCCATAAATGTCATTCTGACCTCTGAATGATCAATTTACTTCCCACATCATGAGGTTTGATTAAGTAATTACTGCCTCAGCTGGTTACCTGTAAGTGCTTTGGAAGCTCATAAAATAATCCAATCACTTCAAAATCTAATTTTGATTTTTATCCCAATGATAACCAGTGCATAAAAACAATTAAGATAATTTTTGTCAATACTCTTTGAGTCATTTATCCAAATTCATGACTTTTGGCATTCGATTGCCTGCTCTGCTCCCTTAACTGTATAAACTTACCTTTGCCTTTTGAAATTCACAGGCTGATTTTACATTCCAATAAACACCATCAAACATTTTTAAACCTGAAAGACAATGATGTTGGGGCTTTTCGGTTTTCACCTCTCATTTTCTCCTGCCAAATCTTGAATAGCAATAATAGGTTTTTAAACTTTTCTACACAATCTCTGTGGTGTTCACTTTTCATCACCAGGAAAAAATACTTGAGCAAACAATTTTCAGGAAAGATAATTATCTTGGCTCATGGCTTCAGAGACTACAGTTTCCCTTTGCTTGGTTCCATTGCTTCTGGCCTATGCATGGTGAGCAAGAAGAGCATAGCAGAGAGCTTTTGCTGGAGGAAAGTGGTATACGTCCTGGTGGGTAGGAGACAGAGAGGGAAAGAAAGGAGAGGTCTAGGATATAAGTTTAAAACCTTCAGAACCATGCCCCATGCTAGAACGAGGCTCCAACTTCTAGTTTCTACCACTTCTTAATGCCATCAAATATAAATCCATCAATGGATTCATCTGCTGTGTAATTAGAGCCCTCAGGATCAAACCATTTCCCCAAAGTTTATCAGCTTGAAATCAACTTTTTAACTCATGAACCTTTTCCAAAAGGTTCTACACAAACCATAAGAAGTCAGTAAGACTTTACAGCACAATTTTGTATAGAGAGCACTGGAACTGGAATGCGATTCATGAGTTAGAAACTGAGGTAGGAATTTGTACATGCAATGTATGCATAAATACATGCTATGAACATATAAGTGTCTAGGATTATTTTCTATAGTCACTTAGCTTTGTGTGATAACCTTCTTTCTTTACTACAATCCTATTATAAATGCCATTTTACAGATTAGAAATTTTTTGCAGGATAATCTATAAAAATATGGCTAGGCTTCAGCAGCAAAGCCAATCTAGCTATCTATCTATCTATCTATCTATCTATCTATCTATCTATCTATCTATCTATCTATCTATCTATCTATCTATCTATCTATCTGTCTGTCTGTCTGTCTGTCTGTCTGTCTGTCTGTCTGTCTGTCTGTCTGTCTGTCTGTCTATCTGTCTGTCTGTCTGTCTGTCTGTCTGTCTGCCTGTCTGTCTGCCTGTCTATCTATCTATCATCTATTATCATCTATCATCTATCTACATATATCCAACTTCCTGCTTTCATCATCCACATCACCCACACTATCATGTACTATGTAAGGGCAATTCAACATCACAGGCTGCTTTCTCTGCCTCGAACTCTTTCTACACAGAAAGCTACTTAACCCCCACTCACCCTTTGTGATTGTGCTTTGATACTGAGTGTGCAGGAGTCTTCTTTTTCATACTTGTCTCCATTTGGCATAATTTATTTCACTCATAATTTCCTGTTCGTTTCACCACAAGGTGAATCTGTTAGGGAAGATTGCCTCTCCCTTTTTGTTTCTGCCTTCCATTTTTTCCATCTTACCTTCAACCAAAAAGGCACAGTTTTGTACATAGTTCTTCATATGTTGATAAGAAAGAGCACACTTATCACGGTTTGTCTTGCACCAGGCCCAAAGGCAAAAAATGGCCATGTAAGCTTTATACTCAATAAGTCCCAAGAACAACCCAGATGTAACCATTAGAGTTTAAAGATCTACTTTTTCAAATATTCTGAAAAGTTATGCAAGCGTTGCTAACACAATGTTTATTTTGAAGGTCATCAGAACTCCACAAAATGGTTACAGATTTCATTCCCATAACTTTTTTCTGCAAAGATATACAAATGGATGCACTTGAGTAAAATAAGAATTAATACTCAATAAAACACACAACTCCACTAGCTTGGAGTAATATTTTCCCCCTGGAACTGATATTCTTATTGTTCACACTATATGTTCTTATACAGTTCAACCAATGCTTTCTCTCTACCACTTTGCTTATTAGATCAGAACTATTTAAAATTCACCTCCATAATATTCTAATGCAAGTATGAGTCACAGATCAGATATAAAGTGGTTTGTACTTACAATATCAAAGAAATCGCTCATATTATGATCATTAAACATAATACATTAACACCGGTTATCCGTGGTTAGGATAGATAATCTATAGTCATAAATAATAAAAACCCAGTCTAATATCTTGGCACCACATATTTGTTTGCTTTATTGGTCATGGGGCTTGAATTCAGGGCCAGGGCACTGTCCCTGAGCACATTTTACTCAAGATTAGAACTCTACCACTTTGAGCCACAGCTCCATTTCTAGTTTTGGGAGATAAGAACCTCACAGACTTTCCTGCCCAGGGTGGCTTTGACTGTGATCCTCGGATGTCAGCCTCCCGAGTAGCTAAAATTACAGGCATGAACCATGAGCACCAGCAATGTCCAATTGGTTCTTAAACAGGGTCAAACATTAGGATTTAAAAGAGCATTTTACTATTAATGCACATGATGCTATCCCATTCCTTGAGATTCTTAGTATGTCTGTTAGATACCTAAAATGTTTATTGTTTTTTTTCCAACAGTTTAGATGTCCATATGAGTTTGGAACTTAAAAATAATAAAATAGTAAATCTTACCTTGTTTCATAAGCCACTTCTTAATGACACATTAGTAACTTGGGGAATTATTTTAGATAGTAGATGCTGAAACCTTTGCTATTCTTGTTTCTAACCAAACTACAGGAGAAATAAAGTTTCAATTCTCTTTCAGATAAAATATGATGAAGGATAGGCAGTAATCTTGGTGCTTAAATGTATAAAGAAGCACTTAGATGCAATTATTTTAGGCACTGATTTCTGCACTAGAGACTTTATTTCAAAGTGTAGTGAAAAGTACTATAAAACTCAATTATAGACATATATAAGTATATATGTGTATCTGCATATAATTTATATCCTGCTTTTATTTTAAAAGCAGGAAAAATATAAAAATATAAAAAATAAAAAAGACCCATAACCAGAAAATGGAACTAAAATGTGTAATAAGAATATTTTAATACAATTTTATTGCAAAAATAGTGTACAGAGGGGTTATAGTTACATGAGTAAGGTAATGAGTACATTTCATTTCTAGCATTGTTACCTCCTCCTTTGTTTTTCCCCTACCATCCCTTTCCTCCCCACCTCCCCAACTCCTTCCTCTCTACCCCTCACAAGTTGCAAAGTTCATTTTCAAGATAGTGTCTTGTACATCTCATTGTTACAATGGGTCAACCTGTATCCCTATTTAAGCATTTTGTTTTTTCTCTTCTCTTCCCCAAATTAGAAAAGTGTATATACAAGATGCAGGGCACTGGAACCGAGTAGAGTGAAAACAGGGTTTAGACTATGGGGGAAGAACATACAAAAGAAACAAAAAGATCACATAGTACATTTTTTTGAAACTTAATTTTACAGTTTCTCAACTTGAATCCCAAATCACTTTGAAAGCTACCATTACTCTTGTATTACATAATGCTCTACCTAACAGGCTAACTTTTGGAACAAAGTGCAAGAGCACTTTATTTAGGGTTTTTATGCAAGAATACCAGGACTGATTTGGCAAACATCACAGAACTGAAACACAGAGAAAGAGAAGTGGAGTGAGAGGGAGCATTAATGCCTTTTTCTCCCCATTTGAAATGCTATACTCAACTGTAAAACCGTTTTCCAGATCCCAACTGTGTTTGTGTAATACAAATGACTGTCTCAACAACTGAAGAGTGTCTGACAGAAGTGTTAACAATGACAGCAAGACAGTTTACTGCTGCTCGGAATGATAAAGTGACTTTACAGTTGTAGGCAATGTGGTTGCAGATGGTCATCGTAGTCAGCGTGAGGACAGAGGATTCTTCTCTTTGCCAACAGAATTAGAAAATTGGCTTGAGTGCCATTTCTAAATCTTTCTGTGTCTCAATTTTCTCTCCTAAATGTCTACCATAACAGGTTTCACCTACTTAAAGCTAAAGATGGTGAATTCGTAGATGTGTTCAAGCTCTTCATAACTACATGCTTCATATTACAAGCATGTAGAGGCTTACTACATGCTTCCAGTTAATAATTCATGGTCTCAAGTCATCTTTAGGCTTTTACTGATTGTCACCCTTGAAATCAGAGCCCTCAGGCCACAAAACATTTTATGCTTCATACAAGAAGCAATTTTTTTCAAGTTAGAAAGATATCGAATGTGAACTATATAGAAAATACATTCATCTACTGAGGGGCATCTGGGTTGGTTCCATATCTTAGCATGGTAAATAAGGCTGCAATAAACATAGTCTTGCTTATAGCTTTAGTGTGGTCTTATTTGTGAACATTTTGGTAAATGCCCAAAAGCTCATTCTTCAAGGAAATAGAAGAGGCAATCCAAAAATTCATATGGAACAATAAAAGACTCCGAAGAGCAAAAAACAGAAAGAACAGTGCTGGAGGAATATCAATACCAAAATTCAAACTCTACTATAAAGCCATAGTAATCAAAACAGCTTGGTACTGGCACAAGAACAGACCTCAGGACCAATGGAATAGAATTGAAAACCCAGAGATGAACCTACAGACCTATAGCCATCTAATCTTCGATAAGGGTGCTAAAAAAATAGAATGGAAGAAAGACAACCTCTTCAGTAAATGGTGCTGGCAAGATTGGTTAACTACTTATAGAAAACTTAAGCTAGATCCTTACATATCACCCTGCACCAGAATCAACTCCAAATGGATCAAAGACCTCGGAGTCAAAGCAGACAACATGAAAACATTACAAGATGGAATAGGAGAAACCCTAGGTCTTGTTGGCATAGGCAGAAAATTTCTTAATAGAGACCCTGAAACACAACAAATCAAAGAAAGGTTGGACAAATGGGATTGCATGGTATTGCAGAGCGTCTGCATAGCGAAGGACATAGTTAGCAAGATCAATAGAAAGCCCACGGATTGGGAGAAGATCTTCACTAGCATACAATAGACAAGGGTCTCATATCTAAAATATACTTGGAACTCAAAAAATTAAATCCCCCAATAACAAATCTTCAAAGAAACAACTGCCCAATAAATAAGTGTGCTAAAGACTTCAAGAGAAACTTCTCTGAGGAGGAAATAAGGATGGCCAATAGACACATGAAGAAATGCTCAACCTCTCTAGTCATAAAAGAAATGCAAATCAAAACAACACTGAGATACCACCTCACCCCAGTTAGAATCGCTATAATCAAGAACTCTACTAACAATAGATGCTGGAGGGGATGTGGACAGAAGGGAACTTTACTGCATTGTTGGTGGGAGTGTAAACTTGTTCAACAACTTTGGAAAGCAGTATGGAGGGTCCTCAAAAGACTCTACATAGAGCTCCCCTATGACCCAGCAATCCCACTTTTGGGCATTTACCCAAATGATCACAAACAAGAGCACACTAAAGCTACCAGCACAACTATGTTCATTGCAGCATTATTTACTATAGCTATGATATGGAACCAACCCAGATGGCCCTCAGTAGATGAATGGATCAAGAAAATGTGGTATATATACACAATGGAATTCTATGCCTCCATCAGAAAGAATGACCTTGCCCATTTGTTAGGAAATGGAAAGACTTGGAAAAAACTATATTAGGTGAAGTAAGCCAGGCCCAAAGAAACAGAGGTCCCATGGTTTCCCTTATTTGCAATAACTAGTATGTCTGAGTCAAGCAGAAAAGGTCAGGTAAGTTGATGTTAGGGAAATGAACCCTAAGATATGTATTCAAATGTTTTTTTCGTTCATGCGATTGTTTCTAACACATTTATAAGATTATTTCTTTGTTGCTTTGTATGTCCCTCCCCCACGGTATAACCCCTGCTTTCACTGTATTTGATGTTGGTATAATTTGTGGAGGGGAAGGGAAAAACAAATTGTTTAAATAGGGATACAGGTGGACCCATTGCAACAATGAGAAGTACAAGTCGTTATGTCGAAAATGAACTTTACAACTTCGGTGGGGGGCGGGGAGGAGGGTTGGGAGGGAGGATGGGATGGGAAGGGGAAACAAAGGAGGAGGCTACAATGCTTGATAAGAAATGTACTCATTATCTTGCTCATGTAATTGTAACCCCTCTGTACAGTATTTTCACAATAATAATATGAAAAAAAGAAAATACAATTTCCTATACATATAGAAATAAACTGACACATAGACTTTTATTGGAAATGGATTGAGAAGTTGGACACTGGTCACCTTGTCACACTTGTGAGGGAATCAAAAATGATAATAGCTTGAATGTCAAGATTAATCTCTCAAATCTTTCAAAAGTGTCTATCTTTCCATCGCTATCTTTCAAAAGTCTCAGGATGGAGTCTACTTTGGTGGGATAAAATTTATTATTTCTTCTCATGAAAGCTGTCACCGAATCTCATAGTACTTCTAGTTTGGGCTTTAATTGTTGGGGGTGGTAGCGGTGGTGGTAATTTAAGCCTCACTATTCTTCATTTTTCTGCTTGGAAATTTTAATAATATGCTGCATGGGGTAAATTTCCTTTGGGATTCATTCTTTTTTAATCTTGTTGGTAAGAATCTAAACCATAAAGAAATTTATTTACTGCTATGGATATTATACACACACACACACACACACACACACACACACACACACACACACACACATACCACAGAGGTTTTAATTTTTACAGGATTTATGGGTTTTGTGTGAATAACAGTGAAGGATGAAAGTGCTATATATTGAAATATGCATTTATTTTTTTCTAGCTGGAGAGAACAGAAGATGAAAATTTATGTCCCTGCCAAAATCACAAAGGAAAAATAGCAAAAAGTGAGGAAATTGATGTTAAAAGGACCACGTAGAAGGAAGATGTGGTCATGCAGGTGGATGAAAATTAGATTTTGAAGCTATATTATGGACATAGTAAAAAAAATTACATGTATTAGGATGCATGAAAAACAAATATGTGTTTTAAGGAACGGTCTTACTGGAAAGCATGTATATTTGGAAATATTCTTAAAAGAAAAAATATATGTTATATATGCATTTATATGTTAGTTGAAGATGATTAATTCAGATAAAGATCTTATAGTGCTATAACAAAACATATGTAAATACTAAATCATTATTTTTTCAAACTTCTGTAAATACTTTCTCTCCTACTCAGTCTTCTAACCTACTAGAAATCCTTGTTTGGCCTATCTTCAAATTTTATACTGATTCAAATTAATATGAATCAGTATAAAATTTTATTATCCTTGAAATAATTGGGCTTTCAAAACAGCAAAGTGAAGTATTTTGGTAAATAATTGGCAGGTAAAAAGAAAGAAAAGAATGTCATTCTCGAGGGAAAAAAGTCAGAAATTTCTTTACAAGGAATGAAAGGAGTTAAAATAATAATGGTAATTAATAATGACAATGATAATAATGATACAGAAAATCAGTCAAAAATAGGATCAGGGCAGAGCAAAATGACACAGGTTTAATATATGTGCATGATTAGCTGAAGAAAATTTTTGTGTCACTTAAGAAGATATTATTAAGTCATTTCAATGACTGAGATGAGATGCTACAGACTGAGCTTAGGGAATGAACAAAGAATAACTGAAAAAATTCAGAGTGAACTGAAGGAGGCAAAGGCATGATATACAACAATAATAATAGGAATTTGCAAAATAATAGTACAGGTATTGTAAAAGGAAGCATTGGAAAGTGGTAACTGCCTTAGCAAATATGATTGGCTAGTTTTTCATTTCCCCTGGTAGTACGCAGGATATACAGCACAAGTTCAAGTAAAGTACTGGAATAGAGAAAAGTCTACAGAGATTATGGGTAGGAGATCCAAGCAAATGATATGAGTTTGGGTAATGGAGGCTACTAAGCAGCACTGATGAAACAAGGAAAGAAGAAATTAGCACCCTGAGGATACAAAATAGAATCCTCCTGATCTGGAACCACTCTAACCGGGAAGGTAATTGGCATTGGAGAAACTTGAGTGAATAATTTCACCTTCTTAGTCATCACCATGAATGTATCGTTATTTTGCAAGATACAACATTATGAAATACCGTTCAAGTCCTTTTGGATTTCTTCATGGCTTGGACATTTGGCCCAGAACTGTTTGGGGCTAGAATGGAAACAGACAGCATCTTTCTTACTAACTCCCTTCTCATGATTATCTTCATCCAACTATATCTAACCTTTTCCCAGTTCTGTTAGTTTATTATCTGCTCTTTGACACTTTTATTTCGAGTGAACTAGAAAAACCTAAGAAAAGTACAGGAATGCATCTAATCTCCAATGCAAACTTCATTTATAGGATTTTGATCAAATACCCTTTTACATATGCCTTCAGTGGAACAGTTCAACTACCTAATGAAATGATTAAATCACATAAATTATGTGAAATTTAACTATTTTATTAACTAGTTAAATTACTTGAAGTGTGAGAACCCAGTTTTAGATCGAACTTAAAGAAAGCCATTTCAGCTCAACAACCTCCATCTTAAGTCCTCAATCCTTTCACCGAAATTAGGTGACCAGCCCTGTCCTGACTACTGTCCCCAAACTGGATGTATCTCCAGGCTCCAGCTGCATGGGTGAAATGCTATGTGTCCAAGCGTGACTACAACTGTTGACTCCTCTGGCTATGTGGTATCTCTGATGTCCAGAGGCAGCTGCAGAAGTGTCCGGGTCCCTAATGAAGCCAGGATGTGACATTATGAAATTGCTTGTTATGACTAATGGCAAATTCAGCTTCTGTGAATCAGCTTGCTTGCTTGGGAAACTGCCTCGGTACCGCATGTGGTTTCTTCCGTTATAAACCCTGCTCCTCTAGAGTATGGGGCTTAGTTCTGAGACAGTGAAGCCCAAGGCAGGGCAGTTGCCAGCTGGCTAATAAAGACTCCTTTGTCACCTTTGACAGTGCTGACCGTGCGTGACTCTGTCAACTTCTTGACTCCGAGGTTACTTCAGAAGCAGATTCTTTTCTATCTTGGATCATACATACATTATGGAAATGGTATAATTCTTGAAAATTTAAAATAAGCAATGAAAGTACAAGAAACTCTCATCCTGGAATAATAACAATTCCAATGAATTTAACTCTTATTCTTAAGCATAAACACTTACAGGTTTGACTTAGGTATAATCAGAGTGTGGAGCCCAAACGTCTCGTCCAACATGGTTTAAAATAATTATAATACAGTGCTGTATGGTACAAAAATGCTGGCTTTTTAATTGTTGGTTAATATTTTATTGAGTAATATGAAATGCTCAAAATAACTAATTTTGAGAGAAATGAAATTAAGACTATATTGAGACAGCACTCTAAATAACTACAATAATCAAATGCAAAATAATTCTCAATAACCTTCCATGAAACCAAGGAACAATTGTACCTTTTACCCATTGTTAAAAAACACAAAACACCACAGGCATTTTTAAAAATCAGAAATACATTATAGAATTTGAAGTACATATGTCAGGCCTTTTAACTTTTCATAACCTATGTTCTACTGGCACTTGATTAGTTCACATACTGTGTAAGAAATCTTTGGACTTTGTACTAATGCTTTCATGAGTCTTCTACTCATAATATAATTTCTGTGCAAATTTTTTTTCTTTATCTTATCAATTATCATCTTGAAAGTTAAAATAAGAAAAGCACAGAATTGTCCTTATAGTTATCACTTCTGGTTCTCATCATTGCTTTTGCATATGAAATTTTCTCCATGAAATCATTTTTCTTTTGCTTGAAGGATTTTTAAGGTTTCTTGCAGTTCAGTTTCTTGATGTTAAATTCTGTGAACTCATGTGCTATGTAAAAGGCATTATTTGGCCTGTGCTTTTAGAGGAAAAATTCTCTGGGAATAAAACTGAATTTGGCAGTTCTTTCTATTAAATAATTTAGAACTATAAGTTAATAGTTTTCAGCTTATCTACTCTGAAAAAATGTAGCTGTGATGCAAAGAAGGAGAGAGAAGGAGTTGGAGGGAGAGTAAAGAAGAGAAAGACAGGGAAGAGACAGAGGAGGAGAGGGAAGAAGGGATCAAAGGGTAGGTGCTCCTTTCCCTGTTAGTACTTTCAGATTTTGTTTTTCTTCTTATGCTTTGGTTTTCCTTATGGTCAGGGGTCATAAGTTCCTCCCTTCAATCCTGCCATGAACTTAGATTTACTTAAGATCATTATTGTCCTTTTGAAGTTTACTTTTAACTTTTTTAGGGTGGATTGAAAACAGTCTTTAGTCAAGAGTAATTCAGGCATATGCCTATGGTGAAATACTTCAAAAGTCCTGAGGATTGCCTTGCAAATGTAGTCTCTCCAATCTTGTTGATAGGATTGTGAAGTATTCCCATCTCTATGAGAGATCGCTATTTAATTACTGCTATTATTTGACATTCTACTTCTGGAGTCTGTGGAATATTCTGGGCAGTACTTAACGAAGATGGCAGATCCAGGGACTCTAGTAATTCTCTCTCTTCTCATTATCCTAACATTCAAATTCTAGTGGCCTTGACATCATTGAATTTCTTCTACAACCCTTTTTCCTCCATAAAATTTGAAGCCTCTAGATGCCATTTTGGCACTCCTGATCAACAGTTTAACAACAGCCTCCAAATACTCAGCGTGGGAAGTTGTCAAATGTCCATCAACAGTTACCCCCTATTAGGAAATCACAGTCTTTTATGGCCAGTATTTTGTCTTGTCCTTGAATCTGTGTTTTGTGTATCTGTTTTGATGGAGGGAAATTTCTATAGGAGTTAAATTTCCTCTGTGGAAGCATCTAATTTTTATTGCGTTGGCTACTATTGCTGATAGAATATTATCTTTAATCATAGAAGCTTTAAATTTCTTTTTTACTTTTTCCACAATTTAATGTGCCATAAATGTAAGATTGGGGGACTCTTAGGTGGATTTGTGTAACCTGCAGTTAAGATTGCTTGTCAACTGAGCATAAGATTCTTTGGTTTCTTTGGCAACTGTGGTTATTATGATTACATGCATAATGGATTTGTATGATCTGGATTTGGAAGTCACAGATTTAAAATATGGATACTAGAGCTATGTGATGCCATCTTAGAAAATGCCATCACAGAAAATAGAGGCTTTCTGAGAACTCTACAGGTGAGAGAGGGCATTCTTTTGATTACAAATATGTCGAGTTGTTGGACTCCAGGAAAGTCATGCTTCCTCTATGTAATTGAAGTCCTGATGGCCTCTGATTATTCCTCTACATAGTTGTTTTTGCCAACTACTTATTGGGAATCCCCAATCTAGTATCCTCATCTAGTTTGTTCTGCATATATATATATATATATATATATATCACTTTTTATTAAGAATAAGTATAATCATCTAGCTTGCTTTGCTTTATGTCTAATATTTTTGTTGGGCTTGGGTGCCTCACCAAAACTTGTGGTTTTTGTCTTTAAAAGATTTGTGCAAGCTCTGTTCTGGGCTGCAGGTCTTTGAGACAGGAGTCCATCTGCAGACTCCAGCTCTTCAATAAACATTCCCAATTCAACCTCTCAAAATGTGGCTTTTCTGTTGTCTCAGGACGGAGTTATTTTTATAACAGATTAACTTGTAACACACTGTACTGTGCAAGAGACACAATCTGATCCAACTTTAGCAGAAAGGGTCCCCTATCTGTGTCAAAATGTTACAGTTATTAAAACATGTTCCTCTTCCTTTAAGTGAATACCTGCATGAATTATATAGAGAGTACTTATCAACAGACTTTAAACAGGCAGGGTTGGTTTAACAAAATAGGCGGCAAACAGCAATTGAAAAGACAGCAGCCAGAAGACTCGAGGGCACTGTTTTTCTGTTGGTAATGTCGGGTGAAATTGTCACTTGCTCTATCTTAGAAGGCAGATCTTACTAGTGAAAGTTTAAATGAGAACAACAGTGTGTTGGCCACTATTTGTAGAACATTTAGTCAAGTGTTACAAGAAAGTGTTTAGCACAAGTAAGAATTGACTGTTTCTAAAGCAGAGATCAAAGGTAATAAAGTCCAGAGCTCAAGTGACTTATAAGACTAGAAAAGCTGACTCTCCAATCCAGCTACTAAATTGTGAAAGGTCTTAAGTAACCAAGACCTGGTAAGAGTCTTCAATTTAAAAAAGAAAAGCAGCTGCATGCTAATTATCAGTGTAAGATTTTTTATTTACTGCAATTTAGTGTTTCAGAGGGCCTCAATGACATCATTATAGGGGACAAGAAGCAAATGAGATAACATTTCGGGAAGAGAAACATTAGGGTTCTCAGGGAATAAGTCTTTCTTAACATAATTAAGGTCAGGAATGTAAAACTCAAAACATTAAATGCCCCAACAACAAATCCTCCAGGAAACAACCTCCCGATTAATAAGTAGGCTAAAGACTTAAAGAGATACTTCTATGAAGAGGCAAATAAGAATGGCCAATAGACACACGAAGAAATGCTCAAATTCTCTAGACATAAAAGAAATGAAATCAAAACAACATTTAGATTCCACCTTACCCCAGTTAGAATTCCTATAATAAAGAAATCTAATAACAACAGATACTGGAGAGGATGTGGCCAGAAGGGAACCTTACTGCATTGTTGGTGGGAGTGTAAACTTGTTCAACCACTTTGGAAAGCTGTATGGAGGCTCCTCAAAAGACTCCACATAGAGCTCCCCTATGACCCAGCAATCCCACTTTTGGGCATTTATCCAAATGATCACAAACAAGGCCATACTAAAGCTACCAGCACAACTATGTTTATCTCAGCATTATTCACCATAACTAAGATATGGAACCAACCCAGATGCTCCTCAGGAGATGAATAGATACCACCTCACCCCAGTTAGAATGGCAAAAATCAAGAACTCTAAACAACAGATGCTGGAGGGGATGTGGACAGAAGGGAACCTTACTGCATTGTTGGTGGAAGTGCAAACTTGTTAAACCACTTTGGAAAGTAGTATGGAGGGTCCTCAAAAGACTCCACATAGAGCTCCCCTATGACCCAGCAATCCCACTTTTGGGCATTTACCCAAATGTTTACAAACAAGACCACACTAAAGCTACCAGCACGACTATGTTTATTGCAGCACTATTTACTAAGATATGGATGCCCCTCAGTAGATGAATGGATCAAGAAAATGTGGTATATATACACAATGGAATTCTATGCCTCCATCAGAAAGAATGACATTGCCCCATTTGTTAGGAAATGGAAAGGCTTGGAAAAAATTATATTAAGTGAAGTAAGCCAAGCCCAAAGAAACATAGGTCCCATGATTTCCCTTATCTGCAATATCTAGTATATGTCTGAGTCAAGCAGAAAAGGTCAGATAAGGAGATGTTAGGGAAATGAACCTTAAGATTTGCATTCAAATGTTTTTTTTTTATTTCATGCGATTGTTTCTAACGCATTTATAAGATTATCTCTTTGTTGCTTTGTATGTCCCTCCCCCACGGTATAACCCCTTCTTTCATTGTATTTCATGTCTGTATAATTTGTGGAGGGGAAGGGGAAAAACAAGTCTTTTAAATAAGGATACAGGTGGACCTGTTGCAACAATGAGAAGTACAAGTCGTTATGTTGAAAAGGAACTTTACAACTTTGATTGGGGGGGCAGGGAGGATTGGGTGAGGGGGAGGGAGGATGGGAAGGGATGGGAAAGGGAAACAAAGGAGGAGGCTACAATGCTTGATAAGAAATGTACTCATTATCTTGCCCATGTAATTGTAACCCCTCTGTACAGTATTTTCACAATAAAAAAATAAATGAAAATTTAAAAAAAGAAAATGTGGCATATATATATATATATATACACACATATATATGTACACACACACACACACACACACACACACACAAACACACACACACATTCGAATTCTATGCCTCCATCAGAAACAATGACATTGCCCCATTTGTTAGGAAATGGAAAGACTTGGAAAAAATTATATTAAGTGAAAGTAAGCCAGGCCCAAAGAAACATAGGTCCCATGGTTTCCCTTATTTGTAGTAACTATTATACATCTAGAATAATCTTACCAGACAAGCAGAAAAGGTCAAAAGCTATGTATATATGACCATATAAAATGATGGTAAGAGAAATGAATCCCAAGATAGGGACACAAGAAGTTTTATCTTTGTCGCTGTTGTTTTTAATGTACTATGTGATTTTTTTGTTTCTTTTGTATTTTCTTCCCCCATGGTATAACCCCTGTTTTCATGGTATTTGTTTCTGGTTCCCTGCATCTTGTATATACATTTTTCTAATCTGGGAAGGAAAAGGGAAATAAGAAAATGCTGAAACAAGGATACAGGTTGACCTACTGTAGCAATGACACTATGTTGAAATCAAACTTTACATCTTGGAGCTGGGTGAGGGAGAAGTTAGGGAGGTGGAAAGGGAAGGAATAGTAGGGGGAAAACAAAGGAGGGGGTAGTAATGCTCGATAGAACGTGTACTCATTATCTTACTCATGTAACTGTAACCCCCTTTTCCAGTATATTTACAATAAAAAAACATTTAAAAAAAAGGTCAGGATATTTCCCCATTGTCAGAGATGGGTCCTTTACAATTTC
Source organism: Dipodomys merriami (assembly GCF_024711535.1). NCBI lineage: Eukaryota > Metazoa > Chordata > Mammalia > Rodentia > Heteromyidae > Dipodomys > Dipodomys merriami. The sequence continues at coordinate 33,078,015 of NW_027206512.1, read as the reverse complement.
TCATTAGCAGAATTTCATTTTTTCTCTGAGCAGTGTCTGTTCTGTGTCATTCATCTATTCTGTATTATCTTTTTCTGTCTATTCCATCAGGGGATTTTTCTGGAGTCTTCTCCTGGTTCATCACTGGGTGTGTTAGGTGGAAAGGATGGCTTTTTGGTTCCTAGGATGATGTATCTGACTCTGTTTGCTAGCATCATGCATCCTTGCTCTCTCTATACATGGAGGCAAATGAAGCAAAGGGAACATACTTACATTACCTAGTGTTTACTGTGTAGCTGAGATTTCAGCTTATCTGAGTTTAGTTCCCTATGGCTTAGCTCTTTACATTGACAACTCTTCTAAGGATAAGGCCATTATGTATTAGTTGAATTTGCATTCATAGTAGCATGCAAACTAGTGATAGAGTTTGGGATACATTTGCTTGTTTGCTGTTAAGTGTATAGTCAATTTAAATAACAAGAATAAAAAGACAACCCAGAGTAACTAACATACCATGTCATTCCTATGCTCAAACCCATTATTTTTGGCTGAAGATAAACTTAACACCCCTAAGCCCAGAACCCAAAGCCTTTCATGCTTCATGTTATTCTCCCACAACTCCGTAAATGAATTCCTAAATCCAGCGAGGGATGTTCTCTTCACTGATGCATGTTTCCTCCTCTGAAGTTATTCAACTCAGAGATGTAAAGTCCTCCATCTTCTGTTAAAGTTCATGCATCATTTAAAGGAATAAAAGGAAACTTCCTTTGAACAAATACTATAATAAAGATTTGCATTCATTTTTCTGTATTTTCCCAAACTGATTGTAGTCTTTCCTGGAATCACATTGAATTTAGGAAATATCTTAGATAATACATCTTGCAGGAGTTAACATGTGCTATGTACAAGGTTTGATGTTAAACACTATAAATTAAGTGTGTTTATATATATATATATATATATATATATATGTATATTCACACACACACATAAAGCCATATACATATAGGTAGTTAATTACTAAATACATTGGAAACAATGTGTAAGTAGAATAAAGTTCTGAATTTATTTTATAGACCAAAAACTGAGAAACAAGGTTGTATGCCTATAGTTCACATGTGTAGTCCTAGCTAGTCTGGAGGCTGAGATAGGAGGATTTCTGTTGAAAGCTAGCTGGAAGACAAGTCATTGAAACTCTTATCTTCAATTAACCAGCAAAAAGTTGGAAGTAGAGATGTAGCTCAATTGTTAAGTCACCAGCCTTAACTCAAGTGAGAGTTTGCCAGGCCCTAATGCACACACACACACACACACACACACACACACACACACACACACACACACACACACACACACACACACATGCATGCACCCCAAAATAAACAAATGATAAAAAAACAACTCTGAGAAACTCCAGAAAGGCAACTCCACACAAGTGTAAATTAGGCAAACTGACTCAGAGTCTACATATACTATCCATTCGATTATACTCCAGCTGTAAGGCATGTTACTTTTTTCAGATATAGAAAAGATAAAAGATAAAATTTATTTTTAATTTGCTCATTTTCAAAGTCTACTTACTAGTAGAGATAATTATCATAGCCAGTTTGGTTTATGTTTACCTAGACCTTTCTTGTATTTCTGAATCTATAGATATGTCTTTATAGACGCATTATGGTTTGCATAAATTTCACATACATAGCATGTATATCAGATGGGTATGCAATGTCTCTTCATGTTCTCTCACACCTTGTCCAGAGTACCTTACTCTACATCTCTGAATTTCCTTTTCTATTTCAGTTTTCCTTTCCTATTTCCATCACTACTGGCATCCTCTTTCCTCATGCTCCTCATCAGCTTTTCCTGGGTCCTTAACATTTTTAAATAAGAAAATTGGCATTCCTTCCTCTTAAAAAATAAATTAAGTTGGGCTGGGAACGTGGTTCAGTGGTAGAGCGCTTGCCTTGCATGCATGAGGCCCCGGGTTCGATTCCTCAGCACCACATAAGAAAAAAGAAAAAAGCCGGAAGTGGCGTTGTGGCTCAAGTGGTAGAGCGCTAGCCTTGAGCTGAATTGCTGAGGGACAGCGCCCAGGCCCAGTGTTCAGGCCCCACGACCGGACCCCCCAAAAAAAAACCACGACCGGACCCCCCCCAAAATTAAGTTTACCCCAAAACTGATACATGAAAATTGTACATATTAGGGGTGCTATGTGATGTTTGGATACATGTAGGCATCGTACGACTTTTAAACTCAATCTAAATATATCTGACTCTAATGTTTTGGGGAGGGGTGTTGCTTTGGTTGTTTTTTGGTCATTGAATCCCAAATTGATCTGAAATGCCATAGGTAGCCCTGCCTCTACTTCCTTAATGCCGGGATTATAGACATATACTACTATGTCTATCCTCTGTTATTATTTTAGAAGAAAACATTCAAAATCCCTTTTTTGTAGTTTTTTAAAAGTGTCTAGGGGCATTGTTGCTATCTATAGTCACTACACTGTGAATTGCACAGTAGAACTTCTTGCTCCTATCTCCACAGATAAACCTGCCATCTGCCCCTTACTTTTAAACACATCCTCAGAGAATAATGAATAGTATAAGAAGTGCACAGCTGTATGCAAAAAAAAAAAAAAGTTTTCATCTGAAAGTCCCTTTAGGACCCTTTAAGTGTGTTTCTGCATTTGTTTAAATAAATCCTCTTTTATTCAGTCTCTGAGCCAGTTTAATATTTCTATGTCATTTAATTTAATAAATAGTATTAGTAGTCTTTATCTAATAGGCATTTAAAGTGATTTTCAAGAGTGAGCTATGTACATCTCATAAAGATTGTATGAGAAATATTACTCTCATTCTGATTTTACAATTGACAAACTGAACTCAAGGAATTTTAGGTTACCATTGCTATTATAGATCACCAGCGGCAAAGTCAATAGTCAAACCTGGGAAGTTTGGCTCCAGAGACTAAACTCTTCATCTCTCTGCTAATGCTTTCCTCTAAGAACGGGCTAGGTAATTTAAAAGAAAGAATGACAATACTAATCAGACAGAAACTGAAAAGCAGATGAAGACAGAATCCTGCCAAAGTGAACCACAACACAAAATGATAACAATCCAAATTGAGAGAAAGGAAGACAGGAATGGAGACTGATAAACAGAGATCCATAATACATACACTGACAGAAACAGCAGCAGAGAAACAATAGTTAGAAAAGAGAAACACAGGTCAAAAAGCTCAAGTTTCGAAAAGCAGTGTGTTAAATATCTCACTATTTGTGAGGTGTACATTTTCCCCCTTGAAGTACAAATCATTAGGATCTAAGGTAGAAATATTTAAAATGCAGATCAACTTGTTTGCAATTGAGTCAAAGACAATTCTGTGAGAAGATTGAGGAATAATTGCAGAGTGCAAGAAAATGTGTGAAGATGAGTAGCTTAGCAACAGCAGAAGGCCTGTGACACATTTAGGAAATAATTGGCAATTGTTTGCTTGTAGGGAGACCCTAGAATTTGGACTGCTGGAGAAATATTATTTTAAGAAGTTATTTGGTGGCTTATACGCAAACAAGACTTGGAAAGAACTATGTATTTGGACTGGGTGAGCTGTAGTCTCTAAATTGTTTGTATAGTCTTTCTGGTGACAATCTCAATGTTCTCATTTTATACCACAAAAATGTACACACTTCTTGTTGGCCATAGTGTTTGTTAGAAACTTAGCAGTAACAGTAAAGCCTCACAGTAAAGTATCTGTAGAAAATAGTCTGCTTCCCTCTTCCCATTTATAAACTGTGGTGAAGACAGACTCATCTCCAATTTGTCTATACACATCCCCGCTGCAGTGTGCACTTAACTACAGAAACAATTCAGTGAAACCAAAGGGGAAGTGTGTACTACTTCCAGGTGGGCCTGCATCTTCCTTCCTTCCTTCCTTCCTTCCTTCCTTCCTTCCTTCCTTCCTTCCTTCCTTCCTTCCTTCCTTCCTTCCTTTCTCCCTTCCTTCCTTCCTCTTCCTCCCTCTTCCTCCCTCCCTCCCTCCCTCCCTCCTTTCCTACCTCCCTTCCTTCCTTCCCTTTTACCCTCCTTTCCCTTCTCCCTCCCTCCCTCCTTCCCTTCTTTGTCTTTCTTTCTTTTTCTTTCCTCCATTCTTCTCTCCCTCCCAATCTTCTTTCTTTCTCAATTATGTTTTTCTGTTTATTTTATTTTATTTTTGAGACTGCTTCTTGCTATATATAGACTGAGTTTGAAATGATCCTTCAGCACCTACCTGTGATGTATTACATAGGTGTACCAGCGTATCTGCCTCAATTATGGATTTGTTCTACAGATGCCATAGAAACAATGGCTGAAGGAGACTGTCCATGTCTCTGAGAAGCTAAGGAACTAAGGAAGAATTGTTAAGTGAGGAACTAAGGAATACCACTACATTGGAAACTTTGCATTGTGATTACTTACATTTGCTCATTCCTAATGTGAAAAAGGCACCGACAATTTTTATCACAATATTACTGAAGTGTAATTGTGGTACAACAAACTACATACCATGATAAGTTTCATTGATTGGTACTTCATGCATGACATTGCCTACTTATTAGAATCACAGTGATGCTGCATGCAAGTCATTTGCAAAAATTTGTTCTGCTTTTTCATCTTGTAAATCAGTTTGGCCACTTATTCCATACCACATTGATCATACTTTTGGGTGGTTTTGTTGATGGTTTAGCTGTTTGCATTTGTTCCCTCTATCTTACTGCTGAAATGTTGTATAGTATAAGATGGTTGTAATATGTTTTGCAGACAGAAATTCATTCAGCCATGAGATATAATGCTTTGAGCTGAGGATTCAGTGGTAATGAACCACCACAGTAGAATGTCTAAGACTGGTCCAGGAAGTGTAAACTTAATATTTATAGATGAAACTAAACACAAAAAGCAAAGAAAACAAGAACAACAACAGAGAAAAAAAAGACTTTTAGAAATGGATGAAGAAAGGTTGAACAAATGCAACAGTGGTACTCACTAGATACTTGTGGGTAGGGATGGGAGGGGAAGACTAGGAGAGAGCAAGGCAAGGTTGACATTGTCCACAAAGAAAAGTACTTTTCATTTTTGATATAGCTTTTGGGGGGTGGGCAGTGAGTGTAGTTGTGGAAATGGGAGGGCAGGGATGGCAACAATGCTTGATGAGAAATGTACTCATTACCTTGGTCATGTAACTGTAACCCCTTTCTATGGTATTTTCACAATAAAAAACTTATTTAAAAAAAGTACTTTTCACCTGACTTGTGTAACTGTAACCCTTCTGTACTTCACCTTTATAATAAAAATTTAAAATAAAAATAGAATAAAAACAAAAAAAGAAATACTAAATATTTAGATTTATGTGTTAATGAGATGAAAATTCACATAGAAAAAATGATAGCTGGCCTAGTTTTGCAAATGAAAAACAAGAAATTTAAATTATGTGACTCAACTTCAGCAAAGCTTTGTTTTTTATTACTATCATCTAAAAGTAGTTGTACATAGGGATTTCAATTCAACTTGTCAATTTACAAGTACATTGCATCATTTATTTATTTATTTATTTATTTATTTATTTATTTATTTATTTATTTATTTATTTATTTATTTATATTGTGAAAATACCATACAGAGGAGTTACAATTACATGGGCAAGATAATGAGTACATTTCTTATCAAGCATTTTTGCCTCCTCCTTTGTTTCCCCTTCCCATCCCTTCCCATATCTCTCCCCCCCCAAGTTGTAAAGTTCATTTTTCCACATAACAACTTGTACATCTCATTGTTGCAATAGGTCCACCTGTACCCCTATTTAAACGATTTGTTTTTTCCCTAGTTTCTCTGAAGAGGAAAGAAGGATGGCCAATAGGTACATTACATCTTGATCGATTTCACTCCTTCCATCGCCCCTCCTTGGCTAGTGCTGATTGACTTGCATATTCCAAGAGGTAACCTCATGGGAAAATATAAACTTAATGGATGTTCTACAGGTTAAGAAGTTGCAGTAGAAATTTTAGAATACTTGTTAATGGCTAAATTGGAAAAGGTGATAGGAAGGAGCAAGTTTTCAGTGCTGATGTGACTGGCTTATTTTATAAGGCATCAGTAAATGACTCTATTATACAAAAGGCATTTGGCTGAAGAACATCCTGTGGTCAGAGATTCTCAGGAAGCTAAATGTATATTTTGCTAGGAACAATAAAAGTTGATTATCTTCTAATTGAATATTTACAAGAACCTTATAGACAACAACTACTGTGAATAATGAGAATAGACTAATGAGAATTGACTGTATATTTAAAGCGTATTAATTCATCTATGTACAGTGAGGATTAATCACCACAACTTGGTCACTTTCACTGTAATCTAAACTTTCTCTTTCTGTTCCTTTGCTGTTCCTCTCTTCCTACACCTTATTCCTGAGACCATCTCTGAACTGTTTTCTAAATCTATACATATGCTAGTATTTTATATAACTGGATTATACACTCTTTCCAGTCTAGCTCTTTATTTAGCATAATTTCTTTTCTTTTTCTTTTTGGTTGTAGGTCTTGGGGCTTGAACTCAGGGCCTAGGTGCTGTCCCTTAGCTATTTTTTGCTCAGGGGAAGTACTTTACCACTTTAGCCACAGCTCCACATCTGGCTTTTTTGATAGTTATTTGGAGATGAGAGTCTCAAGGACTTTTGTGCCAGGGTTGGCTTTGAATGGTAATTCTCAAGTCTCAGCATATAATCTGAGAAGTTCAGATTATAGGCATGAGCCACCTGGTACCCAGCAATTTAGCATAACAATGTTTTTTTATTTTTTCCATATTGTATATATAAATAGTTCATTGTTTTTATTGCTAGTGGGTACTTCTACTCAGGGCCATTTATATTGAGTTAAAGGATTTTGTTTTTGTTGTTGTTATCATATTGTAGGAGCTTTAGAACCCTGTGGAGACTGCAACTCCAGGAGATTTGCCTAGTGTTCGAATGATGCCAGTGGATAAACATTAGTTGTATGCATGAATTTTGACTGGCAATGATCTTATCAAATGAGCTGGGAAGTCCCAGTTTGTACTTATCTCAATGATTCCTGATATCCTAGATCTGGCAGAGAAACACCTACTCTGTTACTTCCCCCATTTCTTGTTATCTCCCTCCTTTTGCTTGTTTTCCTGTAATTCCCTGAAGTTAGCCCCAGGCCTAGCTGAATTTATAAAGCAGATTGATCTTTAGTTTAACTCTGCTCTTGGATTACCCTTTCCTCACCCCATGGTGATTTTGGATTATTATTTATTTAAAATTAAAGTTCTGAAATAGGAGATATCGCTGAGTGTGCATTTCTTCATCCATAGCTCTGCAATCTGCTGACTGGGCAGGGCAATCATTAAAATGTGCATAACCATTTGGGTATGAGCATGGTGGACTTATCTATTTCCCTTAGTATCTAGAAGTAGAATGGCTGAGACAGCAGTAGTAATTGATAGTTTCAGTTTTAATCAACTGCCATGTTGTTTTCCACAGTAGGGGTATTGTAAGAGGTTCCAGAGGTTCTTGATTATTGGTAACACTTTGTGTTCTTACCTGCATATTATCTTTATGTTCTTACCTACATAAATCCCTACACAACAAAAATTATAACAAAGACCATGTATGTTAACTAACCAGATTTCAGTATTGCATAAGAAGTATATTACATCAAAATGTTCTTAACAGAATGGGTCTTAAGTTGTTGTTGCTTTTTTTTAAACAAATACAAATCTGGCATTATTTCTTTACTGATAACAGGAAATTCCTGTTGATGAATCTGTGAATTCTGAAAGTAATGAATGTAAAACACAATATATAGAACTGAAAGAAAAAAATGATGAATATACTTTGGAACTTCAGTAACTTGGCAAGATTTTGTTTCTAACTGAAAAACAAAAACCTTAGTGATCAATCAAGGGTCACACCTCTAGTTGCCTGTTGTGGAAACTAATGCCTGAAGTGATTTTTTTCCTCTGGTGATTAAATCATAGGCAGAGGATTGCCTAGAATCAGACAAGGGGTTCTGATGGCAAGGCAGTTTTTGAAGATAGCTGTTTTTTCAACAGTCTTTGCTACTGAGTTCCATCTCTCTAGTTGTCATGGTGCTGGCCTGTTTTGGTGTGACTGATTGTCCTTTGTTCCACTGTCTGTCTTCTTAATAATACAAGAAGGACACCAATGAGTATTTCTTTAATTGATATTTTGGTACTTTAATCACTTAAAAAATGATTTTCATCATGCACTATCATGCAGTAGAAAGTTTGGAATCACCTCAGTAGTTAGAAACTTTTTGCACCAGTTTGCACATCTCCACATGCCTACCATCTGTGTTTCTAGTTATAAGAAGTGATCAGCAGGGGTGTGGTGGATGTGATTGGTTGGTAGCCACAGGGGAACTCTGGTTTGAATGACATCGCCCTCTGCCTGCACAGTTTGACAAGTTTCAATGTGCATGCATTCATAAGAAGTGATGAATGACTATTGCTATTACTGTGAGAGGAGGTATATATCGCTAACTAAGATGAAAGTCATTGGTATTCTCATATCTGCTGTTGCCTGTACAAGCATGGAGCATGCATTCGATGCTCTTTGCAAGTCACCGCATGGTGATATTTTACTGCAGTTGTGGCTCCTTCTATACAGTTGTGTAAGGTCTTTCTTTTACTTTTACCAAGCCAAATACTGAATTGTATGAAATTGTATTTCGTGTGTTTCTCATCTACACTCCAATATTATCTCTTCAGTGGAGCTTGGTTTATTCTTTCTGTATATGCAGAATCTAACATAATAATAGTATTATAGATACCTTTTACTTGTTAATCTTAAATAAAATGTTTGAAAAATAGCAAGGATACTTTCCATAAACTTGGATTTACTCACATATTTTGTCTAAATACAGATTTGAAGAGTCACTACTAATATGTGTATTGACTAAATGGGAACTTGAATAGGTAAAAATGTCAAGTGAGAGTCTTTTCTCCATTGCTGGGCTAGAAACCTGTAAATCTTCTTTTTTTTAGATTCTTGAGTAGATCATGAATAACTTTCAAATATTTTTGAAAATTGTCACTTGTGGACAGCAAAAATTCCTGGTATGAGTACTACTTTAATGTCAGCATATAAAGTAAATTATACCAAAGATACTACATTGAAGGTAATTTGAATAGATTGGCTTTAGCTTGCAGTAGACTGAAGAGATGAACATGACTAATTGAGTAAGCTGTCCATTTCTTCCTCTTACTCCTTTTATGACTCCTGTAGGACTGGAACAAGAAAATGGAAAAGACCTAATTAAAAAAAATGATCCAATGTTCATGTGCTCAACTTTGTGAAATATTTCTTCCTTGATAGAACTTAATTATTTGCTTTGAGATCCCTATAGCCTTCCCTGGAAACCAGTCCTCCTGTCTGTTTGGAGCTATTTTTTCCTCAGCTTCCTCAACCTCTTGTGTCTTTCTACTGAGGAGAAATACTGAAAATATGCTATCAGGGGCAGCTTCCTCATGTATGAGGACAAAGGGTCCATGAAAAACATTCCTCCACTCTTCCATCAGATGCAGTACAGCCTGCGTTCCTAGTATGGTCATTTCTTGATAGTTTTACCTGTATAAATCAGGGATCTCCAGAGAAACAGAAACAACAGGATCTATCTATCTATCTATCTATCTATCTATCTATCTATCTATCTATCTATCTATCTATCTATCTATCTATCTATCTATCAATCTATCTATCTATCTATCTATCTATGGAAATTTTTATAGTTGTTCACACAATTATGGAAGTTGAGAAGTTCCAGGACTTGGAGTCAGTAAGCTGGAGTTTCTGAAAAGGCAACAAGGAATTATAATACTAGTGAAAGGTTGGAGAATCAATCAGTACTATAAATCCTGGTTTAAAAAGAAAAGATTACAGATTTATGACTCAAGAAGAGCTAAAATTCCAGTTTGAATTTGAGATAGGAAAAGACCTTTGTCTCATTTAAAAGTTATGCAGGAATTCCTTTTTTTAGGAGCTGAATCCTTTTGGTTTTCTTCAAGTTTTCACCCATTGGATAAAGCCTATCTTAATATGGAAGACAACCTGCTTGCTTTATCTATTCATATGTGAATCTCATTCAGAAGTGTCCTCAAGCACATTCATAATAATGTCTAACTAAATAAATTGGTATCTGGTAGTGTACTCAAAATGCTGTGTAAATTTAATCCTTATATTAGTGATATATTTTTCTTAAATTTTCCTGTGAATAAATAAAAATCTGATTTTTTATAATCCTAAACTTAAGTGAATATAGGTTAAGGTACAAAAAGGTTTCCTTTTGTATATTCTTCACTTGCCATAGAATGAAGGTAAAATATCTGCCTATTCTACCTGTCTAAATAAGAACAATGCCAAAAAACTTGGACAATTTTTACCAAAACAGTTTCTCATTCAGCTCCTTAAATTCAGTTCTTCCATTTTCTTGAAGTTCTGTTGAGATTCAAGCCACAGGATTGTGGTTATCTTCTGTAAAGTTTGAACTATTTGCCTCCAATTTGTCTGTTGAATAAGGTATGTTCCTTAGAACTTTGTTTGTAACATACATAAATACAAATGGGATTTGTATATGGAAACATATGATTTGTATATAACATAAACAATATTTGTAGTTCACCTAAAACAAAACATATTGAGGGTTAAAAATACAACATTTAAATTTGCTATTTAAGTGTTCTTTCTGTTTCTAGATAGACAATAAATCCATGGACTGTCATCGCTTTCTCTAAAGTACATGTTTTATCCTACATGTGTGTCTACATAAACATACTATATATATATATATATATATATATATTTGTGACCTATATGTTAAAGTGATATAAGGGCTGGGAAGGTGGCTCAGTGGTAGAGTGCTTGCCTTGCATGCATGAGGCCCTGGGTTCAATTCCTCAGCAACACGTAAGCACAAAAAGCTGGAAGTGGCACTATGGTTCAAGTGGTAGAGCACTAGCCTTGAGCTGAAGAGCTGAGGGGCAGCGCCCATGCCCAGAGTTCAGGCCCCATGATTGACAAAAAAGTGATATAAATATAGACATAATGTAACTATGTAATTGTATTTACTAATAAAGTAACAATGACAACTATAGCAAAGATGTGTGACTTGGACACTGTTATTTTATGAGGACCTATCTCAGTTTTGAAGTTCTGAAGACCTGCTTTACTGACTAGGATGTATTAGCATGTATGTGGTTTCCCAGTGACCCCAATTGAAATATCATCTGTCTAGGCACAATATGGGAAATGAATTGTGGCTTTCCTTCATGGGATTAGTAACTACATTGTTGATGCAGATTTTACTTGGTAGCTCATGTGTATCTTCAAGAAAGCCATTAATTGAAAACTAACATTTGCATCCAGAATGACTCCTCATCAAGATTCCTAAACTTTTTTTTTGAAAGCAATGACTTTTATTTTCACATCAGTCAATATGATCAAGTTTCACAATAGCCTCAGCTATATATTGAAACCCTGTCTTACAAAAATGAAACAAAGGGAGACAAAGAAAAAGAAAAAAGCAATCTAATAATTAGCAATTATCCTAAGAATAAGATTCTAAGAATCTAAGAATAAGATTCCTAAACTTGTAGAGCTTTTTACAGTCTTGCTTTAGCTAGGAAGTTTGATGAAATCCTGTGTGAAACATCTCAGAGGTCTGCATTTTGTTAGATACTCTGGACATGCTTCTCACCAGTCACATGCCTCTGTTAATAAGCAGATTTGATAGAGGTTTTTGTTAGTTTATTTTATTTTTTTGCCCCGAGCTTACTGGAAACAGAATTTTGTCTGTTAAATGGGAAGAACTGAGATGCAAGTGGTAGTATAGCTAATACATGCTGAATTATAATGATTGGCCTAATGTTCAATTTTCTAACATTTCTCTGGTTCTTAAGAATCTTAATAAAGTTGCAAGCATAGTGCATGACTTGGACACCTTTCTGCTGTATGGAGACATGTATCCATTTCCTGTGGCAATGGAGAATATCTCGATTGCCTGAGCTGCAACATGGTAGAATGGAATTCCTAATGCATAGTAGCCCTCCTGTCTGAGAAACCAGGTGCCAACTCAGGCTACAGTATTCTGAATTCACATCCCCCACCTTTATGTTTGTGGCACCTGCAAGAACATTTCAAATGATGATCTAAATAAAACAGGATTGCCTGACATTGAAAAGGCTTGAAATTACTCCCCACCGATTAGGATAGAGATAGATATCTAAGCCAACTCTCCCTCTTTCAGGCAAGATGACCTTTATAGGAAGTGTAGATGTTTCAAACTATCTTTCCATGTTCCTTTTAGACTTTACACCTTTGGTTTAAAAGGCAATTAAGATTCCTCTTTGTTTGTAAATCACATGTCATCTGAATTTATGCAGTTTGTTGAAAATTTACTTATGATACATAAAACATAACAGCTTTGCATATAAATGGAATAACATGCTGTCTCAATACACACAGGCATTGTGTTATATGTAAATTAAGCAAAACATGGACGATCTCCTCAAATATTTGCCAATTCTTTGTGTTATAATACTTCAATATGCTTTTCTCAGCTTTATGAGAAGTACAGCAAGTTATTTCTATCAGTAGTTACACTATGGTGCAAAAACCCATGGTACTTATTACTTTTGTGTATCTTTAACTTAATACCCACTGATCATCTTTCCCTACCCTTTCTTACCACCCTTAGCCTTCTGATAACCATCATTCTACTCTCAACTTTCTTTTATTGTAGAGGTGATGTACAGAGGGTTTACAGTTTCATAAGTTGGGTATTTTTTTTAACAGTGTCACCTCTTCCCTCATTTTCTCCCAGTTTTTTCCTTCCAGCATCTCTCCCCCACTAGTTGCATAGATCATTTTCACCATAGTCTACTCTCAACTTCTATGAGATCAAACCTTTTTAGATTCCATGTAAATAGCTACCCAGAAGGTTAAAATATGAGGACTGGAGTTCAAAGCTGTCCTTGGATGTGTGTGTGTGTGTGTGTGTGTGTGTGTGTGTGTGTGTGTGTGTGTGTGTGTGTGTGTGTGTGTGTGTGTATGTGTACTGGGTCTTAAGCTCAGGGCCGACTGTACCCAAGCTTTTCAGCTCAAGGCTAACACTCTACCTCTTGAGTCACAGCTCCATTTCTGGTTTTATTTTTTTTGGTGATTGGAGAGAAGAGTCTCATAGACTCACACACACACACACACTCACACACATACACACACATATTCGAGTTGTATAGATTCAGCTCTCCAACTGTCCAATAAACACCCCATGAATGCCATCAGAAAGTCATAGGTCCTCTCCTGTGTGTTAATCAGCTTTCCCTACTGTAATAAATACCCAAGACAAATGACCTTTCTCTTTATAAAGAGAAAGGGTTGATTTTGGCTCACAGTTTTGGTGTTTCAGTATGTTAAGTTTTCTAGTGGAGAGAAGCATATCCTGTTATGGCAGAAGCATGTGGTGGAGAAAACTATTCATCTTAAAGTTGCAATGAAAGGGGAAAGGGAAGAGACCAGGGACCCACCACTCCTAACAGTGCTACAGGCCTGGGCATGGAGCCTTTAACATATGAACCTCCAGTGTTTCCTTTCCTTCGTTATTTATTCCTCTTACGGGTCAATCTTATTTTTTGCTTGTTTATTGGTTTGCTATTTACTGTCCATCTTGTTCCTGTAAATGTTGCATTGCTTGTAACAAAGTTAGGAATAAAAGAGAAGGGGCAAAGGAGAAGAAACAAAGGGGTGAATAACAAGGAAAACAGAGACAAGCAGTAAAATTTAAAGCACCTGTAATGAAGGATGAGTTAGACTTGAACAACATATTATACCCCAAGGCCAATAAGATGGTAAGAGATAGTAATTTGAGATAGTTCATGGCTTTCTTTATTCACATAAGAGTGGGGCCGTACTCATGCAGACTTAATAGCAACTAGATACTCACAAATTTATTCTGATAGTTATGTCAGGGTCACCCTGACATTAATTCCAAGAAATTCATTTGGTAATAGCATATGCAGAAGCCCAGAGAGAAGAACAGGAAGAAAGCCTCCAAGTAGTTTAGCTTTCTGGAGAGTCCTTGTGGTACTTGCATTTATCATTAAAGAATAGCCAGCAATGCTCTTTCTTCAGGAAAGCAGCGGACATCATATGACGAAAGTTTGAGTGGTAAAAAGTCTTTGCAGACTCTCTTAAATTCAATGACTTCTGGGTACAAATAGACTTTGAGTCCTATGAAAAGAAAAGTTACTTTGTTCTCTGGAGTCTTTTGGTATCTTTGAAGTGATTTTGTTTCTCTTTTTCTCTAAGCTCTAGTTAAATCAGCTTTCCAGAAATTTAGAGCCAAAGTAAAGCTGTTGCTCAAATTAAGTTAAAGTCAAAATTTTGTAGAAAAAGAACAGTAAGTTTTTCACATATGCACTTGCCTGATGGCTTTAGTGGACAAACATTTCAAATGTGTTGTATTATAATACAACTAATGTTACTAATTTAAGATTCATCAATGATACAAAGTGAGAAATCTAAGTAGGGCATGTATGTGTTTGAGTAAGCTGCATCTTATGAATTCACTGCTGTGTTTGTACATTGTGGGGTGGAAATGCATGTAAAACTCATGTAGGTTAAAGCATAATTTTGACAGAGGAACTTACCCAAAACAGTATAACTTATATATTAATATAAATATTTTCAAATATAGTAGAATTTGGCTTTGACTTTTAGATAGAATTGTACCAAATAGTATGAAGTTCAATCAAGTCTTCAGAAATATTTTGTTGTTAAAGTATATTTTTGCATCAAGGTCTATGTTTATAATCCTAACGCTTGGAAGGCTGAGGCAGGAAGATCGTAGCTTTGAGGCCAGAATGAGCTACACAATGATCTCTGGGCCAACCTGTGCTACATAAGGACATGTGATCTCAAAAAACTTGAAAAATATACTACTTCTTGTAGGTATTATAATTAGAATATGTGGACAGTCAGGATGAAGTGTTCACACTAACAATGATAGAAAAGTTTTCCTTTATCTATTAAAATTTTAGTACCATTAATGAATTGCACAAAGAGTTTCACTGTGATATTTAACATACATGTAATAAACTTGGATCAAATTTATCTCATCTATAGTACTGTTTTTTTCCCTACTAATCAGTTTTTGGTGGATTTCCTTGTGCTATTTTCACACACACACACGCACACACACGCACACACACCTACACATAATGTACTTCTGTAATATTCACCTGCTATCACCCTTTTCTGTCCCCTTCCTGTCACTCACTAATTACTCCCCTAACAGTCTCCCTTTTACAATCATGATACATCATTGTTTTTAGGTCTAGATTCTGCAAATGAGTAATAAAACATATTTGTTTTTCTGGGCCTGATTTGTTTTGATTAACTTGATGATCTCCAGCTCCATTTACTGTCCTGTATATGATAGGACATATACTGTCCTATCTACTATATGTATGTATATGTACATACATATATTATCATATATATCATATCAAACCTACAATCTATGCATATAATGTATACAAACATACATATATAATAAATATTACATATAATAGTCATCCAATCTTCAGTTACTGGAAATAGAAGGTATATCCATATCTTATCTATTGTAAATAATGCAGCTATAAACCTCAGTATGTAGGCATCTCTCTCTTAAAGAAGCATAAATATCTCTGAATAGTCAAAGTAACCCTGATCCCAAAGAGCAATGTTGTAGGTAGCCTTCATACTTTTTGAAAGGGCATTATTATCCTTTAAATCTCCCATATTTTATTTTCTGTTAATTTCAATCAGCTCCTAAAGTCTGATTTTGATTTCTCTTTTTAAGAGATTCTGAACAGGGGCTGGGAAGGTGACTCAGTGTTAGAGAACTTGCCTTGCATGCATGAGGCCCTGGGTTCGATTCCTCAGCACCACATAAGCAAAAAGAAAAAAGCCGGAAGTAGCACTGTTACTCAAGTGGTAGAGCACTAGCCTTGAGCTGAAAAGCTGAGCAATAGCGCCCAGGCCCAGAGTTCAGGCCTCATGACCGGACCCCCCCCCCCCTCCAAAAAAAAAAAAAGAGATTCTGAACAGACAGGTTAAGAGGCTGACTTCCAATGATTAATATTGTAAACTTGATTCTTATAAAATATCTCTGTGTCTGTGGTTTTTCTACTGTATGACAAGGAATACAATACTCCCTCTCCTGCAGTACCTAGTACAGTGCTGATGAGGCCATGGTAGTTTGTAGATGAGGTACATGTCTGGAACAGTAGCACACCTGCACGTGTTGGATATTTACATGCAAGCTGAATTCATGTGATGGCTTAGAAAATTCCTTGGACACAGACAAGGAGGAAATACTGATTATCCCGTGATGCATACTTTCTTGATGAGGTGATCGCTGTATGTATCCTGCACCATAGAAAATATAGATGGTATCAGCATGATTCATGTTGTAAGGATGCAAATAACTAGAATTTACTTCTTACACCAAGAAGTTTTGATTCTAAGATAAGTTTAATTGTAAACATTGTCAGTATTTCACCTATTCTATTTGCACATTTTATGTGACATCTGCACAAAGAAGAATAAAATATTCCCTTTATGTACCACAGACTAATGGTAAAATATTGACCCTGTTTTTCAATACCTTTAATTTTTCCTCTGTTCTCTTTTCCTTCTCCTGAAATAGAAACAGTGTATTGTACTTTATGCATACTTGTGTTTTAATTTTACTACCTGGTACTTATATGAGGATTTGGCTTCTGTAATGTGACAGTCACTGTAGCTTTTATAAAACATTTAAATAGTTGCAATTCCAAAAGTTATATACACTTGTGTTCCTTGTGTTCTACTGTAGGTATCATTTTACAGGCAGGAAGAGAAAGATATCACTGGTATTCTGTTTGGTTTAATTGCATAGCACAGTCTCAATGGAACAAAGAGCAATAAAGGAAAATTACACCATCTACACCTCAAAATTTTATAGGCTGTAGTTCAAATCAGCTTAGGTAGACAATTTGCAATGAGGTTGCTTTGAATGCACATTTGTGTGAGTTTGATTATTTATTTTTGTAGGCATTAAGAAACCTGTTCTTAGTAAATACTATTAAACATATTGACTCAAACTACAGATCAATAAAAATCTTAAACATTCTATAAATCACTTAATGGTTCAGAGATAGTTGAGTGCCTATAATAGATGTGTTATTTCCCTTAAATAACTCTTCTTTTATTATTTCATTGCAATTGGAAAGATAATAACTTTTGCCATTCATTTAGGATTTCTCTAAGTTATGTCCATTGGCACATACATAAGATGTGCAATTTGTTTTTGCAATTTCTTACAGGGAACAGACACGCTGGACAGATTTTGCTTCTTAATTACATAGGAAACAGTTATTCTAAGCTTTTCTTTAGTTTTATAGCTCCAGATAATTTTTCATTCGTGTTAGTTTTGTCGAAGAATAAAACACCTCTCAAATATATAATTAAAAATGTTTTACAATCAATTATAAAAATGTGTAGCTAAATGCAACCTCCAAGAGCTTTCTAATAGGTCCGACTCTAAACATCTGACCTTCATTTGCACATCATGTAAACTTTCAAGCAGTTTATGTGACACTGAGAAACACATAGCTAAGTCCTCATTAAAATCAGCAGCAAGAAAGTTTAATGAGTTTGTTAGAGGAATATTTGTCACTGCTTCTTTTTTTCCTCTTTCTTTCTCTTTATTATCATCTTTAATTGTGCAAAGGAGTTGCCATTTAATAAAGCAGTTAATGAATACAATATATCTTGTTCAATGTCACTCTTTTCAACATTCTCATCCATCCCCTCCCTGCCCATCTCTCCCCCTTCCCTTCTTAATTTTGTTAGGATATACATTGGATTAAACACAGAAATGGGACTAGTACAGAAACTAGAAGAAGCAAACATTTCACACAAAATGAATCGTTTGATACATTTAGCAACAAAAGAAGTATTAAATTTCACTTTTGTGTTGTTTTCTTTTAATTGTGTTAAAATATTGGTTCATATACACTCATGTGCCACTCAGCATATTTACTTATAAATTTTAAGCTAGTCTAGCTTCCATATTTCAGGGAAAGCATGACTCCCTTGGTTCTCTGGGTCTGACTTGTTTTACTTAACATATTTTGTCTAGGTCTTTTCAAGTCTTTACACATGGTACAAAATCATTCTTTCTAATGGATGGTTTCATATCATGGTCATGGTGAATATTGTGTGAATAGTTGTGTTGCTGGCTTCAGTGTATCTTGGTTTGTAATCTTTTTACTTCAGAGGAGAAACACAAACCACTGTGAAAATACTGCCTACCACCAGTAGTATACTGGTATTAGATAGTATTAGATAGGAGTCTGTTTTGTATAGAAGATGTAAAGTTTTGGGTTTTGGGTTCAGAAAGCCATTTTCACATGCATACACACACACACACACACACACACACACACACAGAGAGACACCACCCTAGAAATAGTTTCTATTTTTTTTTTTTTTACCATATCCCCATTCTTGATTTTATTTAATTCTTATTTCCCTTGTTCTGATTTTGACCTCATCTGAGCAAAGGCTGGAGTCCTTTTCCAGGTACATTATTATTATTATTATTATTATTATTATTATTATTATTATTGTGAAAATACCATAAAGAGGGGTTACAATTACATAGACTAGGTAATGAGTTACATTTCTTATCAAGCATTGTTGCCTCCTCCTTTGTTTTCTCTTCCCATCCCTTGCCATACCCCCCCACTCCCCTCTTCTCACCGCCCCTCCCCCCGGCCAAAATTGTAAAGTTCATTATTCACTATAACGTCTTGTACATCTCATTGTTGCAATGGGTCCACCTGTATCCCTATTTAAACAATTTGTTTTTTCCTTTCCCCTCCACAAATTATACCAACATCAAATACATTGAAAGACTTGGAAAAAATTATATTAAGTGAAGTAAGCAAGGCCCAAAGAAACATAGGTCCCATGATTTCCCTTATGTGAATAACGTTTTGATTCTGTGATTTGATTTCTATTTTATGTGCATTAGCTACATTTCTATATGATAGGATAAGAGCTAATATTAGGTTCAATTTTTATTTCACTTTTAAGTTAGATGATTTTTCTAGAACATATAGCATTGATAATACAATTTGCATGAAATAAAGGATGGATGGTTTTGTTAATTGATTCATCCATTTCCAGTGATTTCTTTTTCACCAAACATTATACTAGGTATTAGAGATATAAAGAAGATTGTTTAATTTTGCTTCATTTCATTTCAGTTCAATTTAGTTCTGAAACTCTCAGTAAAGTAGAAGGAAGCAGAGACACAAAAGAGGATAAGTACAATAAAATATTATTATAAGTGCTGCTCATATAGTTATAAAAACAAGACTGATCAATTTTTTTGGTAATCCTGCCATTAGGAAGCTAATGTTGAGGCTTAATCTTGAGAGATGAATGGGCTTTGCCAAGTGCTGGTTAGGTTATGCCAGGAAGAGTGAGATGTGTGAGCAGTAAACATAGGTATTCATACAAGTGGTGTATATAGAAAGATTTACACTTAAAGAATTTGAACTTGGACATATAAAATGCCGGTTACTTCTTTGTGATGAGTGCATCAGAGAGTTGTTTAATATAGTTCATCAGAGTGTAGAAGAATATAGAGCAACTTAAATTTATTTCATATCAGATGAAAATATTCATCATTTTAGTATGCTTCACTATATATGCATATAATTTATAATTACTAAACCATAGTTATAAGTTATGGGTAAATAAGAATCATGGGTAGGGAGGCATATGCTTAAAAGATCCTTAAAAATGGGATGCACAGCCACAGTAGTGGTGTGAATGAGAAAGAGTAGTTGTGAAGGCTCCAGTTTATAGCAAAAATCTCTGAGACTACCTATAAAATACTTGATACAGAGCATGGGATTTAGTAGGTACTGAGGAAATATGTCTCAAGAGATACAGAAATTGCATTCATATGATGAATACTGACTGCTTTTTTATATGGAAGGTTTTGTTGTTGGGTTCTCCTTTTTTCTTATTTGTTCGGGAATAAACATCTCATGGCTTTTTCACAAATACAAGTGAAAAGGGAAACTTGTTCTGTTCTCTTAAAATAAACACTATTCTTTCCATTTTTATTGCTATTATAAAGGTGATGTACAGAGGAGTTACAGTTACATAAGTCCAGTAATGAGTATATTTCTTTTTGGTCAGTGCCACCCCTCTTGCAGGTTTTCCCTCTCATCCCCACCCGCAAGTTCTGTAGTTGATTTTTTCAACATAATTTTTTCCAGAGCTACGGAAAAGGTAAACATTTTTAAACAGAAGGATGACCTCACCCCATTTGTTAGGAAATGGAAAGACTTGGAAAAATTATATTAAATGAAGTAAGCCAGGCCCAAAGAAACACAGGTCCCATGGTTTCCTTTATTTGCAATAACTAGTATATTTCTAGAATAAGCAGAAAAGGTCAAGAGCTATGCTCATATGACCATATAAGATGATGTTAAGTGAAATGAACCCCAAGATAGGGACACAAGTGTTTTTTTTCTTACTTGCTATTTTTTTTAATGTATTTGTAATATATTATGTGATTTTTTTGTTTCTTTGGTATGTTCTTCCCTCATGGTATAACCCCTGTTTTCACAGGGGATTCTGTTGCCCTGCATCTTGTATATACATTTTTCTAATTTGGGGAGGGGAAGGGAAATAACAAAATGCTGAAATAAGGTTACAGGTTGACCCATTGTAACAATGAGATGTACAAGACACTATGTTGAAAATGAACTTTACACCTTTGGGGAAGGGGAGAAAGAGTAGGGGAAAAACAAAGGAAGAGGTAACAATGCTTGATAGGAAATGTACTAATTACCTTACTCATGCAATTGTAACCCTTCTGTACAGTATTTTTATAATAGAAAACATATAAAAATTAAAGAAAACAATGGCTTTACTCTTGATTTGTGGCTTTTTAAAATCTACATGGATAATGTTTTGCATAATAAAACAGGGAGCCAAACTCATTGCAGTAGAGAGTAGAAAGACTGTCAGAGACTAGGTACAAACTTGTGATTTTGTAGTGTGAATGTCTAGAAATCCGACTTGCAACATGACTGTAGTAAATAATATTGCTCTGTGAGTTGAAAACTTCTAAGAAAGAAGTTTTTTCCAACACACATAGAAGGTAACTATAGAAAACTAACTTCCTTGAATGCAATAATTATTTCATTATATATAGTGTATATATAATATATATACTAAAATTATATACTAATATACTATAATAAGATAGTATAACATATGTATATAATATATAAATGTAATATATAATACTATATAGAAACTTCATGATATAGAGTATATATAATAATCCTATTTGTATAAGATGCTAGGTATACAGTAGAAAAAGATAAATGACATATATTGTAAAGACAGGAATGAAAGAAAAAAGCCCAAGTAGGAATATTAAAATATGACAAAATAAATTTCTCAAAGAATATTAGAAAAGGATGGACATTGTAAAATTATAAAAGAATGAGTTCATCAAGGACAATAAGAGAGTTTCAGAATACACAAAAACTGGTAGAACAAAAGGAAGAACTAGACAAACAAGTCATTACATTTTTGATATGAAAAATAGGTTTTTCTGACAAGGGATCAAACTCAAGGCCTCTATTCTACCACTTACTGGGCCAGTACTGTACCACTTGGGCCATGCCCCCAGGAATTTTTGCTTTTAGTATGTTTTTCAGATAGGGTATCCCAATATCTTTTTCTCTACTTCCTGAGTAGCTGGAATTAAAGCCATATGACAACACACCTGGTCCTAGGAAATGTTTTTAATACTTATCTTTATTTTAACTATTTACCTACAGCTTCAATGACACTGTTTCTGAGTTTCTAGACTTTCATCAAAAACCATACTTTGAGGACTGCTCTATAATTTATTAGTATTTACATATGTTATATTATTTCCTTTCTTCATCCTTTATACTTTGAAATTTTTTGCTTTAACTTCCATATTTCTCAGTGGGTTACTCTATTTCAGCAGATACAAAAGACAATTTATTAAAAAGCAGGATAGATTTCCCTGTTCTACATAAAATTTGCAAATTAAGAAGATAAGCAGCCAAGTCTGGTGGTACATAGCTGTAATCGTATCACTCAGGAGGTTGGGGTAGAAAGATTATGAGAATAAGTGAGTGAGAAAGGAAGGAGAGAGAAGGTGAAGAGAGAGAGAAAGGGAGAGAAGGAAGGAGGGAGAGAGAGAGAGAAATCTTCTATGTATTCTTGACATTTTCTTTTCTTTGTTTATGCCAGTCCTGGGGCTTGAACTCTGGGCCTGGGCTCTGTCCTTGAACTTCTTTTTGCTCAAGGATAGCACTCTACCACTGTGAGCCACAGCACCACTTTTGGCTTTTTCGGCTTCGTTTACTGTACATAAGTGTTTCACGGACTTTCCTGCCTGTGCTGGCTTTGAACCATGATTCCCAGATCTCAGCGTCCTGAATAGCTAGAATTACAGATGTGAGTCACCAACACCTGCCTTGACAAACATTTTAAAAAGTGAGTTATTCCATAATTCTTTTGCACAAGAACCCATTTGTTAAAGACACATTGTATACGAGCCCTACAGTGTTAAAATCATGAGGTCACATATCACCATTGAATTCTCCCTCTTTCCAGAACCATTTAAGTCTTCTCTCAGTTTAGCTTTTGATTTTGTTGAATGGTTTCACTGCAATGTGAGGTATCACAGGATGATTGAACACAATTATGTGAGTGACTATGCCTACAAGCCACATAAAGGTTCAAGATGACCGGCTTATCCCAAGTCACTGCCCAATCATTCCAGGTGGATACTTGCCAGTGGAAGCCATGATGACTGAAAAACATATCCACTTCTGCAGATAGAGGAAGCACAGCTCTTTCCACTCTCCTTTCTGACATGATGCTCGGTGGTTATATGCTATGGAATAGGTAAAATTCTGTCCAAATGGTTCAAAAAGCTTTACTTTGATTCTAATTCTTTTGTATCTAACAATCATGTCAACGTTGAGTGCTACTTCATTCCCTTTCTGTTATCTTTTATTATCTGTGTTTTATCATTTGGAAAGAAAAAGTTACAAGATATGTCTGTGTGTCTCACCTTTAGAGAGAACAGAGAACTTCCTTCTTCTATCTAATTGTACCTTTCAACAAGATTATGTAAAATTGAATTGCTTATTATTTTTTCAGAGTACTAGAAATGTTGACTTTAGTTGGTGCTTCCTGCAAACAAAACAAAACAACAAAAACCCAAATTAAAAAACCCAAACAACATAAAAGTAAAACAGAAGCCCTTGGTAGTATGTGATTTCTAAAGTCTATGTTATAATTTCACAGTTATGAACTACATCTTTGGATATGAAAAAAATTCAACATCTAGTAATAGATGCTAGCTGAAAAGTAAGGCATTAATCTAAGAGTCATTACTTTTTAACCTCCAAAAATAAAAGCTATTATAAACTGCTTAAATATTTATTTGGCATTCTTTTCATGTACTTGAGATAGATGGCTTACAGAGTATTATATCACAATAATAGTAGCAAGTTTGACAAATGCACCAATTAAAATTAAAGCAATATTTTTAAAAATTGAAGGCATATACATTTGTTTTTTAAAGACATCTGAGCTTCAAATAATCTTAGAAGATCTGATTAAAGATCTAAGAGATGCCATTTAGTCTTATTAGGATATAATTCCATGTATTGTTTCAAATCCTTTGTAAAGTACTCTGTATTATGTGGGATCTGGTTCAATTAAAGATGGAAATTTTAATAGACATTTTTATTGTAAAAATACTGTTCCGAGGAATTACATTTACATAAGGTAATGAGTACATTCCCTATCGAGCATTGTTACCCCCTCCTTTGTTTTTCCCCTACCATCCCTTCCCTCCCCACCTCCCTAACTCTTTCTCCTCCTCACCCAAGTTGTAAAGTTCATTTTCAATATAGGGTCTTGTACATCTCATTGTTACACTGGGTCAACCTGTATCCTTGTTTCAGCATTTTGTTATTTCCCTTCCCCTCCCCAAATTAGAAAAATGTATATACAAATGCAGTGCACCGGAATCAAATACAGTGACAACAGGGGTTATACCGTGGAGGAAGAACACACAAAAGAAAAAAAAAATCACATAGTATATTAAAAACAACAGCAAGAAAGATAAAACCTTTTGTGTCCCCTAAAAGATGTAAATTTTCGATAAGGAAATTATTTTGTGATTTAGCATAAATTTGTTGGCAAATGCATCTCATTTATATTTGAGAAAATTTGACTTAGTTTAACATACAAATGAAATGAAATTGTAAATCTTGGAGAAATTGATCATCTTTATGTCCAAACAGGCTTTTATTTCTATGTAATAAATTACCCCAAACTTGAAACTTTTCAGTCAATCAACATTTAGTATCTCATAGTTTCTGTGTGGTACTATTCTGAGTTCAGTGAAGGTAATTTCTACCAGCTCATATTTCTAAGTAGGCTTCAGACTAAGTGTTGGTCAGAGAACAGAGCCATCCTCATCTGAAAGATGTAATTTAAGCTTACATTGTGGATTCTGTTCCTCATGAGACTATTAGCTCTTTGCTAGTTGTGAGTTGAGGGCTGGGAAGGTGGCTCAGTGGTAGAGCGCTTGCCTTGCATGCTTGAGGCCCTGGGTTCGATTCCTCAGCACCACATAAGCAAAAAGAAAAAAGCCAGAAGTGGTGCTGTGGCTTAAGTGGTAGAGTGCTAGCCATTGCTAGGCTTTCTTGCTTATTTGTGCTGATGGAAGCCAGTGTTCATGTTGTAACATATTTACAGGAATTTTAAAGGACATCGTCCTTGTGAAAGCATTCTTAGGGGTGATGTTTGATCAATTTTGCTGTATTCTGTTCACCACAAGGAATCACTACGTCTAGTCTACATTCAGAGGGAGGGGATTATGTAAGTGTGGATCCCTCCAGGTGAGGGTCTTTAGGAGTCATATTTAGAACTCTGTTCACACTTATTTGAGTATCTCAGACTCATGGGAAGAAGAACTTAAAATAAACCTATCCCTGATTAAAAAAAAAAATCAGTAAATGATAATTGAAGCAATAGTAATAAACTGAAAATGTTGTTATTTCAAAGTAGGTAGTTTTTGTCTGAATCTTTTATCTGAGTCTACTTTATTTGTTTTAAAGTCATGAATTCTTTTTTCCCCCACAATTGTGAATTTAATTTTATGCAAATATTCTCCTTCATTAAATAAAGCATTGCAAATCTGAAGGGGCTAGGTTGATGTCAGTCATTGTTTTGTACCATGCTTTGATACCTGACACACTGTTTATACTGGCTGCATTGTATCATCTATTTTTTTTTTATTGTGAAAATACTGTACAGAGGAGTTACAAATACATGGGCAAGATAATGAGTACATTTCTTATCAAGCATTGTAGCCTCCTCCTTTATTTCCCCTTCCCATCCCTTCCCATCCTACCCCCGCCCCCCCACCCAATCCCTCCCCTCTCCCCACGCCCCGGCAGGAAAGTTGTAAAGTTCTTTTTTCGACATAAGGTCTTGTACATCTCATTGTTGCAATGGGTCCACCTGTATCCCTATTTAAATGATTTGTTTTTCCCCATCTCCTCCACAAGTTATACTGACATCAAATACAGTGAAAGCAGGGGTTATACTGTGGGGGAGGGACAAACAAAGCAACAAAGAAATAATCTTATAAATGCGTTAGAAACAATTGTATGAAAGAAAAAAAATTCAATACATATCTTAGGGCTCATTTCCCTAACATCACCTTATCTGACCTTTTCTGCTTGAAAGTCATGAATTCTTGAAGAGACAAACTTATAATGTGCCATTTTCTACAAAGGCACTGGTTGATCTTTTTTAAACCTGCATTTTTAATATGTAATGAGTTAAAAAGAGTAATAAAACACTTATTTATAGGTCTGGGAAATATAGAGACATGTTCTATTTCAACATAAGTACAACTTTAAGAACAAAATGACAAACCTTCCTTGGAGCTTATAACAGCCATCTTTTGGCTTTCAAAAATGCAGAACAGCATATTAAGTAGACAATGATTTAGGGTCAAGAAAGATATATCTTTAAGGTATGATTAATATAAATTTGTGTAAATTGATAGTTAGAAAATCATTAGCTTTGCCTTCATTTGTCCACATTAATAACTTTAAACTTCTAGATGGACATATAGAATTTGAATTAAAAGTAAGAGTTCATGTATTTTACTTAAAAGGCAATTTCTCCTTAGCAATCAATAATATTTTCTCTTTTGGTGTGATAACACAGTGTGTTTTGTCTTTAGTGTTGCTGTGCCCCATCACTGGCAAAAATCTATAGCTGAGACAATTTATAAATTATAAGATAATTTATACCAAAATTTTAGTAGATTTAATGTCTGCCTTATATTTCATTTACATGACTTCAGAACAAAGGTTTTTGTTTTGTGACTTGAATGTGCCTTAATCTACCTGAAATATTTGTAACAAGCATATATTTATATTCCTATGTATGAGAATTTAGAAAGAGCAATGACTTGTTCTATCACTCATCATTTCTTGTGTCTCATTAGCACAATTAACTGCTGTTCCATCTCAAATGATAACAATTTCATGCTACTCAACAGACTGAACAAATTTTGTAAGTTTTGTTTGATGTAGATTCAAAGATTGAGAATTTTGCATGTATATATCAAATTTTAGATACTCCCTTCAAAAATGTATTTTAGCCAAAATCTAAAAATATACGATTTCTTTTGGATCAGAACAGATTGCAGGTAAAATAATGTTGATAATTAAATTCACTTCTGTATCTGTGACCCGCTCATTACATGTTGTTAATTATGCTCATTTTATTTTTATTTGTTTAATAATGTCTTTCTTTTGCTATTTCTCCACACACTCAAAATTTGTTTTTTTAGTTTTTCAAGTTTTTTGAGCTTTTGAGGTTTTCAAGTGTTTTCCTTTTTTGAAGAGGAAAATGGATGATCAGATTCCTATGATCTTGTTCAAATGCTTCCAGAAGTATAGTTAGGAATTGATACTCTATAGAATATAATCAAGAAGCATGAATTTATGATAATCTCCTCCATTTTCCTCTTCTCAATTTAACTTGTTTTTTTTCCTTATAATAAAACATTTTGAATCCATTTTACTAAGGTCTAGAGGTTTGAGTTTTATTACTCTTTTAACTTAGGATATGCAAAATTCTTGCTTGATGAGCAAAATTGTTGGTTGATTGATGACGCTAAGGCTGGAGAATTATTTTTTAATAGTAAATACTATAAATGAACAGGAAATCAAATGGTTAGAATGAAGTTCTGAATACTTGAAATCACAATTTCAGAAATGGTGAAGCTTTGTTGATGATAATGGCCACTTTCTCAAAGGAAACGGGTACCTGAGGTAAAATTATCTGGACATGGAAAAGTCGGGTCTAAACCAGTATTGATATTGAAGATGAATGAAGGAAAAGAAGAATCTAGTAAAGTAGATGTCAAAGACATTATTTAAAAAATGATAAGTAAAAAAGAGGTAAGTGACATGAGCATAGGCAGATGGCCAGTGTATATATAGAACACATTGTCTTCCTGCGATCTCTCTCATCACAAAGACATTATTCATTCTTTTGATTCCTATATTTTTATTTTTTCTCAGGTGATACATTACCAAATATTTTTTATTGTTGCTTTTCTTTAAAAATATTGTTATTATCTTTAAGTAGTTATACAAAGGGGTTGACATTCAACAAGGCAGTTTATGAATACAGGGCATCTTGATCATTGTCACCCTTTCAACACCCTTACCCACCGCGTCCAAATTGTTTTTCTTATGGTGTTGTTGATGATTATTTCAGGCACATATACTCAGAGTTTCACAGACTGAAAAGAGTAGAAAAAGAACCAAAAGGATTCCAATGGGCTTCATTATTTTAGTCACAAATTGAATCTTATTTATTATTGTGATTTTAATTGCTGAATTAGCATTTGAATCATCATATATGTCTGTTCCAAAATGCTCCCCAACTTGCCAATCCAATTCAATTTGTCTGTGGATGTAAAAATAATTACCTCAAAACTCTGAAATTATATAAACTCAATGATATTTACTGTATATTCTGTCATTTACCACTTTTCATCAATCTTGAAATGCTTCTTAAATTGCAATTAAATCCTGCAATAGTTAAGAGGCTGGGGGTTCCAACTAGAATCTCTTAATAGCCTCACATTTAGGTTTCTGTCAGCATGCAAAAATCCAGCTTGGAAATCAATTATTTGGCAGATTAAGAGTGTAGACAGAAGTTTTCAGGTTTCTGTGGTATACAACTCAGATTGGGTAAAAACTACAAAGATATATTCACAGGGATCTATAGTCTTCATAAACAAAACTGGTCTTAATTTCAGCTAGGATAATGTCAGTAGGAAATTTCACTAATGAAGAAGCAAGATGGGGGGCTGGGAAGGTGGCTCAGTGGTAGAGTGATTGCCTTGCATGCCTGAGGCCCTGGGTTAGATTCCTCAGCACCACATAAGCAAAAAAAAAAGCTGGAAGTGGTGCTGTGGCTCAAGTGGTAGAGCGCTAGCCTTGAGCTGAAGCGCTGAGGGACAGCGCCCAGGCCAAGAGTTCAGGCCCAACGACAGGACACAAAACAAACAAAAAAAAAAAAAGAAAGAAAGAAAAGAAAAAAACAGGATGATCTCTGATGTTGTTTTCTGGGCTTAGAATTGTTAGTTATCTGTTGCTGGTGATACTTAAATATTTATGCTCTCAAAGAAGTCTAACACCAGTAGCTAGTATAACAAACAAAAAGCCAAGAAATTTAATATACTTATGTTGTACAAGTTGTTTGCCATTTGCCTCTTCTACTGATTTCTTACATTTGACTTTCATAAGAACGAAATTATTAATGATCAAAATCTTGACTTGAGTGTACAAATCAAAATCATGCACAAAAAATGTGTCAAGAACTCTAATTCCAGCATACCTATCTAAGAAGTATGATTCTAAGATTTGTATCTGTGCAAGGATTGCTGATATCAACCTCAGTATTTTGGTATTTGTCTATTTATAAATGAAATGATGAATGAAAAGTTTAACTTGATATGAATCTCAAACATGGCATAAGAAAATATGTTTTTTAATATTTTTTTAATTCATAGACCTTTATTCTACGTACTGTCTACAGATTGTTCTAATTCTTTTTTTTATTGTGACAATACTGTACAGAGGGGTTACAATTACATGGGCAAGGTAATGAGTACATTTCTTATCAAGTATTGTAGCCTCCTCCTTCGTTTCTCCTTACCATCCCATCCGCCCCCCACCCCCACACAACCCTCCTCCCCCCCCCACCAAAATTGTAAAGTTCGTTTTCGACATAATGACTTGTATGTCTCATTGTTGCAAAGGTTATTGTAAAAATACTGTACAGAGAGGTTACAGTTACATGAGCAAAGTAATTAGTACATTTTCTATCATGCATTGTTGCCTCCTCCTTTGTTTTTCCCCTACCATCCCTTCCCTCCCACCTCCACAACTACACTCCCCCATCCCTTGTGCCTAAATTGTAAAGTTCATCTTTCCACATAATGTCTTGTACATCTCATTGTTACAATGGGTCGAACTGTATTCCTATTAAAACATTTTGTTTTTTCCCTTCCCCTCCCCAAATTACACCAACATCAAATACAATGAAAACAGAGGTTATACCATGTGGGAGGAACATACAAAGCAATAAAAAAAATCTCATGGTACATGTAGTTGTGGAGATAAGAAATGTACTCATTACCTTGCTCATGTAACTGTAACCCCTCTGTACAGTATTTTCACAACAAAAAACTTATTAAATAAATAAGTGTGTTAGAAACAATAGTAAGAAAGAAAAAAAACACTTCTGTCCCTATCTTGGGGTTCATTTCCCTTAACATCTTCTTATCTGGTCATATGTACATAGCTTTTGACCTTTTCTGCTTGTCTCAGACATTTCTAGTTATTGCAAATAAGGGAAACCATGGGATTTATGTTTCTTTGGGTCTGGCTTACTTCACTTAATATAATTTTTCCAAGTCTTTCCATTTCCTAACAAATGGAGCAATGCCATTCTTTCTGATGGAGAGATAGAATTCCAGTGTGTGTGTGTGTGTGTGTGTGTGTGTGTGTGTGTGTGTGTGTGTGTGTGTGTGTGTGTGTATTCCACATTTTCGTGATCCATTCATCTACTGAGGGGCATCTGGGTTGGTTCCATATCTTACCTATGGTAAATAATGATGTGATAAACATAGTTGTGCTGGTAGCCTTAGTATGACCTTATTTGTGATCATTTAGGTAAATGCCTAAAAGTGGGATGGCTGGGTCATAGGGAAGCTAGCTCTATATGGAATCTGTTGAGGAACCTCCATACTGCTTTCCAAACAAGTTTACACTCCCAAGAACAATGCAGTAGGATTCCTTTCTGGCCACATCCCCTCCAGCATTTGTTGTCATTAGAGTTCTTGATTATAGACATTCTAACTGGAGTGAGGTGGTATCTCAATGTTGTTTTGATTTACATTTCTTTTATGTATACAGAAGTGTAGCATTTCTTCATGTCTATTGGCCATTCTTATTTCCTCTTCAGAGAAGTTTCTCTGTAAGTCGTTGGCCCACTTATTTACTGGGCAGTTGTTTCTTTGAGGATTTGTTGTTGGGGGATTTAATTTTTTGAGTTCCAAGTATATTTTAGATATGAAACCCTTGTCCATTGTATGGCTAGTGCAGATTTTCTCCCAATCCGTGGGCTTTCTATTGGTTTTTCTAGGTATGTCCTTTGCCATGCAGAAGCTCTGCAATTTCATGCAGTCCCATTTGTCCAACCTTTCTTTGACTTGTTGTGACTCTGGGTCTTTGCTAAGAAAATTTCGGCCTGTGCCAAGGAGAACTTGGGTTTCTCCTATTCGTTCCCATAATATTTTCAGGGTGTCTGCTTTGACTCTGAGGTCTTTGATCCATTTGCAGGGTGATATATAGGATCTAGCTTTAGTTTTCTACAGGTGATTAACCAGTTTTGCCAGCACCATTTACTGATGAAGCTGTCTTTCTTCCATTCTATTTTTTTGGCTCCTTATTGAAGATTAGGTGGCTATAGGTCTGTGGGTTCATTTCTGGGTTTTCAATTCTATTCCATTGGTCCTCAGTTCTCTTCTTGTGACAGTACCAAGCTGTTTTGATTACTATGGCTTTGTAGTAGAGTTTGAAATTCGGTATTGATATTCCTCTAGCACTGTTCTTTCTGTTAAGGATCATTTTTGCCATTCAAGGTCTTTTATTGTTCCATATGAATTTTTAGATTGCTGCTTCTATTTCATTGAAGAATGAGGTTGGAATATTGAAAGGGATTACATTGAGTTTGTAGATAGCTTTGGGAAGTATTGCCATTTTCATGATGTTGATCCTTCCAATCCAGGAACATGGGAGGTTTTTCCACTTTCTAAGTTCTGCTTTGATTTCCTTTTTCTAGTTTTTAATGTTTTCATAATAGAGGCCCTTCACTTCTTTACTTAAGTTAATTCCTAGGTATTTTATCTTTTGTGGGGCTATTACAAAAGTAATTGCTTTCCTGATTTCAGCTGCACTCTTCTCATTGTTGGCATACAGAAAAGCCATTGCTTTTTGAGGGTTAATTTTATACCCTGCTATTTTGCAAAAGTTTCACATCAGCTCAAGTAACTTAGGAGTGGAGTCCATAGGATTCATCTGTAAAGAGGGGGAGTTCTACATTTCCTATTTGGATCCCCTGTATGTTTGCATCTTGTCTTATGGCTATAGCTAGGCATTCTAAGAACTGGAGAGAGTGGACATCCTTATCTCATTCCTGAATTTAGAGGAAATGGCTTTAGTTTTTTTTGCCATTAAGTATAATGCTGGCTGTAGGTTTGTCATACACAGCCTTTATTGTATTGAGTAATGTTCCATGGATTTCTGATCTTTCCAGAACCTTCATCATAAAGGGGTGTTGGATCTTGTCAAATGCTTTTTCCACATCTATTGGGATAACCATGTGATTCTCATCCTTGCTTTTGTTGATGTGATGAATTATATTAATTGATTTGTGTACATTGAACCAGCTTTGCATCCCTGGAATGAATTCTATTTGATCGTGGTGTGTGATTTTTTTTTTGGATGAGTTCTTGAAGTCGATTGGCCAAGATTTTGTTGAGAAGTTTTACATCCATGTTCATCAAAGAAATGGGGCTATAGTTCTCTTTCTTTGATGAGTCCCTGCCTGGTTTTGGGATGAGGGCTAAGTTGGCTTCATAGAAAGAGTGTAGTAGTGAACTTTCTCTTTCAATTTCATTGAAGAGTTGGAGGAATATTGGTGTGTATTCTACTTTGAAGGCCTTGTAGAATTCTGCTTTAAATCCATCCAGTCCTGGACTTTTCTTAGATGGTAGGTCTCTTATTGCTGTTTCTATTTCGATGCTTGATATGGGTCTGTTAAGTTGGTTTAACTCATCTTGGTTTAGTTTTGGCATGTAGATATTTGCTAGGAAATCATCTATTTCCTCCAGATTCTCAAACTTATTATCATAGAGGTTTGAGAAGTATTCCCTTATAACATTCTGAATCTTGGTTGTTTCTCTATGAGATTCTTATCTCTAATAAGCTTCTCAGACAAAGCTGGAAATGGTGTTGTGCTCAAGTGGTAGCCGTGAGTAAAAGAAGATCAGGGACAGTGCCCACACCCAGAGCTCAAACCCCAGAACCACCATAAACAAAAACTCAATGCATATCTTACAAAATTAAGAAAGTTGAAGGGAGGAATAACATTTGGAGGGGTGGGGAGAATGAGGAAAAGTGTGACCTGTATTAAGACACAGTGTATTCATAAACTGTTTTATTGAATGACCACCCTTTAAATCCTCCAATACTTAGTCTTTACAATAGGTGTCCTTTTTGCAAGCTGATGCGAACTTTATGACCAGGGCTAGGAATATGCCTGCCCAATAGTTATTATTTGAGATGAACCAGGTACATTCTAGCTTGGACTAAGTCACTTTTGTCCTAACTACTGATAAGTTCTTGTCATGTAACTTAACTCACAGTGATCAACCTGGACTTGCTGACCTTTTCTTGATAATTCTCCTGCAGTAAGTCCTTCAATGAATGCACTCTTGAAAACTTGATCTATCTATCCATTTTTCTGTGTCATGATGACACTGGAAAAATCAGTGCCAATTCATAGATAATGGCAGCAGGGCTTTGGAAACAGGGGAGTTAATATTTCTTAATTTTGCCAGGCAAAATAAGGTCCTCTGTTTTGAGGGGGATGATGGATTTTAAAGGAATGTCTAACAACAGGAAAGTGTTGAGACATGCAGTGCAGATGGTGGCCTGGTATCTACTTATTTCTCTATATGCTGGCATTATATTCCTTTCTGCCCTGAATTTTCCTTCACCCACTGAGACAAGAGGAACATGAAAATTTTGTCTGAAACTGTAAAGATGCACTTGAGCTCCCTTGCATGAAGAAGTAAGGGGAGGAAGATAGCAATCATTAGTAGAAAGGTATTATTTATTTGTAGAGCTGAAGGAATTTGATGAGAATTTCCATAGATGTGAAAGAAGTTAGTCCCAGACATCAGGAACAGTTTAGACTCAAGAGCTAGTAATATGTCCATATATAGTAATTCATCACTTAACAACAGGGACATGTTCTGAGAAATGTGTATTAAGGAATGTGATCTTGTTGTATGAATGAGTATCAGAGCATCTCCTATGCAAATCTAAGTGATAAGGTCTTTTCCCCACTCAAGATACACACACACACACATTTTATGGACTCTGATCTATGCTCTATGGCCATAAAGAATGATGGAAGGGACGACATTGATGAAGATGCATTGTACTCATAAACTGACATGCTGAATTGAAACCCCTACTTGAAGATAATTAAAAAAAAGATTGCTTGAATGTTCAAGCAATGAAATTAGAATGACATTAATTGATGCTGCTATGTCAGTATACCATTGCATGTTGTTTTACAGTAATCTATTATTTTTCTTTTGAAGTAACCTATTCTTAAAAATAAATACAAGGAGTACACTTTAATTAATGATTAAGAATTTTTTTTAAAAAGAATTAAGTCAAATGAACTGGTCTTTTATTGACATTATCAAGTGTTCCATACTGTGCATAATTGTCTGTGCTGTAGTACTCTACCATGGGCAGCACAGTGGGTTTGCTCACTCCTGCATTACCACAAACATATGAATAATGTGTTGTACTTCCACGCATTGGGTAATACAGCCCATATCAGCTATGGATCACATGCCACACAGCTAGGCTTTTTGCTATGAGTGTGTTTGAACACAAGACAGGAGTCAGTGAGGCTGCAGCAAAGTGAGAAGAGTGGAAGGAAGACAGAGATGGATGCATGGAGGGAAAGAAAGAGGTTTGAAAGTGGGCTACACAAAATGATATCAATTTGTGTTGAATTTTCAAAGTAATTCTAATGAGGCAAACCTAAGGTATAATTACACCTAGTCAAATTTGCCATGATACCATTAATTTCCAGAAAAAAAATTGCAAGGAAAACAATCTTAAAATGTTCAGGTTGACAACTTTTTTAACAGATGGTTGGTTAACCTGAAGTTCAGAACCCATAGGATGTATTTTAAATAGACAAGGAGGTGCCATTTAAGCAAAACCTTTATGCTGCAATCTTTTTGATGAGGCCAGGTGGGCCAGAGTTTACATTTGAGGCCAAATCAATTCTCTTTGCGAGCAAGGATGGCATTCTCAATCTGTGCAATTTTCTGGTCATGGCAGATACAAAGAAAGAGAGAATGCACTTTACACTGCATAGTCAATACCCTGAATAAAAATCAATGCTTTACAATCACTATTAGATAAAGATTTATTTTCAGCCCTTGGCTATTGATTTCTGACATTTTATATATATTCAGCCAGGGTGTTTCAATGTTAGGATGGTTATTTCCAATTAATATAACTTTGTAAAAATCAAGGTTAACATCTTCAACAAGTGTTTGAGCTATTTATGATGATAATATTTTGAGAATTTAAATATCATTAAAGAAGACAGAAACTGAGGTGCTATTTCAGTCAAGAAACTTGAAGATAATTCTACAATGGAAGGACTTTTTAGCCACATGCATGTTATTTTAACATTTTTCTTTACAAAACTTTTAAACTCTGCTTTACTTTATTGGAATTTCTTGAAGTATTAGGAGAAATTTATTGCCGAGAATTTCATTATGGATGATTTACATTATTGCATCAAATATTTGGCATGAAATGGATCATAATCTAGATATAACAATTTGTTGGTGGAAAGCATTAGATGAAGAGGACAATTTGTCAATTTGTAACCTGAATCTCAGTTTACTCATTCACTTTTACTCATTCACCTTTACAGATTCACTGTTGAATGGCCAGTGTAAGCTGTGCTGCATGAAACATAGGTGTGAAGGTGTTTTTCTTGTATATTGATTTTTTTTTAAATTTATGCCCAATAGTGGTATAGCAGTGTCATAGAGGAGGTATATTTTTAGCTTTTTGAGGAATCTCTATATTTACTTAAAATTGCTTTACTTTCTATAGATGTGTTGAACAACACAGTGTGCTCTGTAAGAACCAATTGACAAGATTGGAGATTTTGTGTCTCTGATATTAATGTAAATTATCAGTAATGCAAAAGTATCTGGGATAAAGGCATCTGGCAAGTTTTGTTTTTCAAAAAAATAATCATTCTCTTCTAAATATGTTAGAAACAATCACATCAAAGAAAAAAACATTTGAATACTTATCTTGGGGTTCATTTCAACAAATCGTTTTAATAGGGGTTCAGGTAGACTCATTGCAACAATGAGGTGTACAAGTCGTTATGTCCAAAAACGAACTTTACAACTCTGGCCAACAGGAGGTGGGGGGGGGTGGTGGGGGGAGGGTGGATTGGAAGGGATGGGAAGGGGAAACAGAGGAGGAGGCAACAATGCTTGATAAGAAATGTACTCATTATCTTACCCATGTAGTTGTAACCCCTCTGTACGGTATTTTCACAATTAAAAAAAAATCATTATCTCCCTCTTCATCTCAGCCTATCCTTTTTCCCTTGATCATCCATTACTCCTTTCAAATACCTGCCTCCTTGTGTTTATTTTGTTGAACTTTGCCTTTCTAAGGAATTACGCAATGTGAGATATCTCTTGAATCTACTATATTTCAGTTAATACATTTGTATACACTTGAACACCGCCCAACATATTTACTTATAAATTTGTAAGATAAATGTAGCTTCCACATATGAGGGAAAATTTAAAATTTTTGTCTTTCTGGGCCTGACTTACTTCACTTAACAGATTTTTTTTCTAGGTTTTTCCATTTCTTTTTTAAATGTTCTTTTATTTTGTTGCAAAGGTGCTGTAAAGAGTGTGGTTTCCGTGACATAAGTAAGGTAATGAGTACATGAGTACATTTCTTGTCAAACATTGTCACCCACTCCTTCATTTTTCTCCCACTATGCCTTCTTCCTTCTACTCCCCCCTTCCGAAGATGTAAAGTTTATTTCCAACATAGTGGCTTGTGAATATCACTGTTGCACGGGTTCACTCTTTGTCTTTGTTTCACCATTTTCTTATTTACTTTCCCTTCCCTAAATCAGATAATGTATATACAGATACAGGGTACCAGAATCAAAAATAGAGACAAACCAAAGGGAGAAAAAAATAAAAATAGAAATATAAGGAAAGAACTTGATGCAGTACATTGATGACAAAAAAAGTCAATAATAACAAAAGACCTCTTGTTTCCCTATCTTGGAGCTCATTTCCATTAGCATCATTTTTTTTTTTTTTTTTTTTTTTTTTTTTTTTTTTGTGGTGGGGCTTGAACTCTGGGCCTGGGCGCTGTCCTTGCACTCTTCAGCTCAAGGAGAGCTCTCTACAGCTTGAGCCACAGCGCCACTTCCAGTTTTCTAGTGGTTTATTGGCACGGACTTTCCTGCCCAGGCTGGGTTTGAACCGCGATCCTCAGATCTCAGCCTCTTGAGTAGCTAGGATTACAGGCGTGAGCCACTGACGCCCAGCTTCCATTAGCATCATCTTATATGGTCATATGTACAGTTATTGAGCTGTTGTGATCCTCTGCTAGGACTATCCTAGACATAAACAAACTGGTTTAACCTGTCTAGAAAGCAGTATGGAGGTTCCTCAAAAGACTAAACATAGAATTACCCTATGATTCAGCAATACCACTCCTGGGCAGTACACCCAAATGATCACAAACAAGGCCACACTAAGGCTACCAGCACAACTATGTTTATTGTAGCATTATTTACCATAGCTAAGATATAGAATAAACCCAGATGCCCCTTAATAGATGAATGGATCAAGAAAATGTGATATATATATACACTATGGAATTCTATGTTTCCATCAGAAAAAATGACATTGCTCCATTTGTAAGAAAATGGAAAGACTTGGAAAAAAACCATAGTAAGTAAGCCAGACCCAAAGAAACATAGGTGGCATGATTTCCCTCTTTCTATTTCTTTACAACTGGTACAATATCATTCTTTCTAATGGATGAGTAGAATTCCATTGGATATGTATGCCACATTTTCTTGATTCATTCATCCAATGAGGGAGATCTGGGCTGATTCTATAACTTGGCTATGGTGAATATTGCTGTAAAATCATGGCTGTGCTGGTGGATATACTATAACCAGGTTTATAATCTTTTGGATAAATGATCACTAGTAGAATTTCTAGGACATAAGGTAGTTCTATGTTTAATTTAGTGTACATTCAAAATTAAGTAGAGTGAGAGGTAGGGTAGGTAGTGGAGGAATAGGTGAGGATGTTGAAAGGGGTGACATTGATCAAAACTATAGACTATTTTGCTAGATGACAATTCTTTTGTACAACTACTTAAAGATAAAATGCAAGAGAAAAGAAAAAGAAATGCAAGATCTTTTGAGAGGCTATAAAGTCTGTAAGTATTTACATAAGTGCAAAGATAAATTATAACAATGAATAAGAATATTCATTGTTAAACATGCCTAAAATCCTAGAATCAAATCTATGAATTTGTATTTCTAATACAAATCCTAACAGGATCTTTGACTTGTGGGGTAGGTTCTTCTAATCTATAAGATGGAAAAAACAAATTTCTTATTCTAAGATCAGGAAAACATACTTGTTACATAGTCAAGAGTTTATATTGATGTGTTTATTTTAGCTGGGGTCAAGGAGTAATTTGATAGAGGATTAAGGATAGAACTCTACAAAATGTATAGTAGTGTTAAATAGTAGATTGAACCCTATGAAATTGCTGTCTTTGTCTTTTAACAGGTCTAATTTGGCAGTTTTAAATTATTTTATTTGATAATACTTTGTTGAAATTATTAGAAATATTTAAGCATTTAAAATTATACTGTTCTATATGTGGAGAGGAAATGAACTAATAACCACAGACTTGAATGTCATCAAATATTGAGGAAGCAGTGGTTGTTAAGTTGTTTTCTATTAAGATTGCTTTCTTTAATTCAAGTGTACCAATGAGTAAGTAAGAATGTTAGACTAAGAAGGAAATTATTAGAACCTTAATGACTATTTGTTATAGTCACTAGATTACCATTTTGCCAGAGAATCAAGGTTGAGTTTTGACAATATTGTTAAGTTTGTAATCTTTGCCTTTTATAACTCAGATCAGTTGTGTGTTGGTTTTAGATATTCCGTGAGGTAGTGTTCATTAGCTTTAATTCACTGATACATTGTATTTGTCCAATTCTCTTATATTAAGTAGAAGTCCTGAAGAATTTTAAGGAGTTGAGGATGCTTGAACATCCTTGGCTCCTTGGCAGCCTGGTTTAAACTTGAACCTAAGCATTTATATATACCATTCTCTATGACACACAAAATGTTCCAGGCTCAACATCAAATGGGTTAGCCACTTTATTACTGCAACCTCAAAGAACAATTAAACTTTCAATAAAGTCAGAAATTATGAAAAGATGAACATGTAAATTCAAGACTTAGATCCTGCACAAAAAGTTAGAGGATGGGGAAGCCCAAAAGGTTGAGAGACCTCTTCACATTCTTGTATATTTGAAATTGTATCATCCAGTTTTATACCAACAATAATTTCTGTACTGTGGGAAATATCTTAGTTGTTATATCACATAGCAGATTCAAAATATACATTTCTTTTTTTTTAGTTTTATTTTATTATAAAAGTGAAGTACACCGGGATTACAGTTTCATAAGTAAGGTAATGAGTACATCTCTTATGGAACATTGTTAACCCCTCCCTCATTTTCTCCCACTTCTTCCCCCAATTACCCTCCCCACCCAGGTTGTAAAGTTCATTTACAACTTAGTGCCTTGTGAGTATCACTGTTGCATTGGTTCCCCTTTGTCCTTTGTCTAACTACTTTGTTATTAACCTTCCCTTCCCCAAATCAGATAAACCTATATACAAGATTCAAGGTACCAAAATAAAAAACAGTGACAAACAGGGATAAATCAAAGAAAAGAAGAAAGGAAAAAAAAGATGTAATGTTACATGGTACATTAACAAAAACCTTTTGTTTTCATATCTTGAAGTTCATTTCATTTAGCATCATTTTATATGATCTTATGTACATAGCTATTGAGCTATTGTGATCCTCTGCTAGGACTATCCTAGATATATACTACTTATTACAAATGAGGAAAAGCATGGAGCCTATGTTTCTTTGGGTCTGGCTTACTTCACTCAATATGATTTTTTCCCAAGTATCCATTTCCTTATGAATGGGGCGATGCCATTCTTTCTGATGGAAGTTTAGAATTCCATTGTGTACATGTACCACATTTTCTTGATACAGTCAAGAGGGGCCTCTGGGTTGGTTCCATATCTTGGCTATGTTAAATAATGCTGCAATGAACATTGTTGTGCTGGTAGCTTTAGTATGGCCTTGTTTGTGATATTTGTGTAAATGCCCAGGAGTGGGATTGCTGGATCCTAGGAGAACTCTATGTTTAGTCTTTTGAGCAATCTCAAAAAGACTGTACTGCTTTGCAGAATGGTTGAACAAGTTTACACTCCCACCAACAGTGTAGTAGTGTTCCCTTTGGGCCACCTCCCCACCACTATCTGTTATTATTTGTTTTCTTGATAATGGCCATTCTATTCTAACTGGGATGAGGTGGAATCTCAATGTGGTTTTGATCTGCAATTCTTTTTTTTTTTTTTGGTCCAGTTGTAGGGCCTGAACTCTGGGCCTGGGAGCTGTCCCTCAGCTCTTCAGCTCAAGGCTAGCACTCTACCACTTGAGCCACAGTGCCATTTCTGGCTTTTTTTCTTTTTGCTTATGTGATGCTGAGGAATCAAACCCAGGGCCTCATGCATGCAACGCAAGTGCTCTACCACTGAGCCACCTTCCCAGCCCGATCTGCAATTCTTTTATGGCCAGATGTTGCACATTTCTTTGCCCATCTCTTGGCTATACTTATTTCCTCTCCAGAGAAGTCTCTTTTTTAATTCTTTAGCCCACTTATTAATGGAGTGGTTGCTTCTTTGAGGATTTGTTATTGGGGTTTTAACTTTTTGAGCTCTAGGTATATTTGTAATAGGGTTTGCAATATGGTGATTTGCATGGATTCAGAACTTCATGATCCAATACCAGAGTTTCTTAAATAAAGTTAATTACTCATTCACATCCAGACTGGAGAATAGTAGGTGTACAAACTGGTTTATATAAATCTAGATTATAATGAGACTGAGGAGAAGACAATTGGTTTAGCCTGGTGAAAATGGTAATGAATTTAGCAGCAGCAACCCATTGTTCAGAGACATCTAGGAGGAATAAGAAAAAACTGCATTTTTACTTGTAAGATGACATTGATCTCACTGATTTCATTGATAAATCTACTGTATTTGGAAAGGGCTGAAGGAAATGAGGCATTACCAGAGCTCAGGCAATGTTTACAAGGCCTGCAATAGTTGAATAAATTTTTTTTCATTGTGTAGTAGGTCTGTGTTGTGCCACAGTGTAATTAGGATTGTGTGAGTTCATTTTCATTTAAGATGGTGGGCTTAATTCACTTTGCTTTCAGTTTCTAACAAGGCAACTTTGATAGTATTTCAGGTTTAAGAGTAGGTTCTTGCTTCTTGTAACTTGTTAGAATATCTTTTTATTGCTCCTAGTCATTGCTCTTAGTTTCTCCCTCATCACCCCTCCCATACTCTTAAAACAATTCCAACAGGTTTTGCTTTTCAATTATTCTATTTTCATACATGCATATAAAATTCTAGGACTATATTTCTCCTTTCCTATTGGTATATATACTCTGACATAGCCTATTGTATTTTACTGTGATTTATTTTTCATTACATATTAGTTAATTACATGAAAGTGTTCATCTTCATAATTAATCATCATATATTATAATTTAGTTCATTCAACTATTAGAAGAGTTCTTACTGTTACAGGTAAAATTTGACAAGACACAAGCTATGCAAAACTAGAAAAGGAAGTAATGAACACCTAATTGACCAAGGTAATGTCTACATTTGAGTTATGTGCAAATGAAATACATAATATAGATATTATAGAATCTTCTGGGAATGAGAGTTTCAAGGAATCTAAAATTTAAATAAGAAAATTGCTACACTAGAAACTGTATGATTGGTATTTTAAGAAACCAAATCATTGTTACAAAATACAAAACTGAGCAAGCCTCTCTGATGTATAAAAATAAAAGTAATGGGACTGGGAAGTTGGCTCAGTGGTAGAGCGATTGCCTTGCATGCATGAAGCCCTGGGTTTGATTCCTCAGCACCACATAAGCAAAAAGAAAAAAAGCTGGAAGTGGCGCTGTGGCTCAAGTGGTACAGCACTAGCCTTGAGCTAAAGAGCGAGGGACAGTGCCCAGGTCCAGAGTTCAGGCCCCACGACCGCACCCAAAAAATAAAAAAATAAAAGTAATGGAGAAAATCAGTGACATGCAAGGAAGAAATCCTCCCTTTTTTCTGGTACAGGAGTTTTAACTGGGGACTTCTAAGGACTAGGCTACTCTCTGAATTCACCACCCTCCTGCCTTACCTTCCCAAAAGCTAGGATTACAGGTGTGAACTATCAGACTCAGTTTATACTGAACTGTCTTAGAATTATGAAAAGGAATAGGCTGTTTGTGTTCATGCACATGCAAAGGAATAGGCTGTTTGTGTTCATGCACATGCACAAGGAACAACTATGCCTTCCAGGAACACATGTGTATAGATGCAAACATTGTAAAAATGAACATAGCAGAGAACTTTGATGTTACCTACCTAACCAACCAAATTACCAACTGATTAAAA
This sequence comes from Dipodomys merriami, assembly GCF_024711535.1. Taxonomy (NCBI): domain Eukaryota; kingdom Metazoa; phylum Chordata; class Mammalia; order Rodentia; family Heteromyidae; genus Dipodomys; species Dipodomys merriami. The sequence goes on along the minus strand of NW_027206512.1, from coordinate 33,035,551 downwards.
GGGGGTAACAATGTTTGAAGAGAAATACACTCATAAAAAAAAGAAATGCACTCATTACGTTACTCATGTAACTGTAACCCCTCTGTACATCACCTTTACAAGAAAACAAAAAATAAAGGTATATAGAATTCATGATAAAATCTGAAATAATAATCATTACAAGAACTGTTGAAAAGAAAAAGCAGTGTCTGTGAGATCTTAGTTCAAGGGGATATAGGCAAGTTTGAGTTTTAAACAATTTGAATTCAGGTATTCACAGCATTGTTACTGAGAGATTTCATTATAAGACACTTTTACAGAACAACAGCATTATTTTTTAATAGACAAATATATTAAAACCTGGAAGTTGGAATTATGCCCAGTTCAAAACATTTTTGTTACTATTTTAAATAAAATATTCTACTGTGGTCAAGTTTTATATTGTTATTTGTCGATGTTCATACTATATGACTATATCTAAAACCTAAAAATCTAGCAGCTTTGTTTATTTCCTTTATTGAAGAGTAGAAAATGTTTTTCTTGATAAAATGAACTTTTGATTAGTCACTACTAGTAGCTTCTCACTCCCCTGTGTCTTTATTCTATCAACAATATGTTTTTCCCCTAAAATCTTCAGTCTTATATTTCCCTTGCTATTTCTCTAAAATATAATTTGTCAAAGTCTTTAGATATTGGCAGTGTTTTTTTTTTTGGCAGTGGTTTTTTAACTCTATCATCAGTTTATTTTTCCCAAGGGGTGTCTTTTTCACTCCTATTTCTTTCCCATCAATATCTTGAAATGTATGTATGTATGCTTGTATGTATGCACATATGCATCTATCTATCTATCTATCTATCTATCTATCTATCTATCTATCTATCTATCTATCTATCTATCTATCTATCATCTATCTATCATCTATCTATCATCTATATATCCACCCATGTATAATTCACTTATTAAGAACATTCAGATATGTAGGATAAAATTATATAATAATAACCAAGAAATGAATGTGCTTATTCTTTAAATGATTTATGGTCACTTTCACAAAATTAGTATTAATTGAAACCTTACATTGATTTACATGGCTCTTTGAATATTGTTTGTTTCAACAAGACTCATATTTTGTTTGTATACCTAGCAAAACATGCAATGAATACTGCCAGTATAAACTCAATTTGTACTTGCCAAGTGAAAATGCATTTGTTGAATAAGTCATTTGTCATCTTAGTCAAATGCAGTTTATATGTGAAGTAATACGACAAGAAATAATTGAATAGACTTTATAGAATGAAGTTCTGTGGAGACTAACTAGATAGGATTCAGTGATGATTGTGAAATGTGCCATTTCTGTTTGTACTAGAAGGAGAAGATTGTAGGACTGCACTTGCTGTTAATTACTTTGAAGACTTTGCTCCTGAATGAGCAGTGAGTAGTGTAGGCAGTGTACATTGAAATTGATGAAATGGAAGAAACAAATTCTTAGTCTGCTTTCCAAATCTGGATCAATCTATCGTAATAGCTTTTCTGAAAGGCAGCTAAAATCTATTTTTGAGTCATTTACCTATAAATACTCCTCCAATTCTGTCATTTTAGAATAAGGTCTTATATTGCTGATGGAGTAAATCATCCACCTCTTGTGATAAATTCTCCAATAACTCCTCTTAGGCCTTAGGTTATGAATAAGTTTCCTGAACAGGTGCTATAGGACTCTGCAACTTCTTTCATCTTCTTCCTAGGTTTCTCTTGTTTTCTCCCTTATTTTCTTTTTTTTTTTTTTTTTTTGGTCCGGTCGTGGGGCCTGAACTCTGGGCCTGGGCACTGTCCCTCAGCTCTTCAGCTCAAGGCTAGTGCTCTACCACGTGAGTCACAGCGCCACTTCTGGCTTTTTTCTTTTTTGCTTATGTGGTGCTGAGGAATCGAACCCAGGGCCTCAGGCATGCAAGGCAAGCGCTCTACCACTGAGCTACCTTCCCAGCCCCTCCCTTATTTTCTTTATTCAAGTAACACTGGCCTGTTGTTAAAACTTAGAATTCTTTGTTGTTTCATGCTTTACTTTCTTCTCTGCAATCATTTTTCCCTTTACTGTTTGTCCATATCTCAGCTCAAATGTTACCCACTCAGGGACCTTTTGCTGAAGAGCTTTCATTGAATTAATATAGTTATTTTATGGCTTGGAACTTCTTTGTAATTATATTTATTTGGTTGTTTTTAATTAATATATAATTCTCCTGGCATACTCGAGGCTGCAAGAAAAGGATAATATCTCTCTGTGGTCATCATTTCATTTCTAAAGCCTGTCATGGTGAGCATGGTATAAGTGTACAGTAAATTTATTTTGACTGAATAAATAAACAATGTTCCTTTAAATCACTGTAAGGGAGAGTTTTCAAAATACATAGGAATTAGATTTTCACAAAAATATTTTACTTTACAAATTATAGCAGAAGGAAACTATTATTATGTGAGTGTAGTGGGAAAACCAATCTTGTGTAATGATTTTTATTAGCATAAGGAAATTTTATGCACAAATTTTCAGTATGAAGGAAGTATATGGAGAGGAAATGATAAAGATTGAAGAATCTTCAAAGAGATACTTTACTTTTCAAATATAAAAGTAAACTTAGGGCTGGGAAGGTGGCTCAGTGGTAGAGTGCTTGACTTGCATGCATGAGGCCCTGGGTTTGATTCCTCAGCACCACATAAGCAAAAAGAAAAAAGCAGGAAGTGGCGCTGTGGCCCAAGTGGTAGAGCACTAGCCTTGAGCTGAAGAGCTGAGGGATAGAGCCCAGGCCCAGAGTTCAGGCCCCACAACCGGACCAAAAAAAAAAAAAAAAGTAAACTTACATAACTTCTGAAGTAGAAATAAAGAAATGAACAGATTAAGTGGCTTGTTTTTCAGTCTTCCTGAATGCTGACTTTTGATTCACAGTATTTGCATGTTGAAGCTTCCAGCTCTGGTTTTCTTCTTTATTATTTTCTATTCTTACACTGTTTCTTTGAGTTCTTATGAACTCTTCTAATTCCAGATTCAGAATGTGATTTCTAACTAATTTGTAGAAGATATAGCTTCAGGTTTTTGTCAAAAAAAATCAGTTTAGAGGGGCTGGGAAGGTGACTCAGTGGTAGAGCGCTTGCCTTGTATTCATGAAGTCTTCAGTTCGATTCCTCAGCACACATAAGCAGAAAAAAAGAAGCGAGAAGTGGTACTATAGCTCAAGTGGCAGAGTGCTAGCCTTGCGCTGAAGAGCTGAAAGACAGCACCCAGGCCGAGTTCAGGCTCTGTGACCAACAAAACAAAACAAAACAGAACAAAAAATCAGTTAGAATTCCAATTAATTTTCATACTAACAGACTATAAGGATAAAACAAAGGCAAAAACCTTAAAGCATTCCAACAAGTGAATGCATGGTACTTTTAAGTGTGGAACAGATAGTGAGTTAATTAGCATACTGTTGTATACATAGCAATTTAGGTAAGTAAATATAACAAGAATGTGTCTAGTAAACACATTTTCCTATTAATGATGTAGTAAGCAAATAAAATTTGTCATGAAAACACAAAATACACTGTGGAAAGAACCTGGTAAGAAATGTAAAAGTAGGTAGATGGTAGAATTTTATATAAAAGTTTTTTTCATATTTATTGTTTTGCCAAGTAAAATAATGCAAATTCAACTTCATCATAAGATAAAGCATTCATTAGCATAAAAGGAACTAACTTCACAACTCCAATGCTCTTCATTTGCTGTGGTTTTATGATAGTGTCTTTGAAGCCATAGATATAATTTCTTAAATTCTCTTATTCCTTTTTGTTCTTGCATTAAGTTAAATGAATTATTAATGATAGAGTGGTTTTGTGCCAAAGACAGTACTTTGCATAGCTCTTAATTTTCCCATTGTTTATATGTTTAGAAGAATTGGTTTTACAATATGTTTTATACTGTCCCAGTAATTATAACCCTCAAATAACAACCTCTTACATGTTGCATTTTAAGATGATATCTATATTCCTCAATTAAAACCAATCAGATCAGTCTTGTTTTTTTTTGTTATTGTTTTATTTTGTTTTGGTCGGTCATAGGGCTTGAACTCAGAGCCTGGGAGTTGTCCTTGAGCTTTTTTGCCCAAAGGAGCACTCGACCACTTTGAGCCACAGCTCTACTTCCAGTTTTTAGGTGGTTAATTGGTGATAAAACTCTCACGTACTTTCCTGCTCAGTCTGGCTTTGAACGGTGATTCTCAGATCTCAGTTTCCTGAGTAGCAGGTGTGAGTCACCAGCATCTGGCTTATAGATAATGGGAAAAATCTCTTTGGTGTAGAATGCTAAGAGCTGAGGTTGCATAACCATATGAAGAGGAAAATGGAACACTATGGCTATTGCCTTATTGTCTGACTGAATATCTTAAGTGCCTTTTCACAGTTAGTTCTTACCTATGGAGAAGTAACATTACTTTGTAAGGTCACTCATTATCTATGCTTCTGATTTTACTTGAGTATGGTAATAATTACTTGATAATAAGAAGATAATGAAACTCTATCTGGCAGAAGAAAGGTTATTAGTAATCACTTTATCTTGTCTCTCATCCTCACTCCTCATGGTATGGATATAGCCTCACTGCTTCATAAGAATAAATAAATCAGCCATATATACTGTGAGAAGCAAAATCTTTTCACTAAAGAGAAAAAGGTTATTGACCTTCTAGTGGTTCTTTTCATTTATCATCTATCGGAGCAATAAGAAATCTACCTGAAGCTGGGGGCCGGTGGGTGGCTCACACCTGTAATCCTAGCTACTTAGGAGGCTGAGACTTGAGGTTCACGGTTCAAAGCCAGCCTGGGCAGGAAAATCAATGAGACTCTTCTCTCCAATACCACTAGAAAACCAGAAGAGGTGCTGTGACTCAAGTGGTAAAGTGCGAGCCTTGAGCTGAAGAGCACAGGGACAGCACCCAAGCCCAGAGTTCAAACCCCACAACTGACAAAAAAAAGAAAGAAAGAAATCTACCTGAAGAAGTCTGTGTGATAAAAAGTAATCAAAGTACGTAGGGTATAGTCTCATGGGTTGATATTTAGGGACTGAACATGAGGTAAGTAGATTCATAAATGCAATATTTTCCTGTTGTTGATATATCCAACTTGGAATCCAGGGGATAAGACAGGTAAACCTCTCTCCAATTTTTACATCAAATATAAGATATACTAAAATATTGGAGAAACTTTAATAGTTTTCACATTGACTGTCAGGATTTATGTGCCATAACTTTGGTGGTTTGGAATCTATTAGTCTTTAATAACTTACTTTAACTTACTCTTTAACTTACTCTCTTGTCCCTGATGCTTTAACCTAGCTCTGAATATCCTAAATTGCCATGTACTTATGTATCATATATGTATATATATATATATATATATATATATATATATTTAAAAGGAATGATTGCCTTTAAGAATAAAGGCAATAATTATCTCACTTATACATTTATAATCACATTGTAGCTCTCTCTGTTATTGAATGTTTGATTTCAATATTAAATTTATTGGCTGGGAAGGTGGCTCTGTGGTAGCATGCTTGCCTTGCATGCATGAGGCCCTGGGTTTGATTCCTCAGCACCACATAAGCAAAAAGAAAAAAAAGCCAGAAGTGGTGCTGTGGCTCAAGTGGTAGAGAGCTAGCCTTGAGCTGAAGAGCTGAGGGACAGCGCCCAGGCCCAGAGTTCAGGCCCCACAACCGGACACACACACACACACACACACACACACACACACAAAAACATTAAATTTATTATTGAGACATTGGGCTTTTGTCAAAATTTAAGCCAAGTTAGGTATTAGGTACTAGATATGAAGCATCTGATGAAACTGTTGCCTATAACTATATAAATACATAAATTCTTGAAGCCTTTTATTTTTGTCAAGTTGAGGTTCTTCATTCTTTTGGAAATTGTTGGCCATGTTGTAATTGACAAGTTTATAGTAAGCAAATAAGAGAGGTTTTATAGTTGTTTCTCAACTGCTGGAGAATGGGCCAATTATGGAAACAGAAATAAATCCATCCTTTTAGGATAAAGTATTGTGAGACCTTAATGGTTAAAGATCTTATAAGTAACAGGTCATGATTTATAGTAATAATTTCCTTTATTTATTACACCTAATTTCAAAATATGTATGGAAATATATACAATTTTCTTAGTTGTGTATAAATAATACATACTGTTGGTATGAAAGATTGAAAGGATCATTAGTCAAATCCCAAGTTATCTATTTAAAATATTGGCCTTAAAGTGAGATAGAATTTTCATATTAGGCACTGGGAATTGTTGAGATTAGCAGAAGATCATTTATATTCATTAAGATTGTGTTTTACGGAAGATAACATTGCACAGAGTTGACCAACAATGGCTTTCTTTTCTTGGCCACGTGAAGTCTGTTCCACCTCCAGGCATCCTCTCCCAACAAAGGAAGGTAGGTATCAGGAGGCAAAGGAAAAGTAACATTTTCTTGTGTGTCTGCTGTATTCTTGTCAGTGAACATATTTCCCCATAACTTTGGAATTCTAAACTTTTACTTCCATTACCAAACAATGGGTTTGAGTTATAGCTTGCTGTTAATAAGGCTGGAAAAATTAGTATCTAGCAAAAGAGATTGGGCAAATCATGACTGCGTTAAACCAATTATGACTCTGTCTTGGGGCTAGTCACGACAAAATCTTGAACAAATTTAGAAAGAAAGAAGCAGAAAGTGCTATTAGGCAAAATTATACAATTCAATAACAAAACAATGGAAGTGGAAAAACTAGGTCTCATGCATGATCTAATGCATCTTAAATAGATTAATAAATAATATATGTATTTCCAGGAAGAATCCTGGTTAAGAATTTGCAAATTATCTTTTAATTTTCAGAGAAAACAGTGTTTTATTTTTATTGTTTTATTGAAGTTACTAAAGCAGAAAAGATGATGACATTGGAGGATGCCCAACCTGTTGGCTGGAATCCAGCCAGTTATTATATGGGGTGATTACCTTGGAGATGCAAATTTAGGGATTTACCTTATTGTAAACTGGATTTCAACAGTCTATATGGAGATAGTTATATATATTTCTTGAGTTCACTGAAGACAGATCATGTCCACTATCTTCTTTTTCTTTTTCTTATTCTATTTGACAAAACTTGGGTTTGACTTCAAGGCTTCACTTTGTTAGGCTACTTGAGCCACACCTCTAATAGTATTTCATGCTTTTTTTTTTTTTTTTCCAATCTGGAGCAGGCTCAGAGGGGGATGCTCTTAACTAAGTAGGCTTCTTGAATAGATAGGATGACAAGGACAAAACACAAGCCTGGCTTATTGGTTGAGATGGGAATTTCACTTTCTTAATGTCGATTTAGTCTTATAATATCATCTTTCTGACTTCTGTCTCCCCGGTAGAGAGGATTTCAAGTGTGAAGCACTCACTCTCCAAATAGATTCTTATAATGAGACTTTCCTTTCATTTTATGTTATATCAACTCATGTAATTATTTTCTGTAGTTTTGAGGATGGAATTTAGGGCTACCATATGCTGAATGTGATACTACTGAACTATATTCCCAGCACAGTTCATATAAGTTTCAGATAATGTTCTTATTCATTTTTGCAAATGATTTTCTTAAATCATTTTTATAAATGATTTACTTTTTCCTCATATTCTGTATACAGCATACTATATAATATATACTGTTATAGTTGCTAATATATGATATATGTTATATCATATATTAATATATTAACTTATATTAAGTGTAATATATTAAACATATATTCATATATGTTATATATTATATATATATGTCATTGAAAAATGAGAAATTTCAGAAAAATTTATAGAAATTTCAGGAAAAAAGTTATCAAAAAGCAGTATTTTTTGCTGGTCTGGAGATTAAACTCAGAGCCTGAGCTCTATCCTTGAGCTCTTGATCTCAAGGCTAGCACTTTATAAGTTGAGCCATAGCTCTACTTCTGGTTTTCTGGTGAGTAATTGGAGATAGGAATCTCATGGACTTTTCTGCCCCAGATGGAACCATCTTCAGAGCTCAACTTCCTGAGTAGTTAGGATTACAGGCATGAGCCAGTACCACCTGCTAGAAAAACTATTTTGAATGTCAGAAAGATCAAAGAAAATGGAAAATGCCAGTGAGGAACAACTGAGGAAAATCAGAAAATGAGGGCAAATCAGCTAGTGACATGAGAGAAACAAGGTAGGATTGGTAATGAGAGTGACCAACATCTCCAGTTCATTATTTCACCTTCCAAAAAATAAAATAAAATAAAATAATATGAATCATGATTGAGAATAAGAAAAGTTGTAGGTAATCCTGGAGCTTAAGAAAAGTTCAACAATAAATTGTATAGCAAGAGTTGAGTTTTAGTTTTACACTGTAGCCTTCAGAGGATTAAGTAAACTTTGAGTACATTTTTCTTTTGTGTTTGGCCTTATAAAGAGGGTTGACATGAGGGGATAGGAGACAGAAGGTGAGTCAGCTCACAGTATTTCAACAGATTTTATTATTAAGCTATAATCAAACCTATTTCACAAAACTTGATTCTTGATGATGCTTTTACTGAAGTATCTCCTTTGTGCACAGGGAAAATTGAGTGTCAACTTAAAAATCTTAACCAATTCATGTTTTATTGTAAATAAGCTCATGGGTAAGGGTATTTGCCAAAGAGACAGAGATTATGTCTGGCCACTCCTTTCCTGTGAATGATGCTTCTAAATTTTTGTATCCAATTTGCTGATAGGAAAGACACTTAGGTGCATGCTAATGGTTCCTGGCTTTCAAGGTGGGATACATCAAAATAGAAGGCTGTGCTTGACAGTTTTCTGAGCCTCTGGTAGCCATGCTCTCTAAGTGCTCTAGCCGCTGGGGGAAATGGCAAGACAAAGATGTAATAATCAGGTGGTTCTGAGTTCGATCTCATACTTTTCCAGCATTATATCGCTATGTTGTACCCTGGAATACAGAATAGTGATCAGCTCTCATATGAGACATGCAACAATGTAAAAAAATGACCCCTGATGGGAATGAATGCTTCCCCCCTCTTTCTTGTACAAATAAAAGTAAAAAGAAACAATGTACAAGATTCTACAGTGATCAAAATCTGCAGATCTGTCACCCCACTTTATCTACTGTTACTTTTTATAATCTCAAGCACTTAAAGTGTTCACCATTTCTAGAGCCATAAAGAATCTGAGATCAATACCTAGGACATTAAAAAGAACTTAAAAATCAGACACATGTTGTGAAATTGGTGTTTTAAACCTCATTACTTTCCAGACATCATATGGGAAGTCAGTATTGGGAAACAATTATGAACCAGAAAACCAGATGGACTTGACCTCCACCTCCATTTGCTTCAGTTTCTGACAGTATGGGTGCTGACACTGTGAGATTTTCTTTGGGTTTTTAATGTCAAATTTTATTTTAATTATCTCGATCTTTTCTACATTAAAAAAAAGGCAGGAGTGTGGTTTCTACTATTATTTATCTTTTGCTCTCATCTCAAATGATCAAATACCTCAGATGACCTGAAGGAAAACCAGTCTCTTTATTGATTTCTTCTTCTATATTTTATTTTGGTTAAGCCTTATACCCAATGCATACCCTACTATAGTATTATTTTCAGTTTAAAAATTCTAGTATAGAGGCTTAGAGAAAACACCTGATTGACTAAGGTCACTACTTCATAAGGAATATAGATGAGATTAGAATCAGGCACCCTAACTTAAAAGTTCATAATACAATATTACCACACTATTTAACCCATGTGAGTAACTTCATGAACTATTTATAATATGCTAATTCATGTATACAGAGATCCTTCCCGAGGAATTTAGAGAGAGACCAGGGGAAGGTGAGGAAAACGAGGCTGTATGTGTGCATGGTGCCTAGGACACATGGATTTTCTTTCTTTGCTACCACATATGTACTTAGTAGGAGCTGTCACTCATCAAGTGGCTTGCTGGGAACAGCCCAGCTGTGTGTCAGAACAGCTTGGTTTTCCAATCAATGGAGTTACATGTTCCATTCTGAGAACAAATACATCTTGGAATTATGAAAAACACCGAGGCAGGCATCTTTCTCAGGAAAGAGATCCAGTGTGAAAACAACAAACACTTCTCACCAGAGAAAGATTATGGATTAGATTTTTGCATAGAAAAATGCTTAAATAGTACACATATTACAGAAAAAGTGAAAGGAAGAAGCAATATCAAACTTCACATGGAGGGTGAGGAAATATTCAACATAAAACATCTGTTAGTCTAACAAATTGAATAAAGGCTACATCCTCTAAAAAGTCCAAAGCTTTGTGAGAATGGCATGAATTCTCACACACACAGGACTCTGAAGAACCCTGCCCATTTTCTTGCTTTTTTTGCCACATCATTGTTAAGACTGAATTAATCATTGTGGATAATTAATACTTATGCATTTAAAAATAAAACTGGTAATCTTGTCCAATTGTGATACCATCAACAAGCCTCAGGATAAAGCAAAGGAAAAGATCCTTGATCAAAATTCAGAAGGAAGATAGACACAATTTTAATTTGCTTCTTATGTGACATGTACCTGGGGGATTATTACTTTAGATTCAACAGAATAGACTGCAGAGAAATTGAGTCAGAATAAATTGGGCATTTTGATGATTATAGAACTGTTTATATGTTTCTTCATATATCTAAATCACAAAAAAGTTATGGATCTGAGTTTGTCTTCTGAGAAGTAAAAGTAATGTTATTCAAATTGCTTTAAAAAATAATGACAGATGACTCTATTTTAAGTTTTTCTACTTGGAAATCTGAACTGTCATAAAAGATGAGATAGCCGAGCGGTCATTTTACTTGGACAAAGGAAACTTCCTGCCATTCCTCTAATGACTGTACTTTTCTCATTCACTTAGAACATTTTAATTCAGGAAATTAACAAAATCCATTTGAAATAGAATTAGTATTCTCATGTTAATTAATAGTAAAATTAATATGAAAGGTCTATAAGAAAGATTTTCTATTATTTTTGTATTATCTCCACATCTATGTTTCACCATGCTTGTACAGTTAAGGAGAAAATTGTGGCTCCATAAAACACAGTCAACAATTTTCTGTTGATTTTCAGTATGTGTTAGTGCCAATACTTGAAACTTCCTCTATTGTCTTACATGTGTGTGCAAGAACTAGGTCAATCACACTCACAAAGAAGTATTTCAACCATTCCAGCCTTCAGTCACCTGTTGTCAAGAAGTTACCCAAGAGTGACACATCACTAGTATCTGCTTGTGCAACAGAGCTGTCTTTCCCCTTAGCTGGCCTTGCAAGATTGTGAGTTATTCAAAGGAAATCAAAGAGAAAAATTAAATGATAGTCTAGATCCTATAATTAAGTTAGTGTCTTATGCCTCTTGTTTTCAAATAAAGCTTATCTCTTAAAGTGAGAATTCATAAGACAAATTGCAGATGACATAATTGGGGAGATAGATTAATTAGGAAACATGATTTTCATTCTGTCTCTAAACCTCAAGGCAATTTATGCAGACCTCTTATATCAAAGGCACTGCAAACAATTATTAAAATACAGATTTCATTGTACTGTCAGAGATTTACTGTATCAGCAAGTCTGGAATGGGGTCTGCAATATGGGTCCTTAAAAATCTTGCTAAGGGAGTCTTATAAGTATAGATATATGGGGATTTCTGTATCATGCAGGACACTTCCTATGGTAACTAAAGAATGACAGAAAACATGGCATTGTCTTAGCTATAGAGTTATTTATTTAAATGGCTTTGTTTCTTGGAAATATAGGCTGTGTAGGAAACATTGTGGTAAGCGAGGAAAGATAAACATTGCTCTTTTTCCTCTTTTATTCCATAATCAAATAACTTTTTAAGTTTATAAAACTACCATATGAGTATTTTCTAATGCACTTTTCATTATTATTAGTGTAAATTAATTGCATAGAGAGGTTTCACTGGGATATTTATAAGTATGGATATAATATACTGTGATCAAATTTACCACCTCTAACATTCTCTCCTAAGACCTTTATGTCTGCTCCTACTTTCCTCACAGTCTTTAGTGGGTTTCACATACATATAATGTACTTTAATCGTATTTACTCCTTCATCTTTCCTCCCTCCCCTCTACTTGCTGCTTTCCACCATGAATAAGCTTTCTTTTACAATTACCTCATTTCCCTTGTTCTTTTTAGGTCTAGAGTCTTCATATGCACAAAGGCATGCAATATTTTTCTGAGCTTGGTTTGCCTTGCCTGACATGACGATCTTTCATCCTATGTATTTTCTTACAAGCTTTATAATTAAATAGTAGCTACTGTGTATATATATGTGTCATATTAAAATTCTCTTATTGTATTTTATTTTTAAATAGTATGCATTTGAAGTCTGAAGTGTTTCATTGTAATATTTTCATACATGCACACAGTGAAATTTGAACAAATTCACCTGCTGGACCATATTCTTTTTTTTCTTTTTTATTGTGAAAATACTGTACAGAGGGTCTGCAATTACATGGCCAAGGTAACGAGTGCATTTCTTATCAAGCACTGTTGCCTCCACCTTTGTTTCCCCTTGCCATCCCTTCCCATCCCCCCCAACCATATTCTTATTTTTCCTTTCCTTACCCTTCAAACAGCATGTAGTGGGCTTAATCATGCAATCTTCATGTCCTCCAATTCTCATAATGGCTCAGAATCTACATTTTATTTATCCTTCCATTAGTTGTTGGGTATTAAGCTGAGAATACAGCTTGGCTGTTGGGACTAGTGCTGCAGTTAATGAAGGTATGCTAGCATCATATATACAGACTTATAGTATTTTAAATATATACCCAAGAATGGCAGAGCCAGACAATATGAAAGTTCTTTTGAGTAGCCTCCATATTGATTTCCATAGTGGCTGTACTAATTTATATGCCCATCAAGATTGTACAAAGGTTCTATTAACAATGTATTGTCAGCATTTGTGTGTGTGTGTGTGTGTGTGTGTGTGTGTGTGTGTGTGTGTGTGCGTGCGTGTGCACGTGTGCGTGTGCATGTGTGTGTGCATGCCAGTACTATGGCTTAAATTTAGGGCTTTGTGCTCTTAGTCAGCTTTCTTGCTCATGGCTGATACTTTACCACTTGATCTATACCTACATCTCTTGTTTGTTTTTTGATTGTCCTTCTGACTTGAATGAGGTGGAAATTCAGTGTCATTTTGATTAGAATTTCCTTTATAGCTGTGGAAGTTGAACATTTTCTCATGCATTTACTGGCCATTTGTATTTCTCCTTTTGAGAACTGTTCCATTCATTTTCATATTTAGATCTTAAACCTTTAGATCTTTTGGTATTTAATTTTATGAGCTCTGTATATGTTTTGGATGTTAATTGTTTGAGCTCTGTATATATTCTGGATGTTAATTTTTTGATCAATCACTTCTAAGCTAGATCTGTATCTCTTGTAATGTACAAAAAATCAATTTACAAATGAATCAAAGATCTTAATGTATGACCCCCAAACAAATATACAGAAATATACAGAAAAGGCTTGAATATATAAGCAAATGCAGTATCTCTCTGAGTAGAATTTTAATTGTTCAGAAAATATGAGCAAGAATTAACAGATAGGATTACATCAAATTGAAAGTATTGTATACAGCTAAGGAAACAATATCCAGAATGACACACTCATGAAAGAAGGATTAAAGATTGACAGTATTAGGGATGCTTAACATTTGGATATTGTGTTGCTTTCATAGCTATCCATTTAAACTATTAAATGTTTTATTATTTAAAGTTTTGTTGAAAAAGAACTATTTTTTCCTAGTCTTCAAGTCCTTTGTCTTTAAATCATTTTTCTCTAGCTTTATTAGAAAATGAACACAATAAAAGTGCTATATTATTTTGATTTTGTGTTCTGAGTCCCTTGAGGATTTCTCATGCACAACAGAGAAGGCTGGATGCCACTTTATTCAATGCTCAGATGCCTAGTGATGCCCATTATTATTCTCATTTCATAGATAAATGAACAGAGCTTCAAAGAGGTTAATTAACTTGACCAAAATCACACAGCAAATAAGTAGTAAAGTCAACACTAATTCCAGGCTGCCTGGCTTCAAGTCCAGGAACCCTTTCCATAGCACCATGCTACTTACTTGGTAAATGTATTGCATGTATTGCATGTATTCTTAACAATGGACATTTTTGTCTTGTCTGTCCCTTGAGCATCTAAACATCATGATAAACACCATATTTCATTCCTTAAGCATGGATTGATTACATGGTTCTAATGCAATACTCTTTTCAATAGCAATTATAAGAACAAACTTTGCATGTTGCAAAGTGAATGAGGCATGCATTGCTTATGATCAATATGGACATTGTGCCATTCACACACTTTTTTCGTTGTGCTGCTTGTATCTTGTTCTACAGAAAGTGTATGATGTCAGGCTAATTGTATAAACATGTATTTTTCCATCTTAAAAGCATGCACCAGACTACTAAAATGCTCTCAGATTTGAACCTTCTGTGCCATTGCAATTAAGGTGGATCTTGCTTCCTACTATGGGGATTGCTCTGTATAACTGATTACCAAGCACATCATGTAAAAGGCTCTTAGAAACTGCAAACAGCCCATTATGGAGAATGCACCTTATTAACAAAGGTCATATTAGAATCTCACCCGGTAACTAATCGCATCAAATGTACAGTACATCAATAGGCACATAGACTAGAACAACGTTTTCCAATTAAGTGAATCAGTTTGACCTTCTGAACTATAAATAAACTGCAGCAACAGCTCCTGATTAGGCTTAAAGAGTCTGACTTCCATTGCAAACAAATGCCTCTGAATTTAAGCATACTTAGAAAGTTAATCCTGTAAAGAGTCAATGAACAGATTTAAAGTTTCAGCATTAATGCCTTGGACCTGAGTTTCTTCAAATTTCTGCAGTGGAGGCAGAATGAGAATGCATCTCTTTGAGTAGATAAACAAGCCATGAATTAGCTCTCCCTCTCCCTCAGGATAAGTAATTTAACAAGAGCAAACCCACTTTCAAAACAAGATAAAATATTTGCTTCTCTAGGTAATTAAAGGGCTTGGTTGGTCTACTGCTCCAATATGAATGCATGCAAATTAACTATACTCAGTGGAAACCTTAAACACTTGTTAAAAGCATATTTTGACTCGATTTTTATTTGATATCTGATACCAAATTCAAAATTCATTCATTCCATTTAGATGTGATGATAATATCCAATCGAATTAACAGTATTAAACTTAGTATAGAAGTCTGATAGTACCAGCCACCTTTAAAATGGAATAAACTGAGTGGTTTTCTGATCTTGGTAATAGATTTGCACAGCCTTTGTAGGTCTCTGTGTTCTCATTTGAAAAATGAAAGACTTCAATTTACTTCAAGCACTCTGTTGGTCTTTCTCTGTAGTTCTATATTCATGAGCTACACAGCTCATGTGTGTTAAGAAGTTCAGGCATTCTTCAATCAGCTAGATAGAAGTGGCTAATTTTCAGCAGCAGTACTGAATGAAGTCTATCTCAGAATTTATGGAGAGGAGTTATCTATTGAGTATTTCTAGAAATCTATACAAATGATGGCTAGTAGATTTTCTACTAGCAAGATAAATATTTAATACTTAGTGATACAAGAGCATCTTACATAAATATCTTAACATATTTGTATAAAATATTTAGCTCCTGAAGGTATTTTTGAATACATTTGTAGCCTTTAAAAATTTTATATAGAAATACTCTTTTAGCAAAGTGAGCCTTTGATAAAACGATAGGAATTCATCACTAGATTATCTATACTACTTAATGCACTACAAACATTATACTGTATTACACTACAAATATTACACTGTGTTGTTTATAGAGTTACGAAAGAAAAAATATATTTACATGTTGCGTTCAGATATATTTTATTTGATTTATTTTTGAAGTGTAGTTGGTCAGATCTGCAGATGAGGAACTCATGGTTATGAACATTTAACACCTAGTGGTTTTTACAAATTCTTCTCACCTGAGACCTTTCCTCATGTGTTCTTCCAGTCAGCTCCAAATGTCTCCTCTCCTCTCTTACAGTAAATGAAAGTTTGCTTGTGTCACTTAATTATATACTTAAAATCTATATTGTACTTAAGACCAACTGTTAACACTGTAACATGGGGAAAATGTGAAGAACTGATCTACAATGTAAATTAATCTCCAAGACCCAAATTAATCATTAAATGGTATTTTGTAAAGAATAAAGATTTAGAGAGATATTTTTAAATGCAGAGTTCAAACAGACTAAATTTAATCATATCCCTTTCTATTGTGACAGAACTTGCAACAGTGAAGAGACATGTATCAAAAAATAAAACATCAGCATATCCACATGCATACAAAATTTAGCAGTGGCTAAATTAGCAATGGCTGAGGCTAAAGAATATAAAATCATTCTTGAAGAAAAAAACGATTATTAAGGTTTTAATAAAATAGATGCTTGAAGAGAATGGGGTCATGAGACCTTACAGGTGTCTATAAACACTAAAGAAGAATGACGATAAACTGGAAACCCTTATTTGATGAATTTTTCTGTTTTTTAAAATAATGGAAAGCTTAGTAATTTTGGTTTTAAGAGTCTCTCTTTTACTGCTCATACATAATTGACTCCAGTTCTTCAGACCATCAAGCAAATGCTTTTGAAGGAAAGGAAGTAATTTTGCTCCTAAGTCTAGGTATTTAGGATGCCAGATGACTAGTCTACCCCATTAGAGGGCAAAGATAAGCACTCTGATGACTCCTTTGAATCACTTAAATATTCTAAATATTTATAGACTAAGTATTCACTTATGTTTTAGTTACCCAACAGTAGCTTTGCCATAGACATGTTCTTTTATTCCCCCCATGGTTTTAGAATTCTACTTTTGGGGAGGAGTGTAACAAGTTCTCTAGGATAGAAGGAAAAATTGTTCTAGCTACCTGTGTCTTTGAGGTAATTGTTTACTGAATAACAGCCATTAAATAATCTGGGAACAGTGATACCCTTTCCTTGTTTTATCCCTAATTAACAATGCATGACAATAGGTGATGTGATAACTGTAAATTAGGGCAAACAAACCATACTAGAGACTTATTTTTCTCCCAAGGCCAATAGCTTGACATGGATGTTGTTTTAATATTCCCACTTGGGGCTGCATATCTAATGTTATCTTTGAAAATGTGCTAACAAGCTTGAAAGTACTTAATACGTTTTTATTATAATGGGAAATTTGAAAAAAAACTGAAACCTGATGCTTCTTATTCAGAACATAATGTGAAAGCAAGAGGGCACAGGAATATGGCAGTATAATTTATGCAACATGGTAGGATTGTCTTAATTTATTATCTTGCATGAAATGCTTTTTTCCCCCTTTCACTTATGACATAGCTATTTCCATATTGCTAACACGTTTTTACATAAGAATTTAAATTTCTCCAGAAGATCTTTTAGAGTCAAACTGTTCTCCTGGGAGGAGGGTTTAGATGGCTCATTAACAATGTGTGAAGACTTCTAACACTGCATTCTAAAATGTAACAGACTATTGAATAATATTAGGGTGAGGCTTTAAAATTCTAAGAGAAGTTGTTTTGGAACACTGGGGAGAATTAGGGAGTTGGGAATTAACTCATAATTCAGATATGTCTATTTCCCAAGTTATGTGCTTCTTTACAGATACCAGCATTGGTTAATATTATGTGTTATAAATTCATATATGGGCCATAACAAGAGAAAGGATGCTACCTTGAATATTCTACTTGAAGACTACAGCTGTTATAAAATGCCCTCGTACCTGAAATATGTTAGTGAATTCCATTTGAAATGTATGTTTCTGTGAACTAAAATGTGTAGATTGAATTAAACTAAACCTGTGATCTGCACAATTCAACCCAACGATCAATTAGAATTTCAGAAAATGAGGGTTCTGTGAAGAAAACTAGTATGATCAGAGACAACAAGCTGAATGCTCACCAACAATAACAGGAATTACTATAATTTGTCTGGATCTCATGTCTCCATCAGTGTGAAGAATGGAAATAGTCCAGGCACCCATGGCTCATGCCTATAATCTTAGCTACTCAAGAGGCTAAGATCTGAGGAGCAAAGTTCATCAAAGCCTGTCCCGGGCAGGAAAGTCTGAGAGATTCTTATCCCCAATTAACTACCAAAAAAAGCTGAACATGGAGCTATGGCTTAAGTGGTAGAATACTAGTCTTGAGGGGGAAAAAAAAAAACCAAAAACTCAGGGAAAGTGCCCAGGCCCTGAATTCAAGTCCAAACACTGGCGCGCGCACACACACACACACACACACACATGAAACAAAAAAGAAAAACAAGAAACTAAAAATGAGTTCAATGGTGTTTAATCCTTACAGTAGGTAGTAAGAATTCATCATAAAGAGACAGGAAATAGTCAGCATTTAAAATGAGTGTAATGCCTATTTCCCCTACACCTAAGTTATCATAAGTTATCATCAGAGATGCTGCCAGGAAAAGAAAGCAACTCTCTAAATAAAGATTCCTTAGGAATAAATCCCCCCCTGTGGTAAACCATACTGTAGGATATCATCTGGGCAAGGATCTAGGTGTCTTGGAAGCAGAGATTCAATGAAAAAGAAATAAGGAGATAATAACTCTAGCTGTGATTATTTAAATGTGCAGTTAGTAACAATGGTGATGGTAGTTCAACTTTAGAAGGCTCCCCGGAGTGAAAGAGGAAACAGAACAATCCTGGGGGAAGGGCCTGCAGTGTCCAGGTAACAGGATCAAAGGGAGGAGTTGCAGTGGTTTCCCTGGAAAACAGTATCAGTTGGGGTAAAGGTGGATTCTTCAGAAGCTGTGAGATACAGGATGCATGGTCTGATCAATTATAAGTGATCAATCATGAGGCGGTTGGAAAATGACACTCAGAATCACAGTGGATATTTGTCATTTGGGGGTTACTGGTGCACGGATGAGAAGAGTTTTGGTGGTCCTGGTGGAGGAGGGAGAGAAGCTACTTGGAGGATATAGCAGCAACTACAGTGACCAGCCTAAAGTGAAATCTGCCTGTGTGGAATCATATGTGATTTCTCTGAGTGGCTGATGATACATCCTTTTACATTAGCAGAGATGAATCAAAGCACAAATTTTACATAAAAATGTGATATTTGTGTTTTTTTGGTAATTATCTTACATATTTTTTTGATTTCATTTTACCAACTCCTAAAATAAAACCAATGAAGAGGGCTGGGAAGGTGGCTCAGTGGTAGAGTGCTTGCCTAGCATGCATGAAGCCCTGGGTTTGATTCCTCAGTACCACCTACACAGAAAAAGCTAGAAGTGGCACTGTAGCTCAAATGGTAAGAATGCTAGCCTTGAGCAAATGAAGCTCAGGATGGTGCCCAGACCCAGTATCAAACCCCAGAACTGGCAAAAAAGAAAGAAAGAAAGAAAGAAAGAAAGAAAGAAAGAAAGAAAGAAAGAAAGAAAGAAAGAAAGAAAGAAAGAAAGAAAGAAAGAAAGAAAGAAAGAAAGAAAGGAAAGGGGGGATATATAGAATTCCAATCATAATTTTCCTAAACTATTAATTAGGACAATGGCAGATTTTGAATCTCTGCACTAAAACTACAGGCTAGAATTTTACTTCAGGTAATGATATAGTAGCTAAGGTTAGGGTATCATTTATACTTTGAAAGACCCAAATGAAAACAACCCAAATCCTGACACATTATGGAAAGCAATTGTCTCAGGCACCGTAGGAGGGCTACAGGATCTCTAGGAGAAGACAAGCTTGCAAGGTATTTCCTCACAAACTTATTCCATCTGGGAAGAGTATGTCCAGGGTGGCCTTTTCAGAATTACAGACTTGCTGGGCTGAAGAATGTGAGGGAGGTTGAAATGACAAGAGTTTGAAAGATAGGAAGCACATTTTCAGTACAGCATAACACAAACAATGGTGAAGAACATGAATTCAGTTCCTACCTTCATGCCAATAATAAATATAGGAAGTTTCAACAAAAACTATGAGGCAGAAAATACATAAAAATTCATCATTCAAATATAATTCTTAAAAGTTTCAAGAATTGGACAGTGCAATTTGTTACTGAATTGTTATAAAACAGAAACATTAGTGAGCTTTTCCAAATTATTAAAATATATTCTGACTATTGGAAACAAAATTGTTCAGTAAATTTTCCTATGTTACAATTCAAAAAGCAATATAAAATTCACTTGAAGAATCAAGAAGGGGCAAATCTTAGGCAGTGTTTATCAAATGGTCTTGGAAAACATGAGGAGTTGAAAATAATGTTATATATTCAAAGTTAAGATCCAATAAACTATGGATAAAGCAGAGTGTGGAGTGAGGAAGACATTGGCCAAGTTGTATTGTATTGTACCCTTCCATTTTTGATAGTACAATGATCACTGTTTGAGACTTACCCAAGAAACTCTATGAAAGGTCATGGAGTTTAGCATATTGGAGAACATATTTTAAAAATAACACTTTGAGTTACTTTATTCAGTATTTACTTGGTACTATGACTCCTCTTAGAAAGATGTTAAACTTCATTAGTAAAGCAAATTAATTCTAAACACAAAAAACTAATTTGAGATTTCAGAGATATAAAAATGCTACTAATATGATTAGAAAAGAGAATAATTAGGAGACCTTCAAAATAATTTTTAATACTGTACCTTTCCTTTTCTATAAATTTTCTAAATTTAATGACAAAAGCTATTGATTTTAGAACATTATTCACCATAGCTAAGATATGGAGCCACCCAGATGCTCCTCAGTAGATGAATGGGTCAAGAAAATGTGATGTATATATAGAAATTATATGCCTGTATCAGAAAGCATGATACCTCCCTATTTGTTAATAATTGGGGAGACTTTGAAAAAAATTATACTAAGTGAAGTAAGCCAGGCCCAAAGAAACATAGGTCCCATGGTTTCCCTTATTTGCAATAACCAGTATATACCTATAACAAGTAGAAAAGGTCAAAAGCTATGTACATATGACCAGATAAAATGAAGTTAAGTGAAATGAACCCCAAGATAGGGACACAAGTGGTTTTTTCTTTCTTGCTATTGTTTCTAAGGTATTTATAATGCACCATGTGATTTTTTTGTTTCTTTGCATGTTCCTCCCCCACGGTATAACCCCTGTTTTCACTGTATTTGATGTTGGTGCCCTGCATCTTGTATATACACTTCTCTAATTTGGGCAGGGGAAGGGAAAAAAAATGCTTAAATAGGGATACAGGTTGACCCATTGTAACAATGAGATGTACAAGACACTATGTTGAAAAACAAACTTTACAATTTAGGTGTGTGGGGGGGAGTGTAGTTGTAGAGGTGGGAGGGAAGGGATAGAATGGGGAAAACAAAGGAAGAGGTGACAATGCTTGATAGGAAATGTACTCATTACCTTGACCATGTAACTATAACCCTTCTGTACAGTATTTTTACAATAAAAACATGTAAAAATAATAATAATAAATTTTTAGTTTGAACAAATGTTCATGCATAATAAAATATACTAATGTGAGTACATTTGGAACCATTTTCAAAACAGGAATGAGACAGAAAAATTGATGCCTTTCAGCCACAGGCTAGTTCTTTAAAATATCATTCTACATTTCTTTTAGAAATGGTTGATGCATTAGTGAACATGTAGATTCTTTAGTGAAAAACGAATGTTT
This sequence comes from Dipodomys merriami, assembly GCF_024711535.1. NCBI lineage: Eukaryota > Metazoa > Chordata > Mammalia > Rodentia > Heteromyidae > Dipodomys > Dipodomys merriami. The sequence continues at coordinate 33,013,808 of NW_027206512.1, read as the reverse complement.
TAAATATGTAAGCATATGTGACCATATATCCTATTCACACGTACTTGGTCTATGCTAATCTTTTAAGTAAAAGTGACATGTGAATGAAAGTCAATATAGGAGGTCTGAAATCAATGAGATTATGACATTCTTTGAGGAAAACAATTTGCTGATGCTTATGAAACTAACAACTGACAGATCATCCTTAATGACAATTTCTTAAATTCAAAACACACACACTAGAAAAAAGCAAATATTTCCACTGTGAAACTCACACTCATCACATCTATCAATCTATCATTTAAATAGCAACATCAAAGTCATCTTCCCTGTCAAATGTGATCTCAGTCTGCAAATATTTACTATGAGAAGACAATAAGATTTTTTAATGTTTTAAATAGCATCTATACAAGATATAAAAATAACATATATACTTATGAATAAAATTGGTTAACATAATATGGTTAAAATATGTCCTTGTTAAGATTTCTATTCTTGAGAAATAAAGTAAGTACTTTTTATGAAACATGGTAAAGCTTCCATTATAGTTTTGCAATATATATATATATATATACATATGTATACTTATATACACATATATGTCTGTTTATGTGTGTGTGTGTATATATATATATATATATATATATATATATATAGAGAGAGAGAGAGAGAGAGAGAGAGAGAGAGAGAGAGAGAGGAAAGAGACATTTTGGTAGCATGGCCTTAAAAGTATTTTTATGACCTAAGAGTTATACTAATTTTGCAAGAAAAGAAAGTAATTACCTACCCATAAAATATTTCAAAAAAATTCTCTTAAAGGCCATCAAGGTGTAGGGCTTATATCCAGCCATCCTTTAAAAAAAGTGTTGAATAGGCTTGGAAATTATAATGAACATTCAGTTCTACAAAAACACCGAGTATAGCTCTTTTATAATGAATTATTATATATTAGTGATCTTAAACCTTAATAATTATAATTTCCAAGTTGTGTTATTTCACATTTGTATTTAAATCATTTGTATAGACCTATTGTATGTTTCATTTTATCATTATTATTAAGAAATAAAAAATAGACTCATTACTTCTTTTAACTGTAGGCAGATAATATTGCTTTTGCTAATTCAAAGCTATTCTCTTTGAAACATCTTCTACATTTATATATTCTTATGTAGATGATTCAGATCATAGGATTTTACCATAACCTATTGTAGTCAGGCTTCATGGTGCTACATAAGAAAAGTTTACATCAAACAAAGAAGCTAAGGAGCAAATATACTATAATTTGTGAATGGGGCCAGAAAGATGGTCATAATTGAGTGTTTCCTGAGTACATTATAGAAATAAGGAGAGAAGGGAAAGTTTCCTAAGGAAGTAAGAAAGAAACAAAGGGTATATGTTTTTCTCTCATATGTGGAAGTTTGATTCAAATTATAAACATATATTAAAACACATATAGGACTATGTGCAAATATACAAGATAAAACTGACTGAAGTTTAAGTCAGTAGGCTATATTCACAAATAGATTCCAGTGCTGTAACTTTGTTGAAAAATTAACTGACAGTTTATCAGAATGAATTGTGAGGCTGAAGCATGATTTTTTGAAGAGGGTGTGAGATTTATGGAGAGGAGTATCAGATGAAGGGTAGGATGAATTGTTGGAAAAAACAGTACTCAATGTACATCTGTGAAAATGGAACCTGGTAACTTGAGAGTATGGGTAGAGTTGGGTGATATTAGTGAAGGAAGAATGAGGATTGATCAAGATGCATTGTGCTCACAAATAGACATATTGAATTGAATTGCCCATGTACAAGTACTTAAAATAGAAAAAGAAATCAGGAAAAAAACCCCAAACTCAGCATACTTAGCACAGATTTCAAAATTAATTGTGTACTTCCTAACAATAATGGAAACATTGAAAGTGCTCAAATCTTTGTTTACCACAAAGCAATATGTGTATGTGGGGGGGGGGGTGAGTGTGGGGCTTGAACTCAGGACCTGTGTGCTGTCTCTGAGCTCCTTTTGCTCAAGGCTAGCCTAGTGCTCTATCACTTTGAGCTGAAGTGCCACTTCTGGCTTTCTGGTAATATTTGGAGGTAAGAGTCTCAGGGATTTTCCTGAACAGGCTGATTAGCTAGGATTACATATGAAAACCATTGGTGCCTGGCCTTCCAGAGCAGTTTCTAAATCTGGGACAGATTCTCTTAGTGTCATCTTGAAGGCCTCTTATAATGTCCAGATACTTTCCACTACTAAGTGGAATTAAAGGGTCTGGATGGCACATCAGAGAATTATAAACTTCTAAAAACACAAACTAGATACTATACCCATTTGAACTATAGACTGAAAATTTAAACTCATTTTACATGAACATTTACTTAACTATTATTGCACGTTTTGAGTTATTGTAAGCCCTTTATATGTCTATTTGGTTCATGTTTACAACAGTTAGTAGCAAATTTAGAGATTAAGCAAATGCTGAAATCATCGATAATTATTTTTGTTTCCTTAATACGGCTACCTTGTGAAAATAAAATGTCATTTACATTACATCAGACAGGGTTCAAGGAAAGAAGAAATAAAGAGAAGGTATGGCAGAGAGAAGAAAAAATGGAATGGAGGCAAAACTGGAGGACAGCAGGTAGAAAGGATTAAAGAAAAGGAAGATGGGACAAAGGGAAGGAGGAAGGAAGATGGGAAGTGAGAGAGGAAAGAATGAAGGAATAGATTTACCCCTTTTGATTGGAGATAAAAATGTTCCTGAGGAAGACTTATAGTTTGGAATTTACTTTTTTAAAATTTAATTTTAAATTATCTTTAATTAGCTGTATAAAGGAGTTGCCATGTAACAAAGCAGTTTATGAATACAATACTTTTTTATTGTGAAAATACTGTAATGAGGGGTCACAATTACATGGACAAGATAATGAGTATATTTCTTATCAAGCATTGTAGCCTCCTCCTTTGTTTCCCTTTCCCATCCCATCCTCCCCCACCCCCCCAATGCTCCTCCCCCCTACCACCAAAGTTGTAAAGTTCATTTTCGACATAACAACTTGTACATCTAATTGTTGCAATGGGTCCACCTGTATCCCTATTTAAACGATTTGTTTTTTCCCTTCCCCTTTTTTTATACCAACCTCAAATACAGTGAAAGCAGGGTTATACCATGGGGGAGGGACATACAAAGCAACAAAGAAGTCATCTTATAAATGTGTTACAATACATTTTGATCAGTGTTACACCTTTCAGCATGTCATCCCTCTTTGACCCACACCTTCCATTACTTTTCTTAATTTTGTAGTACATACAATGAAGTATTGACTGCATTTTTCTAATGGATGAGTAAAAATGAACTTTCTTTCTTGAGGGTACACTCAGTAAAAGCAAATAATAACTGAAGGAGACTAGCAAAGAGAAAACATATTAAAAGAATAAAGAGATTGATGGGAATGACTAGATTTTAAACATTATATTTTATACTTTTTTCATCTATACCTAGTTTCTAGTTGGAGACAATTACAGATAGACTATTAAAGTAGGGTTTTTTTAAAGTCCAAGATAAGTGCCAAAAGAGAAGACAGAGAGCTGTAATTCCAAGCTTCACCATGGTAATATGGTTGTAGAAAAACTAACATTATCAGGCAGATTTATGGCCAGTTGATGGTGTCCAAACAGTTTTGATATATGGCTTGATTTCAAAATGGCAGGAGAAGTTTAGCTCAAAAACAAAGAGTTAGCATCTCAACATTTTTCTAGCAAATGGTCTACATTTTATAGCAATGACTTATGGGAAGAAAGTGAACATGTTTGAATTTGCAAATTGCACAAAACCGAGAGGAATAGTAAAAAGTTTCATGGAAAGAACTATGTGTAAATTGTTGTCACCTTGCTGCTCTGATAATGTAAATATAAAAAGATGAAGTACAGATCACTGTGTACTTTATTTACACAGACAAAATCTTCATGAATGTAAAACAAGTGGGCTTTCAAACTCAATATGAACCATAGCCATACGGATGTGGGTAAATCTATTGTAATAAAAACTTTATTAAAAGGAAAGCGTATTATCTCAAAAGAGGAAATGCCACTCTCAGTTTTATACATCATTCTTTCAAGGAGACAGAAGAAAACAATTAAGTGGGATAGATCTGGAGAAAATGGGTCAGTGCAGGGTTAGAGACACTTTCAAAACTTTTGCAGAAAATTGTAGTGCTTTTAGAAGCCAAGCTTGCAAACTCCTTCCCTTATTTAAAATCTGTGCAACAAAAAGCAAACACCCTCACTTAGTAACAGCAACAGTTCCATGGAAACAGTGTTAATGGACAGAAATTGTGGAGAAACTGATTTTTTATTGCATTTATAACAATATTTGCAACTGTTAGAATGGCACATTTCCCATCTCTGTAAGTCTTCATGTAAGAAGAGTGCATTGAGGAGTGCATTTAGTATTTTTTTTTTTGCCTTCTTTCTTGCCACAAGAATGCTTGTCACACATTAGCACCAACAGCTGTTTATTTAAGGAATGATTAAATAAAAAGGAGTTATTTATTAGTATGTAGGAAGCATTTGGTATTGGTTAGGAATAGCTAATTTTCCAAAACTCTATGGAAGGAACCTTTATTTTCTTTTTGCCCTGACCTGAAGTGAAGCTTACAAAGAAAAAGGAACTTGACTCTCACCAGAAAAGTGAATGGAGCAGATAGGAAATCTGTCCCTTGAGCTTGTGTCAAGCAGTAGAAAGTGAATGCTAAATTTAAGTGTCTATAAGATTATGTCAGCCAACATGCATTATTCTATCTATCTATCTATCTATCTATCTATCTATCTATCTATCTATCTATCTATCTATCTATCTATCTATCTATCTATCTATCTATCTATCTGTCTGTCTGTCTGTCTGTCTGTCTGTCTGTCTGTCTGTCTGTCTGTCTGTCTGTCTGTCTGTCTGTCTATCTATCTATCTATGTATCTATCTATGTATCTATGTATCTATGTATCTATGTATCTATGTATCTATGTATCTATGTATCTATCTATCTATCTATCTATCTATCTATCTATCTATCTATCTATCTATCTATCTATCTATCTATCTATCTATGTGTCTGTCTATCTATCTATCTATCACTATGATCTATCTTCTAGCTATACTGTATCTGTTTGTATCTTTAGAAATCTATCTATCCATTTAGATAGGAAAGGTTAGAACCAATTTAATTACAATGTTTATGAACCTTAAAGTTGAAGAGTAGAGGTTTGATTTCTGAAACAATCAGGTCCACGTTGTGAACATTTGAATTAATTACTAGGAAAGTAGCCCAGAGTACAACCAGACAGACTACTACAATATACTTGAGTAGCAAGAGGCCAGTGTGTGGTGGGGCTTTATTGTGCTTTGGGTACTTAGATAAATTGTAAAGCTCAGCAGGAACAAGAAGGTGGAAAGGTTTTAAAAGCTAGGGAAAGCTAGAAGTAAGAAGTTCTGGAGGGTCCTTGCACAGTAGGATAGCTGTAGATAACAGCCATGTGCTGTTATCTTCAAAAAGCTGAAAGAAACCCCTTGGGAAGGTTCGTTTTTTTTTTTTAACCATAAAGAAATGAGAAACCATAACTATGGTATAACTAACTGGGGTTTGATCCTAGGGCTTCATATTTGCTAGGCAGGTGCTCTACCACTCCAGCCTGTTTTGCTTTCACTATTTTTACAACAAAGTGTTCACATTTAGGTTCAGGCTAGCCTGGACCCAAATCTTCCTATATATTCTTCCCACATTGCTGGAATTACAGCCTTGAGCCATCACACTGAAATTTTTTTTAATTTTTAATTTAATTTAATTTCAATTGTCTTTAAATAATTGTGCTAAGGGGTTTCAATTCAACATGTCAATTTATGAGTATACTAAATATTGATCACTGCCACCCATCCTATCATTCTTCCACATGTATCCCAACTCTACCCATCTGCTCCTTTCCTTGTTCTTTTTTCACATATATCCCCTGAATATCATGGCTGTATTTACCCACCATTCCTCACCCAGCTTCAGGTTGGAGATCAAGTCCCCTGAATGTTTTTCTCCAAGGTAGCCTCAAATGGAACCATAATCCTCCTGACCTCCATCTTATGCATAAAATGGATTATAGGTGTGAGCCACTGTGTTTGGCTAGCAAGACACTTTATTTAATTTTTGTGTGTGTGGGTTGTGGGGCTTGAACTCAGGGTCTGGGCCCGGTCCCTGAGCTCTTTTTCCTCAAGTCTAGCATTCTACCATTTTCAGCAACAGCCCCACTTCCAGTTTTCTGGTGCTTAATTGGAGATAAGTCTCATGGACTTTCCTGCCTGGGCTGGCTTTGAACCTGGATCATCAGATCTCAGCCTCCTCAAGTAGCATCACAGGTGTGAGCCAAAAGAAACTGGTGGCAAGACCTCTTTTAAAGGACTCACACGTCAAAGAGATAAAGATTGATTTTGTAATGATGCATTTTCAAATTAAATGCCCTAAAGAAAAGGAATATTGGCAGCCTAACATCAGGAAGATCCCTTCTGAGGTTTAGTCAGACAAGAAGGAATTTTACTGCCTTTTTGGTTGGTGCTCAGCAGAAGTTGAATGAATGAGCAAATGAGTAAATAAAGCTTCTCTTTAGAACTATAATGTTAAATCTGTCCATTAATTGAAAAAATACTTTAAATGCAACCACAAATTGAAAAATTAACTAAAGCAAATCTACTATAATATGTTAAAAGCCTGATTTTATAACTCTATTTTTGTGTGAAATTTGTTTATATATTAAATGCCATATATTTCAAGTGTATTATACACAGAATGTACATTAACTTCTTATAGAATCAAAAAGGCTCCCTAAATCTTCAACTGGAGGCATAGTGCATAACTATTTACTGAAGTAGAGCTCAGCCTAACATTCAATGTTTATCAAACATAATACAGAAATCTCTGGGTGGCTCCTGACTCTAATCCTGGTTACTAAGGAGGCTGAGATCTGAGGATCACAGTTCAAAGCTCAGGAAAGTCTGTAAAACTCTTCTCTCCAATTAATCATGAAAAAGCTGCACATGAATCTGTGGCTCATGTAGTAGAGTGCTAGCCTTTAACCAAAAAGCTCAGGGACATCATGCAGGCTCTGAGTTCAAGCTCCAGGATCTAGACAGAAAACAAAAACAAACAATCCCGAATCTATTGTATCACTTTTGTTTGTTCTTAGGCTGTAGACATTAAGCCATGACCTGATGTGAGCTGTCTCAATGCAGCCTCTGTGGCTGTAATATAGGAATAATAACACTTCTCTGTCTTTCTTCAATAACTCATTTCTGATAAGCAAATGAGAATGGGAAAGCACTTTGTAACTGAAAAAATGACTGCAGAAATGAAGAGAAACTTTAAAATGAATGCTGAATGTAGAAAGTCCATGATGAATGCATTTCATATTTCATTACCCTTAACAAGAATATCTCAAAGTGTAATCAGGTATGGAGATTCAGTTAGTGTGTAGGACTCTGCAAACAAGAATGACTATTCTCCTCAACTAATGGTTAAATCTAAGTTAGTGATATGTTTAAAAATACTGGAATTTTAACAGAAACAGTGAAACAACAGTCAATATACTGACTTTTTTTCCCATTCAAATCACACCCCACAACTATGAAAAGTTCAGTTCCTATTAAGCTATTCTGTTGGAAAATGACAATTTGGTTCAGATGCCAACACTTATGGACATAACATGCACATACACACAAATACACACATACAAATTCATGCACACTCACACACAAACACAAACACCAGTAGATTTCCCACACTAGCCCCAAATGGTTTGAGAGACCAGGAAGCTGAACTGTACTAGATCTCTGATGCTGGTAAGGGATCCAGTTTATAGGTTGAATCTCCCTCACACAGTCAAAGTAGTACCTATTTTTTTAAGGGCTTGTCTGAGTATGGAGCAGAAGGAGAAAGGAGATGAGCTGGACTAAAAAGCCTTTATATTCAAACTACAAAAAGCAATTCAAATGTTACTGAAATATAAAGAGATTTTTAAGTTTAATTTTTATTATAAAGGTGCTGTACAGAGGGGGTTACAATTACATGAGTAAAGTAATGAGTACATTTCTTGTTGAACATTGTTACCCCCTCTCTCATTTTCTCACACTTTACCTCCTCCATTCCTCCCCCACAAATTGTAAAGTTGATTTCCAACATAGTATCTTGTGAGTATTGCTGCTGCATTGGTTCACTTTGTCCTTTGTCTCACCATTTTGTTATTTTCCTTCCCTTCCCCAAATCAGATAAACAAATATATAAGATATAGGGTACCAAAATAAAAATCAGTGATAACAGAAGCTAAAACAAAGGAAAAAATGAAAGAAAAAAGAAATAACTTCACACAGTACATTAAACAAAACAACAAGGATCACAAACCCTCTTGCTTCCATGTCTTCGAGTTCATTTAATTTAGCATCATTTTATATGATCATATGTATGTAGCTATTGAGCTATTGTGATCCTCTGCTAGGACTATCCTAGACATACAGTAATTATTACAAATGAGGGAAACCATGGAGCCTGTTTCTCTGGATTGGGTTTACTTCACTTAATATGATTTTCTCCAACTCTTTCCATTTCCTTACTAATGGGAGATGCCATTCTTTCTGATGGAAGTACAAAATTCCATTTCACATATATACCACATTTTCTTGATCTACTGAGGAGCATCTGGGTTGGTACCATATCTTAGCTATGGTAAAGAATGCTGAATGAACATAGTTATGCTAGTAGTTGTAGGGTGGCCCTGTTTGTGTTTGCCTAATCTTTAAAGTCATCTACTTGCCTTGAAGTCATGACAAGTATAACTTTGTATAACTGAGACTCCATTGCTTGTTTCCCTCTTGTCTTACTGAGGTAGTATAAAGGAGATACAGTTTTAGACTACCTGATGATTTTCCTACCAAACATTGTGTACAACCTGGTGAAATTATTGCAGGAATACTGCTCTAATAGAGAGGGAGTGTTGTACTCACCAACCTACCCAAGAACTCTGACAATCCACGTGAATGGACAGTATAGATTCTCAGAGATATATTTTAATTTGTGGGTGTGTGAGTGTGTGTGCTGGTACTCACTCTTGTGTAGCATTTTTGCTCTTGTCAACTGCTCTACCATTTGAGTCACAGCTCCACTTCTGGCTTTCTTCAGGCCACTTGGAGATAAGGGAAATGATGGTAGGGGAAAAACAAAGGAGGAGGCAACAATGCTTGATAAGAAATGTACTCATTACCATGCTTCACAATAAAAAACTTATTAAAAAAGATGATGTTAATACAAAAGCTACCAGCAAAACTATGTTTATTGCAGCATTATTTATGATAGTTAAGATATGGAAACAACCCAGATGCCCCTCAGAAGATGAATGGATCAAGAAAATGTGGTACATATATACAATGGAATTCTATGTCTCTGTCAGAAAGAATGACATTGCCCCATTTGTTAGGAAATGGAAAGACTTGGAAAAAATTATATTAAGTGAAGTAAGCCAGGCCCAAAGAAACATGGGTCCCATGGTTTCCCTTATTTGCAATAACTAGTATATGTTTGAGACAAGCAGAAATAGTCAGATAAGTTGATGTTAGGGGAAAGGAACCCCAAGATAAGTATTCAAATGTTTTTTTCTTTCTTGCTATTGTTTCTAACATATGTATAATGTGATTTCTTCTTTTTATTGTGAAAATACTGTACAGAGAGGTTACAATCACATGGGCAAGATAATGAATATATTTCTTATCCAGCATTGTAGCCTCCTCCTTTGTTTCCCCTTCCCATCCCTTCCCATCCTCTCCCCCCCACCCCGTCCCTCCCATAATCCTCCTCCCCCCCACCCACCAAAGTTGTAAAGTTCATTTTCAACATAACGACTTGTACATCTCATTGTTGCAATGGGTCCACCTGTATCCCTATTTAAACAATTTGTTTTTTCTTTCTCATCCACAAATTATACCAATATCAAATACAGTGAAAGCAGGGGTTATACCGTGGGGGAGGGACATACAAAGCAACAAAGAAATCATCTTATAAATATGTTAGAAACAATCACATGAAAGAAAAACCATTTGAATACTTATTTCGGGTTCATTTCGCCTAACATCAACTTATCTGACCTTTTCTGCTTGTCTCAGACATATACTAGTTATTGCAAATAAGGGAAACCATGGAATCTATGATTCTTTGGGCATGGCTTACTTCACTTAATATAATTTTTTCCAAGTCTTTCCATTTCCTAAAAAATGGGGCAATGTCATTCTTTCTGATGGAGGTATAGAATTCCATTGTGTATATATATATATACCACATTTTCTTGATCCATTCATCTACTGAGGGGCATCTGCATTGGTTCCATATCTTAGCTATGGTAAATAATGCTGCAATAAACATAGTCATGCTGGTAGATTTAGTGTGGCCTTGTTTGTGATCATTTGGGTAAATGCCCAAAAGTGGGATTGCTGGGCCATAGGGGAGCTCTATGTGGAGTCTTTTGAGGAACCTCCATACTGCTTTCCAAAGTGGTTGAACAAGTTTCCATTCCCACCAACAATGCAGTAAGGTTCCCTTCTGTCCACACCCCCTCCAGCATCTGTTGTTATTAGAGTTCTTGATTATTGCCATTGTTGTTTTGATTTACATTTCTTTTATGGCTAGTGAGGTTAAGCATTTCTTCATCTGTCTATTGGCCATCCTTTCCTCTTCAGAGAAGTTTCTCTTTAAGTCTTTAGCCCACTTATTTATTGGGCAGTTGTTTTTTTGAGGATTTGTTGTTGGGGGATTTAATTTTTTGAGTTCCAAGTATATTTTAGATATGAGACCCTTGTCTGTTGTATGGCTAGTGTTATAAGATGATTTCTTTATTGCTTTGTATGTCCCTCCCCCATGATATAACCCCTGCTTTCACTGTATTTGATGTTGGTATAATTTGTGGAGGGGAAGGGAAAAAGCAAAACATTTAACTAGGGATACAGGTGGACCCATTGCAACAACGAGATGTACAAGTCGTTATGTTGAAAAACGAACTTTACAACATTGGTGGTAGGGGGGATGGGAAGGGATAGGAAGGGGAAACAAAGGAGGAGGCAACAATGCTTGATAAGAAATGTACTCAGTCTCTTGCCCATGTGATTGTAATTTGTTTGTACACTATTTTCACAATAAAAAAGTTAAAAAATTAAAATAATAAAAAAGATGATGTTAAGTGAAATGAACCCCAACATATGGACACAAGAAAAAAGTTATTGCAGCATTATTTATGATAGCTAAGATATGGAACCAACCCAGATGCCCCTCAGTAGATGAATGGATCAAGAAAATGTGGTATATATACACAATGGAATTCTATGCCTCCATCAGAAAGAATGACATTGCCCCATTTGTTAGGAAATGGAAAGACTTGGAAAAAATTTATTAAGTGAAGTAAGCCAGGTGCAAAGAAACATAGGTCCCATGTTTTCTCTTATTCACAATAACTAGTATATGTCTGAGACAAGCAGAAAACGTCAGATAAGATGATATTAAGCAAAATGACCCTCAAGATAAGGATACAAGTGGTTTTTTCTTTCTTGCGATTTTTTTGTTGCTTTGTATGTCTCTTCTCCACAGTGTAACCCCTGTTTTCACTGTATTTGATGTTGCTATAATGTTGCAGAAGGGAAAAACAAATTGTTGAAATAGGGATACTGGTTGATCCATTGCAACAATGAAATGTACAAGATGGTATGTCGAAAAACAAACTTTACAATTTAGGTTGGGTGGAATGTAGTTGTGGAGGTGGGAGGGAAGGGATGGTAGAGGAAAAACAAAGGAGGAGGCAACAATACTTGATAAGAAATGTATACATTATCTTGCTCATGTGATTGTAACACCTCTGTACAGTATTTTCACAATAAAAACTTATTTAAAAAAAAGTCTCAAAGACTTTTCTTCCCCCACAGCTTTGAATTGCAATCCCGAAATCCCAGCCCCTTGAGTAGCTAGGATTACAGGCATGAGACACCATCACCTAGCTTAACTCACTGTGATTGGTCAGTATTCTATCCTGGAATTGTTCTCTATACTCATCCCATGCTTTAAGGGACTCTACCATCACCTTCCCCATTTATTTACATTTTTGTCTTTGTGGAAAGAGGAAGTACTATCTGACTTTCTAATGAATACAATTTCTAATACATTTCATTTTCACAATGCAATGGCACCGTGCTAATAAATTATGAGACATTATGATATACACTAGGGTTATATTTGATTTCTAGACTTTGTGAAAAGTCCTTTATCTAGAGACTATAAATAGATATGAGGCAAGAAATTCATTATTTTCTTCTTCCTTCCCTTATTTGTCATTTATGAAATTAAATGACAGACTTCTAAGATAAGTATTTGGAAAACTATGCTTCTTTTCAAATGGGTAAATAGCAAATGAGACTGTTTTTCCCTCTGAGGAATGGAAATGGTCTTGGTCTCAAAGCTCATTTCTAAGCATCTATCAATCATTCTATATGTACAGAACCAGCCATTTATAACAAAAACATTATCAGTTTAACTATTTTATAAATACACAGCTTTTGTTGGCAAACTGCAATTCTGAACCAAATATGTGAGTTACTATGTCTGTAAAGCCTGATACTTGTGTCATCATTTTAGGTTAATGATGCCTTACCTATTTTGTTCTTGTTGTTGGTCATGGGGCTTGAACTCGGGGCCAGGGCACTATCCCTGAGCTCTTCAGCTCAAGGTAAGTGTTCTACTACTTGAGCCACAGCGCCACTTCTGGTTTTCTGGTGGTTAATTGGAGATAAAAATCTCATGGACTTTCCTGTCCAGACTGGCTTTGAACTGTTATCTTCTGATCTCAGGGTCCTCAGTAGCTATGATTACAGGAAAGAGCCACCCACGCCTTGCTTTTTATCATGAATACATTTCTTATCAAGCATTGCTGCCTCCCCCCAAAGTTGTAATGTTCGTTTTTCCACATAATGATTTGTACATCTCATTGTTGCAATGGGTCCACCTGTATCCCTATTTAAACGATTTGCCTTTTCCCTTCCCATCCACAAATTATACCAACATCAAATACAGTGAAAGCAGGGTTAGTTGAAGAACTCAGAAAATAATTTTTCTGTTAATCTAGGAATTTTTTCTTTTTTTTTTTTTTATCTTTTTTGGTCAGTTTTGGGACTTGAACTTGGAGCCTGAGCTATTTTACTCATGGCTAGCACTTCAGAAGTGGAGCTATGACACAGGGGGCCTTTTCTGCAGGGTCTTGCTTCCAACCAACTGCACTTCTTAGATCTCAGCCACCTGAGATCTACAGATGTTAACGACCAGCACCTGGCTCTAGGAATCTTTTGAACATAGTATTCCAAAATATATTCAAAGTCAATTTTAGCCAAACAAATAAAAAAACTTTTCAATATTTCACTATTAATGAATCTGTGTGAATTTCAAATTCTTTTTTTCTTATTACTGTTAATTTTTCTGTTTTCTATGTGTGAATCAACAATGTCAGTACCACAATGGTGAATTTAAACTAAAAGATGTTTACTCTCAGAAACTCTATTTCCTAGTGATTCCTTTCTGGGGAGATTTTTAAATTTTGCACATACTAGAATGATCAGTGTTTGTGAATGTGAATAATGTACATCAAGTGAGCTGTGGAAATTGTTTCTAGGTAGCTCAATTAATAATATTATGTATGATATAGCTGATTTGTGCTGTTGGTAGAAAGAATTGGAGAAAATCTGGGAGAGTGTAGACCTACTGCAACTATTGAAAAAAAATTTGCCTTGGGAATAAAAAGTTGACTAGCAGAAAATAGAACATAGTACTAGAGAAGAATGTTTTTGCCATTCAAATTCAATCAATCAATCAATATAATTAAGTAGAACTAACTTCTCTTGGAATACATTTAATTATTAACATGGATATCTCCTCTGCTAGACTATCATTTATTGAAGAGTAAGTCTTATTTGTGTATGTATAGCATTTTAATTGCTCCAGGTGTGGATTATATATTTTTCCAGAGGACATGATTTTCCCAGAGGATAGAAAGGTGATCATATAGTTTCAGATGGGACAATCAAAATAATGTTAGACTACTGGCAAGTGCTCAGGTCTGGGACAAGCAGAAAGGCTCAGATAAGATGATGTTAATCTAAATGAACCTCAAGATAGGGACACAAGTGTTTTTTTTTCTTCCTTGCTATTGTTTCTAATATATTTATAAGGTACCATGTGATTTTCTTTCTGTTGCTTTGTATGTCCCTCCCCCATGGTATAATCCCTATTTTCACTGTATTGATGTTGGTATAATTTGGGGAGGGGAAGGGAAAAAACAAGTGTTTAAAAAGGAATACAGGTTGACCTATGGCACCAATGAAATGTACAAGAAGCTATGTTGAAAAACGAGCTTTACAATTTGGGTGGGGGAGGGGGTGGGAGATGGGAGTGTGGGGGTGTATTTGAGGAGATGGGAGGGATGGGATAGTAGGGGGAAAACAAAGGAGGAGGCAATTCTGGATAAGAAATGTACTCATTACCTTGCTCATGTAACTGTAACCCCTCTGTGCAGTATTTTCACAATAATAAACTTATTTAAAAAATATTGTCAGGACATGGAACCATCTGGTTTAGTCATATGCTTATCCTGGAGCCACAGATAAATCTTATGACAGCTCTTTAAGTTTCTTTAGTGGACTGGAGTATTTGTTGTATTTTTTTATTGTTTTTGTTGTTGTTTTCTGGGTTGATTGCTTCTCTGTTTTCACTTTCAATATTGAGGTGAGCTTAGAGAAGTATTTATGATGTATATATTCATTTTTCTATTGGGATTTCAACAAGATTGAAGGCTGTGAGAAAAATGAAAATGGAAAGAAGATAAAATAAACCAACATCATTCCATTTTTGAAATAACACAAGTGGAGTATGAAATTCATCTTTTGCTGAAGGTTTAAATTGCTTCTTACAGTCCTTTCTGTCCTTCCTGAGTCTCACATTTGTAGTAGACTACAGCAAAATTTGTAGCCAAGTGCTTTGAGATATAAATTTTTGTAAGTATTTCATCCCCAGCATAGAACATAATATCTAACACCAAGCAGCTATTTAATGGATGGGCAGGTGAATAAATAAATATATGGATATTTGGTGATTAAGTAAACCAACCTGTATACAGGGACATTTAAGGGTTGAAGACATAAATATAGTATACAGATGACTGGCTATTTTAAGAACAAACAAAACACAGTTGTAGTCACTTCATTCTAATCTTTTGGCAATATTAATGCCCCAGGAGTATGAGTATGTCTTTTTACTGTCTAGTTGTTAGATTTACTTATTTTAAGTGCTTTTCCTGTTCGATAACTCTAATATATTGTGTAGTCTCAGAGTACAGATTTTGTCTACTTCAAAATCTATCCTAATCTTAAAGTTAGGTTAACTTTTTCTCTTTATGGATCTAACAAAACTAGCAATCCTTCTGTTGAACAGAGTTATGCACTCTGTTGGTTTAACTGTCTTTTCCAACATCAGATTTATAATCAATAATTTTTATTTAGCATTTCACAAAGGATGTCAACCCTAATTTCAAACCAAAGATGTAGTTCCTAAAATTGTTTTCCATAGACGATATGCCCAAATATTCTCCTGAGCCCCATGCATGCTTGTCTGTACTCGTGGCAATAAGCCCTTGGTCCTCTCACCAGTCCTGTTACCTTCATGCTACATAAGCAGCGAAGTGTAAACTCACAGATTCTAAAAATGGGTCACCCACAGAAATGAGACTAGCTCAGAAACTGAGAAGACACAATGAAACACGTGAATAAGCAATAAAACAGATTACTTTTGTCATTGTTACTTGATTCCTCAAAAGACTCCACATAGAGTACCCCATGACCCAGCAATCCTACTTCTAGGCATTTACCCACATGATCACAAATAAGGCCATACTAAAGCTACTAGCACAACTATGTTTATCACAGCATTATTCACCATAGCTAAGATATGGAACCAACCCAGATGTCCTTCAGTAGATTAATGGATCAAGAAAATGTGGTGTGTGTTTGTGTGTGTGTGTGTGTGTGTGTGTGTGTGTGTGTGTGTGTGTGTGTGTGTGTGTGTTTGTGTGTGTGTTGAAATATATATTAGAATTCTATGCTTCTATTAGAAAGAATGACACTGCCACATTTGTTGGGAAATGGAAAGTCTTGGAAAAAAATCATATTAGTGAAGTAACTTATTTTTTATTCTTTTCTCTTTACTGGGTTAAAATATTTGTTTGTATAAACTATATATCACCCAATGTATTTACTTTTAAGTTTATAGGCTAAATCTAGCTTCCATATATAAAAAACATGCAGAATATGTTCCTCGGGGCTAAATGACTTCACTTAATATGGTACAGTATCTTTCTAATGGATTAGTAGACTTTCATTGTATTTATATACCATATTTTCTTGATCCATTCATTCACTGAGGTCCAGTGAGGTTGATTCTATCCCTGGGAAAAGGTGCATAGTGCTGCAATGAACCTGGTGATTCTGGTGGCTTTCCTGGTTTCTGGTTTGTAATCTTTTGGATAAATGCTCCAAAGTGGAATTGCTGGATCATTAATGGAAATATGGTAGATTCAAGGAAGAAGGGAAATAAAGTAATTTCTTACAAAGTCAAAGTTCAACAAAATAATCACAAAGACGTGGGCACTTGGAAGGGGTAGGGTGTGGTTAAGGGGAAAAGGGTAGAAGAATGAGGAGAATACAATCAAGCATTCAGTGTATATCCTACAAAATTAAGAGTGAGGGTATGGTAAATAATGATGCAATGAACATGTTTGTGCTGGTAGCTTTCATGTGGCCTTGTTTATGGTCATTTGGGTAAATGCCCAGAAGTGGAATTTCTGGGTAATATGTTTATGCTTTTGAGGAACTTTCATACTGCTTTCCATACTGCTTTCCAGAGTGGTTGAACAAGTTTACATTTCCACCAATAGTGTAGTAGCAATCCTTTTTGGCCACAGCCCCACCAGCAGCTGTTATTAAATTTCTTGATAATGGCCATTGTAACTAAGGTGAAGTGGAATCTCAATGTAGTTTTGATTTGCATTTCTTTATGGCCAGAAATATTGAACAATTCTTCATGTGTCTATTGGCCATTTTTGTTCCTCATCAGAGAAATTTCTCTTTAAGTCTTTACTCAATTTATTAATGGAGTGGTTGTTTCTTTGAGGATTTGTTTTTTTGGGGGGGGAGTTAATTTTTGAGCTCTACGTATATTTTTGATGTGAGGCCTTTGTCGGTTGTATAGCTAGTGATGATCTTCTCCCAATCTGTGGGCTTTCATTTATCTTGCTAGCTATGTTCTTTGCCATGCAGAAGCTATGAAGTTTAATGCAATCCTATTTATCCAACCTTTTTTTATTTGTTATGGTTTTGGGTCTTTATTGAGAAAGTTCCGACCTGTTCCAAGGAGCCCTAGTGTTTCCCCTATCCCTTCCTGTAATATTATCAGGGTATCTGATTTTACACTGAGGTCTTTGATCCACTTGGAGTTTATTCTGGTGCAGGGTGATATATGAGGAT
This sequence comes from Dipodomys merriami, assembly GCF_024711535.1. Classification (NCBI taxonomy): domain Eukaryota; kingdom Metazoa; phylum Chordata; class Mammalia; order Rodentia; family Heteromyidae; genus Dipodomys; species Dipodomys merriami. The sequence goes on along the minus strand of NW_027206512.1, from coordinate 32,996,208 downwards.
CCAACTTCAATTTTCTATATTCAGCCAGCAACATTTCTTGAAGATGCTGTCTTTCTTCCATCTGATCAGAGATTAGGTCACCATAGGTCTGTGGAATCATGTCTGGGTCCTCAATTCTATTCCAATCAGCCTTGCCTGTTCATGTGCCAGCACCAAGCTGTTTTTTATTTGAAGTTTGGTATTGATATTCCTCTAGCACTGTTTATCCTGCTAAGGATTGTTTTTGATATTCGGAGTCTTCTGCTATTCCTTATGAATCTTTGGGTTGTATCTTCTATTTCATTAAAGAATATTTTTGGGATATTGATGGATATTGCATTGAATTTATAGATAGCTTTTGGCAGTATTGGCATTATCATGGTGTTAATTCTCCCAATCCAGGAGCATGGGAGGTTTTCTCCACTTCCTTAAATCTGTGTTAAGGTTTTATCATGGCCTCTCCTACCTGCATTTACCTTATTTTAATCAGATTAATCATTGTAGAATCATTCTACCTTAGTTTTTAGAAGAGTCTATAAACTGATTTACATAGTAATTGTACTAATTTACAGTTGCATCAAGGTTCCTTTTTGCTCACATCTTCCCCAGTATTGTTTCATGTGTTCTTGATTATGACCATTATAGCTGGAGTGACATGGAATCTTCACATTGTTTTGATTTGGATTTCCATTATAGCCAGGAGTGGTGACCATTCTTCATGAATTTATTAGATATTCGTACTTCCTCTATCAACTAAGACTACGCAGAGTTAAGCAGATTAAAATTTCTATGGAAATTGGTTGCAAAGCAAGTCTAAGGTTATACCTAATTTTATAATAGCAATTTTGTGAGCACTCTAGGCAATGTTGTATTTTTAATCCAAATGTATTTTCCATTTTGATTTTAAACAATTTATCTGATACCTTATTGAGCTATTAAACTCTTAGATGACAACGTTCCAAACTTTAAAATGTCTTTAACAAAAACATTCTTGGTACAATTATAGTAAGAGTGATGTGTTCTATTTTGACACTTGCTTCCAAATGGATTTTTGTCCTCTCATTTGATTTCTAAAGATGGTTCCTTAAGTTTTACATTCTGTGCTTCATTAGAGTCTATATTACATATTACACTTTGATTAGTTAAGGTGTCAAAAACACAGTATCTAGTATCAATATTGTATATTTTACTCCCAGGTCCTTATATTTCAAATGTTGAGTCAAGCCCATTGAGTGTGTTAAAGTGGCCATTCAATGAGATGAGTGGGCGATTTCACCATTTCCTTCACATATCTTCCTCCTATCTTCTTTTTTAGCTGGGAAACCCCATTTGTATCTCCCACTTCAATTACTGTCACCATTCAGGTAGTTCCTGGGTCACCTCCTTCAACCCAAGCACTTTTCTTGTTGATAATAAGAATTTTCAAACATCTAACGAAGGTCATTGCTTGCCTGTTCCTGTGTGAGTCTGTCCTCTGTTACTCAAAAAATACCCAAGGCTACATCACATGCAAATAAAAGGAGTTTTCTTAGCTCACAGTTTTGGAAGCTTAGACTCCCAGATGAGGAGGTCATATCTGGGGAAGACAAATAGGTGTAGTTGACAGATCCCAGCAGAAATATGAAGGATGAGTCACACGTGTGCAAGAGAAGAAGCTAGTGTGCAGGCAAAAGCCAAACTTGGTTTTTATTCTTATTTTTATTTAATATCCACTTGCTCTTCTGTAAAGTTCTCACAAGCACTTTACTAATCTCTTCAATAGCACCTACAATGAATCACCCAATTACTTTGTTCTGACTCTCTCCTCTGAAAAGTAAAGTCTACCACTGTCCAGAGGCCTTTGAAACACATTTCCTGTACACCAACCTTTGAGAGACTCATTACCTAGCAGTTTCTTAAACCCAAAACAGTCTCTCATTGTTTTAAGTGATTTTATTTCTTAGTAGTGACATACATTTTGTTGCAAAAATTTATCTTGCTTTGTGTCTCAATAAAGTGTGATTAGTCAGTAAGTCTTACAAATTCTAGAAATGTTTTAAAAACTGTCCATATTTTCTTTTCATATTCTTTTTCTTTTGACTTAGATATTAGTGCCTGCTTTAGCTTCTTGGCATGTAGGTTTATTTTCTACTCCTCCATGAGGCTATTTCCCAACAATACACATTGGCTCATCATGACCTTTCCTCTTCCCCTAAATCTGGCTGAGTGTTGTGACATCTGTCTGTAATCCCAGCACTTGAGAAGCAAAGGCAGGATGATCTTTGAAATCTGCCTAGTCAACATAGCTGGCTATTTATCCTCAGATCTAGAATTTGCCATTTTTTCATATGTCTATCTTACGGAATATTTTTATTTTCAATCATTTTCTTCACATATCATTATTCTTGTCCTAAAATTTCAAAGTTTACCTCAAATAACTTCTTTCCTACATTCATAAGATTCATTTCTGCAGAGAAATTGGTTTGAATCCTTACTTCATTTTGATTTTGTTCTGAATATAAAGTAGTTTTATCGCAGATACATTTAACTTACTCAAATGATCCATAAGTGCACTCACAACTTCAATATTTTTCTTGAATCTACCTCTACTCATCATTCTTGAGATATAGATGGAGAATCTTCTATTTTCATCCCCCACAAGTGTCTGATTGAAGCATCTTGCTGGATATAAAATTTTTTGTATATTTTCAGTGCCACTAAATGTTAAGCCATAAGTAAACAGGTGCTTTTTTTTAATTGGTCATTCATTCTGCACTATGCTGGACTAACTGAGCTATTTATGTTTATTTCCCAGGTGACAGTTTCCTAAGGAAATTTCCTCATTTGTGGATTAGAAAATCTGCACATTTGGGGTTTTAAACTTTTTAGTTTTATGATTATAAACTCATTGAGTTCACATGTATGTGAACTTGGATGTTTGCTTTTCTTTTGACAATGCATCTTAATGCACTAGTCAATGTTTGAACTTTTGCTGAATTTAATTCGAAATTTTATAACTACCATGGGTCATATAGTGGCACTAAATATTGTCAATTTTTTAAAAATTCTTCCATTGAAAAGTCTTTGTGGTATGATGGATATTCAATATATTTTTTTCCTTAACACTAAGAGAAACATTCTACAGGGACCCTTTACCAAAACTTCTGTAAAATAACAGAATGGGTAAACATCTTCACTTCTTGCACCATTATAGAGAGTGCTAAGTCAATCTGTGTGAATTTGTATAAAAATCAAGGAGAAAGTTCATCTCAGTATGTGAAAGAGTAAGCAAAAATGCAGTTCTGGGTCTCACAAGTGTAATGAATTAGTCTCACATGGATTCAAACTCATAAACTATAGTTTTTGTTTTAAGGACACATTCAGTGTTTCTGTAAGCATTATGCCCACCTTTGGTCCTCAGCTCCACCCAGATCTGAGCTCCTCCAGCCATACAGCTGTCCCCTCTCTCCACCCAGACCCATTTGAACTCCCATCTACCTCGCTTCCTACCCCCATGTTGCTACCTAGATAGATAAACCTTGTAATAACCTTTCTCCTGTGCCTGCGTGCCTCCGTGTGGTCCCCTGGGATGGATGTGATGGATCCTTTCAGTTTCTAGTCTAATAAAAGGAAAAAAAATGGCCTACTTCTACTTACCCAAATAAATACTTATACAATTTGTGAATGAATTATCACATCTCACTAATGATGAAGTCTCTTCTATGACTTTTTAACATTTCAATACTTGTGCAGGAAAAGAAATCAGAGGCATCTGGAAATTGTAGCATTCAGATTTACCTTTGGAGACGTCATCTTTGATAGAATACCTTTTAAGACCTGACTACAGTAAAGGAAGATTGTGCCGTCTCTTGTACCTACCACCTTTCATCATCCCTTCAACATAGAGGGCTAATGTCACCATTATGAAGCTCTAGAAGAATTTCTCAGAATTCTGTCTACTTAATCACAATATTTTACATTTTATGAAATGCTTGAAGAGAATTTGGACTTCCCTGTTGTTGTTTCTTATACTAAATAGGATAGTGTCAAAAACTAAAATAAGCATCATGGGGCAAAAAAACATGTACTCCTAATCCTATTCCAAAACTAAATTTTCTGCCAGTGACATTATCTCAGATACTTTTTAGTTTGTGTTTTTGTTTTTTGTTTTTAACTTGTTTTCTTTGAGAGAGAATCTCTGATATCCTAGGCTTGCCCTGAATTTGTGTATCAGGGTGGCCTGCAACTCACAATTTTTCTGCTTCCTCCTCTCAGATGCCAGGATCACAGGTATACATCAGCATACCAATCTTCCTGCGTTTCCATATGTAAATGAGGTTATAAATTTAGAAACCAGATTAAACGTTTAATCTAAATGATCACATTTCAACTAGATATTATAACTTTATTATGAGTAGCCCAATACAAAAACTACCAGAATCAGCCTGAAACTGGAAGTTTATGGATTTTGGCAGTCAGCCCAATTATTATTCTGCCCCAAATCCCATTTATATTAAGCTATTCAGAATATATCACAGTTCTATTGTTATTAATCATTCCTGCTTTTTCCTTGGGTAGAACTATTTTTTAATTGGAACATGATAAATATTGTATGAAGTCACTTAATGAATTCAACTCATATCTGGGAGTGTTTATGCCAATTTCAATGGAATCTTTTTGTTATCTTGACTACTTTGGAATGATGGTGAAGGTGAATTATTCATTGGTTGCTGATGGCTGAACATGGCGACTTCCATAAACATTTAGGAAGTCGCATTATGTATCAGTCAGAAAGAACGTAACCCTAGCATTGGTTATTTATCTTTCATCATCATCGCATGAGGTCAGTACCAATTTCCTCTATTACTAAAAGTGTGTGATTAGAGGGATTGAAGGACACGGAAATGGGTGGAAATTGTGGTTAAGTCAGTTATCTGAAGTTATACCCAAGGTCACAGCGTAGATATCTGAAATTACACTCCTGAGCTCCTACATGTTTTTTTTTTGTTCCATCAAAGAAGGCCAATCATTTCTTTTTTTTTCTTTTTATTGTGATAAAACTGTACAGAGGGGTTACAATTACATGGGCAAGATAACGAGTACATTTCTTATCAAGCATTGTAGCCTCCTCCTTTGTTTCTCCTTCCCATCCCTTCCAAGCCTCCCCCCCCCACCGCCACCCAATCCTCCCCCCACTCCCCCCACCAAAGTTGTAAAGTTCGTTTTCGACATGACAACTTGTACTTCTCATTGTTGCAATGGGTCCACCTGTATCCTTATTTAAATGACTTGTTTTTCCCCTTCCCCTCCACAAATTATACTGACATCAAATACAGTGAAAGCAGAGGTTATACTGTGGGGGAGGGACATACAAAGCAACAAAGAAATAATCATATAAATACATTAGAAACAAATGCATGAAAGAAAAAAACATTTAAATACATATCTTAGGGTTCATTTTCCTAACATCACCTTATCTGACCTTTTCTGCTTGACTCATACATATATTAACTATTGCAAATGAGGGAAACCATGGGACCTATGTTTCTTTGGGTTTGGCTTACTTCACTTAATATAATTTTTTCCAAGTGTTTCCATTTGCTAACAAATGGGGCAATGTCATTCTTTCTGATGGAGGCATAGAATTCCATTGTCTATATATACCACATTTTCTTGATCCATTCATCTACTGAGGGGCATCTGGGTTGGTTCCATATCTTAGCTATAGTACATAAGGCTGCAATAAACATAGTTGTGCTGGTAGCTTTAGTGTGGTCTTGTTTGTAAATATTTGGGTAAGTGTCCAAGAGTGGGATTGCTGGGTCATAGGGGACCTCTAGGTGGAGTCTTTAGAGGAACCTCCATACTGCTTTCCAAAGTGGCTGAACAAGTTTACATTCCCACCAACAATACAGTAAGGTTCCCTTCTGTCCACATCCTCTCCAGCATCTGTTGTTATTACAGCTCTTCCTTTTTGCCATTCTAACTGGGGTGAGGTGGTATCTTAATGTTGGTTTGATTTGCATTTCTTTTATGGCTAGGGAGGTTGAGCATTTCTTCATGTGTCTATTGGCCATCCTTCTTTCTTCTTCAGAGAAGTTTCTCTTTAAGTCTTTAGCCCACTTATTTATTGGGCAGTTGTTTCTTTGAGGATTTGTTTTTGGGGGATTTAATTTTTTGAGTTCCAAGTATATTTTAGATATGAGACCCTTGTCCATTGTATGGCTAGTGAAGTTCTTCTCCCAATCCGTGGGCTTTCTATTGATCTTGCTAGTTATGTCCTTTGCCATGCAGAAGCTCTGCAACATCATGCAATCCCATTTGTCCAACCTTTCTTTGATTTGTTGTGTTTCCGGGTCTCTAATAAGAAAATTTCGAAGACCAATCATTTCTTAGCTACAGTATACTTGCAGTTTTGCAACTCAGAACAGAAGTGTTCTTTAAATTTGAGTACTGTCTTTAAATTTCCTCTCCTCTAATCAACTAGTCAATATTGAGGGCAGACTCTGTGAACATCACTTGGAAGGACTGTGCACATGTAATGACAGTTTACCTGTGCTTAAGAGCTCCATAGGCACAATTCATCCTAATGTTAGACAGAGTAGGGACAGACAATAATTGTGAAAAGGCCATAGTCGATCGCACATCAGAGAGCTTAAGTTCATTTCTCTAGCAAGAATCCCTTAAGATTTTCCAAATTGACTTTGGTTTGTTTTCCTTTAGTAGCTACTTGCACCGCAAAATCACTGTTTACTGCTCAATCAATTATCTTTAAGTATTGGTTAGCATTTATTCAAATGAATATGCATATATATGCATATGTATATGGTTTCAGATAAGTACCTGATAACATTCCCAGAATGGATCTTCATATTCTCAGACAGAAAGTTGGTTTTTTTTTTTAGCATTTCAAATATTCAGTTTAATAGTTTTCTTGAGCATTTGCTGGACTGATGAAAACTTCTGAGTCCCTGATTATCTCAGGCTAGTGCATTGGTGATGAAAGATGGATGGAGCCAGGTGTAGTGGTACCATTCTATAATACCAGCATGTGAGAGGCTGAGGCAGGAAGGTTGAGAGTTCTAAGTCAGCATGGGTTCCATAGCAAGACCTGGCCTCAAAAATACATACTAAAACAACAGTAACATAAAAGAAGGAACCTGAGATATTGGTATTAACTCTGTTATTAGTAGGAGACATGGAAGTGTACAGCAACAAAATATTCAGACTAAATATCCCAGAAAATTATCCCAGCCATACTTCTTGTCAGTAGATTTCTTTATTATCATTAAAACATTTTTTTAATTGTCAGTCTCTTGTGACTCACACTTTAATCCTAGCTACTCAGGAGGCTGAAATCTGAAGATTATGGTTCAAAGTCAGCTGCGGCAGGAATATCTGTGAAGCTCTTACCTCCAAATAACCTCCGGAAAACCAGAAGTACTGATGTAGCTCCAAGTGATAGAGTGCAAACCTTGAGTGAAAAATCTCAGGGACAATGCCAGGCCTTGAGTTCAAGCCCTACCTCTGACCAAAAATTAAAAAAGAAAAGGTTTTTTATTCTCAGAGTTCACTGTCTTTTGTCCAAGAAGCAATTGACAAACTTAGAATTTGGGAAAGATTAAGACACTCATGAATCCTATCTTTTCCCTGGTACTTCCAGAATCATTCCTCCTGAAGGGTAATTAGTGGTCAATTTTAGTTATGATTTCTTCCTTGCGTGTGTGGGGGACTCCTCAGTCCAGTTGTAGCCAAAATGAAGCACCTGTACTATGGAAGCCCTTTTGTCTTTAGCTTGGCCTTTGCACAACAGATGCCTACTTCTGGCTTTATGCTCAAGGGTTGCATATACTTAAAACCATGAGGTGGGAACTTTCTACAATGCACAGATACATTCCCTAGCTCTGTCTAATCATGTTCCCTCATTTCTCTAAGATTCACACTCACTGAATAGTAGAAAGGTGAATTTTTTACCACTTTTTTTTTAAACCACATTTACACTTACAGATAAGTCTTGATGGCACTGTACCAGAGCCTCTCCTTCTGTCAGAAAAGGGAAAACTGAAAGAGTGCCACATCAGAAACTTCCAATGGTTCTTCCTGTAGGTAAGGTTTTATCTTACCAAGGGTGTATACATGCCCTCAACTTGCTGGAACTGGCAGCTCTATGGCTGCTTCAAGAGATGGTGGGGCTGGAGGGCAGTGGGGGATGCATCCCATGAAACCTCTTTCTCAGTGGCTGATGTCCAATGATAACTTGTCTGTCAAGCCTCTCTGAACCCAGACTGTGAATGGTTCACACAGTGAAGAAGCTTGTGTATTCAAGAGAAGGGGATGAGGGACACAGAGGTTGGGGGGTGGGCAGGAATGAGTCATTGAGGTAGTAAAATTTCTCTTATTAGAAAACATTCTCAGGTTTAAATTGGCTAAAATCCTTCACAATGACAATAGCCCAGCATTGGTTTGCCAAGTCACACACAATATGGCCAGGACTTTTTGGAACTGAGTACTACCTGTGTTTGTTTGGAGGCTCCAAGCCTTGGTAAGGTAGAAGGAGTTAACCAAACAAAAAAAATTGGCTACCTTTTGCCAAGAGAAGTCAGAAAATTGACTTTATTGTCTTTCCTATTGCCAAGATCAGTATAAGAAGTTCTCACAGACCTAAGATTTCACCCAACCCTCTCCAACTGCCACGTTGCAGACTGTTCGTGTCTCATGACTTACTTCTTGAGCTCAGAGGAGACGGCTTGGCTGAAGCACAAACCAGAGAATGTTCCTTCAGATCTAGAGGAATCAAAGGACTTCTATTATTGTGAGCCACGGGAGGACCTAAAACCCTTTTTCAAGAAAACTAGAGTTTCTCCTTATCTTCCAAGAAGTAATGATAGACCCAAATGCTCCAAAGCATTCCTTGTTTCAGCTTGTAGCTACCTACGTGGTGCCCTTCTTGTAGTATTGAACTACAGAATAGTACACAGGAATGTTCACTTCCCTCGTGAAATTCTTCCTTCTGTTAAGAAGCCACCTTCTAAGACCATTCACTGTGAGGATTGTTAAAACCCTCCTCTATATAGCCTTCTCCTGTTTCTCTGTGGTTCAAAAACTATCATGGATACAATTAAATGAGTTCCAGTGTGACAGATTGCTGGACTTGTGGGAAGGGCTGAATAGGGTTAGCACTACCAGCTCCTTTGTCAATATGGCCAATTATGAATGCCACTTCTTCAACCAGGCTCTGCATCATGCTCCCTTTCCCAATGAAGCAATAAGAAACTTATTTATTAAGGTCTTTCACTGTTTTCCAAGTTTAAATTGACCACAATAGTTGACTTAAGTTTTCAGAACTCTGTGTGTATCTTCAGTTTGAACATCTGAATGAAACCAAAGTAATCAAACCAAATACAAACAAACAAAGCAATAATCTCTTCCCCACCCCACCCCTTCAAACCAGACAGAAATAGGGGTCTTTTAAAATTGTCTGCCTCTGACTCAATGGAAGCAGGATTAGTGTGGCATTTTGTTTGTTATGTTAAAAACATTTATAAGACACTTGCTGACATTCTGCTTCTAGCTCAGTTCAATAATTATTTTAATGCCCTTTAACATGCACACTTCCTGTACACCCTAACTAGTCTATCCTATAATCTGACATTAGCATACTTTACATCTTGCTTGGACCATTGTAGTACACCATCTGATTGCTCTCCTGTCTCTGATTTTCCTTACACTAGTCATTCAGCTACAGGGTAGACAGGGGTATGTGTCCAAAATGTGAATCTCAGCATATTAGCTACTTACTTAAAACCCTTAATTAGTGAGTTGGCAGAATCTACACCAGTCAACCACAATATAATATCTCCTTATATACTCCTAGAATGCTTATTTAAAAATTACAGAATACTGAGCCCTACTTCACAAATTTTGATGTAGATGAGAATGTCTGTGGAGGGGTTGAAAATTTACATTTGCATTTAAGTAACAACACTGGGAAATTCTTCAGCCTCACAAAAGTCAGAATCACTGAAGTCAGCATAAAAATATCATTAAATACGATTGCCTTGTTTGTCTTGCTCCTATTATTAAGGACTCTGCTCCAGTCCTGCTTAATTATGTGTATTTTCCCTTTTACTTCTGTGCCTTCTTGCTGTTTCACACATGATTCCCTCAATCCTGAATGCCCATTCTTTTATTTTTGAGGTGCTAATTCCTACCTGTCTGATAGGAGGTTAGAGGAACAAGTCCTCATTTATGAAGTCTTCCCTGCCAGCTGGGCTCCCACAGAGAGCCATTCTCACTCTTCTAGGAGATCCTCTCACATGTGGTAAATACACCATCAGGGTGAGAAAGTGTTCAAGTTAAAACTAGTAGGCAGCTGTAAGTTTCACCTCCCAACAGAGGACATGAACTAATGCACTTGACTATGAGCTGGTGAATGGTTAATTATATTTTCTCAGTTTTCTGTATCAGCTACAATTAATACATATATTAACTACAATGGATGCCATACAGAAAACTTTCAGCAATACTATGCAATGGTATATTTATTAAGTAGATCTGAGATAGTAAATGTACAGGATTTTTTCCTTACAATATAACAAATTAACCTAGAACAAAAATTTCACTAAATATACCCCATTCCAAAGATAACTATGAAAAAATCAGTGACCTGTTTCTCCTCCCAGAACTCATTAAGTGCTGTTGGAATCAGGCCTACATTGACCAAGTATCCTCTAACTTTACTTTCTGCCCCGGGTGACTAAGAAGTAAAGAGAGGCAAGAGACAAAGAGATTGTCATCAGTCCTTGGCCTCATGGTGGGCAAACAGTGGATGGGGAGGGCTATTCCACCTTGTGGTGAAAGGCTAGGTATTCTGCTGCCAAATCATGTGATGAAGATGCATCAGGAAAAAAATCACTTCTCCATCCTACATAAGGCCAACTGGTGTGTTTCTCTTTGTTCTGAATATACACTTTAGCATTTTTTCCTTTAAATAGTTGTAGAAAAGGAATTGCTATTCTACAAAGCAGTTTATAATGCATCTTAATCAATGCTACCCTTTTCAACAATCTCCCCCCACTTGTGAGAGGGATTTCTGATTGTTATTTTGCCTTTGGGAATTAAGGGGGATAAAAGAAAAAGAAAAAGAAAGAGGGGAGAGAGCAGAGTAGGTTAAATGTGGAACTCACTGATATGGTGAATTTTCACTGGTTCAAGTCCCTATCATGAAACTTAATAGATTTTGGGGCATCTTTGTTGGAACCCATAGGGTAGTGTCTATAGAAAAGAGTGTGACTTAAGGTAGACTCCTGGAGGTAGAATCTGAGAAAATCCTAGTGAAAGAGAGTAATATCCAAGGGGTATATTCTGAAAAAGCCCTGTTAAAAAAGGTCATTTTATATTTTTATGCTATGAAGTTGGGCTTTAAAAAAAATCAGCTTACTTGACAGTATGTTCTCAAATAAAATAAAATAAAATATAAAAAAAAATTCAGCTTACTTGAATGAAAATAATAAATGCCAGGAGGCAACAGGAGTTCACCAAGGGCCAGTTATATCACAATAATATCATTTTGCTTTCTGAAAGTGTTTCTAGAGGTTTGGAAATAGCCAAGTCTAATCAAGATGAACAAGGAAGCCTCAGGATAAGAATGGAGATAAAGAAACTTGTGGTTTGTACAAGCATCTGAGGGAATAAAAATGTCAACTGAAATGGAGTGAGGTTTATATTGAACTTAGAAAAAGGAGAATAAACATATTTTTTATTTATTCTCTCTTGGTTTTCCACATTCAGGAAAGGCGATGCATTGAGTGAAAAATACTATGAACACCAAATAAAGAAGACTCGAGGTAGGGGCTGAAGGTATAATTCATTGGTAGAGCATTTGCCTAACATGCACACGGAACAGGACAGGAACAAAATAAATAAAAACAAAGAAAAGTAAAAATCAGACTCTCCCCTCTAGGATTAAGGTATAGGTTAAGTGAAGTTGTACAATGCATAGTGTGTTATACGACACCAACTAAACTATAATAACTGAATTTCTTTCAAAGTAAAGTATTTCCTACTACTGAGGAAAATATAAATTTCACACCTTTTAGATTAGTTAACACATACTCCAAAATTATCCTTTATATCACCTTGCACTAGAATCAACTCCAAATGGATCAAAGACCTTGAAATAAAAGCAGACACCCTGAAAACATTACTGGAATTAATAGGAGAAATTCTAGGGCTCCTTGGCTCAGCCCAAAATTTTCTTAATAGAGACCCAGAAATAAAACAAATCAAAGAAAAGTTGGACAAATGGGATTGCATGAAACTACAGAGCTTTTGCCAGGCAAAGGACATAGCTAGCAAGATCAATAGAAAGCCCACGGACTGGGAGATCTTCATTAGCCATACAATGAACAAGGGTCTCATATCTAAAATATACTTAGAACTCAAAAAACTATATACCCAACAACAAATTCTCAAAGAAACAACTGTCTGATTAATAAGTGGGCTAAAGAGAGACTTCTCTGAAGAGGAGATAAGAATAACCAATAGACACATGAAGAAATGCTCAACCTCTCTAGCCATAAAAGAAATGCAAAGCAAGATAATGTTGAGATTCCACCTCACCCCAGTTAGAATGGCTATAATCAAGAACTCTAGTAACAATAGATGCGGGAGGGGATGTGGTCAAAAGGGAATACTACTGCATTGTTGGTGTGAGTGTAAACTTGTTCAACCACTTTGGAAAGTATTATGGAGGTTCCTCAAAAGACTCCACATAGAGCTCCCCTATGACCCAGCAATCCCACTTTTGGGCATTTACCTAAATGATCACAAACAACATCATACCAAAGCTACCAGCACAAACATGTTTACCTCGGCATTATTCACCTTAGCTAAGATATGGCACCAACCCAGATGTCCCTCAGTAGATGAATGGATCAAGAAAATGTGATACACACACACACACACACACACACACACACACACACACACACACACACACACACACACACACAAACGCACGCACGCGATAGGAATTCCTTGCCTCAATCAGAAAGAATAACACTGCCCCATTTGTTTGGAAATGGAAAGACTTGGAAAAAATTGTATTAAGTAAAGTATGCCAGGCCCAAAGAAACATAGGTCCTATGGTTTCCCTTATTTGCAATAACTACTATATGTCTGAGTCAAGCAGAAAAGGTCAGATAAGTTGATGTTAGGTGAAATGAACCCCAAGATAAGTATTCAAGCATTTTTTCCTTTCATGTGATTATTTCATATGATGATTTCTTTGTTGCTTTGTATGTCCTTCCCCCATGGTATAATACCTGCTTTCACTGTATTTGATTTTGGTATAATTTGTGGAGGGGAAGGGAAAAAACAAATCTTTTAACTAGGGATACAGGTGGACCCATTGCAACAATAAGATGAGGTGGGGTGGGTAGAGGGGAGGAGATGGGAAGGGATGGGAAGGGGAAACAAAGGAGGAGGCAACAAAGCTTGATAAGAAATGTACTCATTATCTTGCCCATGTAATTGTAACCCCTCTGTATGGTATTTTCACAATAATAAAAAAAGAAAGTGTGCCTTCCCTCTCTCTTATGTCCAACTGGTCTTTATTTGTCCCAATATTTCTACCTGTCCATTGACTAGTCCCTGAAGCCATATTATGAGTTTGAGAATAAGCAGTTGTGGAATCAAGTTAACTCTAGGATATATCATGGAGCTACAACTCTTAGTTAGACATGTACAAAATGGCAAGCTCATCACAAGTATAGTTAAATAGATTAAACAGCAGGTGCATTCTTCTCCTAAGGGAAGAAAATGACATGAACCCACACACAGGCATTAAGAGGAAAGGTTTGCAGTGTAAAAAAACTGTTAGCCACCTGCCAATTCAGCACAACAGCAGGTGTGTATGTTAAATAGCCACAAAGTTAAAATGAGTTCTTGAAGCTTTTGTTCAGTAATAATGTACCTTTTCCCCACCTTTGAAAACATGAAAGTTAAGACAATGTAGGGTATGTTATTTGTTTAAAACTCTGTCTAAGAAGAGATAATAATTTCTTCCTTAAACTGAACATAAAATGTAAAAAAAGAAAATCCAAGTACATATGTCTTCAGCAAGAAAGTTCAAAACTTAACACATTTCCCTTACATAGGATGGAAGATTACTGAAAATTACTGAGACTTCTGAAGATTTCTGAGAATTATTTAGGTGAATTTGCCAATAATTATTTTTTGTCTTGCATCTGTAAGATGGGTTATATTATTCCTCTTCTATAGGGCTGATGACAGTAGGCAGTATATATATATATATATATATATATATATATATATATATATATATATGTACATATATATATGTATATGTATATATATATGCATATATATGCCTGGTTATATAGATATATATATGTATATATATGCACATATATATGTATATACACACATATATGTATAATTACCTGGTTATTTGATAAATGTTGACCATTTTTAAAGGTATTTGTTCACAAGCCACTATGTACCTTTTAGTTTCCTTGACAATAAAGATTGGTTTCTTTAGTTTCTTCACAATAAAAATTACTCTCAAACGTCCTAATTTATTCTTATGACTATTTACTAACAACTTCAGGAAGAGATGAGCTGCCTAAAGGTCCTACTTTATAAGTTGATTCTTGGTTAACTCCCAGCATAGATTCAGTGACCTAAATTCCAAATGCAAGAGGTATTTATATGTTTTCCTTTTATTACAATAATAGGTCACATATGATATATTATTAAGAGATTATTAACTTAATCATTGATTGATTATTAATGTATCTTTCCAATACTGACCACGTTTTGAAATAGAAACATTCTTTTGAAGCTCCCTTTGTTGAAAATCAAATGTTAGCCACCAACTGAAAAGTTCTGCAAGATTTTGACCATACCTAAAAGTGAGAAATATACCATAATAATAAGAAATATTGGAAAATTAAAATGTCTGTATAATTATGTAAAAAGTAAGCAAATCACTTGTATATGTACTGCATTTTACTGAAGTAAAACAATGTCAATGACCCAATACAAATCTAAAATTTCAATGGTTTCAACCAGCACAATCTCTTGTTGCTTTGCTTTTCTCAAAATCTTATTGAAGATGAAGGGAAAATATTTTTAATTTTAATTTAATTCATTTTCTTTGTCGGTTGTGGGGCTTGAACTTAAGACCTGGGGTTTTCCTTGACCTCTTTTGCTCAAGGCTCATGCTCTATCACTTTGAGCAACAGCTCCACTTTCAGTTTTTGAGTAGTTAATTGGAGAGAAGAGTCTCATGTGGACTATTCTGCCTAGGCTGGTTTCCTGGGCTGGCTTTGAACCATGATCATCAGATCACAGGCTCCTGAGTAGCTAGGATTACAGGTGTGAGCCACTGGTGTCTTGCCCTCAATTTTCCTTTTAAAATGGAACAATAACTATTGCTGGGATGTTCAACAACTAAAAATATAGTATGGCTACTCAATAAAAGGAAGGAAGTCGTAAAAACTGATAAAATGTTGTCAATCAGTATTGACCTATATAGTGTAGTATATAGTATATAAAACAAGATCAATTTCATTCTGAATGGGATAGCTTTAAACTATGGGATAACCAAATCCAATTATATATTGTTTAAAAAGCTCTCTGTATTGTTATGGTATAAGACTTTATGAGTATAGGAACAGAAATAAAATATAGAACAAACTGCCAGTTACCTATTTAATATCCAATGTCTACCAATCTTTCTCTCTCTCAACTCTTCTGTCTCCCTCTCTCTCCTGAAAATATAACCCTGTTTGTGTTTAGGTTTTACTGCATGAAAAATAAAAATATTTGTCAGCTCAAAGGGAGGTTTTAAGCTGAAATCTCTGCATTGGACTTTGTAAAAAGCTCTCTATGTGTAATTGATCCTGTTGGCTACCGTTTTCTTGTTTTCCCTTAGTCTTTCTCAAGAGGATAAACAATGAGGCTGTAATGGCTAAATTATAGCTACAGGAAAATCTAAAAGGTCAAAGGTATGATGTAAGGATATCTGAGAGACAAAACGCACCAAGGAATATGATCAATTGTATATGACTTGAAACAATACATTCCAAGGTCCAGTCTTATGAGATAAAAATTAATTCCAGTTTTATTTAAGCCACTCTCACTTGAGTTAGTTTCCAACATACAGATAAACTCATTACCTAAGTTAAAAATACAGGTAAGTCAAGGAATTTTAGAAACATTGCAAACAAGACAAGACAATGGTTTGGAGAACTCAATCCACAAATATTTACAAATATGTTAGTTCACTAAAATGCTAACAAAAGTAGTTAAAATCTGAAATGAAACTTCATGTTTGTTGTAGGCATTAAAATATTGTGTGTGTGTTTAAGTAATAAAAGGGGAAAGCATTGTGGCAATCCTTTTTTTAAAAACTAATTTATTAACATTTTTTATTGTGAAAATACCATACAGAGGGGTTACAATTACATGGGCAAGATAGTGTGTACATTTCTTATCAAGCATTGTTGCCTCCTCCTTTGTTTCCCCTTCCGATCCCTTCTCATATCCCGCCCCCTTCCACCTTGTTCTCTCTCCCCACCAAAGTTGTAAAGTTCGGTTTTCGGCATAACGACTTGTACATCTCATTGTTGCAATGGGTCCACCTGTATCCCTATTTACACGATTTGTTTTTTCCCTTCCCCTCCACAAATTATACCAGTATCAAATACAGTGAAAGTAGGGGTTATACCGTGGGGGAGGGACATACAAAACAACAAAGAAATCATCTTATAAATATGTTAGAAACAATTGCATGAAAGAAAAAAAAACATTTGAATACTTACCTTGGGGTTCATTTCCCTACCATCAACTTATCTGACCTTTTCTGCTTGACTCAGACATACACTGGTTATTGCTAATAAGGGAAACCATGGGACCTATGTTTCTTTGGGCCTGGCTTACTTCACTTAATATAATTTTTCGATTTCCGAACAAATGGGGCAATGTCATTCAGCTACCAGCACAACTATATTTAATTAACATTTTCAAATGACTACATTAGATTTGGATTCTTTTCACTTAACTTCATCTTATTTGGCCATATGTACATAGATTTTTGACCTTTTCTACTTGTCTCAGACATATACTAGTTATTGCAAATAAGGGAAACCATGGGACCTATGTTTCTTTGGGTCTGGCTTACTTCACTTAATATAATTTTTTCTAAGTTTTTCCATTTCCTAACGTATGGGACAATACCATTCTTTCTGATGGAAGCATAGAATTCCATTATATATCTCTATCTATCTATCTATCTATCTATCTATCTATCTATCTATCTATCTATAACATTTTCTTTTTTCTTTCTTTCTTTCTTTTATTATTTTTTATAACACATTTTCTTGATCCATTCATCTACTGAGGGGCATCTGGGTTGGTCCATATCTTAGCTATGGTAAATAATGCTGCAATAAACACAGTTGTCCTGATAGCTTTAGATAGGAACACAAGAGGTGTTTTTTTTTTGTTTCTTGCTATTGTTTCTAATGTAGTTATAAGGTACCATGACATTTTTTTGTTGCTTTGTATGTTCCCCCCACCCCACCCCACTGTATAGCTCTGTTTTCACTATATTTGATCTCGGTATAATTTGGGGAAGGGAAGGGAAAAAATAAAATGTTTAAATAGGGATACAGGTGGACGGACCCATTGTAACAATGAAATGTACAAGACAACTATGTTGAAAAACAAACTTTACAATTTAGACTGGACGGGGGAGTGTAGTTGTGGAAGGGGGAGGGAAGGGATGGTAAGGAGGAGGCAACAATGCTTGATAAGAAATGTACTCATTGCCTTGCTCAAGTAACTGTAACCCCTCTGTACAGTATTTTCACAGTAAAACATTAAAATTAAACAAATTTAGAGTCTTGTAGTGCCATATGTCATAGTAGGCTGCTTTGGAAGGAGAAGCAGACTATTAATTTGCAATTACTTATGAAGGCAACTTCCCAGAGATAGATCAACATTTAAATCTTACCAGAACAGTGAAACTTAATTCTTTCTTTGGAGTTTTAGGAGATAAGGTCCTTAATCGTTCCTGTTCCAATCCTTATTGTTTTAAATATGCCATGTTTGCAGGGCTGAAACTTTAGGTAAATACATTGAACACTTCTGAATCCCCCTTTTTGGTGAGATCGATGTAATCTGCCTCTACTCCCTGCTTTATACTGAGAGGATACTAGCAAGCAAGTGGAATTCAATAGCAGTGGTAGTTGACGTGCTGGATAATTTAAAGATGCAGCCATCTGACAGCTGATACTTCAGTGACACCACTTCTCCTGACAGAGGTAAAAGAAAATGCTGAAGTTGTCAGTCGGCTTCTATTTTTTATGAGCAAATTTTGTACTTTTTGGAGCTGTGGGATAGAGGTGCATTGCAGGAATGAACTTCATGTGCCAATCTGCAAAAGCAATCCTTGCTCTCCCTTGTGATGGGCATAACACTTGTGGAGCATTTTTCACCGGAGCATGGCACCGTGCCTCATTAAAATGGATTTATTAAACCTCCAGGGCCCACTGCAAAAGAGCAATGGTCAGCTGCTATTTCATCAAGATAGGAAAACTGAGCAAAAAGGAGTCCAAATGATTGGATTATGGGATCCCAAATTGGCAGACTTTATGTGCTTTGTGCTCTGATTTTATAAGTGGGGTCAGCTCACGCACACAATGTCCTTATGTTTTAAACATACTTACTGGTGTTTAAAACATAAATGCTGCTATGAAAGGGCTATCTTAACACTGGCACTACAGACATTTGGGGCTAGTATGATGGCATTGGAATGGTCCATTGTGGTTTCACATATAGCACTCTTAGCCTGTGTGTACAGTTGCTTGCAGGATACCTCCATTTTGACCACCCAAAAAGGTCTTTAGATGTTATCAAAGTCCTAGGGGGGAAAACATGTCTATTTTCCTTTCCACAAATGTTCTTAAAAGGAAAGCTAAGAAGGAGCTGAAATCACTTAAATCAGCTCTAACCACATCAGGACTCTAAAACTGGCACTGCTTAGGCACATGTTGTGATAAAACAATGAGAGGATTCCGTACCCAAGAAGAATATGGGAGACAAGTGTCACTAAAGCCATCAGGAAGGCAAGAATGATTTAGTGTGAGTGATCTGTCCATTTATTCCATGTGGACAAGAGCTGGAAAAAGACAGGTGAGATCACAGAGCCTCACTCAGAGAGGAGTAAGATAGTAAAGAAGGTGAGTACTTGTGCTGTGAGCTAACTTATGCTGTACACTGAGTGAAGGATAGTGAGATGACATTTTTCTTAGCCAGACTCACCTGATGATAGCGTCTGAGGCTGCACGCATTCCACGTGGACTGCGTTGGGAAGGGAGGTGGTGCAGAGGCAGGAAAGGCATCAATAAAGAACAGCAAGAGCAGGAGTGACCACTAATTAGGGCTTCATATCCTTTGCAAATAAACTATATGTTGTCAGATACTAATGTATCCCCCCCAAACCTACATTAAATCAATTCCTGAGCTATAATTACTGAGAAAAGTGATAATTTTAGATATTTAAATGTCATTTAACAATTTTTTAGGTAGCAGTAGTGAGAGCATTGATGTCATTGATCTTGTCACCTACTTTCTGAAAGTCAAGCTTCCCTTAGAAGCTGAAATTCATTCCATTCACTATGGTGGAGATTTTTCTTTGAAAAAAAATTAAGATTGTTTTTCCTATGCTGTAACTGCAGCTTAGACTTTTTGTGGAGGGATGGGAATTCTTAAAATAGCCTCTTATTCATTAGTCCATCTATCAGTTCATTCAATAAGAAAAATCACTGGTATACATAGGCATCTATGGATTTTAGGTACATAACTATGGGACATGCAGATGTACATCAAGGTGGTCCTTGCTCTGAAGTAGATCAAAGAATGTTGACAATATCCCACTTGGTTGTTTGAATATAAGTATATAGCTCTTCCAAATTGAACAGGTAGACTTGACAGGGACATGATATTTGACTGAAAACTTGAAAAATCATTGTTATTTCATCAAAGAAGATACTGATTTTCAGATGTAACAATCTGCATCAGTAAGTGAATATAGACTTTTGAAAGACGCTAATAATAAAAGGACAGGAATGCAGTTGTCCTGAACAATAAGAACAAACCAAGAAGGCATGTATTCCGGAATACCTGCCTTTACTATGTTGTAATATAGGATTTTCCACACAAGACTGTTCAAGACACAGAAGGACTTGGCTGGGATCATGTGGCAGAAATATCATTCTGCAGGTATTATAGAAGATTTACTAAATGTGAAGGTGATTAGTGACAGTGAGACCAACTGAGACTGATTAGGTGGCTATTGCAATTGTCTTTGTGACAAATGACAATGGTTTGACCAGAAGCAATGACAATGGAAAAGAGTGAAGAGGATTGATCTGTGATATGTTTCAGTGATAGAATAACTATATTGGGACATTGGATTGATTGATTGATTGATTGATTGATTGTGTGTGTGTGTGTGTGTGTGTGTGTGTGTGTGTGTGTATGTGTGTGTTGGAAGATAAGGAATCAAGTACTGGTGCTGAGGCTGCCTTGGATCACTATGTTCTATACCAGAACACTGACATCAACCATTAGCCATGAACAAACACCCTTGTACCAATATAAACAATCATAAGCAATTTGTAGGTATTTTTCTCCATGGTCTGCCACACTCATTTCAACATTACCTTTAATTTCAATGTGACATATGCACTTTGGTTTTCTTAGTTTTTACTTGGAAAATCAATGTTTTTGGTTAGGGATTGAGTGAATCTATAAAGCTAGGAAAAAAATAGATGGTTGTAAGTTACTGGTAGTCAAAAGAAAACAACAAGTGGTGATACTGGAGAAAACCGAAAAGCTTTCCTGTAGAGAAAGAACAGGCTTGGTGGAAAACAAAAACAGGTGTGTGTGTGTGTGTGTGTGTGTGTGTGTGTGTGTGTGTGTGTGTGTGTGTGTGTGTGTGTTTAAAGATGATAGATAGATAGATAGATAGATAGATAGATAGATAGATAGATAGATAAATTGTAGATAGAACAGTTTGGAGGTGAAGCAAATGAAATGGATGGATCATATTTCACAATCTTCAGGTTCTCAGAAGAACATGAAGCAAATAAATTGCTAGCATTGAGAGAAACATTGAGTAGGCCTACATGTCTAATAGGGTTTACACATCTAGTTGTGTTTAGAATAATTCAAAAGGCAATATTACTTCATTTCATCATCACAAAATCCTGAGAGATAGACAATATGTTTTTGGTCACTTTATTGAGAAAAAAGTAAAATTAAAAATCACTGTGCCTTAGAGAAGGCCAGATTTTAAGTGGTAAAAAACAGATTTTTACCTGTGAGTTATTTTATATTCAGTGCATATTCGGTCAAAGATGCTAACTAAGGATTAGTAATTATTTGAAACCATTGGCCAGTGTCTCTAAACAGATTGAAAGAGCAGATTAAACGAAGACAGGGATTTTGAAGGAATAGAATATATGAAAGCCATTGCAACATTGAGATGTACAAGATGCTATGTCGAAAAACAAACTTTACAATTTAGGCGGGGTCAGGGGTGGGATATTGGGGGAATATAGTTGTGGAGATGGGAGGGAAGCGACGGTAGGGGAAAACAAATTAGGAGACAACAATGCTTGATAAGAAATGTACTCATATTTTGCTCATGTAACTGTAACCCCTCCTCTGTACAGTATTGTCACAATAAAAAACTTATTGAAAAAAAAAGAAAGTCAAGGACAAGTGTAATTAAGCTATACTGAATAATACAATTGGCATATTTGGAACACAGCCCCAGAGTGGGTAGTGAATAGAAATCTGTAGCCACAATTCGGTTTGGGGAGATTAAGATTCAGATTACAACCAAGTCAGAGTCCTAATGTGAGGTCTTAGGAGCCCTCCCTTGAAGTAAATGTCAATTATATTATTTTTCAGAGGTCAAAGAATCTTGATATTTGGGGCATCAGTTGAATTAATCAGGTAACCACACAAAAACTGAAATGAACTTAATAATGGAAGATTTTGGCAAAGAACAAGTTGACCCTCATAAATGAAGAATCAGAGAACCAAGGGCACAAATCTGCAACTGAGAACTTAGGAGTCAAGAATACTAGAGACTAAGACATAATCTATAATTATTATTTTCTTTTGAAATACGTTTTTATTAACATTAAGTGATTGTACAAAGGTAGTTGCCATTTAATAAAGCAGTTGATGAATGCATGTGGTTTGATCAGCGTCACCCTATTCAACATTCTCACACTTCCCTCCCTACCTACTCCTCCCCTCACTTTTCTTAATTTTGTACCATATACATTGACTTTTTCTTTTTACTTTTTACTGCTTTATTATTTTTTATGTTTTATTTATTGGGAAAATACTTTACAGAGGGTTTACAATTACATGAGCAAGGTAATGAGTACATATCTTATCAAGCATTGTTGCCTCCTCCTTTGTTTCTCCTTGCCATCCCTGTCCCCCCCTTCCCCAGCAAGTTGTAAAGTTCTTATATATGTCATTGTTGCAATGGGTCCACCTGAATCCCTATTTAAACAATTTATTCTTTCCCTTCCGCTCCCCCAAAAATACCAACATCAAATATAGAGAAAGCAGGGGTTATACCGTGGGGAAGGGACATACAAAGCAACAAAAAATCATCTTATAAATATGTTAGAAACAATAGCAAGAAAGAAAAACCATTTGAGTCCTTATTTGGGGTTCATTTCGCCTAACATCAATTTATCTGAACTTTTCTGCTTGTCTCATACCTATATTAACTATTGCAAATGAGGGAAACCATGGAACCTATATTTGTTTGGGCCTGGCTTACTTCACTTAATATAATTTTTTCTAAGTCTTTCCATTTCCTAAATGGGGCAATGTCATTCTTTCTGATGGAGACATAGAATTCATTGTGTATATATACACCACATTTTCTTGATCCATTCATCTACTGAGGGGCATCTGGGTTGCTTCCATATCTGAGCTATGGTAAATAATGCTTCACTAAACATAATTGTGCTGGTAGCTTTAGTATGGTCTTATTTGTGATCATTCAGGTAAATGCCCAAAAGTGGGATTGCTGGGACATAGCTCTATGTGGAGTCTTTTGAGGAACCTCCATACTACTTTCCAAAGTGGTTGAACAAGTTCACACTCCCACCAACAATGCAGTAAGGTTCCCTTCTGTCCACATCTGTCCAGAATCTGTTGTTATTAGAGTCCTTGATTATAGCCATTCTAACTGAGGTGAGGTAGTATTTGTTTTTGCCAGTTTTGAGCTTTGAAATCTGGGCCTGAGCACTGTCGCTGAACATTTTTGCTCAGGGCTAGTGCTCTACCACTTGATCCACAGCTCCACTTCTGTTTTTTATCTCATAGTTTTTCTTGTCAGGACTGGCTTTCAACTTCTATCTTCAGATCTCAGCCTCCTGGGTAGCTAGGATTACAGGCATGGGCTACTGGCATCTGGCCACATTGAATTTTTTTTTTACTGAATTCTTTCTCCTTCTTCTCTTCATTCATCTACTACCTTCCCCGTGATAAAGTCATGACACCCCTTTCAAATATCCATTTCCTTGTGTTTATTTTGTTTTACAGTACTTTTTTACAAACCAGGCTTTTCCTACTTAATCTTTTATTAAGCTACTACTGAGTTAAGCATGTGTTTAATCTTCTAAAAACTTTTATCTAAAGCTGGCACAATTATTTCCACCAAGAAGTGATACATAAGTCTGTATACTTTACACCCAGTGACACTGTCTAGAAAAGGCTGGCTCACTTGTGCTGAGTACTCAAAAGTCTTTTCACTCTGATGTCTTGCCATCTGCCCTATCCAAATTGATTTTAAAGAGAATTAGAGAATAAGAACAAGAAAATATACAAAATGTGTTCCATTTATGGCACTGCAGATTTAATCAAAATTTATTTTTAAGTCAGCTATAACCAAGTCTAAATGTATCATGGATAACTGGAGTTAATATAGGGAATGTATGCTACATCCCATTATTGGGAAAGAATAAAATGTTTGTAATTTTTATTCTAATATTTCCCAATATTAGAAAAGATGATTTCTCAACAAGGTGCCCAGAATCTAAAAAAAACATTTTTTCTTTGTTAAACAGAGTCACAATAAGAATGCTAAAATTAATAACTAGTATTTTAGAGTGCTTCTAGAGAAAGCTTCCTACACAAAGAAGAAGGGGCACACAGAATGTGTCTAATGAAGCAAGCAGCCACAGATCAGAAAGTCCCTCCCACTGTGCACTACTGTTTCAGGGCTGGCACATACAACTTTAATATAGTTATGTTTTCATTATCATCATCTGTCAGTCCCTTCTGGAAGTTAACTCCTGCCAGAATAACTAATATTAACACTCATCATGTGAAATAGGCTATCACAAATTATTTTGGCAAGTGCCTCTTATAATTGGAAAAATGTGTGTGTGTGTGTGTGTGTGTGTGTGTGTGTGTGTGTGTGTGTGTGTGTGTGATGTTCCTAGGGCTTGAGCTCAGGACCTGAGTGGTGTCCCTAAGCTTTGTTCCCATCAAATCTAGTACTGTACCAATTGAGCCACACTTCTACTTCTGGCTCATTGGTGGAAAATTAGATAACAGTCTCACAGACTTTCCTGGGGCTGGCTTTGAACTGAGATCCTCAGATGTCAGCCTCCCGAGTTATATGATTACAAGAGCCACGTGTTCCTGGGTGAAAGTTTTATTTTTAATCAGAAAACATTAATAGCTTCCTTTCTTGGACAAAGATGTTCTTAATCTTCAATCTATTAAAACTCAAATATATGTTTTTCAGGTTCATTTCTTTTGGATTCATTATTTGCTTTTTTGCTTAATTGATGGATTCACTGATTTAACTTGGTTTTTCTTAATTTTTTTCTTGTTTGCTATAATGGACTAGTCACATTATCATTCTTGGAAATGCTTATTCAGATTTTGTTTGATTCTTTTTAGCTTTTTAAAAAAATTTAATTAGATTTTATTTGTGAACACATTGTACAGAGGGGTTACAATTACATGGACAGGATAATGCATACATTTCTTACCAAGCATTGCAGCCTCCTCCTTTGTTTACCCTTCACATCCCTTCCCAGCCTCCCCCCTCCCCCTCCCAATCCTCCCCCCTCCCTCCTCCCCCCTCCAGCACATACGTTTTTTTTCTTTCATGCATGTGTTTCTAACTCATTTATAAGATTATTTCTTTGTTGCTTTGTATGTCCCTTCCCCACAGTATAACCCCTGCTTTCACTATATTTGATGTCAGTATAACTTGTGGAGGAGATGGGGAAAAACAAGTCGTTTAAGGATACAGGTGGACCTGTTGAAACAATGAGAAGTACAAGTTGTCTTTTTAGCTTTTTAGCTAAGTTGGACAAAAACAAAACAATTTGGGGAATTAATGAAAATAAGGATAAGTTTAGACGTTTTATATTTCTTACATCTTTGTAAAAGGCAGTGGGGGATGAAAGTCTACACCTTGAGTTGCTGAGTATATGAAATGAATTCTTAAAATTTTCTTTAAGTATTTGTCCAAAGGAATAGCTATTTAACAAAGCAGTTTATGAATACAATGCATCTTCATCAATGTCACCCCTATCAACATTCTCACTCATCCCTCCCAACCCACCTCTTCCCTCACTCTTCTTAATTTTGTAAGATGACAGATGCTGGTGAGGATTCAGCCAAAGGGGAAAACTAATACACTGTTGGCAGGAATGTAAACTTGCTCAACCACACTGGAAAGTAGTATGGAAATTTCTCAAAAACTTAAACTTACAAGTACCCTAGGATTCAACCATTCTAATCCTGGGCATTTGTTCAAAAGATTGTAAACCAGCATGTGGTATAGCTACCAGCACAGCTACATTCATTGCAGAACTATTCACCATAGGACAAGGTATGGAATCTGCCCAGATGCCACTCATTGGACAAATGAATTAAGAAAATAGGATATATATACACAATGGAATTTTATTCATCCATTAGAAAGTATAATATTGCACCACTTGTAAAGAAATAGAAAGACTTGGAAAAAATTACATAGAGCAAGTAAGTCAGGCACAGGCAAACACAGGATGCTTGTTTTCCCTTACACTAGATTTAGCTTATAAACTTATAAGAAAATGTGTCAGGTGGTATGCAAGTTTATACAAATATATTCACTGAAATAGAATCTAGTAGATTCAAGGGAGAAGTCAAATAGTGAACTCGAATTTTAATTTCTAATCTGCTGGAGTGTGGATGTTAAATGTTCTCTGAAGGCTATTCACCAGCTAGAGGTAGACATTGGCGATGTAGTAGAAAATTCTCCTCAGAGCATTAGTAGCAGGTCCTTAATAGCAATGTTGTAAGAACCTCGTCTTCTTTTATTCCTGGCACATGACATACATGGTTTTGCTTCACCAGTGCTCATAGCCATGGCTGTTTTGTGCAGTGACCAGGAACCCAAAGCAATGGGGTTACTCGTTCATGGACTGGAACCATCAAAACCCTGAGGTACATAATCATTTTCTTTTACTGTTTTCTTATTTCAGGGGTTTTATTGCAGCAAAAAGTTGAGAAGTAAAAACAAATGCATATAAGCATCATAAAATACTTTGAACATGCAAGAAGGGCAGTGTCAGTAATTAAACCAGTACAACAGGAAGAACTCAGGGCTGTTGTAGTTGCATTGAACACAAGGTCACGCTGCTTTGGTACCTTTTACCTCTAAGCTCTATATTTTACATTACTTATTACATTTACTTATTGCATCTGTCCATTAAACTTTTCTGTCATGACTGAAGACTGGTTGAACTAGTGCTCATTGAGATCTATCTAAATGCAGCCACTTTTGATCTCACTTGGATGGGAGTCTTTGGAATGCTATTTTTGTTGTAAAATAACTTCATAGAGATTTGATTACCTTCCAGAACTTTGATTCTAATTTTTACATAAGGCTCATTTACAAATAATATTTATGTGTTTCATTGTTTGTAATTGAACATATATTCTGCTTTTCTTTTTGTTGTAGAATATATGAGATCATGTCCCAATCTATTAGCGGTCATGAAATAAAATCCTATGTAATTTCTAAAACAGTTTGGGTCTTTTCTCTCAGAACAGATTCAAATTCACAGAAAAGTTATACATGAGGAAATGCTTAGTTTTTAAAAGCTATGTCATGGAATTTTAGAACTTTAGAATTTAAGACATGCTTTTTTATTTAATAAGATTTTTTTTATTGTGAAAATACTGTTCAGAGGGGTTACAGTTACATGAGTAAGGTAATGAGTACATTTAAGACATGCTTTTAAACATTACTTCTGTTAACTAGCTCACTTTGGGTAAGTAATCTAAAGGTTAAACTGTCAAGCAGTACATGGTTATACCCAAAAGATTTTCTTGAAGACAGATAGAAGTACTTTTCTTATAAGTACCGCTGCTAACCGATTGCGCCACTGGAGCTCCAAGAAGTACTTTTCAAAAAAAATTCTTAACCCCCTTTAGAAACACACACACACACACACACACACACACACACACACACACACACACACACACACACACACACACACACACACACACACGTCTGGGCCCTCAGCTGTATTTTAGATTTAGTAGGCTTCCCTAACTGTCCTTGCCAAAGCCATTTAAATTTCTTGGGCTTTGGCAGTCTCATTAGTGCCACAGATATATAATGATTTGTTTTTTTGCTATTGCAGGACAGATGCAGTGTAAAAGATAAGTAAGAATAAAAGAGAGAGGAAAATTTGTTGGTACCCTAGAATCTAACAGAAAAATATATAGGATTAATATCAACAAGAGGGTGAGTAGAGGATTCTGATATTTGTACCCCATCCCTTATAATCAAATAGTGTTATACAAATAAATTTGTTGGCAAGGCCAAAATGCAATTTAGAACCCAGAGAAACAGAGTGGAACCAAAGGATGAAAATAAATAAACAGAAAAGATGATCAGGGCCTTTAGCAGCACTAGAGATGGTTAGGAACTAAGAATAAAAAGAATAAAAGTGGCTACTACAATTGCATAAATGGTCACACTAAACTTCCCAGGGATTAGCACATCAAGAAAACTTCAGCAATTCTCACCATAGGGGATCCCAACAATTCTCACAACAGCCATGAACTCTCCATAGCTTTTGCAGGGGAGGTCCTCAGTATTTGTTGGCAAGGGCCCTAGTCATTTACTCCACAGAAGAGACTGACAGCTTTTGCCTCTTGGAGGACAAATGGCCATCAGTATTACAAACTCCTTTAGAGAGGTAAGAGCTGCTGAGCCCCATCTCCATTTACTATAAGGAGTTGCTGCTCTCATGCTATTCTGGGATCAAGATCACTCTAATCTATTATCAGTGTGCCAGACTCTGGCACTGAGACCAGTTCATGAATATTTGGCTATGAATTACTACTGTGACAGTCATGTTCATATCTAGGATTTTGAAATAGAGGTTGCTTTGCATGTACCTGGTACATAGACTGTGAATTCACGGCCTCTGTGTAGATGCCCATACTTTGGACAGTAGAGTCATTCCTGCCATAAAACAGGCTTCTCTCATTTAATCCAAAGATTTTCAGCAGAAACTTCATAGGCCAGGGGAGAGCAGAATGACATCCTATAAATACAACACACAGACACACAGACACACAGACACACAGACACACAGACACACTGCATTATTTCCCAGAGAAGAAATTAAGAAAATAACTCCTTTTCCAATAGCATTAATAGTAAAACACTTAGGAGCAAATTTAACCAAGGAAAGACAATGTGTGTACACTGAAAATTTAAAACATTAAGGAAAGAAATTCAGCAAGACACAAATAAAGAAAGACCCATTGATGCTCTTTATGGAAAAAAATATATATAAATTTCTACTCGAGGTAATCTACAAATTCAATGCTATCTCTAGAAAAATTCCAAAGGCTTCTTTTTCATGGAGATAGAAAAACATAATTCCAAATTTATATGAAACTGCAAATTTTGACCCTGAATCACGATACAAATCCCAAGAGGATGAAAACCAGAATAGGCTGAGCTACAGATCACCTAAGAGCATTTGAGAGGCACACTATTTATTATGAATTCAGAAATTTAAATTTGATCAGTAGAAAACAGTTTTCACTCTTTCTGATGGAGGCATAGAATTCCATTGTGTATATATACCACATTTTCTTGATCCATTCATCTACTGAGGGGCATCTGGGTTGGTTCCATATCTTAGCTATGGTAAATAATGCTGCAATAAACGTAGTTGTGCTGGTAGCTTTAGTGTGGTCTTGTTTGTGATCATTTGGGTAAATGCCCAAAAGTGGGATTGCTGGGTCATACGGAAGCTCTATGTGGAGTCTTTTGAGTAACCTTAATACTGCTTTCCAAAGTGGTTGAACAAGTTTACACTCCCACCAACAATGCAGTAATGTTCCCTTTTGTCTATCCCCTCAAGCATCTGTTGTTATTAGAGTTCTTCATTATAGCCATTCTAACTGGGGTGAGGTCCTATCTCAATGTTGTTTTGATTTTCATTTCTTTTATGGCTAGAGAGGTTGAGCATTTCTTCATGTGTCTATTGGCCATCCTTCTTTCCTCTTCAGAGAAGTTTCTCTTTAAGTCTTTAGTCCACTTATTTATTGGGCAGTTGTTTCTTTTAAGATTTGTTTTTGGGGGCTTTAATTTTTAAGTTCCAGGTATATTTTAGATAGAGATCCTTGTCTATTGTATGTCTAGTGAAGATCTTCTCCCAATCCGTGGGCTTTCTATTGATCTTGCTAGCTATGTCCTTTGCCATGCAGAAGCTCTGCAATTTCATGCAATCCCATTTGTCCAACCTTTCTTTCATTTCTTGTGTTTCTGGGTCTCTATTAAGAAAATTTATGCCTAGGCCAAGAGACCTAGGGTTTCTTCTATTCCATCCTGTAATGTTTTCAGAGTGTCTGCTTTGACTCCAAGGTCTTTGATCCATTTGGAATTGATTCTGGTGCAGGGTGATATATAAGGATCTATCTTTAGTTTTCTACAAGTAGTTAACCAATTTTTCCAGCACCATTTATGGAAGAGGCTGTCTTTCTTCCATTCTATTTTTTTAGCTCCTTTATCAAAGATTAGATGGCTACAAGTCTTTAGGTTCATTTCTGGGTTTTCAATTCTATTCCATTGGTCCTGGAGTCTGTTCTTGTGCCAGTACCAAGCTGTTTTGATTACTATGGCTTTGTGGGAGAGTTTGAAATTTGGTATTGATATTCCTCCAGCACCATTCTTTCTGTTGAGGATTGTTTTTGCTATTCAGGGTCTTTGATTGTTCCATATGAATTTTTGGATTGCCTCTTTGATTTCCTTGAGGAATGAGGTTGGAATATTGATAGGTATCGCACCATTTGTTAGGAAATAGAAAGACTTGCAAAAATTATATTAAGAGAAGTAAGCCAGGCCCAAAGAAACATAGGTCCCATGGTTTCTCTTATTTGCTATAACTGGAATATGTCTCAGTCAAGCAGAAAAAGTCAGATAAGTTGATGTTAGGGGAATGAACCCCAAGATAAATATTCAAATGTTTTTTTGTTTTTTTTTTCCTTTCATGCAATTGTTTCTAACACATTTATAAGATGATTTCTTTGTTGCTTTGTATGTCCCTCCCCCACTGTATAATCCATGCTTTCACTGTATTTGAGGTTGGTATAATTTGTGGAGGGGTAGGGCAAAAACAAATCGTTTAACTAGGGATACAGGTGGACCCATTGCAACAATGAGAAGTACAAGTTGTTATGTCGAAAAACGAACTTTACCACTTTGGTGGGGTGGGGGGGAGAATCAAGTGGGGGGAAGAGGGGAGTATGGGAAGGGGAAACAAGGAGGAGGCAACAAAGCGTGATAAGAAATGTACTCGTTATCTTTCCCGTGTAATTGTAACTCCTCTGTACGGTATTCTCACAATAAAAAATAAAACAAAAAAAAGAAAACAGTTTTCACAGAAAGTCTCCTTATAGCACTTTAGCACAAGAGAAATTTGGCAGCAAGGAAAGGAGGGTGGTAAAAGGTGGAGGATGAAAACGTTTCAAAGCATTCTTGTGTCTTGTTTCATGAAAGAAAGCACTGTTCATCACACCCAGCAAAGCACTTTTAATTAGGAACCTGTAAGTCTTCAATATTTAGCAATCAATGAAGCATTCCAAATTACATTTAGTTATAAATAAACGGAACCTTGTCAGGCTTTGAATTCTCTCAATTGAGCCAATCCTAATGAAGATTATCCTTTAGATATTGCAGCTTATATCTAAGGCAGAGAATATCGATTTTGCTGCATCTTAACTCAGAGTTGTTTCCAGTTTTACCCATTCTGTCCTAATATAGAGAATCTGATCATTTGATTTACCAGCTCCCCAAAGAGCACAAAAAGGCAAGAGATAAACTGCTTCATGTTATGATCAAGAAGCAATTTGCATCATACTTAAGGCTGCCAACTTTTACTGATACAAGAGGTGCTCAAAGGATTCCTCGGCCTTTGACGTTTTAGAAGCTATAAAAAAAGGCTAGTGTATCATTAACAGGTGAGATTTGTTTAAGTTATCCATCTTCCCTCTGTACTCAAATTAATTACTGATCCTCTAAGCCTGACTTGTAAGTTTTAAGCTGCTTAAGGACAATGAGAGTATCTAGTGAAGCTAGACATTGAAGTTCACAATGAAGCAGACTGAGTTTAGGGAAGATTTGTTTCCATAATAATCAGATGTACCTTCGAGGAGATGTTGGGTGAATCCATATGCAATCCCTTCCTTTTCCTCTTCTGTTCCTTTCTTTACACTTTGGACAGAATAGTTAAAGATATAAAATCCAAACATTTTGGATCAGAAGAAATTTCAGTTTATGAGCTAAGTGAAAATATTTGAAAAGGAGGGAAATATAATGCTAGCTTGAGAGCTATAGAACTATTATGAATTAGTCTCTTTCTCTGATTCTGTTTGGCTGCATTAACACTCTTAGCCAATACATCTTCCTTGTGTATGTCTTGCAGTATCTGTTATTGAGTCTTATATTTCACAGGGAAGTATCTTAGGCAAGATATCAAATGAACTGTATCATGGTTGGAGGAACATTTTGGGAAATAGACAAGAAGATAAAGACAGCAAAAATTGCTGAAAACATAATAAGAGTTATAGGGAATATCTTTGCATTCTGTGCTAATCTGACCAGCCCTACAGAGTAGTAAGAATCTGTCATTTGTTCAAGTGGTTGAAGGAAAGATGAGCAGCATCCAGGAAAAGATACTAGGATCACATCACCATAAACAGGCCACTATAGTGCCTCTAATAAGTTCTGACATCCTTCTCATTTCCAGAAACTTATTTTCTGTCTAGGAGAAGAAATTGACATATTCCTTATGGAAAAATGGCTAAATCTTGTTTATTTAATGAGCTTATATCAAGGATCTTTTTAGCTCTATTTATTACTATGACTTTTATATTTCTTAATACCCAGTTCAAACAAGTGACTGATTACTACCTGAGCATGTTTTCTATTTGCATGTTTTCTCTCATGTGGTTCTGTCAACTAGTAAGTTCTTTCTCCCATCTTACTCCATCTGTCCAGCCTTGGCTACAAGCCTGTCTCCTTCTAAAGATATTCTGTTTTTCTTGCCAGGAAAATCTCTCCCTCCTTTGGATTCTTTCTTCTTTCACAGTTACCTTATACTATGGTTGTCTGTTTATATCTCATCTCCTTTTGTTTAGAAAATCTGATTAAGGGGTATCATTTTAACATGAAAGTTTATTTTATTAATGTATGTCATGTCTTGTCAACAGAAAACACTATAAAAGAAAAATGCAATTTTCTCAAGATATTATTTTTGTTTAATCCTGTTTATACCACATTTAAATATCATAAAATAACAATGTGTATCTACAAAGCAATAAAAGTAAAAGTAGCTTAAATGGACCAGGAGTATGAAGTCATGTATTATGTTAGTAAGTGGAAATGTAGAAATTATGACATTTGTAGAATAGTTAGAAATAATGTATAGAACAACTACAGAAATTCATTTCAGTAACCATTCATGACAGTACTATCACAATTTACTTATGTGCAACAAATTGGTCATGTGCAATAAAATGCTTGATCAAGATCATAGTCTGCAAATGTAGCAAAACATCCCAGTTCAGACCTGAAAATTCCTAATCTTCAAAGTTGCCTAACAAAATCCCAGGAATAGATAATGAAAAGGAAGTTACTAAAGAAGCAGTATCTTCCCTTTTAGTTTATCAATTGGTTTATTTATTTGGTTAGTATTTGGGGGTTCTATAATGATATAAATGTTGTTGTAGATATAGAGATACATTTTGACACAAAATAGCTGCTCCCTCTCTAGTCATCACATATGAATTCAAAATAGTGGAATTTTGTTGGAACCCATATTCCAAACTTGTTCTTATAAGTGGTTTATAGATCAATACTTAATCATATGTCCACTCCCAACTATAAGACAGACAAGACTTGGTAGTTTTCCATTATCCCTGTTACTACCAACTAGGGTTATATTCATGGGTAAAAAGTAAAATGACTATGTGATGGAGAGTTAGCTGATGCCAAGAACCCTGGGCACATTGTATACATATGAAGCTGAGGGGACTGTCCAGCTGTAAGGTGATTTATATCAGTATCTGAAGAGATTCCTGAGCCCTCAGCTGATTCTTGTCCTTTCTCTATTTACTCCTCATTTGTCTGATCTTCCAGCCTTTGAATAGGAGACCATACCCTTTATTTCGTTCAAAACTCTAATAAATTATGCAAATTTTACCATAATGAAGGCAACAATCAAGATGACAGGATAAACACAGGATAAATATATGAGATACTAATTACAGAAGGAAGAAACTAAAAAATTGCAATAGAAAATAATATATACGTGAAGAAGTCTATGCTAAATAATAGCCAAAGGAGAGGCAACCTTTATGTTTAGCTCTTCAGGACCTAAGAACTATTGCATATGCACACAATAATCTACTTACTAATTCACTGCTTCTTCTTGAAGACAGAGGCAAGCCAAGGATGGTTCTACTGCCTGTATTAGTCATCGCTTCAGAGAAAATGTTGTCTTGGAAAATAAAAAGACGAAAGGAAGTTACCTTTCAGGTGAATGTCATGATCAGTTTATAAAATTAGAAATCTGTGGATATTTGTGGATATTTAAATTAATGTCTCTTAGCAGCTGTTTTGCTATGTACTTAGAAAACCTCTAAGTTCTTGGATTTAAAAGAAAAATATGAGGAGTTGGGCACCAGTGGCTCACATCTGTAATCCAAGCTACTCAGGAGGCTGAGATCTGAGGTTCACAGTTTAAAAGCCAGCCTGGGCAGGAACCTCCGTGAGACTCTTATCTCCAATTAACCACCAGAAAACCTAAAATGGTGCTGTGGCTCAAGCGATAGAGCGCTTGCCTTGAGCTGAAGAGCTGAGGGACAGCGCCCAGACCCAGAGTTCAAGCTCTATGACCGGAAAAAAATAAAAATAAAAAAGAAAGAAAGTATAAAAGAAAAAGAAAAGAAGAATACATGGAAGAAAAAAAAAGAATGAAATAGACAAGATGTTTTGTTGATCCTCCAGAGCCAGCCATGATTTGTACTGTGTTTTTAAATGGATTTTAATTAAGGTGGTGGAGCAATGTTCGTCAGGTCTGCCTAATTAGTTAATCAGGCCCGTATCGCTTCTAATTGCAGTGAGCAAGAATATTATTATAAAAACAAAATAGTTATGGCTTAAAGGAAATTCAGTGTTTCTTAAAAATAGCAATAGTTGGATAATAAAAAACAAATTTATATCAGTTACTCACATGGAACAGTAGCTAATCCAATATAAATTTGGTCAAAGACAAGAACATCTTCAGTAGGAAGAAACAATGAGTGAAGAATGACAGAAATCTTGTGTAAGTATATACTTACAAGTGAAGTATGCTCATATGAGCACATTCAAGCAAATACTATATAATTGGTTGTTTGATGGTTTAATTAAATATTTCCTTTCCAATAACAAAAAAACTACATGAAGTGGTTTCTAGATTGATTTAAAATGAATTAATATAAGCTATAAGTAATTGTGAAAATCAAACACTTGAAGCTATACCAAATAAGCTATACCAAATATGGTAAACAACATTGATTCCATAAATCTGCTTCTTCCTTAGCTATTGCTGTCAGATCTAATGCTTCTAGCCAATATGTAGTGGAAAATCTAGTAAATGACATAGTTTTCTCTGTCTATAAATTTAACAGCAATTCAATATTTTAGGAAAAGACACACCTGTATAATTACTCTAAACTCAGACATGCATTACTTGAGGCTTCTCATAAGGACTGTGTTAAAGGAACTGCAAAAGATCCTCAATGATATATTTTTAAAATAGTTTGGAATCAACTCTCACCATATTCTTACAGAATCTCTTTAAAGCATGGTTCAATAATCTACAACTAATCCAACGGGTATCTTAGTTTTCTGCATATTGAAGTTAACCCAGGGTATATTTTAGATGATGAATAAATCAATTATACCTACTGAAGAAAATCTACCTACACATACTGGTCTAGTTATATCTGCAGAGATGGTTGATTATAAAGCATATTGAATATTCACATATTTACCCTACTATTAATTTGTAATATACAGCTTAGGATATCTTTTCAGTTAAAAAGATTGTTTACAGGTTAGAATTTTGCTTACTAACTTCTTAAGAAATTATTATTGAATAGAAAATATGTCTTTGGGAGTAGAAGAAGTGCAGAAATGGAGGGACAAAGGGTGAGTTAGTGCGGCAATGGCACTCACCAGACACTATGTTGAAAATGAACTATACCACTAGTGGAAGGGGATGGGAGGGAAAAACTGGGAGAGAGTGAGGGAAAGGGTATCATTGTCCAAATAGAAATGTACTCTTTACCTGACTTCTACCTGACTATAACTCCTCTCTACATCAACTTTATAATAACAATAAAATTAAAGAAAAATAGATACTTTTATGACTAGCTTTTGGGAACAGAGATGAACAAAAGCACATTTTTTTCTATAGTTTTCAAGAGATAAAGGGAATGATTTGCACTTCTTTTATGGTCAGAAATGTTGAACATTTCTTCATGTGTCTATTGGCCATTTTTATTTCTTCTTTGGAGAAGTCTCTCTTTAAGTCTTTAACCTAGTTATTAAAGGGGTTGTTGTTTCTTTGAGGATTTGTTTTTGGGGGTTTAATTTTTTGAGCTTTAAGTATATTTTTGATATTAGGCCCTTGTCTGCTGTATAGTTAGTAAAGATCATCTCACAAGCTGTGGGCTTTCTATTTATCTTGCAGATAGTCTGCAATTTAATGCAATCCCATTTATCCAGCCTTTGACTTGTGTTTCTGGATCTTTACTTAGGAAGTTTCAAACTGTGCTAAGGAGCCCTATCCCTTCCTGTAATATTTTCAGGGTATCTGCTCTTATATTGAGGTCTTTGATCCATTTGGAATTGATTCTGGTGCAGGGTGGTATACATGGATCTTACCTCAGTTAGAATGGCTGTTATCAATAACAAATACTGGCAAGGATGTGGCGAAAAAGAAACACTATTACACTGTTGGTGGGAATGTAAACTTGCTCAACTACTCTGGAAAGCAGTATGGAGGTTCCTCAAAAAACTAAATATATACATTCCTAGTGACCCAGCAATCCCACTCCTGGGAATTTACCCAAATAACCACAAACAAGGCCACACTAAAGCTACCAGCACAACCATGTTCATTGCAGTATTATTTACCATAGCTAAGATATGGAATCAACCCAGCCACCCCTCAGTGGACAAATGGATGAAGAAAATAGGATATACATATACAATGGATTTCTATTTTTCAATCAGAAAGAATGGCATTGCCCCATTCATAAGGAAATGGAAAGACTTGGAAAAAATTTTAAGTGAAGTAAGCTAGACCCAAAGAAACATAGGCTCCATGGTTTCCCTCATTTTCAATAACTAGAATACGTATAGGATGGTCTTAGCAGAGGATCACAATGGCTCAATAGCAATGTGAATATGACCATATAAAATGATGCTTATCAAAACAATCTCCAAGAAATGGAAGCAAGAATTTTTTGATTGTACTGTTTCAACTTATCTCTTTTTTCTTTATTTATTTACCTTTTGTTTTATTCCCTGTATTCACTGTTTTGGATTTCTGTGCCCTTTGTCTTGTATATAAATTTATCTGATTTGAGGAAGAAAGGGGAACCACAGAAATGGTGGAACAAAGGGTGAACCAATGCAACAGTGTTATTCACTACACACTATGCTGGAAACGAACTTTACAACTTTGGGGGGAGGGCAGAGGGAAGGAAGGGACATGGGAAAAAATGAGGGAGGGGGTGATACTGTGCAAAAGGAAATGTGCTCATTACCTTGCTTATGGAACTCTAACCCTTCTGTATATCATCTTTACAAAAAAATTTTACAAAGAAGGAATGAGTGAAGTCATATACTTTTAATATACAAAGGAACAATTCATGTAGCATCTATTAATTTTCTCATTGATAACAGATAAGAATAGTTATAAAAATGAATCAACAAAGGTTTGAATGGAACACTAGATTCAAGACCCACCTGTTATATATAATGTGCACACATACACACATTTTATGATGGAGCACATATACAAAGAAAAGTATATTCAATATATTTCTAGATATTTTTGTAGTTAATTGGACTTTGCAAAGTTAAAAATATTCCTTGCAGTGATTTATAATGTCCTTGTGACTGTATCTTCTTGGAGGGTTTTAATATCCCCTAATCTAACCAAAAGTCCTGGAAGAGAATATAGATATATCTAAAATGTCAGTGTACATAAAAGTATATGTGTTCATAGTAAGATTATCAATCTGCTTGGTAGTCCTATAAAAATGAGTAGAAGAAGCCCATAGAGAAACTTAGAACAGAAGCTGAAACTTTTTATGGCCTTATCACCCTGAGAAAATATTAAGTTTTAGAAAGATACACCCTGCTTGTGATGTCAGAAGTATCATCCAAAATATTAAAGCTAGTCTGGGTGCTGGTGGCTCATACCTATAATCCTAGCTACTCAGGAGGCTGAGATCTGAGGATCACAGTTCAAAGGCAGCCTGGGCAGGAAAGTCCATGAGACTCTTATCTCCAATAAACCACTAGAAAACCAGAAGTGGCACTGTGGCTCAAGCAGTAGTGTGCTCACCTTGAGCCCAGAGTTCAAGCCCACGACTGACCAAAAAAAAAAATATTAAAGCTAATTTTGACACATAAATACTTTAAAAGTCCAGGGACAGAGGTAATTTCCTATATTTCTGGATTCAGATTCACAAATTTCAAGAATCTATCCACCCCTAACTCTTGCTTTCTGTGGATCTGAATTCTTTTTATGCAGACTTGTCATATACAGTTGCAAACATGACCCGACAAGCTTCAGTATTCTATTTAGCTCATGTGGCAATTCTAATATATTGACAACGTCAGTGAAAAATACTGCTTTCTACATCATTTCTATTAAAACTGCCAAGCTTAGCTCACATATACATTCTTCATCAATTCCAGTGACTCAAAGAGGAGTTTTCAAACTGATTTAGATAAGATGGTTTCTGTACAACTACCAGATTCCTTTGGTACACTCATTAACTACCAATAGTTCAGTTGTCATTGATGTTTGTATATTCTTCCCCAAAGTTGTCCATGAAAGCAATTCTTAGACCTAATTCTGACACAAACTCAAGTAGTCCCAAGGTCTTCAGACTGTTCTGTTGCCTATATAAAGCTGAGATTTATTCTGGATGTTTATTTGGGGTATTTAAATATTCAGCAAGATTCAGTTCACCATGTATAGTCAGGTAAATGACAGTCATGACATAGATGATATGAGACCAATTGAAGACAGCACTTTGAGAAGTTCTATATTTCTGTGATTGATTTGTATGCCCTGGTTATTCAAGGATAAGAAAACCATTAAAACATTCCTATTTGAACCTGTACATCTTGAGAAGAATTACTTTACTAATAAGACCACATGTCTAATAGAATATGCATTATGTTCCTTAGCCAGCTAATGATTTTACTTGCAAAAATTAAATTCCAGTGTATAATTATGCTAAGTAAAAACTTGTAGTGTCTAGTATTGACTGAAGATAAAGATATGTAAAATACTACCATGAGAAACCTTTTATATATCATATTGCATATTTTTATTTATGCATTCTGTGATGATTATCTTTAGACACACATACACACAGATATGGCATTTAACTACACATATATTTTCAGTTCTGTAGTTTTCTATTTTCATATATTTAAACCAAGTTTTGTAGTACAACAAGCCCATGATATGATCTGTATTTTTTAATTTTATACATTATTTTATTGTGAAATTACCGTAAAGAGGAGTTACCATTACATGGCAAGATAATGAGTACATTTCTTAACAAGCATTGTTGCCTCCTCCTTTGTTTCTCCTTACCATCCCTTCCCATCTCCCCCGCCGCCCTTACCCGTCAAAGTTGTAAAGTTCGTTTTTCAACATAACGTCTTGTACATCTCATTGTTGCAATGGGTCCACCTGTATCCCTATTTAAACAATTTGTTTTTTTCCCATCCCCTCTCCAAATTATACCAACATCAAATGCAGTGAAAGCAGGGGTTATACCATGGGGGAGGGACATACAAAGCAACAAAGAAATCATCTTATAAATAGGTTAGAAATAATCACAAGAGAGAAAAACATTTGAATCCTTATCTTGGGGTTCATTTCACCTAACATCAACTTATGGTTTCCCTTATTTACAATAACTAGTATATGTCTGAGACAAGCAGAAATGGTCAGGTATGTATTTTTATCTTAGAGATCCTGCAGTCAGTTTAGTCTGTAGGTGAACATGGTGGTAGCAGGGTTAATATAGACTTTCTGTAATTTCCCACTAAGGCCATGGGTTTTATTACTAATATATTAGCATCAATACAGGTTTCATTTTATTATTTTTCTTCTTCTGAGAAGAATCTGGGCACAGCCTGGCATAGAGATTTGTTAAAAATCACTGAGTGGTTCTAATATGCATAGACATTATAAAATGCATTTCCAGTTTCACCATGTCCCAACACCTCAGCAGCAAGTGTTCCTTTCATTGGAATAGGAGTCTCTGTTTTGACCACAACTGAGCTAATCTGTGCAGTAAGTTTCTTTATTTTTTTGTTTCCATATCTTGAAGTTCATTTCAATTAGCATCATTTTATAAGGTCATCTATACAAAGCTAGCTATTGAGCTATTGTGATCCTTCTTTTTCTTTTGTATGCCTTTAATTCTACTGTTACTTCCATCACTAACTCTCCAAGCTTTGTACTTGAAGCTTTTTTTTATTACAATCCAATATGGAGAGCTCCTTTTCAACAAACACAGCAGATTGAGCCCTCTCAAAATTTGATGATGACTGCTTAGCACTTGGCACTAGATATCTAACCAGATATCTAGAAGCTGGCAGAATGCTTATGTGTTATCATGACAGTTTAGACATAGGAAGAACTGTCTGGGGCTTTTTTCAGGGAGGCTTTTAGACATAGCAGATAATTGGATTAGCTGTGATTTCTTCTCTAATACAAATTCTTCTTTGATGTTAACTCCACTCAAAGAACCCCAACATAGGCTAATCCCTTTTTGTCTTCTTTTGATGTTTTGAATAAAGCATATTGTATTGTGAATTACTTTTCACTGTTGCTTTTTTCTTCCCATTTTTAAATAATCTTCTTGTACCATGGATATACTTTCTTACTGCTTTACCTTCTTTATATAAAACACTCAGAAAATTTTTTTATTGTAAAAGATGTACAGAGGGTTACAATTACATAAGTAAGGTAATGAGTTCAGTTCTTTTTGAACAGTGTTAACCTCTTCCTCATTTTCTTGTGCTACACCCCTCCTCCAAATTTAAGGTCAATTTTATGCAGACATAGTTATCTATAATCAACAGAAAAGATTACTTAAGTATAGATGACAATTTGATGGAGCAATGAATCCTTTTTATCATAGTTATAAGACAACTCATAGGAAAAAATAACAAAAAGCTTTACTATTCAAACTTGAATTATAGTCTTTTTTAACCAAAGTAATTGGAGGAAATTAAACCTTACCAGTCACATAGCATCAGTTGTAATTTTCAAAAACAAAATTAATTTACTTGGGACCTCCTTGAAGAATCAAATTCATAGGTCTGAAACCAAGCCAATTGCATCTAAATCTGCATTTCATCTAACTACATCTAAATCTGCGGTTCCAATTTGAAGACACCTTTATTTAAAAGTTTTAAATCTCAAATGTGTTAGAACTATACATTAGTTTCTATATCTTCATATGCATAATTTCACATTTATATTATTGATTTAATCTAGTAAAAGTAGTTATGCTAGATTTTTCCCCTTTAACTGTGGTCATACATCCATAAAGCAAAAATAACACAAATGTCTAACAAGTGAAGCAAACTTGATGCAAATTAAAGCATTTTCAGTTAATTGAAATGTGTCCTTTGACTTTCTTTCTCTTATTCCCTTCTTGCCTTTTCTATAAAGCTGGAGCAGATAAGAAAACACACATATGAGATCCTCATCTCAATTTTAAAAGCCTTCAGATTATTCAGGTAGAGAATTGGGCCTGGCCACATTGTAACTTGTGCAACTCCCAAGAGGAAGCTCTGCATCAGTCTGACCATGTCTTGGTAGAAGGTGCCACGTAAGCGTCTCCAGAAAGATGCCAGATAAGCGTCTTGGAATCCAAGCTGGAGAAAGTGCAGACTTGTCCCTTGTAGGAGGTTGTCTTGAGGCAGTGAGGAATTGACTCCCCTCAATAAGAGTACTAATCTCTCCCTTCCTGTATATGTCACCCTGGGGGCAATTTGAGGAGCTGACAACATGTTGGTTTTCGCCTACATGAGCTAAGTAAGTAAATAGCTACCACCATGAATTGAGGCTCACTGTGTCTTCAACCACAGAGGAATAAGGATGTCATAGCAATAATACTGTGACTACCTTGCCCTATTACCATGTTTAAAATTTACATATAGATCAATTAAAAATGTTCTAGGCAATTGTTTTTCTGCCATTTTATGTCTTTAAAGTAAGAAATAAGACAGTAATAACAGAGATTTTTACATAAAATTAATTTAATAAAACTGTTTTATTCTTTATAAATAAGAGTGATTTCAACACCAGATCACAGTAAATTTTTAGTTTAAACAATGAGGAAATTGGTCACACAATTAGTTCCAAGTATGTAACTTGGAAACCAGGAAATGAAGTTTCAGTCCATCCTTATGTCTACCCTTCACATCTGTTTTGTCCTTCAAAACAAATTATAGAATATGAAGAATCATGAGATTGACATGGTTTAATTGCATGTCTAACACAATGATATGTGCAATTTAATAAGGGGCAAAATTTAGTGTAAGACAACTGGAGCTATGTTTATAAGAAAAAACTTACACTTCCCTGTATATACCATATTTTAGTTAACATATGTGTTTATATATGCATTTAACCCTGTATATGTTTATGTATACATTTATAATTTAATTTGTCTTTATTTCTGAATATGGTAGAAAACACAATTTCATTCAAATGAAGAGAAGGGTGAGCAAATGCAGTCATAATATTCAATGCTCATATCTGAAAGTGGAGCGTGGTAAGTTGAGAGAATGGGTGGATTTAGGAAAGATGGTGGAGAATGAGGAAAGGAGTAACGTTAATCAAGATGTACTCACAAACTGACACACTGAAGTGAAACCCATTTGAGCAACTATTAAGAGTAACAAAAAATTTCAGAACAAAGAAAAAAGAAAAACGAATCAAAACTATCTCTAAGATAGACTCCTCCATTGTACAGGTGAACTTCCTCTTTACCACCCCTGCCAACATACATTTATTTGATTGTAATTTGTATGCATATCATTCACATTCTGCCTTTAAATTCTTAGATTTCATATTTCTACATTGACTCCAAGAGGGCTACAGAGCCATCTGTACTTTATGTCTATACTCTCCTATGTAAGTGTAGCTATTTTTTATTAATGTATAATTTTCTATTGATATTTTTGTTTAACAAAACATTAATATTTACTATTTATTTCTTGAATTATTCTTTATGGCTGGCTCATTGGTAGAGGGAGTTGCTCTTTGATCTACATGCCAGTTCTGGTTCCATCTCTTCTAGTACATTTTCACCTAGAGGCTGCAACTTTGGTTAGGAGATGGGAATAATGTAAAAGAACCAATTAACTGGGCTTCTCTGTGATTTATATGATCTCATGTAGTTTTAGCTTTTCCTTCCCTGTAACCAAATACCTTGCAGAAACAACTTAAAGGGAGAAAGATTTATTTTAGCTCATGGTTTTACTAGATTCAGTCTGTGGTCATGGGGATGGGAAGTGGGAGAAAAAGGTCTCATCTCACAGTGGACAGGAAACAGAGCCAGAGGCAATAGTCAAGGACACGCTGCCCCATTGATCAATGTACTCCAAGTCCAACCTCCTAACACTTTCAAAATAGCACCAAAAATAGCACCACCAGCAGGAAACTAGATATTTCACATCCACCATGATCATCAGGAAGAATAAAAAAATCATATATCAGCCATATTTGGTGATGAATACCTATACTCACAGCTATTCAGGTGATAGACATCATGTATAGATTATGCACAATGAGCTTATCTGCAATTAGCTTTAAAGGACACTCTATAATATTTATATTGTCTTCAAAAATGGTGACAAAAGTATTGTTAAAAGGTACATTTATTGCAAAATATCTAGAATAAGTTTGTGATAAATCTATACTTTTATTATGTACTCATTGCTTATACTAGTCCTAGGGCTTGAACACAGGGCCTGGGCACTGTCCTTGAGCTTCTTTGTTCTAGGATAGTGCTCTACCACTTGTACCACAGCTTCACTTCTGGCTTTTTTGGTACTTAATTGGGGACAAGAGTTTTGCAGACTTTACATTACTCCCAAGACTTATAGACATTTGATTTTCAAATTTTGGCCTGTACTTTGCTGCCCATTAGCCCATGAAATTACCACTTACATCTTCAGAGTTCCAGTCTTATCGTTCTTATCTACTGCCAAAATATATTCATACAGTTTTTGATATTTTCTACACCTATTGGTATGTTCTAACCTAGCCAAGATAAATTATATAATTTATTCAATAGGTTATGAACAGTTGCTCTTCTAGAGTAGTATTCCTATCAGGTATCTTTTCATTACTATGAAACAACTTCAGGGAGGAAGTACTTATTTCAGCGCACAATTTGAGTTCATATTCCTTGGATCCGGTGATTCTGGGCCCAAGTGAGACAAATATTGTGGCAGCAAAAGCATGAGACTACTTGTCGTGGTGGACAGGAAGCTGAGAGATAGGGAAGGGCTATGGACCTGGTAGAAACTTCAAAGCCACTCCAAAATGATCACCTCATCTTTCTTTTTTCTTTTCTTTTCTTTGTCCATCTTTGCGCTTGGACTCTGGGCCTGGGTGCTGTTCCTGAGCTCTTCAGCTCAAGGAGAGCACTCTACCACTTGAGTTACAGTGCCAGTTTTCTAGTGGTCAATTGGAGATAAGAGTCTCATGGACTTTCCTGCCCAGGCTGGCTTTGAACCATGATCCTCAGATCTCAGCCTCCTGAGTAGTTAGGATTACAGGCATGAACAATCGGTGCCCAGCATGAGCACCTTTCTAAACCTTCCCCTACCTTCAAAGTAGGGTCACCAACTGGAGAGCATTCAAATGAGCTTGTGGATGACATTTATAGTATCATAGAACTGGCTAACATAGTT
Source organism: Dipodomys merriami (assembly GCF_024711535.1). Taxonomy (NCBI): domain Eukaryota; kingdom Metazoa; phylum Chordata; class Mammalia; order Rodentia; family Heteromyidae; genus Dipodomys; species Dipodomys merriami. The sequence continues at coordinate 32,951,324 of NW_027206512.1, read as the reverse complement.
GATATTACCTCTCCATGAACCCAGGTATTGATATTACCCCCATGAACCCAGGTATTGATATTACCCCCATGAACCCAGGTAGTTCATTTTATTTATTTATTTTTATTATTAAGTTTATTTATTTTTAAGAAAACATGTTCTGATATTCTTTCTATTTTCTATTAGATAACTTAGTTTATTTCTAATTTCATATCATTTGTTCTATGTTATGTTTGACATGTGACACACTATTTTCTTCGAAAAATAATAAACTTCCCTTGCTAGAGGAAGAATATCAACTACACACACACACACACACACACACACACACACACACACACACACACAACAACAACAACAACAACTTTGGCAACATTCTACATGGATTCTTATCAAAGAGTTAAGAGATCTTCTAATTAAACTCCTTACTTTATAGATGAGGATCCTGAGGTCTGAGAAGAATCAGGACTGTATTGATGGTGACATTGACTTCTTTTGTGTGGAGATGACACACATGATCTCTATTATTTTCTTCTGATGTATCAGCTTCATTCTGAAGTAAGAGCTTACTTCCTTGTTCACTCTAATTGGACATCAGACAGGCATTCTAACAATATTGCATTGAACAAGTTTGGAGACTGACTTTCATTGTAACATTTGCATAATCAAAACTCATCTTAAGGGCTGGGATGTAGCTCAGTGGCAAAGCGCTTGCCTAGCAAGTGCAACGTCCTGGGTTCGATCCCCAGTACCAAAAAAGAAAAGACAAAAAAAAAATACAGTTAAAAAAAAAAACCCAAACAAAAACTCATCTTAAGGCTCGGGAAGCTTTAAAAATTATACTTCCTGTTTTTGAATCTTCTAATAGACATATTAATTCTGAAGGTATCAGTATTATTTAAAGGATGTATGACCATAAATATATTCACTCATTGTAGTTATTATTACACGACTATTTTTGCTTAAATAAATATTTGCTTGAAGTGTTTAATTCCATATGTCTTTAGAATAGGTAGCGTTGAATCATCTTTTCCTCCTAATAAAGAAAGGAAGGACTTGAGACAAGACATTCAGTCAAAGAATAAGCATTCATACAACTTAATTTGTACTTGACATTAGGATTTATGCCAAGCTATTAAACCAAAGTTTTCCCCTTTGGAGATAGGTTTTACAGTTTAACAGCTGTGTTTTGAGGATTACCTCAGAAAACATGTAAAATGTTCAAGTATCAAGTGGTATCTTTCTAAGTGCTATTCCCTTCCTCCTGCCAGCTGGAATGATGAATGAAATGAGCCACTGCTAGCTTTCTCATGGGAAGAAGAGGTGGAAGATCAGGGCTGTTCTTCCCTTAGAATGCATTGCACTGGTCCTGGACAAGGTATTTGAGCTGTAAATGATGACTTGTTGCTTTAGCATCTCTGCAGGGGCAAAGAAGGGGAGGTTTTGCTTCCTCTCAGCAGTCTGTATCAACCGCCAGGCCTTCTTGACAGAATGTTGTGGAACATAAATATTGCAGAGTGGGGGTTGCACTATTATTTACTCCTTCTGAGGAGAAGCATTGATCAAATTCAGCATATCTGTACTGGTGATTTATTATTCCATTTTATGTTCTTACAAGAGGATTAATGATTGAGGTAAAATCTGTTCAACTGTTGGAGAAATAAGTATATATATGCTACTTGGTTATTTTCACCAAAAGAATATTATATTGGCTTGGAGTGGGAAGTTCTAACTTTTCCCAAATTCTTTGACTGAGATCTTTTTATTCTTTTTATTTCATTTTTATTTTATTTTTCAACTAAGGCATACTGTTCTAAGCTTCATCATTGATGTAGGGCTTATGAGTAAGTCATGTTAGTAGAAGTTGAAGGCCTAAAAGGCCTAAAAGGACTCAAAAGAAGAAAGGTGTCTTGTATAAGAAAAAGCATGGTAGGGGGTAGCTAGAGGAGTATTACTTCTCTAACCTTGGGATCTCTGAGCCCCAGGAAACTCAAAATCTTCAATAAAAGCATGCAACAGACACTTCTGGTGGTGCTTTAGGTTCAGCTCAACATGATTTCTAAATGTACCTGGATTTGCATACAAAATTCCAGTCAGAGTTGCCATAATTTTTGTTATTCCTATGTATTTACATCTTGACTTTAAAGTTGATTGGATGTTTTACTTCCTATGAAACCCATCAACCACTTCCTGGTTTCTCTTCTTTTCTTGTCTTTTCTAAACTGCATGGTGAATATTTGAACTCTACTCTTTAATTCATTGTCCCCTGGTGTTCCTTCTGATGGAGTAAGAAAAATCACTCCCTGTGTTAGTGCTATTATTCACCTTTTCCTGTCTTATACTTGAACTTTTTTTTTTAACTCTTACACAACAAGCAGACATACACTACCGTTTTCTATACTGTTGTCCCTTAATAGTTACCTCTTTCAGCTTTCACTGGAACAAACCATGTGCTATTTTATCTGAACTAGCATTTTGTTGGATAATTGGAGATTAATTTTTTTCTTCCCATGATCCTGCAGGTCTCAGCCTTTTGACCAGATAGGATTACAGGTGTGATTCACCAGTGATTAGAAAGAGGGTATATATAAAGTACAGGATTCTGTGACCATCTAATTCTGGTATCTAATGATAGATGCCTTGGAAAGAAGCCAAAAAACTGAGGACGGTGGGCACAAAAGGTTACAAGGAAGGAAATAGAAGCAGACCCAATAGATCAATCCTTCTCCAATGCCAAAGGTACCTTTGATTTTGTCTGTCCTAAGAGTTGATCAATCACTCTTTATTTTCTATTGAGGTTGGATTTTTTCTTGTCTGTGAGGGAAAGTGTGTTATCTTCTGTACATTGTTTAAGCTTCATTGTCTTCTGGAAGACTTCCAGGCTTGAGCCAAACTTACTATTAGCCTGCTACTCATCTTTCTCTCAGCTGTTAAAAGGCAGTCTGAGATAATCCACAAAGACAGCAAATTACATTATGGTAACTTGGTTTTGGTCTTTAAAATGTTCTGAATTAGATTAAAAGCTTCTAAAAGCATAATAATAATCTTCTCTAACAATTTTTTTCTTTCAACAACTGCATACCAGTTTTTCTTGGAAACTTGAACTCAGTAAATACTGACAACCATCAACAAATGAGGTCAAGAGCAAAAATGGTTATTTGCTTTAAAAAATAACAATGACTTAGTAATATATGTGCCATGGTTAATAGAATATCTAATGCACTAGATATTTCACCTTGCGTGACAATGAATTTGTCTAGGCCAATACTTATTCCCTTTATGGATGTTAAAATCATAAATATTTTATGTTTTGTAGAGCTTTTCCAAAACTATATTCATCAATTTAATTATATTGTCTATTTTAGTGAATTTGCTTTACATTTGAGATATAAAATCAACTTTTCTTAAGATGCAGAGAAAGGGGGGAATGTAGTTATGAAAGTGGGAGGGAAGGGATGGTAGGGGAAAAACAAAGGAGGAGTTAACAACACTTGATAAGAAATGTACTCATTACCTTGCTCATGCACCTGTATCCCCTTTGTACAGTATTTCACAATAAAACACTTACAAAAAATTAAAAAAAATTAAAAACAACAAAAAAGATGCAGAGAAAGTTAAGATAGATTGTGGTTTAATGGTAGCTCAGGCAAAAAGTTAGTAACACTCTGTCTCATAAGGAAGCCAAGTAGGTGTTTCCTGTTTATAATGCCAACTAATTGAGAGGTGGATGTAGGAAGATTGTAGTTTCAGACCAGCCTGGTCAACGTTAGTGTGAGCACCTACCTGAAAAACAAACCAAAATAAAAAAGGGACATTGTTCATGGACTAGAACCATTGTCTCACAATTGGGAGACTGGTACCATCTACAGCATTGCAAAAGATAAAAAGAAGTCAACTTGGAATTCTTCACCTATCTTTACAATAAAGAAGGGCTACTGGAGTGAGACAAATGTAGTGCTCATAGAATATTATATACAATTGTATCAAACTGATGTCAACTGTAGAAGCTAAAAGGACCTTGCTCACAGGAGTAAAATACAGGGTAACAGAATAATTCATGGGACAAACTTTCAGTGACAACACAAGGAGCTTTTCTCAAACCCCCAAAGATTCTTTCTTGAATTATTGTAATAACTGATTTTATTTTAAAAATTCCATTATGATATTGTCATTTTCCTTAAAACATTGGTTACTTTTTAAATCATTCATCTGCAGTTTCAAGAATGATTAATGTAGTCAATACATTTAACAGCATCAATACTGTATTCTATTGCTTTCGATCTTGTTGGCCATTACAATCTTCCTAGTATAAAATTATTCACTCTGAATGATAAATACATTGTATGAATTTAAATTGGGCAGTCTGGGAGGCTTGTTGAAATAGGGGTTAGTACAAGGCCCCTGTACCTTTGAAGAGAGATCAAGACATATTAGAACTGCCCTCCTGATTCCAGGTTTTTTAGACAAGATGATAAAAGCAGAAATTACAGATATGTCTGACAAAAGATAATGCCCTGAATTATATAAATAAGGACTATGTTGTTAGACATAATGGAAATTGCTAGGAAGCAAAAGTCAATGTAAACTATAATATTCTGTAAATCTTTCGAAAACAGAGTCGAATGAATGTAGCTAATGAGTGAAAAAAAAAGACAGCACAGACTAAGGCATGACACACAAACGATACTGAAATCTGGAGAATTTAGAAAACCTCTCAAATTGTCTTTGTTTCTGGTCAGCCGAGGATGCTGACAAAGAGTCTCTGCACTAACCAAGGGAAATGAGCTCAGTGCTTTGTTTGCTTGCTGGTTTTTCTTTCATCATTAAAATATCTTACTGTCTTGCAAATAGTATCCAGGTTTTTATAAATAACCATCAGCCATGGGCATCAAGGCAAACCAAGTAAACATTTATAAGGAGCAGTTAGTTCCTTTCTTCCTGGCCTTGATTTTATTTACTCAATTAATTATTTAGTCTTAACAAGGAACATCGCCTCCCTGGGCTCTCTTCATCCCTTTGAACTAATCAGCAATGAAGGGAGGCCCTGCAGTAAATGGACTCTGTATGGAAGGATAAGAGAATGTTGGAGCACTATTGTTTTAAGTACTATGCATATAACAGCAGCAGCTTAGTAATAATAATAAAAAAGTAATTTATATAAAGCACATTCTATGAAAGGTTATTACATAGAGAATGATTACTGGTTGCTCTCCATCACATGAGCAGGCACAGAAAAGATAATCTGGATTTAAATATTAGCAAACTTTATTATTTTCACAGTTAGATATTGCTATGACTAACAATCATTTTGTACCTTTTGTGAGCAGTTAAGTGAAGATCTGTGAGTAGTTAAGGGGAGGAATCAAAGATAACATTTTTAAATCAATTGTCCTTGTCTTCCTCTTTTCTTTTCCCTTCCCTTCCATTTCCTCTCATCTTATTCTTTTCCTTCCATTCCCTTATTTTCTCTTCCTTTCCCTTCTTTCACTTCACTCCATTCCATTCCATTCCATTCCATTTCTTTCTTTCTTTCTTTTTTTTTTTTTTTTGGTCAGTTGTGGGGCTGGAACTCTGGGCCTGAACGCTGTCCCTCAGCTCTTCAGCTCAAGGCTAGCATTCTACCACTTGAGCTACAGCGCCACTTCCTCCATCCCATTTCTTGTTTCTTTGTTCTACTCTGCCTTTTCCTCACTCTCCTTTCCATTTCATTCCCCTATACTCACTCCCATTCTCTTTCCCTCTTCTCCCAGCTCTCTCTTTCTTTCCATTCCCTTTCCTTGTTTCCTTCCCTTTCTTGCACCCCTTTCTTGTAACTAAGATTATTGGAGAACTGATACCAGAATAGTATACCATGTTATTAGATAGTACTTTGCATCATAATTTTTTCTTCTTCTTGAGGTGATTGGTTCACTCCAAATTTTCCAGTGGACTAAATAGATCATGAATGATGAGGAGATATTGTTAAAGAGTACTACAAATGATCAATGAAGTACAGGAGATTCGGAGAACAACATTGAGCAAATGGAGGGTATGTTATGGCACCTCCATAATAATTGACCATGCCATTATACAGATCTTTGAATCTCAGTCTTTTTTGAAAATAAACAAAGGGAATTTGGTGTGGGATCTGCTTATATCATACAATTCATTAGGTCTGGAGAGTTTGAAATTAGGTCATTGGATGCTGAATTCTACTACTGTACTGAAGTTTTGCCAGGAAAAAAAAACCCTTAAATAATATTGAATAATTATTTTGCACAGAACAGGCTCAAAACCAATAGTAAATAGATATGAAGACGATCATCTTTATAGGTGAGAAACTAAAGATAGGATAGCTAAAATTATAAGCTTTAAGAAGAAAGAATTTTAATCTCCATCTTCCACATACTTCTTAGATTAAAAAAATTAAGGATAGGATAGTTAAAATTATAGAACTTTCATAAGAACAGAATTAACATTTCCATCTTCCACACTGGTGTGTCTCTCACTAGCTGTGGGATATAGGTATGTATAAGTAAGAGTTTATGCATTCACATTTCCCTGGAACATCCAATTAGTAGCAGGGGAGCAAAAATCCACTTCCTCCTGCTGTTTTTTTATCCTTTAGTGACAGGTTGAAATACTCAGATCCAGGAACTAGTAGTCCTGTCTCCCTCTCCTGCTCTATACAAATACCATGTTTTTTTTGCTGATAGTGTCTGAGTCTGCTGTTGATAATCTTAATGAGTTCATGGGGGACTTTGGAAAAAGATACACGCACAAAACCGTATTTGACCAACATCTCTATTAGGAATAACCTATAGTATATCATGGAAGGAAAGAATATTGAAAAGGGAAGGGGTAATAGTGAAGAGAGGGGTGGGAAGGGAGACCTAGAGGAGAGATCATTTCGGGTTAGCTAGTTCTGTGACAAGAGGAAACTCTTGGAAGAAAGGTGTCTGTAGAGGAGTTTCAGGAAATTCTGTTTCTTATAAAGTCTAATTTCTCAACTATCCTCCTAACTTTCCCATAAGGAATTCAGTGTAACTCTCTGCTGCCTTTAATGCTTTTTTAAAATATACTTTCATAGTCAAAGCTGCATTTTGTAATGAGGGGAATGCTTCCAATCACTCTAGTGTCTAGGATGTACATTTTTGGCTTACTTTTATATCCATAGCTTTAATTACTAATCTTAAGTTTGATTTTTTTAGGGTTTAGTACAATAACAATCTTCTATTCATTTAGTTCTTTATTTTGGAAAAAATGACACGGCTTATTTTTTAGGATCTAGAGAACTATATTATGGTTTCATTCTTCACTGTTCATTCTTATTCTAGTCAGCCTTCTTGCATTCAGATACCTAAAGTTTCTGAAATTTCCATTTTATGCCAAAAAGCTACTTTGAGAATAAATCTCTTTCTGTGGCATGTAAGATCAGGCCATCACTTATAACACTTGTTATAACCCCAACTAATCAGAAGGTAAAGATCTTGATAATCCCAGCTTGAAGCCAGCAAAGGCAAACAGGTATGAAGAACCCCTATCTCAATGATAAGCTGAGTGAGGTGGCATGTATCTATGATGCTGTCTATGTGGGTGGATATGAAAAGAAGAATTGCATCCTGAGATTAACTCAATGGGGCTAGGTGAGAGATCCTTTGTGAAAAATAACTAAATAGAGAATGGTCTAGGGTCATGGCTCAAGTAGTAGAGCTCTACCATAACAAGCACAAGGACTGGAATTCAACCTCAATACCACTTCAAAAACTTAATAGTCATTGCCCATTATTATCTAGACAGAATCGCACCAGTTATAGCTCCAAGTGAGCATGTTCCCAAAAGCAGTGGATATGTTATTTCACTTTTGAGTGGCCCATTCTGGGATTTCTTCCTTATTTTTTCAATTTTTCTCCATTCTTTCATTACTTTCTTTATAACCTTCAAAATGTGCCATAAATGTCATTCAATTTGATCATCTGGTGTCCATAATAGCATAGAAAGCCACTGCAAACGCTGTCATGTAACAGTCTGGAGCTTTACTCTCCAAATTGTCTGCTGTCGGATTTTCAGGCTTGTTCTGCGTGAATTTGTTGGCATAGAACAGCACTACACACATAGATTAAAATTTTACAGAATGACATTGAATAAGACTAGTAGATTTAAAAAAAAACCCTCAAACAAACCAACTATATTTAAATGTGTATTAGGGAAAGGAAACATTTTGTAAAATAATCTGCAAAAAGTTTTCTTTGATACCTTTGTTTATGCATATGTTACAGGCTTGAATAGAACTATAATTCCTTTAAGACTGGCCCTTGAATCTATCAGAAGTAGTCTACTGAAATCATTATACAAAGATTTTATATTCTAATATATTTTGTAGGAGTAGAGGAGAAGGAAAAAAAACAGGAAAATTTTGAGATCTGAAGAGCTGGGTACTCGTGGATTACAAAGAAAACAGATGGATCTGACAAAGTACACTATTGTTTCTGACTCACTGAGAGTATAAAATTCTCTTTCTATATGATTTACTGGTGAAATGGCCTTTCATCTTAACCCTTACCATTGAAGTTCTTTATAGAGTAGAACAATTGTTAATAGGAGCAAGTAGATGGAAGATATCGACAAGTTCCTATGGTACATTGGGGGATAGAAAATGGTCAAGTTTTATAAGCCTGTATTATCTCCATTGTGCCTGGATTACATTGGATTTTAGCATTTACTATGCATTATTTATCTCCTTCATTCCTTGGCTTCCTCTCTACAACTGGGTAAACAGGGTCTTCTTAAAATTTTCAAACAATTGACTTTTTGTGATGTTTTAAGGACAATTTACCTTCAAGTACCTTCAAGAAATGTGTTTGATCTTCCCTGTTGAATTCCTAACTTGGCAAATTTCAAGTTACAGAAAGTGGCAAGAAGCAAACAAAGCTTCTTCTGCATTCTGTTCCATATCATCTCAACCAGAACATTACACTTTTCTGTAGGTAACAAATACCCATTCATAACACAAAAGACATTGCAGCCCAAGTTTGACAGCTGTGATGAAGGAAGGAAGAGCCACGGAAGAGTTATTTCCTTGGGAAAATGTTACCTTTCCATTGTCTCTGCCTCATTCAGTATCTCCTGCTCTGGAAGTTGCCCTCATTGCTTAGAGGAATCCTTTGTTACAAATGTGCTACAAGTCGATAAGTGTAATCCTGGAAGCTTTTATTATTTTTGTTTGATATTTCATTAGACAGTACAGTGACCTCTTATTTTTTTATGTAATTTTTCTTTTAGACTTTGTTGGTGTTGTCAGGTCTCTCACTTTCAATTTAAATCTAATTGAACTTGAGATTAGCTGTTCACAGATGCCAGTAATCCTTGCTATGTGTTGTTGTAAAACAAATTCCAACTTCAATACAAATAGCACCTCTCACATTGTGCCCTAAATTGTGTCACAGTATTTTCCCAATATTGCCTTATCAATATTTCACAACATGACATCACTGAGCATCATATTCAAGGATCGATCTGTCACTTGAAAACAGCAAAGCAAAGTACACCTTCTTTTTTTTAATACATGATAAAATAAACAATATTTTCTATTTTACTTTACTTTTAAATCATTCTTAGAATTGCTGAGAAAAAAGTACAAAATTGTTGCAATGACATGCTTAATATTTACATCAATAAGATCAAGTCAAATCAACCACTGCTGGTGTATATGTTAAGTGTATAGCTGATTCCTGAATATACTCTATGAAGTGTTTCTTACTATTGAGAATAGATTTGTCTTATTTTTATCTGTAAAATTAATCAATAAGATAAGTGCACAACTTGCATAGTTACAAAGCTAGCAATAAGAAAAGTCATTGTGGACTTTTTTTTCTCCTCATCCTGATTCCAGAAATTATATTATTTCTGCCCATTTCATTGTCATATTTATAGTTCTCATCTTTCATAGAATTATTTCAACACTTACCTTACTGGACTTTTGAGTTTAGTTTCTTAACTATCCATCCTAGTCACTCTAAATATTCTTCAAAATAAGAATCTGAGTGAATTTCCAGTGTTTCTCCTTAGCTAAAAATATCCTCCAATGACACAGACAGATGAGGAGATTTTAATGCTTAAAATTCTGAGGAAGAAACACTAGACTTTCATGAAATAACCATCTCCACTTCCCCAGCTGTACCTACACTTTCTATTATTTATAAAATAAGCACTCTCATTTTTCCTAACACATCAAACTCTGTAGTTGAGTGAATGTAATGAATAATCTTAGGTGTCACTGAACTAAGGAGTGACTACAGAAGAGGTGCAGAATTATTTCTGGGTGTGTTTGTGAGGTGGTTCCAGAGGAGATGGTGGTGTGAGTCCTAGCTCGAACCAGGAGATTGGTGGGTGGGCACCATCCAATTGTCTGGAAGCTCAAAACACGAAGGACAGAAGAAAGACAAATTGACTTTCTCTCTGGACTCCAAGATACCTTTGTTTTGTATTTTTTCATTAAAACTCCAAATTCCCTGGCCTTTATATGCCAGCATTCTTTTTTTTTAATTTTTTAAAATTTTATTGTCAAGGTGATGTACATAGGGGTTAAAGTTAATAAGTAAGGCAGTGAGTACATTTCTTGCCAAACTTGATACCCCTACTCTTATTCTTGAGCCCCCTTTTGGTTTCAGGCTGATAGCTGTGAAATGGGAATTTTACCATCAGCCTCTTTGATTCTGAAGCTTTTAGAGTTGAACTGAGCCATAGCACTAGAGTATAACTGAAACCCCCTATACTACTCTTCTACATATAGAATTATATCTATTATTTTATATATCACATCTACTTATTATCTATCCATCTTTCTTTCTCTTGTCTACCAGGTCTCAGTTATCTCTATCATTTATGTATCTATCCATGTATCTATGTATCTATCTCCTGTCCATCATATCTGTCCTCTCTGAATGCATATACTTATGAACGTGTATATGCATGTACATATATATGTATGTTTGTGTGTACGTAGGTATGTAGCTATTTATATACTTACCTACCTATGTACCTACCTACCTATCATCTGTATTCTCTATCATTTTTTTCTGTCTCTCTTTCTCTCTCACTTAATCAGTCTCTCTAGGGAACCTTGGCCAGTACTATGCATGTGTCATGGTTTCTGTTATTTTTAGACATGGGAAGTTCCAAAAATGAGGTGAATATTGACTATAGTCAAAATGCATATATACATGTATGAAAATGTGTAATAAAGATTATCAAAAACATACAACATAAATAAATCAGGAAATACTAAAAATACATATTTGATATGAAAAGGAATGAATCACATTTCTCAGATACCTTTCATTGAATCTCTAGGACTGGATACCTGATACCAAGTAACTGATTTCTGAATTGAATACAATTTAATATGAAGCACTATTAACTTATATGTCAATCCCATTTACTGTTTACTAGTTGACACTAGATATAATCTAAAATATAAAGAATAGTATTCTATATTTAATAAAAGTCATGATATTTTTGAATTTGTTGAAATCTTATAGAACTTCTTAGCAAAATATGTGCAGTTATTCTTTCAAATCGCATTTTGTATATAGCTTTGGAAGTTTCATTCAATTTAGGATTTGTAGTTAAAATTCAAGGAACTCATGCTTGTAAACACATCATGGGGGAGTTTTTATCATGTGAGTTACTTTATTCTATTTCTCCATAACATAAAGAGTCTTAGAATATCCAGATTGGTGAATTCTCCAAAAACTGCCAAATTTCATGTATAATACATTAAACATTTTAAAATGTTTACATCACATCACGTTATCTCTCAGCTTACATACTGTTATCTATCTCAGGTTACATACTGCTATAGTTATAGCACAATTTTAGAAATTAAAACATCTTAATGGTTTTGAAATATATGTTGTTTAAAAACATTTAAAAAATATATTCTTTATTTTATTTTATTTTAAAGATGCTGTACAGAGGGGTTACAGTTACATGAGTAAGGCAATGAGTACATTACTTGTTGATCATTGTTATCCCTTCCCTTGTTGTTGCTCCACTATCCCTTTCCTCCACAATCTTCCCCCTCAATCCCTCACCCCACACCCCCCTACCCAAAGTTGTAAAGTTCGTTTCCAATATACTGTCCTGTGGGTGTCATTGTTGCAATGGGTCATCCTGTGTCCTTGTTTCAGCATTTTATTATTCCCCTTCCTCTCTCTGGATTATATACATACATATATATATATATATATATATATATATATATATATATATATATATATACACATACATACATACAAGATCCAGGGTACCAAAATCAAGTGACAACAGGGGATATGCCATAGAGGAAAGAACATACAAAGGAAACAACAACCACAACAAAAAATAAAATCACATGGTACATTTAAAACAATAACAATAAAGACAGACCGCTTGTGTCCATATCTTGGGGTTCATTTCACTTAGCATCATCTTATATGGTCATATGTACATGGTTCTTTAGTGTCTCTGCTCATCTGTTAAGAAAATCACTACTTTTGAACTTGACATTTGAGAGATTCTGACTCAACAAAATTTATCTGAGATTTCTGGCTTAAACTTTAACATAAAAAAAGCTTAAAAGTTTTCATTCTCCTTAAAATGCGAAAAACTTGTATAACTGCACTTTGGACTTATCATATAGTGAGATTCTAATACAATCTCCTTAAAATATGTAGAGTTGCAGAGTTGCAGCTCAGTTCTCACCTAGAAAAGAAGCTGTGAAAGCCATAAGCCTTCATAACACTTAAGGTAATTTTGGTGAACTTTTTGGGGTTAAATTTAGTCTAGCAAGAAATTGACTAATTGTAGTCTACACCACTGGACTACATTTGAGCTTATCTATGGAAATTTTATCTTGTTCTAATAGAGAAGGTCTGAGAAGAATTCCCTTATAATTCTAGTTGAGAAAGAATAACTTTGTGAAATATATCTGGAATATTTTCTTCAACAAACCTTCTAGGGAAAGACTTTAGGAAAGCCCCCTTAAACATAAAGAAAGGGTATGAATTTTCCTCTTACCTTCCTGTCTGATCTAACAGAGGAAAACAGACTCAACAGGGATCAGAGAGACAAAAAATTAGATTCAGTACACAGAGGCAGAGAAGAATAGAGGGAAAATTGTACCAATGAAAAAGCAACTATGAAGGTCTGAGTTTTGAAGCACAAGTGAGTAAGAGACAGGTTGTGTGGAAAATATAGAGTGTTTCCACAATTCACACCATACTGCTATACTAGAGCTGCAAACCACAGATGTGCTACATCTCAGAAATAAATTCCTTCACAGTAAAGAAGTCAAGAAGCAGGAAAAATCTAAAGATTCTAGAAGAAACAGAAATCAAGGGCAGCTATAGCTGTAGCAGGAAGGCTAGAAATTACATACACAAAATTGAAGTTTATCTTCAATAGAATTGAAAAGCAGAAAAACGAATGATAGTTAATATGGTACAATAGAAACTTTCTAGAAAAATATGTAAATAGAACAAGAGAACACGACCACCATAGTACATAAATTCTAGAACCATATCAAAGGTGTTACATATGCATAATTATAATCTCAATATGAAAAGAAAGAGAATAGAACAGTAAAAATATTTGAAATAATAATGGATGGAGAATTTTCCAACATAATGACATAAAAATATTGATAGACCTGAGGAACCTCAAAAATGACATAAGACAGATTCCAATTGACCTGTGTACCTTGTTGGCGTAACAAGTTCAAGAAGAACAGTACTTCTCTTTATGTATGTACTTGTAACATCAGTTACATCTGTACATTACCTTGACAATAAAATTAAATTAAAACAGGCATTCTTCAAAAACAGAAATATCTAAGACATTAGAATAGCCAAGAGGAACCAAAAACATATTTGAAAAGTTAATGTGATTTGATTACCAGGATGATAACATGGAATATAAAAAAGGATATTAAGGCCAGAGGCCTGGTATTTCACTCCTGCAATCATAGCTACTTTAAAGGCTGAGATCTGAGGATTGTGATTCAAAGTCAGCCCAAGTAAGAAAATCTATGAAACTCTCATCTCCAATTAATTGCAAAAGAAGCAAAAGGCAGAAGTAGATGTGTGGCTCAAGTAGTAGAGCACTAGCCTTGGCAGAAAAGTTCAGGGCACCCACAGGCCCTAAGTTAAAGTCCCTAATTAAAACTAAGGAATTAAAATAGAAAGGTTCATAAATAATAACATACAATTAGTGGTTCATTAACTGTGCTCATTAATTGGGACAAATGTACTATGCTAATGGAAGTTATTAAAAATAGGGTAAAGAAGACAGGCAACAGTAGTCTGTGCCTCTGATCCTAGCCACTCAGCAGACTGAGTTTTAAGGTTAATAGCTTGAAGCCAGCCAAAACAGCCAAGTCTATGAGACTCTTACCTTCATTTAACTATCAAAAAGCCGTAAGTAGAGGTGTGGTTCAGCCATTAAAGCACTAGCCTTGAACAAAAGATGCAGGGACAGTGCCTAGGCTCTGATTTCAAGCTCCAGGACGCACATGAGTGCATGCACTCATGCACACACATGTACATGCACGCATGCACACACACACACACACACACACACGTACGGGGAAGAGAATCAAAATATTTATGTATGTATTTATGCTTAAATTTATTTATGCATACATATGCATACACATACATGTGAAAACAGATCAATAAAGCTTAGTAGATGCTGTTTAGAAACATGCACACACACGTACATGCACGCATGCACACACACGTAAGGGGAAGAGAATCAAAATATTTATGTATATATTTATACTTAAATTTATTTATGCATACATATGCATACACATACATGTGAAAACAGCTCAATAAAACCTAGTAGATGCTGTTTGGAAAAGTTAGGAGAAGAAAGAGAAATGATGGGAATGTGCTGAAAGAGGTGAATTTGTTTAAAGGGCCCTCTGTGAGTGAATGAAAATATCACAATGAAAACTGCTCACATGACAAATGTATGCTAACTTAGAAATTAAAACACAGCTGGGCGCCAGTGGCTCATACCTGTAATCCTCCTCAGGAGTCTGAGATCTGAGGATCACAGTTCAAAGCCAGCCCAGGCAATAAAGCCTATGAGACTCTTATCTCCAATAAACCATTCACAAAACTGGAAATGGTACTGTGGCTCAAGTGGTAGAGCACAAGCTTTGAGCTGAAGATCTGAAGGACAGTGTCCAGGCCCAGAGTTCAAGCCCCGAGCCCGACAAAATAAAAAACCCAAAACAAAACAAAACAAAACAAAAACAATGCCCAATAGGAAATGTACTCACTACCTTACTCATGTAACTATAACCCTTCTGTACAGTATTTTTTACAATAAAAAACATTAAAAATTAAAACACAAAGAATTAAAACATAATGAAGAGTTAAGGGGGATAAATGAGCTTTCTGTATTATCATGGTAACTTTTCCATAAATCTGTAATTATATCAGAAATGTGAAAAATTACCTTCCACGGTATCACATTTTTCCCCATCATTTGAGTATTATTTTCCATGGTTGAATTCACTAACATCTTTTTTTCTGTTTAAAGATAAAATCCAGAGTAAGCAGTTTTTCTCACTGCCCTACACAATCTGTTGAGGTATGAACTTGGCTGAAAGATTTACAATTTTTTCTTTTGTTTATTGGATGAGCTGCTTTTAGCAGAATTAGAATTAGATATCTGAGTGGTTGTCTATCTGTTTCTATATCTTGAATTGTTGCCAGTTGTGTGATTTTTATATTGAAAGCAATTTTTGGACATATATTCTCTACTATGTTAGTAATGTATTTCTTATTCTCCCAATATCATGATCTTATACCCACTTTTTTTTTTTATCATTTTAAGCAGTTTTTGTCTCATTTCACTCAGGATTCAGTTGCTGTATCTATTACATTATTTACCAAAGGGCATTGTACACTTTTAACAATACATTTTTCTATCCTATTTCATTATTTGGTTTCTAAAGGCATAAAGAGTATTATGAAAGTTTTATATGAAAAAAATCCAATATCTAATGGCATACAAAATAGATACTTATTTATTCCTAATAGTTAATGAGAAGGCAGCTTCGAAAATATGATATTTTCCAAGATATGGTTATCATCTTTTTCACCTTAGATTATACCTGTAATAACCTCAACTGGGAGTACCTTGTCTCTACCTATTGCTCTTCTTCCTGTTGGCATCAGATCCATTCTCCTCAGTGTGTTGAGAAGAATTAATAGAGAACACGTGGAAACACAAAAAAGACATCTTGAGCCTCAAGTGTGCAATGCACACCATCAACCCTACCTGCTTCATAATAGTCAAGTCAAAGTACATGACCATTTCGGAAACTGAGCACCAAGGAAATATTGTCCATCCACAATAGCATGGGACTTGTAATTTTTCAATGAACATAGCAACAAAGAAGGGAGAAAGTTAAGGCTAACGATATTTAAATTCACTTTTTATTTATATTTAAATATAATTTATATTTATATTTAATTTATATTTATATTTATATTTATATTTATATTTAATTTATATTTAAATATTTATTTATTTATATTTAAATTCACTATTTTAAATTCACTTTTATATTTGTCAGTTGTACTTTAAACAAAGCCTACCATATAGCAGTTTTCCATATATTTCTGCTGAACTAGTAGATGAGTAAATGTTTGGCTAAGTGGATAGGAACCTCACTCTCAGAGCATTTTGTTTTGTTTTGTTTGGTTTGGTACAAAGAAATGCAGGAGTCAGAAGCAATTGTATTTAAAACTTTCAGTTGCCTGATTCTTTTTCAATTTTTTTTTTATTTGAAAGTGCCAAAAACAGAAGTGTTACAGTTTCATACGTCAGGCCAAGAGTACATTTCTTTTCTGGACAACATCACCCTTTCCCTTTTGCTCTCTGTTTTTACTTCCTGTCCCCACCCACAAGTTGTAAAGTTCATTTTCAGCATAGTGTCCAGGGAGTACAATTGCTGCATTTCTTTACCATTTTCTTTCTATTTCTATGCCTCCTCTTACGCACCCAAAGATATATAGACAAACAAAAAAGACCAAAAAAAGAGAAAAGAAAAATAGCCAAAAAGAATTTAAAAAATCTCTTGTTTCCATTTCCAGGAGTTCATCTTGAGAAATATTATGTGTGATTAGATGAATCATAGCCATTGTACCTTTCTGTTCCTAAGAATGCTCTGCTTTGGTTTCACTGTGTGAGAATGCCTAGAGACCTGTGTAATTTTTAATGTCCCAGTGTATTTTTTTTATCAAGCTTCCACATATCAAAGAAAACATGTATCCTTCTCACTTAACATGATTTGTTCTAGCTCCATTCATTTCCCTGCAAATGACATAATATAATTATTTCTAATGGCTGTATGAAATTCGATTGCGAATAGGTACCACAGTTTTTTGATCCATTCATCTATTGTAGGACATCTGGGCTAAGTTGTTTTCACAACTTGGCTGCTGGGAATAGTGCAGCAATGATCATGGATGTGCTAGTGTCTTTATGGTATCCTAACTTATGATATTCTTGTTAGATACCCAATAGTGGTATGGCTGGGTTATAGGGAAGATTTATGTTTAGTGTTTTGAGTAACCTTAAGACTGCTGTCCAGAGTGGTTAGTTTACTTTCCCACCAACAGTGTAGTAGGGTTCCTTTGTCCCCACATCCCCACCAATATTTGTTGTGTAAATTCACTATATTGGCCAATCTAACTGGAGTGAGATGAAGTCTCAGAGTTGTTTGGATTTGCATTTCCCTGATGGCCAGAGTTGATGAGCAATTTACTCATGTGTTTCTTTGCCTTTTCTGAGATGTCTCTCCTTAGCTCCTTTGCCTATTTAGTAATTGGTTTCTTAGATTTGGAGGGGATAGTTTCTTGCACTCCTTGTTTATGTTGCACATTAGGCCTTTGTGTGATATATTGCTGGTAAAGATTGTCTCCCAGTCTGTTGGCTGTCTTTCTTGCTTAGTAACTACATCCTTTGCTGTGCAAAAACTTTGTAGTTTGATGTAATCCCATTTGTCAAGTCTTTCTCTTATCTGTTGTGCCCAGAAAAATGTTTCTGCCTATGCCCATGAACTTTAATGCTTTTCCAACTCCCCTTTGCAGTAGTTTCAAAGTTTCAGGCCAGTTATTAAGGTCTTTGACCCATTTTGAGTTCATATTTGTGCATATAGGAAAATAGGGAACAACTTTTAGTTTTCTGCATATGGATGCCCAATTTCCCCAATCTCAATTATTGAATAGGCTTTTTTTCCATTGTATATCTTTGGCTCCCATATTAAATATCAGATAACTGTAAGTATATGGTTTTATTTCTGGGTCTTCTAGTCTGTTCTATTGATCTTCAGGTCTATTTTTGTGCCAATACCAAGCCGTTATTATTATAACTCTGTCGTAGAGCTTGAGGTCTGGAATTGTGATACTGCCAGCATGACTTTTTTGCCTAATTGCTTTGGCTATTAGAGGTCTTTTGTTGATCAATGTGAATTTTTGGATTGTTTTCTCTATCTTAGTAAAGAACTTCATTGGGATTTTGATGGGCAATGAATTAAAATTGAGATATATTTTGTCAATGTGGCCATATTTATAATAATAATTGTACCTATCCATGCACATAGAAGGTCTTATAAAAATATCAGTGGCCTTACTTTTTTGTTTTTTTGGTTTTGTTGGCGTGGGGCTTGAACTCTGGGCTTAGGCGCTGTCCCTCAGCTCTTCAGCTCAAGGCGAGCACTCTACTCCCTTGAGCCACAGTGCACTTCCAGTGGCACTGAGTGGTTCATTGGAGATAAGTGGCTCAGGGACTTTTCTGCCTGGGCTGGCTTTGAAATGTGATCCTCAGATCTCAGCCTCCTGAGTAGCTAGGATTACAGGTGTGAGCCACCGGTGCCTGGCCGGCTTTACATTTTTGTACCATGTTTGTGTTTCCCATTCAAGTCTCTGTGGCATCCACAAAATATGTTACATTTAAGTATTCTGCTCATTCTTTGTATATAAGAACATATTTACCTACTTAAAATAATTTTTAAGCTTTTACTCTTTGCAGCTTTCCTTTCCCACTCTTGTGAGACTTCTGGTTTCTCTTTTATTTGCATGATTTTTCATATTGAAAATTATCTCACCATATCATTTTGGTGGAGCTTTCAGGGTCTTTTATATACAAAATCATATATCCTGAAAATAGGGATAAATTTACTTCTTCCTCCCCCCTTTAGAGGCTCTTTTATTTCTTTCTTCTATCCTATTGCTGTGGTTAGGAATTCCAATACTATGTTGAGTAAGAGCAGGGAGAGTGGACACTCTTATCTCATTCTAGACTTAGAGGAGATTAATGGGTTTAAGTTTATCCTTACTCAGCATGATATCACTTGTATGTTTGCCCTAAAAAGTTATAATATTGTGTATGTTCTTTTGATTCCTATTTCCATCAGAGATTTTTTTGATGGAAAGATGTTAAAATTTGTTGATTTTTCTTCATTTATTGAAATGATCATGTGGTGTTTGTCCTTGATTCTATTTATGTGATATGTTACATTTTATTAATTTCCTTACATTGAGCCATACTTGCATCCATAAGATGAAACATATTTGTTCATGTTGTGAGGTAGTTTTAATATGTTCGTGGATTTATTTTGCAAATACTTTATTGAGAATTTTGGATCTGTTCTTTTAGGAAGGTGACTACAGTTCACATTTTTTGATGTGTCTTTACCTAATTTTCATATTATTACCTAAATATTTCACCACAAAAACCCTTAGATAGTATAATCTCTGTTAGTGAAGTAGCAGGATACCAAATCAATAGGCAAGAACTAACAGCTTTGTGTAGACCTGCAATGAACAGACTGAGAAATAAATCATTATAACAATCCAATTTGCAATAGCCTCAAAAAGTCCAAAGAATAAACTACCAGATAGTAAAATTAACAAAGGACATCTAAATGAAACTGTAATTCAATGAAGAAAGACACCAGAAGACCGAAAGATCTCCCAGGCTCATGGAATGTCAGAGTAAATATTACAAAAATGTCTATACTACCAAAAACAAACTGTATATTTAATGTAGTCCTCATAAAAATTCTAATTATATTCTTCATAGAGACAAAAATATGGAGTTAGTTTGAAGTGAAATCACAAATGACCTCTCTACTTGCCAAAGTAATCTTGACCGAAAAGAGCTATACTGGATCTATCCCAGAGCGAGACTTCAAGCTCTATTACAGAATCATGGTAATAAAGACAGCAGGATATTGGCATAAAAATAGACACAAAAGACCAACTGAATAGAAGATCCAGAAATAATCCATGCAGTTATAAGCTGAATGTACACAAATGTACAAAATGTGGAAGACATGAAGCTTTAAAAAGAAACACAATATGTATATGTCTTTCTTGATCGATGTTGCTTCTGTAAGACTTAAAAAATGGCAATAACAAAAAAATGCTGAAGGATATTTGAATTAGTGGCCATGAAACCAAAGAAGAGATTGTGATAATATAATTTTTTTCAATTGAGTGTCTTACTGAAAACTACATCATGTTTGCCAAAGTGAAAGGAGATATCACAAGATTTTCAAAAAAGATAAATCCTGTCTGGACTACAAATAACAGTATTTTTTTTGGGGGGGGTCCGGTTGTGTGGCCTGAACTTTGGGCCTGGGCACTGTCCCTCAGCTCTTCAGCTCAAGGCTAGCACTCTACAACTTGAGCCACAGCGCCACTTCCGGCTTTTTTCTTTTTGCTTATGTGGTGCTGAGGAATTGAACCCAGGGCCTCATGTATGCAAGGCAAAGCGCTCTACCACTGAGCCACCTTCCCAGCCCCAAATAATAGTATTTTTATAAATATGTTTCAGTCTTAAATAGTTAAATAATCCAGAGCACTTTCCTCAAAGAACTGTTTACCTTCCAAAGTATCAAAACTATTACTAAAATGATTACCTTCCAAAGTATCAACACTATTTCTAAAATGAATCTTTAATCTAGTAGTATCCACTTCAGTTCAATAAACACATTTTTCTCCATGTTAAAGTATGCATAACTATTTCAAGTAGCTTTGTGAACATGAGGGGAAAAATCTATCACCCTTCTTAATTGTCTTACAATGAAGATTTGGGTTTATTTAGCATTAAAAACATCTTTATAGAAATCATGCTCCTATATAGTAGCATTACATTTCATTAAATGTACAGTAAAATAGGAAATATTAAATGCAAATTCCTAGTTTAAGTACAGACATGTGACTCATATGTTTCTATATATTTCTGTACACAGTTAACCAGGCATTGTTATGAGCTTGTTGCTGTACGAGAGGAAATAAGGTGGGTTATATAAGATTTGTGTATATATGTGTATTGAAGAGAAATGAGTCAGTTCATATTAGGGCAATGGAAGGAAGATTTTACATGTTGTATATTAGGAATAAATATTGATTTTCTTAGAAAAGAGTGAATTAAAGAATGAAATGACTCTATCTGCTCTAATAAGTATTGTCATCAAGCTATAAAACATATTCCAAAATCTTCTTAAATTTTTATACAAACCACTTCCCTAAGAGTATGTGAGAAAAATCTTGCCCATGAGGACTTTATATAAAGTGATCCTCAAGGCACAAACGTTTTAATTTTTACCACAGTGATTAACTTTATATAATAAAAAAATAAATTCACAAGGACTTCTTAATCTTTGATTCTGTCCTACAGAGACTAGAATAGAATGTGAAGAGAAAACCTAAATTATTAGCTTTTATTTTCAGATCATGTCAACATATTTGAAGACTGATATTTCTGTAGATATTTTGTTTGTATTTTCACAGATGCATATATTCTGCCATACTCAAACATGTAGGTGACTACTTAAAAGTAAGGGTAGCATTCCTCTACCTCTTTGTTATCATTTCCTAAGTGTTATTATCTAACTCCTGTGAGGGAAATACTTTCTTCCTCTCAGATGAATACCTTAAGTCTGTCTATAACATCATTCTTTCTCACTGCAGTCACTCACCAACTTAGTTCTTTATAGCCAATGAAGGCTTTGATTTTTTTTTTCTACTATGGAATTCAAAACAATAGTCTGAGTAATTTCAGAGTTTGTGATGACAATGAATCAAGTACCTTGATTCTTTCTATTAATTGATAGCCTAGATTCAACAAATCTTCCTTTATATATTGTCTATATTGTCTTGGTCACCAGTGTACCTGTCTACTTTGTGGCTCTCCTGAATCCCATCTTTCTTTTTTTTTTTTTTTTTTTTTTTTGAACTCTGGGCTTGGGCTCTGTCACTGCACTCTTCAGCTCAAGGAGAGCGCTCTACCACTTGACACTACCACTACCACTACCACAGCGTCACTTCCAGTTTTCTAGTGGTTTATTAGAGATAAGAGCTGCCTGGGCTGTTTTTGAACCATGATCCTCAGATCTAAGCCTTCTGAGAAGCTAGGATTACAGTGTGAGCCACCAGCTCCCGGACTGACTCGCATTCTTTACTCTCTGACATAACTGTGTTAGTAGTTAAATTTTCTTCTGGCACCGTTTTTATAATTCTCAGGTTGTGATTCATTTCTATTGATACATGTGTAGCAGTTGCTTCTATCTGGAATGCCTTCCCCTCTTCAATCCTCTTGACAACTCATACTCATTCTTTGAGCATCCATTTAGGAATTATGTCCTTTAGAGGTGATTTCCAGTATCATGAGTTTGAGCTAAATGCAACCTTTTAAACTCTTGAATGCCCAGTGGAATACCCCTCTCTATTACCAGCTGTGTGGGCTATGTTGTCAGCTTTCACTCTTATTGGATTGCTATGGTGCTGAGGATGGATGAAATCCTTGAAGTGACCTAGAGGTCTCTGTCATACATTGGAAATGTGCAGTTGGAAATGGCTTCGTACCTTCTATAATCCTACATCTGATGCACATCATTATTTCTCTCCTTGCTAACACCACTCCCTTCTGCTTTTACTTCAAATATTTCTTTACTAAAGAAAGCTTCTTGGAATCTAAAACCAGATTAACGTTTTAATTTGTATTTTACTACATATTCCTTTTTAGCACTTTTCCTTGCCCATTTATAATAATACATTTATTGATTTTTTGAATAATGCCTTTCTTTTCCTGAAAGATGTCAACTCTCTGATATTAAAGATTATGTTTAAACACCTTGAATACAGTTGTGGCTCATGACTTTTATAATGACAACAATGCTCAATTCTAACACCCTGGTGTTTAAAAGGTTTACAATGTTGCTTTATAAACCAAAATTAATATCATTCAAAACTGATATTCATGGAATATTTAGCAGTGAAAATGAAACCATTGAAACTTTTCACTGAATTGCTTTTATTAACAAGAAGGCATAATCTACTCAGGATTTTGGGATTACCAATTAGGTGGAAATGTCTTTTTTGGTGACTGAAGCTTATGAAAACATATCTATTGTTTCCAGTTTTCCTAATAGCCTGTCACACTATGAGAGACCCACTTTGCCCAGTCCTGTTCCATTTATGTGTAGATCATGTCTCTACTTCAACTATGTACCTTAGATTATTTGTGTATGTATCTTTTCTAATTGGAATGTGTTGTCTTTGGGAAAAGATCTCAGTCACTACTCTTCATATTCTCTGCATCTACTATTCCCTTTGACATGATAAGTTTTCTAATTAAGATTTGTTAAAAAAAGAAGAATCCCCACTTTTGGGCATTTACTCAAATGTTTAAAAACAAGACCACACTAAAGGTACCAGCACGACTATGTTTACTGCAGCATTATATACCATAGCTAAGATCTGGAACCAACCCAGATGCCCCTTAGTAGATGAATGGATCAAGAAAATGTGGTATATATAAACAATGGAATTCTATGCCTATATCAGAAAGAATGACATTGCCCCATTGGTTAGGAAATGGAAAGACTTGGAAAAAATTATATTAAGTGAAGTAAGCCAAGCCCAAAGAAACATAGGTCCCATGATTTCCTTTATTTGCAATATCTAGTATATGTATGAGTCAAGCAGAAAAGGTCAGATAATGTGATGTTAGGAAAATGAACCCTAAGATATGTATTTTAAATGTTTTTTTTTCATGCATTTGTTTCTAACACAATTATAAGATTATTTCTTTGTTGTTTTTGTATGTCCCTCCCCCCACAGTATAACCCCTGCTTTCACCGTATTTGATGTCGGTATAATTTGTGGAGGGGAAGGGGAAAAAAAAGTCATTTAAATAAGGATACAGGTGGACCTGTTGCAACAATGAGAAGTACAAGTTGTCATGTCGAAAACGAACTTTACAACATGGGGGGGGAGGATTGGGTGGGGGAGTAGGGAGGATGGGAAGGGATGGGAAGGGTAAACAAAGGAGGAGGCTACAATGCTTGATAAGAAATGTACTCACTTGACTCATACATATACTAGATATTACAAATAAGGGAAACCATGGGACCTATGCTTCTTTGGGCCTGGCTTACTTCACTTAATATAATTTTTTCCAAGTTTTTCCATTTCCTAACAAATGGGGCAATGTCATTCTTTCTGATGGAGGCATAGAATTCCATTGTGTATATATACCACATTTTCTTGATCCATTCATCTACTGAGGGGCATCTGGGTTGGTTCCATATCTTAGCTATGGTAAATAATGCTGCAATAAACATAGTTGTGCTGGTAGCTTTAGTGTGGTCTTGTTTGTAAACATTTGGGTAAATGCCCAAAAGTGGGATTGCTGGGTCATAGGGGAGTTCTATGTGAAGTCTTTTGAGGAACCTCCATACTGCTTTCCAAAGTGGTTGAACAAGTTTACATTCCCACCAACAATGAAGTAAGGTTCCTTTCTGTCCACATCCCCTCCAGCATCTGTTGTTGTTAGAGTTCTTGATTTTTGCCGTTCTAACTGGAGTGAGGTGATATCTCAATGTTGTTTTGATTTGCATTTCTTTTATGGCTAGGGATGTTGAACATTTCTTCATGTGTCTATTGGCCATCCTTCTTTCTTCTTCAGAGAAGCTTCTCTTTAAGTCTTTCGCCCACTTATTTATTGGGCAGTTGTTTCTTTGAGGATTTGTTGTTGGGGAGTTTAATTTTTTGAGTTCCAAGTATATTTTAGATATGAGACCCTTGTCTGTTGTATGGCTAGTAAAGATCTTCTCCATATCGGTGGGCTTTCTATTGATCTTGCTAGCTATGTCATTTGCCCTGCAGAAGCTCTGCAACTTTAAAGGTCAGATAATGTGATGTCAGGAAAATGAACCCTTAGATGTGTATTTTAATGTTTTTTTTTCTTTCATGCATGTGTTTCTAATGCATTTATAAGATTATCTCTTTGTTGCTTTGTATATCCCTCCCCCACAGTATAACCCCTGCTTTCACTATATTTGATGTCAGTATAACTTGTGGAGGAGATGGGGAAAAACCAGTTGTTTAAGGATACAGGTGGACCTGTTGCAACAATGAGAAGTACAAGTTGTCATGTCCAAAACTAGCTTTACAACATGGGTGCGGGGGGGGGGGGGAAGGGGGGAAAGGAGAAGGATTGGGATTGGGGGGGAGGGGGGAGGCTGGGAAAGGATGTGAAGGGTAAACAAAGGAGGAGCCTGCAATGCTTGGTAAGAAATGTATGCATTATCCTGCCCACGTAATTGTAACTCCTCTGTACAGTATGTTCACAAATAAAATTAAATTAAATTAAAAAAAAAGAAATGTACTCACTCTCTTGCCCATGTAATTGTAACCCTTCTGTACAGTATTTTCACAATAAAAAATAAAAATTAAAAAAAAGAATCATTAACACCAATATTTTAGAATGGCTAAATGCTTATCATGATATAAATTATATTACGTAGTCTATTCTGGAAAAATTACAGCTGAAAAAGCCTTTGTCTTTATAATGTATAAACCAAACAATGTATTTGATACATTTTCTTTGTGTGTGACATATTTTGTGCATGTACTTTTAATCTATTTATCACTTATTCATGTGTCTGTGAGTGAGCAATGTTCTCTTGTGAGAACCTTTTACTGATATCTTAATAAAATGTTAATTACAAAATGTATCTGTTAGGATAATTTAGTATAATTAAGAGAGTATGGTTCCAATTACAATACTAGAATAAAGTAACTTGTCCTTGACTATTCAAAAAGAAAGTTTTTTTTGTTGCCTCTACATATTTCATTAAGATAAAAGCTTCTATTCTATGATCTTGTTCTTGAAGTGGCTTTTATAATCAAAATAGAAAAAGGAATAACTCAGTAAAATGTAATGGAAAATGAAAGGTATAGGTACATGCATAATTATTTCAAATTAAACTGTGGAGTACTTACTTTGGTCTGGGTGTAGTTTGCAATCCTAAGGCATTAATGGATTGTAGTATCTGGCCAATAGGATGGCAATATTCAGAGGTAATGAAACACTTAAGAAGCAGAACCCAGTGGGAGGTACTTATGTCATTGTAACCTTGAGAGAATACTGCTCTCCTGCAGTGATTTCTCAGAAGAGCCAGAGTCTGTGCATGTGAAAAAACCAGAAAGGTTTTCAGATTAAGGTGAACTTTATAGGCTCCCATCAGTACTTCCTTTTTAGGTTGTACTGCTTACTAACCATTAATGAGTCTGTATCTATCTTTAATTTATTATTGAAATAGACTTTGTTTAATGTAATAGTATGTGACAGTGGTGTAATGTGTGTGTGTGGGGGGGTTGCTGGGGTTTTAATTAAGGGCTTTTTACTGGTAGGCAAGCATTCTACCACCTGAGCCATATTTTCTCTTTTTCTTCAGTTTTCTATTATTTTAAGTAGTTGTACAAAAGTTACCATTTTACAAAGTAGTTTATGAATACAATACATTTTGATCATTCAGTGCCACCTTTTCACTTCATATTTTCATCTCTTTTGCTTTCATTGCTTTCTGAATAGTTTTCCTTTTTGTCCAGGTTGACTTGTAATACAATCCTATTCATACTTCCCATGTAGTTGGGCTGAGAGTAGACATCCATTAATGACCCCAAACAGCTGGACCCAGTACAACTTGAGATGGGGTCTTATAATTTTTTTTGCCTGGACATGCCTTGATCCTTGATCTCCCCTCTCTCAGCATCTTGAGTAGTACGGATAATTGGACTCAGCCACTGCATGTGTCTGGTTCTGGGGTACCGATTTCATATATGATACATGAAGAATTTTGACCTGAAGTCCGGGTGTAAAACATTCGTAAGGATTTTGAAGATGGTATCAGCATGTTTTTGACATCAATATCCTTTTGGGAAGTGTAGACATCCCAAAATAAAAAAATTCACAGTTCCAAATCTTTTTGTTTTCTTTTTTGGTTGGTCATGAGGCTTGAACTCTGGGCCTAGCCACTGTCCCTGAGATCTTTGAGCCACAGCGGCACTTCCGGTTTTCTGGTGGTTAATTGGAGAAGAGTCTCACAGACTTTCTTTAATGGTGATCCTCGGATCTCAACTTCCTGAGTACGATTACAGGCGTGAGCCACCGGCACTGGGCTTCCAAATCTTAATATTTTTTGTGATTAAAAAAAATATTGCCAAGGTGATGCACAGAGGAGTTACAATTACATAAGTAAGGTAGTGATTACATTTCTTGTGTAACTTGTGACCCCTTCTCTCATTTTTCTTCTTCTTTCCCTCACCCACCAATCCCCCCCAGCAAATTGTATAGATCATTTTCAACGTATTTTCTTGTGAGTATTGCTGCTGCATAGATTCTCCCTTTGTCCTTTGTCTCACCATTTTGTTGTTCCCCTTCCTTTCCCTAGTTCAGATAAACGTATATATGTACATATGACCATATAAGATGATGCTAAGCAAAATGAACTCCAAGACATGGATACAAGAGATTTTTCTTTGTTGTGGTTGTTCTCAATGTACTAAGTGATTTCCTTTTTCTTTTGTGTTTTTTTCCAAATATTAATTTTTTTGGGGGGGGGTCCGGTCATGGGGCCTGATCCCTGGGCCTGGGCGCTGTCCCTCAGTTCTTCAGCTCAGGGCTAGCACTCTACCACTTGAGCCACAGGGCCACTTCTGACTTTTTTCTTTTTGCTTATGTGGTGCGGAGGAATCGAACCTAGGGCCTCAGGCATGCAAGGCAAGCCCTCTACCACTGAGCCACCTTCCCAGCCCCCCAAATATTAATTTTTATGACCACCTATTGTTGCTTTTCTACTGGATGAATACCTAGGTTCTGATAAAAAGAAATTCCAGTCCTGAAATCTCTGTGTTGTTTTACCCAACTCTAGAACACCTTCTACTAATACATTAATTTGGTATTGCTTATGTAAATGCTTTATTTGATATAGAATTTAAAAATCTGCTAATTGAAGAATACACATTCAAAATCCATTAATTTTTACTTTACTGTTTACACTTTTTTCTGTAATTTTAGCTTATAATTCAGTACAATCTGATATGTAAATGGGGTTAACCAGTAAGAAAGTGTAATCATTTGGCAGGGATGATAGTACAACAAAGTACAACCCTAAGTTCATGACAAATGAATCTTACAGGCCCATAGGTGTAAAAACATTTTTTTCAATGACAGAGTTAGCATTCATTCCTCAAGTGTGAACTTGCAAAGTACACCATTCAAAGGATAGTAACAGTTTTTGGAGCTCCATATAGTAATTACCATAGTAATAACAATAATACATGATCAAAGTGAAAAGTGTAAAAACCATGTATCTGCATAGTACTTCACAATTGATTACAGCAGCTGGCTTGTAATTGCAGAAGAAAAATGTAAGCAAAACAAAACAAAAGGCATGACAGTTATTTTTTTTCCCTGAGAAGATCACATCTAATTCAAACAAACCAAGCAAAATTGAAAAAGGAAAGAATAAGAGAGGTTGTTTATGAAGCTACTTGTTATGCTCTGCTGGTTCACAATTTCATCTGTTGGGACCTGTCACATTAGGTCCTGATGTAAGAATGTCTAACAAGAATGATAACATAGATACACACACACACACACACAACTATACTTTGGGGGCACTGAAATTAACTTCACATGTGGATATTCGCTTCATCTTGGCTAAATGCCATACTACAAAGTAGCCTCCTGTGACCTTCTCTTGCTACCACTGTGTGTATTCAATATGATCTAGGTTTCAGGGACTGTGATAGAATAGGGGCCAGACACTATCCAATGTCAATGTGTGTTTTCTAGCTCCATGTCAGAGTCCTTTAGCACTGCGACATTTGTAATTTCTGAACAATTCCCATAAAATTTAAGGGTTGTTGACCTGAATGAAACTCCCTATGGTGTGCAGTGTCATTTTCCCTCTCGATTCACTTTCCAGGTTGATAAAAATCAATACTTTCTCTCAGAGAATTCTGGCTTGCCAAGTCAAAGTCAAGTTCATGTGAAATGTGTGGAGCAGATAAAGAGACAGGAACTACTATTTTTATATTCCAGAGCTTTTTGTCCCCTGTACTCACTTACACAGAAATTAATGCTAGAAATGTTATTAAAGACAATTATTTTGAAATTAACTGATTTGGGATTTTTGGATAGAACTAGTGAAATTTGAAAATGTTATTTGTGTCTTTAGCATAACTCCACTGTAACTATTGTTACAATAAAATACACATCAACTCTCATGCTTCTGCTTGATTTTAATGATTGCTGCTTTATTCATTTTATTTTCTTTGTTTTGTTTCATTCCAGTTCTAGGAATTGAACCCAGGGCTATAGTAGGCATCTCTACCACTAAGCATAGTCTGCAGGCCTTTTATTACTTTGTTGTTGTTGTTGTTGTTGTTGTTGCTGTTGTTGTTGGTTGTGGGTCTTGAACTCAGGGCCCAAGAGCAATACCTAAGTTCTTTTGCTCAACACTAGCATTCTACCACGTTGAACCACAGTTCCATTTCTGGTTTTCTGGTGGTTAATTGGAGAGTCTCATGGACTTTCTTTCCCCTTCCTGGCTTTGAACTGTGATCCTTAGAGCTCAGATCTCAGTAGAGATCTTTAGATCTCAGTAGCTAGGATTACGGGGTGAGCCACCAGTGTCCAGTCTTTGTTGCTTTCAAAATTTTACTACATGATTTAAAATGTTAAAATTACGAAGTAATTTTGGTTTTACCCTGTGTTCTCATGAAATATTAGGAGCAATTGAGTCACTAGAGTCTTTTTCTATTCTTTTGTAAGAAGCTCTGAATGGTATGTAACTTACACCAAATAACAGTAACTAAACATTCTGAAATGGAACTTTCCAGTTGTCTGGGTTAGCAGAAGATAATCCAGCCTTTTCCATATGATAGATTTTTTGGTGATTTTATGTAAAAATCTAAATTACAAATATGTTTGACATTGTATGTCATATGCATCTGACACAATTACTCAACTTGTGTTATTGTGGACTAACAATAACCATTGGTAGCACGTAATGAATGAATGTGACTGTATTCTAGTCAAATGTTACTCATGAGATCAGACACTGGCTGGATTTGACCTCTTGGTTACAATTTAGTGTAAACCAATGATTCTAAAACTATGGTTCACTTCAGAAATATCTGGGAAGTTTGGCCTAGATCTGTATTATGGTTCTCACCCATAGAAAGAGGCATCTAAGTAAAATATGTGAACATTCTGATGCATATTTACATCTATAATGTATATGCTACATATACATATATGTATATATACATATGCAATATTTATATACATGAAGCACTCATATATTTAATGTTCAACTTGGGTGATTGCAATAGAACTCACAATTTACATAATTGGCTAGTAGAGCTCATTCTTTAAAGTTTGATACCATGTTTTGTAGATGAGAACCTTTATGGTTCTCATAAGTTGTACCAGTCTATTTATTTGGTACTTTTCTGAAGACATGAGGGTATACATGAGGTTAGTTGTGGAAATCTTTCTTTAGCAAGAACATGTCAGAATATCAATTGTTATATGAAGCAAATTCAAATAAGCAACAGTTAGGAAATGACCTTGCAAATGATAGGGTTCTGCTGTCAAGCCAGCAAACAGAAGTTAAGCTATAGAGTTCAGTGTATCTAACATTAGAACCAATAATGTTTGGAATTCACTAAGCACTTTTTTATCCATCCACCCTATATATAAAAGTCAGCAACCCTGACTTTTATATACATATTAATCAATTCCCCATATTAGCTAGCTTTTTGTGTGGTTAGTCTTATGATCTGTATTTACAGTTTTCTTCTTACATATAAAGTGAGAAAATACCACAGAGGTCCATTCAGCTAGTAAATTAGAGTCCAAATTTCTAACCACCATTTTATACATTTTTCTTATTAAGCAAGAAGAATACATAAAAATAAGTAAATCAATTACAATATAATATAAGTCAGAGGGGAAAATTAAAATAGTACCCTAGCTATGCAACATTAGGGAGTCTATTTAAAACTATAATTTAACAAGATACCCAATGACACTAAAAGTGCTCCAAGAAAGATTTAAATTTCTGGAAAATTTTATGTTATAATGTCCTGAATGGAACTATTTAGAAAAGATAAGCTTAAAAGAATGTATATAGAAAAGAAACAATCAAACTATGTATTGAAGAAGGATCTTTCATTACAAAGATTCAAAATGTTTACACGTGCTTCAATTTAAAAAGGAAGTAATCAAGGATGTCAGTTTTACAATTGCTGTGCTTGTTAATTGCCTTCTTTTAATAAAGTGAACCGTGACTTCTAAATAAAACCATGTGAGGTCCTTGAGAATTTAGGTAAATGTGGGTAAAGTAAAAACAATCTAGTCTGTACTAGTACACATAAGAAAGACTACTCAACACTTAGGCTGTGAAATGGTAGCATTTGGAAGGGTTAGGGGAAAGTGTCTACTGTTTGTGAAACAGAGAAAAGCACAGCAAAACTAAAAGGAAGCAGAGGCTAGAGGCCAATTCCAGGAGAAGAGCTGGCATTACTTTAATCCATAAAGACATCTCCATGTTTTCTTAATTTACTGCTACATTGCTGCTATGTCTTATACCACACTAACCAGTCACAAAATAAATGTTAACCAATTGACTCAGGATTTGTTTCCAAACAAGAAGGAAATTATACCAGATTGGAAAAAGCATAGAATTTAGAAATATAACATTTACAAAGACAATAAGAAATATGTTAGAATTAAATGTCTAGTGCTTCAAGATTTCAGGGAAAGTCCTTCCCTATTGCACTTACGTTATGCAATCACAAATCTGAATTTTACTATAGGGATTCTTTTTCTGCTAAATGTTTCATTGCCATTTTGACTTTTGCATATTTTAAAGAAAACCTTTTTATCTGGGAACCAAATACTATAATATAATTGTGTAATAACTGAGTCATCACTTTTCTCTATAAACATTTTACTTTTATGATGAAATAGTTTTGGCTACCAGAACTGCAATTCATATTATTGAGAAGTATAGAATAAAGCAACATTCCTTAATTAAAATGTGTGTTTGAAATATTAATGGAAATGTTATGAATATCAACTTGAAAATACAGATTTCTCTAGGCATACAAAAGATTGACTTTGCAGGTTGCTTTAGGTAGATTTGGAAATGTGAAAAAAATATTCATCCTCTTTAGTCATGTTTGTTTCTGACAAGTTGATGATAATGAAAGACTGTGAACTAACATACATCAAAAAATCCAAAGAGAGTTGTCTTTTGGGGAAATAGATCATCTGCTTTTTAATGCTGATGCTTAACTGAGTCTTTTAAAATAAAAAATGGCAAGAATGCATTTTTCTCAGAGGGCGCTGTACCCCAGATCCTCACATTCCTGTAACTTGTTCCTATTATGAAATTCCAAATTTCATATACAATTAGGGTTTGTTTTTCCTTCTGGGTTTTCCATTATGTTTCATCCACCCATCTCTTTGTTTATGTGTGGATACCAGACTTAATTTTTAAATTATGAAGTGCTTTTAAGTGTGTTTCAATGTTCAGTAGATTTCTACCTACATCATTACAGTAGCAACTTTTATTGATTCCCTTGGTTAATCTTGCTTCTTAGCCTTTGAATATAGTTTACAATTAGTTTATTTAAAAATAAAAAGCATCCACAACAAAACTAATAAATTAAGATAATATCAGGTTTATAAATAAACAAAAGGAAGAATAATTAATACATTTTTTCTTCAAAAAGGAGACATACTTTCTCTGTTCAAGTGACCATTTATGTCTTCAAGGGAGTGTTATGGTTTGCAAATGTAACTTTTAGAAATTTCTTGCTTAGTTTATGCCTATTTATTACACATTTGTGTTGGCTATTTTAAATGACATCTTAGATTCTATAACCTTTTCTCATCTGCTTTATTTGTGCTACGGGAACAGTACTGATAATCAACAAAAATTTGAGAGGCAGAGAGAGTTAGCCAGAAAACAGACATTTTTTTCATGTAGAGACCCTTGTCTTGTTTTCCTTCAAATTCTTATATTTCTTGTCAATTTTTTTCTTATTGAATTCACTAGCATTTCTGAACTGTATTGAAACTATGTTAAAATTCATTTTCTTATTCATCTTTAGTAAGAAAGCCACTTATTTTTTTACAAAACAACTGGGTTTATTTATTTATTTTTAATAAGTTTTTTATTGTGAGAATACTGTTCAGAGAAGTGGTTACAGTTATATGAGCAAGGTAATGAGTACATTTCTTATCAAGTATTGTTGCCTCCTCCTTTTTTTCCCCTACCATTCCTTCCCTCCTACCTCTACAACTACACTCAGCATCCCCCCTGCCCCTCCCACCTAAATTGTAAAGTTCGTTTTTCCACATAGCATCTTGTACATCTCATTGTTGCAATGGGTCAACCTGTATCCCTGTTTAAACAATTTGTTTTTCCCTTTCCCTCCCCAAATTATACCAACATCACGTACAGTGAAAACACGGGTTATACCATGGGGGGAGAGACATACAAAACAACAAAAAAATCATGTGGTACCTTATAAATATATTAAAAGCAATAGCAAGAAAGAAAAAAACCTCACTTGTGTCCTTATCTTGGGGTTCATTTCGTTTAACATCATTTTATCTGACCTTTTCTGTTTGTCTCAGCTATTGCAAATAAGGGAAACCATGAAACCTATGTTTCTTTGGGCCTGGCTTACTTCACTTAATATATTTTTTTCCAAGTCTTTCCATTTCCTAACAAATGGGTCAATGCCATTCTTTCTGATGGAGGCATAAAATTCCATTGTGTATATATACCACATTTTCTTGATCCATTCATCTACTGAGGGGCATCTGGGTTGGTTCCATATCTTAGCTATGGTAACTAATGCTTCACTAAATATAGTTGTGCTGGTAGCTTTAGTATGGTCTTGTTTGTGATCATTTGGGTAATTGCCCAAAAGTGGGATTGCTGGGTCATAGGGAGCTCTATGTGGAGTCTTTTGAGGAACCTCCATACTACTTTCGAAAGTGGTCGAACAAGTTTACACTCCCACCAACAATGCAGTAGGATTCTCTTCTGGGCACATCCCCACCAGCATCTGTTGTTATTAGAGTTCTTGATTATAGCCACTTTGTCCTCAATAATATTCTACTTCTTAGACACAAAGTACAATCTCTCATTCAAACACACACAGAGGTTTTGTGCTTCTTTCTCAGTCCTGACTCCCCTGCATAGCCCCATGATTTCCTCAGTTTATTCTGAAAAATAACTTTCTTAAATGTCATGTATCAGTAAAATTCCCCCCCCCATTATTCCTATCTTGTTCTTTCTAAGTATTTTATCACCATTCAAGATATTATATACGTATTTGTTTCCTTATTATTTTCAGTGTGGCCCCATCAGGAATTTTATTTTATTTTATTTATTTTATTTTTATTATTGTTATGATAAAGGTGATATACAGAGGGATTATAGTTTCATAAGTCAGGTAATGAATACATTCTTTTTTTTGCCAGTCCTGGGGCCTGAACTCAGGTCCTGGGCACTGTCCCTGAGCTTCTTTTGCTCAAGGCTAGCATTCTACCATTTGAGCTATAGCACCACTTAGGGCTTTTTCTGTTATGAGATACCGAGGAATCAAACCCATGGCATCATGAATGCTAGACAAGCACTCTATTGCTAAACCACATTCCCATCCCTTATTTTATTTTTAACCACAAAGTTATTTGGCACAAAATAAAACCCCAAAATTATAATCAATTAATTAATTAATAATTAAGCAAAATCGTGATTTACTTAAAAACAGACTCATAGCTGTTCCTATGCAGTATTGCACAGTGATAATGTTCTATGGAAAGCATTCAGGAAATGGAGTTATATACTAGAGAATTGTTCCCTCACCCAGCTATGACAGGAAGCCAAATGATGGCTGTTTTGCTTTGGTTGTAGATAAGGCAAAAGGTGACTTTAAATAAGCCAGTCTGCTCCTGTCCCAATTATCTCATTTATAATATATCTGGAAAATGCTCGTCTTTGTACAAACTCACCAAGACCTAGTGATTTATCCAGAATAGTATTCCTTCAAGTATTGGTCCTCTTCTCTCTTCCTTTTACCTATGAAACATTTACCAAGGTTGACTAGCACATTCCAATTTATAAACCAACATACGGATTCATTTGAATCCACAAAAAATCTATATATTGAGAAAATTCGGTGGTTTAGTTCATGTTCATGGGAAAAGAGTATCATCTCTTACAAGTCACTTTTGCCCAGAGCCAAAAAGAATGCATAGCAGTAAGCTTTCAGTTATTGACCTAGGAAGTAAATCACTTGAAAGAAAATAATTAATTTTTTAAAACTCTACTTACTGTATAGCATAGAATACTCTCTAATATAGCACATTTCTGGGTTTTTTTTTGCATGCAATAGACCTTTGTACCCATTTGTTGTTTGCATGATTCTTAAGAGTGTGTTAAAGAAACAGTTGTTTGTATCTTAAGCATGACACTCATGTTTTCGTTACCTAGGCAACACTTGCTTTATAAGAGTAAAAGACCATTAATCCCTAATATATTGCTAGATGAATCTTTGTATGGCACCCAAATGTCACCTGTTTATATATCACAAAACAGAGTTCTGCAAGTTATCTTATGACAGAAAAGCATCCTTTAACTATGTAGCTTCCTTCTGCAAAATAAAAGTAATTTACATTCATCTGAGGTTAACAGGTGTTGTAAGACTCCTCAGCATAATTTATAAGACACTGATAAAATCCACTAGCTCAATGTGAATTCTTGTTAAACTCTACCTAAGTCCACTTATCATTTTCCTAACTGATAAAGTCATACTGAAGAAAGCCAGGCGAAGACATATAGGTAAAGGATTCATACTGTCTGCTTTGTAAAGGAAAGTTCCCCCAAGGAATTGTCTAATTTTCAAAACAAAAACATAATATGCTAGAGAATACAGGTGCATGTTGGTATTTCATTATATTTCCAATATTCAGTTCTTACTCTCTAGGGCAACGATATAAAACAGAAAGTACAAAGCAATCAATTTCAAATCATTTACCAGAACTCAGATGAAATCAGACTTTTGAGAATATACATATGTTAGTGATAGTTTTTTCTATAAGTTCTAAATCTATCTGTTTATTTATTTTTAAACCGAATTCCATGCAACTAGGGTTTCCCTGTACATAGGCCTTTAAAAAAATATGTCTGTGAGTTTAGTAATTCACCCTATTTCACCAAAGAAAAATACATCCACAAAAGCCGGCGGCTAATGGATGAGCTAGACAATGTGCCTGAGCAACCACTAAGCAATAATATGTTTATCATTTATTCCTTTTCAATTACATCAAATCTGCCAGAAAAGCCACTGAATCCATCTAAAAGCTGCCTTATTTTTAAGTGAGAAATATGCTAAATATGGTAGCAGGCAGCAATCTGTAATACAGACTGAAGTCAGTGAAGAGAGGGAATGAGAAATTTGGGTTAGTCATAAATGATAGGCTGTAATTGAAATTCCAGCTTTGTTATTCATTCCTTGACCATTTCCCAAGTCTCAGTTTACTCAATCATAATGAGGAGAGTAAAGTAGGTTTCTTATAGGACTGTTATTTCCTAAAAGGACAGTTGGCATATAAGAAGAAAGTCATCAGGAAGAAATTACTCAATTGCACTCAAGTGTGAGTAAATTGCTTGGGTAGATGTTGCTTTTCTTTTTCAAGTTGCCATTATGCCCCACTATAATCTCTTCTAGAAAAGACTATGCAAAACAGAACATAAAGGAAGCATTAGACATGAAAGAAAATAGATGAGGCACATGAGGAATGTTTAATTGGACTATCAGAATATATTCATCCTTTTCTAATTTATTTTGCACATATACCACCAACATATAGTTTCATATATGCGAATGAGAGTGTGCTACACAGTTGTTTAAAGTTACTCACTGGTTCCCGTTCATCTACCTTAAGTATAAGGCATATGTTCACTGACAAGAGATATGAGGAGATACTCTTGTCTCACTCTAATGTATTATGTGAGGATGCTTCATTGTACTTAATCATTCTAAGTCTCAAATAATACAGTACCAACTCCTTCGTTCTTGTCCTGACACTGTTCCCATTATTCAGTATGCCTCACTCCCATTTGCTTCTTAATAAACCTTTCTTACCTCAACTGTAACTCTTTATAAGGTTTCCCTGACATATTAAGCAAATTTAAGCTGTTATTTTTGCACTCCCACTCTATCAAAAGTCTTGAAGCCAGGTGCTGGTGGCTCACGCCTGTAATCCTAGCTACTCAGGAAGCTGAGATCTGAGGATCGCAGTTCAAAGCCAGCCTGGGCAGGAAAGTCCGTGAGACTCTTATCTCCAATAAACCACTAGAAAACCAGAAATGGTGCTGTGGCTCTAGTGGTAGAGTTCTCACCTTGAGCTGAAGAGTGCAGGGACAGCATCAAAGCCCAGAGTTCAAGCCCCATGACTGACCAAAAAAAAAAAGTCTTGAATGCAAGAATTAATATGTGGGCATGAATTATGCCTTGAAGACCCAATGGTGAGATAGCTATCTATATATGAAAACTGTAATTTGCTTAATTTATGTGCCAAAGGTCCAAATGGGTAGAATTACCAGAACTAACTTTGTTGCATCAATCATATCTAAGTAAGAATATACTTTTAGGTCTAGCTTCCTTGTATATTGCAAAACAGAAAATCCTAAACATACAAACTATCATAATGAGTGGTGAATGTAGACAGACAATAAATACATATTTGAAAATGAATAAATGATCCTATAACATGAAGCATGCCCTAAGCAAGAGCAATTTTGTTTACAAACTCATTTTTCTCCCCAAACATGGAGTTAAATGTTCTCTCATATATGAAGTATGAGAAGATGCCAAGTTCATCTTCAAAGTAAGGCCTACTTAACTGAAAAAAATGGACATGGGAATCTCATATACCCACTGGGGAAGGAACCAAAGAATTTCTAAGTAAACAGTGATTGATCAGAAAAAAATGTAACACGTGGAAATTATCTGCATTTTGCTATTAGAAAAGAAATCACACCAGACCTATCATCTCTACAATTTTTATCTAAATCCATTAATGAAGTGAAGTGTATTATTATACAAAGTTGAGCCTTCAGTTTGGCCTATAGAGGTGGCTTCAAGGTAATTTTCCTCATCAGTAAATTTTGCATTTCAAGATGGGATAAACAGCAGACCTCTAGATTCAGTGCTTTTATTTCCTGGAATCAAGGTTCATGTGCTTGGAGTTAGTGGAAATATTTCAGATTCTTGTCTCACGTGTTAATGTGTACATGCTTCTTTTTCCAGTGTCTACCAATAACATTGTTAGGGTAAGGGACCTTCCCTGCAGTGACTATTCCTTTATGGCATTTATGTTGGAATTTATCCTTTGACATGTCGATAAGTCTTGACATTCCAGAAACCCAAAGTTCCTGTTAATCCATTCCAGTTATCCACTGGGGTTATGGTTTTATAGTAAATTATTTTTGCCATGAATTTTTTTTGTCTGATAAGCCCAAAGATCAGTTTTGAGTATGTTTGACACAGACATGGATCAGCTGTAGCAGACACACATAAAACTTGCTAGGCCACCAGGAAGTAATTTGTTTTCAGTGGTTGTGGGCCTTAATTTCATATGAGAGGCTATTTGATGAGCTCATATTTTGTGCATTTTCCCTCAAGAATTCTATACAAGGAGATTCAATGCCTGATGAAAATAAATCAGCAATGGTTGCAGAGTGAGGGTCATTCTTCTGGATACATTTATCATGACTTGCACTCTTACTTTCAAATCTGTACTACATTATTATTGACTACTAAGGTATAAGGCAGTTATGGGTTGAGGTCAATGATTCAGATCCACTTTATGCATGGACCTAACCCCATACTTCTGCTCCTAAGGGCTCATTATTTAAGCCTGTCTTGTTGGCCAATAAATCTAATACAGAATCTTGATATTACCTAGTCAAAGCACCCCGGCAGAACATAACTCCAAAGACATACTCAACAGCAGTCAGCAGAGCCACTTAGCAAGTCAGGAAGAAGAAAGATTTCTCAGAAGGATGGTGGTGGTCATCTCTCTGACTCTCTTGCTCATAGTACAGGTTGTTTTCTGCTTATGTCCACAAAGGGGTGGAATCAACATTGCCTCCTCAGAATTGATTTTAGTATCATGATTAATCATGCCACCGCGGCACTGATAGAATATGAAAATATTCATTTCTCACAAAATGGTGCTATTTCAAGATGGGAAATAGCAAGACCGGTCTGCAAAGTGTTAAGCTCAGTGAGGTGATAATTTTGGTGTCTTTTTATTTTTTTTTGTGGTCGTGGGGCTTAAACTCTGGGTGTGGGCGCTGTCCCTCAGCTCTTCAGCACAGGGCTAGTGCTCTATCACTTGAACCACAGAACCACTTCTGGTTTTCTAGTGGTTCATCGGGGATAAGAGTCTCATGGACTTTCCTTCCTGGGCTGGCTTTGAACTGTGATCCTCAGATCTCAACCTCAGGCATGAACCACTGACGCCCAGCAATTTTGGTATTAATTGTAGCGTAGATCAGGTAACAGATGTGTTCTCTCATGTGAGCCAAGGTTTGCCTAATTTTATCTGACCATAGATGCTCTGGGATGTAACACTTGACCATTTTAGCAGAGAAAAAGGGGGATGACAGACACACAGGTTTTAAAAACTGTCAGTGGGCAGACAATAGAGTCAGATATTTTAGTTTGATCAAACATTAGATTTGGATCTTCTCTTAGATTCCCAATGATTTTTTTCTTTACCCCTTGTTCCAAACTCAAGTGACTATGACAGAATACAATGAGATAGTTTTCCCACAGTCGTTCATATCATGTATAATAAATAAATCTATGTCCTGATTTTTCTTTACTAGTCTTTGTTCAGTATTTGTCTTCATTCTTCAATTAGAAGCTCTCAGAGGACAAGAATAGCACTTGTTTTATTCACCACTTGCCATATGGCAAGCATCTAAAACTAGACCCATTAAGTGTGTTATGGAATAACACTTTTCCATTACCCATTACATGGAAACAATTCAAGTGAGTTTGATGCAAAGAGAGAAGACTGCTCTCTTTTAAAAAAGTCCATAAACAATACAAAACAAAACCAAAAAGAGAGATTTGCTTCTCATTTGACAGAGCATACTGCCTTTGAACCTTCTGTTCCTAATCTGAAAACAGAAAAAAAGTTCCTTTCTTGAAGACATATGAACTTCTTTCTTGTGACTTTATGTCTGCTGGGAATCTGAATTATCCATTACTGATTAAACAGCATAAGGTTTTTCATTCCCTCACCCCTACAAGTCAAATTCTTTAGATAGGAAATGGTAATAATCGAAAGGTATTCAGCTTAAAGGTTGAATCTACAGTACAAGGCAGGAGAAGAGAATGTCACGGCCCCCTAAAAGTGATCTCTGTCCACCTACATGAGAGGTTTTCTGTGTGCTCTTTTAAATGGCACTTCAGAATGATTGCTTATGGACGTCAACAAACATCACAGAATAATTAGGGAGAGTAGAAATCATTATAAAGTCAGCCTTCCTATTATTGAATTTTAACCACTCGATATGGAGCTGCCTAAAGCAATTGCAAAATGCAATAGATCCAACTGTATCTCCTTTGGAGCTCAGAGAACCATCCTCCTGTAGCCTGAGGGTTCTACACAAGGCCCTTCCCTCAATTAGGATTTAATCACCTTGGAGAGCAACTGAGAATTTGAATCATTATTTTTTTTCCAAGGTCCCATCAATCTTGCCTATTGAAGTAATTTGATTTTTCCCCCTTCTTCTACAAGAATACTCTATCTTTTTAGTGAAGAAAAATGATAGAGGGAAATAAAGTGGAAGAAACTAATGTTTTTTACAGGATATTCAAACGAAGCACTGAAAGAATTGTTGTTTTAAATCACTCTGTTATATCTGTGCCTTTATACCTTAGGGATGGGAAGGTGTCCTTCTCAGAAATGTATTTTGTATTTCAAGATATAGGGGCAAAGGAATAATACAGGTCTGGAGGCTGTACGTGCTGTGGGTAAGAGCTCAAGATTTTGAGACCTACGGCTCTGAATTCAGATCCCAGATCCACTGCTTAGAAACCATATGGCCTTTATTTGCTGGTATCCTTCAGACACAGCTTTCTTTTACCTACAGGCAAAATAATGGAATTGCCATTCTATGAAGCTTTTGAAAATAAAAAGTAGCAAGTGATCTGCATTAATGAGAACATTTCCTGGTGCATAATGTTATTTTAAAATATTTTTAAAATATTCTTGTGCTTGGAGGACTTTGGAGTCTTGCTATTTAAAAAATCTTTCCAACTGTGTGTCCAATCATCATTTTTTTGGTCATAAAACAGTTTTTTATTTTATAAATGAAAATTGAATTCACTATGGGTTTAAGCACATTTACATTAACTGTAGCCTTAGTTTAAGATCCCAGCACTCATCTTGGTAATATAGTATCTCACAGGCATTAAAAAGTGCTTATGGTCTTTGCTTTCATTCTCTAAACAAATAAATATTTATAATGCTCTGTTTTTCCAAGAATGGCTTCTTTTCACAAACAAATAATAGAAGTATCAGTAATTATTATTACAGGTAACAATAACCAGTGCATGTTAAATATTTTTAAGCATTTCACATATAAAAATCATGTAATCATTTTATTATATTTTTATTATCTGTAAGAAGTTGTGCTGAAGAGTTAGCATTCAACAAATCAGTTCATAAGCACAGTGATCCTTGGTGACTGTCACCCTCTCATCATTCTCCCTAATTTAATCTTTATCACACATGTTTGAGGGGTTTATTTCTGTCCAAGTTTTATACCTGGTAAAACTGAGTCGGCAGGAAATCAAAGAGTTATGTTGTTAATTTGTTGCATTCCTACAAACTGGTCACTGGTGGTATGATGATACATACTCCTTAGTACTCTATGATGATATAAGAACAGTGAATAGACTATTGGAAACCTATTTGTGGCTATTGCAAACATGCAGCACTTGTTAAATTATAATTCAACTTCTTTTCACTTATTAATTTACTCCTTTTTTAAGAAAAGGAGTTTAAGAATATTGTTTTTTTCTTGTTTTTCTTGTTTTGTTTTGTTTTATTTTTGTCAGTTGTGGATCCTGAACTCTGGGCCTGGGTGCTGTCCCTCAGTTCTTCAGCTCAAGGCTAGCATTTTTACCACTAGAGCCACAGTGCCACTTCTGGCTTTTACTGCTTATTTGGTGCTTGGAAATCAAAAACAGGGCCTCATACATGCGAGGCAAGCACTGAGCCACCTTCCCAGCCCCAAGAATATTGTTTTTAACAGTCAAATATGCAACTAGCTTACATGTTTTTGAACAGTTAGTGTTAGAGTTCAAATGCACTCACCTAAATTCATGTGTTGGAAAATGAATCCCCAGTGTTGTATGGTATTGGAAGATGGGACCTAATGGGATGTATTCTGCTCTTCTTTCACCAGTAAATTGGTGCTGTTATTAAATGGGCTTGTAGGAATTGCTTCATTCTCTGAGCTTTGGCCCGTTAACTTTTCTGTGATAAGAGGATACAAGAGGACTGTTGCCAGATTTCTTGTACCATGATTTTGGGCTTACCACTCTAGAGATTCCTAAAAATAAATTTCTGTCCATTAAAAATTACTCGTTTGTACACTGTTAGAGAAGCACACAGAGGAGTAACACTGTTATAGATACATTTAACACTAAGAGTTAGAAATTAATCCCATAAAAATCATTGAGTTCTCCAGTAAGAGAAGACATATAATAAATTTCCTTTCCCTTATATTTTTCTCTATCTATCTATCTATCTATCTATCTATCTATCTATCTATCTATCTATCTATCTATCTATCTCTATCTATCTATCTATCTGTAATACTGTAGTACTAGGCTTTGAATTTGGTCCTTACCTTTGCCAGGTAGAGACTCTTTCCCTGAGCACTGCCTCTAATATTTGAATTTGTTTATTGTTTTTGTCTCATTCCCTGCCCTGGAGCACATTTAGGTGTGATCTACTCCTGTAACTAGGTAAGTAGACAACAGGCATGGACTGCAAATCTAGCTCTTTACTAGAAAAGAAGTCTCACGAGTTTTTGTCTGCTTAGCCTAGCTCCTGGAGTGATGGCTAACCATTACTACAACAATCTTAGCCTCCCAAGTAACTAAGATTAGAGGCATGAGTCACTCTGTGTCCAGCTACTTTGACTTCCTTAGAGCCCTCTGGGATGGGAGAGTGATAATTGAGTGAGATGATTCTTTAACTATTGCTGTCTGTGCTTTGTAAAATGTAAATCAGAAATTAGGAAGAAAAAGGCTGCAATGATAAATAAAATGATAGAAAAGAATGTGAACGTGACATTGATACATTTTGGAACTGGAAAATAGATATCCCAGGGGCATCATTTATATCACTTTGTTTCCATCATATGTGCACACATATGAAAGATTCTGTTATTTTGGATTCCTTGGTGATGAAGCTGACTATGGTATGTAGGGAGTGGTAAGTGGACATAATTTATAGATATTTTCCCATTTATTACTATGTCTTTGGACTTAGTAGCATAAGAGGTAACAAATGTAGTGGTTAAAGGAAAAGAACTATTTTCCTTGTTTTTCCATATTTTAGGGAATAGTGAATTTAAATAATGAGTGACAATACTGGAAATATTCAATTTATGAGACTATCTCCTTAGGAATAATGGTGAACTCCAGGGTTGTGACTTATGAAAAACTAGACAGCATCCTTGTTTTATAGGTATTGCTATCTAGGTAAGATTATTAGCTATTCTTAAATCAATTTTATTGTTTTTCTATTACTTCAATACAAATTTAAGTTATGTATAGGCAGTAAGGACAAAGCAAAGACAGAGTGAACCACAAAAGGTTCCAATCTGTATGATGGATTTCTACTTGCATATATCAAAATACTAAGGTGCTAAAGTTGGAAAAAGTGATGATGAGATGTTTTCTAATAATGACATCATTTTAATCCAAGATGGTTTAACATCCATCAAAGTTTTGTTTCTGATGCTTTGATTGATGGAATGAGAATAAAGAAATTTTGTCTTTTTCAGTTAAAGAGTAAAATGAATAGATGCACTTTAAAAATTACCATAGGCTTTTAAGATAAAAATAAATACCTGTTAATAAAATGGATGCTATGAGATAATTAACTTAGATCCTGCAGTCCTAGAATAGTGCCAAGAAAATAACCACAGATGAGTCTAACAATTTGAAGTCAAGGATTGGCCTTTCCTATTGCATCTCTTTTACTGAATGGGCCCAAAACATTGAAGAGATGCTAGGAGGGCTGCTAAAGTGAATCACTAATGGTCAAACAACACCCCCACAAACACAGGAGTCTGAATAATCT
This sequence comes from Dipodomys merriami, assembly GCF_024711535.1. NCBI lineage: Eukaryota > Metazoa > Chordata > Mammalia > Rodentia > Heteromyidae > Dipodomys > Dipodomys merriami. Next base: position 32,906,510 of record NW_027206512.1, on the reverse strand, counting down.
TGGTCCAAGTCTTTTGACCAAAATTAGTGTCAGTAGATGAGTAGGGACTAATGGAAATAAGCAAGTTAAAAATGTAATCAAACAAAAGTATGGCTGTCTGGACTAATTTTGAGGATCAGAATAATGCAGCATGTAGTGGGTAATGTGTAGATGTGAGTGTTTATTGACTCAGTTCTGTCTCTTGGAGGAGAGCAATATCATTTACAAAAAGGGCCAGTCCATGAGACAACTATATCCACTGAAAAGGATAACCAAATCATTTCTGATGTAGAATATTCATTCTTAATAAATAATTTTAGAGTAGATTAATTCTGTTATTGGGATTTGGTAAATAAACTCTGATTCATAGAATTGTGTAACATTGGAAGTAGCTCTGTGGCTCAGGTGGTAGGTGAAGCATTAGCCTTCAGCTGAAGAGCTCAAGAACAGCACCCAGGCCCAGAGTTAAAGCTCCACAACTGACAAAATAAAACAAATTTAAAAACATTAAGAATTGTGAAAGATACTTCTCTTCATTTTACTTAGAATTAGATTAGTAGGCAAGAGATGAGAACTAGATTTTAAAATGGGCATATTTAATATACTGCATAATTAGACCATTATTTTGAATCAGTCAAATTAAAGAAAGGTGGCATTTCACAACGAAGAGCCAGGAAAAAATGGAAAGCAGTATTTGAAAATCAGTCTCATATGTTTTTGCTTTCTTGTGATTGTTTCTAACATATTTATAAGATGATTTTTTGTTGCTTTGTATATCCCTCCCCCACGGTATAACCCATGTTTTCACTGTATTCGATGTTGGTATAATCTGTGGAGGGGAAGGGAAAAAACAAATTGTTTAAATAGGAATACAGGTGGACCCATTGCAACAATGAGATGTACAAGACATTATGTCAAAAAACGAACTTAACAACTTTGGGGGGGGCGGGTTGGTGGGGGGGGGACGCGGGGGGGGGGGAAGAGGGAGGGGGAGGAGGGAGGGGGAGGAGGGAGGGGGAGGAGGGAGGGGGAGGAGGGAGGGGGAGGAGGGAGGGGGAGGAGGGAGGGGGAGGAGGGAAGGGGAGGAGGGAGGGGGAGGAGGGAGGGGGAGGAGGGATGGGAAGGGATAGGAAGGGGAAACAAAAGCGGAGGCATTAATACTTGATAAGAAATGTACTCATTATCTTGCCCATGTAATTGTAACCCTTCTGTACAGTATTTTCACAATAAAGAAAGAAAGAAAGAAAAGAAAAGAAAAGAAAATCAGTCTCATAATACTTTCCTCCAATTTGCATCTCCAAATAGATGAAAAATAGGAAAGCAAGTGGTTCTGTCGGTTTCTAAACAAATGAGGGCCAGGAGAAATGGATATTATTTGAAAGTGATGTAGGCAATGTTAAGATCAGATTGAGTAAAATCATCTCAGTTTGTAACAAAGATCATCACTATAGATCAAAGAAACTCAGCAAAACATGATGATCTAAAATTCTACAATTTCATGCCAGGAGGAAGAAGTAGTATGGTTAACACATGATTCAAATAATTAATACTGTACATGTAAGTTATTGAATTATGGCCAACAAATAGGTTCATATAGGAAAAACTCAGCTTTCAGTAGCTACTTTGTCCAGAAAATTTAGAACCATCTATTAAAACAATTAAGTATGGTTTTCCTTCAGTTTGGTTTTTTTCTAGATATTTTCCTTCCTTTTCTATACTCCAACTTTGATGGGGCCCAGAATTCATTTTAGTAAAAAAGTGGAGCAACAGATGGAAGAAAATACTGTTTGCTATGACTTCTTATTTTGATCATTTAGTTTTCTCACTGTAAATCCAAAGGAGGAATTAGAATAACTATAACCTTGAATAAAAATAGAATGTCAAAGTATTAAATTAATCTCAACTTTACTTAGTTATTTTAAGGAAGGAACTTGATATTACTTGTTTTAGTACTGAGAATGTTTATCCAGGTGAGGGAAAGCTAGCTTCCTCAAGGCAAAGTTAAAAGCAAGAGATGAAGAAAATAAAGTTGGTTTGGGACTGCATTCTACTAGCTTTGTTTGATCAACATGCTGGCTGAGATACATATGAGGATTTTTTGGAATGATTTAGCACACATGCATCCTGCTGGTTACCCCAGTTTTTAGATATAAGAAAAGTAAAACTAAAGAACTTTAAGTGAAGATGAAATTTTTACTTATTTGCCACACTGTGTCTGATGATTTAAAGTCCCCACAAGTCTTATTTTAAAACCACCACCTATGTCTTGAAAGTGCTAGAGATTTTTCCCCGTTCAGTAGAGGAGCTTACTCAAGTGAATGAATTTCAAAGAATGAGTGGGAGATAAAATGAAGTCTGATCATACAACATATTTCATGGGTATAAGATGAATTAAGAAGAAATTATTCACCAATGATTTAGGATTCTGAAAATTTATGGTCCCCATTTCTATAAAACCTTGAATAAGCTCTTTGTTTCTAAAATATGGTTATTGGAGCAAAGGGTCTTTATGCTGGTCAAAATCCCAACTGACATGGAAATATGTTTGACATTTACTTTTAGATTTTTCTTTCATTGTATCTCCATTAATGAGATAGTATTGTTATTGAAACTTTTGTTGGAGAGTAAGAATGGTGGATTTATGTTAGAGTCAAAGGAAATCTTTTTATGGTGGCTTCTCTTGCTCAATAAAAAGTGCACTTGTGCCAGAAGGCAGTAATTGAAGCCTGCAATCCTAGATACTCAGGAGGCTGAGATCTAAGGATCACTGCCTTGGCATGAAAGGCCAGTGAGACTGGAACAAAATCATGTACTTGTGGTGAATATGGAGCTGATTTCATCCCCTGCTACTCCAGCCTGGTCCTTTATCTATGCTCTACCGTCCAGTGATTCCTAGTGATTTCAAACACATTTCCTAAACACAACCTGGGCAGTAACCCATGGGAAATTCTCCTGAGGTACTGGAAAGAGCTCCCTTCCTCTTGGCCCTATTTGTTTAGAAAACCACAGAGCTACTTGCTCTCCTACTTTTCATTTATTTGGAGATGCAAATTGGAGGGTATTCTTTATATCATACCCTCTTGGAGAATTCTCCATGGCAGGGACTCAGTCTTTGATAGGCAGAAATGATCATTTCTGTTACATTTCAAGAGGCTGTCTTGCAGATAGCAGAGAAGAAAGAGTTCCAACAGCCTTTGAGCCTCTGGAAAAAAAGATGCTTGAAGTCAACTGTACTTGTTGACATTTTGATAACATGAACTGAGAAATTCAGCCTATTTGCATCCTTTTTTCCCCTTTTACACATGCAAATAATTTCACGGGATCTCAATTTCAAGAAATTCATTAACTTTGCAACACACATTACATTTGTGTGGCTTTTTGAAGTCCTGAGAATTAATGAGGGAAAAAAAATTCAGGAGAGAGAAGAACAGATACAAGACTCTTACAATTGTATTTCCCAGTTCCCTAGTATTTATCATTCACTTCTATTACTTCTAGGAGAGAAATATTCTATTTCAATGTTTACATGAGGAAGAATGAAACAACTAATATGTGCTGTGTCATTTAATTTATTTATAATTATAGTCCATTGTCTAGTTGACTGTTTGGGCATCAGTGTAAATATTTAGTACAGAAAAAGTGATCAAACATAACATCTCATGTGGATAAATTATTTCTAAAATGGACAGAGCTATGCCTAATGTGTAAATACTTTCATAAATTTGGAATTTCCTCATTCTTAGAAGGCTATAATGTGTTCATCTTCATGGATATATGAAACATTTGCCTATGAAGAGCAAAGTTACTTGTTATGATGATAAAGCCAGTAGTGTGTATGTGTGAGTGTGTGTGTGTGTGAGTGTGTGGTATGGCATATTTGTGTGTGCTTACACTTACAGTATGAAAAACAGATATAAAGAGAATGTTTTTGTTATTAAAATCAAATGTATTCCAATGGATGGAAAAGGGAAAGCTAAATTGAAAATTTGCTGTTACAAATTAATGTCACACACAGAAACAGCTGGTAGACAATGACAAAATAAAAATATATGCATTCCCATTATAGTAGATCTTTCAGGTGAAGACTTATATCTTTTCTCTATGATTTAAAAATGACTTTTGTTTTACAGTTGTACCTCACTGAGTTATAGTAAGCTTTCCATTGAACACCTTTTCTTGAATAATATATGGTTCCATTTACACTTATGCCTATTTCAAAGCACGATTATCTGTTAGCAGTACTACTGTAATGGCTTCCTAAATTGATCCTCCTACTCCAATCCATGTTTCTAGTCTCCTCTCTACTGTGAAGCCAGAGGGATCCTGCTAAAATGTCAATGAGCCTCTGTCATTCCTGTACTATGAGAACATCTGAAATGCCCCTTTAGATATTGTTCTACCCTGGGTCAAGTATACTGGCTTTCATTACCTGATGCTTTGCTTAGGACATTCTTCTAAATACCAATAGGCTCATAGTCCACTAGTCTCTGAAAAAAATGGTTATTTTGTCAGACATCCCATTCTGATTGCATATATATGACAGAATTTCTACCATTAACACACCGTATTCTCTTTGAGTCACCTAATATATTCCTTATTTATTTGTTGATTTTCTCTTTGGTCTATTTTGAATATAAACTCATAGCTGTGTTACCAATCCTTGGAAGGATTTGGAGTAATAATTATAATCTGTTGTTTTTAATGAATTTTCTCAATATATAACTAACTGTATAGAATTCTTAGTCATAAATATCTAGGCAATCATAAGCAGATTAAAATATGAATGTCCAGATTTTACTAAAATATCTGAGACTGAGTTTAAGGGATTTTCAGGTGATTAAAAAGACAGACTAGAACCAATGTCTCTGGTTAGAAATTATTTCCTTTTCCACTTTTTGTTTTTTACTCTTGTATGGGAGAAACATCTAGATATACTTCCAAAACATAATCAGTAAAGCTTCTGACAACTGAGAAAAGGGCAGAATGGCAAGCTGCCTATGCATAAGATGTTATGCTCAGAGAGTAAGAATCCATGTGGTGCCAACTTAAGTGAGTATGATGTAAGAGAGCTTGGAGGATCTGCCACAACAGAGTCAGAATCCAGCCTTCAAACTCCTTCCGGGATGTCATGAGGCATTATACATTGTTAAAGAGCTGCCGGCTCCTTTCTCAGAGGAGATGCCATCTCTGTGATGGGCAGAGTGTTTTTTTTTTCTCTCTGCTGATTGGTGAATTGTTCCTCAGACCTTGAGTTCTTTGGGAATATGAACTCAAGATATTATAAGTGTGAAATGTTCAAAACAGTAATGAGTTATTCACATCATTTGAAAGTTAGCTGTTTTTCAGGAAAGATATGCCTTCTTTTCTGGTGTGGTATTTTAAGGCTTCAAATTAAATGCTTTCACTGAGAAATACATTATTGAAATTTGTAATTATAGATTACCACACAGTTCTTTTATTATTGCTCACTCAGAGTGCTAAGTAGAATTCTATATAGCCTAGACTTGAGCACAAAGAAGCTGTTTAAGTACATTTCACTTCAAGGCTCCATCAAGTTACCTCACCATTGTTCTGCAACATTGAATTAACTTAGTTATATGCTAGAGTCCAGAGGGTCAAATATCCTCCATTTCCTCTCTGACACTCACTCACTCTCTGGCTCATTCCCTCCTATTTGTGTCATTGTCTTTCATTTTGGAAGAAAAAATAGAAACTAAATTCTTTGGCTTTCATCACTGCCAATTAAAGAAAGGATACCAACAAAGAAACATTTAGCAAGATGGAGAAGGGTAATGGAGACATTTTATAAAGAGCTGGAACATTAGGAAAGGGAAATTTGATCATGGGAAAGTGTATAAAGGGAAGAAAAATGGGAGAGTATGACAAGGAGAGAAGTGCAGGTGAAGAAGTGGAGTTTGCCACTGATCACCACGAGGACCAGGTGACTCAAAGGTTCTGTCTTTTCCTCATATGGATCTAAATAAACATGGTTTCGAAACCAAGCTTCATTCTGTACTCATCATAATATTTACAGAAAAAGGATAGAATTGTTAACATACCTTACACTGTAGAGATGAGAGAGCTATAGCAACGACCATATGGGGCATCCAAGATGGTTACATTATGTGTGTAGATGTTTTTCATATAACTTTCTCAGAATCCATTAATTCAAAGTATATTTTTTAACAGTTGGTCACTGTTCCTCCCACAGAAGTGTAAACTAGTTTATTTATACCTTCTTTTCCATTGCACTTCTGATTTTTCCAACCTAAGTGTCAATTTTGCAGCATCAGTCTGTCTTCCTTATATCAGAATAACCTAGTTACTGGGCAATCATTATTTTCTTCCAGTAAGGAAAATGGCTGTTTACTATTTAAATGTGTAACTATCATTTTAAAAATTCATGTATGATATCATTATGGCCTTGTTTCTAATGCTCACATTTACAGTTAGTAGGCCAGGACTATTGTTTTGTATAGAAGCTTGACACTTTTTCATATAATAGTAGCATTCAAAATCCAATCATAGTATAAATATTAGAGAAAAATAAAGCATTACTGAAATAGATGAATAGATTATAACTTAAAATTAAACATGTTTCAATATGCCACTTTCTCATTAATCTCATTAATGTCTAGTAGTTAAATTTATTTCAAAAATATTCATTTTTTCCTAAGTTTTTACACTAACAAAGAAATGAGTGAAGGTTTATTCATGACTAATGAAATGGTTTTCTTCATAATTTGGTTTCCAACTTCCAAAACTAATTACAACATTCAGATTAAGCACTTTGGAATTGGCTCTGTTTAAAATCACATTGTTCTAAATGCTTGAGCGTTAAAGCCCAATCATTAATTCAGGTACAGTAGAGAAGTTTATAATGTCCTTTTCTACCCTGTATTTTCTTGATAGCATTCTTGAATATTGAAAAAAATGTTACTTTAACCACAAGTATGAAATCGCTGTGTGTGACATGCAGACTTCAAATAATAGAATAATGGAGGCAAATCAAAAAGAGAAATTCACTCTCTTGTCTGTCCAGTTTTGTTTCACTTGCTCTACATCCTTGTCCAGATTCATTTCCCCACTTGAATCACTGCCTTGACCAACACTGAGCAAGCACACCATGTGGGTTTCAGTGTGGAAATAAATGCACAGAAGTTGCCTGCAAAGATGCCATTATCTCGTGGTTGAAAACATGTGCAGCAGTATGGTACTCAAGTTGAATCTATAAAAGACAATCAAAAGAGGAGACTTGAATTTGAAGGCATTGTTTCAAGAGAATTAATTGGCTGTGGGAGTAGAACTATTTCTGCTGATGGAGGAAACAGTAAGTTTCTGAATGGCCATCTATATGAATATCTCTACTGTGGTAGCAGGTGAGGATGTCAGGGCCATGGGAGGGACTGTACTTTCCCAAAAGTTCAATGTGGAGCTCTGCTGGTTCTCTGTGTGCATCAGGAACTCTGATAAAGGTTCGTAATCACCATGAAAAATGCTGAAATCATTCAAAAAGAAAAAATTTAAGATGAAAAGAGGAGTAGCATGAAATCACTGCCTCTCAGTAGAAGCTGCATACATGAAGGGCATGATGCTCAAGTGATTGCAACCAAAAGGTTTATAGTATAGAAAGAATGTACATGGTGGAAATTCCCAGTTGATTTTAATTTTTTAAAATCATGCGATTTTAGAATAACTTTAAAAAGTTATCTTGTGCATGGCATGAGTTATATACATACATGGTAGTTTCCATTTTGGTTTAGCTGGGATGGTAGCACTATCTGTACCCTCTATAACATGAAGAAAGCTTTCTAAATCTTAGGGAAGATCAGCATACTATGCCTCTTGAGTCTCACTGGTGTTGTTACAAGACTCCTACTTTGGCTTTTTATTTATTGTTTCACAGGACCAGATGTTTTCTTATGGGCATCACAGTGTGGGTATTCCTGTTCAAGGTTTGGCAGGGGTGCACTGTCAGCTATCAGGCAAAGATCAGCAGTATTGCTTTCATCAGCTCATTTAGTATTGTTATCAGTGGACACCCTTATTCTAGGAATTGACATTGCGGGATCAACTACTTTTCCTTGTTCAGTAGGATTACAGTTGATGTCTCCTTTGGCTACATTTGCTTACATGTCCTTTCACCTTTCTCGAACCTCTGTCTTTTCACTTACGTTATTTTCCTTTGAATCCCTTTCATGCTTATCCTTACCTGAATAGAAATTTGAAGAGAAAAATACCATTCCCTGTTTTAAGCACTTAATAGCTAGTTATTGCCAATAAGGAAACCATGATATATGTCTGAGACGAGCAGAAACGGTCAGGTAAATTGATGTTAGGTGAAATGAACCCCAAGATACGAACACAAATGTTTTTTTTTCTTTCTTGCTATTGTGTCTAACATATTTATAAGATGATTTCTTTGTTGCTTTGTATGTCTCTCCCCCATGCTAAAACCCCTGTTTTTATTGTATTTGATGTTGATATAATTTGTGGAGGGGAAGGGAAAAAACAAATGGTTTAAATAGTGAGATGTACAAGACATTATGTTGAAAAACGAACTTTACAACTTTGGTGGGGGGAGAGGGGAAAGGAGGGAAGGAGGGGAGATGGGAAGGGATGAAAAGGGAAACAAACGAGGAGGCAACAATGTTTGATAAGAAATGTACTCATTACCTTGCTCATGTAATTGTAGCCCCTCTGTATAGTATTGTCACAATAAAAAACTTATTAATAAAAAAGAACTTAATAGCTATAATATGCTCGAAGCCAAAATCAAAGATAGTATATAAGTCTTATTAGTTAAACACAACACTTTACAAGGTGAAACAGAGTAAGGTACATTGTTAAGTAAAGGTCTATGTGCTTTTTTAGTAAATACAATGCTCTATTTCAGGTGGTTCAGAGGAAACTTCCTTTGGTTTGTCCTTTTTAATTTAAACTCACTTATTAACTCTGTTACCATAAAAGTTTGAGAAACATACTGTACATACAGTAATATCCAAGCTCATATATCTCATATGTTCTGCTGTTTGCCTGTTTGGATTTTTGTCTTTATTGAAGTAGCAAGGTTGAAACAGATCTTTATATAGGTCCATTAAAGACCTGCAAATCAGAGCCATATAAGGTGTAAAACTCAAGCTACAAAAGAGAAAAGTTGATGTTCCCTTAAGGGGAAAAATTTCTTAGATCATTGTCTACGTCTTTTTATTTCAAACTTGTATGTATGCCCTGTATATGTGTCTGGATGTTATTGAAACAGGCATCTTTTTTGTGTGGTCTGTGGAAATACACTAGCTTATTTTAAGAAATGAAAACAACTTATAAGTTATTTGAGAAAGCACACAATGTGTCAAAAGTTCCCCAGAGGTGAAGTCGAAAAATCTCTGAACATGACTTCAACTGAAAATGAAAGATTCCAAATATTTTATAAATGCCTGTTGTATTACCTGTATCAGCAACACAGCTGGAGAAAATTACAGTCAAAACAGAATAAGACTTGATGATAAAGAAGAATGGTCTGAGATTGATTGTCCAACAGTTCGTACAAGCTTTGTTGTCCATGTTGGGATGTACTTGCACTGTCAAAAAGAATATTGAAAACCAGCAGAATTGTTACATCCATTTCTATGAAACAGAATTGTTATATCCATTTCTATAGAAAAATGAAATACATTTTTCAGAAATGGCTGAACACTGAAACATAAAGTATATTTCCAGCCGTTACTTATTGACTGATAAAAATGTTAAGCAAGTGACAAGTTTTCCTGATGCCCTATCTTCTATAGTGATACATCCAATGGACAGAAATAATTAAAGCATGCTTACAATTTCATTACAGGCAAAACAGATTCTGTTTCATGAATCAGAATAGATTCCTTCATGTAAGGAAGTATTTGTTAATAGTCAAACAAATACACCCAAGCCTGTGTATGCATAAGGAATGTTAGTACTTCTTAGATTGTGTAGAGCCAAAAGAGATACTGAAAAAAGATACTGAAAAATAAAATTCTCTTTGAACAAAGAAGATGGAATCTGAAATTTAATTTCTTTGCATCTGCAGATCGACCTGTTTTTCCTGCATGGTTGTTTGCAGGATCCACACACGCAGTTCATCTCTCTGTTATTTCTGAAATGCTATAAGAGTCTATTGGTTGCCAGATCATTAACGGGCTATGAATTATGCAATGAACTTCTCCTGCACCAATAATAAAAAAAAAGCTAGCCGTGAAGACTGGCTTGAAAATTGATAAAATGGGACAATAAAAGCTATAAACACATTTTTTATGTGAAAGTCCTATGAAGAATTAGAAATAATTCATATTGAGATGGGTTTGGATGGCAGAGGCTGTGATAGAAGAGAGTTTGTAGGACTTCTGAAGAAGTGAAGAAGCAAAGGGAAAAGATCAGTGGACTTGAAACAGGATGGGTTTGAGGAACTCATTGTCTGTTTTCTTCTTCTTCCTATTAAAACCTTAGGAACAGTTACTCTTATAATCACAAAATCAAGTGGGCAAATGGAATTTGGTTAATTACCTGTGCAAACAAAAACACACACTTGGCTGTCTTTTCAAGGAATTTCATGTTATATCATTTTAAATTAAGGCTAAAGACCTACAACTACTTTTTATACTTCAATCTGCTCCTACTGATAATATAACTTTCTGCTTTTGAGAATGGAAGAATGAGGGAACTAACATTTCCTTCTAAGCAAAATACTGATTAGACATGCTTTAGCTGGAAGTTATAGTTTATTTTGAGTGATTATACAATGATGTGAAATTTGGCCATTTTGTTTTGGAGTTTCTCTCTAGGAATGGGGGAAATAAGCATAGATTATGCTTAAAAGCATCTTTCTTGTGGGATAAATATTTAGTTGGTCTACTTTGGCTCATTTCACTCATTTTTCCTCTACTAATTAAACTTAGGACACATTAATTATGTTGTTTGTTATGGGTGGAATTGTGTATTCTTCAAATCAGTCACACATTGAATTCTATATCCCCAATATCTCAAAGTGTGACTTCAGTTGGAAATGGGATCAGCAATGTGTAATTGGATTGGATGAGGTAATCCAATATGAGTGGCATTCTCACAAGAAGTGGAAACTTAGATGTATTTGCACTTCTGGGGAAATACAACTTAAAATCTCCCCATTAAGAAATTTCTTCACAAAGAAAGTACAGAAAGAAAATATTTTTTTTCAGTAAAAAATCAAATATTAAGCCAGAATATGACCATGTGCACCACATGTAATAGGCTCAAGTTTTTCAAAAAACAAAGAAATCCAAGCATTTTAGGTAGTTAACCAGATACAACCCATTCCAGACATGTCTCAAGGTAAACAATAACTAGTGTTCAGTAGGAGGACTTGACAGTGGCATTTGTCAGCATAATTCATTCTTTACCTGGTAATTGGGATACCCATCTCTGTTAGCTGCTTGGACTTATATAGAAGCAGAATCAAGTTGCTAACTTTCATAATACAAGTTATTTTTTAAAATTCAGACTAAAAAGTATTCACAGAACCCAGGCTGGACTCTTCCACAGAAACTGGGAACTAGGAGTGCTATCTTCCTTCCTGTTTGCCTCTCACAGAGTTGGTTCTCAAGTCTTTGAAGTAAATATTTTTGGGACATAGCACTGACAGAAGAACTGCTTTTGGACAAGATGATTTTCATTCAAAGGAGGAAGAGGAAGCAGTTATAATCACAAATATCTAAGGAACTCCCTTATTTCAAGAGTCTTTAGCATCCTGAATTTACATTGCATTTGTCTTTATAGCAACCACAGAAACAGAATATCTGGTGAAGATGAAGACCAGAATAATGCAGCCAAATCAATTGATGCCAGATAGTACACTCCAAGCAGCAAGAAGCAGCACGGAAGAGATCGTCCCTCAGAGTTTTCTAAACACACTGGTCCTACACCTTGATTTCAAATTTCTATGAGGCCCTCAATTTGTATTATTTAAATCATTCATTTTGGGGGGCTTTATTAAAGGAGCCTTTTGTTAAAGAAATGTTAAAATAATCATTTTGGATGGGCTTTGAAAATGGAAGAGAACTGTAAAATGAGTACAGGAACTTAGCCTTAGTTTGTAGTTATTAAGAAAGTCCAGTAATTTTAGATCTAACTTCGGCACATCAGAGAGAACATGTGCCCATTTGTCTAGATGAGATCTAAAATGCACTGGGATATGATAACTTACAGGATTCTGGATACACACAGTGAGACCAAAAGAGACACACTTAGGAGAGAAAAGCAAAGGCATAATCTCTACATGCCTCTTTCTATTTATATAAAATTGTGTGTGTGTGTATATATATATATATATATATATATATATATATATACACATATATATATAATTTCAGCATACATATATGTATGTATGCTGAAATTAACTCCAAAATATGGAGAAAAGAGGTTGGTCTCCTTTTAATTTTTTTATTTTTGATGATTGTCTTGTTTTACATATGGTTTATTAGTGTGACTATCTTTAAGAAGGTGGGGGTGGGGTAGAGAACTTGAGGGAAAAAGAGTGAAAAAGTATAGTGGTGGAATTCACTGGACACAGGTGAAAGTAATCTATACAACTCATGGGTAGAGATGGGAGCTACGGACTGGGAGAAAGTGAGGAAAGGGTTGACACTATATGAAAGAAAATGTATTTACTATATAACTCACAATTTAATCCCTCTGAACAACACCTTTTTAATAACTATAAAGTAAATTAAAAAAAGAAAATCAAATAAGCTATAAAGGACATAAAGTGAGGAATCTAGTGCCTGGTACATAGAACTCAGTATATTTTACATATTGAAGTCTTCAATATCAGTCTTGGTGGATTCTGAAATCCCTAATGTAAAGTTGTTTAGTATTTTTCATATTGTATATACATATATTCCTATACATTTTAAAGCATCTCACCATTCCTTAGAATCCCTGAGAGAATGGTAATATTATGGAAATATTTGATACTGCATTGTTTATGGAAAATAATGATAATTAAGAAAAGTCTTTCCACATTCAAGAAAGACATAATTTAAGAAAACATTTTTAGTAGCTGCTGTGTTGAAGCTATGAATACTGGCACTCACAGATATAGATAGCCAACTCTATTCTTCTTCTTTCTTTGATCACATTGTATGTTATTTGTGACAGTAGAATCAGAAAACAAGACAATTTTTCTTGATACCTGTGTCATCTCCATAATAGATTAATCCATTTCCTGGTGTGTGTGTGTATATGTGTGTGTGTGTGTGTGTATATGTGTGTGTGTGTGCGTGTGTGTGTGTGTGTGTGTGTGTGTGTGTGTCCTGTGGTTTGAATTTAGGGCCTTTGCACTGTCCTTGAACTATTTCCAGCTTTTTGGTGATTATTTAGAGATGAGTCTCCTAGACTTTCCTGTCTGGGCTGGCTTTGAACCATGAGCCTCAGATTCCAGCCTCCTTGAGTAGCCAGGATTACAGGCATGAACTCCATGAACTTTTACATAATCAGTTAATATAAATAGCCTGTATATTTCTTATCTAATTCAACCAAGATTCAATGCATTTCTTGTGGAACAGATGTGAAAATTGACTAAAAAGTGCAAGTGAAACACAAAGTGATATAAAGGAGGTATAGAAGAGGGAGGAAATAAAATCTGAAGTCAAAGGGAAAAGTGAGGACTTCACAGACAAGAAGATAAAGAAATGGAATTTGGAGGTTGATTTTTGTCTCACAGGAAAGGGAAGAGGAGCCATTCCTGATGTTAGAAATGGCTGGGGATGTTTGGGTCTCACAAAGGAATAAGGACACCAACTGGAAAGGAAGCTGACAAAGCAAAGTTTACTTCTGCACAAGAGTGTGCCATCAACCAAAAATCTGGCAAGCATGCCCATAGAGCATGAAGGCTGCTCCCTTATTATCCCTAACCCAGCAAACCCTGTCCTTCTGCTTGAATTGACTGATCTCAGGTTCACAATCTGCAAAGGGATGTGCCTTAATTAACAGGATGTAAGTAAAACCCAAGGAACTTCTAACAGACTGTCTAATTAAAGTACAGCAGGAAAACAATGCATGCAACTAAAATGGAATCAACAAGGGAGGGCCAAACTACTAGGCCAAAGTAGGACATTTTCAGAAAAAATAATTCACACAAGATTAACAGAAAGGAAGCAATCTACTTTGATAAAAAAGATGCTTTTCTCACACTGATCCAGGGAGCAATAGGGCCTAAAAAGCAAATAAATACATAGACTATTAATATTTGCTAAACATGTTTGCTAAATATGTTTCCAATAGCAAATATAGCCAGTAAGGAAGAAATGGCTCAGATGGTTCCAGAACAAAGGAAGAATGTTGAGTTACAGATGGAAGCTATAACAGAGAACAGAGAATAAAACACAATGTCAGTTCACTTTGAATACTAAGAATATCTAACACATAATATGAACTTAGGTTTTATTTTCAATATTCACACACATACTTAATACTTATGGTGCAGTACTAGATAATTTTTATTTTATTTATATTTTATAGGATATGAAACTGAGGCAATGTAACAGATATCCCTGTTACAGGGATGTTTTCTGGTGTAACTTGTAGATTAGGCAGGAGTATTTAGCAACTAGGAATCCACATATAAGAACACTGGGGAGTTTTCAAGGTGGAGTTCTAAGGCCATATTTTCCAGAAAGTGTTCCTCAATACTCTCACCAGAAGTTATCTTCTCTCTTGTAAATTCAATTAATATACATGTGCATGTAAATAATATGATTTTTAATGCTCCCCCGTTCTTTTTTGCCAGTCCTAGGGATGAAATCAGGGTCTGGGCAGTACCCCTGAGCATTTGTGCTCAAGGCTGTTATTCTACTACTTCAGATGCATCTCCATTTCCAGCCTTTTGAAACATAATCCTCAAATCTCAGTCTCCTGATTATTAGGATTACTGGAATTGAGGCAATCTTGTGTCCCTGTCTTGGGGTTCATTTTGCTTAGCTTCAGGTTATATGGTTATATGTACATAGCTTTTGACCTCTTCTGCTTGTCCTAGTCATATACTAGTTATTGCAGGTAAGGGAAACCATGGGGCATATGTTTCTTTGGGCCTGTCTTACTTCACTTAATATAATTTTTTTTCAAGTCTTTCCATTTCCTAGCAAATGTATATATGTATATGTATATGTATATATATGTATATATATATATATATATATATATATATATATATACATACACACTACATTTTCTTCATCCATTCATCTACTGAGGGGATATTTTAGCTATGGTGAATAATGCTGCAATAAACATAGTTGTGCTGTTAGCTTTAGTACATTCTTGTTTGTGATCATTTGGGATCATTTGATGATTTGTTGTTGGGGGATTTAATATTTTTAGTTCTAAGTATATTTTAGATATGAGACCCTTGTCCAATAGAAATACTAGGCTTTCTATTGATCTTGCTAGCTATGTCCATTGCCATGCAGAAGCTCTGCAGTTTCATGCAATCCCATTTGTCAAGCCTTTCTTTGAATTGTTGTGTTTCTGGGTCTCTTTTAAGGAAATTTCAGCATGTGCCAAGGAGCCCTAGAGTTTTTCCTATTTATTGCTCTAATGTTTTCAGGATATTTGCTCTGACTTCAAGGTCTTTGATCCATTTGGAGTTGATTCTGGTGCAGGGTGATATATAAGGATCTAGCTTTAGTTTTCTAAAGGTGTTTAACCAAGAACTCCCCTATGACCCAGCAATCCCACTTTTGGGCATTTACCCAAATGATCACAAGCCAGGACATATGAAAACCACCAGCACAACTATGTTTATTGCAGCACTATTCACCATAGCTAAGATATGGAACCAACCCAGGTGCCCCTCAGTAGATAAATAGATCAAGAAAATGTGGTATATATGCACAATGGAATTCTATGCCTCCATCAGAAAGAATGACACTGCCCCAGTTGTTAGGAAATGGAAAGACTTGGAAAGAGTTATATTAAGTGAAGTAAGCCAGACCTAAAGAAACATAGGTTCCATGGTTTCTCTTATCTGCAATAACTAGTATATGTCTAGGACAAGCAGAAGAGGTCAAAAGCTATGTACATATGACCATATAACCTGATGCTAAGCAAAATGAACCCCAAGATAGGGACACAAGAGATTTTATCTTTCTTGTTGTTCTTTTTAATGTACTTGTAGTATGTGATTTTTTCTTTGTATGTTCTTCCCCTATTCAACATTCTTATCCATCCTTCTCCTACCTGTCCTTCCATCATTCTTAATTTTGTAGAATATACAGTAAATTCTTGTCTGCTTCTTCATTAATCTACCTTTTCTCCTTGACACAACCCCACACCCCACCCATTACAGTACCGACTCAGAGTGTCCTATGTACATAGGATAAAAGTCTCATAATAAAAGATTGGTTTGTAAACAGTTTTCTGAAATAGTAACTGCAGAGAGTGCATCTAATAAATAAATGATTAGAGGAAAGAAAAGGAAAGAAGATGACAGCAATATATTTTTTTGAAATCTGGACTATAACCAAAACTAGGTACTCTGAATCATTTTCTAAATAAGTGGAAAAAGGTGGAAAAGCAGCTGTTTACCACATGTGATTCTCTAGAGGTTTAGGAACTGCTAGCATTATGTTTGGGAAATAATGCTGGATGGCCAGAATAGGTAGGGAGACTAAAGAAGACAGAAATCATGGTATGAAGTCAGGATGGGCCAGGTAGGAGTGTGTTGGGGGTGTAGGGACAGTGAATTGGGATGGAGAGGGAATGATGGAGGACACATTACTTTTAAAAAGCTGTGAAGTAGGAGCTGGGAAGGTGGCTCAGTGGTAGAGCGCTTGCCTTGCATGCATGGGGCCCTGGGTTCCATTCCTCAGTACCACATAAGCAAAAAAAAAAAAAAGCCAGAAGTGATGCTGTGGCTCAAGTGGTAGAGCGCTAGCCTTGATATGAAAAGCTGAGGGACAGAGCCCAGTCCCAGAGTTCAGCCCCCACTACTGACCAAAAAAAAAACAAAAAAGCTGTGAAGGGCTTGGGGGATGACTGTTAAGGGAACAGAGGGAGTGAAGTGGTATTAGACATAATGGACTGGACAAAATTTGCCGAGAATGGTCAAGGAGTTGTTTGACTATTTATTTAATGAGAGCTTCGATGAGGAAGTGATGTGCAGCCAGGACAGGCACCTTGTTTTATTGCACTTCAGTTTATTACATTCACAGCTACTGTGTGTGTTTTTTTTTAATGAATTGAAGATTTGTTGGTAACACTGAAATGAATAAAACTATCAGAACCATTTTTCTCCAGCAGCATCAGATGCTCATTTTCTTTTTTTTTAAATAAGTTTTTTTTTTTAATTGTGAAAATACTGTACAGAGAGGAGAGGTTACAGTTACATGAGCAAGGTAATGAATACATTGCTTATCAAGCATTGTTGCCTCCTCCTTTGTTTTTCCCCTACCATCCCTTCCCTCCCATCTCCACAACTACACTCCCCCCCACCCCCCGCATTGTAAAGTTCGTTTTTTGACAGAGCGTCTTGTACATCTCATTGTTGCAATGGGTCAACCTGTATCCCTGTTTAAACAATTTGAACAGATGTTCATTTTCTAGCTGTAGTTTCATCAATATTTAAAATGTGTTCATTATTATGGTGATCTGTACTGAGTAATCTTTAATGGTATAATTGAATTTGTTTGTGGACACAGTGAACTGGGCTGCCAGAAATTCATCAATGGATGTTGTGTGTATCCTGAGAGTTCCAACTGGTCACTGTCCCACCTTTCTTTGCCCAGACATTTTTTCCTTTTATTGTAAAGATGTTATACAGAGGGGTTACAGTTACATGAGTAAGTACATTACTTGTAGATCATTGTTACCCCTTCCCTTCCCTTATTATTGTCCTACTATCCATTCCCTCTCCACCCACTACACTCCTCCCACACCCCCACTAATGTTTTAAAGTTCATTTCCAATATAATGTCCTGTGGGTATCATTGTTGCAATGGGCCATCCTGTGTCTATGTCATTGTTTAACCATTTTGTTATGCACCATCTCCTCCCCAGATTAGATGCAGGTACCAAAATCAAGTACAGTGACAACAGAGGATATGCCATAGGGGGAAGACCATACAAAGGAAACAAAAAATCACATAGTACATTTAAAACAACAACAAAGACAGACCTCTTGTGTCCCTATCTTGGGGTTCATTTCACTTAGTATCATCTTACATGGTCATATATATATAGCTTTTGAACTTTTTAGCTCACCTGATATGATTATCCTATACATATACTAATTGTTGTGAATATGGGAAACCATGGGACCTAAATTTCTTTTGGACTGCCTAACTTCACTTAATATGATTTTTTCTAAGTCTTTCCATTTCTTAACAAATGGGGCAGTGTCATACTTTCTGATGGAAGCATAGAATTCCCCTATGACCAAATAATCGCACTTTTGGGCATGTACCCAAATGAAAACAAACAAGGCCATATTAAAGCTACCAGCACAACTATGTTCATTGCAACATTATTTACCATAGCTAAGATATGGAACCATCTCAGATGTCCCTCAGTAGATGAGTGGTTAAGAAAATGTGATAAATACACACACACACACACACACTCACATATAAGGAATTCTATGCCTAGACTTCTTTTGCCCTGAAACATATACCTACTTTAATTGGACCAACAAATGATCCTGTAATGACTTTAATCTTTCAAATGCAAGGACACATCACATGTGTCTCACTTTAAGCTTCATGAGAAATGCATGGTAAATGTAGAGACAGGCTGAAAGCTAGGTCTTCTGTGCCCAACAGCCATGCTGGAAGGCAAAGGAAAGGTTCTTGAGGTAAATTAAAAATAGATTCCAGGAAATACATAACTCAGAAGAAATCAAACAACTTTTGTAATAATATGAAAACAGTTATTGTGGCACAGGTAGAAAAATCAAACAATGTACCTTTAATCTAAAGCCAAATCTCAAAATAAGGCTCTAAGTCTTCAGATCTCTGAAGGATGAGTGAGATGAGGAAACTGTTGATGCTGCTAGCAGAGATTAGTATGATAAGCAGTAAGGGAAGAAGCTTATGTCCATCACCTGAAAGAACAAGAAGTGAAGTAGCTAGCCAACAAGTTATCCAGCAGGTCTACTTAAGATCACCGATGATGCTAGCTTGGGTACAAAATGGATTTGCACTGAACAGAGCATCTTACCATGTGAGGAAGATGCCATATAGGATGATCATAGTTAGAGTTCAAAGCTTCAATGAACAGTCTGAATAATAAAGCTAGTTAAAGCCAGTACTCATTTATCATTCTGAGCGTCCTAAGGCTTTTAGAATTATAGCCCTACTCTTCCTAGCACAGAGGAGAATTACTCCCCAAGAATGGAGGGACATTTTCTTACTCCCCAACCCTACAACTAGAGCAACAAAGCTTCAGTAATAAGGCAACATGATTGACTGAAAATTTTAACCTAATTGTTTGAGAACCACTGCTTAGGAAAAAAACAAAAATTCCTGATGCTCCTGTTAATTGATAATGGACCTGGCTACTCAAGAGCTCTTCAGAAGATATATGAGAGTCATGTTTTTATTCCTACTATTAGCACATCCTTTTCTGTTGTCATGGGACAAGGAGAGATTTTAAATTTACAAGCTTTATTAATTAAGCATATTTCCCATAAGAAGTAACTCCATAGATCATGATTTCTCTTATAAATGTGAAGAAAAGTGGAGAATCTTCTCCATTCTAGATTTCTTTAAGGATGCTTGTAACTCATAAGAAAAGATCCACCATAATTTACTTTTCTTCTTTTAAAAAATTAACTGTAAGTAATTATACAAAAATGTTTTAATTCGAGTTCCGGGAAGATGGCGGAGGAGAAGCTGGAATCTGAACAAGCTCTCGCATAGAAAGCAATTTTAGAGTTCTAGTGAACAGTCCTAAGCCAGAGAATCACACCAAGTGTGCCACCACAGGACAGAGAGTTAGACAAGAGAGGGGAAGCCAAGGAAACACATCAGCTGCCGCTACGGCGGCAGGGTCCAGGCGGTGACCACCGCCGCGGGGACATACCTGAGACACAGAGAGTCCGGGACGAAGGAGCCAGACGCAGCGGATGAGCGGATTCTACTCAACACCAACAAGAACCGACAAGGAGCGGAAATCTTCATCCTGCTGTTTGCAGACCAGAGACGACCCAGGATCCAAGACTTGGCGTGAGTACAAGCCCGACATCCTCACTCCTTCTCAGGAAGCAGAGGAGGGAAGGCTACCCCTCCCCCCCAGCACCGGTGATCTCCATCTTGGATACCGACAAAGCTCGGAGGAGCTGCTAGCTCCAGCTCAGGCCTTGGAATAAAACGAGTCATTTAGCAGGTCACAAGAACTTAAAGGGGGAAGTGACCTGCCAGACTCAGCACCATCCAGGGAAAAGCCACCCAGCTCAGGTGCCAGCCATTGGAGTGCCTTGCCTCACTGGGTAACCAGAGCCAGAGGCTGCCCCTCCCTCTAGCAGCCTCAACAATCAATTGAAAAACAGAAACCCTGAGAATGGCTCCAGGCTGGGCGTTGTGAGCTTTATCACAAAATAGCCCCAGGGAAAAGCTACTGTTTGTTGAAAGGCCTCAACTCTACCCAGAACCTAGCCTCATCACCACATCCCCCTCTTTTGTGACTCTCAAAGCAGATCACCCTCCCAGAAAACTAACCTGGGAGGGGGATCTCAAAATCTTGGGTAAAGCAGAGCATTTTTCTGCCTCTTCCAACCAACCGACTTAAGAAACCAATCAAGCCACAGGACCTCAAGCTGACCAGAGACTCCAACAAGAGACTGGTTACAGACAAAAGGGAGATACAGGATTCTTCCCACTCCTCCCCCCCCTCAAAAAAAATCAAAAGACTTTTTTTTCTTTTTTCTTTTTTCTTTTCTTCTTCTTTTCTTTTTTTGCTTGTTTTTTGTTTTTTGCTACCTTATATATATATTTTTTTCCCTTCTAAAACTTTTATTAATCTTTAATTTTTGCCTCTTCTGAAAAAATAATTGTTTTCCAGTAACTTTTTTTTTTCTCATCTTATAATTTTTATTTTAGGAATATGTGAATGAGCGTTTTCCTTTCTTTTCTTGTCTTCTTTCTCTTTTTCTTTTTTTCTTAATTATCTTTTTGTTTTTTGTCTAGCTCTACTGAACTTCTGATCTTTTCTTCTCCCTTTCCCATCCTTAAAGTTTTTCACATCTCCTCTATGTCCCTCCCCTTCTTGGAACATATTCACATTCCTCTCTAAATATACGGTCTTTTAACTTCTATAATAACATTAATTTTTACATTTCTATTTTTTTTCTGGTCTCTCTCTCTCTCTCTACTTGCATCCTACCCAACCCATTTCCTGCATTGTGATTAGGACATAGTTAACTCTCCCTGTGCCTCCCCACACCAATCTATTCCTATTTTTTACCCACATCTCTCCCTAATCCTAATAATTTCTGGTTTTCCAAATTCTTTTCTGCGGTTTGAAGTACTTTAACATATAGTTGTTTGAGGTTGAATAGATGTATCTGTTGAACTAGATTGTATCTGTAGACTATTGACTGTACAAACGCAAACTTTGGTTGATGGTTGCCTTAAGATAGTGTTCTAGCATAAAACTGGTGCAATCTTCATCTCAAATGGGCCGAGTAAGCCGGAAAAACACAAGAAAAATGGCAAATTTGGGTATCTCAATTCCCAATCTTGATAATCAGGGATTAGAACAGATAAAGAATAATCCAGAGGAGAGTTCCCAAATAGCTCTACAAACACTAATAGCAAACATGATAAATGAGAAGTTTGACAATGTACAAAGGACTCTGTATGAGCGTGATAGGGAGAGAGAGGAGGCATCCCAGAAGTTTACACAGGAATATCATAAGCGTGAGGAAGCTACTCAAAAACTGATACAGGATTTGCGTGAACAACTTGAGAATACTCAAAGAGAAAGGGAGGAATGGTGTGAGCAGGCTGAGAACACTCAAAGAGAACTGCAGGATTCCCACGAACGGGAAGAAAGAGAACTGCAGGAATCCCACAGACGGGAAGAAGCTAATCAAAGAGTAATTCAGGAATTGAGAGACCAGGTAGAGAATACACAAAGATCACTAAAGGCATTCATGGAATCCATTAACAAAGAGCTGAAGGAAGTCAGGGAGACCACAAAGGGAATGCTGAATGGAACCCAACAGAAGGAATGGGAGTCCAAAGAAACCATAACCAATCAACTAAGTGATTTGAGAACAAACACTGAACACCAAATTAAGGAAGTAAAGAAATTCATACAAGACCTAAAACAGAGCTTCAACAAAGAACTTGAAGCCATCAAAGCTGACCAATTAGAAGGAAAAGAGATAAAAAACAAAGTAGAGAGTCTTGACAGCAGGTTAGACAACGCAGAAGATCAAACCTCAGGGATTGAAGACAGCCTAGATATTATAGAGAAAGAACATACAACCATCCAAGACAAGTCCAAGAAATATGATAGGTCTATCCAACACCTGGAAGACACCATCAGAAGGCCCAATCTAAGGATAATGGGTGTAGAGGAGCACCTAGAAACAGAAGTTAATGGTCTAGGAAATTTGTTTAACAGGATCCTAGCAGAGAACTTCCCAAACATACAAAAAGATAGGCCTATTCAGATACAAGAAGCTTTTAGAACCCCAAATAGACCAGACCAGAATAGGACATCCCACCGTCACATTATAATCCACACAGGATCAACCCAGACCAAGGAAAAGATCCTTAAAGCTGTCAAGGAGAAAAGGGTAATCACCTACAAAGGGAAACCAATTAGAATTACCTCAGATTTCTCAGCAGAGACAATCAAAGCAAGAAGAGCCTGGAATGACGTATGCCATGCCCTAAAAACAAACAACTATCAACCAAGAATACTGTACCCAGCTAAACTCTCCTTCATAACTGAAGGCCAAATAAAAACCTTCCATAGCAAAGAAAAATTGAAACAATACATCTCCACCAAACCAGCCCTACAAAAGATTCTTAAAGATGTCCTACACATAGAAAACCAACAAGACCGCAACAAAGGCCAAGAAACTGCACCCAAACTGAGAATCCAAGAACCTTAGGAAGAACCCAGTTTTCACAGCCCCCAAGAAGGTGGATAACATGGCAGGAACTCCCAAATACCTCTCAGTCCTATCTCTTAACGTTAACGGACTGAACTCTCCAATTAAGCGACATAGACTGTCTAGTTGGATTAAAAAACAAGACCTTTCTATCTGCTGCCTGCAGGAGTCACATCTTGCCCGTAAAAACAAACACATTTTCAATGTTAAAGGCTGGAACAAAATCTACCAAGCAAACGGCCCTCATAAACAGGCGGGAGTTGCAATCCTAATATCAGATAAAATAGACTTCAAACTAAAATTCGTGAGAAGAGATAAAGAAGGTCGCTACATACTAATTAAAGGATCTCTCCTTCAGGAGGATATTACAATTCTAAATATCTATTCGCCAAACAATGGAGCACCCAAATTTATCAAAGAAACACTACTTTCCCTCAAATCCCATATAGATCCAAAGACATTAATTGTTGGGGATTTTAAC
This sequence comes from Dipodomys merriami, assembly GCF_024711535.1. Lineage (NCBI taxonomy): Eukaryota > Metazoa > Chordata > Mammalia > Rodentia > Heteromyidae > Dipodomys > Dipodomys merriami. The sequence goes on along the minus strand of NW_027206512.1, from coordinate 32,882,922 downwards.
ACACCACTCTCCCCACTACATAGATCAACTCGGCAAAAACTCAACAGAGAAACCGCAGATCTAAACAGCTGCATAGATCAACTAGACTTAACAGACATTTACAGAACATTTCACCCAGCAGCATCAGAATACACGTTCTTCTCAGCAGCACATGGAATGTTTTCTAAAATAGACCACATTCTAGGCCACAAAGCAAACTTGTCTAAATTCAGAAACATTGAAGTTATACCTTGCATTCTCTCTGACCACAAGGGAATAAAATTAGAACTCAACACCAAAATCCACCAAAGAAAGTCCGGTATCACATGGAGGCTGAACAACACACTGCTGAATCATGAGTGGGTCATGGAAGAGATTAGAAAGGAAATTCAAATGTTCATGCTATTCAACAAAAATGAACACACAAATTACCAGCTCCTCTGGGACACAGCAAAGGCAGTACTCAGAGGCAAGTTTATAGCTCTGAGCTCCTACATCACCAAATTGGAGAGATCAGAAACTAACAATTTTATGACACATCTAAACCTCCTTGAAAAAGAGCAGCAAGATAAACCCCAATCCAATAGACGGAAAGAAATAATCAAAATTAAATCAGAATTAAATGAATTATAATCCAAAAAAACTATAGAAAGAATCAACAAAACAAAGAGTTGGTTCTTCGAAAAACTTAACAAAATTGACAGACCCTTAGCAAATCTTACCAGAAAAAGGAGAGAACACACCCAAATTAATAAACTCAGAGATGAGAATGGAAACATCACCACAGAAACAACCAAGATTCAGAACATTATAAGGGAATACTTCTCAAAACTTTATGCTAATAAGTTTGAGAACTTGACAGAAATGGACCTTTTCCTAGCAAATATTGACATGCCAAAACTAAACCAAGATGAGTTAAACCAGCTTAACAGGCCCATATCAAGCACTGAAATAGAAAAAGCAATAAGAGACCTCCCAGCTAAGAAAAGTCCAGGACCAGATGGTTTTACAGCGGAATTTTACAAGGCCTTCAAAGCAGAGCTCACACCAATACTCCTCCAACTCTTCAATGAAATTGAAAGAGAAAGCTCAATACCGAACACATTCTATGAAGCCATCATAACCCTCATCCCAAAACCAGGGAAGGACTCATCAAAGAAAGAGAACTATAGACCCACTTCTTTGATGAACATTGATGCAAAACTTCTCAACAAAATTTTGGCCAATCGACTTCAACAATTCATCCAAAAAATCATACACCACGATCAAACAGGATTCATTTCAGGGATGCAAAGCTGGTTCAATATACGCAAATCAATTAATATTATTCATCACATCAACAGGAGCAAGAAGAAGAACCACATGGTTATCTCAATAGATGCAGAAAAAGCATTTGACAAGATCCAACACCCCTTTATGATGAAGGTTCTGGAAAAATTAGGAATCCATGGAACATTCCTCAATACAATAAAGGCTGTATATGACAAACCTACAGCCAGCATTATACTCAATGGTGAAAAACTAAAGCCATTTCCTCTTAACTCAGGAACAAGACAAGGATGCCCACTCTCTCCACTTCTCTTCAATCTAGTATTAGAATGCCTAGCTACAGCAATAAGACAAGATGCAGACATAAAGGGGATCCAAATAGGGAAAGAAGAAATAAAACTCTCCCTCTTTGCAGATGACATGTTCTTGTATTTAAAAAATCCCATAGACTCCACTCCCAAATTACTCAAGCTGATTCAAAACTTTAGCAAAGTAGCAGGTTATAAAATTAACCCCCAAAAATCAATGGCTTTTCTATATGCCAACAATGAGAAAAGTGTGGCTGAAATTAGGAAAGCAACTCCATTTGTAATAGCCCCACAAAAAATAAAATACCTAGGAATTAACTTAACCAAAGAAGTGAAGGACCTCTATGATGAAAACTTTAAAATCTTGAAAAAGGAAATCAACACAGAACTTAAAAAATGGCAAAACCTCCCATTCTCCTGGATTGGCAAGATTAACATCGTGAAAATGGCAATACTTCCCAAGGCTATCTACAAATTCAACGCGATACCTATCAAAATTCCACCCTCATTCTTCAAGGAAATAGAGGAGGCAATCCAAAAATTCATATGGAACAATAAAAGACCCCGAATAGCAAAAACGCTCCTCAACGGAAAGAACACTGCTGGAGGAATATCAATACCAAATTTCAAACTCTACTATAAAGCCATAGTAATCAAAACAGCTTGGTATTGGCATAAGAACAGACCTCAGGACCAATGGAATAGAATTGAAAACCCAGAAATGAACCTACAGACCTATAGCCATCTAATCTTCGATAAGGAAGCTAAAACAATAGAATGGAAGAAAGACAGCCTCTTCAGTAAATGGTGCTGGCAAAATTGGTTAACTACATGTAGAAAACTAAAGCTAGATCCTTATATATCACCCTGCACCAGAATCGACTCCAAATGGATCAAAGACCTTGAACTCAAAGCAGACACTCTGAAAACATTACAGGATGGAATAGGAGAAACCTTATGTCTCCTTGGCTCAGGCCGAAATTTTCTGAATAGAGCCCCGGAAGCAAAACAAATCAAAGAAAGGTTGGACAAATGGGATTGCATACGGTTGCAGAGCTTCTGCAGGGCAAATGACATAGCTAGCAAGATCAATAGAAAGCCCACCGATTGGGAGAAGATCTTTACCAGCCATACAACGGACAAGGGTCTCATATCTAAAATATACTTGGAACTCAAAAAATTAAACCACCCAACAACAAATCCTCAAAGAAACAACTGTCCAATAAATAAGTGGGCGAAAGACTTAAAGAGAAGCTTCTCTGAAGAAGAAAGAAGGATGGCCAATAGACACATGAAGAAATGTTCAACATCCCTAGCCATAAAAGAAATGCAAATCAAAACAACATTGAGATATCACCTCACTCCAGTTAGAACAGCAAAAATCAAGAACTCTAACAACAACAGATGCTGGAGGGGATGTGGACAGAAAGGAACCTTACTTCATTGTTGGTGGGAATGTAAACTTGTTCAACCACTTTGGAAAGCAGTATGGAGGTTCCTCAAAAGACTTCACATAGATCTCCCCTATGATCCAGCAATCCCACTTTTGGGCATTTACCCAAATGTTTACAAACAAGACCACACTAAAGCTACCAGCACAACTATGTTTATTGCAGCATTATTTACCATAGCTAAGATATGGAACCAACCCAGATGCCCCTCAGTAGATGAATGGATCAAGAAAATGTGGTATATATACACAATGGAATTCTATGCCTCCATCAGAAAGAATGACATTTCCCCATTTGTTAGGAAATGGAAAGGCTTGGAAAAAATTATATTAAGTGAAGTAAGCCAGGCCCAAAGAAACATAGGTCCCATGGTTTCCCTTATTTGCAATATATAGTATAGGTATGAGTCAAGCAGAAAAGGTCAGATAATGTGATGTTAGGAAAATGAACCCTTAAATATGTATTTTAATGTTTTCGTTTCTTTCATGCATATGTTTCTAACGCATTTATAAGATTATTTCTTTGTTGGTTTGTATGTCCCTCCCCCACAGTGTAACCCCCGCTTTCACTATATTTGATGTCAGTATAACATGTGGAGGAGATGGGGGCAAACAAGTCGTTTAAGGATTCAGGTGGACCTGTTGCAACAATGAGAAGTACAAAATGTCATGTCAAAACCAGCTTTACAATGTCGGTGGGGGGCGAGGGTGGTATAATTGGGTGGGGGGAAGGGGGAGGCTGGGAAGGGAGGTGAAGGGTAAACAAAGGAGGAGGCTGCAATGCTTGGTAAGAAATGTATGCATTATCCTGCCCATGTAATTGTAGCCCCTCTGTACCTTATGTTCTCAAATAAAATAAAATAATATTAAAAAATGTTTTAATTCAACCAATCAGTTTAATTATTTACTATTGGGGCTCGAACTCAGGGGCTACACTCTCCCTGAACTGTTTTGCTAGCATTCTACCTCATGAGCCACAGCTCCATTTCTGACTTTTTGGTGAGTAATTGGAGATATGAGTCTCATAGTCTTTCCTGACTGAATTCAATCCATAATCCTCCAGATCTCATCCCCCTGAGTAGCTAGAATTACAACTCTGATCCTGTAATTGGCTCACAAATCAGTTTATTAAGAATAATACATCTTGATCAATATTATCCCTTTCATTGTTTTCCCCATCTTTCCCAACCCTATTCAAAAATATTAATTTACAGGTAAAAATACATTTTCCTATAGTAATAATAATATTTAATTAAGTGCAATTATTAAAATGTCACATTATTGCATACTTGATAGATTTCAATATACTGTAATTATAACTATTACATACCCTGGAGAGCAAAAATATTGTGCATTACTTTGTTATTGTATTTATTTTAATATGGTCAGCTGGAACCAAACACAATAACTTCAAGATGTACTTAATTTTTATTTCTTCAACTCTATTTGTATTCTCTTTTTAAAGAAAATTGTTTTGTAGTAGGTATAGTGGCTTAAGCCTAAAATCCTAACTACTTAAAATGTAGAGACTGGGGATTACTATTCAAGGACTGATTGATCAAAAAGAAGTTTGTGTGACTCCATCTCAACCAATGGCTGTGTGTGATGGCACTTCACCAATTATCCCAGCTCTGGGAAATCCAATGACCTGGTGCAGTGGCCCCTGCCTGTCATTCTCAGTAAACAGGGAACTAAAAGGAGGAGGATACCAGCCCAGACCAGTTCTGGTATGAAGGAAAAACATACCTTGAGGACAAAGGTCAAGAAGTATGCCTCAAGTGGTAAAGGGTCTGCCTTGTAAGCATAGAACTCTTGAGTTGAATTCCCAGTAATGTCAAGACTTGCTTTTCTGTTTGATTAGCTTAAAAAAACCCATATATTCTAAGTTAAACTAATAAAACTTGTTTTTGATAAACTAAAAATGAGAAGAACAGGGAGGAAGCATTGATTGCCCTCTCCTAGATATCTAAATATCTCATTTTCTTGGAAGTCATTTGTTGACCATTTGTTAGTGTGCCCTCTGTGACCACTCATTGTAGTTTCATCCCCTGTCAACACCACACACAGACTCTGGAAGAAATCCTTGCCTTTGTTTCTTCTTGGCACATTCTCTTCTGTATCATGTTCTGGCCTTTCTTCATCTATAGGTTCCAGTTATTTGACTGTTCAGTTTTAGTTATCCTGAAATATAAGAAAAAATTCTGTATGTGAGTTGACACCAATGAAATTTTAGCATGTCAAAAACAGTTCAGACTTTTTCTGTGATGTGAGATTTGCACACACTGATATGCCACTTGTTTTATAATTCAATTTTAATGATATGTACTAAGAGTCTTTGAAGAAATCTATTGAGAATCTCTCTTATGATTAACTGGAATATGCTGTCAGATCTGTACCCTAAGCAGGAAAATAAAACACATCCTTTAACTAGGGGGTTTATTCTTTATAATTCACCCAGCTGCAGGTATGCATATACATAATATATACACTCATACACACATATATATTTACCTATAGATATGTAGATATAGATACATATCATGGATTCCCATATTTCTATGAAGATTTTTTTGATTGTTTTTTTACTTAAAATATGATGATGATATCAAGAGAAAAGAAAAGAGAAACAGATATTTGAATATAACTGATGCAAAATAAATATTTCAATACCAAACATACATACAAAAGAATTTGGCAGAATTCACATCATTTTCAAAATTATCATACACTAGCTGCTTTATGACTCTGAACTAATAAAATTGGCATCTCTGTAGGTCATTATCTTATAGCTTTCTTCACAAACACAAAAAACAGATAGTCATAAATATTGACTAGTTCTGCCTGTTCAAAGCCATGAAAGTAAATGGAATTTGAACTTAGTATCTATCTATCTATCTATCTATCTATCTATCTATCTATCTATCTATCTATCTATCTATCTATCTATCTATCTATCTATCTATCTATCTATCTATCTATCTATCTATTTATCTATCTACATGTATGTACATATACATATATACATATATGTATGATACTGTACAGAAGGGTTACAGTTACATGAGCAAGGTAATGAGTCCATTTCCTATTGAGCATTGTTATCCCTCCTTTGTTTTTCTCCTACCATCCCTTTCCTTCACACCTCCCCAACTCACCACCCCACCCCGCCGGGCCAAAGTTGTAAAGTTCCTTGTCAACATAGTGTCTTGTACATCTTGTTGTTACAATAGGTCATCCTGTTTCCTTATTTCAGCATTTTTTTTAAATTTTCAGTTTTGTTTTCATGTTTTGTGTCTTTTTTGTTTTTGTTGTTGGTTGTGGGGCTTGAACTCTGGGCCTGGGCACTTTCCCTAAGCTCTTCAGCTCAAGACTAGCGCTTTACCACTTAAGCCATAGCACCACTTCTGGTTTTCTGGTAACAGTTAATTGGAGATAAAGTCTATACTCACCGAAACTCTGCCTTTGTGAAACATTTCAGATGCTAGAAACCACAAGTAATATTGAATCAACACAAATTACTTTTTTTCCTCTACATATATATCTATGATAAAGTTTAGTTTGTGAATAAGGCATGATGAGTTAACAATGACAGCATTGATAGAATATTATAATATTATGTGGTAAAGGTTCTTTAAAATTCGTGCCTTATTTATTTCTTGAAATTTCCATTTAAATATGTTGGACTATGATTGACTATGACTATGTACAGCTGCAGAAATCAAAGCCACAGGAAAGGGAACTGATGTTTTAAATGACTCTAGCAACATTAGAATTCTTTCCCTCAAAGAAATTTGGACATGAATTTTTTTCCAATTTGAGATTAATAGGTAAACTCAGATCATTAGGTTTTTGTGATTACTGTAGGGTGAAACTTACGTGTTGCATAAAATTGGTTTGTTGGTCTTTACTACAGTGGTCCTAAATTGAGACATTTTGCGCTAGGTCAAGTGCTGAAGTAGCTCTTATTTCAGTCTCATTGCATCTCTTGGGCCTTACCCAAATACTACCATTTTAACCTTCGTAAATGTCCACTTTTTCTGTGGTATCTACATGTTTTCTCAAAAAAATATGAATTGGGGTAATCATGTGTGGAGCCATCAAAAGAGTATTTTAAAGTTTCATTTCATATATATATGATATATATCAGCTACAAGGCCTCTTTTTCTACCCATATTCTTACTGGGTGACTTTCATTTAAATTATTTAGAAAATCTAAGCAGCTTGAGACACAATCATTTCTCACTAAGTTGCTGCTATTTAAATTAAACCAATTATTTATTAATATCACTACCAACGTATTTAACTGCTAACCATTACCTCTTATATTCTGTGTATGGTAGCTTGTGAAGTGAACCAAATATTCTATATGCATACAGTTCCTTTTGGTGGTAATATGAAGTAAGCACAACTAGACTTCCTCATTCAGTTCTATAATCGAGACTGTGTGACAATCAGAATATTTTAACTTTATCGTTTCTGATGAGTATTAGGTACTAAGTAAAACTTTATGGCTACATTTAGATATACTACCACAGACAAGAAAGATCTTTGTCAGTATTCAAAGGTCTGAATTTTTGTGTTGTTGTTGCTCCAACTGTACTGAAAAAACAACTAGTATGACTTAACTTTTAACTTTGTGATATTCAACTAGCTATTTGAAATGTAAACTAGTTTTCTTTCCGTTATAAGTAACATAAGCTAGCTCAATGTAGCCAAATGTCTTAAGAAAATAAATGTGTTTTTTTAGTGGTACTGAGGTTTGAACTCAGGGCTTTGTTGCCTGCTAGACTGGTGTAATTCACCAAACCACACCTCTAGCTCAAAATAAGCAAAGTAGAAGAAGTTGAACATTTGAAGAAACACTGGACTGTTCAGATAATTGAAGAAAGCACTGAAAAAGTCTGAGAAACATGAAACTCATAAGCTAAGGCTAGGTTAGAAGTAAGATTTAAATGAATACACACATCTCAGATACCAAGTCTTCTATGTGAATTTGAGGGTTTTTCCTTAACTCAGAGTAAGCTAACCCCACTAATCTCTGTTTCTTACAGGAAAAACAAAGAAATAATCAAAGTAAGCATTCTTCTTTATTGGATCCCAGTACAAATTTCAAGTACATGCCATTTATAATATAATGCATGAAGTGAGTTTAGAGTACTGACACATACTGGATTAAAGAAAAATAACTAAAATATAAAGTAAACATCCGAGTGTCAGAAGAAGTTAATTTTTGACACAAACTCAATAAATATTAACTGAGTAAGGGTTGAGAACAAGTGATTAAAACATATAATTCAAACTGAATAATTTTCAGTTTTGGAGGTCTTTGGGGTTGAACAAAGGACCTCTGCTAGGCAGACACTAGAACACTCAAAGTATATCCCAATTATCTTTATTTTTTGCTTCAATGGTCTGGTGTATATGTCCAGCCTGTTTTGGACCATGATTTTCCTATTTTGTGCTTCTTCTATAGCTGGGACTACAGACATACCCTACCATTCCCAGCTAGTAATTCAAATGCTGTGGAGTTCCTCAATTTTTGCCCAAGGTGTCCTTGATCCATGCTACTCCCAGTCTTTACCTCTGAGCAGCCCAGGCCAAATATATAACTTTATGGATAATTATGTGAAATATTTCACAGCATTAAAATTTATAAGCAAGATCCAATGGTAAGAGTCTATACGTTTTCAACCCCAAATACTTTCACTTCCTTAGGAAGCTAATGGCCAGGTGAACTGAATTGTTCTCATTGGGAATCCTTGCCTGTCTGATTTATTTAAAGGAAAGTGAAAAAGGAAAAACAGATTGAGTGGATGAGCCTTAGATTTCATCATAATTCTAAGTAAGGCCCAAAGGGCCAAATATCACTTACTGCATTGGCTTCGACATTATTGGCTGACTAGTAGCCCATGAGACACTTGGCCATGGAACAAATGCTGTAATGGATGTGAGAATATAGCAACAAGGGGCCATGTGTTAATTACACTGGCAAACTCAAAGATTTTCAAATGGGAGCATTTTTAAGCCCTGCAAACCAACAGATGGCATATATCTACACAGATCCGTGCATTCTCCACATAAAATGTCTATAGGTCAATTGCAGTTATAAATGTTTCTTTATCAAAATATAAGCTGTTCACTCATGTAATGCCATAATACCTAAAAAATAGCCAATTTCTATTTTGGATTTCTCAAAATTATATGTGTTCTTTTATTTTGAACTACCATTGTCAATAATTAATAAGTATTTTTTTTTACTATAGGAGAGTTATTACTTGTCTATTAATGATCCAGGATGAGCAGTTTCTATTTTTATTCTTTATGTATAATATTATGGTATGCCCCCAATTTTTTCATTGTTTTAGATTAAAAAGATTTTGGAAAATGAAAAATGTAGGCATAATTTATCTATTGATGTATCATCTAGATTTAGCATTACACTATCAAATATAATGTCTTAATTTCATAGAGATGATGAACAAGAATCTTATTTTTGTTAAATTAATTAAGTTAAAATTGTCTAGTTACCACTGTGACAATTAGCAGTGGTAATGATTTATAAATTTGTAAATATTTGTGTAAAAATAAGTGAAATATTAAACAATAAAGTAAAAAATAAAAACATAATTGCAGATGATACAATGATACATCTCAATGGAAGGAAATGTGTTAATAGCATTATTACTATTAAGAACATTTAATAGTGTATCCATTTACAATTTTATATGAAAGTATTTATCTTTCTATACACAAAAGTATCTGATAAGCAAACCATATGAAAGACATCATCCCACAAGTGGGCATATAAAAAGCAAGATGCTAGAAATAAACTTAATAAAATGTGTAATATGGATATAAAAATAAATTATAAAGGTACTTGGGGCCACAATAGGACTTTAAATAGAAAAGATCTACATGCTGTTAAGATTTGATAATTAAATATATACATCATTTTTGTTAAGATAAACAGCTAACAGGTTATTCTGACTCTGTCTTGTATTTTTTTTTTCTGAGTTTTAAATTCTAATTTTTTCTTTCCAAGACAGGGAGTGGAACTGGATATTTGACACTTTTGCTTATTGGATGTGCTCTACCAACTGACCCACACCTCAAACCCCATAACTTCTAAATTCTAAAAAAAAAAAAAAACTAAAACAAATTCCTAAATTGCCAAGGAATCTGAAAATGGAGGCAACATAATTAATATATAATAGCTTCACAGCTTGCTTAAGAGGTTATTAGAGTAATTCCCAGTGACATAACGGACTCCTAGTCCATTTCTTAGTTGTGAGGCCAATCAAGTTGTTCTAACTTAAGACATTGTGATTGATGTGTAAAGGAGTTGTTTCCAGCTGAAGTGTATTGTGTCTTTTATCCTTAAGTTCTATTCATCTATTTAGTTACCATTCAACAAATGTTTATTGAATTCCAATTTTATCCTAAGCCCAGTTTTTAAGGAGTAAGGGGAAAGAAATCCTGTTTTATTATTATACTTTGAAGACTTTCAAACGCTTGTGACAAGATTAACACCACACAAAAACCCAGTAAAAATTTAGGTGACCAGTAATTTTGTCGATTAGGTCTACTTGTCCTAGGCCAATTCCTAGGACAGTTCGAGAGCCTGATTCAATTTGAGTACGCCCAGGATCTTGCCTTAAATATACAGTCAGGCCCAGAGTTTTCTCATTCAATCCCTAATTCAATCAGGGACTCTTCCTCAGGGCCTTTGACTACCACTCTGGGCTGGCCACAATATTCCCACTGGTAGAGTACTGGAGGGTTTATTCTTTGGATTTGCTTGTGGTCAGAAAGAGCAGCATGAGAGCACCAGGCAGCAACTTTTCCTTTTTCCATCTTTTTATTTTGAACCACAAGGATCATTTTGTACTCCCCACTCTCTCCTAAGATGCTTGCTTCAGGTATGGTCTCTGCTTCATGCTCTCTTGTGAAGAGTGGGGGAGGGGGAGCATCCCTAACTAAGCCCAACCTGAGGCCTCAGCCCAGCCACATGCCACATGCCACAAGCAACTTTAGCAGCCAAGCAGATTGCACCAGGATGAGATAAAGATTCCAGAGCCAAGGATTTGGAGAGCATCTGGGGGAGGGGGGGGGGTCTTGCCCTCTTCCCTCACACCCTGCAGTCCTTCGCTTTTGGGCCAGTGTTTTTTTTTTTTTTTTTTTTTTTTTTTAATGCTGATATACACATTTGAGAGGGAGTCATGCAATGTACTAAGTTTAAAGTAGGTGTAGCTCAACTTAGTGTGGTAGCCTCCAGATTGTCCCAGAATCATTGCCCTGCTATAACCTGATACATGTCAAGTTCCTACTGACAGGGAATAGGTTCGACAACCCAGGTCAACTCAGGATATATTTATCTTCTCTTCTGTGAGACCTCCTGAACTGATTGGTGTGTTTATATATACTTTAAAAATTTACATTTGTACAAGTGTAGGTTCTCCTTCCAATTAGATCTATTAGCCACATCATGAAATAAGTGATCTGGGCAGGAAATCTTTCAAAATGATCAAATTACCTATTATATTACAATATAAAATATTCTAACACTGACTCAGAAATAAAAGCTCTGTTAACAGATTATAATAGCACTTTGAAATGCTCAAATTTATATGAGAATATTGAATATAGGTCATTTCAATTAAAGTATGTTTTTTAATTAGTACTGCTAGAAAAAATTGCAATAACCTACAGCAAAACAAGAACCTACCAAGTTGTGCTCCCTACTTTAGTCATTATCTCAAATGAATTTCTAATGAATCAAGTACCTTAAAATAAAATGAAGGATATTAAAAAGCACAAGGGAATATGGGAAATTTTAATTGTACTTATTTCTAAGCATTGAGCAAAATTCAGGTGCAAATAAGGATAACTGTTGAATGCAAATGTGTCACACAATTTCTTTATGGAAAAGAAATCCATAAGAAAATAAAAATACAAACAGAAATGAAAATCCAAAATATTTATAATATTTAAGATACAAAAGTAATAAGAATTGAAGATTAATTTTCCAGTTGTTTTTCTTACTGTGATGTCTTTGCCTTTAATGGTTTCCTTTGGACGATTTAAGTCTATTGTGTTATCCTATTTATTTAGGTCTGATATTTAAAAAAACGTTGTTTCTTATTTCCTTGTATATAATTTAGTGACAGTGAACTTGGTTTTTCTCAGGTTTTTCATATGTTTTTAGTCTGTAAAATTTTTCAGAAGTTTAATTTAAAAGTAAAACAGAAAGATTCTTGATAGAAGTTAGTACTATATTTTTATGTGAATGCACACAATCTTTAATCATTCTCAGAAGGAAAGTTGTCAAAGAAAATATTATGCAAAGTTATGATATGCTTGAGTGCAAACTGGGGAGATGTTTAGGTTATTGTGAAAACTGACACGTGCCATGCATTCACTTGATTTCAATCTCCTTCCACTCCAATCAGTGCCAAATCAAAACATCCTTTCTCTCCCACATCATTTGAATATTTCATGTTTCTGATTTTATATCAAAACATACAAGTAAAAGAAGTGAAATGAGACTATCATGTGTAATAAATAAAAGGATATCTGATAATCATGTAGGTAATATAACCACTTTCCAACCTGAAAACAAAGTTGTTTCATATAGTGGCATGTAAAATCCAATATATTCTGGCCAGATACAATGGAATGAGGTTTATGTTTGTTTTTTGTAACACTCAGGGACTTTTACAAGCTAGACAAGTTTTCTACCACCATGCCATATCACCAGCCCACAAGGAATTTTGATTGGGTCAGGCTCTAAGAGCTGGTATAAGTTTATATCAGCTTTTAAGATTTACTACATTCTTAGATAACCACATTGTCACTATTTCTAAGGATATAATCACTTGTGATATCTGAGAGCTGGCCTGTCACTTAATTTTTTCACTAACTACATTACATTGTTAATAATCATAGATGATTCTTACCTGTAACCAAACAGTTAATGGTTCTACTCTAAAGACAGATGCATATTTTCACTTGTAAAATATGAACTCCCCCCTTTTTTCTTCATTATCCAACAAAACATGTTCATCCCATTTTAGTTATCTTGTTTACAAAAGAGGTATGCTGGCATGTTTCCAGAGGCGACATATTTTATGCTGGGAGACATTGCACACTGTGTATAATCAGTTTAATTAGTAATTTTCTTACCTGTGTTTATTCAGCTTTCAGCCTGATCTTCCAAAAACGTTAATCAGATCATGCTTTTCTTGTATTTAAATTTTCCCACTGCTGTCCAAAATTTCAAATATTTAACCTGATTTACAAGGTCCTAATCATCTCCCTTTTGCCAACTTCTCAGGCTTTATGGTTGATAATTTCTATTTTTCTCTCACTTCTCACTTTCAAACCTTTTTGTTTTTTTTTAAAGATCTATATTACTATAGAACATTATCACATTCTCTCCATTAGTTATTCTTTTTGTTTTTGTTTTGATTGGTTGTGAGGCTTGAATTCAGGGCTTAGGTAGTGTCCTTGAGGTTTTTGTTTGTTTTTTGTTTTTTGCTTTTTTCCCTCTCAAGTCTAGCCTTCTACCACTTTGCGCAACAGCTCCACTTCCAGTTTTCTGGTGGTTAATTGGAGATAAGAGTCTCATGGACTTTCCTACCAGGATTGGCTTCAGACTTTGGTCCTTAGATCTCAGCCTTCAGTAGCTATAATTGCAGGTCTGAGTCACCAGTTTCCAGATAACCCATGATACTAAGTGAATTATTATCACTCTGATCACAAAGAGTTATATTTTAGTTGAAACATTTGGATACTTTCACTCGTTTAGGATTCCCAGTTCTACCTATCTCAATGCCTGTCCATTGTCCATGCCTTTTTTCCTGGCTACTCTTCTCACACAGACCAGGTCATGACTTCTTTGTTTCAATACTCATCTGCCCAAAATCCAACCTGGAGAGACTGGAATTGCTCTCCATTCTATTTATCCAGGTACACTTTTTTCCTTCCATTTCAGTTATTTTTTGCTTATATTTCTAAGCATTTGTTACAAAGGCTTCAAGTTCTCACAGAACCTTTTAGATGAAAAAATCTATCTATCTCTTCAAACTAAATGTATGCCTCCCCTCCTAAACAAAACATTTGTATGCTGATTATGCTCTCAATTATTCCCTGCTCATCGCACACAATTCTAAATATCTGCCTCCATTCACCTCTATACAACCAATGATAGACCCTCCCAATATTTAAAGCCAATTTGTGTATTACAGATTCAGATTTTATAGTACTACAGGGAACATGATACTGATGATCTCAGTCAGCAGTATGTGTTTCAAGTCACATTCAATAGCATGTTAGAATTTTACCTTCATATAAACTTTATTAATTCTAGTTCCTTACATGCTAATTGCAAATCTTCTTAGAATTCACAATTTCGCCCCACAGTCTTAAGTATGCTGATTTTTTTCATCTTGTACCATACTTTTTGCCGTATGACTCTGCTCTTTTTGTCTTCTAACTTGTCATATATATATATATATATATATATATATATATATATATATATATATATATATATATATATATATACATGACTCGACTTTAGAGTTGAGGTGTGACTTACTTTTGTCAACAGAATGAGGTATATGTGTCAGGGTGCCTTTATTTATTTATTTAGGTGAGTAGTAGGGTTTGAACTCAGGATTTCAAATTCTCCCTTGGTTTTCTTTGCTCATGATTTACACTCTTAACACTTGATTCATACCTTCAGGCCCAGCTTTTTGCTGGTTAATTGGAGGTGAAGTCTTGTGAATATTTCTGACCAGGCTGTCTTCAAACTGAGGTATTCCAGGTTTCAGTCTCCTGAATAACGAAAATGACAGATTCAGGCATCTGGCTCAAGTGACATTATTTTTAAATTTAGGCCTTAGAAGCCTTAGATGTTTCTGCTAGTTATTTTGTACATGTGCTTGGGCATAGAAATAATCCACCATGTCTATCCTCCATGTTAACCTACAATGAGAAACAGCGACACCTTGCTGCTTGTTATCTGAGATTGAGTTGTGCAACTGAGCATGGAATACAATGTCATTAAATTTGGGGATGCTTTGTTATGCATCTGTACCAGTCAAATACAGCTAGATTAACATAATTTTACTTCACATCTCTGTCACTGATTTTTACCAGTTTATCTGAGTACATTTGACAGAAATTATTCCTTCAAAAATATTTATTAAATGAGAGACTATTATTTTAAGTAAATGGTTTAGACTAAATGCTTCAAACATTTTATTATGTATATTTATATGCTATCTGTTTTATTGATTTTTTTAAAACCTCAGAAATAAACTTCAGCTTAGCTTTCAGGCTTCATCTGAAAAATGCCATCTTTTAATCATCCCCCGAGTCCTTAAAAGAATCCATTATACAAAGTACTCTGCACAAAATAGTCATTTCTTAGTGCTTGTGGAATTAATGAGTATACCTTCAATGTACATGGGAATTGTAAGCTTGATTATCAGAATAAAAGCAAACCCATTTTTACCATATTTCACCTAATGGAAGACCTAATAAAGAAACACAAACCCCAAAGAACAGCAAGAGGTGAACATTTATATAATGAGTTGGACAAAGAGTAGCCAATTGTGGAAACGGGACAAGAAAAGGGGATTTGGACTACAAGAGTTGATCACTGTTAAGTGACTAGAAAGATAAATTAGTTTAACAATCATTTGTTTGAATGGATTCTCCCACCTTCAATTCTCCTACCGGAGTGATTAGATACTGTGGAACTTTTAAAAAATTTTATTACTTTAGGAAATTGTGTGTGTGTAGTGTGTGTGTGTGTGTGTGTGTGTGTGTGTGTGTGTGTGTGTGTGTGTGTGTGTGTGTGTGTGTGTGTGTGTGCGCATATTTGAGTTTTGACTCAAAACATTTAATATGGAAGAAATGTATTTTGGGGTGCAGTATTCTGAATCTCTTTAGGGCAGATGTACGTATGAATTAAAACAAGGCTCAGATTAAGTCTTTGGGAAATGTTTATATTTGTCAGATACTCTGGTAAATGACTGCTACAAAGTTTTGTATTTTTTTCTTACAAGAGTATTACATGTGGTTGGCCTATGATTGGTGTTAATCACCAAAAAAATAGTTTCAAAAGATGGTTACAATACAGATATCACAGTTCAAATGCAGAGATTCTAATGACAATTCCACATTTATCAGCTAAGTAACTCAGGGCAAATTGCTTACCCTCAGTTTCCTCGTCTGTGCATAAATTAATATATAAAGGTACTGGGAATGATATTAGGCACATCATCTGTATTATATTTGTCACCAATATTTTACCAACAAATATTGGGTTTTGAATCTAAATTGTCTCATCCTTCAGGACCTCTGAAAAAACAAGAATATTTTAGTTAATATTATTTCATAATAATACTAGAATTTCAGAATAATGTGAGTCTGAGGAAACACACACCTGTTTTGGAAAGGGAGACAGGCTGCACCTTCTTTGACTCACTTGATGTTGTATCTAGGAGACTAGCACTTTTAAGTACTTGTCCAGGAAAACCTATGGAAACAAAGGGCTATGAATTTACAATTCAGGGTCCTTTAGTCTCCCATCTTAAATGTTCACATATCTGTTAGTGAAGGAGAATAAGACTGTTACCATGATATAAGTATTCTGGCTTCCTTCTTTCTTTTCAAGTTCACTTCCAAGCAAGTACCTCTTTCCCTTATTCATTTAAATAATTGGCAATCAGCTCAGCCCTTAGCAGAAGCTAGGAGCTTATTGATGTCTCTTCTTTGTCTGTAAAGACAAAAGAGAGGAACAGATGAGATGAGATCAAGCAATACTTTGTTTTATAATCTCTCTGGAGAAATCTAGGAGTTCCCTCCCTCCAAGCTCATATTTCTTGTTGTGAAGCACTAATGAAGATGGTAATTGGTTGTTCTGTGGCAGGGGCTTCCCTTGGATATTTTTAAGACTTACTTCTTCCCATTTGGCATATGCTTCTCTTGCATGT
Source organism: Dipodomys merriami (assembly GCF_024711535.1). NCBI lineage: Eukaryota > Metazoa > Chordata > Mammalia > Rodentia > Heteromyidae > Dipodomys > Dipodomys merriami. Next base: position 32,865,910 of record NW_027206512.1, on the reverse strand, counting down.
TTCCTATGGCTCCTTCTGAAATTCGTCTGTGAGACAGAACCTACAACAACACTAATATTATCTTTTCCACAATCAATGTATCTAAAAGCTCATATTGGGCCTATGTCAAAGAAAATTTAGTTTAGTCAGACAGATGCTAAATTTTCAACCTTTCAGGTGAAAACAAAGTAGTCTGGTTACAATAAAGCACAAGGATGAGAAGTCTAAATCTTCACCTGATAAATGTTCCAGCTATAGTATTTGTTCTTCACACTGGCCTGTTGCAGAGTTGAGAGAAGATCAATGTGACAAAGAACATTTTCTCTAGTGATTAATACTAAACGTATACTCTCAACAGCTCTGATTTCCTGTTCATCCTAACTGAACTGAGTTAGATACATCATCAGTTGCATTAGATTTGCTGATAGTCATCTAAGAGCATTTATATTTTTTCTGTCTAATATAATTGAAGTATAAATGTCACAATAATCAAAAGTTCATTAAATTCATCAAATAAAAGATAAATCTACTAGATAACAGATCTGATATCTATATTTTGGAACTTTTGTTAAATCTAGCAGTGGGAATCTGAATATAATAAAAGATCCATTGTCACACAATTATAGTATTTGGAATATCTTAATATTTTGGCATAATTCATACTCATTTTGAGCCAGAAATGTAATGTATTGCTCCACAACAAACAGAAATGTAAAAGCAAAATAATTCACACAGTCATTGAACTATTGAAAAATATGTTTCAAAAGAAACATTAATAGATTGGAAAGTATAACAGCTTGGAATAAGAAAATGTTCAGCTTGCACAACAGAAATCGTAGTACCAGTCATTTTTTCCTTGTTGAAATTATTCTATGTGACTTTAAGGATTTTCTATTTATCAATTTATTCTTACATTTATTTGTGATTTTATTTATCAAAAATAACTATAGAGGACATGCCTAGTATTATACACCTGTAGTCAACAAAGCTGATTGGGAGGTGGAGACAAGAGAATTGTGATTTGAGGCCAGCATGGGCAAAAGTATGAGACCTTATCTGAGAAACAAAGTAGCCATCATTGGCTACCTAAACATATAACATGTATAATCGATGTCTTCAACAGATTTGGACATGTAAGTATAATATAAACACAATGATCATGAAGAAATTTCTTAACAAATATTAAAAACAAAACAAGAGCATTGACCAAGATAAAAATCAATGTGAGCCACATTCAGGTCAATATGGAGAAACATTTCTCTCAAACCAGACTTGCTATCCAATGGAGTTGTTAGAGAAAACATGTTGATATTGTTAGAAAGATGACTTGTCTGGAAATTTAAGCCCCAAACAACATCCCATGTGATGTTTCTCTTTCCTTAACTTTTTATGAAGATATATTACTTTTATTTCCCTGCATAAGGATAAGAAAATTTAGTTAGGTGCAGCTCAAAGAAAATATGATAACAAAATAAGCACACATGAGCATTGTGTTTCATGAGTTAAATTCTGGCTAAAGGCAATCAGTGGGAAATCTTGTTTTTGTCTCATTGACTCATTTCAGAGTTTTCAGAAACCATGAAGGTCATAAAGATTACTGTATGATTTATTGATATGGAATGGAAGAGAGCAGATAGGGGACAGAAGATTCCTCTTCGAAAGCCAATAGACTTCAACAAAAAGGGTCGATGAGATGCAAATTTTAGAAATCCAGTTCATGTATGCTGAAGACATAGGCTATGAATATTTAGGAAGCCAATGATAGATAAATGGCTACAGGAACAGTTGTCCACATCCTTCCAACCATCCCATTCGACTAAAATTTCATTTCTGAAATTTTCATTTCTCAGCAATGCTTCATTCTATACTAGCATTATTCTTAACCAGTCTCTATATTGTAATAAAGAGATCCTTGATGATCCAGAGGGACATATGTGAGACTTACACTCTGAATTGGAAGAATGCTTCTTACATGAAATGTCTCTGTTGATTCTCCTGATTGGTCTTCTTTGGATTATACATTGGTCTGTTCTGTACATCAATAGTCAAACCTTTTGATAAAGATGTGCTAAGTGTGGGAGTGTGATCGATAATCTCATGCTCTAACAGATGGATAATTATTGCAATGTTTTCACTCTAGACAGATAAAATATACCAAAGGTCCATTAAAATACTGCCCTTTCTTTTAGCTTCTGAGATTTTCATGATACCACTTCATAGATATCATAACTACAAACTTGCATTATGAGTAGACAAACTTTACATAATATTGGTGTAAGCTTAATCTCTTCTTCATGGCTTAAAAAAGTTTAAAAAAAGCAAAGGTTACCTGTAATTATTAAGCTATTGAGACAAACTCAAATTGCAAACAAAACAAAACAAACCAAAAAACAAAAAACTCTGTCTCACAAGTTTCTTACAGCATCTTTCTATATACTAACAGATTTCCATTTATCTGAATTAGACCTTAATTATGTCAGTTGCATTTCTCTGCTTAATCTGTTCAGGTATTGAATGATAATATTTCATATTTATTATTTTTCATGTAAAGATGGCATATAATCTTTATGGCATTCCTCTAAAAATAACAGGCATTATCTCTATTCTGGAGAAATGGAAAGCTTGAAAATGACTTCAAGTCATTTGCGAGTTGAAATGTAAGTACAGTAATTCTAACTAGCACTTCACTGTTCTCTGCCAAGCCCACAACGCAATATGTTATTTTAAAATAAATCCCTGTTTGATTTTTTTCTATTCAGCTCAACTTTTTTCACTATGCAATATTTTAAAAAAAACTCCAGTGTGCTCAGAAGTCGTCCTACATACTATGAAAAGTAGAAAATGTATATAAGATAGTTTTTAACCTTAAATTTTTACATAATGTAATTGAAAGTACAAGCCATATACTTAAGAGGTAGAAGAGTCATGTTTTGAGTTAATGCACATTATAAATTCTTAACTGCCAAATGAGCAATAGAGGCAAATGCAACTGTAGTTAAGAGATCATGCAACATAGTTTAACACTGAATCTCTCACATACTTAGAGTCTTCCATAACACAATGTCTAAATTTACTTGTGGAATTTATCCACTCCAAATTAGTTTACTGTAAGCTACTAGGGTCTTAAGTGTTATGCACATTGATGACTTATGAAGAATGTCATCCTCCTAATAGGGTTTTATTTCATAGAAGAAAAGTATTCAGTGAACATGAATACCAAGAGAAAATACAATTTGCTAAGCAAGAATAGTGTGGGAAATTCATTTGAGTTTGGAGAAGGTGATTAAGAACACTGGGGGTGGCATAAGATGAGAAAAGCTCAGTACAACAAGGATTAAGTGAAGAGAACCCAAGGAAGAAAGAAAAGACATGACAACACACATCACAAGAAACAGCTTAAAACAGGTAAATAAAATAAGAGATCCAACCTAGATATGCACAGGTTGACTTTTACTTGTTCGTTGTTTTCTAGGGCAAATAGGAATTTTGAATTTTTGTTTGTTTTAAAAACTAGTGGATAGTCAGAGACTAAGGAAAAGTTCAAGGAGAGAAACTGGATGACTTCATATTATTATTAGCAAGGATGCTTGGATAGGTTTGGATTCAAGAGGAGCAATGAGTTACAAACAAATCTTACACCCTAGAAAAAGACTTTCAAGTGACTTTTGAATGATTTAGATTCAATCTGTTAGAAAATGGTAATTCAGATAAGATGTTTGAACAATTTTCTATTTTGCTGCTCTTTAATTATCTCAATTAGTCTAAAGAAAAAGCTTACAATTTTGTGATTTCCCCTCAGAACATAAAACTGCCTGGTTCAAAGGAGGTAAATTTTGAGGGTTTGTGAAACAGTGATTCCAGAAGATAAGTTTAGTAAACCTAGGTAGCGATAATTATGGTGTTTACATGGGAGTTATAGTTGCTGAAACACGGCTGCAATGATTTCCTATCAGTTGCTCCTTTTTTGCATTGGCTGCTATCTATCAGGTCTGTTATTACTTCTGCACCATGAGCCAAGCAGGGATTGTGAATTTGGCTCATATGTATCCACTATAGCCACATGGCACACGGCAAATGGCATGAAATGCATGAAACAATTGCTTTGTTCTATCAGAATTCTAAATCAGTAAATAACTGAAGTGAACGAATGAACAAAGTGATCCAGTTATCTTAGGCAATTGAATGGAAGTACAAGAGAGAAAAAATTATAATACATGTATTAGTCACTCAAGAAATCAAGATATATATGTGTATATGTGTATATTTACATCTATATGTATGCATATATATGTGTGTGTGTAGATGTGTGTATATATATATATATATATATATATATATATATATATATATATATATATATATATATGTTTATGTGTATATATAATGCAATGAACCCAGATGCCCCTAATGGATTAATGAATCAAGAAAAGGTGGTAAAAATACACAATGGATTTTTATTCATCCATTATGAAGAATGACATTGTACCATTTGTAAAGAAATGGAATGACTTGGGAAAAATAACTATAATATGAACTAAGTCAAACCCAGAGAGACAAAGATTACATGTTTTTCCTTGTATGTATAAACTAGAATTAACTTATAAACATATAACCCAAAGCACTGGATGGTATGCAGTAATTGTAATAACTGATGTATGATGGATTTAAGAGAGAACTCAGTGTAATTCCTTAGAAAGGTAAAGTCAAAGCCAAACAAAATAAGAATCAGGAAATGGGTACTTGAAAGGGCTGAAATGGGGCCAAGAGGAGAGGGTAGACAAATGAAAAGGAAAAAAAATAGGAAAAAGAATTCAGTCAAGAATTTAATGTATATACTACAAAACTAAAAAAAAAAAAAGGGAAGGATTGGATTTGGAGGGATGGGTGAAAATGTTGAAAGAGGTAATATTGACTAATATGTATTGCATTAATAAACTTTTTCATTTTATGGCACACCTTTCTAAGACTAAAGATAATTTTTACAAGAAAAGAAAATAAACTGATCTAATTTGACAATGAGCTATGTACGGGAAAAGTTATAAGAAGGTGAAATATATAGATTTACCCTGTCAATCAGGTTGACCCATTGTAACAACAAGATGTACAAGACACTATATTGAAAATGAATTTTACAATTTCATTGGGGGGGGGAGAGGGAAGAGTGGGGATGTGGGGAGGGAAGGGATATTAGGGGATAAACAAAGGAGGGGGTAGCAATGTGTGATAGGAAATATACTTACTACCTTACTCATGTAACTGTAACCCTTCTGTACAGTATCTTTACCATAAAAAAATTTAAAAAATATTTGAGATAGTTCTTTTTTCTTTTTTCTTTTCCTTCCTTCCTTCCTTCCTTCCTTCCTTCCTTCCTTCCTTCCTTCCTTCCTTCCTTCCTTCCTTTCTTTCTCTCTCTCTCTCTCTCTCTCTCTCTCTCTCTCTCTCTCTCTCTCTCTCTTGCTCTCTCTTTCTTTCTTTCTTGTTTTTTTTTTAATTTTATTTTATTTTATTTGAGATCATACTGTACAGAGGGGTTACAATTACATTGGCAGGATAATGCATACATTTCTTACCAAGCATTGCAGCCTCCTCCTTTGTTTAACCTTCACCTCCCTTCCCAGCCATCCCCCTCCCCCCCACCCAATCATACCCCCCTCCCCCCCCACACCGACATTGTTAAGTTTGCTTTGACATGACATTTTGTAATTCTTCTTGTTACAACAGGTCCACCTGAGTCCTTAAACTACTTGTTTGTCCCCATCTCCTCCACATGTTATACTGACATCAAATAAAGTGAAAGTGGGGGTTACATTGTGGGGGAGGGACATACAAAGCAACAAAGAAATAATCTTATAAATGCGTTAGAAACACATGCATGAAAGAAACGAAAACATTAAAATACATATTTAAGGGTTCGTTTTCCTAACATCACATTATCTGATCTTTTCCGCTTGACTCATACCTATACTAGATATTGCAAATAAGGGAAACCATGGGACCTATGTTTCTTTGGGCCTGGCTTACTTCACTTAATATAATTTTTTCCAAGCCTTTCCATTTCCTAACAAATGGGGAAATGTCATTCTTTCTGATGGAGGCATAGAATTCCATTGTGTATATATACCACATTTTCTTGATCCATTCATCTACTGAGGGGCTTCTGGGTTGGTTCCATATCTTAGCTATGGTAAATAATGCTGCAATAAACATAGTTGTGCTGATAGCTTTAGTGTGGTCTTGTTTGTGATCATTTGGGTAAATGCCCAAAAGTGGGATTGCTGGATCATAGGGGAGATCTATGTGAAGTCTTTTGAGGAACCTCCATACTGCTTTCCAAAGTGGTTGAACAAGTTTACATTCCCACCAACAATGAAGTAAGGTTCCTTTCTGTCCACATCCCCTCCAGCATCTGTTGTTGTTAGAGTTCTTGATTTTTGCTGTTCTAACTGGAGTGAGGTGATATCTCAATGTTGTTTTGATTTGCATTTCTTTTATGGCTAGGGATGTTGAACATTTCTTCGTGTGTCTAATGGCCATCCTTCTTTCTTCTTCAGAGAAGCTTCTCTTTAAGTCTTTCGCCCACTTATTTATTGGGCAGTTGTTTCTTTGAGGATTTGTTGTTGGGTGGTTTAATTTTTTGAGTTCCAAGTATATTTTAGATATGAGACCCTTGTCCATTGTATGGCTGGTAAAGATCTTCTCCCAATCGGTGGGCTTTCTATTGATCTTGCTAGCTATGTCATTTGCCCTGCAGAAGCTCTGCAACCTTATACAATCCCATTTCTCCAACCTTTCTTTGATTTGTTGTGCTTCCGGGTCTCTATTCAGAAAATTTCGACCTGAGCCAAGGAGACCTAGGGTTTCTCCTATTCCATCCTGTAATGTTTTCAGAGTGTCTGCTTTGAGTTCAAGGTCTTTGATCCATTTGGAGTCGATTCTGGTGCAGGGTGATATATAAGGATCTAGCTTTAGTTTTCTACATGTAATTATCCAAATTTGCCAGTACCATTTACTGAAGAGGCTGTCTTTCTTCCATTCTATTGTTTTAGCTTCCTTATCGAAGATTAGATGGCTATAGGTCTGTGGGTTCATTTCTGGGTTTTCAATTCTATTCAATTGGTCCTGAGGTCTGTTCTTATGCCAATACCAAGCTGTTTTGATTACTATAGCTTTATAGTAGAGTTTGAAATTTGGTATTGATATTCCTCCAGCAGTGTTCTTTCTGTTGAGAAGTGTTTTTGCTATTCGGGGTCTTTTATTGTTCCATATGAATTTTTGGATTGCCTCTTCTATTTCCTTGAAGAATGAGGGTGGAATTTTGATTGGTATTGCGTTGAATTTGTAGATAGCCTTGGGAAGTATTGCCATTTTCACGATGTTAATCTTGCCAATCCAGGAGCATGGGAGGTTTTGCCATTTTTTAAGTTCTGTGTTGATTTCCTTTTTCAAGATTTTAAAGTTTTCAGCAGCCCCCAAGAAGGTAGATAACATGGCAGGAACTCCCAAATACCTCTCAGTCCTATCTCTTAACGTTAACGGACTGAACTCTCCAATTAAGCAACATAGAATGTCTAGTTGGATTAAAAAACTAGACCCTTCTATCTGCTGCCTGCAGGAGTCACATCTTGCCCGTAAAAACAAACACATTTTCAGTGTTAAAGGCTGGAACAAAATCTACCAAGCAAACGGCCCTCATAAACAGGCGGGAGTTGCAATCCTAATATCAGATAAAATAGACTTCAAATTAAAAATTGTGAGAAGAGATAAAGAAGGTCGCTACATACTAATTAAAGGATCTCTCCTTCAGGAGGATATTACAATTCTAAATATCTATTCGCCAAACAATGGAGCACCCAAATTTATCAAAGAAACACTACTTTCCCTCAAATCCCATATAGATCCAAAGACATTAATTGTTGGGGATTTTAACACACCACTCTCCCCACTAGATAGATCAACTTGGCAAAAACTCAACAGAGAAACCGCAGATCTAAACAGCTGCATAGATCAACTAGACTTAACAGACATTTACAGAACATTTCACCCAGCAGCATCAGAATACACGTTCTTCTCAGCAGCACATGGAACGTTTTCTAAAATAGACCACATTCTAGGCCACAAAGCAAACTTGTCTAAATTCAGAAACATTGAAGTTATACCCTGCATTCTCTCTGACCACAAGGGAATAAAATTAGAACTCAACACCAAAAGCCACCAAAGAAAGTCCGGTATCACATGGAGGCTGAACAACACACTTCTGAATCAAGAGTGGGTCATGGAAGAGATTAGAAAGGAAATTCAAATGTTCATGCTATTCAACAAAAATGAACACACAAATTACCAGCTCCTCTGGGACACAGCAAAGGCAGTACTCAGAGGCAAGTTTATAGCTCTGAGCTCCTACATCAACAAATTGGAGAGATCGGAAACTAACAATTTAATGACACATCTAAACCTCCTTGAAAAAGAGCAGCAAGATAAACCCCAATCCAATAGACGGAAAGAAATAATCAAAATTAAATCAGAATTAAATGAATTAGAATCCAAAAAAACTATAGAAAGAATCAACAAAACAAAGAGTTGGTTCTATGAAAAACTTAACAAAATTGACAGACCCTTAGCAAATCTTATCAGAAAAAGAAGAGAACACACCCAAATTAATAAACTCAGAGATGAGAATGGAAACATCACCACGGAAACAACCAAGATTCAGAACATTATAAGGGAATACTTCTCAAAACTTTATGCTAATAAGTTCGACAACTTGACAGAAATGGACCTCTTCCTAGCAAATATTGACATGCCAAAACTAAACCAAGATGAGTTAAACTATCTAAACAGGCCCATATCAAGCATTGAATTAGAAACAGCAATAAGAGACCTCCCAGCTAACAAAAGTCCAGGACCAGATGGTTTTACAGCGGAATTTTACAAGGCCTTCAAAGCAGAACTCACACCAATTCTCCTCCAACTCTTCAATGAAATTGCAAAAGAAAGCTCACTACCGAACACATTCTATGAAGCCATCATAACCCTCGTCCCAAAACCAGGCAGGGACTCATCAAAGAAAGAGAACTATAGACCCATTTCTTTGATGAACATTGATGCAAAACTTCTCAACAAAATTTTGGCCAATCGACTTCAACAATTCATCCAAAAAATCATACACCACGATCAAACAGGATTCATTTCAGGGATGCAAAGCTGGTTCAATATACTCAAATCAATTAATATTATTCATCACATCAACAGGAGCAAGAAGAAGAACCACATGGTTATCTCAATAGGCGCAGAAAAAGCATTCGACAAGATCAAACACCCCTTTATGATGAAGGTTTTGGAAAAATTAGGAATCCATGGAACATTCCTCAATACAATAAAGGCTGTATATGACAAACCTACAGCCAGCATTATACTCAATGGTGAAAAACTAAAGCCATTTCCTCTTAACTCAGGAACAAGACAAGGATGCCCACTCTCTCCACTTCTCTTCAATCTAGTATTAGAATGCCTAGCTACAGCAATAAGACAAGATGCAGACATAAAGGGGATCCAAATAGGGAAAGAAGAAATAAAACTCTCCCTCTTTGCAGATGACATGATCTTGTATTTAAAGAATCCCATAGACTCCACTCCCAAATTACTCAAGCTGATTCAAAACTTTGGCAAAGTAGCAGGTTATAAAATTAACCCCCCAAAATCAATGGCTTTTCTGTATGCCAACAATGAGAAAAGTGTGGCTGAAATTAGGAAAGCAACTCCATTTGTAATAGCCCCACAAAAAATAAAATACCTAGGAATTAACTTTCTTGTTTTTTTTTGTTTTCTTTCTTTCTTGTTTTTTTTGTTGGTCCTGGGTCTTGATCTCTGGGCCTGAACACTGTCCGTTAGCTCTTCAGCTCTACCACTTGAGCCACAGCTCCACTTCTGGTTTTCTGGTGGTTAACTGGAGATAAGAGTCTCCTGGAGTTTCCTGCCAGGGCTGGCTTTGAACCGAGATCCTCTGATCTCAGCCTCCTGAGTAGCTAGGATTATAGGCAGGCGTGAGCCACGCGCACCCGGCTTTTTTTTTCTTTTTTTCTAACAAGCGCATGTATACTTATTTGTCAATAGTCTCAAGAGTTCTAATATAGACGGTTCAAGACCAAACTGAATGACTTTCTGGCTCCTGCCGATGGGTCATATCTATAATGCTAGCTACTCAGAAGGCTGAGATCTGAGGATCATGATTAGAAGCCAGCCAGGGCAGGAAAGTCTATAAGATTCTTATTCCCAGTTAAGCATGAGATAACTTTAAGTGGTGCTGGGATCAAAATCATAGAGAGCTAGCTTTGAGGGATAAAGCTCAACAACAGATCTCAGGTCCTGAGTTCACACCCCAAAATTGCCCTTCCCCCGAAAATCCCCCAAACCAACCAACCAAAACAAAAACAAAACAACCCCCCCCAGAACTTTCTGCATCAGACACAGATAATAATATTTTTTGCTTTATTTGAAAAAGTGAAAGGTAAGTCTGAGTTGGTAAAGCAAACAATTAAGATTGGGGGGCATTTTTTTGTTTTTAGCTATTTTTACTTTAGCTATTTACTTTTTTATTGTAAAGATATTGTACAAAGGGATTACAGTTATATGAGTAAGGTAATGAGTACATTTCCTATTGAATATTGTTACCTCCTCCTTTGATTTCGCCTACCATTCCATCCTTCCTCACCTCCCCAAATCCCCCCCCCCAAATTGTAAAGTTCCTTTTCAACATAGTGTCTTGTACATCTCATTGTTACAATGGGTTATCCTGTATCCTTATTTCAGCATTTTGTTACTTCCCTTCCCCTCCCCAAATTAGAAAAATGTATACAAGATGTAGGGCACCTGAATCAACTACAGTAAAAACAGGGGTTATACCATGGGGGAAGAACATACAAAAGAAACAAAAACAAATCACATTTAAATATATTTTCTTATAACAATGATTTGTCAAAAAAAAGAATGAAAGAAATGCATTTGTAACTAATTTCTTTCTTTGACTACTTATATGAAGAAAGCAGCTCAATTTGTATGCTGACTCACAGGATTATTTATCACTAAAACACATTCAGACAAACATTTCAGGTATGTGTTAGATGATTAAAAGCTAATTCTTGCTAGCTGCTCGTGCCTCATGCCTATAATCCTAGCTACTCAGGAGGCTGAAATCTAAAGATCACAGTCCAAAGCCAGCTTGGGCAAGAAAGTCCATTAGACTCTTATCTCCAATTAACTCCCAGAAAAATCAGAAGTGGAGCTGTTACTCAAGTGGTAGAGTGCTAGCTTTGAGCATAAAAGCTCAGGGATAGCACTCAGGCTGTGAGTTCAAGTCTCAGGATGATACAAAAAAAAAGCTATTGTTTTTCTTTTTTTTTTACAGACTACCTCTGGGAGCTTTCTTCTTAACCCCAGGCAGAAAGGTGGCCATTCAGAAAGCAGGTCATGGAACCAATATGGACATCAAGGATTTAGTCCTAACACAGCCAATTTATAATAGAGTTTTCAGAAGTGCTCCTGTTCTAATGAAATAAAACAGGAACATTCCTATCAGATTCCCTTGTGAAACCATTTGCTGATCAAGTTGGCATTTATTTCTATCACTTCTGGAAAGAACTGTTTCTTCCATTCCAACTATGGTTTTACTAGGGCAGGGCTTCTGTGTTCTTATAGGACTTTGGGATGCTGAAACCAGATCATTTCAATGAAAATGAGAAGTCACACCAGCTAGGACGATCAAAGGAATGTCTTGGAACTTTTAAATCAGGAGAAAGTAATGTGATTTTCCAGTTGATGTCTGTTGTGAGGTGGGTGTAGTGTAGCATTTGCTTTTTGCATTAAAGATTGGTTTTTGTCAAAGAAACCCAAGGGATACTTGTATTTTTGTGAGGAAGTGAAGATAGACAGACAGTGATAGCAGAAGTGAGAAGGAAAGTGGGAAACAAAGAAGGAGGAGGAGAGCTTATTTCCAATCTGGCCTTTCCTTTGCAAAGGCCAGATTTACAAGAGCTCTCCTAATTTGTCTAAATAAAATTAGCTTGTGTTTTAAAAATTGTAAACACACATATATTTTTTAAAAGTACATGGAGTTATCTGGCAGTGAATTCATTAAGTATGATCACTGTGTGACTTGAAGAAATTGAAGTTTCACACCGAAGAGGGTGAAACTAAAACTGGATGCAACTTTGTATTACAAGAGCCTGTCCTTGAATGACCGAAGAAGGAAAAACAAAACAAAATAGGCCCTTTGCTGCATTCTAATTCTCCCTACTCTCACCCTTACAGGCATACATTGAGAAAGATAGTGTTTATGAAAAGTTTTGGTTATGGAAGATGACATATCAGTTTATTATCTCAGTTTCTTAAATACATTTCTCCTACACTTCACTGGTCAAAATATATGCTTTTAATTTTAATCACTCTTCACCAAGGTCTATTTAAACATGTGGCTTCCATCACAGATATTTTGTTCAAGTGCTCTTTGGATTATATATATTTTATTAAGTTATTTCTGTTTTCCTGTCTTGGTAACAAATGATCCAAAAGTTTTCTTTTAAACAGTCATAAATAATCTATTCACTAAATGCTCCAACTTTTGTGAAATCTAATCTGTCAGATCTCCTTGTCTAAATTTAAAACTCATCCATGCAATTGCCTGGGGTTCATACATCATTTTTGATGATGTTCTGGCTTCCTGCTCCTTGGAGAATAATGATTACCAACTTTTGCTTGTTTTTTTTTTTACTTTTTCTGTTATTTTGAAGATTTTGACTTTAGATTTGAAGTGATTATTTTCTCAGATTTGGCTATTAACTATTAATTAATATTTTTTATGATTTTTATATCCTGAATGATTATTACAATTGACATTTACTGCTTGCACAAGGGTTTGATCTCACGGTGTTTTATTCTTGCTCAGCTTTTTTATTTGTGGTTGGTGTTCTACTACTTGAGCCACACTTCCAGTCCAACATTTTGCTGGGTAATTGGAGGTTGATTCTTGTGCATATTTGGCCAGCTTTGGTTTGAACTGTGATTCTCAGCTCTCAGGCTCTGCAGTAGGCAGGTACAACTGACTTCTTATCTTAATGATCCAATATTGTTTTCAAGATTTAGGACGAAGAATTTACCAGAAAAATACCAGATTATGCATATCCAAGAAGAGAAAGATTACTCCCAACATTTTGGAAAAAGAAACGTATTCTTCTGTGAGTTCATGCAAACACACACACACAGTACAGAATCACTATAGGTAATGAGAAAGAACATTCTAACAGGAAAACTGTTTAATTTTTTTGAGACACTGAGATTTGAGCTCACTGTTTCGCTCTTTAGGCAGCCACTCTAGCCATTTCAGCCACGCCCTCAGCTCTTTGCACTTTCATTTGGGCCTGGGCTAACCCAAATCACAATCTTCCTCCTCTCTCCTTGAGTAGCTGAAAATACAGGGTGCAGCTCCAGGACCAATCTGACTAATTAGTTGGGATGTGGTCTCAGTAACTACTTTGTCCAGGTAGTCTCCAACCGAGCTGTTTCCAGTCTCTGCCTCCAAAGTATCAGGGATTATAGGCTGCTGATCCTTAACTACGAACCTTCTTCAAAAACAGAGATTTGTTGTATCTTGCCCTCTCAGAATTTGGAAAATAATGGTAATGGCCATGAGGCAGAGGAAAGTGAGCAGCAACCTCAAATGTTTTGGAGATCCAGCAGGCAACGTTTCAGAATCCATCAACAGGTTTTGGTGTTCTATATTGGAGTCCATCACTGCTTTAAAGAAAGGGTAACATACACACACCCATCAAATTCTATTACAATAAGTATGTGAGATCCATCTAGAAAATGTCCTCTTTTTCTAACATTAGAAGAGGGTCAAGCAGGAGAAGCATTTTTTAATGTAAGATTCATTCCATGTGAACCCATTTTATATTAAGAGCAAAAAGAGTATTAATGGAATAAAGGTTTTGGTCGTTATTTTTCGGGTGCTGTCTCTGACTGTTTTTCACTGAATATATGCTCCTCTCCAAATCCAGAAACTAGACTCTGACAAATATCTATAAAAGCTGTCTAAGCTTCTAGGAAAAATGAAATGCCACTTACTAAGCTTTTGTAAGTGAAGATCTGTTGCACAATGTATTTTACAAGCTTTAGGGTGGGGATTTGTGGTTAGCTTTATATTGTGGTAAAGATTTTGACATTCTGGATGTTACTTAAATCCCTATTTGTTAAGGTTTCATTTCATTTGTTTTTTCAATGGAGGAAGCATATTAGAACAAATCCATCTGCTATCTTGGTGTTCAGTTTATTTTAAATCTCACATCTTAGGCACCTTATGTAGTGGCCACTCATTTGCTATAAAAAGAAACAAATTCAGCAACTTTATTAATTTTTCCTTGATTAATAGCTCTCCTATTTCCTTAGTTGACAAGTCAATTATCAGAAGGAATTTTCCAGAAGAAATTATAGTTGTTTAAAATTGGAGAGGCAGTTCCTTTTAGAATTAAGTTTACTTTTAATGAATTTATATATTTAATATACACTGTATAGGACAATCTTCACCCAGTAAAAATGCATGCCCTGTTAACATTTGCTATTGTTATTATTAATATTATAAAGTGTCTCTGCCTGGCTTAAATTTATATGAATGCTTCTATATCCACCAAAAAGGAAAAGAAAAACTAAAAAGAAAAAAATAACCGAAACCATTAAGTTACTCTTAGTTGCTTTTTTCTCCCATGAGAACACCCTTTCCAGTTCATTTTATAGATTGTGAATTTATTCTTGCCTGTTTGATTAAAAAAACATCACTTTCTGTTTCTGAACATGATAAATAGCTCCTGTTCACTTGAAAGGTGACAATGGAACATTAGTTTGATTTTTGTGAAGGGCTGTAATGTTCTTTATTAATGGCCTAAAGCAATAGATTCAGATAAAAAATTAAAATGTTTACTATCCTTCCTCTGTATCATGTAAAGAGAGTCCCTGGGAGTACATCATTTTCATTATGGAGGATGATTTATCCTTTGCGGTTTATTTTGCTGTGAATTTCAGAAGACAGATACAGTTCTGGTTTTATATTCAGTTTCATCTCTTCACGGAGGGGCAGAAGCGAAATAACCTCTCAGGAAACACTGAAAGCGGACACATATTGCATGAAACGGTTTGAAATGTTCTGCATCCACAGCTAATTCTGTCATGCCTTGCTAAAATAGTGCAGCATTTAAATACCAGAGAAGCAATAAACTGATAATGACACCATTTCCAGGCAAAGAACTTAGAACAGGTATTTAGTCTGGAGAGTTTTATTACAAATGTCTGTACATTCTAAAATCATTCCAGGCTAATGCAGTGAAAAAAAAAATTTCCATTGGAGATGGGGGAAGACACATGCCTATTTTAATCTGCCAAATGAAGGTTCTCTTGAATGGAAAAATTCTTTGTTGGATTATTGACATACACATGTAATTTATGCAACTATAAATATTATCCACTTAACCCCGGGTTTAAAATAACCTGTGCATGCTAAGAACTTTTTGGATATTGCAAGATCTGTGTGTGGTAAGATAAATAGATAGATTAAACATGTTAGCACATTAAAGCCTACAGAAATATAAAATACATTTATTTGCCTCTCTTCAATTAAAAATTAAAGTGTTATCTCCTGGCCATGAATATGAGTAGTTTTACTGACTGATAAAAATGAATTTTTGATTTGGAACAGTTGTTTGTTTTTCTTCTTATGTATGGTTTCCTAGTGTATAAATATTTGAGGTGAGCAGGGTATGCTACTAGTTTGTGAGAAGAAAGAAGGTGAACGGAGCTGGATTTAAAATGAGTAAGTCCTTGCATGTGGAGAAAAGCAGTTAAATTATATGATAACCAAACCAAGAAAACCATGCAAGTCTTTAAAAAATATAATTACATATTCTAAAAGTATTGCTCCCTTTTGGGAAGATTTAAAAAATATATTTTAAAGTAGTTGTGCATAGGAGTTGCAAGCCAACAAAGCAGTTTATGAATATAATGAATCGCGAGCAATGTTATCACCACTTTAAACATTCTCACTCAACCTACTCTTTCCATCATTTAAAAAAAAATTCTATGATACACATTGAATTTTGACTGCTTCTTCTCTTCATTGGTCTACCTCCTTAATGCCTTCTCTGCATTCATCTCCGTCTCCAACCCCTTGAACTCACTCCACGTCTTTCAAGGACCTGTTGTCTGATGTTTATCTTGTTGAACTATGATTTTGCCTTTGTATAGGATTATACTGCTTGAGGTTTTGGTAAATAATCTTTTAAAAATAATCACTTTCACAGTACTTAAACTTAAGGGCAATAGTTAAATAAGATTAGAATATTGACCTCCTACTTCATCATGGGACTGAGGACAATTGTACACTTTAGTTTCCTCTCCATGTACCTATTTCTACTTATTATAAGTAAACGAGACAATGCACATAAGTTGTTGATACAATTATTCAATGTATAGTATTTACTTTATATCCTTGATTGGAAAACTGAAAAAAAGATACTTTTGCTGGTATTAAACTGACTGTATCAGATCTCCTAACAACCAAATTGCTTGGAAGTCTGTCCTTAAGAAAAATATACTTTATTTTGTAAAAAAGGGCCCAGATGGGGCAATTACAGGTGCAGGAAGAAAGGATGCTTTGACTCTAATCTTTGGGATTTCAAGATTGGGATTTCAAACATAAAGTTCACTATTCTTTTTTTTTTAATGTGAGATGGAGGTGTAAATCATGGAGCTCTTCACATGAGCCGTTGACTTCTTAGGCAGGGGATTTTGAATCTCATTTTCATGCCCATTTGAAATAAGATACTTCATAATTTTGGTGGGTGAGGGAGGCTAAGGATTATAACTATATTTCATGAGTGTTCTTTAGGCCAAAAGTGAAGGAAATTTGGAATCAATGACTGAGAGCTACATTTCTGAGTAATCTCACCCTGTATAAATACGAGCAATATGCCTGAAAAACTTTCTACTTATAAGCAGAAGTGTTATATATGCCACATAAACTTCAATATTCTGTTATCCAAATATGAGCAAATTATTCAAAAGATGTTTCATCTGAACCTTACTGATATGAATAAGTAGCAAAAGTGTCTATAGAATGTTAGCTGGAGAAAAAAATCCACTTCCAGCTTCTTCTGAATAGTTTATTGGAGATAAGAGTCTCACAGACTTTTTTTGCCAGGGGTGGCTTTGAACTATAATCAGATCTCAGACTCCTAAGCAGCTAGGATTATAGGCTTGAGCCACCAGTGCCTGGCTTGATTTTTCTAACTCATTTTTTTTGTGCTAACTCTTGCATGCTACCTAAAACGAGCTTGAGACATTTTAGATTATAACTCAGATTATACAGAAGTGCTTGAGGCTCCATGTGTGTCTTTCTTCATAAATTCTGTCTATAGGAATATTTTCTATTCCCATAGATAGCTGTTGATTATTAGTATAAGTCAAAATAATGACAGTATCAATCTATGTATCTATCATCTATTATCTATTATCTATCGCTATCACCTGTCTATCCTCTACCTTCCATGCATCTATATCTGTCATCTATTATCACCATATATGAATTGTTATCTGACAGTCTTGTATGGCCTGGTTCAGATAATATGAAAAATAATGTTACATTACAAACATCAAGGACCCAGAAGAACCTTCACACAGATTTACGTTATACTGAAAACATCATAGTATCAAGGCAATGGGGGATACCTTCTAGTTTGTAGAAATCTTCTTTCAGTGGGACCTTGCAGATTTGAAATTAGATTGCCTTTATCTGTGGCAAGATGAAGAAAACTACTTTATGAAAATAAACAATAACTATTTCTAATCAACTACTAAGATTAAAAGACTGAATTTATATTCCTAGACAAAATGAGGGTTCTGAATATGAATGTTTTCCATCTGAGTGCTCTGTTCGTAAAGTATCATTAAGCTAACACATGCACCAGAGAATGTAAAATAACATTCAAATTATAACGAACCAGTAACACTCAACCATTGACTGTTTGTGTCCTCACATGACATAATATGCCCATTCAAGTGGGATAGCATGGTGCTATCCATTGTTGGGTTGTTAAGCTCTTTATATGCATTGAATTTGCCAGTGCCAAAGCTATGGTTTTCTGCAGTTAAATTCTATTGTTCTGAGCCCATGTAATATGTCCATTAGAAATAAGTATTGGACTGACGTGTAAGGATAATTGTTGGTAAAAGGACACTAATGCTAGTTAGGAAAAAATCTAGAATAATTATCATAAAGTCCTACTTGAGTTATATAGTGTGGTTGAGGGTTGCAGAAATTTTAACTGTTAACTTGTTCTAGCATTTATACCTCCCTCAGCAATTTGCATTTGAGTAAGGGATATGAATATATCACATTTACCCAGAAAAACACAATTAATTATGCAAATTACTTTCTAGGTTACAGAACTGAACCCAAAACGCAATACAATAATGTATAACTTCTTTAGATGGGAAATAAACAATCTGTTCTTCCTCTTTGAAGTCTTTTTGCTTAACGAAGGGGATAAACAAACTAAACTTTCTGTTTCCTTAAACCGAAGCTGAATCCAATCATTAACACACTATCCATCTTTTAAAGAAATTTTTACAATTATTCTGACACATTATCTTTTAGAAAGTCTTGTTTGGCATGGCTATGAGCTTTCCATGAAGAGCTGAGTGATTTTTTTTTTGTTGTTGTTGTTGTTGTTTTATTTATTTTATTTTATTTTTATTGTGAAAACACTGTACAGAGGGGTTACAATTACATGGGCAAGATAATGAGTACATTTCTTATCAGGCATTGTTGCCTCCTCCTTTGTTTCCCCTTCCTATCCCATCCTCCTCCCCGCGCCCCCCACCAACCTTCTTGCCCCAAGTTACCAAAGTTGTAAAGTTCGTTTTCGACATATGACATGTACGTCTCTTTGTTGCAATGAGTCCACCTGTGAACTGAGTGATTTTGTAGTATGACTCCCTTCTTCCCCCCAGCTCTACTGACCCAGGAAACGCCTCGCTTCCACTTCTAGTCTTGTCAGGGAAATCTTTTGGCCACTGATGCTAATGGCTCTCTTGTCAGCTCTCTTGGTTGCATAGTAGTTTTTTCACATTATATGGATTGGAAGCCCTCATGGTATCTCTTGCTGGAATTAGAGGCTCCTTGAAAATGTGTCTGTTAATGAATTTTTCTTCCGTTCTGATGTGGGTGATCTGCTCTTCAACTCACTCCACTGTTGTGGAACCCATTCAAACAGAGACCCAGAAAGGTTCAAACAATCTCAGAATAAGGATAATCTGGATGTAATGCCAGTCTGAAATGACTATAGATAATATGTTTCTGCTCACTTAGTGGAGGAGGCTGTGCAAAACAGAAACTCCTTGAAACTGCTTAGGGGTGGTAGTAGATATGAGTTACTTGAAGATGCTTTTGTTTATAAAACTACACACACACTACCAGTGATGTTCACTACCACTGAGCCTACTTCTGCTATGGGCCAGTGGGAAAACATAGGAGATGCTCTCTAACCATCCTCTTTCTATTGCTATTAAACCACAAACCTTAAAGTGAATAGGCTAAAGGGACATCTTTATCCTTGGAGCATTCTTCTGAGAAATTCTTTAAACAGAGCTTTCTGGGTTGGTTGTTTAAATACTGAAGAGAAAACAGAAAAGATTTAGATTCAGAAAATTTCCTCTCCAAATGTTACCTGCCATATATTGGACAGTAATGGACCTTAAGCAAACAATACTGAAAAAGAGTGCCTTGTTTTGCTCACAATTTTGTTCCCCCTGCTTAGCTCTATTCCTCTCTTTGCAAATTAGATAATTGAAGATTCATTACATAATTTAGTAAGGAAATGGACTTTCCCCCTTCACATTTTAATTTTAATTGTCAAAATTATTTTTTACAATGAATGAGAAGTCATCCTTTGAGATAAATTTGCTCATTTAAACCCTAGTTATTCTTCTTACAAACTTCGACAGTGATGTACGGTTCTATACAGTACCTGCTTCCTCTTTGTTTTGCTTATAAATAATACATCAAAAGTATTTCTATGGTAGTAACTCTTGACAGTGGTTACATAGATATAGGTCAAATTTCCTGAGAGAAAGACATAGTCCTCTGCAAGACTGGGCTTGCTGTGGATAGTGACTGCAGGTTCATTCCTAGAGTACCCAAGCCTCCATCACTTCTGATACCATGGCTACTCATTTACAGACTTCCATTCCCTTCACAGGTTTGCTCACCTGTTAGAATAATACACAGAACTCAAAAAGCATGATAGCTATGGGTGTGATTTTCTTACAGTGAAAAGGGAAAAGAATATAGAACCAATAGTAGGAAAGAGATACTGTGGGTAATATCTGGAGTGGGCTCAACTGTGAACCTGCTGGTGTTCCTCTTGCTATGGATTCTCGAGAGGACGTTTGGCCATAGTGAGTGAAAATACTTAAGGAATATTGGAAACTAAGGCGATTCAATGAACTTTTAGATAGTTCAGTGTTTTATGTTTCCGACCACATTGTGTTCATATGGCTAATCTTTGTTTCCAGCCCTTTCTGAGGTTTAACAACCGATATGGCATATTCTATCTACTTCTCATAATTTCATTGGAAGACCATCAATTGACAGTCTTAGGCAGGGATTACAGGAGCCTGCAGGCCATCTATGCTGAAATAAATGCTGCACGTCTCTTCAAATAGTTTCTTTTTTTGCAAAGACTCCCTTTGCAAATCTATGAAGGCATGCACACAAGTACTGGGTTTGTCCTTTGGAAACTGTCGGTGTTTCCTGAAGTTAGGGGCAATGGAGGAGGTAAAAGCAAGATGAGAGCAAAGAATGAGGCTTGCTAGGAAGCCTTTGAAATTGTGAATTTTCTCTTTGATCCTTGTAGTAACAGCTCAGAGTGAATTTCAAGTACAGAAACGGTAGGGATGAGCTGTGTGTGTCCACCTTTTGGGTTTAAGCTGAAGAGGATATAGTGGAGATTTGGGCAGAAAGTACAAAGTAGAAGGGGAAATGGCACCATGGTGTTCTGAATTACTGGGGCAGTGGGGAGATTTGTAGTGGATAATTGTGAGGTCACCATTGGCAAGGCTGGCAGTTCCCCTGCCTTCATTCCTGCTTATTTCCTTGCCTCTTCATCCAACCCTGATCTTTCATTTTAAGAATACTGAACTCTTGAGTTTAGTGCTAAGCATTCAATATAAATTCTGCAAACACCTATTGGTACTATATTTTATTTATTTGATCTTTTTCAGTGAGGTATATTATAATCTAAATATATTTCTGAAATTAATCTGTAGGCATAGCTGACATATATCACCAATTACCATAGAGGGATATATTCTGAAATCAAATTTGAATAGCATATACCATTTTAGGTACATAATAGTGCCATTTAACAAGACTTTTACAGTCCTGCAAAGCAAAAGGAACTTTGTGAGTATAATCTGAGTTAAGAAAATTAATACAAGAATAGCTACCCTGTTTTTTCTGGGTAGATCCAATTGTATCATGGTTTTCATTTTTTCTGGTCCTGGAGCTTGAACTCAGGGCCTGGGCACTCTCCTTGAACCTCTCTGTGTTCAAGGATAGTACTCTACCACTTGAGCAACAGTGTGACTTCCAGCTTTTTCTGTTTATGTGGTACCAAGGAATCGAACCCAGGGCTTCATGCATGCTAAGCAAACACTTTTCTGCTAAGCCATATTCCCAGCCTCTGAATCATGGATTTTTAAAGCAAAAATGTTTTCCCAGTTTAATCATAAGTGCAGAGTGATATAAGGAAGAAAGAGTAGTAACAACAACCAAAATTAGAGAACTGTTTGGAAGATGGAGTAAGAAACGTGGGAACCAAAGAAGGGGGTGATTTTATAAAAGTAGGAAGTCACCAAATCTCCTCTAGACCCTACAGAAATGAATTCTTGCATTTCTGTACCAGGTTTGAGTCTAGTGGGACAAATGCTTGATTTCTAACTTTTAAAACTATTATCCAATAAATCTGTGTTTTTGTCTCTCATAAGTTGTTTCAGCAGTATGAGAGAACTAATCCATCAAACTACCTATAGAATATATCCAATTGTCAGCTGAAGATTTCATGTGTAAATCTTTGAAGTTAAATAATAAAGTATTGCTGGGCGTTGGTGGCTCAGGCCTGTAATCCTAGCTACTCAGGATGCTGAGATCTGAGGATCATAGTTCAAAGCCAGCTTGTGTAAGAAAGTCGGTGAGACTCTTATCTTCAATAAACCACTCAGAAAACTGGAAGTAGTGCTGTAGGTCAAGTGCTAGAGTGCTAGCCTTGAGATGAAGAGGTGAGGGACAGCGCCCAGGCCCAGAGTTCAAGCCCCATGACCACAAAATAATAATAATAACAATAACAATGACAATAATAAAATATTGCAGGGCGTCCGTGGCTTATGCCCGTAATCTTAGCTACCCAGAAGGCTGAGATCTGAGGATCAAGGTTTGAAGCCAGCTGGGGCAGAAAAGTCCTTGAATCTTTTATTTCTAATAAACTACTCAAAACAGCCAGAAGTGGAACTGTGACTCAAGTGGTAGGGCCCTCCCTTTGAGCAAAAGAAGCTCAGAGACAGCAGTCAAGCCCAGAGTTGAAGCAGAGAAGCACACAGAAAAGCATACAGAGAAACACACATACATTAACACATAATTACATATTCTTAGTGTATCTCTTTAAGCTATGTACATTGTCTTTTTTAGTTTTTGCCCAGAACCTTCTCAGATAGGAAGTAGTACATTCTCTCCCAGATATAGAAACTATGTTTGAGAGAGTAGGTAGTGATTTCTTTTAAGATTCTATAGGTGGTAAGGGACTCCAAATTATTCTTGTTCCACTGTCTACCTCACAAGCCATTTGGAAGTGAGCCACTTGTGGGCTAGTATTTATGTTGTATTAATTATATCATGTAAACAAAAATATGTAATTGAATAATAGCCTTAATTGGTGATAAAATTAGGTAATATAATAACATAGGAAGGACCTTTAGCTTTAAGAATTTGCTAAATCCAAAAGATTATATTATAATCTTAAAATGACATCATAACATGCAGAGAATTTTTGTTTAGGCAAAACATTACATTATATTTCATAGTATTTTGATATATTCAGTGTTAGCTATGGGAAATATAATAAGATTTGGGGCATATTTATTCAGAGCAGTAGCTCTATACAGATAAATTCAATCTATGCTGTGCTGCTTTCTCAGGTTTGTCATTTCTCTCTCTTATTTCAGCTCATGCACACAATTGACCCTAAAAGACTTATTAGACTTGAAATTGCATCCTACTTTGCAATTCTGGACCCTCTCCTTCTGTGATAAAGGCCTACATTATAGGGTCTTTGCCTAATAATTGATGGGCATCAGGTGTCTGAGAGAGAAGAGGGGGCACTTAAATCATAAAGTAAAAAGAGAGTAAGCATATTGTGAGTGAATAGTATAATTCTTTTCTGTTCTTTGTAACTGGCCACAGGGATAAGGTATATAATGGTATTTGAGCAGAATTGTTAAAGGCAAGGAATTGAGATGTTTAACTTTGAAAGATGAAAATATGAGGCCATTGTTAATGCTCATCCAAACACTGCTTCTCAGCTCACATGAGAGAAAAATTGAGTCATTATCATCCTATAAATTGGTCATTTTGAGAACTACCTAGCTCTTTAATTGCTCTTCTTATAATAGAATCTTTTTCTACTCATAAGTCTTTATTTTAAGACAAAATAATGTCCAACTTGAGATTTCTGCTGTCAAGAAAAGAACAGCCCATCCATTCAACAGGTCCCAGCATTGTTGCTGCTGAATCTGTAGAGAATTCGGATTAACCCAGTGGAATGTATATGATGTCTTTATTTTATTGAAGTTTATTAAAGTAGAGCAGTTTGGTGTCTGTGGATGCCAAATGTAAGCTAGCTGATGAACAATACAGGGATGAATAGTTCTTCTTATCCCAAGAGTTAATGTTTGTTTCACACCGATGTGACTGGGGACTGAAGAATAAATAAGTTATGAAAAGGATAAGAGTCTTTGTCACAAATGTAGAAGATTTTCTTTTTACCACTGGGGTTTAATTACATTTCGCTTCACGAATTCCTTTGAAATATTGCACTTGGAAATGTATACTGAAATGATTTTATCATTGTAGTTGTCAAAGAATAAACATGAGCAATGGTATCTAGAGGAAAGCAAAAAATTATGACTAAGACAATGCATTCAAATATAGACATATTTCAAAGGTCTGGATTCATGTTTGTTTTCTTTTTTCTCTTAATTTTGGGAAACAATACTCATTGCTGATGGAAGTATTTCAAGATGTTCAAAGCATGTTAAGAAAATAGGAATAGGGCTGGGAAGGTGGCTCAGTGGTAGAGTGCTTGCCTTGCATACATGAGACCCTGGGTTCAATTCCTCAGCATCACATAAGCAGAAAAAGCTGGAAGTGGCGCTGTGGCCCAAGTGGTAGTGTGCTAGCCTTGAGCTGAAGAGCTGAAGGACAGCGCCCAGGCCCAGAGTTCAGGCCCCAAGACCACCACCAACAACAACAAACCACAAAAAAAGAAAATAGAAAAAGTAAATGGAATAGAATATAGGCACATAAATTTGGAGAAAATCAAATAGATATTAGGAAATAAAGCCTTAAGCACCTCCACTATAGTTAAAATCTGAGCATTTTCCAGATAGCATATCCTGGGATGAGTGAATATTTTTATTCTTCCAATTTCTGTGAGTACATTTGTATTCATTTATATAAAGATGCATAGAATCAGCAGACTTATGAGTCATCATCATCCCTCAAATATGCTACTTCATGGGTAGATATGTGGTAGATACAGAGTATAGAATTACTCTCCTAATGTATGATGAAAGGTTCCAAAAAGATGTCAATTTCAGTTCAAAAAGCAAAAACCCTCCACTAACCCATCATTAAACCTACCTGTAGAATTAAGGGTCTCCTAATATAGAAGTCATTCTTATTAAGAAATACTTTAAACAGTTTGGGTGACATTTGAATGAAATGGAACCAAGTTGTTACTCTATGTAGACATCCACATCCGTTTGTTGAGTTTGCGTTGGGGCCCATGCCAGGGCAGCAGACTCATTTACAATTCCCATTCATTTCTTAATGCCTACTGACATTGTTCTCTGTGTTGTGTCTGCCAGAATGGATTGAAGCCATCCAGGGTGAGATAGATATTAGAACCAGCAGAAAGTGATTATAGGTGACATCTGGCAGGAATCATTTTCTCTTAAGGCTTTGACATGTCATTCCTGGGAAATCAGTTCTATTAGCTATCTAAAGGCACCAGATGTACTGTAGGAGATTATGACAATAAATCTTTTGTGAATTAGATATATTTTTAGTGTTGCTGATTCACTGTAGTTCACACAAGCTCAATCATGTTTATTTAGAACCGGATTCCAATGTAAGCTTCTTAGGTGCTTCATTACTGAATAAATAGTTTAAAAAGTTGTGCTTGCATGATAACACCCAATACTGGACACAAACCCCATTAGCAGATATTGGCATATGAGTAAACTACTTATCTGCCTGAATCAGGCCTTTCCATGTCACTTTATAAATGTATTTGTACTAAAACATTTTTAGTAAGATATAAATGCTGTTGATTGACTCTATCTGTGTGAAATGATAATTTACAGATAGTTCAATATATGTAATGGTGAAATGAAGGTACTAGTTAGGACAATATGTAAAAGCTTATTATGATCATTTGATAGTGGATGTGAAGTTACTGGACAAAGTTTATTAGATAGCCTACATATAATCCTTTACATGTTCTTTCTTTATGAACATTATTCACAGTTAGTTTACAAACTTCATTCGTAAATATGCTTCTTAGTCACAGCAAAGTCAACACTTTATTTCTATATTTATTTAAATTCTATAAATATTATAGGATTCAACAAATGTTTTATACTTAAAATTTTTATTGATTTCCTGTAATTATTGATGATTCTCTGTCTTATCTGCTACAACAAGTAGAGCTAGAAATTACTATTTCAGTTAGTCTTTTTCCTACAAAGTAACAAGACACAGAATATCTTCTCTATACTGGAAAATAAAATCATGGCATCTTTTATGTCATTTTTGTGTCTAGTGGATACAGTAATCTGTTCACATTCTTATTATTTTATATGCTTTATTTGTTTCTATTTTCCTATTATGTTTACTTTTATTTTTAGTTCTACCTACCCTACTTTTTTGAGCTTTTTTTTTTGGTTGCTCATGGGGCTTGAACTCTGGGCCTGGGTGCTGTCCCTGAGTTCTTCAGCTCAAGCCTAGCATTCTACCACTTGAGTCACAGCAACACTTCTGATTTTCTGGTGGTCAATTGGAGATAAGAGGAGGCAACAATGTTTGATAAGAAATGTACTCATTATCTTGCCCATGTAATTGTAACCCTTCTGTGCAGTATTTTCACAATTAAAAAAAATAAGAGTCACATAGACTTTCCTTGCTGGGCTGGCTTTAAACCACGATACTCAGATCTCAGCCACCTGAGTAGCTAGGATTACAGGCATGAGCCACCAGTGCACGGCTTTTTTTTTTTTTTTTTTTTTTTTTTTTTTTTTTTTGCTTTTCAATATAAGGTATAATAGAAGAAACATATAGAAATATGAACCTTTCTATATTTTGTCTTTCCATTTTACCTAATACCACTGAAATATATTATATTATTTGCTTCTTTTCTTTTCTTTTCTTACCTTTCCTTTCCTTTCTCTCCTCTCCTCTCCTCTCCTTTTCTTTCATTTCTTTTTTCTTTTCTGGTTGTGGGGCTTGAACACAGGGCCTGGCCTGGGCACTGTCCCTAAGACTTTTTTGCTGAAGGGTACTGCTTTGCCATTTTGAGCAACAGTGCCACTTCCAGTTTTCTGGTGGTTTATTGGACACAAGAGTCTCATGGACTTCCCTGCCCAGGTTGGCCTTACACATCAATCCCCAGATTTCAGCCTCCTGAGTTGCTAGGATTACAGGTATGGACCACCAGAACCTGACTGCTTCTTTTCTTAAACAATTCAAGCATTCAGTTTTTTTTCTTAAACAATTCAAGCATTCAGTTTTTCACTGGTTTTACAAATAAGTATTGGATAGCTATCACTGTGCCCATTTCTCTCTGTGCTCCGGAGGAGAAAATATAGCATAAATAATAAAGTATTTACCTCAAAGGAATTAATTCTCTCTAGGGAGATAAAAAATAAAAAATAACATCAACACTACTGTAGACAGAACTTCACATCAGTACCAAAATTAGTAATGCAGAAAATTAATAACAGGATTTTTTGAAGTAAAGAAAGCAATGGTATGCTTAGTAAATTAGAGTGAGGGTCTATGGTATACATAATATTTTTTGTATGCAAGCATATGCATTGCATAACCATGAATAAACAAAACAAACAGTAAGAGTATCTATTATAGAAAATGTTTCCTTCTATGCATCTATATGCCATGCATAAGCCCAGGGGTTATCCATATTCTGTGTACCATTCAATGTACATATGTAAACTGAGGGGATGGGTGGAATTGGGAGAGAAAGGGGAGAATGATCAATGGGATGACACTGATCACAATGCATTTTACTCAAAAAGTGAAGTGTTGAACTGAAACCTTTTTTTACAACTATGTAAGAATAATAGGTTAATTTTTAAAAAAGCTAGTTTTCATATCTTTTCTGCACCTGTATCCATTATTCTTTATGTCTCTTTAAATTGCTGTTTCCTGAGAATGCCTCTTTCCTTTTTATTATCATATTCAAGTTGAAAATACATCCTTCCATGAAAAATTAAAAAAATAAACAATTTAGGTATAATTTAAAAACTCTATAGAAATTTGTTGCCATTATCATCTGTAATCTCTAGTTTTTGGACAACTCTGAAGATTTGATACTCATCTATCAGTGTGTCCACTTAACAATTATTGTCTCATCAGCAGTAAAGTCATCATTTCAAGTGCATCTCCCTCGGCTAAGAAAAAGCTATTAAAACAAAAGAACCAACAATCACAAGGGGAAAAAACACTTATGGTGCTTACTTAATTGTTTTGTTTCTAAATGGGATTAATGCTTTCATTTTGATAATATTTTCATGAGGAAGTGTTCATGCATGAATAAAGTGAAGGTTGATGGGTTTCTGTTGTCAGAAAAATGTCCATATTGCTAAATCTGACACTCTTAATTTCTCTCCCGTAATTGTGTCAATAGCACTTTGTAATTTAATATTATACCACTTTTTGTAAATAACAGATCAGGCATCAGCCTGCCTTACTCTGATGTTTATGGGAGGTATTCCAAGGAGAAGGCTGATGAAGCACAACCTTAGACAAGCTCCATCTGTCCCATTTAGAGGATATATAGTGTCAGATCTTAGTCGTGGAAGGAATAATTGCAAGCTACTCTCCTGGGTAGACAACAAGTTAGGGGTACTGATCACACTGATTAAAATAAACAAACACATAGCTTTAGAGAACCATTTTAAAACACATTCTGCACTTCGTGGCCACTATCATGGGGAACTATGGAGGGTCTACAGGTCAACTCATTTCATATGTATGAAATCTTGATTTAACGATTTAGACATTTTAGAGGTAATGTGGCTTTCTCTCTTTTTTCAGAAGTAACACTTAAAGGACATAGAAATGAATGAAGACCCAAGGGGATCTTTAAGCTGGTTGAGGAGCTCATGATTCAGTATAGCTATACTGGAAGACAAGGTCAGTGAGAGAAATTCACGTTTTACCCAGCATCAAATGGATAAGTACATTGAACTCAGAGCTATAATGGAGTCTCAGTGACCACAGAGACCACTAATGCATATGGGCTCTCTGGAAGCAGAAAACATTTAAAACTCTAAAAACCCACTGAATAATGAGGAAATTCTTTCAGAAGGTTTGCATTTAAGATGAAGAATAATTGTGTAAAAATATTACAAAGTTGTATTTTTGGGGTCTGGCTTTTCTACTTATTTCTAATAAACATCAACTACTTTGTCTGCTGTTTTTATCATCACTCCGTAGTGGGAGAAGAGGATTTGAAGCACTTTTGGGAATATTGAAAACTAGCAAAGGTATCTAATTCTAGGTTGGGAGTGATATTCATTTATGTAGGCACAAACAAAATTTACCCTTTAATAAATTATTTTATTAAGTAGTTGTAGAAGAGAATTGCCATTCAACAAAGCAATTTACAATTTACATGTTGATCAATGTCATGCCTTTCAACATTCTCACCTATCCCCCTCAATCTACCCCTTCCCTTACATTTCTTAACTTTTGTGGGGTTTATATTGAATTTTTGACTGCATTCTCGTCCCCTCTTCTCTTCAATTGTCTGCCTTCCTCCACTGACCCAATCCCCTTCAAACACCTGTTTCCTGGTGTTCATTTTGTTGAACCATGATTATAACTTTCTAAGGAAACATACTACTTGGGTTCTTCCCTAAATCTAGCATACTCCAACTAATATATTATGTCTACTTGCATACCACCCAAGGGTATTTATTTGTGTACTTTTAAACCAATTATAGCTTCTACATATGAGAGAAAATATATAACCTCTGTCTCTTTGAGCCTGACTTACTTCAATTCATTTTTCCCAGCTCTTTCCTCGTGTGTGTGTGTGTGTGTGTGTGTGTGTGTGTGTGTGTGTGTGTGTGTGTGCGCGCGCGCACGCGCATATGTGTATGGAGATGTCTATGGAGAAACTTTATGTTATCTTATATTTTTTACGTTACCAAAACTCAGAATGAAAGATTTATTTTACTCAGTAGCGATGTTTAAATTCTATGATTATCAGGGAACATTTATCTCTGAGGAGCTAAATATTTTATAATTATTTTCAACAAGAATTTGACTACACAGGTCCTTTTCCTTCTGACACAAGGTATCTATTAAGTTGAATCCCTGTGACATAGATGTCAATAAGATGGTTTCTGAAATGGAAAAAAAACACTTTTATATGGCAAGAAGTGGATATCTCAATTGGTGAACAATGCAATCATTGTAAACATCATTCTTCCTTAACCATCAAAGGAAATATTAACTTAATCTATTGTTTTATGAACTTTGAACAGTGAATTATCTTTCTGAATAAAAAATAGCAGACTTTCAGAATCCCTTACATGTACAAGTTATAATATTTTGACAAAATTTTTATATGAAATTTCCAAAATGATCCCCAGTGCTACAAACAGAAAGACTGGAAAAATAGTTTTAAAAAAGAGAGAAGAAAAAGTACAAAAAGGCATTATAAATGGAAGCTGTACTTGGCAGTGATTTATGAAGGAGTTATACCTTGTTTATTCTGTTCATTGATACAGACATGAATGAGCTTAGTTTTACAATCTAATGGTTTACAGAAAAAAAAAAAAAAGGTTTGGTGATCCTTTGTTGTTGTTTCCTCACACAGCAAATGTTTATTGCTACCATAGAAATCCTGTCAGTCTAAATGATTCCCTGGGGAAGGTGTGCTCCACCACATGGCTCATTGCTGCACCCCCAAGTCAAATACACTCTCCTACATTTGTCAGAATGGATAATTGTCCCCTATTGCTGTTAAATGTTTCTGCACAGGTATGACACCATCAGAAAAATTAATGTACATTTTATTGAACGATGTGAGTTCCTTGCCCAATGCTCAATTTCAAGCTTGCAGGGACCAGCAGCTATAATGATTACACTTCTGTCTAAAAGTATGTTGTGTGTGTGTGTGTGTGTGTGTGTGTGTGTGTGTGTGTGTGTGTGTGTGTGTAAATTCTATTATCTGAAGTAGTTTTTCTGATTGTTTTTCAATTGTGATTTCAGGATAACCCACCCTTACACAAACTTCTTGGTTTATATTAATCTCCTGACAGTCAGGCTCTTCTAAAAATCTTTCTAGATTGGGTCTTCTATGCTTTCTATTTTAAGAATAGATACAGAAATCTAATATTATAGCAAATGATATGTAAGTTCTACCTAAGTAAAACCATTTACAATGCATGTTTATCTATATATATTTAAAACACATATTCAGGAAGCTTAGAGAATGAATAATATTTCAAAGAGTTACTTACTTGCAAATTTATACACTTCTATAAGATTCCTTCTGGCATTTTAAACTACTGCGTTACCAACCATTTGATTTATCAGAGATTTTTCAGGAACAAAATTATTTTCAAAAGAAAATTGAATTGTCCTTAGTAACAAAGAAAGTCAGTTTTTATTTTGGTGTTTTAGGTATATAAAAACCACTTATCAGACTATTCAAGTATGAGTATTCACTGGGCCTGGTAGCTTACATCTGGAATACTAGTTACTTAGAAGATGAATACAGGAGAATTGCGGTTTAAAGTCCAGTAAAAAAAAAAAAAAAGTTCCGAAGGCTCTGTCTTACAAAACAAGTGGGATGGGGTACAATTGTAATTCCAGTTATGTGGAAGATAGAAGTATTAAGACTGTATTGTAGTCTGAGGCTGGACAAATAACAATATGTTATGGCTAGCAAGCATGGATCCCAGAGAGAGAGAAAGAGAGAGAGAGACAGACAGACAGACAGACAGATAGAGACAGACAGACAGACAGACAGACAGACAGACACAGAGACAGACAGAGACAGAGACAGAGACAGGGATAGCGACTGAGATAGAGAGACAGAGACAGAAAAAAACCCAAGCTCACCCTTTGATCCTGGAGCTGGTGGCTAATCCTAGCTAAAAACATGCACGCGATGGAAGGAGCTTTTATAGATACCTTTTCTAACCACTATTGCTATTCCATGCCACAGTCCTCTACACAAACCTCTACACAGAATTACATAGAATAAAATTTTTGTGTGGTGAAAGCTCATATTTTACTCTTCAAAAATAAGTACAATGAATTTTATGTTTATTCTAACTGTGCTACTAAATTGGCATGATGAGCACTGAATTTTTTATTACCTTATCTCAGTTTCCCATAACTCATAAAAGTATACTGAGTAATCCAGAGCTTTTTCTTTCATTGTTTTAAGTAAAAAAATAGGCGAGAAAATAGAAATAGAACTAAATTCATACTCTTCCTATGTGTACTAATGTTTTTGCTTGAGTGACTATTTTCAGTCATTTTTGACAATTTGCTTGTGTATTCATAGCCTTTTAGAAGTCGTTCTAAACTCCATGGTTTGTCATATTTTGAGACAATGACAACAGCATATAATTGTAATTACATCAGACTATCCTTTTGGGGGTGTAATGATATAAAGCTACCTTATTGCTGCTATTTTTTCTCTCTCATAAAGAGAGGACAGGTATCATCCCTAATTAATGTTCCTTTCTTTCTTTCTTTCTTTCTTTCTTTCTTTCTTTCTTTCTTTCTTTCTTTCTTTCTTTTTATTTCTTTCTTCCCTCTTTCTGTCTTTATTTCTTTCATCTGTTACCTATCTATTATTTATCCATTTAATAAAGGAGATTCCATTTTTTAAAGAATCATGGAACCATTATTCTGAATTCAACTCTAAAACATTTAGTCATTGTATATCTCTTTATCAAATCATAACAAATTCAATGAGATTTTTCAAGATCCCCAGGCTATTTTTGAATTGAAGCACAGCCAAATGTATATATATACATATATATATATATATATATATATATATGTATATATATGTATATATAGTCTGTCAATAGTCTCAGACTTTGTCTCTTGTATTTCTCTGGATCATATCTTCCTACTATGTTTAATGAATGTGCACTAAGAAAGATGATAGCACACACCATGACTTTTCAGAACCACAGAAACATGTTTTTAATAACCAGCTGTATAACCTCTTTATAAAGAAGGAAATGTGAATGCTATTCCATTCTATTGTACTCTCTGTGTTGGTTTCCTAAATCTCCCGGTGTGAAATTGATATTACACACCCTTCTCTCCTATTTAACCATCTACAGTTTCTACCCACAACACTTTTCCTTTTTTTCTTTCCTTTCACCTTCACTTTTCCCTCTTGAATTCATTTTAGGCACAATCCCTCCTGTGTGTATCTCACTTTCTCTAGAAAAAAGTTTTAGTAACTTTTATTCATTGTTTTTAATCATTTTATTAGATAGTTGATGATGGTATGATGAATTTGGTTTTAGTACTATCTTTAGTGTTTTTAACATTGAGTGCTTAAAATAGAGTCTTTCTGGGTGTTTCTTTTTTTTCCTTATACATTGGAGGGTTTTTCTTTTCTCCTCTTTTCTGTCCCTTTAATTATTCGTTCCTCATTTTCTACTCTAATATGCTTATTATAATAATGGTTTGTTGTACCCCAACATCAGCTCAGTCATATTTTTTTACTCATAACATCCCTTTGGTTCAACATAAATTGTCTTGTTTCCTATGGTGCTGAAGAAGCAGCTCAGCTTCATGTGTGTTGCCTATTGATAAAATAATTTTGAGGAAGTTTTTGTTTGACAAAATTCAGATTTGGAATCTGTTATTATCTTCCAAACAGGCAGTGCTTAACATCTCAACTTTTAGCATTATGTGAGTAGTGCCTCACAACCTGCTCTAAAATTTGAGATCCTCTGTCCATTTGTTTTTTCATGGGCTATACTCAAAGTTGTTGCTTGTACACGCTCTTATTTCTAAGTCTTTACATATCTTTTATGTCAAAGCATTACTACCTTAGAGACAGCTCACCCACTCCAAACTATAAATTGATTCAGTGATCTTACATGGTTCCAGAGTACCTAAAGTTTTTCCTTATCTTTACTTAAAGCATTTGCCAATTTATCTTTCTATTTAAATTCATTAAATTAACATCTCCTATGAGAAACTCATAAGCCTAGTTTCATTTACCAATAATCCTGACCTTTAGTGGCAAGGATAGTATTTTTTTTCAGTTTTGATTCCAAGAAACAGATTCTGAGAAAACATTCTGAGTGTAATACTTTATTTGCAGTGGTATTCTGGGAGACTTTGAAAGGGCAGTGAGGAACTGAGATAGGAAATGGAAAATGAAGAATTCAATCATTTGTATTTTGAGCAGCTGAAGCTTTGTTCCACTAGTGAACTTCATGGATTAGCTCTAAGAATTAATAGCCCAGTATTGTAAGGAACCTGGATTTGCTTGTTTATTTGTTGTTAGTTTTCACCAGTCATGTGATGAGAGCTTCTCTAGGCAGTATTTTAATCCATTGTCACTTCTAACATTTTATACACAAAGACACAGAATATCATATGACCAGAGAAACCCAAGGAAAGATAAGAAGAAAATGCAAGTCAAAAACAGTGACCATTGAGCTAGGAAATTTAGAAGTAGCATATTATTGAGTCATTTTATTTATTTTTACTATAAAGGTGATGTGCAGAGAGGTTACAATTACATAAGTCAGATAAAGAGTAATTTGCTTTGACAATGTCATCCCTTCCCTTGCTCTTTCTCAGTTTTCCCCTCTATCCCCCCCATGAGTTGTGTAGTTCATTTTCAATATAGTGTATAGTGAGTACCACTGCATTTGTCATTCTTTGTCCCACCGTTTTTTGTACCCCCCTCTTACCTTCCCAAAGATAGATTAACAAACAGAACAAAAAGAAATGAAACGAAAAAGCAAAAATGAAAAATAACTTTTATTTCCATTTCCTGAAGTTCATATTATATTATTTAATCTTAGCCAGAAAAAAACAATCTTCCTACTAGAGAAGAAACTTTCGGGAGTTCTTATCCAATCTGTAGTACCATGACCTTCTTTTGCTCAAGCTCAACATATTCAAATTGAGGGTATCTGAATCTTTTGTTGCAAACTTTAATTGAATCAATACACAAATATTGTTTATCACTTGGCCAGGGAAATATTAACTGTTTAATGAATATTAGATATAAATTTCTAAGGTCTGGGCATGGCAGTTAGGAAAGAAAGAGTAAGAGGACAAAAATCTATATAAATGATTAAAACAAATTAGGGCTAATTTTTCTTTAATCTTTATTCTAGGTTATGCTATATATTATCTTTATTGGAAATAGAATTAATTTATTCTCCTCTACAAAGTGATTATTACCTTTTTTCAATAAAAGGTAATCACATGCACGATTCCTTTTTCCTAAATAGCTGTTGATATGTATTTTTAAACAATAGTATGATTTAAATTTGTTTAAGTATTGAGGATGGGAAGGTGGTTCAGTGGTAGAGTGCTTGCCTCGCATGCATGAGGCCCTGGGTTCAATTAAGAAGAAAAAAGTGGAAGTGGCACTGTGGCTCAAGTGGTAGAGCACTAGACTTGAGCTGAAGAGCTGAGAGACAGTGCCCAGGTCCAGAGTGCAGGCCCCATGACCAACAAAAAAATAAATTGTTTAAATATATGAGTAATTGATTTCTGATTTATGGGTCACCTGTATCAAGCTAGTAACTTTGAAAAGTGAAGAGGTACACATACTTTCAAATTTCAGAGAGAACATTTCCTTTTTTAGTCTCCTGAATTTTAAATTTTATTCACTGAATGCATGGCAAAGTTAAAAAAAATCAATGCGTTTTAACATTGGTAATGTATCTGTGGCTTTGTAGAACCAGAATTTATACTGTACAGTAATAAGAATAATTACTCAGCTTCCTTTTATAAAAAAAAGTTAAAACATAGAAATCGTATTGGCTGTGATAACAACATAATTCATTGGTCAGAATACTGTAGCTACACTGCCATTATTTATGTCAATAGCCTCATTAAGGAACTAAAGATTTTTCTCCTTGAGTTATTGCGCTCTTCTGAATAGTCAATGAAGCCTTTGGCAATTCCCTTGATTCAGACAATCCTCCCTTGTTTCTCCATACCACCAGACAAATTACCCTAGAGAGATTGTAGCTCCTGAAAAAGGCATTCATATTATTTGAATATAACCACCTTTTCAGTATTTATGATATGAATGATATCAAATACACTTGTCAAGCAGTGTTTTAAAGTAAAGAGACTGAGGTAAAACCCTAACTCTAGTTCAGATTTGCTGAAGTATGTATGTCTATAGGAAGTTATTTAATCTTTATAATTTTATTTAGGTACCTATATGATAAAAATAACATCAAACATAGGGCACAATGGTAATTGATAAAAATAATGTATACCTAGCTATTCCTGCAGGAAATAATTTGATCTGAACAAGAAAGCTATTGATATTCTTCAAGTTTCCCTGAAATCAAAGTACAAATTAAGCTGTCTCATTATTGACAATATTATTTGAATTTGCTTAATCTTTATACCATAATGCTTCTTAGAAATTCCTCTGTATGAATAGCAGAATTTGAAAGCAGTATTAAAATGAGTCTCTAATTGTAGCTGTTCTTAAGTAGTTTAATTAAGTATACAATAGAAGAAACTTTTGCTAGCTGAGCAAGATCAGATATTAATGTTCAGGTATGCTTTCTTGGGTCACTCGTAATGCAGAGTGGATGAAAGGAAACAAAACTTAAGTACTGAGAAATGAAAATGAGAAGCCTCACACAGAACATTCCGTGAACATGTATCTGCCACTATTATAAGCACTTTTCATTGTCTTAATTCATTTAAAGATTGTAGTAACTTCCTGATGCTAGATACTAGGCAATATAAGTGGCCAGATGCGGTCACCTTTACCTGCTTTTGTTTTTCTATCTGAGCCACTGTGTATTGGGTGACAGCTGCTTACAGATGCCTGCATCACTAGAGATTTACCATCTCTTATCATTGAAACCTGACAGAGTCACTAACAAAGATGGTATGGAATATATGTATCATCCATGGAGTCCAGCCTGAAGAAGTCTACAGCTAACACTGCAACTTGCCAAGGTGGCATCCCAGGCAACTCAGAAATCTTGCTACAGATGTTTTAGTCTCTTTCTATGTGGATGTGGATGTGTGATGATCCTTGTGTAACCAATATATTCTAGTGAAAGTGAGATGTCATGATTCCAAAATTGAAAGTAGCTTTATAGTTTTTATGTGTGTCTCTTAGAACATTTGTTCTGGGAGAAGGAAAGCTAACATAGAAGAAAGTCTGACCAATATGTGGGAGTCTTGTGGTGAGGAGTAGAGGCCATAAAGCCAATCCATGTCATGAGATGATAGGATTCCAACCCAAGCCCCACACATGGGGGAGGGATACCATCTTGGGAATTTCTCCCTCCATTGGAGGCCTCCGCAGGGAAGGAATAAGGATCGAAAACCTATGTCTCTAGTCACATATTACAGCCTTCTCACCTCGTTTTTTTGCATTGGAGCAAAGACAAAAATTCCATTGTCTCCTGCCTGAATTTCTGATGTACTAGACTCATGAAGCAGTAATAGGATTGTCAATTTGCTCCACCCATCTTTAAGTTAATACAGACAATAGATAAGGCAAATATTGGAGACCACATTCTTCCTTACCTGCTTTCCCAGTTCTATCTTGCTGCTTACCTCCCCCATGTTTTCTATAGCAGAATTTTACAATAAATTACCCATGTGAGAATCACCATTAAACTCTTCTAGGTGTGTAGGTCTAAATTTGTCTGGTTCTAATTTGTTTTTTACAAAATGTAAAGGTACTCAAATAAATGAGTAAATCATTCCAAGTTACACAGCCAATAAGCTGGAAGTGAAGGTATTTGAACCTCAGTAGTTCCCTTGAGTGCTGTTACATGGTCAAGATATTGTGTGGGCTCTTGTCAAAGTCAAAGACATCTTAGAATACAGAAAGAAATCATTTACTCACTTCTTATGAGTATTGTTTTCATTCTGAAGTTCTGTGTCTTCAGCTGAGAGACAGAATCTACTGTGGTGTTTCACATGTAAACCTGTGATATGGCAGGACAGCACATGGGCTGTCTGGCTGGCTGCCAAGTGCAGTGGTGTTCTGTTTTCACCATGCCAATCCTTTTGTCACTTGTTAAAAATTCAGTGTTATCTCCACTCTCAAACATTGCCACCATCTGCCTTCACATGACGTTCACAGTGATTATGCAGTAATTGCAGCTGTGTGCCTGATACCAATGATGATATGAAATGGCCAAAGGAAATTCACTTCTAAGTTGTCTGCTTAAAAAATTCTATCTTTGTAGTCTGCACACCACCCTGCACCCACACCCTGAGCACCTTGCTGAGTCTTTCAAAATTTTGTAATTGTTTGGCAACTATTGAGGACTTCTGCTTCAAAAAGTATATATAATTTTTTTTCTAAACACCCATCAACAAAATTAGAATAGCTTTTAAGGGCTAATTTTTTAAGATCACAATGGAGTTATTATGTGGACTGTTAGAAGTGTACATGCACTTTTGTTAAATGGAGCAAAAATAAAACTGCAATTTTATAGCAGCATTTTCCCAAATGCATAGTTATAAATAAGTCAGTGCTTGCATTTATGAATCTTAAAATTCTTTTCAAACTTCTTTAGGAAATAATACATGAAGTATGGTTTTAGTCAATGCTGTCTTAAAATTTCCAAGTTCCCTTCAATAAGAGGTAGCTATTTTTTTTTTTACCATTCAGCAACAATAAGTACTTTGTTTATCTCAATCTCCTTAAAACCTTAGTTTGGTTACTATTTTATTATCTCTTGTTTTTTTTGGTGGTATTTGGGGTTGAACTCAGGACCTCTTCACTATATGAGGTATACCCCAGCCCTTTTTGCTGGTTTCCCTTTAATGCTCAGCCAGCGTTTACTCTTTCTTGAAGCTTCCTGAATAGCTGAGATGAAAGGCATAACACACAGCTATTGGTTGGAAGGGGATCTTAATTTTTGTGCAGACTAATCTCATATTAAGATCATCTTGATCAATCTCCACCTTTTGAGTAGCTCACATTACTAGTAGTACTTGTGAAACTCTTAATGCCCACCTAACATCAATCATCCTTTGAGTGTAAGGATAAAACTGGGTTTGTATATGTGTCTTTCAGACAAAGACTTGCTATGCATATTGCCTACAAAAAGAGTATAAATATCAAAACAGAGCAGAAGTAAACAGTCAATTGCAAAAGATTACCAAAGAGCTGCTAGCAATTTTTTTCCTCTAATAAATAAGCAAACAAACAAACCTCTACAAAAAATATAGCTTTTTGTATTTATTAAAAATCTCAGAGTAGGGCTGGGAAGGTGGCTCAGTGGTAGAGTGCTTGCCTTGCATGCATGAGGCCCTGGGTTCGATTCCTCAGCACCACATAAGCAGAAAAAAAAAAGCTGGAAAGGGCGCTGTGGCTCAAGTAGTACAGTGTTAGCCTAGAGCTGAAGAGCTGAGGGACAGCGCCCAGGCCCAGAGTTCAGGCCCCACCACCGGACCCCCCAAAAAATATTTCTAATCGTTGTTTATAGGTATCTCAGCCATGTAGACTTACAACTTGTAACCATACCACAGTAATATTCCTATCACATAACCTTTTTCTCAATTCCATATTCATTTTTCTTTTGACAAAGTATTTACTTCTTTTCTAATTCTTCCACCATGAAGAATAATCAGAATTTATAGTTGACATATGTTATATGTGTTTAGAAGGAAAAATCAGTTAGTATGCTTAAAAATGCTTCTGTGGATGGGAGAATACAACTGTTAGAGATGACTTTTCTGAAATAATGACTGCGGCTTAAAGAATGAGGCATGAGTTAGTGATGGGTCCTGCCTGTAATCATAGCTACTTCACAGGCTGAGATTAGGAGAATTTTGGTTCCAGGCCAACCTAGGTAGAAAAGTCTGTGAAACTCAGTTTCAATGGAATACGCTGTACATTGTGGTACCAAACTGTCATACTAGAAGTGAAAAATAAGAGCATCGGAGTCCAGGCATGTGCCTAAGTAGGTAGTAAGACCTTCCTAAAAATTAAAATGAAATAAATCAGTGCAAAAAGCACACTGGAAGCATATCTCAGCAGTAGAGCACCTGCCTGCCAAGTATGAGATCCTTCAAATCCTAATACCACAAAACAAATAAACAAACAAGCAAATACATAAACTAAAGGCATCTCCTTTGCTAAAGCCAGAGGAACCATATTCAACAAAAAAGAAACCAGAAGTAAAAAGAACACACAATATGAGTTTGCTGAATTCTAGGAATTGTGATATATGTCTATGATATGAGTCAATGAGGATGTTTGTATTGTGAAGAAATTCATGTAACAGAACTTAAGTATTTTACTATACTTCCTATTGTACAAATGATTTTACTTAGATGAGCAAAAATGGACTGGGGAATGTAGTGCTCTATCCATCTGATTCTGAAAGAGTCCATGTAATTCATTAAGGTTAGATCTGAGAAATCTGGCCATAAAATTCAGACTCTGGAATTGTCAACATGACAGTATACTATATTCACAAGTATGATCAAAGAAGAAGAAGAGAATCAAATCAGCAGGATCAACAATTAGAGACTGGATAATGAAATAAAAGACACCAAGATGCAGCATTGGCTATTTAGATAATGGGAAATCCAGTGGGATTTGACAGAGATTTGAAACAAAGAGGGATTTCATAGCAGCACAGAATAGTGTTACTGGGAAAAGGGAGAGGTGACTAATTCAAGAAAATGAGTACCAAGATGATTCACAAGTTGTTCATAAATAAAAGCATAATTAAATATCTTAAAAATATATCTCTACTATTATCTCATCAACCTATGTTTTCTTTCAAGTTTTAAAATCTGTCTGAAATAAATTAGACCCACAATACCATGAAGTTACCATGTGACTGAGAAGTCTCTTAGCTCTCTTATCTGACCACAAAATAAGTTAAGTATGTTCTGTTTTCTCAATAAGCTTCTTAGATATAAGCTTCTTACATGCTTTCTCAGTGTACATTGTGTAATAAGT
This sequence comes from Dipodomys merriami, assembly GCF_024711535.1. Taxonomy (NCBI): domain Eukaryota; kingdom Metazoa; phylum Chordata; class Mammalia; order Rodentia; family Heteromyidae; genus Dipodomys; species Dipodomys merriami. Next base: position 32,825,105 of record NW_027206512.1, on the reverse strand, counting down.
TGAATCACAAAGCTTCAGAGTATGGCTTGATTTGGGAAGGATGAGGGAGAATGCTGGAAGAAGTGACATTAAGACACATTGTACTTATAATCTAACTTGTTGAAACCCCTTGTACAACTATTTAAGATTAAAAAATAAAATGAACAATCAACAGAAATAACAAAATTATTTCAAATTGTTCAAGCAATAAATATTTTAGTTGACTTATTTGTAAAATAAATGTGGGAATTCATGCTTGTCCTAATCCTAACTTCCTATTGAATAATACACTATAAATAGTTTAATTTCTGTTGATATTTTAATTTTTTTAGCTTTGTTTAACCTTGTAATGTGCACTTACGATGTAAACAACATTAACTAAGATGTGATTTCCTGATTTTTCTCATACATTTTGCAACCAAAAATAATTATATGAATAATTGTAAATAGTCATTTCAGTCATTTCTCCAAATCATGTGAACAACACTTTTCTAAACTTTTGTCACATATTCGATAGTTATAATATAGAAAAGTTATAAATAATAACTGTAAAATTCAAAGGTTTGTTGGTCCTAATCTGTATTTATGAAATGCTTTGTTTTTAGTAGCAAATCCTAAAATACACTAGAGAATGACTTTCACATACCTTCTACCAACCTGTGTGTACATATGCTTTTAGCATCTATTAGCATCTATATACCTTATAGCTATATTACAAGGATCCCACAGTTATTATGACTGAATAAAGAGAAGTATTAACAGTATAAAAATAATAGTACTAAGCAGTACTGTGGCTCAAGTGGAAAAGTGCTTGCCTTGAGCACAGAGAGGCTCAAGGACAGTGTTTAGGCCCTGAGTTCAAACTCCAGGATCAGCAAAACAACAATAACAGCAACAATAAAAGCTCTCTAGGTAAATTTATTAATAACATAAGAATTCTGCTCTTAAAAACAAACAGAAGGAAGGAGAGGAAGATGGTGGAGGAGAGGCTGGGGACTAAACAAATTCTCCTATAGGAACCAGTATTAGTATCCCAGTGGAAAATCTAAAGCTAGAGAGAAACACCAAATGTGTTATCATAGTACAAAGAGTTTGACCAGAGAGGCTTACTTCAGGCTGCTCAAACTAATGGATTTAAGAAATCAACCAAGCCACAGGACAACCAAACACCACAAGCAAACCAGAGACTCCACCACCAAGAGACTGGCTATGGAAACAGGGGAGACACAAGAACCGCCCCTGCCCCTAATTTTTTTTCAAAGAGCTTTTTTCTACTTACTTCTAAAAAACAGTCGTCCATTTTTCTCATTTTTATATTAGTTTTTTTGGTTATTGTTGTTGTTTCTTTTTTTAATATTTTCTTTATACTCTTTTCCCTTTTGGTCCTTTTAGGTTTTTTTTTCCTTTTTGCATTACTTAATTGCCATTCTGTTCATCCAAAGATATATACCTGTCTTTGATTATTAGACCTTATCCTTCATTGTGTGCATACTTAATTCAGATATTGATTACTCAATTTACAAACTCAGCCTTAACTTCATTAATTGAAGAATTATTTCTTTATACTTATATAGTATTTTAAGTGTTTGATTTTAACTTTTTTATTTTTTATCTTTTCTTTTTGTGTGTCTTTCTTCTCCTTCCCTGCTATCCCTGCCCTTTCTCTGAATCACTCTCTAACCTTGCTTCCCTACATTTCTTCAATCTTATTTTCTCCTCACAATTCTCCCTAAACCCATTAATTTCTGGTCTGCTGACCCCTTACTTGATTTTTCTTAGTTCATTGATCCCTAGCTGTTTGTTGTTGAACTAGATTTTATCTGTTGAACTAGATTGTATCTGTACCCATTTTGACTGGATCAAACAATCTGTGCAACTACAGGGCTTTGGTTGATGCTTGCCTTAAAACAGTGTTCTAGCTCAGAATCGGTTTGTGTATCATACCCAAAATGGTGCAGAACAAGCAGAAACACAAGAAAAATGGCAAGTCCAGGTATTTCAACTCCCACTCATGACAACCAGGCAACAGAGTAGTCAATGAATAACTCAGAGGAGAGTTCCCAAAATGCTCAACAAACAATACTGGTAAACATGCTGAATGAAAACTTTGAAAGCCTCTGAAGGTCTCACTGTGAGCGTGATAGAGAAATGCAAGAGCATGAAGAGAATAATCAAAGATTAATACAAGAATATCGGGAGCATGATGAGGCTAATAGAGGAATTGTGTGAGTGGGATGAGAATAGACAAAGATTAATTGAGACATTCATGGAATCCTCAGACAGCTGGAGGAATACAGGGAGGCTACAAAGTGAATGTTGAATGAAGTCTAACAGAAGGAGAGGGGTCCAATGAAACCATAACCATTCAACTAAGAGATTTGAGAATGAACACTGAAAACCAAATTAAGGAAATAAAGAAGTCCATACAAGATCTAAAACAAAGTTCCAAAAAGAATTTGAAACCATCAAATCTGACCAATTATAAGGAAAAGAATTTTTTTTTAAGTAGAAAGTCTTATCAGTAGGTTAGACCATGCAGAAGACCAAATCTCTAGGATTGAAGATGGCCTAGATATTATAGAAGAAGAAGAGACAAGTGTTCAAAACAAATCCAAGAAATATGATAAATCTAGCCAACATTTAGAACCAATGGACTCCATTCCCAAGTTACTTGAACTGATTGAAAACTTTGGCAAAATAGCAGTGTATAAAATTAATGTGCAGAAATCAATGGATTTCTTATGTGCCAATAGCAAGAAGAGCATGGCTGAAATAATGAAAGCAATGCTTTTTTAAATAGCCCACAAAAAATAAAATACCCAGGAGTTAATTTAATTAGAGGTGAAGAACTTCTATGATGAATACTTTAAAAGCCTGAAAATGGAAATTAAAGCTGAACAAAGGAAGTAGAAAAGTCTCCCATGCTCCTGGATTGAGAGGATTAACATCATGAAAGTGGCAATACTTCCCAAGGCTATCTACAAATTCAGTGCTATATCTGCCAATATTCCAACCTCATTCTTCAATGAAATATAAGAAGCAATCCAAAAATTCAAATGTAACAATAAAAGAGAAAGAATAGAAAAAAACAATTCTTAGCATAAAGAACAGCATTGGAAGAATATCAATTCCAAATTTCAAACTCTATTTTTTTTTTATTTTATTTGTGAACATACTGTACAGAGGGGTTACAATTACATGGGCAGGATAATGCGTACATTTCTTACCAAGCATTGCAGCCTCCCCCTTTGTTTACCCTTCACATCCCTTCCCAGCCTCCCCCCTCCCCCCCAGTCCCAATCCTTCTCTCCCCCCCCCACTGACCACCGACGTTGTAAAGCTCATTTTGGACATGACAACTTGTACTTCTCATTGTTGCAACAGGTCCACCTGTATCCTTAAACGACTTGTTTTTCCCCATCTCCTCCACAACTTATACTGACATCAAATATAGTGAAAGCAGGGGTTATACTGTGGGGGAGGGACAAAGTAATCAAAACAACTTGGCACTGGCACAAGAACAGACATGAGGACCAATGGAATAGGACTGAAGGCCCAGAAATGAACCCACAAACCTATAGCTACCTAATTTTTGACAAGGGAACTAAAAAAATAAAATGGAAGAAAAACAACCTTTTCAGTAAATGGTGCTGGCAAAATTGGTTAAACACCTGTAGAGAACTAAAGCTAGATCCGTATTTATCACCCTGCACCAGAATCAACTCCAAATGGATCAAAGACCTCGAAATAAAAGCAGACACCCTGAAAACCTTACAGGAAGGAATAGGAGAAACTCTGGGTCTCCTGAGCACAGTTCAAAATTTTCTTAGTAGAGACCCAGAAACACAACAAATCAAAGAAATGGGATTGCATGAAACTGCAGAACTTCTGCTTGGCAAAGGACATAGCTAGCAACATAAAAAGAAAGCCCACAGATTGGGAGAAGATCTTCACTAACCATATAACAGACAAGGGTCTCATATCTAAAATATTCGGAACTCAAAAAATTAAACCTCCCAACAACAAATCCTCAAAGAAACAACTGCCTGATAAATAAATGGGCTAAAAACTTAAAGAGAGACTTCTCTGAAGAGGAAATCAGAGTTGCTCTTAGACATATGAAGAAATGCTCAGCTTCTCTAGCCATAAAAGAAATGCAAATCAACACAACATTGAGATTTCACCTCACCCCAGTTAGAATGGCTATAATCAAGAAATCTAGTAACAACAAATGCTGTAAGGATGTGGCCAGAAGGGAAGCCAAATACATTGTTGGTGTCAGTGTAAACTTGTTCAACCACTTTGGAAAGCATTATGGAGGTTCCAGAAAAGACTCCACATAGAGCTCCCCTATGACCCACCAATCTGTCTTTTGGGCATTTACCCAAATGATCACAAACAAGACCATGCTAAACCTACCAGCACAACTATGTTTATTGCAGCGCTATTCACCATACCTAAGATATGGAATCATTCTATATGTCCCTCAGTAGATAAATGGATCAAAAAATGTGGGATTATATATATATATATACATATATATGTATATATATATATATATATATATATAACACATACACACACACACACACACACACACACACACACACACAATGACATTCTATGCTTCCATCAGAAAGAATGACATTGCCCCATTTGTTAGGAAATGGAAAGACTTGGAAAAAATTATACTAAGTGAAGTAAGCCAGGCCCAAAGAAACAAAGGTCGATGGTTTCCCTTATTTAAAGTAACTAGTACATGTCTACAATAAGCAAAATAGGTTAAAAGCTATGTACATATGAACATATAAGATGTTAATTGAAATGAACCCCAAGACACGGACACAGGGTTTTTTTTCTTGCTTGCTATTGTTTTTAATATACTTATAATGCACTATGTGATTCTCTTGTTTCTTTGGTATGTTATTTTCCTTGTTATAACCCCTGTTTTCACTGTATCTGATTCAGGTGTCCTGCATCTTGTATATACATTTTATAATTTGGGGAGGGAAAGGGACATAAAAAATGCTTAAATAAGGATACAAGTTGACTCATTGTAACAATGAGATGCACAAGATACTCTGTATGTTAAAAATGAACTTTACAGTTTTCTTGGTGGGGCAGGATGAGGAGTTGGGAAGGTATGGTGGGAAGGGATGGTAGGGGAATAACAAAGTAAGAGGTAACAATGCTTGATAGGAAATGTACTCATTACCCTACTCATGTAACTGTAACCCCTCTGTACATTATTCTTACAATAAAAATATATATGCAAAGAAAAAAACAAAAATAGTACTAAAAATCTTAAAGTTTACTTAGACAAACTACACAAAGTTTGACAATATTGGTAACCACATATTTGACAAGACATTATCAATGTATAAGATGATAACAGATCATTAAAGAAAAATATAGCAATTGATTATTGGAGCTAAGTTAATATCACTATTATAGGATAATTAGTGATAGATCTCAACTGTATAGTTAACATGTGATTACAACAGTAGAACAGCTTTTCACAGTAGTCATTTGGTGCCGTAAAATTGTTTTTACAAAAGCTCACAGTAGTTTGAAATATTTACACACCGATTTTCTCTTTCCTAGTTAGGCTTCAAATTGGTCACTGTAATCAAGACTTACAAAGTATCTTTTCACTATTAGGAAGCTCTTTTTCTTAGTGTAATGTGACAATTTTCACTCACATTTCTATTATCTTTCCCCATTTGGAGGTTATACATTCTGTTATAGAAATGGAAGAGTGGCAGAAGAAACTGGAGAACACATTGGTTTTGTGACCTCCAATTTGGATATGTTGACCTAAGCATTCCTCTTCTGTACCCGGGGATTTGAGGTACTTCAATCATAAGGCTGAAAGATTTCCAGCCATCCTGTAGGGAATTCCCTTCGGGAGTTTGCTCTGGCTTTCCTTTTTCATCTTCAGATCAATAGGTCAATCGGACATCTCAACTATAGAGGTATCTAATTAGAAGTAAAGACAAAAAGAATTTTAATTAATACCACCAGGGAATATTAGTTAATAGGTAGGGAGCATAGGCATTTTGGATGATAATGGAAAAATGTGAAGTAGTAGAACAGGATTTGGGAACTAGAAATTAGAGTCCATAATAGGTAGTCTCAGCACCCTAGTTTTATTTATGTATTTTTGCTTTATTGAGGATTAGACTTAAGACCTGGTGCATGATAAGCAATCACTCTGTCACTGAACTGCACCTCATTCCTAACACCCCAATTTAGAATGACTCATTTGGTCAGTTCATAATGTATATTTTAAAACTTAAGGAATGGTTAAAGAATTTTGCTAAAAATTATATATCATGTCTCTCTCTAAAGAAAATCAGATAAGAAATAATTTATTTCATGTTAAAGAAAGTTAGAGCAGAAGAACTGGCAGGAAAGACTTTATTCCAAACTATTGAAATACAGGAAGCATATTGAATTCATTTTCCCCAAAACAAAATGTAGGTACGTTTTGAAGTGCTCGTGTGATCTGTTGGAGAATATTAGCACAAAATTTGTTTGTGTAATTAGGACATCTGTGTATGATAATTGGTACTTGTTGAAGTTAGGATCCCACAGGGACTGAGTTATGCTGGTCCTACCTTTTTTGCCTATAGTAATTCTAGCAGATTTCATTTCAAAGAGATCATAGAAATTCCTTTCCTGGAAAGAAAGGTTATAAGTCTAATAGGAAGAAATATATCAATGGTTAAGCAAGTAGAGACAATGCTAAGTTTGTCTTGTTCCACAGGTATAAGAATAATGACTTAAAGACTCACTGTTTGTCTGTGAGGATGTCCACACATTATTCAAAGCAACGCACAGAGATTCTGGAAAATCTGGACTGTAATTTGTCAGCTCCTCAGAGTTCAATGTCATGGCGCTACCCCTCACCTGCTATGACTTCTCACATTGTTTGAAAGAACTCAGTTTTACAGCCTGGAATCAAAGGCTGCTGTGCTGAAGCACAAATATTATTTGCCTCATCTTCAGCCAGCAGGAAATCCCTGGAGAGGGTGTTGTAAGTAAGAAGGCGAGAAGTGAGGTTGAAGGGAAAAGCAATTGCTTCTGACTGCTAATGTTTAATCTGTCCCCTACAGAAATGAAAGCAGCCTTTTATCTTTGAGGAGAATAAGGTGATTTAGAAGGGGAACAAGATGATACCACAGTAGTTGCTGCTGATGCCTTCATGGAAATTCAATTCAATGCATGACTTATGTGAATTTAAAGACAGAGATAAACTTCACTAATATAATGGCTTCTGGGGAATAATTCAATATTTCTTTTAAATCTCTTAAACTATAGTTGCCTGGCTGTTCTAGGTTATATTGTAGTAGTGGTGGTGTTTGATCTACTACATATAATGACGTGTCATCTTTCCTGTCATCTTCATAGAAAGGTGTCCTAGGCTGAAGTCTGATTCATGTTGAAAAGTCAAGAGAGAGGTATTTCATTTCTCAAAACTAAGAAACTCATAACTCACTATAAGTCTAATGATAATACATAAGTATTTTAATAAATGTTTCATAATCAATTTATGTGTGGTTTTTGTTTCCCAAAATATGAATTTGCTATCCATATTCAAGAGACTCTTGTATTATAATCAACTTATATTGAATAATAAAATCATAACTACTATAGAATGTTCAGAATACTTACAGTTTTCTAACTCTCTACATTACCTCTCTTTATATTATTGGTTCTCCCTAGTACATTAATGTGAAATATTACAGGAAAATATTTTTCCTTAAAATTATTTTCTTAAAAAAAGATATCTTGTACCTTTGAAGAAAAAATAGTATTTAACTATTTTGCTCATAATCAGATAAGACAAATGATACACAGTTAAATTGTACATTTTATATGTATTGAGAAATGAATACACATACTTCATCTTATGAAGTTCAGTTAAATTTTCTAGAATTTTATAAAAATAGAATTATTTGGTTGTACTTTTCTAGTCTGTTTTAACTTGTTGTTCTTGAAATTCAGCCATGTTTTCTGTGCATGAAGAGTTCATTCCTTGCAAATTGCCTAGAAATATTCTTTGCAGGATAATCCAAAATTTATTCACTTGTTCATAGATACATGGGCCATTTTGAGTTTCAGTTAACATAAGTAAGTCCGCAAGAATGTTTGTGTACAAGTAACTAAAATCACATGCTTTGATCTATTGGTTAAATATCTAGCACGTAAGTAGCTGGAATATATTAGATGCTCATATTAAATTTTAAGAAATCACCAACAGTTTTTTCTAAAATGGTTTTGTAGCTTTTTACATTCCTACCAGAAAAGTTCATGTCCTGTGTATAAGGAAGCCAAGTTTTCCATTCTGAATGGTAAAAATCATGTCCTATCCTTGCTTTTATGTTATAATTCAACATTGTTACTATTAACCCTTGCTTTTCGGTGGATCAATCCTTAGCCCTAAATTAAGTACCTCATACATTTATAATAATGACATTCTAAAGGGAAAGTCTCTTGTAACAATGAGATGTACAAGACACTGTTGAACAACAAACTTACAATTTGCGGGTGGGGGAGTGTAGTTGTGGAACTGGGAGAGAAGGGATGGTAGGGTAAAATCAAAGGAGGAGGCAACAATGCTTGAAAAGAAATGTACTCTTTACTTTGTTCATTTAACTGTAACCCCTCTGTACAATATTTTCACAATAAAAAAATTATATAAAAATCCCACCCTCACAAAAAACTCTGAAGCTTTTTATACTTTTTTTCTTGTTAGTACTTGTTCTTCCTAAGTCCTCTGTGCTTGATTCACCATTGCCCAGCCCCTGATCTTTCATTCTAGGTCAAGTGGTCGACTGGACTCCACCTGGGTTTCTGGTCCCTGGAAACTCTAAGGGAAAGGAGTTGGGAAAATGACAGGGACTGCCTTTCTGTTCTGTGTCAATGAATGCTGTCATTTGCTGCCTGATTCGTAGCATTTTAAAAACTACTTTTGTATATTTTGTCATTTCTGCTTATTTCAGAGAAAAAAATGTGACTTGTTATTCTCTCCTAGTTGACAAAAATGTTATTTTAAAATTGATTTTTATCACATTACATCGTAAGATTCCCTGAGTTAATCCCTCTGATTCCCATAGATCCTTACTTTCATTTGTGGTAAAATTACAGTGTTCATTTGGAAGTCATTTTTTCCCTTCTGAAGCATTTTATCTGATGAAACAACAATCAAAACTGCTTGTCTGGAGCTTATTTTCAGTGTTAAGTGTGGGGAGTTGGACAGTTGTTTGTGATCAAGATGGCATAAATAAAATGAGTTTGATTTTGGAGTTTTCTTTCCTTCTATATGCTCACTTTCATCATGTCTAAATTAGAATAATTAGGCTCGCCTGATTATGACTTCGTCTTCAAGGAAAACTTTCTACTATTATTTTCAGTCTTTGCTAAAACACAGGCTGATAAGTTAACAGAATTTTCCCCAATCCCAATGTCCCTGCTTTTAAAAAATGTGATTTTATTGACTTGTCACCAGAATTAACCATCTTAAATTCTTTTCTTGTTTGGAAAAAGGCATATTATAGGAAAACTATTAGTGAAAAAATGAAAAAGCAGGCATGAGTTTGCAGTAATACTTTGATCAAAATCAAATTGGTTAGAAAGACACAGTAACAAGCTACAAAGACTATAGCATAGGAGATCTTTGCCAGCTATACCTCACACAGATGTCTAATAACTAGAACATATAGAAAACATTAACAAGAGAAACTCTCAAATAATCAACAACCTAATTAATAAATGGTCAAACAAAATAAATAGAGACTTCTCAGACAAAGTTAAAATAGCCTACAGACATATGAAGAAATGCCCAACATCGTTGGCCATAAAGCAAATGCAAATCAAAACAACAGTGAGATTTCACTTCACCCCAGTTAGAATGGCCAACTAAAAACAGTAACAGATGTGAGAGCAGATGTGGACAAAAAGGAACCCAATACAATGTTTCTGGAAGTCTAAACTAGTACAACCACTCTGGAAAGCAATATAGAGGTTCTCCTCTGAAAACTAAAAATAAACTACCCTATGACCTAGCAATTTCAGTCCTAGGCATTTATCCAAAAGATTACAAATAAAGCCACCAGAAAACCCATGTTCACTACAGCACTATTTACCATAGCCAAGATATGAAGTCAGTCCAGCTGCTCCTCAACTGACAAACAGATCAAGAAAACCTCGTAAATAAGCATAATGGAATTCATGTTAAATGAGGCTAAGTGAAGACCAGAGAGACAACGATAGAGGTTTTCTCTCCTATATGGAAGCTAGAATTAATCTATAAATGTATAGCTATGCACACTAAAGTGGAATCCAAGTGTACACAGTTATATTAACCAAAATATGGTAGATTCAGGGGAACTCAAATAAAGGAATTCCATAGAAAGGCTAACTCACCATCCAACAAAACAGACACTAGAAATCATGTACTTGATGTGTGAGGGGGACAGAGTCAAATGGAGGGGGAGACAAACAAAGAACAGAAGAAAGGAAAATGCAGTCATAAAATTTAATATTTTATTATATAAAATTAAAAACAATGGACAGAGAGGTGGTATTGGGATGGATGCAGGAGAATGCTGAAAGGGGCGACATTGATCTAGATGTATTGCATTCATCTACCACAATGTCGTATGGCAACTCCTTTGTACAACTACTTAAAGGTAAAACTAAAATCTCTACAAATAAATAAAAAGTAGTTTTACAATAGGTAAAATAAAATGGAAAACAGAGGTATAACTCAAGGGAAAGAAGTCAAAGTTGCATGGTAGAAATATAAAGTGTGATAGGCTAGAGACAAACTGGAGCCTAAAAAAAAATAAAATAAAAAGTATTTGTGTCTACTTTGTATTGCTTTGTCTTTCTGGATCTCACCCCAAATCTGGTTGTACTCTGAAATCTTTCCTAAGTTTTATGAAGCAGGCTGAATTTTGTGGTGGGAAAAAGTCTTAATAAACTGTGACTAATAGATATACTACGGCGAGGCTTGACTGCATTCATTCACAAGGGGTAATTTATATAAATTACAAAAAAGTAGTTGCAGTGGAAGTTTGAGATAATCACTTGTCTTTATTTTGTCCAATGCCAGAATAACATTTACAAGCTTGGTCCAATGAACGATTTCTTTGACAAAATAGAAGCAGCTCATGTCAAAATATCTCTGCTGTATTAGCTATCTATTGCTGTTAAAAACATCATCTCTAAATTTAGTATCACAAAAAAACAACATTCATTACCTTATGTTACTTGTGTTAGGAATCAGGCTTGTCTTGGCTGTGAGTCCTTAGGTAAAAGCTTGACATGAAACTACACAGGGTCAGCTGGGGTATGGTCCCATCTAAAGGCTTGATTGAGACAGTATGCATCTGAAGGGCTTTACACTTCCTGCTAATTAGTAAGTAATTGATTGTTTATGGCATTCAGTTTCTTGCTTGTGGTGCAGCAGAGACATTCTTTACTTTCTGACTTTAGAGACTTCTTCCTAGGATAAAGAACAATATGCAAATTGGCTTCCTTCAGAGAGATAAACAGGCATATTCTTGTATTTTAATGTCAGAAGTGACATGCCAGCATATATTGAGACCAATGCAGGGCCTATATTTGAAAAGGAGGTATTGCACAAAGGCACAAATAGGCAAGGATAATACCTAATGGAAACAATATATGACAATTAATGATTATTGCAGTCAATCAACATAAAGCATGAATTAAATCAAGACCTCGAAGACCATAGAAATCTTCCCTAATGTTGGTTAAGAAAACCTTTGGACCATGCTTGACCTTTTCTAATTATAATACAAAGGTGGGAGTGAACTTCACTGTCAGAAATGCATGCTTAATTATGGTTACTTACTCGTAATTAAGTACTATTTTGTTGAACGTGTAGAAAGGTTTGGACATCCTTATTGCATATTTTCCTTTAAAAAGTTGATCGTATGCCAAAAATTTTGACATGCACTGAACTAAATTTTATTGTGTGCCCACATAGTAAGAAATAATTAGCATGGGCAAGATGAAAGTACTTTCTCTAAAGTGAATCACTCCAACAGAAGGCCAATTAAGAAATAAGCCCGATACCCCAGCCCCCATTACCTCTTGCAAAAGGAAAACAAGTAAGTCTTGCTCCATGTAGATAAACATTTTAGGTGTATCTAAGGTCAGATTATCCCATTTGACAGCAAAGTCATACATGTGTATCCTGGAATCTGTTGGCTTTTCTCTCTAATTTTATGTTTCTCTTAATGATATGAAATGCATATATCTTCAGCATCATCTCTTGCCACTCTCCATCTTCAGTCAGTTGCTGAGTTGATCATTTCACACATAGTGGTTCTGCCTCCATTTAATCAGTCTGTTTTTATAGTTATCATGCAAGTTTCCTTTCTATTAAATGATTTTGACAAACTTTCCTGGAATTATTGATTCAAAAACTTATTTTCAAAACTGTCAGGTTTTCTTCTAAGTATTTCAAATAATCCATTAACATTCCCAGGGGTAAAATTTATTTCCTCAAACTCCTTATCTAGCATTTCACGTAAAGTTAACTAAATTTGAGGTTGACTTTGCTATCTCCCTCCACCGTAGTTGCTTATGAGGCTATTTACTGTATTTATTTGGGTATTTTGAATTATATAATTCCATATCCATCACTAATCCTGGCTTGCTAACATACCTAAATGTGTCATGGACCCTTACTGACTGTGCTATGTAGAAGAAATAGTCACTTGTCTTGTTATGTTAATACATAATATTGCACTATTTTTTGTTCAGATATGCTTAGAACACAAGGTAGTATTATTCATCAATGCTTCATACCAATTACTTGCCATACCATTTTACTGTAGAAGACTTTCAATGTGAGTAAAGATTCAATTAGGTGGATAGAAAGTTCAGTGGTATGGGAAAGAGTATCAGCTCATCCTCACATATGTAACCACCCACAAACCTCACTCCTATATTTTTCTTGAACATGTCCAGTGTTTCATTCTGTTGCCACTCTACTCCATGTGCTTGAGCAAAATATGTGATAATAATCTAAAAAGTCTAATACATTTATAACATATAAACTTATAATGCAAATTTATAATCATTATTTTACTATCTTACTACAAATTAACTAAACTTTGTATGAAATTGTATTGTATAAATTTGTATTAGATATAGGCATAAGAACAATTTTCCAGAAAGTTTAAAAATTCCCCTGAAGGCACACAGAATAAATACAAAGTTTCTTGTAACTACCAGTAGGAAGGGCGAGGACGAATGGAGAAAGCATGAATGGCTGCATGTGCTAAATTTCCTATGCCTGCGATGAAAATGTGGCAATGAAACCTCTCCTGCATTTGTCTCAGAAGGGGAGGGATGATGATGAGAAGTGAGAGTTGGGTTGGTTTGATCAAGGTACATTGCATCCATATATGGAACTTTGCAATGAAAGCCCTCTGTGCAAGCCATCCATGCTAATAAAGTGAGGAAAATATTATTCCAGGTAGAGTTTCATATAGTTCTGTTATTAAATATTCTTGAACCACTCGATGGTGGCTCCTACAAACACCATTGGTTCACTATGACAGCTCTCCAAACTAGGAATCTATATCTTATGCATACAGTGTAACTAGAACCTCTGTATGTAAAAAATTCAGACAATCAATCCTGATAAACTCCCCTTAAATTCCTCACTGAGGTTATTCCTTAAGAGCTCCTATCCATCTTAGACATTTAATTTTCCAGGTCTTGGCTGCGGAACACAATGTGGAGAGGTAGAAATGGTTCTGGACTTGTTACCAGATGACCTAAGGTCAAGGCCTTGCTCTGTCATTTACAAATCTTCTGATCCAAGTCAGTCACTTAGCCTTTCTCATTTCCCTTCCTTAGTTTTAGAATAGAGATGAAATATCTCATAATGAATTTGACATGATAAATTGAGTTAATATGAAAGCTTATTGCAAGATAAAGAGGGTTATACAATCAAAGGCGTGCTGATTACTATTATTTAATCTTAACTTTGAAGTGTGCTTGCTTAACATTGAAGACTTCTTTCACAATGTGCTCTCTGAGCCCTTTCATTATTTTGAAATTCCATGCTAAAAGCTCCTTGTTCAGATAAATTTTTTGTCCACAATGTTCAAATTGGACCTTTCTTATTAGTCAAGATCAAGTCCACATTTTTGTTTTATTTAAAGATTGATATACAGAGGGGAAAATGTGATCAAATCCTCATTGTCATAAAAACCAGGTCACCAAAGACTGTAGTTATAGCTTAAAACCTACTTTCACATTTTTTTTTGGCTAGGGAAGGAGTTGGGGGTGTTAAAGGTAAAGCCATTTCTAGAAAATATGACAGGCATGATTTTAAAGGTTATTTAGTGACCTCAGAAATCCACTGTATCTTCCTAGACAATGAAATAAGAAGTGAATTATTGAAATAAAGAATGAGGTGACAGGATGAGAGACAGAAAAGGAACCTAGGCAGTGTAAATTAGAAATAGCATTATATTAAATGTGCCAAGTAAAAATAGGTCAAAGAACAATCAGGTTATTTAATGTAAAAATAGAACAACTGGAATGGTTTTTAAAAATGCAATGTCTAACATGTTGGTTAAAACCCCTTAGTGGTTTTCACTGTATTTGGAACTAAGTTACAATTTTCTGGGTTTTTGTCATTTATGATAACTCTGTGTGGTTGTACATACATGAATATTTTTTCTATTAATTCTTTCTCTTCTTTAGATTCATGACTAGAAAAGACATTTTATATTTGTGGATATACTTATATTTAATAAATATTCAGTGAATATTTCTTTTTTCAGTTTATGTAATCAAATCTAATAATAGACTATTCGAATTTTAGGCACATTAAAAAAATCTGGCCTCTTGTCATTTTTCATAAAGTTGAGTAATAGAAAGGTATATCAACTACAAAGGTATATCAATACATATTTATATATATGCATATAATTCTTTAACAGTATATTTCAAAATTATTTGGTGAATGTAATATGAGTAATTGTTCATTTTTGTTGTGTTCTTTTTTAATAAGTTTTTTATTGTGAAAATACTGGACATATTTATAAGATGATTTCTTTGTTGCTTTGTATGTCCCTTCCCCACCGTATAACCCCTGCTTTCACTGTATTTGAGGTTGGTATAATTTGTGGTGGGGAAGGGAAAAAAACTAATTGTTTAAATTGGGATACAGATGGACCCATTGCAACAATGAGATGTACAAATCGTTATGTCGAAAAACGAACTTTACAACTTTGGCCGGTGTGTGTGGGGGAGATGGGGGGGGATGGTAAGGGGAAACAAAGGAGGAGGCAACAATGCTTGATAAGAAATGTACTCATTATCTTGCCCATGTAATTGTAACTCCTCTGTACGATATTTTCACAATTAAAAAAAAATACTGGACAGAGGGGTTACAGTTACATGAGCAAGGTAATGAGTACATTTCTTATCAAGCATTGTTGCCTCCTCCTTATGTTTTTCCCCTACCATCCCTTCCCTCCTACCTCCACAACTACATGCCCCCTCCATCGCCCCAAAATTGTAAAGTTCGTTTTGCAACATAGTGTCTTGTACATCTCATTGTTGCAATGGGCTAACCTGTATCCCTATTTAAGCATTTTGTTTTCCCCCTCCCCCTCCCCAAATTATACCGACATCAAATACAGTGAGAACAGGGGTTATACCATGGGGGAGGAACATACAAAACAACAAAAAAATCACATGGTACCTTATAACTACATTAGAAACAATAGCAAGGAAGATAAAACCACTTGTGTTCCTGTCTTGGGGTTTCGTTTACTTCATTTTATCTGGTCATATGTACATAGCTTTTGACCTTTTCTGCTTGTCCCAGACATATACTAGTTATTGCAAGTAAGGGAAACCATAGGACCTATGTTTCTTTGGGCCTGGCTTACTTTACTTAGTATAATTTTTTCCAAGTCTTTCCATTTCCTAACAAATAGGGTGATGCCATTCTTTCTGATGGAGGCTTAGAATTCCATTGTGTGTGTGTGTGTGTGTGTGTGTGTGTGTGTGTGTGTGTGTGTGTGTGTGTGTGTGTGTGTGTGTGTGTATCATATTTTCTTGATCCATTCATCTACTGGGGGGCATCTGGGTTGGTTCCATATCTTAGTTATGGTAAATAATGCTGCAATAAACATAGTTGTGCTGGTAGATTTAGTATGGTCTTGCTTGTGATCATTTGGGTAAATGCCCCAAAGTGGGATTGCTGGGTCATAGGGGAACTCCATGTGGAGTCTTTTGAGTAACCTCCCTACTGCTTTCCAAAGTGGTTGAACAAATTTATACTCCCATCAAATGCAGTAGGGTTCCCTTCTGTCCACATCCCCTCCAGCATCTGTTGTTATTAGTATTCTTGATTATAGCCACTCTAACTGGGTGAGGTGGAATTTGCATTTCTTTTATGGATAGAGAGGTTGAGAATTTCTTCATGTTTCTATTGACCATTCTTATTTCCTCTTCAGAGAAATTTCTCTTTAAGTCTTTAGCCCACTTATTATCGGGCAGTTGTTTCTTTGAGAACTTGTTGTTGGGGGATTTAACTTTTTTGAGTTCCAAGTATATTTTAGATATGAGACCCTTGTGCATTGTATGGCTAGTGAAGATCTTCTCCCAATCCGTGGGCTTTCTATTGATCTTGCTTGCCATGCAGAAGCTCTGCAATTTCATGCAATCCCATTTGTCCAACCTTTCTTTGATTTGTTGTGTTTCTGGGTCTCCATTAAGAAAATTTTGGCCTGTTCCAAGGAGACCTAGGGTTTCCCCTATTCCTCCGTGTAATGTTTTCCGGGTGTCTGCTTTGACTTTGAGGTCTTTTATCTAATTCGAGTTGATCCTGATGCAGGGTGATATATGGGGATCTAACTTTAGTTTTCTACAGGTGTCTAACCAATTTTGCCAGAACCATTTACTGAAGAGGCTGTCTTTCTTCCATTCTATTTTTTTAGGGCCTTTATAGAAGCTTAGATGGCTATCAGTCTGTGGGATCATTTCTGGGTTTTCAATTCTATTCCATTGGTCCTGAGGTTTGTTCTTGTGTCAGTACCAAGCTGTTTTGATTACTATGGCTTTGCAGTAGAGTTTGAAATTTGGTGTTGATATTCTTCCTCCAGCAACCCCAAATAGACCAGACCAGACAGGACATCCCACTGCCACATTATAATCCGCACAGCATCAATTCAGACCAAGGAAAGGATCCTTAAGGCTGTCAATATGTGCTCCTTCTTGTAACTCAGTAATCATTAAAAAAAACAATTAGGTATTCTAGAAACTGAATTTGACTTTATATCAACCATGGATAAGTGTAGGAAGCTTTTCCTATTTCTTATTAGTTAAGTACGTAATTTTAGTTTTTTACTTTAAAAATTTGTTCTTATTATTACGGTGTTGAACACAGGGAACTACCATTTCACAAATCAGGTTTTGAGGACATTTCTTTTTTGGATAATGTCATCCCTTCTTTTACTTTCCTCTAGTTTCTCCCTCCCATCCCTCTCCACAAGCCACACAGTTCATCTTCCACATAGTGTATACTGAACACCATGACTGCATTTTCCATCCTTTCTTCCTCCCTTTCTGCCTCCCTTATTTATCTTCCTAGAAGAAAAAAAGATACACAAAGGAAAGGCAAACACCACCATCACCACCACCATCAATAACAACAACAACAACAAAACCGTGTTTCCATTTCCTGAAGTTTCTGTCAAATAATATTTTAAATGTTCAGAGAAGTCACCCTTTGTGTTCCTCCTCTAAGGCTACCTTCCTTTAGTCTGTTTGTGTGTGAATGCCTAGAGTCCCGCATAATGTATCATGTCCAGTTATATTTTAGATCTAACTTCCACATATGAGAAAAAACATGTGTATTTGTCTCTCTGAGTTTGACTTACCTCATTTAGCATGGTTAATTCTAGGTCCATCCCTTTTTCTGCAAGTGACATAATCTTATTCTTCCTAATGGATGAGTAAAATTCCATTGCATATATTTACCACATTTTATTAATCCATTCAAATAACTCCAAGACTGAAGGTTTAACAAATGCTACACTAGAAGCAGAGTTTTCAATAATAATGGTAATACGATGACTTACTTCGTTCAGGTCCTATCCAATGGAACAAATTTTTTCTGGCCTATCTACCAGCTCGTTTATAAGGATGGCCCAGACAATTAGTGCAGCAAATACAGTTTAAACTTATTAGTTTTTCTGTATGTTGTTTTCTTTTAAACAAACAGAGCAAATTTGAGGTGAAGTGAGACTTAAGAGAAGCATATGAAAAACACAAATTAGGACTAATGAATGTATGTCAGCAGGGGAAAGTGGCCACCAGAGCTAAAGATAATTAAAGTGATCCATCATGGGGAGTATCCTTTTTGACTAAATGTTTGGGTCTCCAGATTACTTTCTAACTTATTGTAATAATGACTAGACCATGTTCTCTAAAGTATTCAAAGCTTTTTTGAAGCAAGCAGCTATAATTTTAATGTATTTCCTAGTTCATCTTCTACTTAAGAGAAAATATTGATACAATAAAACCCTCAAAGTTCATATCATTCTAACTGTTAATTTAGTATCATATGAGTGTAGTTTAAATGTGATGGGTGACATGTATTACAGTTATATTAATGTAATTGTTATTCTTACCTGCCCTAGTAGTGATGGTACCACTTTTATATTTGCTCTGAAATTAGCCTTTTAGGAAATGTGTAATGAAACTTTCTCACCAGAGAATTAAAAAATATGTATTTTTCCATTTCCATGTCCTTTGTTAGAAATCTGATCTTTGCTGACTCCTGTTTTAACAAAACTATTCACCCTTTTGAAGACCAGCAGTGACTCCCCTGGATTTATTGTTAGTTCAGTGTAGAGCATCATTCTGAATGTCATGCTGGACACTCCCAATCTCAATTTATCTCCTCACCTCAGGATAACCTCAGATCTTAGATTAATGCCACCTGATGACAGAGTGCAATTCTGCATGACATATTTCCTGTTGCCAGAGACAATGCTTTGATGAACACCTTCAAGGTAGAATAAATCTCTTATACTATTAAAAATGGCCTTGCACACTTTTGCAACCATGATTAATAATTTTAAGAGGTAAATATTTCAAAAGGATAATTTCAAAATACCAGGACACTCTGCCAGTGGTAGTGGCTTTCTTAGTATGAACATAAGAACTGAAGTTGCTTCTCACTGAAGCCACCTTTATTTCCTGGTCATATGAAGGATACAGTTACAAATGCTGCATATGTGTAGGTAATAACCTAAAATAGGTTTCACTTTGATTTGATAGTTGTGGCTATATTCCCTGGAACCATGTTTCTTTCATATAAAGATATGTGTTATCTTATAAAAGACAATAACAATAGTTGAATCCTAAGGAAAAAAGTGTGATCTACAATAAGATGCATGTATGAGCAGTGTTAAACATTCCATCACTTCACATGTCTTTTCCTGGAGATGGAATCTCGTGGATTTTTCTGCTAAGGGCTAGCCTAACAACACAATCCTCCCATGTAGCTTAATATGACAAGCATGCACCCCTTCCCTTAGCTATGAGTTGAGAAAAGTTCTCAGAAAAAATTTCTGCCCAGGTTTTACTTGAACTTCAACCCTACTATTTTCACTCAGTCTTCTGCATAGTTAAGGTTACAATCATGAATTCCTGGTTCCCAGCTAGGATTTCTTTGGGTTGTTGCTGTTGCTAACAAGTTGCTTGCTGTCTGATTAAATTTGCAGATATTATAATCCCTTTTTTTATCTTGTTCTGTCAGTTGTAGGTTTGTTTGCCTTTATAAATGTTTGTGACTCAAATTTATTTGGACCAAATTGAACTTTCTGCTTGTATGGAATATTTTATAGAGTTTTTTTCTTATTAACTTAATATTTATCAAAATGTCACATGTATTGCTCATTTCTAGAATATTTATGTAATACAATGAAAATTATCCCATCAAGTTCAGGTTATTTAGCATACAATGAATATTAAACACTAGGCGAGAAAAAAATATTTGTATGTGCTTTGTACCATTGAATATTTTAGAGCAAAAATCCTCTTTCTTACTTCTTTTTTTGGGGGATGCAGTCCTGGGGCTTGAATTCAGAGCATGGGGACTGTCCCTGAGCTTCTTTTGCCCAAAGGATAGCACACTACCATTTGAGCCACAAGGCCGCTTCTGGCTTTTTCTGTTCATGTGGTACTGAGGAATCAAACTCAAGGCTTCATTCATGTTATGCAAGTCCTCTACCACTAAGCCACATTCCCAGGCCCCTTTTTCTTACTTAGAAGGTTTAAGGACTGTGGAAAACCTTCCAACTTGTTTTAGCAAGAGTTTTGGTAGGTGAACTTCCACATTGTTTATATGAGACTCCTCTAAATTAGCTTAGATTCATTATCACATGTTTCCAGAATCTGCAAATCTCATTTTCAGGAAAATTTCTTATTGATTCCTTCTTGAGGAGTTGATTATTTAATGAAATATTTTGTCAAGCAAAATGAATCTGTGTTCATGGGATAATAGAAAGTTTTAGTTGAGCAGAATAATTTCTGAGAAAGGAAAGAAAAAAGAAAGAAAAATCCCTCATAGAACAAACTGTAGGTACTTGCTTAAAGTATTTGTAAACACTTGAGTACAATTTGAAATTACAGAATTAGTTGCTGGAGTAACATATTCTTAGTGAGAGTTACCAGGAACAATTGTCTCCAATTATTTAATTTGGTTCAAGATGTCTCTCTAACTGACTTTTAATTGCTAGTTTTAGTAGACTAGTTGTGCCACAGAACAAAAGTGAGATTGAAGAATGAATAGGCAAAGACTGAATGCTGGAACTCCTCACAAGCTAATTGAAAGAGTCGACAGTGGACAAGTGAGTCTTCTGTTTGCACACACCACCTTTGCAGTCCACTTCTAGTTACCTGGGGTTATATGATTCCTTGTGCCCAGTGGACTTGAGTAGATAGGATAGGATCATTTAGAACTAAGGGTATGGTGAAAATTTTCCTGCAACACTGTTGCTTTCCTTTTGTCTTTTTTTCAGTATTCCTGCTACCATATCTTATGCTGAGGATCACAATATAAAAAATGAATCAACTCTCCCAAGACACTAATCAGAAAATTGCTCTAGAAAGTTATTGAACTTCATTAAATTTTGCATTAACAAGATATCAGCTTTTGTTTTATTAAGCCCCTTAGATTTCAAGATAATTTATTATTTCACCATAATATAAATGCTTTTATGTAGATGAAAATTGCATTCATTAAATCTGCTTGAAGGTAGAAGCATGCCATACTGGATGTTTCAGCCCATTGTTTACCTCATTTGTCCTATTGATTCCAATACTCACTCAGTTCCTCTCCAGCAATGACATATTGTTTGACATTAACAACAACGTTCCATAAAATATTACAGTCAAGTAATATAAGTATATAAATGAGTAGTAGTGATATTAATAGCATATTTCTTTGATGATGATTAGGATGTTGGTGAGACAAAAAAAACAAAACTGAAGCCAGGCACCGGTGGGTCACATCTGTAAATCCTAGCTATTCAGCAGGCTAGATCTGAGAATCATTGTTCAAAGCCAGCCCAGGCAGAAAAACCCCTATGATACTTTTATCTCTGATTAAGCACTCAAAAACCGGAAGTGGGGCTGTAGATCAAAGTGGTAGAGTGCTAGCCTTAAGTAAAAGAGATCAGGGACAACATCCAAACCCTGGGTTCAAACCCTACATCAAACAAAAAACAAAAATGAAACAAAAAACCCAAAATGGATTAAAAGTTGGGTCCTAAAGAGATTGAAACACATCATTACAGAAGAGATTTAGAGGCTAAAAAAGACTGTTTAGATAACAATAATGTTTCCAATATCACAAGATACCCATTGTACACCCAACTATTGCAGACTAGTGGCTAAATTTTTGGTGAAGGACTCAATAGGGGTAAGTAGTAGAAGATGGTACCAGGACTGTAGCTTTGGTACATTTTGCCAATAGTAAAGGATCACTGACAGAGGGGAGGATCTGAAAGCAACTGAAATGAATTTAGCTATGGAAATAGTACAAGTCAGAATAGTTTAGATCTGTTCAATGGAGGGAGTGAGGGAGGAGTGGGTTAAATCATTGCTACAAAAGAGTGCTTGTTATTTAAAACCATTCACTTTCATTTTTACTACAAAATTTGGATGTGCAAAGGAATTATGTTTCAGACACTTTCTGAAATATGTGCAATTGAAATTAAGACTCTTGTTTCCAGAAAAGTTGTCAAAGTTGGACTTTTCCAGATAAATCCTTTTGGGCCTTAGGGCTTTCATTGGCTTTGTCTGATGCATGATTATAGTTTTATATCATTATTGCTTTTTAATGACTAGCTATCCTTATTATCTAAAGACTCTATACTTAAAATTAAATTTCCATCTCTGACCCTTTCCCTCATGTTTCTTGATAAATGTCAATTATATAGACATAGATTAGTTATATAATTAGTTATATAATTTTCTGTTATATGATTTTATATGATTTTTCTGTAGGTTGAATCTGAAAAGCTAAACCTATAAGTTAATGATGACTATGGGCGGTTTATGCAAACATCTTTTTTTTTTCCAAAAGCCACTAAAGCCAGAGAGGAAATGTGCCTCATTATCACTGAGTTCCTGCCATTAAAGAAACACCTCCAAGATCTCGAAAATATTCTTTGTTTTTAGAATATATGTCATGCTGTAATTTGCTTTGCCTTCTTTCTAGTTTTACTCTTGAATTGTCTATTCTTCTCTTTGAGATTTTTGTTCAAGTATGTATATGTCTGCTACAAGTTAATAATATCTATCTCCAGTGGTACTATGTATATTCTAAAAAGTAGTGACTTATTCTGGCCTGCAAAATGGTTGTCATTCAAGGAATGTCAGGGCTATTTCTTTGCTGAACCCCAGGTCTGTCACTTTCTCTGTCCTCACTGTAATACATACTCGTTTTCTTTTCCAGAAAGAATATATGAGGCACACTTCCTCCATTATCTTTTATTGAGTATATATTGTCTTTCAGAATCCTTTGAGTCTGAAAAATATAAGGTGTTTCATTTTTCCTTTACTTCTCTGAAAAAAATAGGAAATGTTCCTCTTTTATCACTCCCGAATTATCATTGAGATCTTGAGGTAAAAGTGGGCCATATTTTCTTTGTAAATCTCCTTGGATACAAATGAGAACCTTCAATTTGAATGTATGTTCTTCCACAATCAGCTCTAAAAAAATTCTCCTATTATTTCTTGTTAATTTTTCCCTCTCTTAGTAAATTTATTCTATATTTAACTACTTCATAGTTCTTCGTTATTTACCACTTTCAATTTACTTGTCTTTTTAGTTCATTGTGCTGAAATAGTTTTTGCTCTCTGTTCCAACTATTTTATTAGATTAAATTTTCACCAACCACGTTTTAATTTTTATGTAACTGTCACTTAAATTCATAGTGTGCATTTAATTTCACTGATCAATATCTTAATGTTCTGAAGATCTTAACTAGAAGTAGTTTATTGTTCATTTGTTTACATCCTGTTTTCTAACCTGAATTTTATTACTTTTCCTTTGAGAGTAGTTGTCTCATCTTTTTATTGTTGCCCTTTTCTTCTGAATTATGGGGTTTCTAGAACATCAACTCATTCTTCATTGTTCACTGGTAAACAGGACAAAGAAAGTAGCTGAATCAGTGGAGGTGCAGCTAAAGACGATTTCTTTGGGTGCTATGTGAATGTTCTTAGAATGAGAGGGATGCAGAGCGTAAGGAAGGAGAGAGGGAAAAAGGAAGAGAAAGAAGAAGGACTCAGGAAGAGAGATGGAGTAATGGTGAGAGGGGAAGGGGAGAAGGAGAGAGGGGGAAAAGGAGACAGGAAGAGGAGTGAAAAATAGGGAGACAGGGAGAGATGGATGAGGAAGGAGGAAGGGAGGAAAGGAAGAAGGAGGGAGGAGAGATTTTCAGGTTTCACTATGTTATTTCTTGAGATATATAATAAATATGGAGAGAGAACAAGCTGAAAAATATATTCTACACATATTCAAACACCAGAATAAGGCTAGTTTGATTAATGTGAACAAGTCTTCAGTCTAAAGCCTTCGGGTGCTTTTTAGCTTGCATAGTAATTTATATATGGAATTAAGTAAACAGTGCTTTTGATTGACACTATTAGGGCCAGCCTCGGCCATGTTTTCTTGTTTCTGATTAATTCTCCACCAGTTATTGTGATTTCTGCTCCTCCTTCCTGACCTTCTCTAAGAAGTTTCCCTGCGGACATCTATCCCTAGCTGCACTAAAGCAAATGCATTGCGTACACTGAGGAATAGCACTTTTTATTGTAATATATCCATCAATGTGTTCCCATCACTTCTCTGTCTCCTAGAAATTCATTCTAATCTCTTGACTGCTGATGTTTCTCAACTGCCATTCTTAGAAACTTGACTGATTTATTCATTTTTGTATTTCTTCACTCAACACTCCATGGATTTTTGAGATAGGAAGACATTTAATGAGATTTCTGACTCTAATAACTGGAACCAGAAGTCCTGTGAGAAATTTTAAATGTTATTTCATAAAGGAGAGAAATTCACTTGTTTAAGGTTGATACCAAAGAAATGTTCTCGTATACATGTGTACATGTATATGTATATATAAAAATGCGTTAAATTCTCCATTCTACTGAACTTACACAAATCTCCAAAGATAATCTAAATGAGTGAGAAAGAATTTAGGAAAAACATGTTTTATAGATGGGAAAACTAAAAAAAAAACTTTTCATGGTATTACAGTTTCAAAAATATATTAAAAAGTAACTGACAGCAGATAAAATACTATTTCAATGTGGAAAATTTGAAAAGAGTTAATAACTTTACCTTATATGCCTTCCTTTACAAATCTAGTTTATTTCATTGAGAAAAATGTGAAGTATCATTAAGGATAAGAAAGTCTATAGAAGCTAGAGGTATTTTTAATGAAATAAGCAATGAATATTAATAATAAAATGATGGATAAATTTTGGAATCTTAGCAGGCAGTATATGAGTATTTTCATTGCAGGAGCCAAAAAATACAATTAGAACTAACTAAAACCCAAAGGGATTATATTGATAGGATATTGCTATAGTTTTCTAAACCAAAGCAGTGATATGGGCCTCAGTGTGCCTCTGGGTATTCTGAAGGATCATCACCTCTATATTTTCTCTGATTGAGCCTTATTTATTCAAATCTTGTTTCCCAAGGTTATCCCTTCCTTATTTAGTGGCTCTGAGCCTCTCACTTATCTGGAAATTCTCTGCTTCACCTTGACAACATGTATCTATAATGAAGCTGTCTATCTATCTATCTATCTATCTATCTATCTATCTATCTATCTATCTATCTATCTATCTATCTACATTGACATATATATAGGTTTGTGTGTGTGTATATATATATATATATATATATACATATATATATGTATATATATATAACATGCTTGACCTCTGGGTTAGCTAACAACTAGACATGAGGGAGATTTTTTTCCTTTGGTCTGGACAGATGACAGAGATGGCAGATGACCACTGTGTAATAAGTTACAAGACAGTTGTGTCAAAGGGATATGTAGGAAAATTGTGTGGGTATGTGTATGTGTCTGCACATGTGTGTGTGATTTTAAGCCCCCTGCAAACGAATTGACTCATAAGTTTTCAAATGTGTGTGTTTATGTGTGTATATAATTTAAGTGGAATGTTTCAAGCATAAGAATCTTGCATACTTTGCTTCTAATTTATCATTATGTGACACTTTCTTTTAATCCAACACATTGGAGTTTTGGTTCTTAATAGGATGGATTGATGCAGCAACCTGGACTGAGCCCTTGAGCTGGATCAGATCCCCTTATTAGTTTCAATGTATGAAATCAAGGTAGGTGGCTGAAGGATTGCTGAGTCAGCCCTGGAGTACAAAGAAAGGCCACAGTTAGTGCAACTCAGATATGTTCTAAGGAGGGTAACAGATACTGGAGTAGACAGCTAATCTACTAAGCATTCTTATTCAGAGATACAATTCAGAGGCAGTTGTTGCTCCTGAAACAGGATTTTTTTTAAAGGTCTTGGTTGTATTCAATTTCTTTAGAAATTTTGGCTATGTATGTCCAGAAAAGTGGGAAAGAATTGTTACAAGTATGGAGACATTCTATAATCACATTGTGTAGCAATTGTCTTGAAGTAATTCAAGTAGAAATTCACACATTAGATTGTATTTTACAAAGAAGATAATTTGGTGGCACTGGGGTTTGAACTCAAGAACTTCTACATCCTAAGCAGGAAGTTTAACACTTGGGCTATGTCCCGAGCTCATGTTTTTATTTATTTTTTAGTTGTGGTGCTTCAACCCAGGGCCTAGTAGTTGTCCTTGAGCTCTTTTTGCTCAAGGTTAGCACTCTACCTCTTTGAGCCATACTACCCCTTCCAGTTTTCTGGTGGCTAATTGGAAATAAAAGTCTCATGGACTTTCCTTGCCATGCTAGCTATAAACTTTAATCCTCAGAACTCAGCCTCCCGAGTAGCTGGAATTACAAGTGTGAGCCACTGGTGCCTGGCTCAGTTTAGACATTTTTGAAAACAGTAAAAATGAATTTTTTGTCCTCAATTAAAAATAATTAGTAAGTGGATGTTAAATTTTACTTTTCTTCTTTCAGTATACATTTTTAATTTTCTAATGAGAAAATATTAAAGTGTTCATAGGTTTGTGTAAGTCCCATTTCACTTAATTGATAAATTATATTGGTGCTTTCTTTTTGCCAGGAGGTATCTTCTCTGCTTAACTCAGCATTGAAAATAAATGGATACATTATTATTATTATAAATTTTGTGGTTTGTATACCAATAATATTTGAACCTTATAGTTGTTATATATAAGATAAAAACAGGTATGTTCTAATAAATATGCCTTCAGGATGGGCTAAGACAGGGCAAGAGAGTGTTGAGGTGAGAAGACTGTGTTGTATGTATATTAAAATGTCACAATGAAACACTTTTTTGTTTTTTAAATTTTTTTCTATTTTTTATTGTGAAAATACCATACAGAGGGGTTACAATTACATGGGCAAAGTAATGAGTACATTTCTTATCATCAAGCATTGTACTTTTGTTTTTGTTTGTTTTTTACAGAATGTATCTAATTGGAGGAGGTGAGATTTCATATACCATTTGACAAATAGGGACATCCTTAGGTGAAAGTTGAGTTGGAAAAAAGAGAAATAAAGTAGTTTTTGTGAGATGTGGTAAGGGTCAAGTCAGTTGAAGGGAAGATTAGGGACAAGAAAACTAAGAGGCCATCATCTAAATCATGTCATGGATCCAAGAAGTCTTACTCAGGGTTAATAAGCAATTCATCTGCTCAATAGAGATAAGTGGTGTCAGCATTCAATGGCAGGCAGAAGCATATATGATTTATTTTTTGTGTGGAGTTATTAAAGGCTTCTGCATAGCAATAATAATAAAGAAAGATAACATAATTAAAGCTATATTTTATGTACAATCAATTCATTCGAAAGAAGGGACAGGAAGATGGAAGATCTGGCAACTATCAGTAAGACAGCTATAAACAAATTTGAGTTATTTATCCTGGAATTCTAACTCTTGATAATTACTAATAGAAGATATTAATATTTCTTCTTAATTTGAATTATAACTACCATTTATACTTCACTGTTGTCAATTATTTCAGGTGTTCTGACTTTTATAACACCTTAATTGGATATATTCTAACTAGATTGCTTTATTTGTATGTGCATTAAGTACTACCTAACTACATATCTATAATAATTTATGTTATAAATATGGTATATATTTTGAATGTGTTTTGCTGACTTACCATTATGAGAGTTTCTGGAATATCTTGACAGTTACAGATCAGCTGATTTGTTTCACTCAATTCTCTAGCATGAGTGTCTGACCTTGAGGTAATTTCTAATGTTATTTCTATCTACTCTTCACTTTCTGTGACACATATATATATATATATATATATATATATATATATATATATATATATATATATATATATATGTAACCTCAGTTTTATCTCTCCTTAGCCGATTTCATAAATCTTCCTCTTCTAGTCACCGGTCTGATACTATCTCAATATACCATCTAATAGAGGATACCCATTAATGGCAGTAGTAAACTATAAACTGCAGTAAATTATATAACCAGGATTTTTATCTTGATTTTTCTCCTCATAAAATACATGTTTTTTCTGTGTCCCTTTTGAATAGGCTTTGTCAAAAAGTGAACAGTGTATAAATAGTTGATTTATTACATTCTTATCCACAGCACCAAAATTGAAATGCCGTACCTGAAACACCATTTGTCATTAGTGTGGTAAATGTTTGACCAGTCTACTTAAATTTTTCTTCATGGTAGAACTACAATTTATATGGCCAAACAAAATGGACTAAACAAAATCTTAAATGCAATTATGTGAGTTAGCATTTTGTCCAAATGAAAATATATTTACTCACAATTTTTAAACGGCAAATATGCAAAGGAAACAAGAATTTAGTTATACTTACAATCTCTAAACATCATTTTAAACAACAATGTCAACTTTCTCATCAAGAAAAATAAACTAACAAATCTGGCTATAAATAATCATGTCTGAAAGAATGAATTTCAAATACCTTCATTTTCTTTGTTCATTTCTACGGATTTACATACAACACATCATTCTAGGCTTCATTTTTTTTCTGATGCATGCAAAATGGCTTTTCCACCTGTGCTGTGCGTTTTGGTTGGAGAGACATATAGTTAAGGTGTGGATGTTATTGCTATGTATACCTGAATAAGACAGCAAGCTATCCACAAATCATAGAATTGCCAATGAGGAGACAATGCTTTACTCATTTGACTTTTACTGTGTACTTTCTATGAGCCTACAATATCTGAGGTTGTAAATCTGGCTACAAGATGCCCTATACTTTTGTATTTTTTTCCTTCCACTTTACTAAATTACCTCAGATTTTCTTGTTTAATTCTTTTATTCTTGAACTTTTACTTTTGCAATGTCCAAGAGTTCTAGTTGGGCTGTCTTTTCTGATCTATCTCAACTCCCTCCTCTTGATCTCATCCATTATCATAACTCTGAGAAGGATTTACATGCTAATAACTATGAATATACATGCCCAACACTTTGCAATTTCTAAGGGCTAAATTCTGTTTATTCAACACTTCCAGATGGTGTCTATCAGACACCTTGAATCACTATGTCCAGAAATCAAATTTTGGTTTTCTCCTACTTCTAACCTTCCATTTCAGAGCCAGAAACTAAATCCTTTTAGTTATTCGAGTCAATATGTATATTATTCTTTGACTTCTTTTTCTTGTAAGTCTTCATCCAGTTCATTAGAAATCCCTATTAGCTTTATTTTCAAAATATATTCAGTCAGACTCTTTCCCATCACCATTTATGACTGAGCCACCAAAAACCCACTTTTTAAATTTCCAGCCAGAATTATGTTACTAGATTGTTTAGATATGGCTCATACTTTTCTAGTTTATACTAGGTCTTTCTTCCTAATCAACCACCAAATATCAACATGAAAAGTAACTCATTTCTAGTCTTTGCTCAGATACCATCACCTAAATGAATCTACCATGTGCAATAAATAGTAAACATTGCAACACACATTTCTTTCCAAATTATCCATAAATATCTAACACATAATTCATTCATGTACTTATATTTGCATTACAGCCCTTTCTTCTATGTATTCTTTAAGGATGGGCAATGTTTTTGCCATTGTTGTCATTGCCATTTCTGATTTTGTTTTCATTTTTATTTATTTATTTATTTTTGTTGGTTTTGGCCTTTGAACTCAGGGCACTGTCCCTCAGCTCTTCAGCTCAAGGCTAGCGCTCTACTACTTGAGCCACAGCACCACTTTGGCTTTTTTCTTTTTTGCTTATGTGGTGCTGAGGAATCGAACCCAGGGCCTCATGCATGCAAGGCAAGCACTCTACCACTGAGCCACCTTGCCAGCCCCTTGTTTTCATTTTTAAAGAATTATCATAGGTACCAAGAACAACACTTGGTTCATACCAAACTGCATTTCTCATGAAATGCTAACTTTACAGCCTCTGAACATCTTTATAAACAGGATGCATTTTAAAATTGATAGCAGGTCCTATATAAATTGGAAAGCTTATTTCTTACTTTTTTATTTGCTTGTAAAATAATATAGTGTTTCTTACTCTAAATGACATGCTAGTTTAAATAAAATATAGTGGGAGGCATTCAGTGAATATTTGCTGAATGAAAGGATAAGTGACTGAGAAAGAACAAAGTACAGTGTTTCCCTAAGGTGTCTCCACACTAGTTGAGTAGAAAGACTTCTAAGGCAGTATTTGAAATAGCACTGCACACTATGTGAGCTATAATAAATGTAGTATTTGCATACAGAAAAGAAATTTGTTCTTACCCATTTTGCAAAGTAAAGAGAAGGAAATGATGGTCAAAGGAAGTTATTGCTGACAACCAGTTGGAAAGCAAACAATGTTTTCAATACTGGAGTAGAAAATGATAGGTCCGGGAAATAAGAACATAATTTGGAAAACAATCTATGGTGGTAATTGCCATCTACGATGTACAGTTATTAAATTATTGCAGCTTTCTTCTGACTACCCTTTAAAGGTTATTGCGTTCTAATTGTGTATGTGGAATTTTACTTTATATTTGTTTACCTGCATGTGTTCTTTCTTTTCTGTGTGTGTTTGAGCTCATTATGTGGGTTACTGGATACTCGTTTCTTGGGGGAAATTAAAAAACAAATAATTTGAACCCTGATCCTGCATTGCTTCAGGGTGGTCATGATGTCTGGGAACACATTCAACATGTTTGTTACCACTTGAAGAGGTCTTGATAACCTTATCTTTGATTTCTGAGTAGACAAAATGTCCTCTACAGATGTTTGCAATGAAAGTTTTAAAGCTGAAAACAGAGGTAGGGTGAAAAAATATGTTCAATGTAGTATCAAGTTTCATTTGATGTAGCTGAGGAGATAGAGGAGGAAATGAAGAAAAAGGGGAAAATTAAAATCTTTGTTGACATAAGCTTACCAGAAGCAATTTACTATGTCCTCTTGTGGAAGTATGAAGGCCTTTTTTTTGTTGTTTTGTTTTCTCTGTTGTTTTTGTTGCTTATTTGTTTTAGTTTTAGTTTTAGTGGTATGAGAAGAGAATATGAGAAATATTTTATCTCTAAAAAATTAACTAGATTTCAATAAACTTTTAAAGTATTTGGTACTTCAGGAACATAGAACTAAGTACACCTCAAATTCAATTTAAAAACCTGGGGTTTAGCATGTTGTCAACAGCAAATACAGTAAGTATCATAAAAACTAGAAAGAGACATTAAAAATTAAGGTTAGCAGGACACCGACATCAAATATGGTGAAAACAGGAGTTATACCATGGGGGAGGAACATACAAAGAAACAAAAAATCACATGGCACATTATAAATACATTAGAAAAAATAGCAAGCAAGAATAAAACACTTGTGTCCCTATCTTAGGGTTCATTTCGCTTAACATCATCTTTTTTTTATTGTGAAAATACTGTACAGAGGGGTTACAATTACATGGGCAAGATAATGAGTACATTTCTTATCAAGCATTGTAGCCTCCTCCTTTGTTTTCCCTTCCCATCCCTTCCCATCCTCCCCCCGCCCCCCACCCAATCCTATCAGCCCCCCCCACCTGTATCCCTATTTAAACGATTTGTTTTTCCCTTCCCCTCCACAATACCATGGGGGGTTATACCGTGGGGGAGGGACATACAAAGCAAGAAAGAAATAATCTTATAAATGTGTTAGAAACAATCGCATGAAAGAAAAAAAAACATTTGAATACATATCTTAGGGTTCATTTCTCTAACATCAACTTATCTGACCTTTTCTGCTTGACTCAGACATATACTAGATATTGCAAATAAGGGAAACCATGGGACCTATATTTCTTTGGGCCTGGCTTACTTCACTTAATATAATTTTTTCCAAGCCTTTCCATTTCCTAACAAATGGGGCAATGTCAGTCTTTCTGATGTAGGCATAGAATTCCTTGATTTTCTTGATCCATTCATCTACTGAGGGGCATCTGGGTTGGTTCCATATCTTAGCTATGGTAAATAATGCTGCAATAAACATAGTAGTGCTGGTAGCTTTAGTGTGGTCTTCTTTAAAAGCATTTGGGTAAATGCCCAAAAGTGGGATTGCTGGGTCATAGGGGAGATCTATGTGGAGTCTTTTAGAAACCTCCATACTGCTTTCCAAAGTGGTTGAACAAGTTTACACTCCCACCAACAATGAAGTAAGGTTTCCTTTTGTCCACATCCCCTCCAGCATCTGTTGTTATTAGAGTTCTTGATTTTAGCCATTCTAACTAGGGTGAGGTGGTATCTCAATGTTGTTT
The DNA here is from genome assembly GCF_024711535.1 of Dipodomys merriami. Lineage (NCBI taxonomy): Eukaryota > Metazoa > Chordata > Mammalia > Rodentia > Heteromyidae > Dipodomys > Dipodomys merriami. Next base: position 32,792,609 of record NW_027206512.1, on the reverse strand, counting down.
TGATTTGCATTTCTTTTATGGCTAGGGAGGTTGAGCATTTCTTCATGTGTCTATTGGCCATCCTTCTTTCCTCTTCAGAGAAGTTTCTCTTTAAGTCTTTCGCCCACTTGTTTATTGGGCAGTTGTTTCTTTGGAGATTTGTTGTTGGGGATTTAATTTTTAGAGTTCAAGGTATATTTTAGATATGAGACCCTTGTCCTTAGCTTCTAATGCTATTCTGCAGCTGACCATATAGGAGCTGATTCCTGTGAGGCCACTGATTTATTGTGACTCATTGGGCAGACTGCCTGATCACCTGATCAAAACAACATTTGTGTAGCACTTCTTTTTTTTTTTTTTTTTTTTTTTTTTTACTAGATCTGTTTTGTTTCCTTTTCTTACCTGTATCTTTGTTCATCTACAGCCTGTTGTCTGGGATTCTGTTTACTTTGGTGACTGGTTTTGCTGTAGACTTTTCTGTATAAACAAGTAGGGTGGTTTTTATCTTTTTGTTAATATGATTCCCCATGTGGATGTCTGAAGCTTCTAAACTACCTGAATTTCACTTGAGGATCATAGAGAAAACAGGTTCATCATCTCCTAGACTCTACTCTTCAGAGAAAAATCCAATTAGTTTAGTTTGAGTTTTGCTTATCTGTCCTGTTCCTATCAGCAGTTGGTTATTGTGAGTTTAATGACCTAAATCCATTCAACATTTAGAATTTGGCTTGTGAATAGATATGCATAGAGGAGAAATCTGTGGGTGTAATAGGAAATCTCAAATAAGCCTAGAGTGGACAAGCGCTGACATGATCAAAAATAAAAATTATATAAAAATCATACATAAAAATTGATTTTTATAATCATGACACTTTCATCTACTGTAGAACCTCATTAAATACTTCTTTAATTTAATTTAAATTTTATATTTATAGACATATTAAAGATTCTAAGATGTCTGCTTTTGGTTTACATATTGCATTGGAATTTGTGAATGTTAATTTCATATCTTATAATGTTCTATATATCCTTGAGATTCTGAAATAAAATAATGATTTCCCGGAATCTTAAAAATAATTTGTTTGATGGAATCAAAATCTTAACCAAGTTTGAATATGTTGTTAGAATCTTATAAAAGATATTGTTTAGGAAACTGAAATTTCAAGGACAGTCAAAGTTGATGGAATAAACTTTTGTATCCTAATATTGTGGATAATTGTTCATGGATAAATTTCAAAGTCAAGTTTGCAAAGCTGGTTTCCTCAGGTAACAGAAAGAAATGTAATAACCGTAGGTACTGAATGTAGATGCTTAGTAGGTAACATATGAACCATCTGTCACTGTTTTAAATAAAGAAGTTTTGGTAACTTTTCACTAATCATCTTGTTTCTAAATACAAACAGTCAAGGGGAGAAATGTACTTCAAAATTACCTCCTATTATCCTTCCCACCAAAAACCAAGTTATGAGTATCAAATATGACAAAGAATTCTCATTTAGATAGTGTATATTTTACCAATACAATGTGATTAAAATGGCTACAAGTTTAATTAAAATGTTAACAATCTGGGATTCACTACCATTTAATAGAAGTCAAGATGGAAGAAATGCATATGCAATGTTACAATCCATATTGCTCAAAATTCAAATTAGCTTGTGTGAGAGTTCCAAAAATTATATACTTAGAATAAGTTAGGGCAAGATGGGGAATTTACATTGCTTATCTTTTTTAATCTGTCTGTGAAAGCAAACCACTTGCTGTCTAAAATCATATATGGACTACGATCCAATCACCTTTGTCAGTTAAATACATACTTTCATTTAAAAATTATATCCTTCCTTATTATTGATTTCAAATTAAGAATGTGCTAGGAGTCTGATGCTATAATAGCTACTCTAAAAGTGAGATGCATTGAGTGACCTCCTGGACTACTAATCTTTCCAGTGCTTTCTATGCAAATCAACATATCTCTTAAGCCACCAAAAGAGGGCAGTTAATATAAATAAATGTCTATGTAGCCATTATATTTAACGTCTCTGTTTCTCTGTCCTTACCTGCTTGGGCTAATATTACACTCACTTATTCTTTTCATTTCTCAAGTCATTACCCGTTTAATAACTTGGAATTGTGCCACTGTGATCTAGGAAGCTCAACCCTGAATTGTTCATCTAGAATTAATTTCTTATCTCATCAACCTCATCTTGTCCATCATCTTACTGACCCTGGTTTTAGGCCTCAATATCACTCTTCAAAAATATTATAGTCATTATCACATCTTTCTTCTATACTTCAAGGAGCTCAGAGAGGTACTCTTAATCAGTATGTGATTCAAGTGAGTCTGCTACAAATTTGTACCACTATGTTACAAACGGAAAAAAAATACATGCTTGAAAAAAAAAAAGGAGAAAAGAACAACTCTGATAATACAAAGCTAAGATGTGCTTATGCCTACAAACATACCAGGGAGATAACATTAAAGCATTCCTAATGCTTGAAAGACTCAACAAGGGTAACAAATTATGCTTTATTCTGACTTAATAAAAGCTGGCTTTTTTGAAGCCATTTAACATTAACCTAACAAATATTGACTAATTCACTATCATATGTCAGGAATTAAGGGAATAATAATAAATGTATTGAATGCAAGTCCTTATTCTCACAGAATTTAGCTTTAGTTGATGGAAGCAAAAACCTATGTAGAACAAAAGTTAATTAACAGACAATAGGTGCTTTGAGAGCATTAGAGACAGAAGAGTGATGGAAAGAATTGGAGGAATGATCCACTTGTTATGAATGTCTCATTAAGAAGTGGGCAGTGACTGGGCTACAGAACCATTCCGGGAGGAACATTCCAAAAAAGACAATCTAAAAATTGAAAGGTAGGCTGGGTGTACTCTAGTGCATGATTTGTAAATGCAACTGTGTTTAAGTTACTGCTATAAAGCCTGATACTGTTGACTTCAGAATATAATTTTACTATTATATATAGGAGTAAACTGCTACACACTGTATATTTGGGGAATGGTTACTTCTTCAATTCATATATTGGCACTATGGTCCTTCCCCTAAAACTGTAATGACTCTTTGGAGATAGAAGGTTTAAAGAAGTAATTAAGGTTAAATGAGATCATGTGAGTTGGCTCTATACAATAGACAATATACTTAGATAGACAATATAGTTTTAGGACTATTTGAATATATGTGAGACAGAGCCTTGACCCCAGCAAGGCAGATCTTAGAAACAATCTTGCCAACATCTTAATCATGGACTTATAACCTCCAGAAACGTTAAAAAATGAATTTCTGTTCTCCAAGCCTTAAATTTGTAGTATTTTTGCTATGGCAGCCTGAACAATTCATTGGATGAGCATTTTAATATTGCTTAAGATCCAAAAGAATAAGTTTGTAAACCAAAACTATGCCTTTAGCTAGATGTGAGTGGCTTATATTTGTAATACTAGCAACTCAGAATTCTTAGATCCAGAGGATCACAACTTAAAGCTAGTTCAGAGAGAAAAGTCTATACTATTCCATCTTCAAAGTGACCAGAAAAAAATCTGATATGGAAGAATGGTTCAAGTAGTACAGTCTCTCCAGAGCAAGCAAGAAAGCAAGTAGGGGACCTTGAGCTCAGATATTGGTGAAAAAAAATCCACGTACAAGGAAAGAGAAAGATAGTGAGGGAGGGAGAAAGAGAGGGAGAGAAAGAAAACCCTAAAAATCTTTGCAGAATACTGTTATAGTTCACTAAGAAAGTTGTTTTCTAAAAATATTTATTACTACTATGGTAAGATAAGAGGGGTTTAAATGACCTAGGGCACAAGTTATCACACAACTGTTGCCAAGATTATTAAGAAGGGGAATTATTATAAATCCTATCACCATGAACCTTTATTACACTAAGAAGAGATGTGGAAATAATCATTCTAAAAATCTAGATTGCATTACAAAATTAAACTTATCAGAAAACAAGGGATGGCAAGCATGCTTCAATCCTCTACCTCTTCCCTGAAGAGCTCAGGGCTTCAATCTTTGCTTATAAAGATGCACACTGGGCAGGCACCCTGCTCAATGACAAATATGCTACTTCCTTGGAAGATGTGGCATCCAGCAGGGGTCTGGCTGTCCCGCAATTTTTGAACAGGTAATTTTTTTCACCAACTTTCTAATTCATGGTGTAAACCATGCACAGCGAATCTGCCTCTTCTCAGGGAACCTTTTGATTAACTACAGAAGAGAGCAAAGATTTAAGAGGAGCTGTAGTTTCTGTACTGACCTCTTGTGGTGCTCCTTTCAGAATATGAAAAATGCCACCCTCTGTTTCCAGAATGGGGTGACAAAATGGTGTCCTCATTAAAGCTGTCATAAGGTACATTTATAGATTCCTGTTGCTTCCTTTTGCAGGGGACTTGCATACTGCAGAAATATACCTATCTTGCCTTCACCTACCTACTGTCAGTAACAACTTCTGTGGATAGAAAACAAATCCCTTTGTAATTCCAATTTGCACCACCAAGAAGTTATAGATGCGCCTCTGTGAGTTCAGCATTGTGTATTTCTTCAGGATAAAATAACCTACAAGAAGACAGACAGGAAGAGAAAAACTGAGTCTTCCAACTCAGATCACCTTTGGTAACTGTTCTTGTGGCTTATTGTGTTTATCATCATAAGGAATAACCAGAGGTGAGGGAATGAGTGAAAAACGGAACAAGGGAAAATGGAGTGAGCAAGAATATTTTGTGCATAAAGGAAAAGGCAAATGTGAAATGATTCTGGGGGACAAAACGGATGGGTTATGGGAAGCTAATGGAAGGGGTGACTGATAAGCAGTGGGCACTTAGATAGATTTGTTAAATTGTAATGCCCTTGTACAAACTTTTGAAGTCCAGAAAAAAAATAAAATTCTTGAAATTAAAAAAAAACAAAACCCAAAAACAAACTTATGATAATACTAGCTACCATCTGTATAAGCTGGCTGCTAATCCTGCACATGTAATTTATATGCATTATCTCTTCAAATACTCAAAACAACTTCTATGATCTCAAATTCACATTTCTGTCTCTATAGAGATAAAGAAAATGATGCAAGAAGGGCTGAGTTTCTTTAGGTTCTCACACCAGAATGTTAACTCAGGATTCAAACCCAGACATTGTGGCTCCAATACTTATTTGCTTAAATCTTACAGGACACTATTTAAGACTCCTTCTCTTCCCCTCCTCCCTCTCCATCTCTTTCCCTCCTCTCTTTCCTCCCTCTCCTCCTCCCCTTTTTCCTTTCCTCCCCCTTCCCCTTCCTTCCCCTGATCCTCCTCCTCCTCCTTCTTGTCTTCCTCTTTTGGTGCCTTTCCTGGAGCTTGATACATTGTTCAGGAGCTTTTTGGTTCAAGGCTAGTACTCTACTACTTGAGGCTTAGCTCCACTTTTGTCCTTTTGGTGGTTAATTGGAGAGATTAGAGTCTCGTGGAATTTGCTGCCTGGGCTGGCTTTGAAATAGCAATTGTCAGTGCTTAGCCTCCTGAGTAGCTAAGATTACAGACCTAAGTCAATGGAGTACAGCTTAAAATACATTCTTTTTTCCCTTTTTAAAATTTATTTTTAATTTTTTTACTGTGAAAATGCCATATAGAGGGGTTATTATATGGGCAAGATAATAAAAACATTTCTTATCAAGTATTGTTGCCTCCTCTTTTGTTTCCCCTTCCTATCATTTCCCATCTCCCCTCTCCTCCTCTGCCAATGTTGTAAAGTTCGTTTTTTTTTCGACATAATGATTTGTACATCTCATTGTTGCAATGGGTCCACCTGTATCACTACTTAAACTATTTGTTTTTTTCCTTCCCCTCCACAAATTATACCAACATCAAATACAGTGAAAGCAGTGGTTATACCGTGAGGGAGGGACATACATATAAAGCAACAAAGAAATAATCTTATAAATGTGTTAGAAACAATCACATGAAAGAAAAAAAACATTTGAATACTTATCTTGAGGTTCATTTCACCTAATATCAACTTAGCTGACATTTCTGCTTGTCTCAGACATATAATAGTTATTGCAAATAAGGGAAACCATGGGACCTATGTTTCTTTGGGCCTGGTTTACTTCACTTAATATAATTTTTTTCCAAGCCTTTCCATTTCCTTACAAATGGGGCAATGTCATTCTTTCTGATGGAGGCATAGAATTCCATTGTGTATATAAATCACATTTTCTTGATCCATTCATCTGAGGGGCATCTGGGTTGGTTCCATATCTTAGCTATGGTAAATAGTGCTGCAATAAACATAGTTGTGCTGGTAGCTTGAGTATGGTTTTGTTCATGATCATTTGGGTGCCCAAAAGTGGGATTGCTTGGTCTTAGGAGAGCTCTATGTGGAAGTCTTTTGAGGAACCTCCATACTGCTTTCCAAAGTGGTTGAGCAAATTTACACTCCCACCAACAATGCAGTAAGGTTTCCTTCTGTCCACATCCCCTCCAGCATCTGTTGTTATTAGAGATTTTGATTATAGCCATTCTAACTGGGGTGAGGTGGTATCTCAAAGTTGTTTTGATTTGCATTTCTTTTATGGCCAGGGAGGCTGAGCATTTCTTCATGTGTCTATTATAGGATGGAATAGGAGAAACCTGAGGTCTCCTTGGCGCAGGCCGAAATTTTCTTAATAGATACTCAGAAACACAACAAATCAAAGAAAGATTGGACAAATGGGATTGCATGAAATTGCAGAGCTTCTGCATGGCAAAGGACATAGCTAGCAAGATCAAAAGAAATCCCACAGATTGGGAGAAGATCTTCACTAGCCATACAACAGACAAGCGCCTCATATCTAAATATACCTAGAACACAAAAAATTAAATCCCCCAACAACAAATCCTCAAAGAAACAACTGCCCAATAAATAAGTGGGCTAAAGACTTACAGAGAAACTCCTCTGAAGAGGGAAGAAAGATGGAAGTTCTTATGATTTTCCCCCCTGTAATGCAGCCCATCCCTAATAGAGTTCTTCAGCAGAAGGTTTTAACTCCTTAAGATAAATTTCCTAAAATACTTTCTGTCTCTGAATGGTGGTAAATTCTCTTGTTTTCAGAGCATTGAGTGAGAATGTCACCTTTCTGGCATAGCCAGATAATTTTATAGCATCCTACAGTTTTTTTCCTTGTCTGAACAGCTGTGTCATACCTTTACAAAACTCACTCTGTTACAGTTTGCCGCAATTATCATACTATGTATATGGTGACTCTTTTTAAATCATGATTGATATATTTAAAAAAAGGTATATAGTATAATTTAGAGCAATGAGTGTAAGCATACTAGTCCATAGCTCCAAAGTATTTTCTAAAATCTTACCTCAGATTCCTTTCTGTTGTCTTCTTTGGCTTACTAAGTATCAGATTAAAATCTGGATGAATGTGACAATTGTAGGATTTCTTAATGAAAAACAAAGTTAAAGAAAACCCAAAATAAAGCCAGGAGCCGGTGGCTTATGCCTGTAATTCTTGATACTCAGGAGGCTGAGATCTGAGGATCATGGTTCAAAGCCATCCCAGGAGGAAAATCCATGAGACTCTCATCTCCAATTAAACACTAGAAAACTGGAAGTGGCACTGTAGCTCAAGTGGTGCCCTTGCCTTGAGCTGAAGAGCACAGGGACAACACCCAGGCCCAGAGTTCAAGCCCCACGACCAATGACAAAAAAAAAAAGGAAAACCCAAAATAAATCTTCCCCACAAACCAAAAAGCTACCCATCTATATTGAGAATCCAATTTCCTATTGTTTATATTCAAAAATTTTAGAAAGAACATCTCTACCACAAAAATTTATTATTCAAGATATATTAAAATAGCACTGAGAGCTTTCAAGAAGGTTTAGCTTTTTGAAATTCCTTGTTTTTAAACAAAAGAAGTAGATAAGGCATGTTTCTTGCCTAGTTAGTTAGAATTCTAGCTCACTGAAATATTGATCAACTCTGAATTGTAATTACAATGATCACCATGTTGTAGAAATATTGATTGACACCTCAATGCATAAGCATAATAAAATAGTTCACACACTGTAATCCATAAGACACAAATCCTTACCAAATGAAGCACTTTGATGAATTCCCTGATCTAAAAGCAGTCATAGTCTCACATTTTTGGATGATCAAAACTATTTCTTTTAGATAACTCTGATGTATTTCTGTTGTAATCTTAATTTCCCTTTCACGAATGCTGCATTCTTCATTCTAAACTCTTTGATTTTTTTTATAGATTTCTTATATGAGCCATGAATGGAGAGGAACTAAAGGAGTAAACTGGAATGTTCATATATTTGGGCCAACTTCATGATATTTCCTTGATCTGTATGCTCATTACTTAACATTAACTTGTTTCCTGGCCATGATGAGATTTCTGAGTAGTGACAAGAGCCTCGGCATATATAAATCTCATTTTATATTCATAATAGAGGATGCAAGTGAGTTTGTAGAAGGACATAAGCCCATTAACAACACTACAGGAACTCTGATCGCATATATACTCTACTGCTTGGATTTAATTATAAAACATTTATACTCAGATGACCAATTAATAGGATATGTAGTTTTTAATTTCTTCAAAATTAAATTGTTACTCAAATTGGTATTTCACAAATAGATGTATATTTGTGTGATCACTAGAGTATTTCCCACATCCTCGTGGAGAAGTAGAATTACAAGATACTACATTCTTTGTGTTTAGGTGTCATGGTTACAGCTCCTAATCACAGGAAAAAGTAGTTTTCTTATAATAGAAACCAGTTTAACTTTTGAACTAGCAATGTTGTCTTCCAAGAATAATAGAGTCAAGGCCTTGGCCCATTCCTGAGAAAAAGTAATTTTATATCATTCCCTTGAGCTCAGACAAAAATGATCTCCTCCATGACAAGGCTTCTGGTTTTATGTTTTTTTTTTGTGGTTGAAACATTTTATGACTTACCTTGTCTGCCCTTTGTACTATCTCTTTTTGAGAATAGTATTGAAAAAATAAGATTTGAATGACTCTTTTCCCCCCTCTATCAGCAACTGGATATGAGAGAAAATAATTGCTTAGAAAACTCAAATGGTTGTTATCATTTTAAAATAGAGCATAGACTATTGATTAAATTGGAATCTGACCTGTGGATCCAATTCTTTGCAGTGTGATCGATTTCACAATTCAAATTTGAAGTAACAGAGCTGTGATTGTTCTTTGGTAGACTATAAGTGACTTAATGCTGTTCTATATTTTTGAAAATAAAGCCAAGTCAAGATTATTTTTTGTTTTACTTTGTAAGTTTACACACAGTAAATAGTAAAAATGAAATCATTGTTTTCTCCAGGGGTATCGTTGTGATAATACTAGTGTAGAATAACAATATAATTTACACCTTTAAGGACATGTGATACGTTCTATAAGATCATTTCTTAATGTTTAACACAAGGGAAGGAGCCAAGCCACCAATATGATGGTGCCAGGCAAATGACAGTGATGGATTAGTAACTATACTGATACCGGATCTGTCTTCATTTCTAAAATGTACTCCATTTATTCTAAATTCATTTCTGTGGGACAATTTTCTCAAAAGCGTTCTTTATTAGCCATTAAAGGTTATCTCGTACAAAAATAAGATACAATTTAAAGTTCAGTAGTATTACAATCAGTCAAGTTCCAGAAATTATGTTGGTGTTCATTTAGATTGTGGAAAAATAATGTTTATTATTAAAGGAAGTATATTTTAATTGAATGTTGCTTAAATTATAATTACATATTAGTTGTACCTAACTTAACAATTTCCTCTGTGTGTGTGTGTCAGTACTGGGGCTAGAAATCAGGGACTAGGCACTATCCCCTAGTTTTATCTTTTCTTATTCTTTATTTAATTTTATTTTTAATTGTCAAGATGATGTACAGAGGGGTTTCAGTTACACAAGTAAGGTAATAAGTACACTTCTTGTCAACCTTGTTACCCCTTCCCCCAATTTTCTCCTACCTTCCCTCCCCAGAACCCCCACTCCCAAGTTATACAGATCATTTCCAGCATATTGTCTTGTGAATATTGTTGTTGCACTGGTTACCCCTTGTCCTTTGTCTTACCATTCTATTGTTTTCCTTCCTTCTCTAATTCAAATAAATGTATAGACAATACCTGGGTACCAAAATCAAATACTGTAACAATGGAGGATATACCATAGGGGGAAGTACATACAAAAGAAACAAAAAAAATCACATAGGACATTAAAAACAACAACAACAAAGAAACCTCTGTGTCATAAGTGAAATCAACTTGGCTATTTCAACCAAAGCTGATGCTCTACTATTTGAACCACAGGTACATTTCTGGCTTTTGGGTTGTTAATTGGAGATATGAGTCTTATGGAATTTTCTATCTGAGCTGGCTTTGAACCATAATGCTCAGTTCTCAGCCTCTTTAGTAGCAATGATTTCAGTCATGAACCACTGGTGTCCAACTTAACTTCATAATTTAAAATCTTTGTTGACATGATAATATTCAGAGTCAAAAGATGCTGGTGCTTTCTATTGATCTTACTAGCTATGTACTTTGCCATGCAGAAGCTCTGAAGTTTCATGCAATCCCATTTGCCCAGCCTTTCTTTGCTCCGTGTATTTCTTGGGTCTTTATTAAGAAATTTTGGCCTGTTCCAAGGAGCCCTAGAGTTTGTCCTATTCCTTCCTGTAATGTTTTCAGGGTATCTGCTTTGACTTTGAGATCTTTGATCCATTTAGAGTTGATTCTAGTGCAGGTTGATATATAAGGATCATGCTTTAGTTTTCTACAGGTGTTTAAACAATTTTGCCAGCACCATTTATTGAAGAGGCTGTCTTTTCTTCCGTTTTATGTTTTTGGCTCTTTTGTCGAAGATTAGGTGGCTATAGGTCTGCGGGTTCATTTCTGGGTCTTCTGTTCTATTCCATTGGTCCTCAGGTCTGTTTTGTGCCAGTACCAAGCTGTTTTGATAACTATGGCTTTGTAGTAGAGTTTGAAGTTGGGTATTGTTAATCCTCCAGTTCTTTCTGTTAAGGATTACTTTTGCAACTGAGGGTCTTTTATTGTCCCATATCAATTTTTGGATTGATTCTTCTATTTCATTAAAGAATGAGACTGGGATATTGAGGGGTATTGCATTGAATTTGTAGATAGCTTTTGGCAGCATTCCCATTTTCATGATGTTAATCCTCCCTATGAAGGAGCGTGGGAGATTTTTCCACTTCCTTAATTCTGCTTTAATTTCCTTTTTCAGGTTTTTAAAGATTTCATCACAGAGGCTGTTCATTTCTTTAGCTAAGATAAATAATTCTAGGTATTTTATTTTTTGTGGGGCTATTAGAAAGCCCATGGACTGGGAGAAGATCTTCACTAGCTATACAACAGTCAAGGGCCTCATATCTCAAATAGAACTGAAAAAATTAAATCTTACAAAAACAAATCCTCAGAGAAACAACTGCCCCATCAACAAGTGGGCTAAAAACTTAAAAAGAGACTACTCTGAAGAGGAAATAAGAATGGCCCTTAGACATATGAAGAAATGCTCAACTTCTCTAGCCATAAAAGAAATGCAAATCAAAACAACACTTAAATTCTACCTCACTGCAGTTAGAATGCATATGATCAAGAAATCTAGTAACAACAGATGCTGTAGAGGATATGCCCAAAGAGAACCCTATTGCATTGTTGGTGGGAGTGTAAACTTGTTCAACCACTTTGGAAAATAGTATGGAAGTTCCTCAAAAGACTCCACATACAGCTCTCCTATGACCAAGCAATCCCACTTTTGGGCATTTACCCAAATGAAAATAAATAAGGCAATACTAAGGCTACTACCACATCATGTTTACTGCAGCATTATTCACTATAGCTAAGATATGGAACCAACCCAGATGCCCCTCAGTAGATGAATGGATCAAGAAAATGTGGTATATATACACAATGAAATTCTATGCCTCCATCAGAAAGAATGACATTGCCCCATTTGTTAGGAAATGGAAAGACTTGGAAAAAATTTTATTAAGTGAAGTAAGCCAGGCCCAAAGAAACTAAGTTCCCATGATTTCCCTTATTTGCAATTATAGTATATGTTTGAGACAAGCAGAAATGGTCAGATAAGTTGATGTTAGGCAAAATGAACCCCAAGATAAGGAACTCAAATGGTTCTTCTTTCTTGCTATTGTTTCTAACATATTTATACTATGATTTTTTTTGTTGCTTTGTATGTCCCTCCCCCATTGTATAACCTCTGTTTTCACTGTTTTTTTAAAAATTTAATTTAATTTTATTTGTGAAATACTGTACAGAGGAGTTACAATTACATGGGCAGTATAATGCGTACATTTCTTACCAAGCATTGCAGCCTCTTCCTTTGTTTACCCTTCACATCCCTTCCCAGCCTCCCTCCTCCCCCTGCTTTCACTGTTTTTGATGTTGGTATAATTTGTGGAGGGGAAGGGAAAAAACAAATTGTTTAAATAGGGATACGCATTGCAACAATGAGATGTAAAATGTACAAGATGTTATGTCGAAAAATGAACTTTACAAATTTGGCTGGGGGGGGCAGAAGATGGAAAGGAATGGGAAGGGGGAAAAAAGGAGGCAGCAACAATGCTTGATAAGAAATATATTCATTATCTTGCTCATGTAATTATAATCCCTCGGTACAGTATTTTCACAATAAAAATATCACAACAAATAAAGCTTCGAGTGAGATGTAATGAGTAGAAATTCAGAAAGAAAATGATGAAATTCTTCATAGTTCCCAAGAAAGGAGGAGAGAACATCCTGTATACATACTTATTTTACTTAGTAATGAGTTTTCTGTCTAATCCAGTCTACCATTCATTTTTTTATTGTGAAAATACTGTACAGAGCAGTTATGATTACATGGGCAAGGTAATGAGTACATTTCTTATCAAGCATTGTTGCCACCTCCTTTGTTTCCCCTTCCTATCCCTTCCCATCTCTCCCTCCCCCCCCACCCCACCCCATCAAAGTTGTAAAGTTCGTTTTTCGACATAATGATTTGTACGTCTCATTGTTGCAATGGGTCCACCTGTATCCCTATTTAAACGATTTGTTTTTGCCCTTCCCCTCCACAAATTATACCAACATCAAATACAGTGAAAGTAGGGCTTATTCCGTGGGGGAGGGACATACAAAGCAACAAAAAATCATTTTATAAATATGTTAGAAACAATTGCAAGAAAGAAAAAAAAAACATTTGAATACTTGGGGTTCATTTCACCATTCTTAAAGTCATCTCACTATTTATTAAGGTCACATGAGCCTCTATTTGGCATTTCCAAATCAGTCTAAGATAAAAATTATGTTTTGGGAAACTTGATCCAAAACTTACTTTTATATGCTGATATTTTCATTGTTCCTAACCTTTAGTTTGTGAGCCATTTACATACAAGTAAAAGTATGGCACAAAGGAAAATACTTTATTGTAGTATTACTTGTCATTGGAAATTATTTGCACTTGTTAGAGAAATTTAATCTTCCAATTAAGTGTTACAATTGTTTATTGAGGTCTTTTTACATAACTGGGAGCCTGAAGATTTAAGTTTTGAAATAACTCTAAAATGTAGTTAATAATATCATACTTTATAAATATGTATAAATATATATATATATACATATATAAATATATCATATATATTTAAAGATTTCATTCAGGTCTGCAAGGTGACAAAAGTAATCTGAAACCTTGTGCTGAAATAGGAGAGAAAGGAGATTTTAAACATCAATAGCATATAGACCTGCTAAAGACTGGCATAGCAGATAACTCTTATTGAGAAGATTGATTAACGTAGAACTAGATTCTTGTTTTAAAGGTGAGATCTTAGACGGTGCCCCATGGACCTGAGGGATGACCATTGCCTTGTTTGTCTCTACTATTGATCCTCTTTCAATAGGGCTATCCAGTTAACACAACACATTCTGAATTCAGCATTTTCCTTGATCTCTAACAATTCCACCAAGACAACATATCTTTGCAAATGTAAGTGAGTACATATTCCTAATACATGTTTCCTATTACAATTATTGCATTTAAAGTTTCTAGCCATTGTTTATAATCTCTTTACTCTTCTCCCTCTTTCTGAAGAGTCTTTGCCACAACCATTAGTAAATTGCAACCAGGATGACCTTTATAAAAGCGTATTGACTGTCTAATAGCCATACCTCTGTTTAAAACTCATCAGTAGCTATTTATTTTATTCAAATGAACCCATCAAAGGTTCATGGAGTGGTCACTGTGGCTCACATTTATAATCTTGGCTACTAGGGAAATAGAGGCTGCAAGATTGTGATTTGAGGCCAGTGTGGAAAAAGTAAAACACCATATTTGACAAATAAAACTAAAATCAGGCTGGAAATATGGCTTAGAGGTAGAGTGCTTGCCTAGCATGCATGAAGCCCTGGGTTTGATTCCTCAGTACCACATAAACAGAAAAAAACCACAAGTGGCACTGTGGCTCAAGTGGTGGAGTGCTACCCTTGAGCACAGAGAGGCTCAGGGATAGTTCCAGGCCCTGAGATCAAGCCCCAGGATTGGCAAAAAACAACAACAATAAAAAACCCAAAACAAACAAACAAAAAACAGCTAAAATCAAAATGACTGAGGGCATTGATCAAATAATAGAAAACTTACATAGCAAGTATGAGGGTCCTGATTTCAACCCCAAATCCTCAGGGGTCCAATAGTTTCCAAAATACCGTAAAGGTGCCAGCGCGAGCCAGTCTTACTCTTTCCCACTGTATGTAAAATATTTCGGTTCCCAGAATTTTCTGCTGCCTGCAACACAATCTTGAATTTTCTTTGTTTAAACTCAATTTTCCTCAGATATTACCGGTGTTCTAGTTTTAGAGAAAACTTGCCTAAGATAGAGACTCAACTTTTGTCCCAAATTATGTCCATGCTCTTTTCTCTCCTTATCTTTAAAGAGCATCTGTATCAATACCAAATAACCCAACATTTCTATATAAATAAATCACTTTTCATCCTTAAAGGTATAGTATAAAAGTACTTTTTCTGAAACTTTGGAAATATTACTGAAATTAACTCCGAGACTTAATTTCCTGAGACTGAAACGCAAACTGAGCAAAACTAAGAGTTAAACCCAGAAACTGCTAGTTATTTTATTCTAATTGAAGTAGATAATAATAAAGACTTCATTTATGGCAAGATACAGAAAAATGACAACAGAGAGAGAGAGAGAGAAAGAGGAGACATGGGCAGGGAGAGGGAGGGAGGGAACTAGAGAAAACTAGGAGCTTTCCATGGTTATGCTATTTATTCTCACCAGAAAATTCCAAGATTTTCTCCAGTACTTCCCTGCAATCAACTATTTCCTGGTTCTGGCCTCTCCTTGAATCTTGACTATGTATTTACAAGTCACAATGGTATCCAATCATAAAGCCCTATTGGGTCACCTGTACTTTATTGATATGCGGCATTAACCAACATTCTGCAGTAATCAGAAAAACATAATGTAAAGGTTTACTGATTTCTTGTATTTGTCCTCTTTTGGTTGGTACAATGAAACATCTTAGGCAATTAATTACCTTGAAGACAGCTACGTTTATTTAGCTCACAGTTCTGCAATCTGAAATTATGAGATTGTATAACTCCATTGATCTGGCCTCTGTTGAGTGTAGAATATCACAGCAGAAGTTTAAAATCAAATGGTCACATCTCAAATTGGAACAGAAATAATCTTCTGTAATATATAATATATGATAAGGCTTTTTCCCCCCTTTGGTGCCAGTCTTTGGGCTTGAACCACAATCCTCAGATCTCTGCCTCCTGAGTCATGAGCCACAGGTTCCCAGCTCCTAAGGCCTTTGTAGGATCACTTGCCATACACAGGAGGAATGGGAAGGTAGTGGAGGAATGAATTTGTCCAAAGTGCACTGTGTACAAGTATGAAAATATCACAATGAAATAGTCTTATATTTAAAATATTGGTGAACTCAGAAATAAAAATAACAAAATAAATAAAAAATTGGATATTGTAAGCAGCCCTTTGAAAAAAGACAGCTCTAAGCCGGGCTCTGGTGGCTCATGCCTATAATCCTAGCTACTCAGAAGGCTGAGGTCTGAGGATCGCCATTCAAAGCTAGCCCAGGAAGGAAATTCTGTGAGACACTTATCTCTAATAAACCACTCAGAAAACTAGAAGGGGCTCAGTGGCTCAAGTGGTAGAGCACTAGCCTTGAGCTGAATTGCTGAGGGACAGCGTCCAGGCCCAGTGTTCAAGCCCTAGGACTGACAAACACACACACACACACACAAAAAACAGCTCTACAAAATTGTTTAGTTGTTTTTCTACTTTTGTCATTGAATATCCTCCGAATATTGTAAGTATTTAAAAGAATAGACTTTTAAAGCTACAATGAATTTATCAGTAAAACATTTTAATGGGTAGTCTGATTTTCATTTGTTGGTTGTACATGCAGATGAGTGTTCATATGTATGAGTTTATGGAATAGATGTTTCTTTTGAAGATAACTGTTGAATAGAGATTTTGATTATTATGTGTATCTAGAAAATCTATAAAAATAAAATTTATGACTCTTCTACTTATTGATTTTGTAATTTCAACCTAAAAACTTCATCATTATTTTTTTCCAGCCTTCACCAAGACAATGCCAATATAATAGCTGTAAATGTTCCGTTTTCTGCAATAGTTTCAAGGCTATACAAATTCTAACACAATGCTCATGGGTCAAGTTTACTGACTGCAAACAGCCCTACCACTTGTTTGACAATTAGTGAATTCAATCATTTCTGGCAAACATTTTAGATAAAGCTCAGATTTCCATTTTTGGGTAAGAGCACTATGATACCTTTACCTGTGATCTTAGCTAGTATCCAACAGTGATGACCCTGTAGTCTCACTTAAAGTCCAATAGACTGGTGAAAGATATGATATAATGCCTGTAGTATAAAATAAGTATCTGAGCTCTGTTGTGGAAGAAAAAAATACATTGGAATCTTTAACTTACCTAAATCCTGCCATTCTGTCAGTTGGGACTTCAAAAATGTATTTGGCCTTAGGAATTAACTTAACCAAAGAAGTGAAGGACCTCTATGATGAAAACTTTAAAAACTTGAAAAAGGAAATCAAAACAGAACTTAGAAAATGACAAAACCTCCAATGCTCCTGGATTGGAAAGATTAACATGGTGAAAATGGCAATACTTCCAAAGGCTATCTACAAATTCAACGCTATACCTATCAAAATTCCAAGCTCATTCTTCAAGGAAATAGAAGAGGCAATCCAAAAATTCATATGGGACAATAAAAGACCCCGAATAGCAAAAACGCTCTTCAACGGAAAGAACACTGCTGGAGGAATATCAATACCAAATTTCAAACTCTACTATAAAGCCATAGTAATCAAAACAGCTTGGTATTGGCATAAGAACAGTCCTCAGGACCAATGGAATAGAATTGAAAACCCAGAAATGAACCTACAGACCTATAGCCATCTAATCTTCGATAAGGGAGCTAAAACAATAGAATGGAACAAAGACAGCCTCTTCAGTAAATGGTGCTGGCAAAACTGGTTAACTACTTGTAGAAAACTAAAACTAGATCCTTATATATCACCCTGCACCAGAATCAACTCCAAATGGATCAAAGACATGGAAGTCAAAGCAGACACTCTGAAATCATTACAGGATGGAATAGGAGAAACCCTAGGTCTCCTTGGCTCAGGCTGAAAATTTCTGAATAGAGCCCCAGAAACACAACAAATCAAAGAAAGGTTGGACAAATGGGATTGCATAAAGTTGCAGAGCTTCTGCATGGCAAAGGACATAGCTAGTAAGATCAATAGAAAGCCCACGGATTGGGAAAAGATCTTTACTAGCCATACAACGGACAAGGGTCTCATATCTAAAATATACTTGGAACACAAAAAATTAAACCCCCAACAACAAACCCTTAAAGAAACAACTGTCCAATAAACAAGTGGACGAAAGACTTCTCTGAAGAAGAAAGAAGGATGGCCAATAGACACATGAAGAAATGCTCAACCTCCCTAGCCATAAAAGAAATGCAAATCAAAAAAAACATTGAGATACCACCTCACTCCAGTTAGAATGGCAAAAATCAAGAACTCTGACAACAACAGATGCTGGAGGGGATGTGGACAGAAGGGAACCTTACTTCATTGTTGGTGGGAATGTAAACTTGTTCAACCACTTTGGAAAGCAGTATGGAGGTTCCTCAAAAGACTCCACAAAGAACTCCCCTATGACCCAGCAATCCCACTTTTGGGCATTTACCCAAATGTTTACAAACAAGACCACACTAAAGCTACCAGCACAGCTATGTTTATTGCAGCATTATTCACCATAGCTAAGATCTGGAACCAACTCAGATGCCCCTCAGTAGATGAATGGATCAAGAAAATGTAGTATATATACACAATGGAATTCTATGCCTCCATCAGAAAGAATGACATTTCCCCATTTGTTAGGAAATGGAAAGACTTGCAAAAAATTATATTAAGCAAAGTAAGCCAGGCCCAAAGAAATATAGGCCCCATGGTTTCCCTTATTTGCAATATCTAGTATAGGTATGAGTCAAGGGAAAATGGTCAGATAATGTGATGTTAGGAAAATGAACCCTTACATATGTATTTTAATGTTTTTTTTCTTTCATGCATGTGTCTCTAACGCATTTATAAGATTATTTCTTTGTTGCTTTGTATGTCCCTCCCCCACAGTATAACCCCTGCTTTCACTATATTTGATGTCAGTATAACATGTGGAGGAGATGGGGAAAAACAAGTCGTTTAAGGATACAGGTGGACCTGTTGCAACAATAAGAAGTACAAGTTGTCATGTCCATAAGGAGGTTTACAATGTCTGTGCGGGGGGGGGGGCGAGGGGGGGAGAAGGATTGGGACTGGGGGGGAGGGGGGAGGCTGGGAAGGGATGTGAAGGATAAACAAACTAGGAGGCTGCAATGCTTGGTAAGAAATGTATGCATTATCCTGCCCATGTAATTGTAACCCCTCTGTTCACAAATAAAATAAAATAAATTTAAACAAAAACAAAAAACAAAAAAACAAAAACAAAAAATGTATTTAGCCTTGATGGTCAAAATAAAGAGAGCTTATTGGTCCAAAGTGACTGAGGTGGAATTATTATAATAGGTGTAAACACAGAACCTAGAAGATCAAATGTCCATTTGATATAATAAAATGTCCATTTAAAAGAAAAAGTTGAAGGGGTTCATTACAGCTCTGATGTGCACATTCCATTAAAGAAATTATTAAAGATTGCTTTGGGATGTGGCTAAAGTAATGAAGTGCTCAGAGTAATGTCTTATAAATGCCATTTTTTACCACTAATGGCTTCTGAGTAGCCAGTTTAAATATTAAGCATTGTTAAATGAACTTTTTTACATACTTAGCATTTGAACAAAGGAGCTCACTACCAACTAAACATACATCTCCTCATATTTGTTATGAACATTTATGTATACATGTTTGTGTATATTCATACACATGCACTTGGGGTGCCATCCAAGGATGCAGTTAATTTGAATTCCATTTTTTTGTAATTTTTTTATTTTTTTATTGTAAAAATGTAATTTTTTATTGTAAAAATGTCATACAGGGGGGTGACATTTACATGAGTAGGGTAATGAGCACATTTCAGAGTGAGCATTGTTATGTTCTCCTTTATTTTCCCCCACCATCACTTCCCTCTCTGCCTCCCCAACTCATTCCATCCCCCTCCACCCCGACATTGTAATGTTCATTTTCAATAGTGTCCTGTACATCTCATCATCACAATGAGTCAGCCTGCATCCCTATTTAAGCATTCTTCAATATTCCTTCCCTTCGCCAAATTACAAAATTGTATATACGAGATGAAAAATACCGGCATCAAATCCAGTGAAAACAGGGGTTATATACCATGGGGGAAGAACATACAATAGAAACAAAAGAATAACACAGTAAGTACATTAAAAACACTAGCAAGAAAGAAAAAAACCTCTTTTGTCTCTGTCCTGTGTTACATTTTTGCTTAACATTATCTCACCTGGTCATATGTACATAGCCTTTAACCTTCTCTGCTTGTCCTAGACATGTACTAGTCACTGCAAACAGGAGAAACTGTTGGACCTATGTTTCTTTGGGCCTGGCTTATTTCACTTAATATAATTTTTTCCACGTCTTTCCATTTCCTAACAAAAGAGGCATAGAATTCTGACGGAGGCATAGAATTCTGACGGAGGCATAAAATTCCATTATAGATAGATAGATAGATAGATAGATAGATAGATAGATAGATAGATACATACATACATACATACATACATACATACATACATATATACATACATATATACATATATACCACATTGTCTTGATCCATTCATCTACTGAGGGGCATCTGGGTTGGTTCCATATCTTAGCTATGGTAAATAATACTGCAATAAACATGTTTGTGCTGGTAGCTTTGGTATGACCTTGTTTGTGATCATTTGGGTAAATGCCCAAAAGTGGAATTGCAAAAGACTCCATAAGAGAGTCTTTTGAGGAACTTCTATACTGCTTTCCAGAGTGGTTAAACAAGTTTACACTCCCACCAACAATGCAGTAGGGTTCCCTTTTGGCCACATCCCCTTCAGCATCTGTTTTTAGACTTCTTGATTATAACCATTCTAGCTCAAAGAAAGGTAGGACCAATGGGATTGCATGAAACCGCAGAGTTTCTGCAAGGCAAAGGACATAGCTAGCAAGAGCAACAGAAAGCCCATGGACTGGGAGAAGATCTTCACTAGCCATACAACAGACAAGGGTCTCTTATCTAAAATATATTTAGAACTCAAAAAACTAAATCCCCCAACAACAAATACTCAAAGAAACAACTGTCTGATAAACAAATGGGCTAAAGATCTAAAGAGAGACTTATCTGAAGTGGAAATAAGAGTGGCCAATAGATTCATGAAGAATTGCTCAACCTCTCTAGCCATAAAAGAAATGCAAATCAAGACAATGCTGAGATTCCACCTCTTGTGTATTTTACCCAGAAGTAGATATCATTAAAACATGCCTGGCTTCATAGCAATAAAATCTTCTTTTCTATTTACTTTAGTTCTCTCCAAGTCTCAGCCAAAGGAAAGTCACAACCAAATATAAGATCATAACAACCTTCATGATGACAACATGTATGAATACTTTGCCCTTTTTTCCGATTCAGCATTTTCAAGAATGTTATCTGGCTTATCATTTGGAGCCTACAAGTGTAAGATCTAAAAGATTTCCCAAATAGGAATATGGTACTACCACTTGTGGGTTGTATGACATAAATTAATATATGTATATGTATGTATACATATATATATATTACCCAACATGTGGAAAAATTCTGTTATCCAGTGTTCTATCTGCTATATATCTAGTTCTATTGTATAGGATTACTTCAATGCCAGAAAATTTCTTCTAGCTTAATAAATTAGATCAGAAATTCAATCTAATTTTTAGTTTCCTCCAGCAATACAGCCCACTGAAAAATTCTACTTTGAAATTTAACTCAAATCTTTTATAGACTACTAAAATTAATGACCTTCTTGTAGAGTGTGGAATGCCACAGTACTCTTACATCTTTATATATATATATATATACATATATATGTATATATATATACATACATATATATATGTATACATATATATATGTATACATATATATACATATATATGTATATATACATGTAGATATATATATATTATGGTAGATTAAAAACTGCTTGACCTTTTAACAGAAATTTGTGTGTGTGTGTGTGTGTGTGTGTGTGTGTGTGTGTGTGTGTGTGTGTGTGTGTGTTTATGTATGTATAATGCTTGGAATGTTAAAGGGAAAATTTACTCCTAGGTGTGATTACTCTTTTACTCCTATCTATTGGGATAATAGAACATCACAATGGCTTAAAATTTACTTCAATCCAACTGATATAACTTACTTTCTTCTTGAAAATAATTTTTAAAAATCAAATCAAATCCTAATAAAAGTTTTATATGTTATTTTATGGGTGAAAACAATATTTTTTGCTTTCTGCCAGTTTTACAGTGTGTTCTAATTTCCTATAGCTGTAATATTTCTCGTGGGGACAAAATACACATTTAGTTTTAAAGGATGAAGAGAGATTACCTATATGAAGGAATAAAATAGTAGAGAAAAGTTAAATCATGGTTACATGGGTAAGATAAAAGTCAAAATTGTAGTGAACCAAATTGATCATGGTTGTATTGCCTTCTGTAGAGCTCTATGGACCAGACCATGTTTGTCTACTTAGGAGTGACTGTGGCTCCCTCAATATTCCTGGCAATGCTGAAGAATGAACAGTTTGTCAAAATGAGGGACCAAGGACTGTTCATTAGATTTGACTCTAAGAGGTCATTGAAGTCCGTGAAATGGAATTGTGAAGGGTCATCTATTCTCTAGTTCTGATGGCAGAGTGTGGACAATGAAAAGTAGTAGTGATGGTGAGGGAAGATTCTTGTTATTCAACAGTGATCTGTGGATCTTACGACTTCATATAACCAGAGACCTTGATCAAATTATACAATTTTAACCATCTCGTCTCCAAAACTACATCAAAATCTACATATTAAGAAGACATCCAGATGATTGCTTAATATCCTGAAGTTTGAAAGATATTATTTGGTTTGAAGAAATCTCTGAAAGAAGAGATTAAAAATAAAGACATAAGGGAATATATGTGTCTTAAATTTTTACTATTTTTACAACACATGCTGAACACCTAAAAATGATGGTATACAAATTTAAACTATAAAACTCATACATAACATAAAACCTAACAATATTAAGGTATCTTTCTCAGTGTATAGTTTTAGAAAAGGAGTTCAGAGAGGTTAAGATAGTTCTTCAGTATTATAAAATCAGATGTGGAATCCTGTTTCCAATGCTGTCAGTCTTCAGAGCCCTAGTCCATTATACATGATTAATGGAACTGAGTAGTAGATGATTATCTTTCATGCATTTTGGAATTACCATGGATAATCCCAACCACTTTAAGAATTACTTAGTCATTTCCCAAACATGTTATGTTGCAATATT
The DNA here is from genome assembly GCF_024711535.1 of Dipodomys merriami. Classification (NCBI taxonomy): domain Eukaryota; kingdom Metazoa; phylum Chordata; class Mammalia; order Rodentia; family Heteromyidae; genus Dipodomys; species Dipodomys merriami. Next base: position 32,769,509 of record NW_027206512.1, on the reverse strand, counting down.
AGTCAATCTGATCAAAATAATAATTGGGGGAATATTGTGGAAAATAATTTTTGAAAAAGTGCTTTTAGAACAGATGCAGATGTTATAGATGCAACTACATTTTTAGTAGAGTGTATGAATATTGTATATTATACACTTTAAGAATGTTCCTAATACTTAAGATATAAGCAATATCTTATTTAGAAGAGGACTTATACCATGTCTGGGAGAAAAATATAAGTCTTGGATCAATTACTTAATTGTGAGTAGGATTATGGCATTTCAAATTACATGTTTTTAAAATGATCTCAGAAAAACAGGAAGCACATACTTATTTTGATAACATCTCTCTAAGCACAACATACATCATGGCAAATGTTCAACTAATGAGTTACTCTTACAAGTGGCTTTTATGCAGAGATATGTAAATACTGAACACATCTCAAACGTGTCTTCTGGAAACTAATGAGATTCCTACTTTCACAATGTCATCCATTGCAAAGAATACACTTGAAATTTGAAAGATAATGTCTAATTAAAGATAACATACATGCAAATTTCAATTTGTTCTCCTATATTTCAATTTTATCTCCTATATTTCCAATATTTTTCACAAAGCTAAAGGTATGGGGCTAGAAAGATCTAACCATCTTGTTTCAATTTGATATAATTTGAGAACACGTGATCTCCTGAATGCTATGTAGCACACATAATACTTCTTTTACAATTGTCTTGATGTTCAATTCAGTGGGCCTTTCTGGGACAAGAGGAAAAAAAATTTTTTGACACAAAGCATTGTGGAAAGTTCATGTAAAATCCTAGTACTAGAGAAGCTAAGGCAGGAAGAATGCCAATTTGAGACCAGCCTAGATGTTTTAGCAAGACCCTCATTTGTTTAAATTTTTTTTTGGATATTTTAGGAAAGGTACTTCATTATTTTGACTTGCACTTTTCATTAGGCTTGAGGCAGACAATGAACAACACTTCCATTCTTGACATTTTTGCATGATCTTATTACAGAACGGGTATAGAAGATTAAACAAATCACAAATATGGCATTTTATCAGCTTTTTCCCTCTTAAAATACATTCTTGAAATAGAGTTCCAAAAGTTCATGTTTCCTGACATCTTAGCTGTTATAAGATTGGACATAGCCTTCTAATTCAAAAGACTAAATTGGTTTGAACAGGAAAAAAAATAAGGCTTAGTTTTCTTTCACAAATTGCCATGGGAACATGAGTATTGTGAAAGCATTACACCTCTCATCTGAAGCATTTCAACTAATTTGGAAGATCTCATGCAATGACATTCAAAATCTCCCAAGCATGATCATCCAGAATATTAAGGTTAGAAGACCAAGCTGTTTTATACTTTAGCACTATCCAATATTCTAGAGGTCCCAATTTAATAAATTGTAACATCATTTAGTATAGCATTTGAATCAGAATATTCTAAAAGCCTAATTAGCATAGGATGTGAATATTTGAAATGTAGCTAGTTCACATGTAAGACAACAAAGGACTACTAGGGAAAAATGATAAAATTTTCACTGAAGAAATTAACCTAGTAGTTTTTCTCATATTCTCATTTTTCTCATATAGGCATTGAAACCTCTTTATAAAAAAATACCACTAAATATAAGCTTTTATAGAGCAATATGAAATGCAAGGTTTAATCTTGATCTTGCACTAATTTATTGTGCTATCTACTTAACAGGAAAAGCAAAAGAAGCTTATTTTTTCTTTGTTTCAGGATGAAGCACTATTTTATATTTTGTCAAAACTTGTTGTTACAAGTATGGTTTAAAAATCTATACGTAGGTAAAATTTTTTGTCCAACTTATTTATTTATTTATTTATTTATTTTTAATTGTGAAAATACTGTACAGAGGGGTTACCATTACATGGGCAAGATAATGAGTACATTTCTTATCAAGCATTGTAGCCTCCTCCTTTGTTTCCCATTCTCATCCAATTGAAATATGTTCATGATTATTTTTCATTTTACTTCAATATGACGGGGTGCAAATTCAGTAACAGTGGATATAAACACAACTCTTTCTAGCAAGAAAGCTGCCTCTATTTTTTTTACATATATATAAAATTTCTGGTATAAATTGAATGTCTGTGTCCCTCCAAAATCCGTATGTTAAAATTCTACCCACTAATGGGATGGTAACATGAGGTGAGGTTTTGAGGAGATATTAAACATTAGATAAATGCATGGAGGTGAAGTTGTCATAAATGGGTTTTGTGCCCATAGATCATCTCAGAGAGCATCTGGCCATCTTCTCTTAGTATGTGAGTGTGCAGTAAAAGTCAGCTATGAGTGAGCCTACTTTCCCAGATTCTAAATCTGTTACCTCCATCTTGATTTCTGAAGCCTCTAGAACTGAGTGGAAACAAACTTCTGCTGTTCATGAATCATTCAGTTTGTGGTATTTTATAATGGCTCTGACTAGAAAAATCTATATCTGACTACAACAATCTATAACTGGCTATAACAATCTAATGACACAAGACAAACTCTTTCAATCAGTCTTCTTTTTCTAATCATGGACCAATTCATTTGATTTTTTTCTTCCCTCCTTATTTGGTGAGTATTTTACATTAATTTTCTTTTCATTTCCCTTCTTTCCTTCCTTCCTTCCTTCCTTCCTTCCTTCCTTCCTTCCTTCCTTCCTTCCTTCCTTCCTTCCTTCCTTCCTCCCTTTCTCCTCTCTCTTTTCTCTCTCTCTCTCTTTCTCCTTCTTTCTTGCTTTGTAGTTCCAAGAGTTTGAACTGTGGACCTGGGCATTGTCCCTGAGCTCCTTTTGCTCAAGGTCAATGCTATACCACTTGAGCCACAGCTTCACTTCTGGCTTTTTCTGTGATTATTTGGAAATAAAAGTTTCATGGACACTCAGGCCTGGGCTGATTTTGAACTGTGATTCTCAGTTCTTAGTTTCCCCAGTATCTAGGATTACAGGGGTGAAGCTATAGGCACCCAGATCAAATTAGTATTTTTAATGACTCACATGAACAATATTTTTTGCTTCCAAGTGCATAGTCAACTTATATTTTCCCATGCAATCATTACAAAGTACATTATTTTTCTAATGATTTTAACATATGTTCTGGATTTGCAGAAAGAGTTGAGCTCCTCAAGAGCCAAGAGTACAGGTCTACTAATTCTTTTTCTAAACATTTTTTTATTGTAAAGATACTGTAAAGAGGGGTTACCATTACATGAGTAATGAGTACATTTCCCATCAAGCATTGTTACCCTCTCCTTTGTTTTTCCCCTACCATCCCTTCCTTCCCTACCTCCCCAACTCTTCCCTTCCCCTTAACACCCCTTCCCCCCAAGTTGTAAAGTTTGTTTTCAACATAGCATTTTGCACATGTCATTGTTACAATGGGTCAACCTGTATCCTTGTTTCAACATTTTGTTATTTCCCCTTCCCTTCCTCAAATTAGAAAAATGTATATGCAAGATGCAGGGCACCAAAATCAAATACAGTGACAACAGAGGTTATACTATAGGGGGAAGAACATACCAAAGAAATTACGTAGTACATTAAAAACAACAGCAACAAAGAAAAAACCTCTTGTGTACATACCTTGGGGTTCATTTTATTTAGCATCATCTTATATGGTCATATGTACACAGCTTTTGACCTTTTCTGCTTGTCTGGTAAGATTATCCTAGACATATACTAGTTATTGCAAATAAGGGAAACCATGGGACTTAGTTTCTTTGGGTCTGGCTTACTTTACCTAATATAATTTTTTCCAAGTCTGTCCATTTCCTAACAAATGTGGCAGTGTCATTCTTTCTGATGGAGGCATAGAATTCATCTATCTATCTATCTATCTATCTATCTATCTATCTATCTATCTATCTATCTATCTATCTATCACATTTTCTGGTTCCATTCATCTACTGAGGGGCATCTGGGTTGGTTCCATATCTTAGCTAATGCTATGATAAACATAGTTGTGCTGGTAGGTTTAGTATGGCCTTGTTTGTGATCGTTTGGGTAAATTCCCAAAAGTGGGATTGCTGGGTCATAGGGGAGCTCTCTGTGTAGTCTTTTGAGGATACTTTGGAATTTTTTATTTAACACAGAATTAGATCCATTATTCCTCATATAAACTTCTGGGAATTCATTCTTAAGGAACTGCTCACAACCATTCCTTACTATGGTACAATTTCCTCCCAGATAGCAACTGAAACTGTTTATAGAGTACTGTAAGATAGATTGTAACTAGCTAGTACAAGGAAATCAGTCAGAACCAGCATGCTGTAATATGTAGCAGTATGGCTATATTTCACTTTATCTCTAAGCAGAAAATAAATATGTGAAAGCAATTGCATTTTCAACAATTAAAGAAAGGTTACATGAAAATAATTTTCATTTAATGAAAAAAACATCAGAGTAGATTTCCCATTTGATAACATGACCCATATCTGAGCCTCTTATCAAAATCTGATTACTGTTAAAGACAGTTGAAAACATTTTTATTATTTTTCTCCCTTCAATACCTGGAACAAAGAAAAAAATTATGATTGTACCTTAATTTTATTGGTACTGAATCTTTCCTAAAAAGGAACAGGCAGTTGCCATTAGTAAGTTAATTGATTTAATAATGTTCCTATGAATAAACTAGCATTTCTGACTTGAGTTGCTTTGTCAATTGATTGGTGCTCTATAATAGGATTTGGTAAAACATATAGAAAAACAACAAGGAATTCAGCTCTGGCTTTTTCAGCTAATTCATTACCATTTAGAGGTCTAAGAAATTATTACATTTTCAATTTGTTAAACACACAGCATTTGTTAGTAATAATTCAGCACATGCTTTGCTTTTACAAAGCCTCTCTAAAATGCAGTCTTGTAAAAATTATAATTGAAAAAAGATGTTAATAGCTTTGTAGTGTGCTTATTTTTCAACTACAGCAAATAGCACCTTCTAGGGATTTCCAAAATGGAAAGACATTAGGATTACTTAAGGGAATTTACAGGGCAGTCTTGGTTCCAGGAAAGATGATAAAAGAGATCACTATAGAGAATCAGTAAGAAAGGTAATACCAGCATCTTAGGGCTCAGCCATTATGGTATTATTCAATCCTACCTAACTGCTAAAAGATTGTGTGTATTTTAGGATTAAGAATCAAACAGGAAATTTCTGGGAACACATTCAAACGATAACACTGTGGTTTCTGTTTGTTTTGCATGGTGGATTGAGAATAGAATTGGGCATTTGCAACTTGAAGACAACCAGGCTTTCATATAGACTTCTATGTGGACAACAGGTTGGCTGGAAACAGGTCAAAATTCAGGTTTGGTCTCATCTTCATTGCTGCTCAAGATATCCTTGGAAACAATGAAGTGATCTGAGGACAAAGCACGTGGCCACTTATCAAGACTGCATGTGGAGTTCAGACCTCTTCCTAAAGAAAGGTAGTTTTGCAGCAAAGCATAAGTAGTTTCTGAAGTAGCAGATCAGTCTCTTTCTCATGTTCATTCATTTTCTTCATTCATTTGTGGAGGTAGGTTCTCCCATGTAGCCCAGGTTGACCTGAAGCTTGTCATCCTCCTACCTGAGCCTCCTGAGTGCTAGAAATATGACTGTACACCATCAAAAGCTGCCCAGAATTCAGATTTTTCTCCCATTTCCTCTTTTTAACATATGTTAAGAAGCATATGTTACTACATGAGCTTGATGAAAAGTAAGACTGTTTATTAACAAAAATTGGCTTACATGGTAGGGAGATAAACATTGCATAAAACTACGAATTATAAATGATTTAAATTTAAAACTCCACATGTCAACTTTAAGTAAGTTAGCAATGAATAGAAAATATTTTTCATCTCATGTGAAAGGTATGTAATTAGAGGAAGAAAAATAATATCATACTTGAAGTCTAAGGTTCGGCAAAATTTTATTAGGCTTATAACTCTGAACTTTGGGTGCGTGCAGGTATTCAGAATTTAGAACTTATTGTTCTTAGCAAAACATAAATATTTTTGACACCAAAATTAGAAAACTTATGCTTTCTCTTTCAAAGTTTAGGAAAGCTACCTATTAATTATATCAAATGCAAGTTCTACTAATAAAAATGCATTGTGAGCCTTGAAAAGAAGGTCACCTGTGCAATTTATATGACTGTTTCATTTTTAATCAGAGTTCCCACTTAAATGGTTCTTTTTTTTCATGGCTTTAGAATGAAGGAATTGTTAGAAATTGACCTTGATAATTAGGTTCCAGAGATGAAAAATTTGAGTGTTGACAGGATGACAGAATTGAATGATTAACAAAGAAAAAGAAAAGTTTCTGTGAACTTACCATGCTTGAAATTTTCTCATTTATAAGCATGCCAGTTTACTTTCTATTAAGTAAAAATTATTGAGAAAAATAGAATGTGCAATAGCTTTTTTCCCCCTATTAACCTGAGGTTAAGTCACCATCTATTTGACAAGCAGTAAATGTTTGTACATTTTACCAGGTCAATGAGGAAGAAAAAGGTACAATTCCTAATAAAGGGAAAGATACAGGCAAAGTACTAGAAAAATGAAAATTAAATTGGGGAAAAGTCTCCAGTGTATATCAACTTCACTGAATATTATCTAGAAAATATGTGGAATCTGTTATGATACTTAGAAAAAATACTAGAAAATTTGCCTACCAACTATATTATCTTAGCTATTAATATAATACATGAAATATGTATAATTGACAATTTAGCCAATTATATTACCATAGGAATCTCCTATAAGTCTAAAATATCATTCCCCAAAATGTAGGAATAAGTGGGTAGAAATATGATATGCAGAACTTAGTGCCTGTTCCTATGCAAGCTGCTTCCCAAAGCTCTATTAAGTGTGTGGAGCATATGGAAAAGCTCTAATCCTTCAATGATAATCATGGACATTCATGATTTGTGAATTAGACAATTAATTCTGAATTGATTCCAACTTCCCTGGAATCAGATAGATAGTTGTTTTCTCTTTCTCTGTCTCTCAGTCTCTCTCCCTTCCCCCTCCCCCTCCTCCTCCCCTTTCCCCTCTCTCTCCCTCTCCCTCTCCAGTTCTGGCATTCCAACACAGGATCTGTGTGAGCTTCTTGAACTTTTTGGCTCATGGCTAACACTCTACCACTTGAACCACAGCTCCACTTATAACTTTTGGGGGTTAATTACAGATAAGAATCTCAAGAACTTTCCTGTCTAGGCTGGCTTTGAACCACAGTACCCAGGTCTCAGCCTCCTGAATAGCTAAAGTTACAGGTATGAGCCACAAACACCCAGCAGTCTTCTCTTTCTCCAAGGAGCCATATTAGTCTTTGCAATTCCTATTTTCATTCAAAAATATTTTTTTTCTTTCAGACAAAGAAGTCCTAGGTGGATCTATTATGTAGCTAATTGGATAAGTAGATTCACATTTGTGCCATTTGTGTGATTTTTTTCATGTAGAAAGACATAAAATTTTAAAATAAGGTAAACTGCAGGTCTTAGATGAGAATTCCTTCTTTGGGTAAGCATTCTCCTGGGATTGGAGTGTGACTTAAATGGTATAGTGCCTGCCTACCAAGTGCAATATGCCAACCTCAAACTTCACCACCAAACATAAAAAGTATATAAAAAAGAAGAATCCTTCATTACAGTCTAACAGACATGATGACATAGTTACCTGATTATGTAAATAGACTCACTGATTATGGCTTAGTGATGAGTCAAACAGACAACTGCTTGTGGAAAAAAAATAAAAAGCCACTTTGAAGACTGTTAACTAGGGATAGCAAGTAGATAACTAAAGGACAGCTGTACAGAAATGGAGCCTCCAGCAATATACATAAGCACAGAAGGTGACACGAAGGAAATGTGTAACAATTTCCCTTATGGCGACAGTACCTAAAAAAAAAACCCTAAAGATCAAGTGTACTCTGAGGTATAGAAAACATGTTCACCAACTCACAATTATTGGAGAAACAAATGAAAAGTGGAGACTAAACAAATCTCCCCGTTAGAAAAATTGCATGCACTTCATGAAAATATTTGATCTTTAAGGAGGAGGTCTGTAATTCCTCACCCCTTAGAGTCTGCTCTATGGTGCTACTGCCTTCTAAAGATGAAAGGTATGGAAAAACTGAAAACACATAAACTTTACAGTGGAGAAATCAGATGTCATCTCAAGTGATCCTCCTTGATAATGACAGTGATATCAGGTTGATACATAAGGTAATCAATATTATGCCAATGTAGTATTTCCCCCCACAAACCCACAGCACTAGTTCTTACTATGAGAAAAGAAAAAGACCAGAAAGGCCAGATGCTCCTGGCTTATATCTGTAATACTAACTACATGGAGATAGATATCAGAAGGATCATACTTTATGGCTACCCTGGCCAAAATATTCACAAGTGGACCCCATTCAACAGGAAAGAAAAAGTCTTGGCATGATGTCATACAACAATTATTGCAGGCCTGACATGTAGGATAAAAAGGAGGAACACAGCCCAGGCTAGATTGGACAATAAAGCAAAATCAGGTCTCAAAAATTAATAGAACATTAAAGGCTGGAGATATGGCTTCAATGTATCCACCTAGAAAACGTTTATTGTGTTCCTGAATTCAAATCCTAGTAACCCAAAGAGCAATATTCCATTTAAAGGATCATTTTACAAATGTCAGAGCTATATTGTTTAACGTTATTAAGACCATAAAAAACAAGTTTGAGAAACTGTTCATCATATGATGAAATATATAATTTGGTATATTGCATATAATTCTGGAATTGGAGCATGTTAAGGGAAACGTAAAGGAAATTTAACAATGAATGTGTAACATTTAATAACAGTATACCAGTTTGGGTTCATTAATAGTGACAATGCACATTAATGTAAGATGCAGACAACAAAAGAAACTGAATGTGAAGATTTGGGAGACTTTCTATACTATTTCATAGATTTCCTAAAAGTCTGAGATTATTTGACAATAAAAGTATATAAAGTTACTGATTGTTTCATCCCGAAACTTCAAAATTATATTTCTTATAGTATCTAAGGGCTTAAGGGTAAATAGATTTGCTATTGAAGCTGAGAAAAACATTTCTTTTAATTGACAAGAGGGATAGCTAAAATAGACTCTGTTATTTAATTACAAGAAGACATACACAAGGTATAAAATCAGTTTATAGTTCATAAAGATAAAATGAAGTCATCTTGCTAAGTATATTCTGTTTAGCCCTGCATCCTAGCAGCACTGAAAGAGAAATGTTATTACCTTCCACTAATTAATCAACTTGGTAGGAAATACACACCATAAAACATTAGAGTGATGAGAATTTTCTTAACTATTTTAGAAGTCATCTTGGTAAAATTAGTATTTGAAACACTGCACGGAGGAAATAACATTTAGCTTTCACTATCATTATTATCGCAGGCAAGTCTTGTTTGATTTTGTTGACAATTTGTTTTGTTAGAATATTAGTTGCTATTAGTCTCCTAAAGAGGAAAAAATATCTATCTTGAGGAAAAGTCATTTAAGTTAGGAATATAAATCACAATAGAAAAGTAAAATCTCAAGTGAGAAACATATTAGTTTAATTTCATAATCTGTATAGAAATAGTGCCACAAACTTCAAACTTTACAGAGATCAAGATCACCAATTTGAATAATCTAATCCTTGTTCGCTCTTTATCTCAAATTTATTTGAATCCATAATTAAGCCTAAACATATGCACATATATATGCATACAAAATAATCTGGAGCCCTAGTGAATATATATATATATACATATACATATATATATGTATATGTATATGTATATATATATACAGAAAGAGAGACATACCTACATGATATATAATCATTAACACCTTTACTATCTACATTACAGGTTAGCATTCCTTGTGTTTATCAGTCATGCTTATAAAATTACTTAAAATATTTTATTAATCAAGTCACAAAATATGATGTTAATGACATCCTCCTCAATAAACTGACACAAACATCAGAGCAGAAAGCAGCATGAATTTATAATAAATAGCATTTGTGAGAGTTTTTGCTACATATTGCAGCAAGGGTGAAGTGAGGAAGATGAATCTCAGTGAATTCTTACAGCCACCCTGATGTTTCTTGCTAGGTGGAGAGAATTTTCTACCCAATGCTGAAAAGCCTAGAGGTGAGCAAGACCATTCATTGAATGCAGATCCCTTGCTCAAGGTAAGCTAGTAGAGCTCTGATTCAGAGAAATGCATATTTTTATATGAGGTCCTTGTCTGAAGTTTAGATAGTGAAGATCTTCTAATCTGTGGACTTTCTATTTATCTTGCTAGCTATGTCCTTTGCCATGCAGAAGCTCTGCTGTTTAATGCAATCCCATTTACCCAGATTTTCTTCTATTTGTTTTGTTTCTGGATTTTTATTTGGGAATTTTTCAGCTGTGCCAAGGAGCCCTAGTGAATCCCCTAGCCTTAACTGTAATATAAATAGGGTCTCTGGCCTTACCTTGAGGTATTTGATCCATTGGAGTTGATTCTGGTTCAGAGTGATATATAAGGATTTAACTTCAGTTTTCTACATGTTTATAGCCATTTCAGCCAGCAACATTTGTTGAAGAAGCAATCTTTATTCCATTTGATAATTTTGGCTCCCTTATTGAAGATTAGGTGGCCTTAGGTCTGTGGGATTATGTTAGGATCTTCAATTCTATTCCGTTGGTCCTCAGACCTGTTCCTGTGCCAGTACCAGTACAACCTTGTAATAGAGTTTGAAGTTTGGTATTGATATTCTTCCAGCACTGTTTTTCCTGCTAAGGATTGTTTTTGCTCTTTGGGGTCTTCTATTATTCTATATGAATTTTTGGATTGCTTCTTCTATTTCATTAAAGAATGTTGATGGAATATTGATGAGTATTGCATTGGATTTGTAGATAGCTTTGGGCACTATTACCATTTTCATGATAATTCTCTCAATCCAGGAGCATGGGAGGTTTTTCTCCTACTTTAAATCTGCTTTAATTTCCTTTTTTAGTATTTTTTGTTTTTGTTTGTTTGTTTTCCTTGTCAGTCATGGGGCTCGAACTCTGGGCCTGGGCACTGTCCCTGAACTCTTCAGCTCAAGGAAAGAGCTCTACCACTTGAGCTACAGTACCACTTCTGGTTTTCTGTGGTTAACTGGAGATAAGAGTCTCATAGACTTTCCTTCCCAGGTTGGCTTTGAATCAGTATACTCAGATCTCAGCCTCCTGAGTAGCTAGGATTACAGGAGTGAGCCATAGGCACCTGGTTCTTTTTTAGGTTTGTAAAGTTTTCATCATAGAGGTCCTTCACCTCTTCGGTAAGTATATTCCTAGGAAATTTTTTAGGCTATTACAAAAGGACTTGCTTTTATTGATTTCAGCCTCACTCTTCTTACTGTTGGAATATAGAAAAGCTACTGAGTTTTGTGGGTTAATTTTATACCCTGCTACTTTGCCAAAGTTTTGGATCAGCTCAGGTAACTTGGGAGAGGAGTCTTTGGGGTTTTTTAAATACAGGATCATATCATCTGCAAAGGAGAGTTTTCTTCTTCTTTCCCTATTTGTATCCTTTTAATGTTTATTGCTTGCCTTATTGCTCTGGTCAGGAATTCCAATTCAATATTGAAGAGGAGTGAAAAGAGTGAACATCCTTGTCTCATTCCTGATTTTAGAGGAAATGGTTTTAAATCTTTACCATTAAATATAATGCTGGCTGTAGATTTGTCATGTACAGCCTTTATTATATTGAGTAATCCTCCATGGGCTCCTAGTTTCTCCATAGCTTTCATCATAAAGGGGTGTTGGATCTGATGTCATAGCCTTAGGAAAGCTTTGTGTAGAGAATGCTCTGATTCTGCCTTGATTAAATGACTTGAATCACCAGCCTTTGAGTAGCCTCTCCATATGCTCTATATGGAAGGTTGAGGTATTTCTTCTGTGCTGGTACCTGAGCTTTTATTTAAGTATAACTTATGTATATGTATACACACACACACACACACACACACACACACACACACACACACACACACACGTATCTATATATCTTAAGTATTACAAGTATCTTTGGGTTTGACATTGTGTCTTCATGGTGGGGGAAGGTGAAGGTGATGGACATACCTGAATCCCTGGAGACAAGAGTAGGCACTTGGACTACTTTGTCTGTCCAGTGCCTAGAAATGGGAGTTTCCTGTGACCCTGGCCCCTGCCCTGACCCTATTTAGGCCCAGGCAAGCTTAGGCACCAGGATGCCATGCCATGCGTTTCAATGTTCCTTTCCTGTCTCCTGTCTTCTGGCTCTTCTCTGGACACCATGGTGTACCAATTCAGCTCTCCTTTGGAGCTAATTTGGTTTGTTGGTATTGTTTTTGTTCTTTCTTTCCTCTGTGGCCTTCATGGCTCAGTTTCCTAACAGTGTTAAGCATATTTTCTGGCTGCTGGTCTTTGAGACAGGAGTCCACCATGCAATAGCTAGCCTTTTAATAAAGAATCCAAGATTTGACTTTTCAAAATGTGGCTTCTCTATTTTCCCATCTTACAACAAGGGAAAAAAATCATTTCCTTTTACCAAAGGGTTCTTCTAGAAGAACCCTCTTCTTCAACTGGTCTATGATTTCTCATGTAGCAGATTAAGAGGAGCAAATAATTTCAAATTAATGTACTTATACACAGAATTCCCACAAGTATCTGAGATTTAAAGAAGTGTCCAGATGGTTATGCTAATGTGTCAGCCTGAGCTAGAGAAAGAAATAGACATTTCTAGAAACTTTGTTGATGGTAAAATGATAAATGCACACTATGAGACAATAAGAGAAGTAAATGTATTGTAAATTAATATTACCTTGCTCTATAAATAAATGTCAGGCAATAAAAGTTGTCTAGATGCAACTGTTTTCCATATACTAATGAAATTCTCCTTTCTAGAGGGGAATTACCTTACCAAAGGAATTTTACATTCTATTTTTGGTAGTTGAGGGAAGACCCCTTTCTGCATTAGCTAGTTATTGTTTCTTTCACCTCAAGTAACCAATAGATCAAAGTGTTACATTTTAATGTAGAAGATCCTGGATACCATCAAAATCAGTGTTGAGTTGGCCTAAGTGGCATTTGTACACCCATTATATTTGTGGTGAAAAAATCGGTTATAAATGAACAGATGAATATGAATATATTCATATATATATATATATATACAGAGAGAGAGATATAGATATATTTATATATTTCAATGGTCTAAAATAAGGCATTGTGGTTATTTGTAAGGCATTGTGATTATTTCTGTGATTACAATATGACAACTAATTCTGTAAAAACATATCTGTCGTTGCTAATTATACCTTTTCCTGAACATTTTCACCATGCTAATTTCAGTTACAGAGTGGAAATAATTGAATTTGCCTTTCCTTTCATCTCATATTTGTTTAAGCAAACACCTGAGGATTTCTGCCTATAGGGGGAAATATAATGAGATAGTTCAATTATGCAGCTTACAACCAAATCTTATTGTTTTCATTTTTTCTGTCATTTATATAAAGTTCAAACTTTGCATTTCTTTCTCTAGAGTCAAAACTACTTTATCCTCTTAAGCTAGATGCTATTGGTGGATTAAAAAAAGGAACACTGATACCTAAAAGAGAAAGTCATTCAGAAAATGACTTTTATTGAATGTTATAAATGTAACATATTTCCAACAAACTCATTTTGTTTATTAGTTGTATGAATTCAGTAAGTTCAGTTTTTCAATGTAGACAGCTTGCTTAAGTGCATCTGTCAGCCATATTTTCTTTGTATCAATCACAGAGCATCTTACCTTGTATTTACCAGTTTTTAGTCCATATGAGACATGATATGGGGAGATACATCCCAATACATAATTGAGCATTGAACATTTAAGATTACACTATTATAAATGATCAAAACATACCACATAGTATACATTATTAATTTTAACAAAGCAGAAAAATATATTCATAATTAGAATGTTAAGAAAGGGGTGAAATGTATCAAAGATTTTTTATAGGTCATAGAGCTTGAACTCAGGGCCAAGGCTCTGTCGTTGAGCTTTTGTGCTCAAGGCTAGCATTCTATCATGTTTTGAGCTACAACTTGGCTTTCATTTTTTTTTTTTTGGTGATTGATGGGAGTAAGAGTCTCTGGGCTTTCATGCTTGGGCTTTGAATTGCAATCCTTAGATCTCAGCCTCATGAGTAGCTAGGATAACAGACAGTATGAGCTACTAGCTTTCAGCAGCATGTGAGAGTTGTACAAAATGAAAATATTAACATGGGTTCTAAGCTGTGAAAACTATTTCAAGAAATAATATGTTTAAAGCCAGATATGACTAAGAAACTGGGTACAACTTCTACTTCTAATATGTTTTAATTTAATATGTTTTACCAGATATGACTAAGAAACTGGGTACAACTTCTACTTTAATTTAAAAATCTCAAAATTAGAGATAGTAATAGATTTTCAAATGTTTCACTGATGTGTGTGAGGTCAAATTATCAGGTAAAATGACTGGTTGTAATGTTAATAAGTATAATCATGAAAAAGTACACAATTAAAGAAACACATCTATTGCTAGTGCAAACTTAAGCTTTGCATAAAACAAAAAGTATGAACCATAGATAAAGGAATATTCTTTCACTCATTCCACAAATTTCTTCTTACTCTCACTTTAAAATGTCTACTTATTTTACTTTATGGTTAGTTGTCAGGGTGACTGTGTTGTGTGGCTCTTTCTGAGCACTCTAAATGTCAGTCTTATTTAGACACGAGCTCTTCTTGAAACATTTTTGGCACCTCTTAGAAGCAGAATCTCTCAGACTCTGACACTGTAGTTCACACGTAGAGAATAATAAACTATCTTGCAAGAGAGCAACAGGGTCAAACTTGTTGAGAATAGATTTCTAAAGTTAATTTATACATGGCAATTGGCATTTTGTTGAATAAGTTGGCATATCCGTTGAAAGTTGCTAGAACATTTAATAATTAGTCTATTTTCATCTTACTTAAAATAAGCCTTAGATGAAACAGAAAGCAGGAACATGATCATATTATAATATCAACTCACTTCTAAATTCAGAGCTAATTTACTTCAGAAAATTGCAACCTACTTTTATTTACAATGAACATTTTGATGCTGTGATAGAAACCCATACCCACTTCAAGAATGAAGTATTTTTCCCCCAGGTCCTGGGAAATTATTCTCACATAACTTTCCACATTGAATATTGTATCATCTGAGCACATCCTGGCGATACAGACCCAAATAGGCAGTCAATGAGGAATAAAGGTTGATTCTCCCTACTTTATCCCTACCGGTTCCAACCTTTCCCATGGTTATCATCACACATGATATGCAACTCACTGGGACTGAATTGCTTATCACCTTTACCCTACCTGTCTCATTTTGCTTTATTCTCTATCTCCCCAGTTTTCATTTCAAGCATGGTTTATAAAGCATCCTATAGAATACAATTTGTGAATACACACACACATACACACACAGACACACCGACACACAGACACACAGAAACACACACAAACCTATATGTGTATATATATATATATATATATATATATATATATACATATATATGTAAAATCAGACACATTCCTAACCATCAAGTATCTTTATTTCAAAGTTCCGTGTTTGCTTAACATTCATCATGAGCACCATATGATTATCTTCCCCAAACTTTATAATTTCTAATACTCATTCTTTTATTTCAGAATTTATCTTGCTATGGTTTGAAAATGTTCCTTCCAAAGTTCGTGATGTCAGCATGACTGTATGAACCTTTGTGACATTTATAGAGATGATCTTGAGGTCATGAGGGCTCCTTCCTCCTAGTGGGATGAAAGCCTTTATAAAACTGTCTCCATTAAAAGTTCACTTACCCTTCTGCCATGTGAAAATGCAGTATCTCTACTACCTGGCAGATAAAGAATGGAGGGCCTGTTTTGGAATCTAAAGTCAGTCTTTAATAGGCACATAGACCAGCTGGCAGTTGAATTTTAGACTAATGAACCCCCTTGAAATACAGTTTCTGTGAATTTATATTCTTTATAAGTTTTTCAGTCTATGGTATTTTGGTATAACTGCAGAAATAGATTAAGAAAATATCCTTTCATAAAAATTCATATAAACGAATACACGACTCAGTGTCATATAAAATTGTTGTCCGTGCGACATGCAGCATAAAATGATTACAGTCAACTCTCTGAAATTTGTCTTTTAACGTATTTCAAGAAATTATATAACTTTAAATGTATTTTTGAACTCTCATTTCACACATGAACTTGTATGCAATAATGAGTTATGAGTGAAATCCCTCATCTAACATTTATTCCAAAATAACCTTATTGGATATTTAAAACTTTGTAAGAAACACATTACATATATCTGGTAAACACAAGTTTCCTGGATATAGATATGAACCTTACTGTATATGCAGTTTCAAGATGATAAAGCCAGTTTTAATGGCTACTAACTTTTGACTCCTTGATTGAGCAATACATACCGAGGGCCAGGTATGTGATTCTTGCCTGTTAATCCTAGCTACTTTGGAAGCATAGATAGGAGAATCATGGTCCCAAGACATGCCGAACAAAAAATACAAACTAAACTAAAATGAATAAAAATTCCCAAAGGAAAACAAAAACAAAATGCCACAAAACATGATATTCTTTCTGAAAAATAGCTAAAGCAAAATAGACTGAAGGTATTGCTTAAGTATTAGGGCAGTTTCCCCTTCCGTCCCAGTGGATGAAAATCTCTAAAGAACAATTCCCCCTTTAGGTTGTTCTCTCAAATAGGTCTGTCACAACAGCATAAAAATGTCTAATGCAGACAGGTAAATAACAAAGATCTACTTGAAACATATTTTCTGGGAAAGCTTTCTTAAGAAAGTGTCATCAAGCCAAGACTAAAACATATGGGACTGATCATGCAAAGAACTGGAGAAAGTAAACACCAGGGAGGAGAAAGAATGTATGTCATATCTTTGGAGGTGGGAATGACCTTGAATTATTTGAAAAATTAAAAGGAAAAGAGTAGGACTGGAGCATAAAAGCAGAGTATTTTTAGGTCTCATTTCCTAGAAATAAATTTTAAGAAATGATGGATATAGAAATGATACTCTTGGGGCTGGGAAGGTGGCTCAGTGGTAGAGCGCTTGCCTTGCAAGCCTGAGGCCCTGGGTTCGATTCCTCAGCACCATATAAGCAAAAAGAAAAAAGCCGGAAGTGGCGCTGTGGCTCAAGTGGTAGAGCGCTAGCCTTGAGCTGAAGAGCTGAGGGACAGCGCCCAGGCCCAGAGTTCAGGCCCCACAACCGGACCCAAAAAAAAAAAAAAAAAAAGAAATGATACTCTTAGGAAAGTTCTCAGAGCACAGAAAGGGATATAAAGGGATCTAAGATGATCCAGGAAGTGATAATGTCCTCTCAAGTGAAAATGTTTGGTAGAAATTGAAGACAAGAGGATGAGACTATAAGGAATAGGGTTGTATTTTGTTGGATGGAATGCTTTTTGATAACTTATATCCAGAGATTCTGTAATTAGAGTCCTAGTTGTAAAATGATAATTGGTTTGAAATTTTGGCCCTAATAAGTGGGTTATGGTATTTACTATGATAGGTCATCTAAAATTAGGACTATTATGAGTGAGCTAAAACCCAGAATCCTGTGTTCAACAAATATTCAACAAATCAAATAGAGCCAGAAGTTCAAGGCTCCAAGAAATATTTGGGTTGGGAAATGTGTATTTTAGAGTCAAGGTTAGAGAGGCAATATTTAGAGTCATGACATTAGATAAGCTGTAATAGAAGATACAAAGTCAAAGGAACCATGAAGTAGGAAGTGAAGTCAGCTCTAAAGACTAGAATGGTATTTGAAGAAAAGGGGCCTAGTCAACACTAACAAATGGTATTGAATGAGCCAGAAAAGAGAATATTTGAATGCTACTAGTGATTTGAAGCAGCACAAACACAGTGTGTTTCTGAGTCTAACTATACAACTAGCAAACTGTTCTTTGTTTAGCATCTCCTGTTGTCATCATTCTATTTAAAGATACTGAAGAGGACCCTCAATGTATGTTATTTGTTATACACTCTTCCAATTTGTTTTTGTCTTTTCTTCTTTGGTACTGGGGATTGAACCCAGGGTGTTGCACTTGCTAGGCAAGCACCTTGCCACTGAGCTACATCCCAGCCCTCTCTTCCAAATTTTGTTTGACAGTAAATACAAGTGCTTATGAATTATCACAAATAATGTCTCCTTATTGTGCCTTAAGATAAAGATTTCCCTTTGCTTACTGTATGTTAATCATTATCTTATACATAGTGTTTCCTTCATCATCTTCTTCCTTTTTCTCACCTTGGGGAGAAAAATACAGTGTGCTACCACAGCAAGATAACCAAAATTGAAAAATCTGTGCCTTGTTTTTCTGAGCCTTAGTTTCCTCAGTACAAAATAAAAGTAATCATACCTATGCCTTTTATCTTATGAATATCATTTGGATTATGAATATAATCAGTCGAACATTAGGATTTTTGTGTGGTACATGGTACTTGCTACCAGTTATTGTTGTCTCAGAAATTCTGAATGTTTGTGAACTCTTTTCTGACAGAGTTGGACAAAATTAGTCATTATTTCTTTGGGTGATCAGTGTATTTTCACTGTGTTTTTCTGTTTTCTTTTTTTTTTAATTTAATTTTATTTTATTTGAGAACATACTGTACAGAGGGGCTACAATTACATGGGCAGGATAATGCATACATTTCTTACCAAGTGTTTTCTTGATATGCATCTTTTATGGATGTCTGTTTGGCTATAGAGTGAACTTCATGGAGGCAAGAATCGATTACCTATCTTCTACCTCAGAACAACATAATGTGTTCAACACACATTACACCAGTGAGTACTAGTCCTCACTCCCGTGTCACTCCATGATTTACCAAAAGATGTGTTCCTTGAAATTGAGAATCAATAGGAAATTTAGATGTTTATAGAAGTCTCATAAATCGTGTATTCTACCCAGGTAAGATTGTTTGGTAGGTACACAATGAATAAGTGAGATACATATTATTTTATTTACCATTTACAGACAGAATTATTCTTAATCTTCATCTATTATGAATACTTTGAGAAAAATTGTTAAATTTTTAAATCAGTCCTTGTTTTCATGTTTATTAATGGAAATATGTGCTTATATATGATCTGTTTTACAGAATGTATTGACACCTCAGAAAAGTATGTATCAACATTTAAAATATCTCAATGTAAAATATAAATGTAATTATATCAGAAAAGTTATGAGCTCTATCACACTATAAACAGGTTTTCTGTAAGTTAGGAATACATTTTGATAAAATATTTATTTTTGATATAATTAACATTGTTTATAAATTTGTTATATCCATATATACATGGATGTCAATATATATTATATATAGGCAGAATTTCAAATTTTCTATTGCATTTTTTAATACTTTTACAATAGAAACAGACATGTTTACTTTTTTAAAAATTTACAAAGAGTATATGGAGAGATAATTAGCAAAATGCTATTTGAGGATCAGATTAAAGTAGATGTATTGCAAAGTAAAAGGATTATACTGGCCACATATAATTATATATAATTGTTATATATAATTATTATGTGCCTTTGCAACAAGTAAACCTTATTAATACATGATGACCATGAGTGATGCCTTCTAAACTCTGTAAACTGTTTTGATACCTCAAGAATTTATTATTTTCCTTTTTTTAAACAGGCATATTTATTTACCTTTACATTATAATTTAATATTTAAGTAATGCTATTTTTGCATGTTATATATTTCTATATTTTGGTATTTTCAGTGGATCTGTTAAAAAAATTTTTTTTTTGATCTGTTCGTGGCGTGGGCCTGAACTCTGGGCCTGGGCGTTATCCCTCAAATCTTCAGTTCAAGGCTAGCACTCTACCACTTGAGCCACAGTGCCACTTCTGGCTTTTTTTATTTTCCTGCTTATGTGGTGCTGAGGAATTGACCCCAGGGCCTCATGCATGCAAAGCAAGTGCTCTACCACTGAGTCACCTTCCCAGCCCAGTATCTGTTAAATTTTTATGCACTGCAAATAATTTCTTACAAATAAGATGGCTTGTAAACTTTTATATGAAAATCACATGTTGTTTTATTGCTTTATATTCAAATACTAGTTTTTCTTTACAAAATTTATATTATTATGAACACATCAAGTTTTATTCATCAGACTTTTATTTTTGTTGGATATAAGTGTTTAAAGTTTGTTTTGTAATCAGTACCTGGTACTGATTATAAAATGACTGGCTTCAGCCTCTTCCACATTTGACCTTCGCCAAACAGATAAGTGGCCTGTATGAGAGTAAGGTCGTATTCATGAAGTTCTGAGGACACAACAATGGCTGCTGTTGAGTTTTATTCACATTTTTACACAATCACAAAGCTCCTCATATTTCCTTGATGTATACTAATTATACCAAAAAGTTTCACCATGGTATTTTACATATGGACATATCATTCTTCACTTAAGATTAAATCATTCTATTGTCCTGTATTTCCATGTCCTCTTATGCCTTTCCTCTTCAGAACCTTTCATTGAGTTTTCTTATGCTATTTTCATACATAGACACAATCTATTCATTTTCCAACATTCTTTTACCCTCTCCCCCTCCAACAAGTATTCCCAAAATTACAATGATACATAGATAAATAAGTATCTAAAAGAAATCTATCTAATTATCTATCCATCATACATACATACACGTGAGCTAGATTCCATAGATGAAAGAAAACATGTGGCCTTTGACCTTCTGAGCCTGCATTAATTTCCTTAATATGGCTTTCTTCAATTCCACCCATTTTCCTGAAAATGACATAATTTCATTCTTTAACAATATCCCATTTTGCAGATATACCACACTTTCTTCATCCACTCATTAGTTGTACGGCATCTAGGCTGCTTCCATAGCATGGCTATTGTGAAAAGTGCCATAATAAAATATCCTTACACTCCTGAAGTATACCTAAGTGTACTATGGCTGTGTCATATGTTCGTTCTATCTTTAGTTTTCCTAAGAAAAGGTCTTTCTGCTTTCCATAGGTAGTTGCACTAGTTTTCATTCCCAACAGCAAAGCATGTTATCCCCCATTCTTGTCAATATATGTTATTATTTGTGTTCTTGGTGACAGAAATTCTTCCTAGAATAGAATGAAATCTCAATGTAATTTTGATTTTCCTGTTCTTTATGGATATTTAGCAGTTCTTCTTCTATTCTTTTAAGAATTAGCTGGTCAGCTCATTTGTCCATTGATAATTTGGGCTGCTGATTTTGAGGGATTTACTTTTTTGAGCTCCCTGTATATTACAGTTATTAATTCCTCCTCAGATATAGAGTTGGCAATGATTTTTCTCTCATTAATTGGTTCCTTCAGTCTACTGACTGCCTTGTGTAGAAGAGGATTTATAGTTTGATTTTATTTGCCTAGCTGAATATATTTTTGGAAAGTAGTACTCTGTATTTGAGAACATATAGATTTGATCATATTCCTAATCTTTGTAAATCTCAAAGTGGAAGCTTCACCTTTATTTCTTTCACAAAGCACTTCGATGTAGATAGTCATTTTAGAGCTTATTAATAAAGACAAATAAAAAGTTTGAACTGTTTATACCCCAAACCAGTCTTGATAGTAAAATTTTAAGAGTGGGATTCTCCTTTGAGTAACTTTCCTACTAGGTAGTACAATGAGAACATTAGGTTCATGTCAGGTTATTTTGGAAATTTCAAGTCACTTATGAGTAATAGATGTCTACAGTTATCTTTCTGAAGGTTGTTTAGTTCAGTTAGTCTAGAGTAATACCAGAAATCAGGGGCTATATTTTATTACCTCAGAAGTCTAAAACACAAGTTTCACTTAGACTCCTAAGGTTGCTATGTAATTGTGCTGTGGCATATGATAGAATTAATTATGTCTCTTAGAAGTCATTTGCTGTGAATTTCTAAGCTATATTTTGGAAGATAAAGGAATCAATATGTAATTTCAACTTGAATTATTGGCTTTCTTAAATTATATAGCTACAAATATACTTAGTCTCTGAAGAACATGCAAATTATTTAAATGACCTTAGAAGAAAGGGAGCTAAATTGGAAAAAATGAGTACCTAAAATAATTTTTATTCATATAGAAAGACAAGACAAATTGACTATTTTCCCATGTTTTTTAATTACTTACTTAATTAATCAGTTATTGTCAGTTATGGGGCTTGAACTCGGGTCTGGGTGCTGTCCTTGAGCTCTTTTGCTCAATGCTAGTGCTCTAACACTGAGCCACAGTGCCACTTCCCCATGCTTTTTTAAAATTTGAGATATATATTTAGTGTCCATTCCCTGTGCTTGAGCTATGCATCATTTGGAGTGTTTAAAGCATAACATCTACAATAGGTCTTTATTGCATGCTTTATTGCATAGTTGAATGACATTTTCAAAGCCTGCAGGTTTTTCATAATTCCTTTAGTGAGATTTATGCAATAAGATCAGTAGATTCAGAGAAAAGGAATAAACAGAGTTGAGGATGCCATTTAATATAAGATCATATATATGCATTTGTTTATTTAAATGTGTATATATACATGTATTTAAGACCTAAGAAAAATAGCTATCTAAATAATCGACTTTTAATTTTCTCTTCTCTTCCTTTTTTCTTCTTTAAATATCCTCTTTGAGGTTCATTTTCCACCAGAATTCATTTGCCAGGGTCTTCTTAAGCACCATTTACTTAAATAAATGGCTCTATGATAGTTATGAAATACAATTATATTATTGAATACAAGGTCAATTTTAAAAAAATCTATGTAGTTCTCAGGCTCTCAGATTATTCCCAGTAATTAGAAGTAATTCTCTAGTATCTGAGATAATCAATAAAATAGGGTGGGTTTCTGCTTAGGAGCTATAAGTCTGAGAAGCAGCATAATATAGTTCATAATATAAAGGTATTAAAACCAGATAGAGGATTTTAATCCATGGCACTGACTTGTTTTCTCTTCTTACATTAAAAAACCCCACCTTGGCCAGGCGCCAGTGACTCATGCTTGTAATCCTAGCTACTGAGGAGGCTGAGATCTGAGGATCACAGTTCAAAGCCAGACCGGGCAGGAAAGTTCGTGAGACTCTTATCTCCAATAAACCACTAGAAAACCAGAAGTGGTGCTGTGGCTTCAGCGGTGGAGCACTTGCCTTGAGCTAAAGAGCGCAGAGAAAGCTCCCAGACCCAAAATTCAAGTCCATGACCGACAAACAAACTAAACAAAAAAGAAAACCACCTTGTTCATGACTTAAAATTGATGGAAACAAAGTACTACTAGTAAAAATTATCCCATGTCATGTGCAATGAAATGTCTTACCTTTTAGTTGTGGTTGTATAGTTAGCTAACAAAAATTCTTTGGGCCTCCATCTGTTCTTCTTTCTCTGTAAATAGTTCTCCCAGGTTGGTTTTTGTTTGTTTGCTTTTTGTTTTGATTTTTTTCTTTAGTGAAAGCTTCCTGCTAAGCTCAGACTAATTTCTGATTTCTACTGAAATTTTCTACTTCAGTTCTGTTCTTAATCCAGGTGTATCTCCAAATCTAGGGCTGAGTGAGAAGTTTCCTTGCTTTGGGAATCTTACAGTTTTACAAGCCACTAATCTCAAGTTCTTCCCTCAGAATGGTGAAGCAGAGAGGCTAAGCAACCTAAATGCTCAAAGTGTTCCTTATGGATCATTCAACACAAATTAATTTCTTAATTTCATTGTGTCTCTGATTATTAGAAGAGAATCATGGGATAAAATTCTCATACCCTAGAACGGACTTCAATAACTTACTTTACATTCTAAAGGCAAAAATATAGGGCCCCCTTCATCTCCTAACAGATCTCCATCCTTTAAGCCACTATTGTATAAAAATAACAAACTACTTATTATACAGATGTTTGCTGGGAAGTGACTAAATGCTGGGAATACATCACTGTTTAAACAGACATCATTCCTTCATGGAACACACATTTGAATCTTGGTCTCTTATGGAGTATGTATGATACCATATTTGAGTGGTATGAATAATTATTTTCTGGAAGCATTTATGTTTTTATTTTGCAATTGTTTTCTTTGAAAATGAGGAGTAATCTGCTACCTGGGAATCTTTGCATATAATATAACTATTCATGAGGAATTTTCTGTCTCTTCACCAAGGCAACACCAAGAGCCTTACCAAGCAAAACAAACATCCTTGGTCAGAATTTTATCCCAAAATCTATTATTCCTTTATTTTTTTAACTAGAAAACCGGAGCTAAAACATATTTTGACAAACGAGAGTATGAATTTTCCTTTCAACCCACACAAAACACATCAGCTTCTTCATCTCTTTTTGCCTGAAGCAATTAGCGTGTTCTTCCTTAACTAACCCCTCCAGAAAAATCAAAGTACAAAAACAAAGCTGTTTCTAGGATGAGGCTCTGAGTTTTATCAGATAATTAAGAATTTTTCCAGAGAAGATGGATCTTCTGTAAAGTTATAGCTCCAAAAGCTAGTTTCAGTAATGGAAAAATAGATCTGTAGATGAACCTTAACATGAGTTAAAACTGTGGCTTCTTCCCAACTTCTACTACGTGCAGTTTCATCTTCTGTGTAGCCTTAGGTTATTTTGTCATCTGGAAAGAGTGGAGAGATTGACATCTGTATGATAAATATATTATTAATGGTTACATGCATTGGTTTTCTTTCCAAATAAATGTTAAAAGTGAAACAACAAATACTATGTCTAAAATGTGGAGAAACTTCAGTGAATGATAAACTTTCTCATTATTGTCTCTCATATAAACCAAAACCACAAAAATCCAGAAGTAAATAAAAAATTAAACGTGAACAATGTTGTGGGAATTTAGGAGAGGTAAATTTTTTTTGGTTGTTTTGAAACATTGATTATAGAAGAAGTCTTCAACAATTTCTAGATTCAGAATTTTCTTTTTGCATAGCCATATAGACTATGTTGTAGATATCTTTGTTGAAAAGTCACATTGTCATTTCTTTACAACTAGTATCAAACTCAAAACACAGTATTTGATTAACCATGCTTTCGTATATGAAAGTTTAAGGGAGATAAGAAAAAGCTATATATAATATACATGTTATATGTATACATCTATAAATATACATATATGAAATAAGAAATAATCCCCAAATATGCTTTTCCATGGTTAAAGTCTATCATTAATTTACCAAATGTCACAGTATTTTCAAAATGCTAACTATGTGCTTTTTGAATAAAACGTCATTTGTTACTAAAGTAATAGGAAGCCCTCCTCTAATGAGAACATATAGCATTCTGCTCCTAAAGAAATCAACTAGTTTGAGACTTACCTATCCTTGATAAGAACCTGCAAAGTTAATGTTAAAATATGCAGCCTAGCCTCTAATTAGGAACAAATGATGTTTTCTAATATAGTACATGACAGCTAGGTGAAGGCCCTCATGAATTTGGTATTCTTTAATGGCAATTCCTCTTTGTTGAAGGAAAAAGTTCTAGTGAGAGTCTCTAGAACAAGGACCAGGAGGTAGAACAAAAATTGTTTTTCCAACTTTCTTCCTTAAATCTCCTTCTTTAAGGGTTACTCTGACCATGTAAGACAAATTTTGTTAGTATTGTTCTTTCTTCATTCTCCTTTGCTATTTCAAATCATTTATGAACTCATGAAGATAAGATAAAATATAATTCTGGAAGGGGAGAAAGATTTTTTGGGTTGTTGTTATTCATGTAATCTAGTTTTCTTTCTAATTCAGTGGAAAAGTAAATATTACTATTAACTTCTAGGAGTTAAGACACCCTTCTGGAGTTTAAAATACCTTGTTGTAAAAATATTACTAACTATAACTACTAAGGCCAGGAGATAGAAAATATTTTATTGAACATTTTGTGGGAGAAAAGCATGTGCCCCAATCTTGCTTTTTAAATTTTTTTTCTTTTTTTTTTTTGTCACTTGTGAGACTTGAACTCAGGGCCTGAGTGCTGTCCCTGAGCTTTTTTCCTAAGACTGGAGGTCTACCACTTTGAGCCAAGGGCTACTTTCAGTTTTCTGGTGGTTAATTGGAGACAAGAGTCCCATGGACTTTTGTGTTTGAGATGGCTTTGAACCATGATCCTCAGATCGCAGCCTCCTGACTAGTTGAGATTACAGTCATGAACCACTCCTGGCCAAATCTTGCTTATCTGGACTCAAGTGTTTGTTTTTACTTTTTGTTAGTTTTTGGTTATTTTTTGTGCTGGAACCAAGGACAGAACTCAGGGCCCTGTGCCATTATTCATATATTTTACTCAGAGCTGGTTTTCTATCATTTAAGCCACAGAGTAGTTAGACATTTTGCATATATTTTGGATATAGAGTATATCATATTTCTCCCTAGGCTAACTTTGAATGAATGTTTTCCAGTTCTCAGACTCCTGAGCATCTAGGATCATAGGCAGAAACCTCTTGACTCATTTATTATACAAATATGCTAGATCAAAGTATGAGAAACTTCAGTAGAGTAGCATGTCAAGACATAATCAAAGCATCATTTCCTTATTATGACCTTGTGGGATTTGCATTATTCTAGGTTTGCTGTTCATTAGAGGCTTAGAAACTTTAGACAGGTCAATAAATTTGCACACTTGATAAATGATGACAAGTGTGACTAAACTGCCTTGAGTAGTGCTTTCTGAACCATTTTTGTGGGTTGAACTTGAACTTGGTTCCAATGTTTGCTGTATTCACATAGTCCAATTTACCAAGGATCCCAACCAAGACAGTTTCAAAAAATTCCTTATACACAACCTGGGAGCTGAGAATGTGGCTTCGTGGTAGAGTGCTTGCCTACCATTCAGAAAGCCCTGGGTTCTATTCCCCAACACCACATAAACAGAAAAAAAAAACAAAAAACAGAACTGGCACTTTGGCTCAAGTGGTAGAGTGCTGGCCTTGAGGAAAAGAAGCTCAGGGACAGTGCCTAGGCCCTGAGTTCAAGGCCCAGGACTGGCAAAATAAATAAACCTAAATAATGAAATCTTATTCCTATATACAGTAATAATTATGCTAAATTTATTATACATTTCTCTCCTGCAATTGATAGCTTCTTTTAGCAGTGACTCCCCATCCCTTAAACCTTATCTTTGAATGTAAAGCTCTACTTTTTTTACGCTACTGGGATTTGAGCTCAAGCTTTGCCCGTGCTAGGCAGATACTTTACCACTTGAGCCCAGCCTATAGTCCAAATTCCTTTTTTTTTAAAAAAAAAAACTATTATCTTTAAGTAGTTGCTCAAAGGAATTATCATTTAATAAAGCAGTTCATGAATATAATATATTTTGGTCAATGTCATCTCTTTCAACTTTCTACTTTGTTTTTCACAAATGCTATGCTGTATATAATAGACTTAGCTTTGATGCTTTGTGAGAGTTGTTTGTATTTATGAATTTAGTTTTCTACATGTCAGGAATGTACTTGCCAATTTTAAAAAATGTTGAAACAAAGCTCATTTTTTTTCTTTTTTTTTTTTTTTATCTATCGTGGGGCTTGAACTCTGGGCTTGGGTGCTGTCCCTCAGCTCTTCAGCTCAAGGCCAGCACTCTACTGCTTGAGTTACAGCACCACTTCCAGTTTCTTAGTGGTTTATTGGAGGTAAGTCTCACAGACTTTCCTGCCTGGGCTGGCTTTGAACTGTGATCATCAGATCTCAGCCTCCTGAGTAGCTAGGATTACAGGCGTGAGCCACTGGCGCCCAGTTTCAAAGCTCATTTTTTAAAACAGAAAATCTCAAACAAATTTGTCTTTTATTTGAAGGTACTTATTTTCATCATACAAAAATTTTAGTTTATGTTTATTCGGTTTCAACACACTCTAATATGACACTAGAAATCGTTGACTTATGTGCATTTTATTCAATTGTGTAATTCATTTTAATTACTTGGAATATTTATCAACTTTTGGTTATTAACATTGTCAGATAGATACTGTACCCTCTCCCCTCCCTTTTCTTTTTTTCTTTTTCTGGTCCTGATGCTTGAATTCAGGGGAACTCGGGGCCTGAGCACTGTTCCTGAGCCTCTTTGTGCTCAAGGATAACGCTCTATCACTTGAACCACAGTGCCACTTGAGACTTTTTCTTAGCAGTTAGAGATAAGACTTACAGGCTTTTCTTCAAAGGTTGGCTTTGAACCATGATCCTCAGATCTCAGCCTCCTAAGTAGCTAGGATTAAAGGTACCTGGCTTAATATTGTACCTTAAAAACAATTCTTAGCATCACTGTCTACTATATATATATCTGGTCTGTCAAAAAATTCTTTCATCCATTGCTGTTTATCAATGGATACCTTTAATTTAGACCTTCTACTGTTCATTTTTCCAAAAAAACTAAAACAGCACTAGCATCTACGGTTAAGCAAATGAGCTTAGGGTTCACTAATGATTCTAATGAGAACCAAAGAAGCAGATAATAGAATGTGGAGATAGTAATGATTTGAACTTTTCTTTTGTTTTGGCTCCCTACTTCTTCCTGTTAGTCTGCTGCCTGATTTCGGTCAAGCTTGGCTCAATTTAATTTAAGCCTACAGTGAATACACAATGTTTGTCATCACTGCTAATAAAAGAGTATTTATGGTTAAAATGATGTTTTTTCTACCTTACAACTGAATTCAATTTGGAGCCAAGTCTATTATAAAGCATAAACTATACATAGGGATACATACATGAAATAACAATTTTGTTGGTCGGGATCTTGAACTCAGGGCCTGAGTGCTGTCCCTGAGCACTGCAGCTCAAGGCTAGCACTCTACCACTGGAGCCACAGGGAAACTTTGGGTTTTGTGGTGGTTAATTGGAGATAAGAGTCTCACAAACATTCCTGCCCAGGCTGGCTTTGAACTGCCAACCTCAGCTCTCAGACCCCTGAGTAGCTAGGATTACAGTGTGAGTTTGTAGCATTACACATGCTCCATCCTGATCAAGAGAGATGCCTTGTACTAAATAAGAGTTGAGATTAGGAATCGCTAAAATTCCTGAGACATTTATTACAGAACAGCCTGTAGTTGCGTTCAGAATTGCACTTAGGATTGAAATTTCTATTTTAGCCTGGAGTCAGTCTCACCTGTGTTTGCTGATTGCATTTTAAGATTTGCTGTAAACATCTTCAAGTTTTAAAGATTGAATTTCCTGAAAACATTTAAAACAGATTTCTCAAGAAAATGTTTCTTCACATTTAAAGTTAAATAAGCCACACAATACATGTAGCATCCAAATTAGACCCATTGTGTAAACCAAATATTTGGTACACTAATGAATGATCAAGTAACTAGCTTCTTTCTTACATCTTTTTATTAACACTTCAGAAGTGGTGTAGACAGTAGATGATAAAATTGTATTGGAGGCAACATTTTGATTGTAGGAGTGTGGAAAATTGGAAGAACTACTAAGAGTTTATATAGAAAAGAATCCTGGAAGAAAGATGAAAATATTGGTGTATTTATGAACTCATACTCCCTGTACATGAAATTTTTTCTCAATAGCAGAAGACAAGAATACTTGTGTGGTAATAGTGTTTTTTGTTGTGTTACTTTCTTAGGGTTTCTTTTCCAAGATAGAAAAAATTTTGACTCTAACGAATCATTTGAAATAGTTTTATTAAAAATGTAGAACACTAAAATTTAATTGATTACCAAACAGAAACTCAATTGCAGTCCAAGTATGAAGAAAAATAATTAATATTTGACTGTTGAAATTGTTAAGATTTAAGGTTGATTTAATTATTTCACTGCAAACTACCAAAACCTGAGAAATACTGTTAAAAATTCTATGTGATTCCTCTTTTGGTTTCATTTTGATGTATATCGTTAAAACTATCTGAAAAGTTGTTGGGGATCAAATTGTGAATGTCCCATAATATCAAATAGTGATAGTTAGAGATAATGGTATTACCTTCTAAATCTGATAATTATCAATATTTTATTTTCCATCTTCCATAATCCCTGTATCACTTTATTTCTTCATCTCTTCCTTTCTTTCTCCTTTTCTTTCAACCTCTCTTTTTAATTAGGGAAACATGGGAATAAAATTCAAATATATTCTTGTCGCTACTGCCTCGACCAGCAAGGAAGACGCGACACTGAACTCTTTTCTCTGCAGTTTATTCAGGACCTTTTAGTAATCTTCTGAACCCAACCCCGGGGAGAATTCCCCACAGCCTTAAGTACCTCTGGGTAGCCAACCCTGATACGCCACGTGGGAATCACCAATAGGTTCAGGTGCACAGAAGCAAGCCAGATTCTTTGCCTTAGCCATATAAGGAGTTGTTTACCACAGAGAGCACTCGCCATCGGGAAGGCAGAAGCCGGCGACATCTTCCAGGTGCGGCTGCAAGCAGCTCTCTACATATTCTTAATATAATATTTGATGTAATAAAATTTGCATTGATTAAAAATAAGAAAGGAAATACAAGATTCATAATAAAATATATTTCATCTATCAAGTTTTAATTGTTCACATGCAAAAATCAACATTTATAAACAGACACGTGTACACACATACTATAAATTTTAAAATAAACATTAACTTGTGAAAAATATGCTTTTTATATATAGGATATTTCTCTAATTTCACAGTTGATTATGTAGAAAAGCCCTGGGAAAACTGGAGACAATAAGGTTTTCTCTGGGAAGCCACATCATTTCTGCTGTTCTAATATTTGTTCTCTGTTCCTAAATATTGTCACCAGCTAAGAACTATCTCATTTGTCTTACAAAGATTGCTGTTGCCAGACTTTGTTCTGAACCTGATCTTGAACATTAGGTATCATATTTCACCTTTCCCTAGATCACAATTTCCAAGTGATGCATTAGCAATATGAACATACTTGATAGG
The DNA here is from genome assembly GCF_024711535.1 of Dipodomys merriami. Classification (NCBI taxonomy): domain Eukaryota; kingdom Metazoa; phylum Chordata; class Mammalia; order Rodentia; family Heteromyidae; genus Dipodomys; species Dipodomys merriami. The sequence continues at coordinate 32,738,572 of NW_027206512.1, read as the reverse complement.
TTATTGGAATAAGGGAAGGAAAAAATTCACCTGAGATGCTTGTTAAAGTTCACCTGTTGGAACTCCCCATGCTCTTTGGTAAAACTATGCCTTTCCAATCACTTTCCTTTTTTCTTCAAGGTATCCAAGATGAGTTAGTTACTGTCACTTACTCATGCTTTTTTTTCCCCTGAGTTTCTACATGGCCATCTCTCTATCCTTTTGTTAAATCCATTTCTAAATTAGTTCTTCTAAACAGAAGACATTACAAGGCAGTGCCCTAAAGACTGAAAAAGAAAGCATTTATGTTTGAAAATTTACAAAATTGTACATATTCCTCAGAAGAAAGCAAGTGAGTCCTACGACTCAGGAACATATATCAACAAATAGGAGAGTCCCTATTATTAAAAGGTAAACTCAGTTTAAGCACACAGATGTCTTTTCTTACACAAAACCAGACAATTGTGGGTTTGAACAGCTTATTATATAGTCATTGCTGCCTTTTCAATAACTCATTTTGATATTTTGTAATTTGCCAAAATGTGCCTTTGTGATCCCACAGGCTCTTAACTACTTTGTAATGAGTGTGTATGAACAGATGGAAAATGTTTTCAATTTCAGAGAAAACCACTAATGGATGTCACCAGCTATTAGAAAGGCTCAGGTGGCTCTATTTTCCAAAGAAAGGTATTGTCAGAAAACTCTTCATTTTTTAATGAAATGTTTGCTCATCTATACCTAGATAGCAATTTAAGACTTCACAAGTCTAAACAGATTAGAACTATACCTGCAAATTATTCAGTGCTAAATAGCCTGGAAATCCAATCTCAAGAATCTCACCTGAAAGTGTAATGCCAATCCAGATCATTTTATTAGAACATCAAAAACTAGTTCCAAAAGAGTTTCCCCCCCCCCAAAGATATAGATAAAAGAAGTTAACTGAAAGTTAAGTGCATCCTTAAGCTTTTGTGATACCCATTTTAAAAGCTTTTTTCAGGTATGCCTTCTGTCCTCAGATTGTATTCCATACAAATACATCTTCTCAAAGAAAAAAAATCAAAACAATGATTAGTACAGAGTCCATAGATTTCTGAAAAGGTTTGTTTATGGTGGCTTCAGTCCTAAAATTACTTCAGGCTCTAGAATGCCTTCTTAACAAGCATGGGGTTGAGTTCAGACCTCAGTCATCATTTCCTGTTATTTATTTTGTTGTATTTTCTTTTTCTACTCATCCAATCGTCTTTTACAAGCCATTGCCCTAAACCAAATATTTAATTGTTGGAGTATTTGAGTTTGGGTCTTTTCCTCATTTCTTTTTCAGTTATTTTTCTTGATTCCATTGTAATTCAGTGTCATTTTTATGTTGCTGTCTCCAGAATTCTCTTCTGATTGTTTCTCCTAATTTTATCTCACTTAAATAATCTCACTTAAAAATATCTCTTAATTCCTTCTGTACACTATTTTTACAATAAAAACATAAAAAATCTCTTAATCTTGATTTTTTTTGCTCTGCCGCCTTTTTCCCCATTTGATAAAAAGTTACTGAAGTAAAAAATTCAAGAGTAATATTTTAATATTAATAATAAATATCTGTGTTATCAAATATATTAGTAGTCTCTTGCTACTCTGAATACTTATTTCTATATCTTTCTTTAGGAAATCTTACTCATTATATCTCTCAAATATATTGGTGTATCTTTGAATTGCATATGCATATGGACAATATCTCAGAAATAACTAGCTGCCAATTTCTAGATTCTCTTGCTCTACATTTGCTTTATCTTGAGTGATTGTCAATGATTATGTGAATTCCTACAGCTATCTCCTGACATTTTTCTTTAACTTTACCTCTCTAAAGCAGAAAAGACTGTTTACAGTGTCAGCTGAATCACATAGTTTCCCTACTTAAACATTTGAGTAAGTGCTCAGGGTATGAGCCAAGGGAATCTGCCAAAGGCTATTTGAGTATTTAACACATAATTCAAGGGACATACAAAATTATATAGATACCTGTATGCAGCTGACAAGAAACACAGCTTACCCCAATTAAAATGGCCATTATCAAGAAAACTATCAATAGCAAATCCTGGCAGGGATGTAGCCAAAAGTAAACACTGTTGATGGGAATGTAAATTTGTTCAATCACTCTGGAAAGCAGTATGGAGGTACCTCAAAAAACCAAAACATATAACTTCCCTATTACCCAGGAAATCCAATCCTGGGCATTTATCCAATAGAACACAAACAATACACGACTAAAGCTAGCAGCAATATTATTTACCATAGTCAAAATATGGAATCAACCCAAATGCCCCTCAACGGATCAAGAAAATGTGGTATATATACACAATGGAATTTTACTCATTTATCAGAAAGAATGATATTGTGCCATTGGTAAGGAAATGGAAAGACTTGGAAAAAATTACATTAAGTCAAGTAAGCCAGACCCAAAAACCATAAGTTTCATGGTTTCTCTCATTTGTGGTAGTTAGAATGTGCCTATAAATCTACAAGTAAATACATTGGATGATATCAAATAAATACACTGGGGCATTGGGACATGATACATTGTACAGGTTTCTAGACATTCACACAGATTGAAACCAAAGAAAGATATTCTTAGGAGAGAATCACAAAGACATAATAGCTCTGTGCATCTTACCATATAAAATAATATTTCTCAAATGAGCTCCAAGAATTGGAAACTAGGTTTGCTTATCTTTGTTACTGTTTTTGTTGTCATTTCCCTTTGTCTAGTTGTCTGTCCTTAGGAGGGTAAGGAGGGGCACAGAAATGGTGGGACAAAGGGTGAACAAATTGCAGCAGTGATACTAGCTAGTATGTTGAAAATCAACTATACACCTTGTGGGTGGGCATGGGAGGGAAAAAATGGGAGAGAGAAAAGGAAGAGGTACACTATTTGACTTAGGTAACCATGGCCCCTCTGTACATCACCTTTACATGAACAATACATAAATGAAGAGAAAAATAAAAGAAGCCCATGTATCTTTCCAGTCTTGTACCAAATGATACTAAAGGTCTTATATGGCCCTCAGATCACTCTGATTCATTCTTTTTTTTTTTTTTTAATGTCCAGGGCCTCATGCATGTTAGACAAGCACTCTACCACTAGGCCACTTTCCTAGCCCCCAAATTTTCTCCTAAGTTCTTTTTATTTCTTTTTCTTACTCTTTTTGCCAGTCCTGGGGCTTGTATTCAACAACTGGACACTGTCCTTGAGCCTCTCTGTGCTCAAGGCTAGTGCCCTACCACTTGAACCACAGGACCACTTATGTTGTATTTCAGAATGAAACATGAGTGAATAACTAAACTCATCTCAAATTTATGTCCCCTCTAATGGACTTATATCTCCAGTGTGTCACTAACTCTCCTTCACCTTATTATCTCCTCCTTTGTCTTTTGTCTTATATTACTGTTATCTTCTGCTCAAAGAAACTTTTTCTATCTAAAGTAATATCTTCTGCTCTTGTCTAATATTATTTATTTACTTATTTCCTGGTTTTATTCACCATAAAGATGCTATAAAACTATTTATTTGTTCTTTTGTCTGATTCCTTGAGAAAAGTAAGTATTGTGAAGTCAAAAACCTTTTATCCTGGAGTGAGAGTTTTCCTCTAACAATCTGTATTGTGTCTGTGTTACTTCATGTTCTCGGAAAATATATTTGTTAACTTAATAATTTTTATAAAATATTTTAGATGAACAAATTCCATTCTATGAGTTGGAACTAAAACTTGGCAGGACATTTTAATGTACTTATGCTATCTCCTAAAATGACCGTTCCTCACAGATTAAAGAAGGACTGGATTCCTAAGGTTCTTCTAATATTCTGGTTTCTAGTGAATTTTGCTAATTTTTATTGCTTTTCAAAGGCCTAGTTATATATCTTAGACTATAATTTTAGATATATTTTCTTCCAATTGAAGGAGTATACAATTATTAAAAATACTCTAAAAAGGTACTTGGTTTTCAGTAACTGATTCCAAGCTTTATTATCGTTAGTATTCAGGGTCTCTGTTGTGGTATAACTAATCATTATCAAATTTAGTAAAGTAATGCTACCCAGTTAGTTATCACCTTTCAAATATTTGCTTATCTGAAATTTACACAGAACACACAAGGCGAAGCTCAATCTGATCTAAAATTTACAGAGTCTCTGCTGGAATAACTGGAATAACCAGAGGGTTGGAAATGCTGAAAGGTGGCCAATAATTTTTTTTCTATGTTGTTTTCCAAGATTCTTCTTTTGATCTGTCCAGGTGGATTTTTCTCATGGCATCTTCTGCATAGCAGCCTCAGGTAATTGGATTTTTCACTTTGCCGTTCAAACTTACAAGAGCAATTCTCCTGAGAGAGGAAGACAGAGACACCAGTGTTTTAAGGCCTGACTCTGGGAGCGGTTACAACATCGCTCACTGTGTTCTCCTAGTCACTGATGCCACAAATCAGGCAGAGGTTCAACATGTACCAACTGATCTTCATCTATTTAAAATCAATCAAAATAGGAGGCTGAGATGAAATACATCATTTACAAAAATAAATAAAATAAGGATGAATGTTCAGTAATTATGTTATAAATCATTTGGAAATTTCTATCAAAATGTTTTATCATTTTGGTAATAAGGAATATTTTATGTTAGTCACATATTTCTTTCTTTCTTCTTTTTTAAGCAGATGTTCCTTCAGTTTTTGGTGTTTCAAAATGTTGGGCATTACTTCTGTACTTGTTTAGTTTTTGTATCTGATTCAAAACACAGATGATTTCTGCATGACTTCATTTGATTTCATTCTAGACATTGTTTCTCTTTATGTAATTGATAAAAATATGTGATAGTGGTTAATGAAATTGGAGAAGATTTAGGAAAATTTGTCTTAGGGAAGTAAAAAATATCATCCTTCATATTTATACTCACATTTGTACTAACATTCCTAGATTGAATCCTAATCTTGACTCAGTGGGTAAACAAGCTATTGACCTCAGACACATTTAGATTAGCTGATCATTGTGTTACCTCTGGATATAAAAACCCATCATTGAAAGAGATAATATGACTTTTTGAATTTTAGAATAAAACAATTCTAGCTCATTCAAGGTTTTGTATATGATAAAATAGAGAACAGGATCTACCTAGTAGTTCCCTAATTATAACTTCCTCATATTACTTATTTCTGGAAACAACTCCTTGTGATTCTTCAATCTATTTTCTGTATTTTTTTGATCCACAGTTCCATTTTCCTGAGGCATACATCTTGTTTTTAAGTAAATTTATCATGTTTGAGGCAGAATAGACTCCTCAAGTCTATTTCTTTTCAGCTGAATTTTGGCAGTGTAAAACACTTCATTTTATATTCTCTGTTTCTTCTAGCTCAAGATGGTATATTGCTGAATATGGCAATATTTTAAAACTTTGAAACATTTATATCTAACTCATAGACAGAGCTCATGAAACAGATCTTATTTATATTTCTTCTGTAGAACAATGCCTTATACATCTTACAAACCTAAGTGATATCTTATACTACCTCAAATTTTAAAAGATGCTTTATTTGACTGAAAAGACAATTTTTGAATATTCTGAGATCCCTTTTTATCTCTTTATTTTTCTGCTGATCTTGAGGTTTGAACTCAGGGCCATGTTAGTTAATCAGGAGCACCGAGGGCACTTGAGGCACTTTGCCTGTTCATTTTGACATTATTTTTGAGACAGAGCCATGTTGTACATCTTTATCTAATTGGACAGTCATCATCCTAATTGTTTTTCCATTTGTTTCCAGGGTGCTAAGTGCTGGTCCTGAGCCCAAGCATTGGTTCAACTGGAGACTTAAAGACTTTTACAACCAGCTTAACATTAAATTGATATCCTAAGATCTTAGCCTTCCAAATAGCTAGGATTACAAGCTTGATCTACTGTGCTCAACTATTCTTTCTGATATCTTAGTGAAATATTTTGTGGATATACCACTAGTTTCATTTTTCCCCTATATAATGTTACTATTTATCAGTTTCTTCATAGCATTACAAATATTTGGTCAGATGAAATAATAACATTTGTAAACATCATGTCTAGGAGTGGCGTAGCTGAGTGATTCTATCATAGTACCCCTCGTGATTTACTTAGGGATTAAACAAGCCCAAACGATGGGATTTGAAATGAGTTTCATTGCTTTCTTTATAGAACATATACACATCTAACACATACATATAGGCACACAGAGAGAAGAGGAGTGGTAGCAAGAGAAGGAAGAAGAGGAAAAAGAGAAAAAGAAAGAGAGAGACCAAAAGCATCTCACCTTTTGCCCAGATCAGCCTAGACCAAATTCCTTCTATTGATGTTTCTTGCTATAGCTGAGATGATAGATGGAGACCATTCTTTTCTTTTGTTTTTTTTCTGTTGAGATGAGGCTTCACTTTTTCTTCGGCTGGACTGGAATGGAAAGGAGTCTAATCTCAAGGAGTTAGGATTGCTGATGTGAACCTCTATATTAAGCTTACTTTTATATTTTGACTAGGTTTTTATATTTGCTACTATTGGAATATTCCAGTCAAGATCAATTATTTTATCTGTGCTAGAAACATGTCATTTAGTTCAATTTATTTTACGTATAGTTTTATATATACACACATACACATACTTAGTGCACTGACAGTTTTTCTCTTTTCCCCCAAACCACAATCAGTTCTTACAGAGGATAAGGTACAATGGGCCAGTGTACTCATGGTTCTATAGAACTCAGGGAACCATAGGCAAGATACAGGGGTCAAGGACAGAATCATAAGACAATCCAGGCAAAGACAGAAAAAAAATGCTATTCTGATAATCAAAAATTTCTTTGGTTTCTGTCACATTACCTGATATTGATTTACAAAACAGCAGATTATATCCCTGTCTCTCAGCTCTTCAGCTCAACGCAAGTGCTCTACCACTTGAATCAAAGTGCCACTTCTGGTTTTCTGGTGGTTTATTGGAGATAAGAGTCTCTAGGACTTTCCTTCCTGGGCTGGCTTTGAACTGTGATTCTCAGATCTCAGTCTCCTGAGTAGCTAAGATTACAGGTGTGAGCAATGTGCACCCAGCCTCTGTTTTGATTTTTTTAAAGTTTTGTTTACAACAAAACAGTGAGGGAGGTGGGGAAGGAAAGGGGTAATGTAGTAGGAGAACAACAAAAGAGGGGATAACAATGCTTAACAAGAAATGTACTCATTACCTTGCTCATGTACAGCATCTTTACAATTTTTTAAATTATTCAATATGTGTAAAGGAAAGGGAATCACAGAATCAGCAGGACAAAGGATGAACCAAAGAAACATGATGCTCACTTGACACTATGTTGGACATCAATACAACTTGATGGGCAATAGGGAGAGGTAAGTGAGAGATTAGGAGGGATCGGGTAACTGATTAAATACTCATTATCTTATTTATGTAATTGTAATCCCCCTGATCACCTTTTCAATAAAAATAAAATAATAAATATTTTTTTAGAAAAGGCTTGTTTACAGAGGTACCAAACCCAGAGTGAAAAAAAAGAAATAAATTTTATTGGTGTTAATGGATAATTCTATTGAATGCAGAAGGTTAAAACTACATTTGGTCTATTCCTGTAAACACTTTATCAAGAGACTAAACTCTTTAGCAAAGGTACTAAATATGATTTTATATATAGATTCTTCTTTGAACTTTCTAAAAGATCACTTTAGGCAATGAAACTTTTTGTGACTACCTGAAAAATAACATTATCTTTGGTTCCGTTGTTTGTAAATAGAAGAAAAATAGGTAAAATGTTATAGCATTGTGTCATTTTTATATAACTAAGAAATGGTATGAAAATAATGCATAAAGAGGATGTGTTGTTGGGGGATACATCTAGGATAATCTTGCCAGACAAGCAGAAAAGGTCAAAAGCTATGTACATATGACCATATAAGATGATGCTAAGCAAAATGAACCCCAAGTAAGGGATAAAAAAAGGGGAGGGAGGGAGGAGTTAGAGAGATGGGGAGGAAGGGATAGTAGGAGAAAAACAAAGAAGGGGGTAACAATGCTCCACAGGAAATGTAATCATTACCTTAATCATGTAAATGTAAACTGTAACCCCTCTGCACAGTATCTTTACAATAAATTTTTTTTAAAAAAAAGATACAAAAAATGCATAAAGAAGTATAAGTAGGGGCTGGGAAGGTGGCTCAGTGGTAGAGCACTTGCCTTGCATGCCTGAGGCCCTGAGTTCGATTCCTCAGCACCACATAAGCAAAAAGAAATATACTCTTTACCTGACTTATGAGACTGTAACCCCTCTGTAGATCACCTTTATAATAACAATAAAAAAATTAAAAAAAAGAAGTATAAGTAGCCAGATGCCAATGGCTCATGAAGGTAATCCTTGCTATTTAGGAGGCTGATATCTGAGAATCATGGTTCAAAGCCAGCATGGGTAGGAAAATCTGTGCAACTCTTGTCTTTAATTAACCATCAGATAACTGGAATGGCATTGTGACTCAAGTGGTAGAGCATTGGCCTTGAGCTGAAAAGCTGAGAGACAGCATCCAGGCCCAGAGATTCAAACCCCATGACTACCACCTCCATATATATATATATATATATATATATATATATATATATATATATGTAAATATACGAGAAAAAGGAAATACATTCTAAGAACCCATAAACTTCTTAAATTATGATATTTTAAATGTGGATTCAGTGGGGAAGAATTATACTGACAACTCTTTCAAAAAATTGACATGTTAGAACCAGGCACTGGTGGCTCATGTCTATAAATCTAACTTTTCTGGAGGCTGAAATCTAAGGATCAATGGTTCAAAGCTAGCCCAGGTAGAAAAGTATGTGAGACTCTTATCTAATTAAGCACTTAAAAACAAAACAAAACAAAACAAAAACAAAAATAAAATACACAAAAACATCCAGAAATGAAGCTGTGGCTCAAGTGGTAAAGGGCTAGCTTTGAGCCAAACAGCTCAGCAACAGCATCCAGAACCTGAGTTCAAGCCCCAGGCCCAGAACAATAACAAACAAATCAAAACCACCACCACCACCATCACCACTACAGCAACAACAAAACAAATCCTGACTTGTTAAATTTGTAGTTGTTACACCAATCTGAAACTTTAGTCTTTTTCCTTGAATTTTCAATATCCAATAGTTTACCACTTGCTAAAAAAGAAAGCCATGCATGATCTCAATTCCCCTAATGCAGTTGACCTCTCTCTATGTTTCATCTCCCCTCAAACATTAGAAGAAAATTATCCTTGCAAACAATCAGTCTCTCCTCCTCACTGGACATTGTACTTGGCCTTTCCACTTACAACGTTCTTCTCCTTTCAATCGTCTTCATTTCACTTAAATTACCCTGAATGTTTACATTTCAGTTATTTAGCATCCCAAAATAGTGCTGCCATTTCTGTTCCCTGTTATATTTATCCCTTTTTCCAGATTGTGATTTTTAGAGTATCAAATGTGAGAAATACATCCACATACACACAGAGTTTTTGCTTTATAATGTTTGTTTTTCTCACGAGAATGTAATATCTAAAAGGCTTTTATGTCAGTGTCATTAATTAATGCCTATACTATATTATATAATTGCAGTTTATATTTATTGCCACATACACACACACACATACATATACGCACGCATACACACACACACACACACATACACACAGAGATATTGAGGGACAGAGACACAGACAGATGGAGAAACAAAAAAAGAGGAGAGACATAAAAACAGAGTATCTGAGTATGTATACATATATAAATAACAGTATATATATATAGAGAGAGAGAGAGAGAGAGAAAGAGAGAGAGAGAGAGAATTACTGAACTATTTGACATTTTTATGTTTCTCTTGATTTTTATTCCTCACACCTCCATTAAGATGATTCTATCTCTAGATAGAGATAGTTATGGTTTCTGGACTGAAATTTTGGTTACGTGGTTTTCAGTGATGCAGCATTCATATATGGGTTTCCTGGACAGCAAGACATGTAAGCTTAAATCCCTATTCACCTTTCAGGTCTTGTGGGCTATTGTGCTAGTTTCCATGCCTCGGTTTCTTATTACATTATCAAAATTAAGAGAATTAGACATACTTCTCTCTCTTTCTCTCTCTCTCTCTCTCTCTCTCTCTCTCTCTCTCTCTCTCTCTCTCTCTCTCTCTCTCTCTCTCTCTCTCTCTCTCTCTCTCTCTCTCTCTCTCTCTCTCTGTGTGTGTGTGTGTGTTTGCCAGTACTGAGGTTTGAAGTCAGGGCTTGCACAGTGTCTCTCAGCTTTTTTGCTCAAAGCTGGTGTTCTATGACTTGAACTGTAATTCCTCTTCTACTAGTATTGATTAACTAGAGATAAGAGTCTCACAGACTGTTGTGCTTTGTCTGGTTTCAAACCCTAATCTTTAGATCTCAACCTCCTGAGAAGCTGGGATTATAGGTCTGACCCAGTGGTTTTCATCTTAAAGCTTAAACATAAAATTCTTATTACCTGAGACAGAATAACAAAGTCAACAATCCATTGGCTTTTAAAATATGTTTTTAATTGTAAAAATATTGTACAAAGGGGTTACAGTTACATGAGTAAGTAATGAGTACATTTCCTATGGAGCATTGTTACCTCCTCCTTTGTTTTTCCCCTACCATCCCTTCCCTCCCCACCTCCCCAACTCCTCTCACCCCCCCCAACCCCTTCAAAGGTGTAAAGTTGTTTTCAACATAGTGTTTTGTACATCTCATTGTTAAAATGAGTCAACCTGTATCCTTATTTGAGCATTTTGTTATTTCCCCTCCCCTCCCTAAATTAGAAAAATGTATCTACAAGATTCAGGGAACCTGAATCAAATAGAGTGAAAATGGGTTATACTATGGGGGAAGAACATACCAAAAAACAAAAAAAAAACATATAAAAACAATAGCAAGAAAGAAAACAATCACCTGTGTCTCTATCTTGGGGTTCATTTCACTTATATGATCATATGTACATAGCTTTTAATCTTTTCTGCTTGTCCTAGACATACACCAGCTATTTCAAATAAGGGAAACCATGGGACTTATGTTTCTTTGGCCTGGCTTACTTCACTTAATATAAGTTTTTCCAAGTCTTTCCATTTCCTAACAAATGGGGTGGTGTCATTCTTTCTGATGGAGGCATAGAATTTCATTTTATATAAGAATCCATTGTATAGACCACAAAATTAAGGAAAGTAAGAGAAGGGGTAGATTGAAGGGGGTTGAGACGAAGTGGTGACACTGATGAAGTCATATCACATTCAGAAATTAGCTTGTTTATCTTTGTACAACTACTTAATGATAATAAAAATTAAATCTAGCTCTACTGATATTTTCAGTTTTATTTTTAGTATTAGGTTTCGAGCTCACACAAACTATGCAAGCAAGTACTCTACCACTCGAGCTTGCCCTCAACCTTCTATTCTCAGATCTTGATTCAGGAGATGTGTAGGTGATGCATGATTACTTAGGTTTCAGAGTTTTATTTTCCTCATCCTCAAAAGAATAACACCTATAAAATTTCCAAATATTGAAATTTAATGGTACTGAATAGTTTGTGACTACCTTGACCACATAATGACCACAAATCATTATTAGGACACTCTTCTTTCTTCTCTTTTCCAAAGTAAGTAAACAGTCTCAAGACTTAATATCCTTAGGGTGAATATTTTTCATTGTACCCTCAGACGTTGTCCTGTTGGACAGCACAAGATTCTGCTATTACTCATGATAACTGTCAAACATACAACTTCCCGATTGCTGTCTTTCTCACGGCCTGTGGATGGACCAAGGTGAGAGGTAACAGCTAGTCTTTAATTGGTCTTATTTTGCCTTAGGGTATGTGGAATCAGCAAAGTTTATATCTCTAAAAATTTCACTCTATCAACTATGTTCCTAGGTCAGACAACAAGTTATAACAACAGTTATAAAAGTTAGGATTTTTCCTTAATTTAGTAAAAAAGAAAAAGGAAAAGAAAAACTCAGCTATTATGAAGGGACTTTGTTGGCTTACTGATTTGAAAAGTTCCTAAAGTAGTCAATCCTAAATCGAGTAATTCACATGGTTCCCTAGGACTTTGTTTCTCTGCTCTCCCCTATGGTTTTAATAGGCTTAATTTCCACAGCACATTTCCAGATTCTCCTCTTAGGAGAGCAAAATCAATGCAGCAGATCCCAACCATTTATTTTTACTCTTTTTAATACAATAGAAGTTAAAGTTTATCTTTGGCCATCTCTTCAAATATTGGACTTTGATATTTTCCATTGACTTGGATCTAATTTCATTGGATAAGAAAGTTTGCTTCAAGCAATCAATCCTACTGAAACTTTTATATAAGATCATGGCAGATCAAAAAAACATATTGATTAAAAAAGAATTTTAACCAAAGAGCGAATAAATACCTGCATGCCTCCCTCTTTAAGACACATGTTTTTATATTTAGAAGGTAAATCTTCATAAATACCACTAGGAATACACTTAAAGTAAATCAAATTTAGATTAATTTACTTTCTGCAGCAAGGGATAACATATTCCATGGTTTAAAAATGTGTTTGTGTCTATGACTATTTGTAAGGAGGTACTTGTAGAAGCATGAAATAGCTCTTGAATGTCACAATTTAATATCACAATTTATTTAAGACACAGAAGAAAGCTGGCAAGGCTGAGGAAGTCACTGGTAAAGAGGCAATAATTGCCCAAATATTTAGTTGGAAATATTCTTTGACTTTCTGTTAGAAAGGCCATAGTCTACTCACAACACTGCAGAGGAGAATTCTTCATTAGTAGCCACAAAATTTAGATAATTGTGGAAAACAAAGTAGAATAATAGACACCGCTCTTATCTGAAGAAATAGACTTGAAAAGTGATGTTGCTATAGTATACCAAAGTGACCCAAAGGATTTAGACCTTGTAAGTACTGGTAGAACATTTCATTCTCACTAGTGTAAACCCAAATAATAGTTTCTCATAGCATTGGGATTTAGTCAGTAAGTCTTCTTATCTTTATTTCTTCACAGTTAATTAGAAAAAGAGCATTTTACATATGCAAATCTTGGCTGCACTTTTAACATAGGACCTTAATTATTTATCCAAAAGAATGATCTTAAAAAATCATGATCATAAGCTAGGTGCCATTGGCTCACATGGGTAATCCTAGCTACTTAGGAGACTGAGACCTTGGGATTGCTGTTCAAGGACAGCTGGGCAGGAAAGTCCTTGAGATTTTTATCTCCAATATATCACAGAAATAAAATCCAGAAGCAGTGCTGTAGCTAAGTGATAGAGAGCTGGCCATGAGCAAAAGGAGTTAAGGGACAGCACCCAAGTCCAGAGTTCAAAGCCCAGGATCTGAAAAAAAAAAAAAAAGATTATAGTGTTGTTGTTACTTTTTTTCAGAGTACAACTTCATTAATGCTATTTTTTAATCTATGTGCATATTTCCCCCCACATTGCTTATGAACATCAACTAGTGGTAGAAAGAAATTCTGATATGTGTACATATGCCTACAATGTACCTTGATTAGATTCAGCCTTTACATCACTCTCTCTTATCCTTCTTCTTCCCTTTTCAAATCAATCTCAAAAATTTCATTGCTACATTTTCTTTCTTTGATCGTTAAAAATTATCTATAAATACCTTCATAAACAGCTTTCAATTCAACATGTGAATTTATCAAACAATGTATTTTGATCAGTGTCACACAATTCATATTATTGAATTTTATGAAATAACATGGAAGTTAGGAGAGTGGAACTTTGGCACAGTGGCTATATCTGTATATGCATATTGATAAAAATATGGATGTAGGGATTATATAATATACACAAATTGAGACTCTATATACACTTAAAATGTTTTATTATGAATAATACTGAATTATATAAAGCAAGTTATACTGCTTTCCAAAGTGACCATTAAGAATTGAATAAAGATATAGTTCTTAGAATTTTAGTTTCTTGCTAAAATTTTCTTTATCTTGTGTAGCCTTGTGTGTTATCATTGAGTTTTCCTATCTGAGGTTGTCACTATTCTAAAAGATGATTGATATGTGTTTTTGTCTTGCTGAGAGATGGCATAAAATTTTAGGACTTCTAAGAACATATTTTCTAACATTTACAACTTGGCAGTTCTAAATTTGCCTTTTTTTTTTTTTTTTTTGTCTGTCCTAGGGCTTGAACTCAGAATCTGGGCTCTGACCCTGAGCCTCTCTATGCTCAAGGATAGTGCTTTACAATTTGAGCCACAGTGCCACTTCCGACTTTTTCTGAGTAGTTTATTTGAGATAAGAGACTCACGGATGTAAGGTCCGGAGGAAGATGACAGAGAAGAAGCTGGGGGCTTAATAAACTCTCACATAGAAAGCCGTTTTAGTCTTCCAGTGAAAAGTCCTAGGTTAGTGAATCACACCAAGTGTGTGTGCCATCATAGGACAGAGAGTTTGGCCAGAGAGGAAAAATCCTGGCAGCTTTGTTAAAGAGAGAGATTTAGTTATTTGCCACTGTCCATGGCAACATCAGGTGTTGCTGCTACTACTGCAGCTGGCAAACATAGAGAGCCTGGGACAAAGGTACCAGGCACGGTGTTTGAGAGGATTCTACTCACTGCCAGCAAAAACTGACAAGGAGTAGAAATCTTCATTCTGATCATCACAGACAGTCACAGACCATGGACTTGAATGGCTCAGAAACCAAGGGATAGGCATGAGTACCCCAAGACATCCTCACTCCTTCTCATGGAGCAGAAGTGAGAAGGTAGCTCCTCCTCCACCATCAGAAAAGAACTCTACCTTTGATACTGACAAAGACCTGACCAGAGTAGCAAGCACTTAACTCAGGCCTTGGAAGAAGAAAATAGGAGCCATTTAACAGGTCACAGAACCCTGACCTGACTGCTCAGCTCCACCCAGGGAACAGTTGCCCTTTACAGGCAGTGGAAGCTCTGTTCACTGAGGAATGACTTCCTTCACTGGGTAAACAGAGCCAGAGGCTGCCCCAACCACCTGCAGCCTAGGCAGCAGACCCAGCAGTGAGAGGGCTAAAAAAACAAAAAACAAAAAACAAAAAACAAATTGAAACTCAGTAAACATAAATCTTGAGAATGGCTCCAGGCTGGGTTCTTTGAGTGGCTCAGGAGCTAGCCCCTCAGGGAAAAGCTACTGATTGCTGACAGGTCTTAGTATTACCCACCAACTAGCTCCATCACAGCAACTCCAAGCTAAAGGAAACAGCCATCTCCCTCTTTTGTGATACTCCCACTGACCTCTGGCAAGAGGATCATAATGTACTATGTGTTTTTTTTAATTTTTGGTATGCTCTTCCCCCCATTGTATAACCCCTGTTTTCACTGTATTTGATTCTTTTGCCTTCAATCTTGTATATACATTTTTCTAATTTGGTGAGGAGAAGGAAAATAACAACATGCTGAAATATGGATACAGGTTTACCCATTGTAACAATGAGATGATGTATAAGACACTATGTTGAAAATTAACTTTACAACTTTGGGGGGTGGGGGCAGTTAGGGAGTTGGGGAGGGAAGGGATGGTAGGGGAAAAGCAAAGGAGGAGGTAACCATGCTCAGTAGCAAATGTACTCATTACATCACTCATGTAACTGTAACCCATCTGTACACTATTTTTACAATAAAAACAAATAACCCATCAGGGACAGCACCCAAGTCCCAAATTCAAGTCCCATAACCAACAAAAACTAAAAATAAAACATTGTCATTGAAAAACAATAAAAAGAGTCTCATAGACTTTCCTACTCATGCTGGCTTTGAATCATGATCCTCAGATCTCAGCCTCTTGTATAACTAGAATTACAGGCATGAGCCATTTGTGCTTGGTATCTTTTTTTAAAAAACAATTTTTATCTCTGATTCGCAGAGCCAGTGAAAAAAATTATTTTCCTTATGTTAACTTGTCTTTGTTATAGGAAAATCAAAATAAAATATTTCAATTTAATTAACAAAATATATTAATAATTAATTTGGTTTAGTATTTTTACTGATGATGACTAGAATGTTATGGTCCTGGAAGTTTCTCTCAATTATATGTGTCCAACACTAAAGTTTCTGTAAGAACTTCAGTATTTTTCCAGACTATCTTCTTTGATATTAATTAAAATTAATTCATTAAAATTAATTCAAATATTTCTTTTGTTAAAGAAATGCTTGAAATGGAACAAAGTAGATCAAAATTGAGACTCTACTTATATGAAAACATTTAGTAACCTCTTACGGAGATTTTACCTTTACTTACACTATATCTAACCTTTAAGTTAACAGCAATGAAATAAGATATTCAGAAAATGGGAAAATAAATAAAAATCCATGCTTTCCAGAAAGAAAATTGAAAACATTATCATCTTGAATTGATTGACATAGGAAATACAATCTCATGTGGAAAGAAAAAAAAGGATATTTCTTGGCTAGCTGGCAGTAGATTGTCAGTGTATACATTTCCTCTTAAAATAACTACTTTCATCAGACAATATTGAGCACCAAGTATGTGATAGACACAATTCTAAATGTTAGCTATCTATAAAACCAATTATTAATTTAAACAAGTACATATTTTCAATGAACTTACATTCTAGAGAATAATGATGGTAGAAATGAACAAATTAAAAATAAATAGGTAGCCTTCCAAATAAAATTGGAATGTGAACTGTGATCAATATGTATATATATAGATATAGATACACACACACACACACACACACACACACACACACACACACACACACACACACACACATATATAACATCTATTATGTGCTAGGTATGATCTTAACTTTAAGAAACAAAAACAAGGTTTCAGAGGTAAAAAATAAGTTCCTTTCCAGTCTCTGAAGTTTGATAATTGAATGTCCTGAAGCAAAATGACAATTGACAGATTAAGCAGAGGAAAGGCACAGGAGTTTATTATGTGCACAGGGGTGTCACAGCAGTGAGGCGCAATGACACAATGAGGTTCAGAAGCTTATGTGCCCTCTTCTCAGGAGAGAGGGAAGTGGAGATGCATGTAATTTCAGAGTTGGCAGGTGAGGTAAGGCAGGTGGCATGAGAATTTTAAAAAAGCCAGTGAAAACCAAGGGCATAAAAAGAAATTAAAGCAAGGTATAAACAGGAGCTAAACAGTAAATTTGCTAGAACTGTAAACATAGATATTGTGGTAAGTAAAGAACAAATATTCCTTTTCTTACCACTCCCTATGTTTTGCATTAAGTTGAAGATACAATAGAGTCAATTGCTCTGTTCTTGTCTTAGATAGATACTTTTGCCTACAACTGAAAAATTCCTGGTACACCATTCCTTCTCTAGAAAGCCTTCAGAGTTAGAATAAACTGGAACTCACCTACAAGATCTTTTCCATAGTAAGATTATCTAGAGTCTGGAGTCATCATGCTTGGAAGATAATATCAAAACTTTACAAAAGGACAATTATTAATTAAATGTTACCTAATGTCAAACATAAAGGAAATACTTACCTGGAGGAAAGTTGAACCTCAATTCACCTAGCTCACTTTGGCTAGAATGAATGCATAGGTTTCTCTTATTGAGAGATTCTCAGTGTATTTATCTTACCACGAATCCAAGGTTGTGGAGACATTTTTCTCATTATTTAACTTGTTTATTAATACTTGCTAACAAAATCTTTGTCCACTTCCTATTTCATAAATTGCTTCAAAATTATTTTTGTCCAATGGATTCAGCAGCAGGGTGATGGAATACCAGGAGAGGGGATAACAAGTCTAGGGTCTATTTCTCAAGATCCTACTTGACCCTTATCCCATCACAAGAAGAACTAAGCTTTGTTAAGAGACAGGAGTAGGTCTGAAGAATAGGTAACAACAAGATATAACTCAGGTGGCCTTTGAGTATCATGTTAACTCCAGGTGTTTCCATCTTCCTAGTTTGATGAGATTTGAGAAAGGACTCAAGACAACTACATGTCTTCCACAGGAACTTCTTTTAGTCAGATAGAAAACAAAACAAAACAAAACAAAAACCTTACCTGGGCTTTACTGGAGAAGGAGGATAATTTGGAGACAGTGATCACTGAGTAGAGAAATTAAGGAGATTTTTAGGTTATTTTCTTTCTTTTCCTCTTTCCTCTCCCTCCCCTGCCTTGCCTTCTTCCCTTCCCTTCTTTTTATTTTTCTTCCTTTGTTTTCCCTTCCCCTCTTTCCTCTTCCCATTCTCTTTCCTCCTTTCTTCCTTCCATTTCTTTTTCTTTTTCTTTTGTAAACATAAGAGTATGAAAGTGGTCTGGGAAGGTAGCTCAACGGTAGAGTGCTTGCCTTGCATGCATGAGGCCCTGGTTTAGATTCCTCAGCACCACATTGGCAGAAAAGGCCGGAAGTGGTGCTGTGGCTCAAGTGGTAGAGCTAACCTTGAACTGAAGAGCTGAGGGACAGCGCCCAGGCCCAGAGGTCAGGCCCCATGACCGACAAAAAAAAATAATAAACAAAAAAATACAAAGTATGAATGCCAGACTCAAGTGATCCAAGATGCTTTGACATTGTAAAATCCAATGTAACAAACTAGAAACTGCATTCTTCCTGTTTTGTTTTTTTCCCATTACATTACAGTCACTGAAAACTCTCAACCTGCTGATGACATATATTTTTAAGTCCATAGGAAAAGGTAAATATTCAACACTGACCTACTTGTCGAAAACCTGAAGCTGTTTTTCTCGATGCTGACAGTCTCTATGATTTTTCCTCTAGTTTTTCCTCGCTAGTATTTTCTTAGGTATATTCTGTATATGTATCTCCAGAGAAATCTGCCTGAATTTATAGTCATTAACAGATAAGGTTTAACTTAGTCCAAAACCAAGAACCTGTAATAAGGAAAATAAGATTTTTTTGTCAGTCATGGGGCTTTAACTCTGGGCCTTAGTGCTGTCCCTCGGTTCTTCAGTTAAAGGTGAGCTCTCTACCACTTGAGCAACAGCACCACTTCCAGCTTTTTCTGCTTATGTGGTGCTGAGGAATTGAACACTGGGCCTCATCCATGCAAGGCAAGCACTCTACCTCTTAGCCACCTTCCCAGCCTAGAAAATAAGATTTTAGGTATTACAATACTATATAAACAGCATATGAGGATAATCTCTTTACATATTCTATTAAAAGACTATAAAGGCAGGCACCACTCCCGTAATCCTCAATACCCAGGTTGCTGAGGTGTGAGGATTTCATTTCAAAGCCACACTGAAAAGTTATGAGACTGTTTTTGTTGTAGTTGGTGGTGATGGTGGTCGTGGGGCTTGAACATAAGGCTAATACTCTACCACTTGAGCCACAGTGCCACTTCTGGTTTTCTGGTGGTTTATTGGAGAGAAGAGTCTCACAGACTTTCCTGCCTGGGCTGGCTTTGAACTGTGATCCTTAGATCTCAGCCTCCTGAGTAGCTAGGATTACAGGTGTGAGCCACTGGCACCTTGTGAGACTTTTATCTCATTATCCACCAAAATTCCAGAAGTGGGGTTGTTGCTCAAGTAATGAAGTATCATTCTTGAACAAAAACACTAAGGGACACCATGAAGACTCTGAGTTCAAGCCCAGTACTGGCACAAACATAATACAAAATAATAACAAAACAGATTCTTATTCATTACACGCCAGTATGTAGATACCAGAGTAGTAGGAGGTCTGTTAATGGCTCATACCTGTAATCCTTGCTCTTCAGAAGACTAAGATCAGAGGATGGCAGATACAAACTGGATTCATGCAGAAAAGTCCACAAGACTCCATCTTCAAAATAACCAGCATTGCCTCCGTTGTTGACATAAAGAATACACTTTTAAAGATTTTTTTCTCCAAATCACACTTTATTTTGCACTTTTATTATTATTTGTATATTAACTAAACTTACTTTTGTGATTAGATTTTAAACATGTGTGAATGCCATTTTAGTTTTCCTAAGACAATGTATTCTTTTTTCTAACCCTTTGTTTTATTTTATTTTTTATTGTTAATGTAGAGTTGATATACAGAGGGGTTACAGTTGCATAAATCAGGTAATGAGTAATGAGTATAATTCTTTTTTAAACATGTCTCCCTTTCTCTTGTTTTATTTCATGAAATAAACTCCAAGAAAAGGAAATAAGAAACATTTTTAGTTGCCATTGTTGCTGTTTTGTTATTTTCCTCTTGTCTTTTTTCTTAGTTTGTCTATATTTGGGAGAGAAAAGGAAGGGCACAAAAAAGGAGGAACAGGGTGAACAAAGACTATGTCCCTGAAATTAAAAATAATTAAGTCAATTTTATTTAATATATACTTCTTTTGACAGTCTGTATGTTTTAATATCAAATTTATTAAATATTTTATTACTTTTCACATCATTTTTATAACATAAAGGATCACTCTTTTGTAGGCTAAAAACACAAGAAAATGGAGTAAAGACAATTCTAGAAAATTTAATGTGCAAAACTTAGATGTACAGACATTTATACCTTTGGGATGAATTTCTGTTCATCAATTTTTTTACCTAGTCATAAGTTCCGTTAATCAATGTTCTGTTTCTATTAGTTACAGTACACACTAACTTTGTATTGGTCTGCTTTCAAGAAGCTTATTTAGCTTGCAGTTCTGGAGGCTCCAGGGTTGTTAACACCTGGCAGTAGCCTTCTGGCTGGCAAAGTTCTAAGACAGCATAGGACAGCACAAGGCCAAAGGCACAGTGCATTTATGTGTGTCTATTGGTTTCCTTCTCTCTCCTACAGTCAGTCAGGATTCACTGACACTCTCCAATAACTTTATCTAAGTCTAATCACATCTTCCAGACCTTACCTAGAAACAACTGTCAGATTATATATTGTGCTAATTAATTATCCATTGTTGTCACAAATACTTGAGATAATTTAAAAAGAGAAAAGATCCTTTTATGCTGTTGTTGTTGGTTTTGCTTTCAGAGGATCTGGTAAATTGTGGTAAATTGACTCCCTAACTCAGTTGTTTCTCAGCCTGAGGCAAGGCAGCAGGACTATGTTGGGGAGCAGGAAGTGGAACAAAGCTGCTTGCCTCATGGTGCCTGGGAAACAGAGAGACAGACATGGAAGGGGCTGGCTTCTGGTATACCTATCGGAGCTATGTCCCAATGGTGTTAATTCCTTCTTAGTATTTCCACCAATTCCCAATATCAACCCAGGCTAGTGACCAATATTTTAATCCAGAGTCTCTGCAATGGAATAAAATGAAAAAGGGAAAGTAAAATGTTTTACTCTAGCAGTGGGGAAAAAAAAAAAAAACAGTAGCCTAAACTCTCAGGATGTTTATTAAATAAGTATTTTTTGGCCAGATAAGAATTTTAAAAGAAAGGCAAAGAATAAAAGTCAAATCGTGTGGGTTTTTACTTAACATTTAATTTTTTTAATTTTGAAATTAGTATACATCTGCAGTATTTTAAATACACAGATATGTGTCTTGTTTCCCCAGTGTAACATCTTGAATATCTAGTACAACACATCATCCAAGAGATACTCTCTAGCATAATGGGACCTCAGAGACAGTCAAAGGTAAAGGACTTTGCCCCCCTATGCAGGCTTTGATGATGGAAGAGCAAATATTCACAGATCACAGAGGAACTTCTCAATGGTAAGTGTAATCCCAAGCTAGGGATTCTGAGATAACATGGCATTCTGTAATGATAGAAAGACATTTTGCCAACAGAAAGCAGGTTGATATTCAGCATTAACATAAGAATCCACAGTAGACAACACTTTGATATCTTATAATCTCTTTAGACTAGAATTCAATTGAACCCCCCAATAGTCACCTTCCAGAATTAATAATGGCATGTTATTTAATCTACAAAATTTGGGCTATATTGCTATTCACGAGTAAGAACTCATAGTGGCCACTGCCATAACAAACACAGGAAATGTACAAGTGGGAATAAAAGACCCATGTCCCAGCGCCCTCAGAGCCAGGGTTGAATCAGGAAGGGGACTTCTGAGCTGTATGCTTTGACAGGAGGAGTCTCCTGAAGCCCAGCTTTTCTCTAGGTCTCCACAGCACTGACAGGGATCTGAATTTGAATGAGCTGAATTTGAATCAAGCACCCTATCCTAAAGGGGGAGAGGCAAGTAAGATTGTCTACAAATCCAACAAATAAAGGAGAGGGTCAAGTTCCGTGTGCATGTGATTTTCTCCTTGATTAGTCTGTTTATTGGTTTTGGATTAGAAGGAACAGACTGTGTGTGTGTGTGTGTGTGTGTGTGTGTGTGTGTGTGTGTGTGTGTGTGTGTATTTTTTGCTAGTTCCAAGCTACTGGTTATTCAAGCTCCACCTTCAAGGATGTATAAAAGGTTTCTATAAAAACCAAGAAACTCATCTTCAGGTTCCACCACTCTTTAGGGTCTCTGAGCAGTCTGTTTTTTATTGTTGTTGTTGTTTGTTTTTTTTAATTTTTTCCTATGCCAAGGTAGTTAATGCCTTACTCAACTAGGCTCTAGAGTGCTCTACTATTTCATTACACATTATTTGAGTATGCCTTTGACCATATTTCTATGAATAGACTATGTTAAGCAGATTGCCTTTCCTAAATATGGGATACATTGTGTTTGGTTTTGCCTGGAAGACATAACAAGTCCATTCCAGAGACAGAACCATAGTGATTGTGAAGTAAAACTCCATGTTTTCCATGGCATAATTAGCAGTGTATCTTTTTTTTATTAAAAAAAAATTCAGGTTAAGGCTGGGAAGGTAGCTCAGTGGTAGAGTGCTTGCCTTGCATGCATGAGGCCCTGGGTTCAATTCCTCAGCACCACATAAGCAAAAAGAAAAAAGCCAGAAGTGGCGCTGTGGGTCAAGTGGTAGAGTGCTAGCCTTGAGCTGAAGAGCTGAAGGACACTGCCCAGGCCCAGAGTTCAGGCCTCATGACCGGACTCCCCCGCCCAAAAAAAATCAGGTTAACATGCCTAACAACAGTACCTTTAAGTGGGAAAAGAATTCCTAAGAGATGGTGATGAATGTAGGAATGATAATGAGCTGATCTTAATAATTAAAATGAAGGAAGTTGACTATATGAATAGGAAGTTCCGTGATTTTTCTATGACAAGTTTATTAAGGTATTTGATTATGTTCCTTGAACAGCATTCCATTAGTCACTACCCAAACTGTCTGTAGCATAGCACCTGGTAATATGTGATATGCTGAACAATAATCTTTATTTAATATCATATAAGGATGGTCTAGGTCACTGAATCAATACAAGCTGCTAGATTGAGCAATCAATGATTTTTCATTGATTGTAATTCTAGTGTATACTAAAATAACAGTATTTTCTGTAATTGAATGACATGAGAGCAAAATATGAATGAACATGATCATAAATGAAGGTGATATTTGGAAATGGGTTTAATTTTATACTGGATAAGGGAACACGGATCCAAAGAGCTTGTTGTTTTATCCTTTCAATCTTTGTAATTTTTATATGATTTGCCCATTGCAAACAGTTTCTGTGTGGATTTGTAGATAGGATTCTTTGTTATTATAAAGACTCAGTAATGTAGCTGAGGACCAAATTCAAAAGAACACTTTAATAGATTTTCCTGCATTCATGTGGTGGATAGCAAGAGTGGTAAGCCACATTAACAGCAAGAGTTAGGAGAAGGAGAGAAAACTTCTTATTTAAGAATTTTTCAAGGAGTTTCATTGCAAAGTTGATTTCATAGAAATATAAGGAATGCCCACTGGAATATTTGGATTTCAGGGCTGCTTATCAAAAGCTTTTAAACCTATTATAGTGCAAAAATGAAATAGAGACTTCAGTGGAAAAGCAATAATTTCCTGACTGTTAAAGGAAAACACTTAATGGTTACATAAAACAAGAAGGAAACTTCGTTTACAAATGCAGCAATACTGTTCTCAGATTCAGTATCAAAATCAATCAAGATTGAAAAGCTAAAGTGTCATTTATGAGCTATTCCTTCATGGTTCCTTTTTACTTAAATTACATTTTGAGTCTGAGTTATGTTTTTCTGGTAGAAAGTAACATTTGTTGAATGCATGGGGTGGCATTTGCAATATGCCCTTATTGAAATCCCAAATCATATTTAAAAGAAAGGTTCAATCACAAAACATTTTCAGCCCATTCACTGATACATTCTACACAATAATCTTTGCTATTTTTCTCATTCTCCCATATGTGAGGTTTTTTCAAACTAAAAAGTAAAAAAAGGAAAATAACTTTTCTGTAGCAAAACCACAAGATTCAAAGGTGAAGTTTACATAGATGAATGAGTATTATTGGCTAGAATTGCTATAAGCATTCGTTGAAATGAATACAAGATGATTTTTAGGTATCAGATGGAAAAGCACATTGGGGAAGATAGAGCATCAATTTTATATTTCTAATGAAGCTTTATTCTGTTGTAGATATATTACAAATACAAAAAATCTGAAGAAGCAATATTTCTTTGACATCTACCAAAGTTACTAGGAGGCTGTCATTTCTTTTCTAATACTGGGTATTAATCTGTTGCTACATAAACACAATGGTATGTTTATACACAGGGAAGGGTACCACTGTGCACTGTGGTATGGAGAAAGATGTGTGTACTCAATGTAATGATGTAGACCTAGGTATTTTCTAAAATAGGCTTGATTTCTTTTGCCTAAAATTGATTAACTTTGCTCTGTTTTATAAAATAAAATGCATGGTGAGATAATGGTCTATTTCAAACTATGTTAAAGTGCATATTTTGATTACAAAAGTTACATGTTTAATAAGAAACTCTCAAATTAAGGGAAGCAAAAGAAGTTGGATGCAATTTGAATTGTTAACATAATAGACTAGCCATTACTAAAACAAAATTAAGCTGGATTTCTCACTTTGTATAACAACAACAACAAAAGAAATAATTTCTGTTAACTCAGAATTTTAAACAAACTTACATAAATGACCAACTAAATCATGAATAAGTATTCAGATTGTGTATAAATGATAAAATTTCTATTTAAACATTTTGTTTTTTCCCTTCACCTCACCAAATTATACCGACATCAAATACAGTGAAAACAGGGTTGACCCATTGTAACAATGAGATGTATAAGACATTATACTGAAAAACGAACTTTACAATTTAGGTGGGGAGAGGGGCAGTGTAGTTGTAGAGGTGGGAGGGAAAGGATGGCAGGGGAAAAACAAAGGAGGAGGCAACAATGCTTGATAAGAAATGTACTCATTACCTTGCTCATGTAACTGTAACCCCTCTGTGCAGTATTATCACAATAAAAATCTTATTAAAAATTTATAGAACTGTATATTGGAATAAAAGTGTGAAAAATTCAACAGTTTCAATTGTGTTAACTAATAAATGTCAGAAAATTAAAATTATTTTTATTATGATAAGAATATTAATAAATCAATCAGTAAAACTGGGACATCCCAAAACAATAAAAGAAAGAAATATGAATGGAATAAATTCTAAAAATATGATTAACCTAACCTATAAAGTGGTTTGATATTTTAATAATATACAAAGTTTAGTTGGGTACTGTTGGGTCTTCGTCCATCCCACAAAAGACGGACCGGGTCGAGGAAAGGTAAGTGTGGCGTTCCCCAGCCTCCCTCAGCCTCCCTCAGCCACCCTGAGCCTCCCTCAGCCCTGGAGACAATCAGACACAGCGGGGAGCCAAATCTAGCAGGAAGAAAACTCATTAACAGAGAGCAGCCCCTTTTAAAGACAAAAAGGGTGGGTGGCATGGTAAGGGAGGAAGAGGAACCAATCACTGTCAAGGTCACACCCTATCATTCACCTGCGCCTTCACGGGCTGGTTAGACACTGATGGGCAGATCAGTTGGGCTCTGCCCACTCAACCCCCTCCCAGCGCCATCTTTGCTGCCCATGTGCTCCAGAGGGTACCAGTGGCCCATACTCTTCATCCTAGTCACTCAGGTGGTTGAAGCATGGAGGATAATAGTTCAATATAAGCCGAGGTAGATTGGATATGGATTCCACGTCCAATTAACTAACAAAAAGCCAGATCTAGAGCACTGTTGATATTTCTTGTCTTTAGTCTAACAACAATAGTTCAAATAGTTATATATTGTTTCTGGAAAAAATGCTAATTGTTTAGTTCAGGTGATAAATCATAATGTTGACAGGGTCTTTGTATAATTTCTCATTTGTGAAATTCATCACGTGTCATATGACTACATGTTTAGAAAATGTAGGGCTATGAAGCCGATTTATATAAATGCTTATTTTCCACCTTACTTTGTTTCTTATAAATTGTTACATTTTCTTTAGGGAACAATACCCAGATGATTGTTAGTTGAATTTAAAAGTTTATGCCTGTTTCAGATATTAAACTTTCATGTCTTGCAAGGACCAATGTAAACTCTAAATCCTTGCTTTCACTATTATGAAAGTTATATTTTTCTAACAATGTGTATTATGCAATTCATACAAATAAAGAGAGAAAGGGAGGAGGAGAATGTAGTTATAACGTTCAATGTGTATCCTATGAAATTAAGAAAATTGAAAGGAGAGGTTGGGTTGAGAAGAATGGAGGAGAATGTAGAAAGGGATGACATTGATCAAGACTCTTGATTTGTTGCATGGTAATTCCTTTGTACAACTACTTAAACATAATTAAATATAACTATAATTAAATTAAATTAGAATGAAAAGGTTTAAAAAAAAAGAAATGACCAGTACCAAATAATGCTGAGATTGGTCTTCAAACTATTTGGAATGTCTGACAAGTCTGCAATTTGCTTCATATACTTGAAAAAATCCTAGGATTTTGATAACTAAAGTGATTACTTCCCAATCCTCATTACTATCAAAGCTGTTAGATGGAAGCCATCATCTTAAAGGTGAAACTTGGCCGTTCATAAAACCCTCTCTTAATGAGAAATGGCTGGGCCAATGACAAATGATCATTATGCTTCCTTCTTTGAAAAAATGCCTTGACATGATGAAGT
Source organism: Dipodomys merriami (assembly GCF_024711535.1). Classification (NCBI taxonomy): domain Eukaryota; kingdom Metazoa; phylum Chordata; class Mammalia; order Rodentia; family Heteromyidae; genus Dipodomys; species Dipodomys merriami. The sequence continues at coordinate 32,711,606 of NW_027206512.1, read as the reverse complement.
GCTCTAATCGATTCCATCATCTCTTTTGTTGTAAAAAAAAATCTATTAACCTGTGGAGAGCTGTGACCATACAGGCCAAGAGTCATCATTGCTGATTGAGGAAGACCTGTTTGAGAGTCATGCCAAAATTAAAAAAATAAGAAAAAAAAGTATGTTTTTTTTCCTTTCCATTTCACAAATAGTGTGTCTATGTTTCTACTCTCTGATTACTCTTCTGAGGTGAGAAAGCTTTTTAAATTGCTCTACGTAGACCTTTTTGGTAACTGAGATACTTTCTGGAATTTTACACTCTTGGTGTGGTGCAGCATATCACACTTGTCGACAACGTTGCAGATGTTTATTTGTGGAAAAGTGGTATAAGATTTCTCCTAGAATTCTTATGTCAACCCCTTTTACTTTTCCAATGGAGAAAATGATTGTTGAATCAGCCTTTACAAGAATATGGACTTGGGTTGGACTTTAGAAAAATGTCAGTATTGGAATTATTAGATGAACTCTATATTTTTGGTGTCTTTTTAATGGAAAGTGTATCTTAAAATTCTCATCCTCACTCTTTATTATTTTTTAATTTTATTGTCAAGGTGATGTACAGAGGGTTACAGCTATATAAGTAAGTTCGTGAGTACATGTCTTGTTGAATTTGCTACCTCCTCCCTCATTTTTCTCCCTTTCCTCCCCCCACCCTCCAGTTGTACAGATCATTTCCAATATATTTTCTTTTGAGTATCGCAGTTGCACTGGTCCCCCCCTTTGTCTCCCTTTCCCTTCCCTGCTTCAGGTAAAGGTGTATACAATACCGTTGGTACCAAAATCAAATACAGTGACAACAGGGGATAAAACATAGAGGAAAAAAAGAAACAAGAAATCACATAGTACATTAAAAACAGGCTGGGAATATGGCTTAGTGGTAGAGTGCTTGCATGTATGAGGACTGGGTTCTATTCCTCAGAACCACATAAACAGAAAAATCTGGAAATGGCAGTGTGGCTCAAGTGATAGAGTGCTAGCCTTGAGCACAGAGAGGCTCAGGGACAGAGCTCAAGCCCTGAGTTCAAGCCCCAGAACTGGAAAAAAAAATAGTACATTAAAAGCAACAACAACAAAGAAAAACCTCTTATGTCTATGTTTTGGGGTTCATTTCACTTAGAATTATCTATTTGATCATATGTACACACTATTGGCTTTCTTAAGCATTGTTGGCACTATACCATTTATGCTATATCTCCAGCCAAATTTTTTGCTGGTCATTTTGTTGTTGTTTTTTTGTTTCTTGTTTTTTTTGGTCAGTCATGGGGTTTGAACTCTGGGCCTGGGCGCTGTCCTTCAGCTCTTCAGCTTAAAGCTAGCACTCTACCACTTGACCCATAAAACTACTTCTGCCTTTTTTGCTTATGTGGTGCTAAGGTATCAAACCCAGGGCCTCATGCATGCAAGGCAAGCACTCTACTACTGCGTCCCCTTTCTAGCCCTTGCTCATCATTTTTGAGATGGACTCTCATGGACTTTTCTGACCTGGCTGGTTTTTCTTCACAATTGTCCAGATTTTGGCCTCCTTAGTTCTAGAACTACAGGCATGAACCACTAGTTTTGGCTTAAAATTCTCAAGACATTTAAAAATAATAGCTCAAACTTCTTTTGAATCAAAGAGCTAATATTCATATTTTCAATCAAGAGAATATATATGTATATTTCTAATTGGATGGAAATTAGTGTCTTAGAAAGACTGATTCATATAATTTGAAAAAGGTATCTCTGAGAACTGTTTCTCATGAATTAGAGAGAATACATACCTTAGTGCTGGGAGATAAACTCTAATACTCTAAATGTGGCCATGTTAAAACCTTCCTTTTCTTGTGATTCTTCTAGTTGTCAACACTTGAAATATCTAGAGGCAAATAGGACAAGAAGTGAAGAAAAGCAAGCCCTCGATATTGTTTCCATCAGTACCTATTTAACTAAGGCCTTCATATTTCATATTTTTCTAATGTACCTTCTGGTCTATGATCCTTTATCACTTGTATTTTTTAAAAAAACACCCATACATTTTGCTCTCTTTATTATTTAAATTTACTTTCAGAAAATATGTTTGTAACCAGAGAATGTGTTTAGAATACTAGTGACAGAAAGAATATTCTGTATAACCAAACTTGAATGGAACAGGGTTGTGAGCACTCCTTATTTATTGTCCAGTACCAACCTTTAGGAGCAAAGGTCAGTAGCAGAGTCAGAACCTCTGAAGTCATGTAGTTAGCTACATTATTTTCCTGATGTCAAAAATCAAGTAATGTATAGACATAATCATTTAAGTTGCCAGTTTATCTCTGACTTCTTTGTAGCTGTTTAATTAAAGCTAAAGCTGAGGTAAGCTACATTTCCTTTGTTTTGTTTTCTTTTGTTTTTGGTCATAAGGCTTAAACTCTGAGCCTGAGGGCTGTCCCTCAGCTCTTCAGCTTAAGGCCAGCACTCTACCAGTTGAGCCACAGTTCTATGTCTGGTTTTCTGGTGTTTTTTTTTTTTTAAATAAGAGTCTCGTGGCCTTTCCCGCTCTGGCTGTTTTGAACTGCAGTCCTCAGATCTCAGCCTCCCGAGTAGTTAGGATTACAGGCATGAGCTATCGATGTCCGGCTGGTAAGCGACATGTCTATATTGGAAATATACTGGTTCTGGGGTATATGCTAAAAACCATCTAGCATAAATTGATAATTTTCATTTTTAGTTTTATGATTGGCTTTGGAAATCCTAGTGATTCTCACAGGTTCAGCAAGCTAGGTCAAAACATTTTAATATCATAAATTAACATGAGATATAATCAAGCAAAATCATAAGAAATTGTTTAACTACAGCTTGTCAATCTTACAAACATTCTTTTTATAACATAGAAAAATTCTGAATACTCTACTAGGAATACTGCTTAATCAAATATCAGGAATAATACACTATTGCCAAATAAGTTCATGTTCTGAAATAGATTATTTCAATACAAGTACATTTATTTACATAATCAATTACATCAGCAATGTTAAAAATAGCATAATCATAAACATATAAACAATATAGAACAAACATTTGATAATATTTAGCCACAATTATAAATAAAGCACTAACATAACAAATAGAATAAAACTGTATAGTAATGTAAGATATTTAATTAGGGTTGGATGATGTCAAAGGAAAAGGAGTGGACAAATGAAGAAGAGAAGAAGCAGAGAAGGCAGTCAAGAATCCAACCTATATCCTACAAAATTAAGAAGAATGAGGAAAGGAGTGGGTAGATTAGAGATGAGGAAGAATATTGAAAAGGGTAACATTGATTAAGATATATTGATAAATTGTTTTGTTAAATGATTACTCCTTTATATAACTGATTAAAGATAATAAATATTAAAAATTAGTAAGTAATGTCAAAAGAGATTCATTGGAAAGGAAGCAGATTTTTCTCCTTTATTAGCATTGCATTCCTTATTTTATACTTGCTAGAAAACCTAGGAGTTGTTAGAAAAAACTTTAAAAGACAGGTTGTTGGATCCATCATTAACATAAAAATCAGATGTTTTAATTCTGGTGATATGATCTGAGTAATAAAAATCTTGAGAGAAAATATGTTATTATTTGCAATAACTAGTATATGTCTAGGACAAGCAGAAAAGGTCAAAAGCTATGTACATATGACCATATAAGATGATGGATGTTAAGTGGAATGAACTCCAAGATAGGGACACAACTGTTTTTTTTCTTTCTTACTATTGTTTATAATGTATTTATAATGTACTATGTGTTTTATTTTTGTTTCTTTGTTATGTTCTTTTCCCATGGTATAAACTCTAAAATCTTAAAAACTTATTTGAGAAACAAAGTATAGTCATCATATTAACTATCTTTGGGAAATACATAAAATTTTTCTAAAAATGCCAAGACTTCTTTCCTGATATATCTGAAGCCAGTGTCTTACAGATAATGAATTTTCCAATTACATTTAGATCTTCAAAAGAACATATCCACCTACGTAAACTATTTTCAATATTCATAGAGTTTAGGAATGTCTTTTTATATCTAAGAACCATTTTAGACAGAAGAGTGCTACATTGCTGCTGTCATGTTACATTATTAGCACAGGCATGTGGGTAGATAAATGCAACAGAGTCTCATAACAAAGAGGGCAAAAGTAGAAGTATATACTATATGAAAATGATAGTTTAGTAGGAAACAGATGTACTTTTTGTCAAATAATTGGGCCAAAATATAGATCATTAGATTTCCCAGATGATAAAAATTGTATAAGTAAAGAAATAATAGTATAATTAAACATCAAATTATTTTCTCAAAGGTGGCACTGTGGTGGAAGCATGTGAAGGAGGAAGAAAGAAGTCGTAAGGCAAGGAAAAGCCATTACAGGTTCAGGGGTCAAGATGAATCTTGGTAACTGACAGGATTCGGAGAGAGGTACATTAATATCTTGCAATGGCAATGTCCCAGTAAGAAATATAACCACCTTCTTCCAGGCCACACACGCCACCTCGCCACACTGAGGAGGTTGAAGTTTGCAGTACACAGATACATGGGGAGCATACTGAAACCATAGCAAAGGCAAACATCTAGATTCTAGAATAAAATCTTTGTTTGTGAGATTAGTTTTAGCCAAACATTGACATAGGAAAGACAGGTAAGTAGTACCGCAAATAGGACTGAATTCTGAAGAAATATGAGAAGAGCATATTCAAAGCGGCAGTCAATATGTGAAACATATTTTATTTTGCTAATACCAATGTCAATGCTAATTAAGGTGATAGTGGTAGTTGTACATCTATCACTTTAAGTAAATATTAGGGAGACAACTTTTGCCAGTTGACAGAGTAAGAAAATGATATTCTCATATGTAGTGTCACTGAGTGTAAAAGTACAAATCCTTTGAAAAATCAATCTGATAAGTATATGAAAATTGCATATTGTACTCAAATGTAGTTCTCTAAACATTCAATCATAAGAACATAATGAAAATATATAAGAATGTTTACTCAGAAGTTTGATAGGAAATACATGAAATCTTATTATTCTTTTAGAGTGCTGACCAAGTAAGGATTTATACATACCATGAAGAAGTAGTATTCAGCCATTGAAAAGGAGTTATTGAAGTTTTAACAGTTGCCTTTCAGGATATTATTAGGAAGGCTATTTTTTCATAGAGAAATATAAGATGCAAAAACTGTAACAAACTAAAAAATGTGCAAAACAATGATGTTTTCTTATTAATCTAAAAAATAAGGTAGAAGAAATGAACACTTAGAGAGAACATAGAAATACATGTATTAAAATAGTGTTTTTTGATTGTTAAATGAAATTGAAGGAGAGAATCAAGAGGGAAGTCAGACAAAAAAGAATTTTAAAAACAAAGCTATTAAGCAGGGCATTTTTTCCTGTAAAACTTATTAGACGTATGTAAGTAACTATAAATTAAATTGATTCCTTATTGAAAATAAGGAAGAAATTTTAAGAAGGTTTACTACATTTTCTAGGGAGCTATAGAAACAATGAAGCCTATAAATAAAATAACAAAGCTTCTTTTCCATATGGGAAGAAGGTCTTATTTCATGTTGTTCATCAGATCATGTCATTGCTTATCATTGCATGTTAGGTACACAACATGTGAATGTCTAGAAAGATAATCAGTAAGAAAAATAAATAGTGCAGAGCATAAGTAGCTGTCATTTAGTGTTTAGATGGATGATGTCACGTTCATTTGTGCTTCAATAGCTATTATCTTCCTGTCTATTTCAAAAGTTACATTTCATATCTGATAGATTGACATGGGACCATGTATTTCTATTGTTTTTATAAGTCTTTTACATTTTAGTGTGTTGTCAGACAATTTTAAAACAATATTATATACTTATGTGCTGTGATAAATATTTCACCTTAGGATGTAACTAAAGGAAAATGCTTTTCAAGTCTTTTCCCTTCTTGAAGGCTTATTCAGTCATAAATAGCTCAACGGATACAAAAGTACATTAAAAATCAGTACGTACTGTGTCAGTGGCTGTTGTTTGTAATTCTAGCTACTTAAGAGGCTGAGATCTAAGGATTGCCATTCAATGACAGACTAGGCAGGAAAATCCAGAAGACTTTTTTTAAGGATTTTTCACACAGATAATTAGAAAATTTAGATAGAAAAAAATTTTGTGCAGGTGATACATTTTGTTTCTGTTCAAAGAGGCATTTTATTTGTAATCTAGTAAAATCAGTGTTCTAAAAACGATTATTTTCAAGTTATGCAGTTTTTTGAAATGGTTAAACATGAGAATGTCACAAGTCACAATGTTGGTTCCAGAGCAGAGTCTGCTTCAGACTTTCGGCACCCATTTGTGCAGATAAGATCTTAAGAGGGGTTACAGTTACATACATAAGGTCATGAGTGCATTTCTTTTTGAACAGTGTTAACCTTTCCCTCATTTTCTCTCCCTTTCCTCTCTCCTCTCTCCCCCAAGTTGTAAAGTTCATTTCCAACATAGTGTCAAGTAAGTATTACTGTTGAATGGGTTCACCTTTTGTCCCATTGTTTATGTAATTCCCTTTTCCCTCCCCCAATCAGATAAACCTATATACAAGACAAAGGGAGCAGAAATCAAAACTAGTGACAATAGGCAATAAGAGGAAATGGTTCAATAGCATATGACCATATAAAATGATGCTTATTGAAATGAACTCCAAGAAATGAAAACAAGAGGGTTGTTTTTTTATGTGTACTGCTTGCAGTTCTTTCTTTCTGCCCCCCCCCCCCAGGAGACTCTCATCTCCAATTAGCCAGCATAGCAAAAAGCTAGAGGTGGAACTGTTAATCAAAGCAAAATCTCAAAGATAACTCCTAGGCTCTGAATTTAAGCCCCAGTACCAGCACCAAATAAAGAAAAATAAAATAAATTCAATTAAAATAAAATGAAAAAAAATCATTATGATTTGGATAAAAGGAAAGACTCCTACCTCAAAGAAGTATACTATATCAGAAGCAAAATTAAGGGCACATTTAACCTTGAGAACAGTTAATTATTCTTATTAGATGACTTTGGGAAAAGTATCTTTTCTGACTCTTAGAAACTTACATGTTCAAAGTTCAGATCAGGAACAAAATGTAGGTCGGATAAAGAAAATCTCAAATGGAAGTCTGCTATGTAGAATTCATAAGAAAAATAATCGCATTCTTTGTAAATGATCACTAGTTATTTCAACTACTTATGAAAAATTACACATTATAATGAAGATACATAAGGATATGTGTATATGTACAGACTATGGCGTGGTGGAAAGGAACCAGAAAATCTGTTATTTTAATCTTGTTTTTAATATAAATGAGGAATGAGACTTATGTTGGACAGTCTTATTTTGTTCCTATGTCCTAGCAAAATGTTAAATTATGTGACTTTCATTGTTAGGAGTTTTGCACACCCACATATACACATGTATACGCACACCCACATATACACATGTGTATGTACACATACATGCACACCCACACACTTGTACAGTAATTAGACTTCTCTGAAACCTAGTTGTGGATTCTATGTGGAAGTATATCTATATATTTGGTCTTCCTTGTGGTCCTTATAAATCACTTGTAAACAAATGAAGTTCTGTCTCCAAGTTTCTTTTCCACTAGCTCTGTTAAAGTTGTCAGTCTCTTGACTAATTTGACAACATGTACCAGATCTTGAAAACAAAATAAAATGTATGTGTTGGGCTTAGCTTCATGTGGCTGAAAGGATACCTTTTGTAAGTTTTTATGGATAAATGATGAGGAAGGATGTTTAGGTAGTATAAACACTGAAATCTATGCTGTAAAGGGAATAAAACTTACACTTTCCATATTTGGAGAGTGTGAGTGATCTTAGGAGGAATACTTGCCATTCTGAAAGACTAATATTTCGTATACAATAAGAACCTGAGAAATATTTTTTAAAATATTCATAAACCTAATTAAATAATAATTTTTAGAAATAGAACCAATGCATGGAGTATTTAAAAAACAAAACAAAAAACACCTAATGGAAGTATATAGCAGACATAAGAAAGAGTAATAAAATGGAGATCCAAGCAGAAAGAACCTGGTGAACCATAGTTGTCTTTGAGATAGTGAACGATAGTTGTTTTTGAGATACTGAAAGTATAACAACAAAAAGTGTCCCCAAATTCCAAGCACTAAGGGAACAAACATGAGGTAGAGATAGAATTTATGTGAATAAGGTATTTTCCCCATGCTATCTCATCAGGAGAGGAAAAGAAAGTTTATAATGCATGTACTTTTGTTTATGGGAGAGAGGTGACAGAGTCTTTATCTGATAGAAACTTCTATTTTTGACAGCCAAATAGAGAAAAAGTAATATTCTGAGTATAAAGAACTATAGAGAGGTCAGAGGTCTGGAGAGTTAGCTTACTGGAGAAACATTATGATCTCTCTGGGAAATATTGAGGTTCTTTATGAGGCTGAATACCACAAAAATATTAAAAAAAAAACTTCTCAGAGCTGTGATTTTTCTCTGGAAATGTCCATCTACCTGATCGTAGCTGTGAACAAGGCATATGACTGGGTTGACTCTGGGCATATATTTGCCATGCATGTAATGGGAAGGAAGTGGTACAGAGAAATCTAGGGACTTTCAAGACAATGATTTCAATGAGGTTCTTATTGCTTGGAACTAAGACAGGATATGCACCAAATTAAGGGAAAATGGCACTAGCTTGACATCATGCACTGGACCAGAGATGCCTAAGAACAGGAAAACGAGGGAGAACAAAGACTGTATTCAGAAAATGGCATGCATAAGATGACAAATTTGAAGGCTTAACTTTCTTTTAATCCATGGGAAGAACACAGAATCAGGTAGTCAAAGAATGTTGGGAGATAAGATTTATGGTAATAAAGTGACTAAAAAGCAGATTTCCTAGTATTTTTTGGAAAGAGCATCTTTTTGAACATTAATATGTCAGAATAATAATATGGCTTAGCTTCAAAAGGATACACCTATAAATCTTAATTGGTTAATGGAGAATGGGAAATTTGGGACTCACTACAATGAAGAGAGACGGGAGTGTTGAGGAGATGTGATTAGTTCATAGGAGCAGGACCTTTTATGCTTGGAGAACAACTACCTCAAAAGGCAGAGAAGTAAGGAGAGAGAGAAAAAGAGATTGAGAGCAGTGCGAGAGTGAACGTGCGTGCATTAGACGTGTAATAAGATATCATAGATTAACCAGTTTCAGTTACAGTATGAATATTAAAAATACAGAGATACCATACATTCAAGACACCACAGTGGTCGGAACAGAGACTGAAATGATGACAAGGGGAGAAAAATCTCAGCAGATCTTCCTGTCTGTCATCTTCAACACTAGCACTTCTACTGATGTGTTGGAGGTGATTTGAGTGTCTTCTGCTTTTGAGAAGAGAGGTGGATTTAACAGAATAAGCATCTGTTCCAGTGCTTCCAAGCTTGGAGTGCCTTTACTTCAAATATGAAGCTTTCAGTACTTTAAAATTGCCTAGGGTAATTATATAATATAGGGGTGATATGGGAAATAATGTAACTAAAACCCAAAATAGAAAAGATTTAGGAGTACTTAATAGGATATAGTTCCTTTGCTGAGAGATAGAGCTCTGTCTACATGGTAACAGCAGCCTCTTAATTGTTTCAAGCTGCTGCAGTTACTGTTCTGTCATTTTTCATACAGAGTTGAATACAGAAATAATGGAATTGGCCTTCATTGGAAGATACACAAACCTTCTTAAGCTCTCCTGCACTTTAGATGGAGAAAGTCTGTCTGTACTGAGTCAACCTGCAGTTCAATAGCTGAATTACTATACTTGACTCTTAGAGTCAGTTGTTTTTTCTTTTTCAGCACAATATACAAATGTGAACACAACTTAATTGAATTTGTTTTTTGAACAATATTTCTTTGAGATCTAATGAATATATATCATAAAGTACTCATTACTAATATAGTTCTAACCTTAAGTGTAATTTTTAGAATATCAACATGCTTTTACCTCAGTCACAATTGAAAGAAAAGGACTTAATATAAAGCATTATGAATAATTTGGCTCCTAAAAGGGGGAAAAGGTGACTCTGGGAATATCGAAATAGCACATGCAGAATCTAGGAGAATACTTCATTGAGCCCACCCCATCCTTCTGAAAGCTGTGTTAATGTGTAGCACTGTATTAATTGGGAACCTACTAAAATTAAAGCAGAGGAAATTAAAGCAGAGGCCATACAGAGTAAGAAAGGACTGTGATGGTGAAAGTAATATTAGACACAAAGATGTTTGCGAGAAGATGTGAGTAGGCCAGAGATAGTTTATAATAATGATGTACACTGAATGGCCAAGAAATTCAGGTGAGCAGAACTTGGACTGGGGAATTTACTGAGGTAAACACCCTGGGAAACAATAACATATCACAACCAAGGATAAATATATCCTACATTAGCTGTAGGCTTACAAGGGTCCTGCACTAGCCTTTGTGCAGACAGAAATAGCGAATATTGTTCTAACTAGGAAAAAGGATATGTTTAAGTAGCTTAGTTCTTGAATCATGAAACATCTTTAAAAAGCTTGGATTTGGAATTGTAATATAATACACCGATATTGTTCACAACTTCTATATGGGAAAAAAAGAAAATATCTTCTGATTCTAGAATTTTAACAAAAGAGAATTTCAACAAAAAACAACTACCTAATGCTCACAATTCATATGTTTAATTTTAGGCTTTGAAATATTCCTTCCCCAAAGATGAACTTCTGAGTAATGAAAGAACAGTGTTTTGAATTAAAATGCCAATTTAGACAACAATCGGAGAATCCATAATAGGCCTCACACAAGTATTGTTCTTGTATTACACAGTAAAGCAGTGTAAAGTATTTAAGTATCTATGTAAAGAATTTTATTTTGTAAGCTAATTAAGCGTAACATGTCAGTTTTACAAGTTGATGTAGATGTAGGTCTGAACTAGAGCAATTGCAGTATTCTAATCTTTGGTCTATTTCAGAGCCACATCATCTATCACTCACATTATTAAGAGACTGTCTTGTGGTCCTCTTCCCTAGTTTGCTCTGTAAATACAAATTTTCCCAAGACCATTATCCTGTTCAACTTTTGTCAGCTCCCTGTAGGGTCAAACACTGTGAAGTATTTAAAAAGGCACAGAAGCCAAAGATAATAACCTTGTTTCTCAAGTTTTACTGCCACCAGGAGCCAAATGCTGCACTGAAATCATGGTCTAGATCTACAAGTATTAATTATTCTAAACGTCCTCAGATTTTGCTATCTTCGTGTGAACTTAAAGGTTATCTTGCTCAATTGCCCATATTTTGCATTTGAGCAAGGGCCTGTGGTGAATCATGATGGAGGTTACTTACTACAGTGACACAATTAGATCAAAATATTAATTTTATTTTATTTATTTTTTGTCGGTCGTGGGGCTTGAACTCTGGACTTGGGCTCTGTCCCTCAGCTCTTCAGCTCAAGGCTAGCACTCTACCACTTGAGTCACAGACCATTTCCGGTTTTTTTGTGTTTTATTGGAGATAAAAGTCTCACAGATGTTCCTGCCCAGGCTGGCTTTGAACCGTGATCCTCAGATCTCAGCCTTTTAGTAGCTAGGATTACAGGCATGAGCCACTGGCTCACTAGCCCATATTTTTATTTGACTGTAAAACCGAATCCAGCTTTTTGACAACTGGCAAGGAAAAACTAGTTATAAAAGAACTCAAGGTATATTTTAGATATGAGACCCTTGTCCGTTGTATGGCTAGTGAAGATCTTCTCCCAATCTGTGGGCTTTCTATTAATCTTGCTAGCTATGTCCTTTGCCATGCAGAAGCTTGGCAACTTCATGCAATCCCATTTGTCCAACCTTTCTTTGATTTTGAAGCTATGTCGGAAAATGAACTTTACAATTTGGGGGAGAGGGCGGACGGGAGTAGGGGGGAAGAGGAGTGTGCAGTGGTGGAGATGGGAGGGAAGGGATGGTAGAGGAAAAACAAAGGAGGAGGCAACAATGCTTGATAAGAAATGTACTCACTATTTTGCTTATGTAATTGTAACCCCTCTGTTTGGTATTTTCACAATAATAATAACAGTAATAATGATAATAAAGAAATGTACTCATCACCTTGGTCATCTAACTGTAACCCTTCTGTACAGTATTTTCACAATAAAATCCTTACTTAAAAAAACTCAATGCACAAATGAAAGGTAAGCTGAGATTCATGAAAGTTGAAATGGGATAATGGTGATGGATATGTACAATAACCGATACACGCCTTGATGATAAATATCTGATTGCCTCTATATTAATCCCACTAATTTTAAGATATCTATCTATCTACAGAGGTGCTAGAGATTATCTTTATATAGCAATTTATCAATGCTGGTCTTGGTATCTAACAGCCTGAAAGTGGCATGACTTTTTTTCATTGTACTGATGCTAGAGGTTAAGCAAATCAGTTGGGCTTTGTGCTATGCTTCAAGTATAAGTAAAATCCTGTTGTTGAAGATTGGTAGGCAGCATCTATAAACCGGGTTTCATAAATGGCAATACAGACTGAACAATAAGAAAGTTTAGTTTCCTTTTACAATTTGCCTTTACTTTGTAAAACTTATGTAGACAAGCAAAAGATTTGCAAGCCATTATTGCATTGCAGGAAAGTGAAGTCCATCTCTGCTGTACTGTAAGATCACACATTTCAAAGAGAATCTTACATTGGTGATAATTTGGTCTGGAAATGATTTCTGGAAGGTAGCAGGCCAACTCACTGGGTAGTCAGCCTCAAGCATACGATAAGATGTTATAGTCACAACATTTGGGATATTTTTCTATTTCACAATGTCCTCTTATTCCTGAGAGCTGCCTTCTGAATCCCCAGGGATTAAGGACCACTGTACTGTGTGACATTCTCACTTTGGCCACAATTAATCAGACCAGAGATAGGCTGCCATCTCAGACTGGGTCAATCTTGCTATGTCTCCTGAGATTTTCCGATTGAGATTCACGGACACTGGGGCAGTCTCCCTGTATATAGCTAGAATGATAAATTGTAAACTCAGGCACTGTGGGGTGCCCATCTACAACCATGATTGTAGAGAGAAAGAGATCGTCTAAATCCTCTGATCACTGAGAAGAATATTTGAGAAAAGTAAGCGAGGAAATACATTTTGATTTTTTACTAACCGATTGTCACTGGCAATAATAATACTATGGTTCTTTTATGATCTCTGATATCTCCAGTTTGTGAAGAAACTAATTCCAAGTTATTATTATTATTTTTAAATATTATCTTTAGGTGGTTGTACAGAGGGGTTTCAATATGAATAATAGCAAAGAACTTTCCAAATTTTGAAAAGGAGATGTCCATACAGCTGCAGGAGGTTTTTAAAGCACCCAACAGACGATGTTTTTAAGAACCAGTGAGCTTTTCTCTGTCTCTCTCTTTTTCTTATGGTACTAGAAATTAAATTCAGGATCCCATGCTTAAAAGGCTTGCAAGACATAACTGAACCACATTTCCAGCATATCTTCAACTGGTTATTTTTAGGTTATGTTCCTGCTTCCTGCCTTAACATGTTTGAGCCATGAATTATTTACTTATTTTTTTCCCCGTTCTGGGACTTTAACTCTCATCTGGGTGCTGTACCTAAGTTCCTTTTGTGCAAGGCTAGCACTCTACCACTTGAGCCACAGCACCACTTCCAGCAGTTTCTGTGATTAATTGGAGATAAAAGTCTCATGGACTTTCCTGCCCAGACTGGATTCAAACCTCGATCCTCAGATCTCAGCCTACTGAGAAGCTAGGATTACAGGCAGGAGCCACCAGTGCTTCGCTGATTTCCCAGTTTTTAAGTTCCCAGTTGTCACTGGAATTGCAAGCACATCCAGCTGCCCTTCAGTGGCTCATTCACCCATCTCACTCTGCATAGAGAGAGAACTTGTGAACTTTTCTGCCTCAACTGATCTTAAACTATAATCCTCCCATTTTCAGCATCCCAAGTACCTAGAATTGTAGGACTGAGCCTACAATTGTACCCCACTCTCAGTTTTACTGTGTATCATAATCTCCCTGAAATGGTCACATGTGACCAAGGGCCTTACTCTGACAAACTGCTCAAATGAAGAATTCTGGAAAGGCAATGGAAGTGATCTCTCTGTGTGCAATGTCAACAATATGCCTGTGTTTAGCTTTTTACATTCTCTTCTATACAAATGAGTCATTCCTTCATAGCCAACATTAATGAGTGCTTCTCTATTTACCAATGCAAGCTTTAGAAAATGACTTTGCAAAATGATTTCCAAGTATGTTTCATTTAAAAAACCTCATAAAAATGAAACAACAAAAATGATAGATACTTCTTTCTTTTAGCTGTTTGGAACACATCTTGGGGAATTTTTCTGATAAATTGTATTATTATATTTTATAGAAAGGTTTGTAGGAAAGCAAGCTTTTTCTTTAGTTTCTTGTGAGTATGATATTAATTGAACAGAAAATTCTGTTAAGAAGCTACATAAAAACTGAGTGGTAATCATAAAGTTATTATCACTATCAGCAGAACACTTGAGGTGGTCACAAGTTCTCAGTGGCAGAGCTTACATTTAACCATGACTTCTCATGGGCCAAGAACATTGCTAGAGTTTGATGATTTTCTCATTAATTTTCCTAGTAACTATGACAACCATCATTACCATTTTACAGAGACAAAAGTAAAAATTTGTGGTGTTAATGGCAACTTAAAAATATGTTTGATACTGGCACAGGGATTTCAATTTTATATGCGGAGAAAATAACCTTGGAAATGTGAGCTATATACCAGAAATATGAAACATATTTACTATGCCTTTTTGGTTTGTTTGAATCATTTTGTCCTTTCACTTCCATACTGATGGAATCAAGCTTTCTTCATATTCCTTAGTGGTTAATAAGTATAAAGCTCATTGTTATATCTTCTAATCAGTACTTTAAGCCCTAAGTATTTGACACCAGTGTTTGTGAGCCAAACACTATTGTCTGGGCAACAGTAGTTCTTAGATCTTTTGCAATTTATTTCTTCAGTTTTTTAAAAAAAATCCTTTCTTGCTGGTTAATTTTCTTCTCAAGGTATGACATCTTCTGATATTTGAAAATGAATGGCAGTTTCCTCCGAGTTTAGCGTGACTAGGTTGTTAAGATTATAAATGTGTGTTCACAGACACTTCAATATTGTTCCTAAATTGGATTTTTGAAGTGTTAGGGATGTTCTCTTTGAGGGATTAATCTCTCCTTCAATAGAATTGGGGAGGAGGAGGAGTAGCCCAAATACAATCTTCCTCAGACTTTATCACACTCAGTTTTAAGGCTCAAGACTCTGAGTTATCTCTTGAGCAATTTTTCATCTTTTTATCTCATAGTTCTGCTTACACTCTCAATGCATTGTCAGAATTTTGTGCATGAAACCTCAGGGTCTTTTCATTCTTATTTTCATGTCGGTCCATCTTATTTAGAGAATTTCAAGCCAAGGGCCTTAATAAAAGTCTTTTACTCTACTTATCTTTACCTTGTAAGATTCAGGGAGAATAAACAGAACACTAAGGTCTGAGTTTAAAAGTATCTTGATCAAAGAAAAGAACACATCTTCACTCTTCAAGATAAACTTCACATTTCCCCAAGAAGGCTCTTCTGCTATAGAGAAGATTCCCACGCTACGATGGGGAATCTAGGTATAGTTTGTTCATTGTTCATTTCTACTTACTAACTGCAGCTTTTCAGATAATTTTTAAAATTCAGTGTATATGACCCATTTTCTTTCTGTTTTGGATTTTCCTGATTATTCTTTTCTTTTGCTGACCTTGCTTGTTCGTTGAACCACTGCCTTGCTTTTTTTTCTTCTTTAGGAGATGATCTATTCCTATTTTTTGACCTGTCCTTGAATCCTGATCATCTAGATCTCAGCCTCCTGAATAGCTAGGAATACAGGTGTGAGCTATTGGCATTGGGCCATCTTTTAGTTACTTTTGGGGTTGAGTAACTGCTAAGAATGCTTGATGTTTCGCCTGACACCTACTCAAATGAATGAAAAGAGAATAATAAAATGGGGAGATGGTTCAGTTTTTTTTAAAAGAGATGCAATTTATAATTATATCATACATGGTGATATAATAATAATTTCTGTACATTTAAGCTCTTATTCCATGGGTTCTATATGTCGGGTCA
This sequence comes from Dipodomys merriami, assembly GCF_024711535.1. Lineage (NCBI taxonomy): Eukaryota > Metazoa > Chordata > Mammalia > Rodentia > Heteromyidae > Dipodomys > Dipodomys merriami. The sequence continues at coordinate 32,695,382 of NW_027206512.1, read as the reverse complement.
GGTCACTAGTCTCTATAATCCAAATAGAAAGACAATAATGATGAAGCAGATTTATTGTATGGCATAGACACACCACTGGAAGACAGCATCTTAGTGCATCTTCCTTAGTCTTCAAGATATAAGCATGAACTTTAGATTTACATAGATTAATAATCAGGGGTAGAGAGGGGAGAGGTGTGTACAATGATCCAGTGATCCCAGTCACATGTGTTGGCTTCTAGCTCTGTCTGTTTTGGAAGAGATTTCAGAGAGGTTCTTAATGTTTGACTCTTTGAGGGAGATCTGGCCTGAATTGTAGACTGTTCTCTTCCTTTGGGGTGCAAGATGATAAGAAGAAGATATTTCCTGTCAGAGGGGCAGTTTAACTTTTGTTGCAAAAGGCTTATCGATAAACTCTATCTTTTCTGGAACCCAAGGTGACTGAAAAATGATTCAGGAGAGAATGGTTCCATTCAATAGAATAGAGAGGCAAAATGGGCACTGGGTTGCATACATTTTGTCTTGCTTGTTAAGTTGTGAGCCCAAGTAAGGAGTTGATGTTTCTGCAAAAGCAACATTTAAGCACCTCTTACCCTTGCACTGATTGAACTGTTGTTAATAAAACATTTCAATGTTTTATATTTTAAAGCACTTTTCAGGGTACATGGTTCATTTAAAAAAATAATACTATGAGAAAGGATCAGAGAATATTTTTCCACTTAAAAAAATGATAGAACTATATATACAATGCAATGCAATCATTTGCATAAGATCATGCATTTATGAAAATGATCCATGGTCTGGGAAGGTGGCTCAGTGGTAGAGTGCTTGCCTTGCATGCATGAGGCCCTGGGTTCGATTCCTCAGCACCACATAAGCAAAAAGAAAAAAAGCCAGAAGTGGTGCTGTGGCTCAAGTGGTAGCACTAGGCTTGAGCTGAAGAGCTGAGGGACAGTGCCCAGGCCCAAGTTCAGGCCCACGACTGAACCTCCCCCCCCCCCCAAAAAAAGAAAATGATCCATGAAGCCTACATTCAGATCATCTGTGTGTCAAAGGATATTTCTTTGTAAAATGTTTGTGTGGATACCTACCTGGAGAGATTATTAAACAAGTTCCCAGGCCCCCATTATAGATAGACAGGAGAAGATGGACATTTACACTATGATATGCCATGGTCCTCATTTTGTGCATTTTGAGCATTTTGAGCAGTTGTTTCAGACAGAATTGACATTTAATCTTAGCCTTTTGTAGCTGCTTTTTTTTGTAATTCATTTTAGTTTTTTAAACTCCTTTCTCCTCATATTTACATTAAGGGGTATCTTCTTTTGTCGTGGGAACTATATGAAAAATACTTTAAAGTGTCTATTCTGTCTACAGTCTCATAATACTAATTCCACTCTTCTCTCTATGGAGCCATTCTGCCAAGCTTTATTGATTCCTTGGGTTACTTTCTCCTCAAGATTGCCCCTCTATTCCCATTCTGATGGGAACAAGCAACCTTTAATGCTTCATTCTGACATCTTCCTGAGAAGGTATTGAACTGAAAATCAGCAGTTGAGAAAATTATTTATTATTAGAAGTAAGCATTAAATTCTTTATATGACACCTGCTCTCTCCTCAGTTTGCAATACATTCATCATTTTAATGTTTCTTTCAGAGTTTTATCATGAAAATGACTAATTAATTTAGATCATTCTGAAAAACTGAATTCAAAAATTTGATAAAAGTCAAGGCTGAAAGTGAAGCTTTCACTGACAATAAAATAGACAGAGAGAAATATCTCTCAGTGAATAGACTGGTGCATCTACATAAAAGTAGTTAAGACTTTAATTAACAGAGTAAACTAACTTGAAATATTTTAATCCCATTTTAATAGTATTTAACCCATCAGAGCTGGGTTCAGATGGCTCATAGCTTTAATCCCAGCTACACAGAAGTTTGAGACTCAGGACCTGAAGTTGAAAACAAGGGAAGAAAAGTCTATGAGACTCATGTCTAATAAAGTAACTAAATTACAGACTGGAGACAGGGCTCAAGTGGTAGGATGGTAGTCCTGGAGAGCAGGCAGTAAAGGAGCCCAAGGTCTTCATGATCCAGTATCAGCAAAATAAAAGAACTGAAGAAGCCATGATTTATGCTCTTTTCTTCATTGTAACTACAATGTGATGATCACAGTGGGCAGAGTCAATCAGTTCCATAGCAGTGGCAAGCCATGGATAATTTCCTTGGATTGTAGTCTTTTTCCCAGGAAGAGTGAAATCCCCAGAAAATAAATGGTAAGCATTACAGTATGGAATTTATTCAAGTAGAATAAAAGAAACAGAGCTCTCACTGGGTGAGAGTGTTCTCAGAAGAGGGTTACCAATGAAGCGGATGAGGGAAGATTTTACAGGTGTTTCTTCTAAGAAGTACAGAGGCTGACAATTTTAGTTTTTACTGCAATAACAATTAATAATTCTGTCAGCACTGAACTTTCCCAGGCAGGGATGTTAAGAGTGTTGGTATCCTTCTGGAAGCATCAGTTTGAGCTTCAGGAAGCTTGGTCAAGTCTCTTAGTGCAGGAGTTTGTGTGCAATCATTATGTGTTCAAAGTTTATTCAGTTCCCACTATTCTACCCTCCTTTACCTTAACCAATGTGTCTGGTCTAGAAGATGAATGAATATTTAGGAGAAAATAGTATGTTATTGTAAACTTGAAGTATTAACTCCTATTATAGTTGCTCTACCAGTTGAGAAAGATGTAAGGGCAAGAGTAAATAAACATTTCTGAGCACCTGATAATGCAATTATTGATTTGGCAAATGCTATTTATTATTATATTATTATTATTATTTCTGTTGATATAACATTACTATGACTTTGTGACTAAATACAATACAAAATTATTTTGTGGGGGTGTCAAACTCTAAGAAGAGTGTATTCTATTAGATGCTGGAGAGGATTTTGAAACACTGTGGGTACTTTGCATTTGCATCACATGTTGAAATGGAGACAGTCAGGTAAGGTATGGGTAGGCAGCCCCTAATAAATCTTCAAATGATTGGCATGTCTTGATGGTTAGGTCCTCATCTCACAGACTGAACTTCAATGTGGAACTGATTTCATAATGCTCTAATGAGTAGAACAAGACACAGGAGGTAGTATGTCATACTGAGAGAAGATTATTTTATAAAAACCCCACAAAATATGAGCTTTTGATTTTTATCATTTGATGTTCCTTCTCCCATCACCTCAAATGATACATTCTGGGGAATTCCAGAGATCTTAACATGAAGGCACTTGAGCAGCACTTGAAGAATTTTATGTAGCAGGGGACTGAAATCTTTGGTGACAGGCAATAGGTTGGTGTTCTGTCTACAGTCTTGCTAATGAGCATCTTGAAAGTTTCCCCACTCAAGCATTTAAATGTGACTTCAGTTCTAGTCTACTCTCTCAAAAGAGATTTCGAGCCAGAAAGTTAGCTACTTCAAACTTTCTGATCTATATAAATCATATGGCTATAAGCATTTGTTTCAACCTTCTAATTTTGAGACTAAGCACTCATATAACAATAGATAACTAATCATTTCTTTGACAGATCAACAACTATTTCATTAACAATCTTCTGTCAATTTTTAATTCGATGCCTCCTTTTCTGCTTTATAAATGCTTATTTCTTTATGCATTTATTATTTCAACCTATAGTTATTCATAATTAAATTTTGACAAATTGAAATGAAGCTGTGGCTCAAGGGATTTGAGAGCCAGCCTTCAGGAGAAAAAGCCAAGTGAGAGTGAGAATCTCTGAGTTCAGGCTGTGCAACCTGTATACACTTTAAGATAGAAGTTTGTTTTCCTGAGGAGAAGTGAGTATAAGAGAAAGAGGAAATCTTTTATGATTTTAAGGTTTGAGGATACAATATCTGAAATATATTGAGCAAGGTAGTCATGGGAAAGAAATGAGAAATTAATTTCTAAGTATATCAAGATTACAATATCTCCTAGAGATTGAAATGAAGTTGTCATGCCTTCATTGAATGAGACAGGTGTTCAAATATCAGATTTTGGCCCTTTGGATGGTAATTAAAAACTGCAGCAATACCATTTAGTAGATGACCTTGCATAAAGAACAGACAACAAAGGAAAAACCGTGTAGCTTCCATCAATACAGTAGAAGGAAAATTCAACTCTAAAACAAAAACCAAAGTTAGCTAGTAGAAAGTAGGAAGGCACTGAATTATAATCAATGAGCAAATTTGGGAGAAAAACAAGACCACAATATACTAGATATATCTATATCCATATATATGTTTGTTGCTCTATCTTTTAGTGCATATTTTTTATTTTTTAAAAAACTAGTTCATTCTGAAACTTAGTGGGTGATTCTGACATTCTATTTTCATTATTTGGAAGTAACAGTACTTTGAAGTGTAAAAGAGTCTAATGGGATGATTATTAGATACTGCTTTCTTTTAAGCTGAGGCATTTGATCTTAACTTTCTTCCCCCAGAAAACTAGACTTTGGCTCCATTCTCTGAGCTGATTACTGAGGTCCACTGAATAGCTCTAATGAATTATAGTGGCAACTCCCCAGTGATTATTGATTTCATCCAGCTCACTGAACAGAAATAAGTAGTTTCTAATTTGTTGTGACATTGAATAGATGTGTTTATTTATTAGAGGATGTTGTAATGGCACCATGCCACCTTGTCAGAAGAAAGAACAACTTTGGGACAGAAAAAAAATCAAGCAAAGACTGGAAAATTAGAATTGGCTATGGGAGCCCAAGGAGTATATATTTTGAAAGTTCAGAAATAAGAAAAATAAACAAGGAAAATAACTGGAATTACATACATCCACTTGTGCTTCTCATCTCTGTTACATATGAGTTTGACTTTAGCGGATATACCTAGCATTTCATTCTGATGATTTTCATCCCATGATGTGGGTGAGATAGAAATTTCAAGGGCTATTGTGAACATATCAAGAAAAGGAATGTAAATATCTGTGGAAATAGAAAGTCGAACAGAAGTATGAAGTACAGTTTTATAAAGACAGTAATGACTAGATTTTCAGTACCCTTCACCCAGGGATGAATAATGCCTTCATGAACATGGATATTATATGCATATCTCTTAAAGTCCATGCTTTCAAATTTTGGGTATATTCCCAGAAAAAGAATTAGTGAATTGCTAGATCATATAAAAACTCTCTTTCCTCCCTCCTTCCTGCTCTCTCCCCTCTCTCTTTTCTTCTTCCTTCCTCTCTCTCTCTTTTCTTTCTTTCTTTCTTTCTTTCTTTCTTTCTTTCTTTCTTTCTTTCTTTCTTTCTTTCTTCTTTCTTTCTTCCTTTCTTTCCATCCTTCCTTCCCTCCTTCTCTCCTTCCTTCCTTCCTTCCTTCCTTCCTTCCTTCCTTCCTTCCTTCCTTCCTTCTTTCCTTCCTTCCTTTCTTTCTTTCCTTTCTTTCTTCTCTGTCTTTTTTTCACTTACCACTATACTGTTTCCTGGAGGATTTACCCTATTTTATATCTTTATCCAATGTATGTTTCTTCAATTACTTTGCAATACTTACTATTTCCTGAATTTTTGACAGTTGAGGTGATACCTCATTGGTATTGTGACTTACATTTCCCCAGTGATTAGTTTAGCAGAGATAATATTTTTATGAGTTGGTTTAACATCGATGAAAATATTTTCAGTCATCATTTTCTTATTTTTAGTGGAATTGCATTGATGTTTCTGACTTGCAGGAAAATTTAAATGCTTTCATATAATTGAAACATTATCAGGTAGATGATTGCAAGTATATTTCATTTTTCAAGTAGCCTTCACACACTTTTGATCATGCCTTTGGTTAACCATGCTTACTGAATTTTAATATAGTTAATTTTATGAATTTGTACTTGTGTTTCTTATACTTGCAGTGTCATATCTAAGACCTTGATGCCAAATCCCATACTATAAATCTTATGTCTTTGGTTTGCTTTGAAGAATTTTACTTTTTTAAAATATCAGTCCATTTGTAAGCATACAATTCATCCTTGTGGGTGGATATGCAGTTATGCTAGCATCAGTTGCTGAAAAACAAATGATATAGGCTGGGAGTAGGGTACTAGTGGTAGAATACCTGCCTAACAAGCATAAAGTTTTGAGATCAAACCCAAGTACCTCAAAAAACCCCACCAAAACCTAAATAAAAATAGCGATGTTCTTTATCCATTGAGTATTCTTGTTATCCATGCCAAAATTTCTTTGTGAACTAGCCTTTTTGAGAAATACAATGTTCCTGGCTTGGATGAACATGGGATTTCATAACTCTCTACTCATTTCAAAAAAAATATCTGAATTCTGGAATCAGACAAGCCTGGGTTTAAAACCATCAATCTCTCACATTATTTATTCCCCTGTTTATAAAATTCAGTGAAATAATGCCTCAATTATAACACTGTTTTGAACACTGAGTGGCACAATTTATAAAAAGTCTGTAGCACTCTGATTTTTTCAGGCATTTCCATAGATGCTAGCCCCTGATCTTCAATGCTTCTGAATGTGCTGATTGTATTAAGTTATAAGGCACAGTAGAGCTTTGAAAAGGAGAAATCATTCAATGTGCCTCAGCTAATCATACAAGCTCTTCAATAGAGAATTTACTTTGACCGATGGCAGAACAGTAAAGCAGAAGGGGAAGACAGATAAAACAGAAATCTTCAAGTCAGAGACTTGAGACATAAGAAGAGCTCAGCCCCCTGTGGCTGCTTTGAACTCTTGAGAAGGAGCTCATGGAAGTCCTATAAGAGCAGAAAGTGATGATTGGCTGCTAGCCCACAAGGAACCAGAGACTCAGACATGGAACTGTGAAAAACTCAATTCTTTGCATGTCTAAGTAAGCTCAGAAACAGATGCTTCCCAGAGCCTACGATAACAGCTCAGGCCAGTTGCTATTTGATTTTATCCTTGTGAAATCTTGAAAAAAAAAGTTCAGACAGATCAGCTATGTTTTTGTTAAATAACTTAAATAACTAAGTTAACAGATTTGTGTTGTTTTAAGGCACTAAATTTGTGACAATTTGTTTTTATAGCAAGTTAACAGTAATATATAGGACCCAAGCAAGCTCTGAAACAAAGTACTCAATAACTTAATTATGGCTTCCTTTTACCACACTGCACCATTTTTATCTGTCTAAAGGAGAGAATTCTTTCCATCGAAGTTATTTCTGAACACTATGTTCTTTTGTGTGTGTGTGTGTTAGTCATGGGGCTTAAACTCTGCGCCTGGGTGCTGTCCCTCAGCTCAAGACAAGCACTCTAACACTTGAGCCACAGCATCATTTCCGGTTTTCTGGTGGTTAATTGGAGACAAGGGTCTCTCAGACTTTCCTGCCCTGGCTGTCTATGAATTATGATTCTCAGATCTCAGCCTCCTGAGTAGCTAGGACTACAGTTGTGAGCCACTGACACCCATCCTGCATCCTCCTAGACACATTTTCTAATAATGTTAGGACAATAAAGGGAAGTTTTTACTTTATACTGTCACAAGGCCTTTGTGTATATCTTATCACCTTAAAGCCCATTGATGATTGTGGAGTTTTTAATCGCCAGAACTATATAGTCTTTTCCAAGCACAACCTAGACTCTATTCCTCTATAGTGATAATCTTATCATGTACAACAATGTGCTTACATTTGTACATCTTCAAATATTTATTAAATAAATATGTATTTCCTGTCTAATAACACAGTATACAATTAAATATACTCAATCAAAAGGTGTCTTAGTTCTAAAATCTCATTATGAGTGAAGCAATTAATTAGTGATGACTATAAAATAAATACATGCTACAAATATTGAGAACAATTCTAAGTGGAATAATTAGCTCCTTGTTAATTATTTGATTCTTAGTTGGCCATTTCATTTGTTGCTGTCTAATCTTTCTTATTTATGTCCTGTGTTGTGAATGAACTGATATTCTACCCAATTTTAGTGTTTCAAACACTGAAATGAAAGTTGATTATGTCACAATTTGAAGAGTGCCAAGCCATTAAGAATGATTATAATACCTTGCAAGGAAACTATAATTTTGAAATATCCATCAAATACATATTAAAATATGTACATTAATATTTGAAAGTTAAAAATTTAATATCTAAATGTGGCCTTTTATTTTACCATTGCTCCATCACTTCTTAGTAGTTTGTTGTTGTTGTTGTTGGTTGTGTCTTGAACTCTGGGCCTGGGCACTGTCCCTCAGCTCTTCAGCTCAAGGCCAGTGTTCTACCACTTGAGCCACAGCACGGCTTCCAGCTTTCTGGTGGTTTATTGGACAGGCTAGTTTTGAACCATGATCCTCAGATTTCAGTGTCCTAAGTGGCTAGGATTACAGGTGTGAGCCATTGGTGCCCTGCTAACATCTTAGTAGCTTTAAGAAATTAATGTTTTCTATGTAAGAGCATTAGAGGCCCACATTCCTATTCAATTTTTGAAACACAAAAATAAATATAGGTAGAAAGTTATGTTAGTTGTATTTGTATAAATTACTGTTAGAGGTGAACTTCTGGCCAGAATACAGGTCCTTATAGTTGCTAGGCAGTTGCATTACTACTTAAGCCCTGCATGCTTTTAGTTTTTTTTAGTATTTAAAAATATTTTTAAAATTTTTTTTGGGTCCGATCATGGAGCCTGAACTCTGGGCCTGGGCACTGTCCCTCAGCTCCTTAGCTCAAGGCTACCACTCTACCACTTGAGCCATAGCACAGCACCACTTCTGGATTTTTTTTTCTGCGTATGTGGTGCTGAGGAATCAAACCCAAGTCCTCAGGCATGCAAGGTAAGCGCTCTAACACTGAGCCACCTTCCCAGCCCCTGTTTAGTTTTTTTAAAAATAAGGTCTTTCATTTATATCTGGACTAGCCTGGGTTGTGATCCTCCTATTTATCATTTGTGTATATTGGAATACTAAGCGTGAACCACCATTCACAGCTTTTAATTGGTTAAGAAATAATCTCATGAACTTTTTGTCTAAGATGGGCTTTAGCAACAATTCTCCCAATCTCTACCTCCTGAGTAGCTAGAATTATGGGCATGAGCCACAGCTCCACATCTACAATGTTAAATAAACTTCTGAGAGATCTTTAGTCATAATTTTAGTTGTTATTAAAATACATGGCTATAAAAAAGTCTTGAAATAACTTTGAAGATTGCTTCATGAACATCCATTAATATGAAAAAATCCTTCTCAATTCCTAATGCTTTTTTTATGCTTTTGAGAATTTTTTTTGGTGTGTGTGGGGGTAATTACTAATTATATACTAATTGTTTAATGCTGTTTGAAAACAAAAAATCTTGTGTAGATATACCTGACAAGAATTAAAGTAGGACAAATTATTTCAAATATGTCTTTTAAAGCTCAAATAAAATGTATGTATATAAAAAGAAATATAATTATCATCAAATGTGTAGTCATTTTTTTTTTGTCGGTCTTGGGGCTTGAACTCTGGGCTTGGGCGCTGTCCCTCCGCTCTTCAGCTCAAGGCGTGTGCTCTATAGCTTGAGCCACAGTGCCACTTCTGGTTTTCTAGTGGTTTTATTGGAGATAAGAGTCTCACGGACTTTCTTGCCCCGGCTGGCTTTGAACTGTGATCCTCAGATCTCTGCCTCCTGAGTAGCTAGGATTACAGATGTGAGCCACGGGCGCCTGGCCAAATGTGTAGTCATTTAAAAAAAAAATGTGACTAAAGTCTACCTTACCATGAATAAATACTTATGGATATTTCATACTTGAAAATAAAGTTGAGTTGGAGAAACAAAAGGAAAAGAATCTATGTTGTGGTTGAAAATAGTTGCTCAAGCCTATAATCACGGCTCTTTGAGAGATAGATGATAGGAGTATAACATCCCAGTTAAAGAAGTTGGCAAAACTCCACTGGAACAAATGTGTAATAGCCTACATCTGTAATCCCACCTACACAGGGGTAGTGACAAGTGGACTGCAAGTGTCTGTCAGGACTGGGCAAAGGCAAAACCCTAATTAAAAAGTAACATGAGGCAAAAAGGCCTAGAGGCATTATGCAAGTATCGGAATGCTTGCTCAGCATGTGCAAAGCCTTGAATTAAAGACCCCTCTACTGCCAATAAATAAATATATAAATAGTAAATAAATACATACATACATAAGTCTGTGCTAACGAAGACTAATGAATAAATAGTTTTGTTTGAATAGCTTTTAGCTATTTCTGGAAAGGTAAGTCATTCAGATTATAAGAGCGTTAATATGGCTGTTCATTTAACAGAAAAGGAAGAAAAGGCAAAGGATGATGGGAAAGAGTATCAGAGGAAGCATTCCAAATAAATAACATAGACCATTGCTGCAAGAAGTCTTTATGGAGATGAATGAAAATAAAACAAAATACAAACTAAGTGAAATAGAAGTCTCCCTTAAGTGTTTACTTTTAGAATTTCCAAAGACTAATAATTAAGATGTTCACTGATGACACTTTATAGTTAAAATGAATCTGGTGTGATTCACTAAAACTTGAAAGGCAGAGGTTTGAAATCTCTACCTAAATCCCAGGCTTCCATAGCTTCTGATAAGTTCTAAGAATGTGCATTACATTCATTTGTTGTGATATGATTAATTGATTATGGAGCAGGTATTTTTAAAGGGTTTCTCATTTTCACTTGTGACACGATATGGGTAGCATTAGAAGAATCTGGGATGGGAGAATTGACATTTGTCAAAGGACAGCAGCAGTAACTTCTTCTTCCTGGTTGATGAAGTACCCTACAGGGTGAGTGTTTATATCCTTCTGAGGTCATGCCAACTGAAATTCTATGTTTTTATTAAACTAGTTCCTCCAGGTAATTTCTAGCACACATCTATCAAAGACTGGACATAAATATGATGCATCTAGATGCTTTGAAGAAACCACTCAGACTGATAAATGCTTGCAAAGCAGAATAAGCCTGTCTTTTCTGTCATCTTCAATCACAAGAATTGAATATAACTTATTATCATATCTAAACACATGATCTCTATATGACATTAAGCATGTTGGACACAGGATATGATATCTGATTTTTAGAAAATGCAGATAGCATTTATGGAAGTCTGCCAGTTAGGAATGGAATGTTGCTAACAAAATAAAGATGCATATAAACTACAAGCAAAATGTTTATCTGATACAAATGATTTTTTTATTTGAAAATAATGTACAGAGGGGTTACAATTACATGGGCAAGATAATGAGAACATTTCTTATCAAGCATTGTAGCCTCCTCCTTTGTTTCCCCGTCCCATCCCTTCCCATTCCCCCACCACCACCACCAAAGTTGTAAAGTTCATTTTCAACATAATGACTTGTACATCTCATTTTTGCAATGGGTCCACCTGTATCCCTATTTAAACAATTTGTTTTTTCCCTTCCCCTCCACAAAATATACCAGGAAAGCAGAGGTTATACAGTGGGGGAGGGACATACAAAGCAACATAAATGATTTTTTTTAATTGGAATGAGGGACTCCTCTAGAATATGTTTGAAATGTCATGATTGCTATGATAGTGTGCAATAAAATTTTCTCTGAGCAGCAATATAATAATGATACTGACATTCACTGATTGCTGAGCTGTGACAGATATTGTTCTACTTATTATTAATATAAGTAATAAGTAGTATGCTTATTTGTCTGTCATGTTATAATTAGAAGACATGTCTAGGAAGGTTCAAAATTTCTCCCCAATACTACAAAACTAACGAGTGATAACTAGAATTTTGCACCTAACTCATATTGCTCAATAAGATTTTGTCATGATAAATGTGTGTGTGTATTTGTGTGTGTCTGTGTTTGTTCATGTATAGGTTTTACTGGAAAGTTGCAGATCTATGAAATCAAAGAGAGTTTAATTTATATTCAGTTTCCATATATTTTTTTTCAAATCTACTTATGTATATTTTCTTTTTTATTGTGAAAATACTGTACAGAGGGGTTACAATTACATGGGCAAGATAATGAGTACATTTCTTATCAAGCATTGTTGCCTCCTCCTTTGTTTCTCCTTCCCATCCCATCCTCCCCTCCCCGCCCCCCCACCCAACCCTCCCCCCCCCACCAAAGTTGTAAATTTCGTTTTTGACATATGACTTGTAAGTCTCATTGTTGCAATGGATCCACCTATATCAGTATTTAAACGATTTGTTTTTTCCCTTCCCCTCCACAAATTATAACAACATCAAATACCGTGAAAGTAGGGGTTATACTGTGGGGGAGGAACATACAAAGCAACAAAGAAATCATCTTATAAATGTGTTAGAAACAATCGCATGAAAGAAAAAACATTTGAATACATATCTTAGGGTTCATTTCCCTAACATCAACTTATCTGACCTTTTCTGCTTGTCTCAGACATATACTAGTAATTGCAAATAAGGGAAACCATGGGATTTATGTTTCTTTGGTCCTGGCTTACTTCACTTTATATATTTTTGGGGGGTTCTTGTCGTGGAGCCTGAACTCTGGACCTGGGTGCTGTCCCTTAGCTCTTCAGCTCAAGGCTAGCACTCTACCACTTGGGCCACAGCGCTACTTCTGGCTTTTTTCTTTTTGCTTATGTGGTGCTGAGGAATCGAACCCAGGGCCTCCTGCATGCAAAGCAAGTGCTATACCACTGAGCCACCTTCCCAGCCCCTCAATATATATGTTTTAACAACCTATTATATGGTGAGCATAAGGGTTGGTTAGAGAGTTGGGGAAAAGAGAAAGAATTATTGAAGACAAGAAAAGTTTGTAAGAGGGGAGGTCAGGAGCAGGAGAGTGAGGACCAGGGTCCACCATGATAAGTGGACAATAGAACACTTATTTTGCCCAAAAAATGAGTGAGCACATGATGCATTGATGTCCCCAAGATAGGAAAAGGAATTTATGGACATTAGCTTCACCTAATGTTGAGATTCCTCAACACTGAGAAGGGGGTTTTGATTTTATTGAGCTTAAATACCAGGCTGAATGGCTTTGGTCATTTTGTGTTTAATATTATAAAATAAATAAGTGACATGATGATGGTGACTTATAAACACATTTATATTATATATAATATGTTATTTATACTTGTAATTGTGTGTTTGTGTGTCTGTGCTATCTGACATTTGAGGCAGAGAAGATATTTGGGATCCACTGAAGTGACTAATGTGATCTGGGATCCCTCAAGTTGGAATAATGATGCTGAGAGCATTTGAAAGCAATCCATGCAGCGTATGCTTGATAGAGAAAGAAGAAAAGAAGTACGTAAAGCATTGTCCATAAGATTATAGAGAGTCTAAAGTTCAACTTATGAAGAAAAATTTGCAAACATCGCAGAGATCAAACTATGATGATTTTTTTTTAATGAGAATAGGAGTTTAATTATTATATCAGTCTGGGACACAAGAAGCATGCTATCTGGATTATTTTATTTAGCACTATACTCTTGAGTTGAATCCTTGTTGCAGATGACATTAGAATAGTGCTGTCTTCCTATTGGGTGAGGAAAGTTGGTGTCACTAATGAAACCTAGCATATACTGTGCTCTATGAGGTGTGAGAAACTGTTGTCCTAGTGGATTTTTTTTTTTTGCTAGTCTTGGGGCTTAATCTCAGGGCATTGGGCACTGTCCCTGAACTTGTTTTGCTCAAGGCTAGTATGCTATCACTTGAGCCACAGTGACACTTGTGGCTTTTTCTGTTTATGTGGTGCTGAGGAATTGAACCCAGGGCTTCATGTATGCTAAGCAAGCACTCTACCACTAAGCCACATTCCCAGCCCCACCCAAGAGGATTTTAATGACTCTCAGAATTGCAATATGCCGTAAGATAGCCCTCTCGTACTTCATCTTGCTCTTTTCATAATCCTCACTCATTTATGAAGCCAAACTAGAAGAGCTGGGGGGAATAGATGTGGAAAAACCTTAACAGCCATTTACCACAAACCTGAATATCAGGGGAGAGGAAGAGAATGCACATGTATATGCTATGTGTACATAACATTTTTATTCATGCGTATAAAATATTTGTACATGTGATCTCAAACTTCTTTGATCAGTTAGGTGCATATATCATGCAAATGGAAACATCATAGCAGCAGATGAAGATATGAATGGAATACCGAACTACCCAAAAGAGCAGAAAACACCAGCTATTGGACCCTTGTCCAACTGAATAGTTGTACATGTACAACTACATATCAGATTTTCAATAACTATTGAAAAAATTGTTTTATATTAATTTTGTTGCATTCATTCATCTCAATAGAATTATATGTGCAATTTCACTTTATTAATGTTAACTAAAATTAACTTCATGTGTTTATTACTTTAAAGATCATTTAAGTACAAGTTGTCATGTCCAAAATGAGCTTTACAACGTCGGTGCGGGGGGGGGAGGGGGGGAGGAGAAGGGGAGGGAAGGAGAAGGATTGGGATTGGGGGGAGGGGGGAGGCTGGGAAGGGATGTGAAGGGTAAACAAAGGAGGAGGCTGCAGTGCTTGGTAAGAAATGTATGCATTATCCTGCCCATGTAATTGTAACTCCTCTGTACAGTATGTTCACAAATTAAATTAAATTAAATTAAAAAAAAGATCATTTCTGTTTTCTTCATTATAATAAATGTAATTTAATTGCACAAAGAGCTTTTATTTCAATATCTATAAACACACATAAAGCATTCATAGATCAAATTTACCCTTCTTATTTTTAAAATCCACCTTTTAAAATAATTTTAGTAGATATAATTATATGTGTTCATTTTTACACTGACCAAAGTATATACTAGAAATCAAAATTCTTTGGTTTTCATTTGTGTTTCACAATATATTTCTATTGGACACTGCTAGTCTACAGCAAAGAAAAGTCATCTCCATAGGAAAAGATCAAATTAAATCAGGATTGTGAAGTCTTTTTGTATTGGATGCAGGCACAATTTTCATCTAGTGCTACAAGGCTCTAATTGCATTATCTTTTTTGGGGGGGTCCGGTCGTGGGGCCTGAACTCTGGGCATGGGCGCTGTCCCTCAGCTCTTCAGCTCAAGGCTAGCGCTCTACCACTTGAACCACAGAGCCACTTCTGGCTTTTTTTCTTTTTGCTTATATGGTGCTGAGGAATTGAACCCAGGGCCTCAGGCATACAAGGCAAGCGCTCTACCACTGAGCCACCTTCCCAGCTCCTAATTGCATTATCTTATATAAACTCTACTCACGTCTACCCAAAAAGACATGCTGATCACAGTTATGACTCAAAAAATGGTGGTATGTTTATTATTTGTATATTGGCATTAGTACAGAAGATTATCTATTAATTATATGTTCTCAGCTTTCATCTTGGGTCTTTGAGTATTTAATGTTCAAATTTTCATTCATTACATAGAGTGGGAACCATATCATATTATAAGGGATATTGTAATATTCTTTTTCCATAATATTTGTCTATTACTTTAATTAAACGACACCGAAGGTAAGGTTTGTTTTTAATTTATTTTAAATTTGTGGAAACAGTTTTAAGTGATTTGTAGAAAAGAAGACTTGAATGTGTTTCAAATGTTGAAAAAATAAAAAGGAAGTTCAATGTGTTTCTAACCCTGCTATTTATTATATTTTCCTAAAACCACGAGCAAGGTTGCAAAATGGAGAGACCACTTTGGATTTTCTTGAATGTCATTCAGTCCAATTATACTGAAATCTAAGCTCCAGATGCCAAAAATTTGTGGCTATTAATATTCTTCTGAACTCCATTAAATTACTAAGCTACCTGCATTCTTCTCTCTGAATGAAGTCATATTAATGCAATAAGATATTTTCCAAGTGATAGATATTTGAACATACTCTGCTATCAGAACTACATGATGTACAGAATATTTGTAGATTTGCTCCCAGATTTCACCTTCCTTAAGTTACCATTTAAAAAATCTGAGAAATGATTATTATTTGATATTTTAGTTCTATAGTTTTATCATATAATACAACACTTCCTGTATGATGATTCTTTAATATTCACAATAACTTTATTTACTTGTACATAAAAGATATTTTCAGTTTCAGCAAAAATAAGCTGCTGGTATTATGTTAGCCTTGGCACATGTCAATGACAGAATGAACAGTTCATCTTTGAACAGTGCATGGACAAAGAGACAATATATTTGGAGTAGCATAATAAAAATGACTTCCTATCATGGTGAGACCTAGGAGTCATTTGCAACAGAGTATTACCTAAGGGAAAGTCTAGGCAAATCTTATTAACAAGGAGAACTATATGTAAAGGTGTGATAGTGTGATTAAAATATTTATAGATTCCTTTTAATGAAAAGGTGGAAATAATACAGAATGTACATTGTGAAAATTCATAAAGCCTTCTACCACTTCCAAGTTGACAAAACAGAAATCTTCTGTTGCAGATTTGGTCACATGATAATCCACTTAAACTGAGAAACAAAAACAATGTCTGTGTCTTCACTACAACACCCTGGTTTACGTGCATTGGATTTTTCTGAGAATGATTATGCATCTCTCTTGTGCTGTTACTTCACTGTTTTCTACTTTTATAGTATTAAGATCTCTATATCACTAAAAGCTGTGTTATCAGATATTCATTTTGTAGTAAGGCTAATGTCATTATATATACATAAAATAATTAATTGAGGGACAGAAATCAGAAATGAGCACACAATTTTAAAAAGTTGATATATAGTACACTTAATTGTTAGTTGAATCTTACCAGTAAGTTGGGCGATGGCATACATTTGTCATTCTATCTGGGAGAAGGCCGAAATAGGAAGATTACAGTCCAGGATGCCCAGTACAAAAATATGAGATCCATAGTCCATCACTTATTGAAAAATAACAGAAGAGAAAATTAATGAGCTTGTGGACCGAGTGGTGGAGCTAAGGCCCTGAACTTAGATCACAGCAACCTAAAAAGTGAAAAAATAACAAATATTATAAGCAAATTAACATGAATAAAAATTCAAAGCTGAGAGTTGTCAAAGTACATTAGAGCAGAAATTCTTTCATCTTAACATAGTGTCATAAGCAGGAAAAGGAGGATGGATAAATGCCAGTTATAAACTGCAGAATTCTGGCAGCAACATCACAGATCGTATTTGTTTTGTTTTGTTTTTTTGAAAAGCAACATTTATTTTTTTTCTTTTTATTTTATTATATTTTATTTGTGAACATACTGTACAGAGGGGTTACAATTATATGGGCAGGATAATGCGTACATTTCTTATCAAGCATTGCAGCCTCCTCCTTTGTTTACCCTTCACACCCCTCCCAGCCTCCCCCCCAATCCTCCCCTTACACCCCACCCCCCGCACCAACATTGTAAAGCTCGTTTTCGACATGATAACTTGTACTTCTCATTGTTGCAACAGGTCCACCTGTATCCTTAAACGACTTGTTTTTCCCCATCTCCTCCACAAGTTATATGGACATCAAATATAGTGAAAGCAGGGGTTATACTGTGGGGGAGGGACATAAAGAGCAGCAAAGAAATAATCTTATAAGTGAATTAGAAACAAATGCATGAAAGAAAAAAAACATTAAAATACACATCTAAAGGTTCATTTTCCTAACATGACATTATCTGACCTTTTCCACTTGACTCATACATATACTAGATATTGCAAATAAGGGAAACCATGGGACCTGTTTCTTTGGGGCTGGCTTACTTCACTTAATATAATTTTTTCCAAGTTTTTCCATTTCCTAACAAATGGGGCAACGTCATTCTTTCTGATGGAGGCATAGAATTCCATTGTGTGTATATATATACCACATTTTCTTGATCCATTCATCTACTGAAGGGCATCTGGGTTGGTTCCATATCTTAGCTATGGTAAATAATGCTGCAATAAACTTAGTTGTGCTGGTAGCTTTAGTGTGGTCTTGTTTGTAAACATTTGGGTAAATGCCCAAAAGTGGGATTGCTAGGTCATAGGGGAGCTCTATGAGAAGTCTTTTGAGGAACCTCCATACTGCTTTCCAAAGTGGTTGAACAAGTTTACATTCCCACCAACAATGAAGTAAGGTTCCTTTCTGTCCACATTCCCTCCAGCATCTGTTGTTGTTAGAGTTCTTGATTTTTGCCATTCTAACTGGACTGAGGTGGTATCACAATGTTGTTTTGATTTGCATTTCTTTTATGGCTAGGGATGTTGAGCATTTCTTCATGTATCTATTGGCCATCCTTCTTTCTTCTTTATTGGGCAGTTGTTTCTTTGAGGATTTGTTGTTGGGGGATTTAAATTTTTGAGTTCCAAGTATATTTTAGATATGAGACCCTTGTCTGTTGTATGGCTAATGAAGATCCTCTCCCAATCCGTGGGCTTTCTATTGATCTTGCTAGCTATGTCCTTTGCCATGCAGAAGCTCTGCAACTTTATGCAATCCCATTTGTCCAACCTTTCTTTGATTTGTTGTGTTTCCAGGTCTCTATTCAGAAAATTTCAGCCTGAGTCAAGGAGACCTAGGGTTTCTCCTATTCCATCCTGTAATGTTTTCAGAGTGTCTGCTTTGACTTTGAGGTCTCTGATCCATTTGGAGTTGATTCTGGTGCAGGGTGATATATAAGGATCTAGCTTTAGTTTTCTACAAGTAGTTAACCAATTTTGCCAGCACCATTTCCTGAAGAGGCTGTCTTTGTTCCATTCTATTGTTTTAGCTCCCTTATCGAAGATTAGTTGGCTATAGGTCTGTAGGTTCATTTCTGGGTTTTCAATTCTATTCCATTGGTACTGAGGTCTGTTCTTATGCCAATACCAAGCTGTTTTGATTACTATGGCTTTATAGTAGAGCTTGACATTTGGTATTGATATTCCTCCAGCAGTGTTCTTTCCGTTGAGGAGCGTTTTTGCTATTCTGGGTCTTTCATTCTTCCATATGAATTTTTGGATTGCCTCTTCTATTTCCTTGAAGAATGAGGTTGGAATTTTGATAGGTATTACATTGAATTTGTAGATAGCCTTGGGAAGTATTGCCATTTTCACGATGTTAATCTTTCCAATCCAGGAGCATTGGAGGTTTTGTCATTTTCTAAGTTCTGTTTTGATTTCCTTTTTCAAGATTTTAAAGTTTTCATCATAGAGGTCCTTCACTTCTTTGGTTAAGTTAATTCCTAGGTATTTTATTTTTTGTGGAGCTATTACAAATGGAGTTGCTTTCCTATTTTCAGCCCACTTTTCTCATTGTTGGCTTACAGAAAAGCCATTGATTTTTGAGGGTTAATTTTATACCCTGCTACTTTGCCAAAGTTTTGAATCAGTTTGAGTAATTTGGGAGTGGAGTCTATGGGATTCTTTAAATACAAGATCATGTCATTTGCAAACAGGGAGAGTTTTATTTCTTCTTTCCCTATTTGGATCCCCTTTATGTCTGCATCTTGTCTTATTGCTGTAGCTAGGCATTCTAATACTAGACTGAAGAGAAGTGGGGAGAGTGGACATCCTTGGCTTGTTTCTGAGTTAAGAGGAAATGGCTTTAGTTTTTCACCATTAAGTATAATGCTGGCTGTAGGTTTGTCATATACAGCCTTTATTGTATTGAGGAATGTTCCAGGGATTCCTATTTTTCCCAAAACCTTCATCATGAAGGGGTGTTGGATCGTGTCGAATGCTTTTTCTGCATCTATTCAGATAACCATGTGGTTCTTATTCTTGCTCCTGTTGATGTGATGAATAATATTAATTGATTTGTGTATATTGAACCAGATTTGCATCCCTGAAATGAATCCTGTTTGATCGTGGTGTATGATTTTTTGGATGAATTGTTGTCGTTGATTGGCCAAAATTTTGTTGAGAAGTTTTACATCAATGTTCATCAAGGATATGGGTCTAGAGTTCTCTTTCTTTTATGAATCCCTGCCTGGTTTTTGGATGAGGGTTATGATGGCTTCATAGAATGTGTTCGGTAGTGAACTTTCTCTTTCAATTTCATTGAAGAATTGGAGGAGTATTGGTGTGAGCTCTGCTTTGAAGGGCTTGTAAAATTCTGCTGTAAAACCATCTGGTCCTGGACTTTTCTTAGCTGGGAGGGCTCTTATTGCTGTTTCTATTTCAATGCTTGATATGGGCCTGTTAAGATGGTTTAACTCTTCTTGGTTTAGATTTGGCATGTCAATATTTGCTAGGAAAAGGTCCATTTCTGTCAAGTTCTCAAACTTATTAGCATAAAGTTTTGAGAATATTCCCTTATAATGTTCTGAATCTTGGTTGTTTCCGTGGTGATGTTTCCATTCTCATCTCTGAGTTTATTTATTTGGGTGTGTTCTCTTCTTTTTCTGATAAGATTTACTAAGGGTCTGTCAATTTTGTTAAGTTTTTCGAAGAACCAACTCTTTGTTTTGTTGATTCTTTCTATAGTTTTTTTTGGATTCTAATTCATTTAATTCTGATTTAATTTTGATTATTTCTTTCCATCTACTGGATTGGGGTTTATCTTGCTGCTCTTTTTCAAAGAAGTTTAGATGTGTCATTAAATTGCTAGTTTGTTAATGGATTCCATGAATACCTTTAGTGATCTTTGTGTATTCTCTTCCTGCTCTCTCAATTCCTGTATTACTTTTTGATTAGCTTCCTCCCGTTCATGAGATTCCTGTAGTTCTCTTTGAGTGTTTTCAGCCTGTTCACGCCATTCCTCCCTTTCTCTTTTAGTATTCTCAAGCTGCTCATGCAAATCCTGTATCAGTTTTTGAGTAACTTCCTCACGCTTATGAAATTCAAGTATAAACTTTTGGATTGCCTCCTCTCTCCCTAACATGCTCATACAGAGTCCTTTGTATGTTTTTTATCTTTTCATTTATCATTATCATTTGCCAGCAGTGTTTGTAGAACTATTTGGGAACTCTCCTCTGGATTATTCATTATTTGTTCTGTCCCCTGATTATCAAGATTGGGAATTGAGATACCCGGACTTGCCATTTTTCTTGTGTTTTTCCGGCTTACTCTGCCCATTTGAGATGAAAATAGCACCAGTTTTGTGCTAGAACACTATCTTAAGGCAAGCATCAACCAAATCTGAATTTGCACAGTCAATAGTCTACAGATACAATCTATTTCAACAGATACATCTATTCAACATCAAACTACTATATGTTAATGGGCCACGAACCGCAAAGAAGAATTTGGAAAACCAGAAATTATTAGGTTTAGGGAGAGATGTGGGTAAAAAATAGGAATAGATTGATGTGGAAAGGCACAGGGAGAGTTAACTAAGTCCTAATCTCAAAGCAGGAAATTGGTTGGGTAGGGTGAAAGTAGAGAGAGAGAAAGGGAAATGGAAAAGAAAAGAGACCAGAAAAAATAGAAAAGTAAAAATTAATAATATTATGCAGATATGAAAACAATCTTTTTGGAGGAGAACGTGAATATATTGAGAGAAGGGGAGGGATATAAAGGAGATGTGAAAAACTTAAAAATAAAAATGCTTAAAATATTATATAGGTATAAAGAGGTAGTACTGTTATTAAGGAATTTAAGTCTCAGAGGTTTTGAATTGAGTAATAAATTTGTTGATTAAGTGTGTACGCAATGGGGGATAGGGTCTAATAGTCAACTACAGTTTTATCTGAGGATGTGCAGGACAAGAATTAAGTCACATAAAGAAGAACGAAAGAGAGGAAAAGGTGAAAAGGATAAGAAAGGAAGAAAAAAGATCAGAAGTTCAGTAGAGCTAAAGAAAAAACAAAAAGATAATTAAAAAAGAAAAAAAAGAGAAAGAAAACAAAAAAAGAAAGAAAAACGCACACTCACATATCCCTAAAGTAAAAATTATAAGAGAAAAAAAGTTAGTGGAAAACAATTTTTTTCAAAAAAGGCAAAAATTAAAGATTAAAAAAAGTTTTAGAAAAGAAAAGAAAATTTTTTTTTATATAAGGTACCAAAAAGAGGAAGAAGAGGAAGAGGAAGAGGAAGAGGAAGAAGAAGAAGAAGAAGAAGAAGAAGAAGAAGAAGAAGAAGAAGAAGAAGAAGAAGAAGAAGAAGAAGAAGAAGAAGAAGAAGAAGAAGAAGAAGAAGAAGAAGAAGAAGAAAAGTTCTTTGATTTTTTGGGGGAGGGGTGGGAAAAATCCCGTATATCCCTTGTGTCCGTAACCAGCCTCTTGTTGGAGTCTCTGGTCTGCTTGTGGTCCTGTGGCTTGGTTGGTTTCTTAAGTCAGTTTGTTCCAACAGGGAGAAAAATGCTCTGCTTTACCCAGGATTTTGCAATCCTCCTCCCAGGCTAGTTCAATGGGAGGCAGATCTGCTTTGAGTATCACAAAAGAGGGAGATGCAGTAATGAGGCTAGGTTCTGGGTAGAGTTGAGGCCTTTCAACAAACAGTAGCTTTTCCCGGGTACTAGTTTGTGAAAAACTCACAGAGCCTAGCCTGGAGCCATTCTCAGGGTTTCTGTTTACTGAATTTCAATTGATTGTCGAGGCTGCTAGAGGGAGGGGCAGCCTCTGGCTCTGATTACCCAGTGAAGAAAGCCACTCCTAGGGCTGGTGCCCGAGCTGGGTTACTTTTCCCTGGGTGGAGCTGAGTCTGGCAGGTCACGCTGGCATTAAGTTCTTGTGACCTGCTAAGTGACTCGTTTTATTCCAAGGCTTGAGTTGGAGCTAGCAGCTCCACCGAGCTTTGTCGGTATCCAAGATGGAGATCTCCGGTACTGGGGGGTGGGAGGGGTGGCCTTCCCTCCTCTGCTCCCTGTGAAGGAGTGAGGACTTCAGTCTTCTACTCACGCCGAGTCTTGGTTCCTGGGTTGTCTCTGTTCTGCGAACTGTAGGATGAAGATGTCTGCTCCTTGTTGGTTCTTGGTGGTGTTGAATAGAATCTGCTTCCCCGCTGTGTCTGGCTCCTTTGTCCGGGACTATCTATCGTTCAGGTATGGCACCTGCAGTCGCCGCAGCCACCGCTGCCGCCACGGCGGCTGCTGGCCAGAGCTCAGATCTATCTCCTTGCCTGGATTTTCCCTCTCTGGCCTGACTCTCTGTCCTGTGATGGCACACTTGGTGTGATTCTCTGGCTTAGGATTGTTCACTGGAACTCTAAAACTGCTTTCTGTGTGAAAGCTTGTTTAGACTCCAGCTTCTCTTCCACCATCTTCCCGGAACTCTGTATTTGTTTTTGTGTTCTGACACATTTCTCCCATGCTTCACTTGATCTTAGCCCAAAAACCTGAGAAGACAGACACTTTTTTAATGATTCTCTTTTTTTGGACTTAAAATGCAAGTATTGTACCTTCCATTTTATCAAAGTGCTAATTCTACCTTAGTTTTAGTAATGTTACTGTGAAGTCTGTCTAAAACAAAATATTTTTAAAAGCTTGAATCCGCACAGAATGCATTACTCAGGAATTTACTTCTTACCTTCTGCCCCCTTCTGCCAGTCCCTATATTGAGGGGATGCTCTAGAAAAGCAGAGCCCTTTCCACCTCTGAAGTAAATTCTACATACCTAAAGCTATCATTGCTCTGGAAAGGAGACTATCAATCCTATTTCACACAGAATCTATCTTCAGACTTTACTGGACCATAGACTGACCATTCCCATCAGATCTTAATTGACCTTAGGGTCCCAGTTAAATGGATGATATAGTCAAAAATTTGGGGACCAAGTTGGAACCTAGATTGTAAAAGAAGGCTGATACCAGCTTTTGGAGGCATACTTGTATGCCAGTGTCCCTTGACTTTGCCTTTCTTACTCTTGCTGTAAGGCAACAGAATGGAACATATCCACAACACTGCAAAAACACATTTGTTTTTGTTAAGTTGACAGATTTAACAACATTTCTAATTTAATTAAACTTAACAGAAAGTATTTGTCATGGTTTTGGGGTATTAAGTTGGTCAGAGTATGGCACCTTGATATTGAATCAAACAGAAATCTAGGTGTCCTGATGGAAACATTTTAAAGTTGTGGTTAATATCTACAATTAATTCACTTTTGGTTGACCTCAATAATGTGTGTGAACTACATGCTGTCCATTGAAATACTTTGAAGCTAAAATAAGTTTCCTTGAAGAATAGTTTCTGCCTCGTTTGACTTACAGTGCCTGTGTAAAGTTCCTACCTTTCCAACTTTCCCCACGGAATCTTGGCTTGAAATTCCCACAATCCTATCAGCTAATTCCTTGATATAAATCTATTTTTAGAGATGAAAAATGTAATGGTTTTGATTCTTTGGAGAATTCTCACCAATACAACATTATTTATAGTACTCTTGGTAAAACAAGTTCTCCTTGGCCAACAAAGCTAGATTTTTCAAGTATTCCAACATGCAAGGCATCATCTGACTTAATTTTAAATGGAATCTGATCTTACTTAAACAAAATCACAATCACAAAATGAAACTGACATGCTTCAAATTTCCAGGGCATTTCTTTCATAATATAGGGATGACATGATAGAATTTGAGCATAGTAAATAATGATTCATATTATAACATATGTACATTTTAATGTGCTTTAATTGGTTTTAAACCTCAAAAATGCTTTAATTTTGATATGCATAAAATTTTGACTAAGTCCCTCTGAGTTCCTCAGTATTCATGTTTGAACTACAGTTCTAAAATTTGTTTCATCTTACCTCCCAAATTTAATAATTTTATAATGTCATCTGTAAGATTCTATTAAGGATTCTTAGTTGTTTCGATCTTTGTGAGTGAAGGTCATCATTGCCTTGGTATTGGACATTGCTATTGACTTAATAATATGAGTCCAAAATTGTAACTCTATTTTTTATTGTTATTATAAAGGTGATTTTACAGAGGGTAACAGAAGTTAGGTAATGAGTCACATTTCCTTTTGAACAATGTTACCCCTTCCCTTGCTTTTTCTCATTTTTTCCCTCCTGACCTCCCCACACAAGTTGTAGAGTTCATTTTCAACAGTGTCTAAGTGTCTAGTAAGTATCACAGCTACATTTGTTCACCATTTATCACTTCATTTCTATGCTTCCCCTGTACCCTCCTTAAAACAAACTTATATGCAAGGCAAAAGATATGGAAAACAAAAAGGTGACAAAGGGGAATAAAAAACCAAAAAAAATTTTTTTCCCCATTTTTCTGGAGTTGATTTAGATAAATATCATTTTATATGATCATATGCAAATAGCTATTGAGACTTTGTGATTCTCTCCTAAAAAATCCTCTTTTGGTCTCACTGTGAGTGTCTAGAATCCTGTATAATTTATCATGTTCAAGTGTATTTTTTGTCATTTACCATCCTGTATGATTACATATAGATTTATAGGCACATTCTAGTTACAGCAAATGAGGGAAACCAAGCAACCTATATTTTGCTCTTATTTACAAATGGTACATTATCATTTTTGTCTGATGATAGTCTAGAAGATCCAGAATCAAAACAAATCAAAGAAAAACTGGACTAATGTGATCGCATCAAACTGAAGAGTTTGTGTATGGCAAAGGACATAGCTAGCAAGATAAATAGAATGCCTACAGAATGGGAGAAGATCTTTACTAGATATATATCAGACAAGGGCCTCATATCTAAAATATATTTAGAGCTGAAAAAGTCAAACCTCCCAAAATAAATACTCAAAATGAAACCTACATAATTAGTAAATGGGCAAAAGACTTAAAGAAGCACAGGTAATAATGACCAATAGACCTATAAAGAAATGCTCACATCTCTGACCATAAAGGAAATGCAAATCAAAACAACTTTGAGATTCCATCTCACCTTAGCTAGAATAACCATTGTCAAGACAATTAACAATAACAAATCCTGGCAAGAATGTGGTCCAAAGGGAACTCTACTTCACTGTTGGTGGAATGTAAATTTGTTCAACAGCTCTGGAAAGCAGTATGGTAAACCGAGTTTTCCAATGTCCAAGCAATTCCATTCTTGGGCATTTATCCAATAGAACACAAACAAGGCCACCCTAAAGCTACCAATGCAATTATGTTCATTGCAGCATCATTTACCATACCCCAGATATAAAATCTACTCAGCTGCCCCTCAATGGGTGAATGGGTCAAGAAAATGTTATATTATATTCTTAATTTTTGATATAGCCTGTATTCCAGCTGACACCGAAGCTTGACGATTATGATTTATGAACAACTATTTTATCTATCTTCTTTACATTTGCAGATTGGATGCATTCTCATCTCAGCACTTGCTTATAAAATAATGCTGAATTTCTTCTATATAAGGAACCCCTTTAGAACAGAAATTCAGATTTGTAAACCTATAGGCTAAAACAGTATGAAATACTGAGCAATTTACCATTAAATTCTTATTAAATATATAAATATGTCTTTCAAAAACCATCTACTTGGTAACTTAGCTATCCCTTTCACTGTGTTCTCACTTCTTCCTAAATACTTGCAAAAACCTGGAGAATCTGCTTCCATTTAATCTCAAACTAATACCTGTTAAATCATGCATAGAAATCACAATCCAAATCAAAACATTTTTTTTTGAGTTTCCTTGTCTCAATAGGGCAAGAGAAGAATTATTGAGAAGAACAAGAGTCGGGATGGATTGTTTCTCTGTGGTCTATGTCTCAGGTATCTTTTCCAGGCACAGAGAATGAGTACCAGCTATTTTATATGCATTTGAGACATTTTAGTCAGATTATATACACAAGTGATTTATTCAAGAAATTGACACATTGCCATTATGTAAATGATAGTCACTGCCATGGTTTCCTTGGCTCCATTTTAAAGAAATTTGAGGAAAGATGAAGCTGAAATTCTGGTGAAAAATCTTGAGTGCATGCATGGTTAAGACATTCCAGACATGTGTGATTCAACCTGTTTCTACAGAAGAGAATGACAACACTGAATCTCCTTTTCAAAAAGAGATAAGAAAACCTCTGTTTCTTCCAGATATGATAGAAAGGATGCTGGGTTGTTAGTCTTACCCCTTGGGATGTGAATGCAGTGTTCTACAGGCCAGTACACCCAATGTTTCTGGAATTTACTACTTAGAGTCATCTCGAAGGCCTGGAGCATCATTTTCCCTTGAAATAATAGGAACACATGTAACTGATGTTATGTGATTCCCTATAGAGTGCTTTTACTGTTTAAGCAAGTTGAAAGTAATCTCTCCAGGCTTACTGTTCATTTGGGATCTCATGTTTTGTTTTCTTTTTCTTTTTTAAAAATGTATTCAGAAGCATTAAACTTTTCAGAAACATTATGGTGTGGCTGTATTCCCTCAAGACCCTGTTACTGTAGTTTGAGGAAACTAAACTGAATATAGAGATGTGAACTGCAGAGAACCAAAAGGTTGGAGCTTTAAGGACTACAGGGGAAATTAGATCAGAATGTAAACCTCTGCAGATTAACTAAATAACTGAGCTATTTGTAAAGCATAGCTTTAATACTGATAGCATGGGAATAAAACACAACAAAATGATTGGAATGAGGGGAAGTAATTGTCATATCAGAGTATTACATTTATATCCCCAATCCACTCTCCTAAAAATCATTTCTAACAGGTACGGTTTTAAAAAATAAAAATATAAATCAATCAATTTAGTGGTACATGAAAAGATGTATACCTGATTACTTAGAAAATTTTATTCCAGTAATGAAAACATGACAGTTTAAATTTATGCAAGCTATATAATTAAGCACAATAATTCAGAGTTGAAAGCCATTACTACTATGTTTAATAAATGAATTATATAGACTAAATAATGAAAACCTAGATGTGCCATAAGTGCCAGAATAAAGAGGCATATATTAGAGATCAATCCTAAAACTTTGAAATAAATGTATGCATTTATGTGTGTGTAGAAGTTCATTATAGATATATTGGTTTTATACTGGTTTAGTAGAGGATGGTTTAATTTAATAAACAGCAGAAGGAATTACGTTTGAAGAAATATGTGGACCATACATAGCAAATTATGGTTCAAAGGTAAATAAAAATAATTTTAATTCTAAACACAGTAAGATGTCATGAGTGAATATGTACATGCATGTATATATACACACATATATCTGGCTGAAGAAATCTTCATATAAGACATCAACATCAAAGATGAGAAGTAAAACTAGAGGCAATGGGAGCAGAATCCTTTTGTTATGTTAAGTAATATTAATATTAAGTAAGGAAATATTAAGTAATTATAATACACGTGTAAAATTTTAAAAGTATAAACACAGTAGGAGGCAACAATTGAATAGCAACATGAGTAGATTTTTTCAGAAGTAAAAAAACTAAAGCGATAAAGTGATATACACAGGATATGAAAATAAAAATTTATGTGATAATGATTTCCTTGCACCATTAGAGGAAATTCATCACATTTCTATTTATAGAGTATTAGTCACATGGAAAGGGTTCACTTACTGTTTATGAGAAATTAAGCAGAGATTAATATTGTGCAGTATAACATCTAGCTTTGTATCAAATATTTAGAAGAGCAAGATGCAAGTGCAACTGTAATCCTACTATATTTTAAGGAAAAAAATGGAGACAGACATTTTCATCCTTGGATAAAACAAAAGCTATCAGTGCTATTGAAAGGAATATTGGAAATTTTATCTGGTTAGTCATACATCTAATTTTCTGTTTAGCAAAGAGGTTGTAAATTGTATTTTTGATGCTTACAAGGAGCCACATTTATGCAGAACCAACAGAATAAACAAGTATTATAATAGTTCATTTTTTTACAAGTCATTTATTGCAATGCTATAGAATATTCAAATCTATCAACTTTACTCCAAGATTGAGATGTGTATTAATATTGTGCATTCATTTGTTTCTTTGTGCATGCAAAGTCATCTTTAATTGTTTAATAAGTTCCAAGCATTCTGGAGCTAGGCCTGGAAAGATTAAAGTGTATCATTGTTGAACTTCTATCAACATCTTTGCATATATGAGTATTTATATACATGAAAACCAAAACACAATCAGAAGCAGAAAGAAATACAAACAAAATTTAATTTTGAGTTAGGAAGGGAACATATTTTGATGACATTTTTAAATCTATGAACGTATGAAAAAGGTTAAGCAAGCTTTTGCCAGGATTAGTGATGGTTATAGAAAGATAACTTTAGGCAATGTGTAATAAACTAAGTAGAGATGATGATACATAAAACTTCAGTTGATGGTTTCCCTTATTTGTAATATCTAGTATATTTATGAGTCAAGTGGAAAAGGTCAGATAATGTGAGGTCAGGAAAATGAACCCTTAGATATGTATTTTAATGTTTTTTTCTTTCATGCATGTGTTTCTAACGCATTTATAAGATTATCTCTTTGTTGCTTTGTATGTCCCTCCCCCACAGTATAACCCCTGTTTTCACTATATTTGATGTCAGTATAACTTGTGGAGGAGATGGGGAAAAACCAGTTGTTTAAGGATACAGGTGGACCTGTTGCAACAATGAGAAGTACAAGTTGTCATGTCCAAAATGAGCTTTACAACGTCGGTGCGGGGGGGGGGGGGGTGGGTGGGGGGAAGGAGGGGAAGGAGAAGGATTGGGATTGGGGGGTATGGGGGAGGCTGGGAAGGGATGTGAAGGGTAAACAAAGGAGGAGGCTGCAATGCTTGGTAAGAAATGTACGCATTATCCTGCCCATGTAATTGTAACTCCTCTGTACAGTATGTTCACAAATAAAATAAAATAAAATTAAAAAAAAAAAAACTTCAGTTGAACTGCTGTCAAAAGATGGGAAATTGTTGTAGAATTACAAAGGAAATGTAACATTCAAGTGATATAATTATCATGCCAAATAACAACAGTCATGTGCACGTGAAGGTCTAGAGAGAACATTTGACAGGTTTTGCAAAAGAAAACTTGGGTTTTCAACTTCCATCTTTTGTATGTTTCCCAATATTGTTGGATGAATGGAATGATAGTTTAATAGGAGAGGATTAAAAATTAGATTGGATGGGGAGAATAATGAAATGGGTGATATCAATGATAATGAATTGTACTTATAAAGTGATATATTGAGTGGCAAACTCTTTGTATAACTGGAAGGGATATAATGTAAGAGAAAGGAGGAAATAATCCAATAGAAGGTACAGAAAGCAAATAGAGATAATCTTATTTTTAGTTCCAGGGTCAAAAAGAGCAAAGTGGCATTGGAGTGTAAATTTTTCAAAGGTGTATTTATTATTGTAACATTATAGTTTTCAGTCAAATGACATATTTAGTTTCAAAGCAATAAAGCTAACCAAACCTTAGAATCATGTACTTTGGGAAATGGGTAAATTTCTCTTAAGGGAAATTTTTAATGACAAGATAGCTGTCAGATAGACTCCATTAGTTTCAATTGCTCTGCACTGTTGGAAAAGGTGACATTGGGATTGTGTCTAGGCCTATATTTTTATGATTCAATATTTGATTTAAATTATTAATACTAATTACAGAATAATAATTCAAGCAAACGATAAAATTTTGATCCCTGGGTTGTAATTAAGTTATGTGAGGTCTAATGTTTCAAACAAATATATTTTACTATGATTATGGAAACACCCATTATAAGAATGGACACTACTTATAGTTAAACCTAAATCTAACTTTGTCCCATTTTCATTCAGTGAAACTATGCATATTTCTTTTTATTTTTAATTTTCAAGGTGATGTATAGAGGGGTTACAGGTATATAAGTAAGGCAATAAGAACATTTCTTGTCAAACTTGTTACTCCTTCCCTCATTTTTCTCCGACTTTCTGTCCCCTTATGATTCCTTATCATTTGTTTTTATGGTCAGTGCTCTCAAATTAATGTACCGTATAGACCAAACTGTTAGTAATGAAAGAATTGTACATATTATTTGACAGTTATTTCAATTTTGTTCTATGATTCTTGTACCTAGTACTTGTTATGTGACCGTGTCTTCCTTATTGAAATGCTTAAGCAATGATAAAAAATGTAAGTTTAGAAGCTGCACTGATTTCTGATGTTTAACAATATAAATATATATAATAAATTTGTCTTTGCTAGTGATGTCCTGGACTACATAGCAGTTACCTCTATTATTTTATAGTCTCCTTTTAAAGAATTGGTTAAATAAGCCAATGTTAAGGTCAATTGTTCTCCAATTACTTTAGGTCAATTGATTAACTGCAAAAGCAAGAAAGCTATTTTTATGTCTTACAAGACAGGCAAGGCAACTTAAGTCCAAATAATACATATTTGCAATATCTTTTAGTGCAGATTTGGATAAAAGAACATGACAATTATCTGTATATATTCAAGAATTTATATATTTTATGATTAGTCACATATCTTCATGTGCCAAATGCTATACTGACAACAAGAATATTTTATTTCAAATTATAAAATACTATGTGTGCCTAAAACTTTTGTAGGGCTCAGAAATCACAAAAAAATTATTTTGTGTTGGAAAAAACACAGGTATAATAAAATTGTACATCCTAGGTCATTATTTCTAAAGTTTCTCCTGATAGATCATTGAGAGAATTGTTTAGCTCTATTTGAGGGTTTCTGATACCAGGATATCATGTTGTTGTTTGTAGTCATATTCTAACTCTGAAACTCTTAAGGTTTGTATTTTGATCATATTATTTCCCAGATTCTGTGTTGCTCTATCTCTAACTTGCCATTGTAATGTCTGGAATTTCATTCCTTTCCAGCTTAATGACCTTATCATCTACTTGGAATTTGACATGACCTTGAGCCAGTATCAGTTGCATGCCAGGTGAACATTCATTTGAAAAAGCAAAGGTCACCTATGTTTCACCAACAGTCTTCTGACTCCTCAACTCAACCTGCCCTGGTTCTTATAGGTCATATTTTGATTAAATTATTTGAATGAAAAACTAATACACAATCTCTTAAGAACTGAAACTCTAGTATGAATAAACAACAGAAAATTAGGAAATGACAGAAGCTATTTTAATGAAAGTATGTTCATTTGCAGTTTTAATTCTTCTGAAAGTTAAAGCCAAAAATCTAAAATTGTTAGTATTTTTTATCTCAAATCAACTTTGCATAATATATGCAATCTACATTTTGAAAGAGGAAGACAACTTCATTTTCATTTATACCTTTTAATTGATATTTTGGAAGGCTATTGGGGGGTTACTGAAGTATAGATCTCATTGATAAAAGGCTAACAAAAAGCATTACTTTAAATTAATTTTCTACATATTGAACAAAATAGTATCCAAGCAAGAAAAGAGTGCTGTACAATATAGAAAGTAGGAGCGATTCATCAATTTATACCCCTTAAATTTTTTATGAAAATATTTTAAAAAGTGAGAGTGTTTACTTGCCCTTCTAACAGTAATGAACTGAAAAAAATCTTTATTTTAAGGTCTCAGAATACTGACTTCACTGAGTAACTTAATGAGTAAACAATAAGGAATGCTGTAGTATTTTCTAGATGATTATTTCCTAGATGATTTATCATCTTTGTCAAAGCATTGGCAAGTGACAACCAGCTGGATTTGTAATGAAATTATAAACCCTGAGGGTTTGTTGGACTGATGCTTTTAAACCTTTTGTAATGTCAGCAACAAGGAAAATATGCATTTTTTTCTTGAAAGTGCAGAGGAAATTTTGAAGTAAGTGAGGGACATGACCTAAGAATCATGAGTATATAGATCCAGTGTCAATCTGGACAAGTCGATCCTTCAACACTGGAACATTTGCTGAAAGTCAGTGTCAAGTAGCAACCTCAGAAGATATTTATAGAAATATATATTTATAAATTTTGAAAATTATCCAAAATAAGTTACCCCAAACAAAAACAAATTGATATCAAATAGATACACAGTCCAGTGACTGAAGAAAGATGTTTAAAAACCAAACAAGTGAAACATCTGAAATAGATTAGTATCTTATTGTCAAATTGGTGCAGTCTAACAGACAACAAAAATAGGAAATATAAAATAACCTATTTATCTGATATTTACATTATGAGTGAATCATTAACCAAACTGTTTAATATCATATGTTAATACGATATTTTTAAGTCATGGCATATAGTATTGAATTTGTTTTTATACTAACAAAGTTTGGAATATTAAGAAGTTAATAAAATATCTGTTATTAAAGCATCAGTACTTAGGACTAAATATGGGAATTAAGCTAGGTGCGGGTGGCTCAGGCCTGTAATGCTAGCTACTCAGGAGGCTGACATCTGAGGATCATGGTTCAAAGCAAGCTCTGGCAGGAAAGTGCATAAGACTCTTATCTCCAATAAACTACTCAGAAAAAACTGGAAGTGGAGCTAGGGTCAAGTGGTAAAATGCTGGTATTGAGCACAAAATGACTCAGAGACAGTGCCCAGGCATTCACCCCTAGGACTGGAACAAAAAACAAAAACAAAAATATCAAAAACATGAGGAATTAATATAAGAAAGGCTTATCAAGATGTACATAAAAGATTGAATTAAAATATAAATAATACCTAAATTTGAATTTACACAAAATTAGCAGCAGATGGTATCCTTAAAAGACTTATTATCATTAGCATGTTTATTTTTTTATTGTGAAAATACAGTACATAGGGGTTACAATTACATGGGCAAAGTAATAAGTACATTTCTTATCCTCTCCCTCCCACGTCCCCCCAAAGTTGTAAAGTTCATTTTTAGACATAATGTCTTGTACATCTCATTGTTGTAATGGGTCCACCTGTATCCCTATTTAAACAATTTGTTTTTTCCCTTCCCCTCCACAAATTATCTCACGTTTATATTTTGCAAATTGAACAACAGGTTTACTGCAATCTCAAAGTTTCAATAAGTTTTAAACAATGTTTCATTGTTATAATTAGAGTGGTTATCATGTTTTTTTATTTTTTTTTTATTTGTTTTTGGGGGGGGTCCGATCGTGGGGCCTAACCTCTGGGCTTGGGCGCTGTCCCTCAGCTCTTCAGCTCAAGGCTAGCACCCTACCTTTTGATCCATAGCGCCAGTCCCGGCCTTTTCTGTTTCTGTGGTGCTGAGGAACTGAACCCAGGGCCTCATGCACACAAGACAAGCACTTTACCACTTCCCAGCCCAGTGATCATCTTATCAGTCAGGTAATGAAGACATTTCTTTTTGCAGAGTGTCACCCCTTCTTTTGTTCTCTTCCAGTTTTCCTTCCCAACCCCATCCACAAGTTGTGCAGTTTTTTCCAAAATCGTGTCTCGTGAGCACACTTTTGCATTTGTTTCTTAAAAAAGAAGAAAAGTAAATTTCTTAAATAAGAAAGTTGACAACCTGATTCTGAAATTCATATAGTTATGTAAATATTTTAAAGTGCATGTTAGAAGGCAGTGAATCATTACACCAAGTCCTAAGACAAATCCTAACCTAAAATATGATTAATGTATAAGGATTCATAATTCCTAAAAAGTACATAATACATTTTATTTTTTCTTTCTAGATGTAATAAATATTTCCACTTTCTACTTGAATATGTAACAAAAATAGAGAAAATGTTCATTGGTTTAACTGATATAATACACAAAGTGTACAAATACAAAATATTTCTCTAAAATAGTAAAAAAAATTCTAGTAGATAATGAATGATTTTATTTTGGTGAAAGAGCTAGAATCCTAAATTTTTTTATTTCATACTGTTTACTGAAATAAAAATCCAAACCCAGAAAGTTATTATACTTAATATTCAAGGAAATTTATTTAGACAAGTGTAGAAACATTTATAAATGTAAATTTGAACTTATACACGTATGTATTTGTATATATTAATAATGGGATAAATGTAAGGTATACATACATATTTCACATATACATACATATGACACAAATTATTTATATATGATATATATGTATATGTGTATAGATATATATATATACATACACATATACAGTTATTTACTCCTATTGATTAGTCCAGATTCTTACAATATTAAATATTATTTGTTGTTGGTCCTGGAGCTTGAATGCAGGGCCTGGTTTTTAAGTGATTAATTGGAGATAAGAGTCTCAAAGACTTTCTTGTGGGCAGGCTTCAAACTGTGATCCTCAGATCTCAGCCTCCTAAGTAGGTAGGATTACAGCTATGAGCCAACATCTCCCAGCTATTTTAATTATTTTTATCAGTTATTTCCTTGTTTATTTAAATGGATGAATTCAAAGATTTTAGTTACTTGAAATAGAACAAAGAACATTGAATGTTGGCACAGTTTATGTGCTATGGTTCTGGGTTTGAAAGAAGTTGGCCTGTTTCTGGGGTTTAGTCTATTTGGATACTGAACATGTGGTTCATGAGCTTCATAGAAAAGTATTCCTTCATTTGATTAAAAACATAGAAAATAGCTATTTCATACAGTTATTTTCATTCTAAAGTACGTAATTCACTTTTACTGTTGTTTGCAGTAGAACTGGAGTTTGAATTCTGGGCCTTTTGCTTGCTTGGCAAGCCCATTGAGAATGCTTGGAGCCCTAACAATTCAGTTTTGCTTGTGACTGTAGTGTTAAGTAATTGAAAAGTTAACACAGTAGAGAAATGTGATGAAATTTGTGTTTTAAGGAGGACTGGGACATAACATTCCAGGAAAAAGTTTAGAGGCTACTTAGGAAAGGCTGGCAAAAGATGATGGTGATGGGCATTAAAATATGATAAAAGAGAATGAATGATGATATACCTTCCCTATCAGCAGGGAGTCAAACTGATTTATTTGAAGAAATAATAAAAGCATGCAAGCAAAGAGCAAACTGAGGGACTTCCGAATGACTACACTAATTAGCAGAAATCAGCAGAAGCTTTGGGGTTTAATTCCATGGAAGCTTATGATAGGACCTTTTGTAGAATGTACCGAGATGAAAGAGAGTTCTCAATCTGGTTTCCTGGGAACCCAAACGTGTAGAAGTTTATACAGAAGGAAGAGTTGCATTAGGGACAAAAACAAGCAAACAAAATCCTAGGAAACTCAGAGGAAACAAGAACTGTGGTGTAAGTAAAGCTATCCCTCTCTCTAACTCTAATCATCACAACTAGTCTTTCAAAGAAAAATTTAATGTATATTTTTCATAGTTGAGAATAACATATATCAACCCAATTTTATGTTTTTAAATTCTTTATTATCATAGAGACAAGAGTCAGATAGTAATGGACTGAGTAGCAACTACAGCTGTAGTTGTTGGGATATTGGTAGTGATGTTAAATTAAGAGAAGGATTGTTTTGGTTTGATTCTTCATGGCTGCTTTTATGAGCAATGGTAGAGAGTAACACTGATAGACATACAGAAAACTTGAAAATTATATTTTCATATATATGTATAGAGAGAGAAAAAGAGAGAAGATTATGAAAGACTTTGGGGATTGAAATTGGAACAAAATGGATTATACAGTCTAATAGAAAAAATGGATCTTTTATTATTATTATAAGTATGGGTACAAAGGGGAAAATGGGATTGAGACTGTGTTCCCAGCCATATCTCTGCTGAAACTGGAAGCCTTATTTGTACTAATCCTTGTATTTGATATGTTCATGTATAAAGGTTTATTCTAACACTTTAAAAGGCTATGTAAAATACATTCAAATTAGTAAGGACTACCTTACTAATTTTATTTTATAGAATTTTTAGGCAAAATAATGTGTAATCCCCTTCCATCCTTTCTTCCTTCCTTCCTTCCTTCCTTCCTTCCTTCCTTCCTTCCTTCCTTCCTTCCTTCCTTCCTTCCTTCCCTCCCTCCCTCCCTTCCTCCCTCCCTCCCTTCCTCCCTCCCTCCCTTCCTCCCTCCCTCCCTCCCTTCTCTTTTTCTCTTTCTTTCTTTTCTTTCTTTCTTTCTTTCTTTCTTTCTTTCTTTCTTTCTTTCTTTCTTTCTTTCTTTCTTTCTTTCTTTCTCTCTCTCTCTCTCTCTCTCTCTTTCTTTCCTTTCTTTCTTTCTTTCTTCTGTATAGAGGGGTTACAATGTGGGCAAGATGAGTAAATTTCTTATCAAGCATTGTTGCCTCCTCCTTTGTTTCCCTTTCCCATCACTTCCCACCTCCCCCTCCCCCTCCCTAGCCCCCCTCCCCTCCCACCAAAGTTGTAAAGTTTGTTTTTCAACATAACAACTTGTACATCTTATTGTTGCAATGGGTCCACCTGTATCACTGTTTAAACGACTTCCTCTTCTTGACTCAAGGAGATTATGAAGTTCTCCCAAAGATGAAGACATGATGATAAGTCTAAATTTTTTTCCTCAATGATGTAGAGTGTCACTGCTGCATGCTGCTTAAATAATGATAAATTGTGCCTGGAATTCGATGAGATACAGAATATGGATTCAAAGTGCATGATATGTATGCTCACTTATTTCATTTTTCATATATGAAGCCAGGTACTAGCCTAAGCAGCAGTAGATGAAAATGTTGTGCTTTCCACTAAAAAAATGAACATTCTCACCAGCTTGTTGCAAATGTACCTAAAATCCTAAGGTGCTTAGTAAGTGAACAAATTAAAATCATTCAGCCTTGGCATAGTTAAGATATGATATATAACACAGTTTACCTCATAAGCTCTCAATATATATTTCCTCAAAAATGCAAAATCACCTGAAATGACATCCTATTCCTTTAAATGTTTAGTATATGTCTGGTTCAAGAATTATTCTTTGGGATAATTCAGAACAGAACATTGAAATATGTCTTCCAAGTTTGTATTGAATACCTGTCCCTAATACATAAATTTATCTGTCTATCACAAGGAAAGATTGTCTTGCATATTGAAAATAGTCATGAAATATAATCATCTTCCCTCAAAAATATTTGATTTCATATGAATTATTGTATTTTGTTTTTACTATATTTTATCTGTGAGTCTGTTGCTCAGGATAGGCCCTGAGCTACTCCCCCAATCCAAGATTCTGCATTTAAAAATTTGGGAAATATAACTTTCTAAAGATTCAATTATAAATTCTTCAGATAATTGATAGAACTCAAGAAATAGATGAAGCACATACTCTGAGGAAATTGCTAAAGCAATTCATAATATGCTGATAACTTTTGAACATTTGAAACAAAGTTACCTACATTTAAGGAACAGGTGATACCTGGGGAATCTCAGCATTTTATTTCCATTAGTCCATTGCCAATGACAACAAAGCTAGGATACATACTCGATATTTTTCTATCAATTACAACTCACTCAATGGCTGATATTCATATTATAATCTAACTCAGGTTATTCTTCTTGGTAATTTTTTTCATCTCTATCTTACACAGACACATTCTTTTGCTCCTTTTCTTCATTGTGGAAGAAAAAATTGCCCCCTTTATTAGGTTGTTTCTGAAATCTTTAACATGATATATAATCTAGAAAAGTCTGAGAATCTAGGCCTTATTTCCAGCATAGTATCTTCTTCTAGCCTCCATAGTCCTGCTGCTGGAACACAGAATATTGCTATCACCTTTTACATCCTTTGAGTACCACTGATTTTTAAAAAAATTATTGTCAAGGTGATGTACAGAGGGGTTACAGTTACATAAGTAAGGTGTTGATTACATTTCTTGTCTAACTTGTGACCCCTTTCCTCATTTTCCTCCCTCTTTCCCTCCCTCCTACACCAGTCCCAAGGTGTACGGATCATTTCCAACATACTATTTTGTGTGTATTGCTATTGCATTGGTTCACCCTTTGTCCTTTGTCTCACCATTTTGTTTTTCTCCTTCCCTTCCCTAGCTCAAATAAAAGTATGTACAATACCCAGGGTACCACAATCCCCTAATTCTGTGACACCAGGGGATAAACCATAGGGGGGCAGGGAGCACAAATGACAAAAGAAATCACATAGTACATTGAGAAGAGCAACAACAAAAACCTCTGTGTCCATACCTTGAGGTTTATTTCCACTGATTGTTTTAATGGGGTAGAAAAAATCTGATAAGTACATTATGGAATTAAAATTTGCCTTGCATTTTTCTCCAAATAATAAATAATAAAAATAATAATAAAAAATTGACTTGTGTGAAAATTATACACCAATATGCATTTTCCTATATGTTAGCTCTTTTTTTTTTTCTTGTCAGTCGTGGTGCTTGAATTCTGGGCTTGGGTGTTATCCCTCAGCTGTTCAGCTCAAGGCGAGCTCTCTACTGCTTGAGCCACAGCACCACTTCTGGTTTTTGAGTCTTCTCGTTTTTGAGTGGTTTACTGGAGGTAAGAGTCTCATGGACTTTCCTGCCCGGCTGGCTTTGAACCACGATCCTCAGATCTCAGCCTCCTGAGTAGCTAGGATTACAGTCGTGAGCCACCAGCACCTGGCAACATTTTACCTGCTTTTTTTTTTTTTTTTTTGTCGGTCGTGGGCCCTGAACTTTGGGTCTGGGCGCTGTCTCTCAGCTCTTCAGCTCAAGGCTAGTGCTCTACCACTTGAGCCACAGCACGATTTCTGGCTTTTTTTTTGCTTATGTGGTGCTGAGGAATCCAACCCAGGGCCTCTTGTGTGCAAGGCAAGCAATCTACCACTGAGCCACCTTCCTAGCTATGTTAGTTCTTTAACCAGCTTTTGGGTCATGATCCATATCATGTTCATTTTTCCTATGAAGTATTATCTGCAACATTGTTCAGCATCTGAGATACTTTTTATTTTTTTAATTCAAGTTCAAAGTTTTATGCAGCCCTATAAGAAAGTTTTCAGAAGTAATAGGAAAGGTTTTGTATCTTCATCTTTCCAGAAAAAAAGAGGATGGCAGAGTAACATATCCAAAATTTATTTTGGATGTGCTTAAATGCAGTATGGAGTAGCTGAAGCTTACCTTCAGATTAAGAAACTTTGTCCTGAGGAAAGCTAATGAAGTCCCTGTGCCTTCCACCAATTTAATATGACCAGAAGGCATTCTTATAAAAAAAATACTTTCTCTGAATATGAGGCAAAACAGTCACACACACACACACAAACACACACACACACACACACACACACACACACACACACACACACACACACACACAAAACAACTCACTAGGTCTGGGATACTAGAAATGACCCAATTTCACAGGTGAAGGAATATTCTCTAGTTTCTTCTTTGAGGGAGAAGAAACTTGCTTAGTGACTAGATCTTATAAACTACCTGGAAATCCTGATGAACACAGTGTATAAGGGTCATGTGTTTTACATCAAATTGACACTTTTTTCTCATCAGAGAAAGAGAATCCAGATTCTGCACTCTGTATGAATTTGTCTGGTATCTCCATTTTATTTACAGCTCAGGGAAGAGATTGTCAGCTGTTGGAATCAGGGATCAGAATGCTGACAACCTTTTTCTTTAATCATGACTAAGTGTTGACTTTTCTCTTGTTGATGTTCTGGCTAGTTACCTTTTCACAAAGGATAGAACGTACGTATATACCATTTGTTATAGACGTATTATTATATATGTGATGTATACCATTTAATATATAGAAAGATAATTGAGGTTGACTGTATTAAAGAGAACTCTATAGATATGTTTTCTCTTAAAAGGTATTATTCTGAATAATTTATCTCACAAGTATAGAGAGCATAATTTTCTAAGACAGACATTTCTGTACCCCAAATAGATTAATGTATCTCAGACTACAAGCACATTTTTCAGAGGTATGAGAACCTCTGAAATATTTATTTACTCTAATGGAAGTGTAACTTATATGTTATGGTTAAAGTACAGAGGTCTAGCATTATATGGAAGTGCGTTCATGACCATATCTGCCATTTACCAGCTGTATAAAGTTATATCCCACTCTTATTAAAATCATTCTAATGTTGACACTACCTTCCTATCACTTCTGCTATTTACTTCTAAAGGCTACTTGGAATGATATATGTATTTGGAAACATACACACATGTATATATATGTATATGTATATGTATATATGAAAAATGCTTATCCAAATCCTGGAACTTTCCTTAAACCCATGAGATACATAAAATATTTGTTTACCCACTTATATGAGAAAGTCTTCATAAAATCAACATGTTTCTCCCCAAACTGAATAAAAATCCTCATTTGTAACCCCAGGCTTCCTCTTTTTGTTTTGCCCATCTATTTCTTTTTTTCTTTATTGTTTCTTACAGGAAAACAATACTATGCACAAAGTGATTTTCTGAAATTTTACATTTAGGTGTTCTAGTCTGTTCTATAATTTGAAATGCTGGAAGATATTTTAAAAAGATCCAATAGGTACCTAATCTTTTTGTTAATCCTCTATGTTAGTATGCTAAAGACATAGTGTATTGCTTATAAACATGGGTTTCGTATTAGGCTGGTTGCATTCAAATCTAGGCTAACAAAATACTTGCTAGCATCTTTGACTGAGTTAAATATCATGCCTCAGGTTTCTTATCTGTTAAGTGGAAACAAGAATATAAGTCACAAAATTGTTCAGTCCTTTAAATTTATGTATGACTTTTTTACCTGGGATAGACCTATTTTTGTAATTTTACAGACTAGGAAAGTAACCTGAGAACATGGAAATGTTAAGGAACATTGAACCCTACTGTAGTCAGTAAAATGGACCTGGACTGAAATCCTTGGTCATTGTGCTAAATTGGGACTATGAAAATGATAGATTATGAAATTAATAATAAAATACTAAACCATACATGAATTGTGTATGAATGAATGATAGGGGAATCTGGTAGACTTTATACCAGTTTTACTATAATTAAAATAACTTGCATGTGTGACAACATAGTAATAAAAAATGTGAGGGTGCAATGTTTTCTGGAGTCTTTGATGGTTTGCTTTGGATGCTTCATGTTATATGTTTTGTGTACTCCATTTGAGACAAAGGATAAAAGAGGAACCTATGCAACAATGATACAGACATTATATTGGACAGGGATGGGGGACATGGAGGAAGGGAGAAAAATGGGTGAGGGACAAGAAATGTAGACAAGAAATGTAATCACTACCTTATTTATATAACCATAATCCCTCTGCATGTAACATAGGCAATAAAATTAAAATTCAAAAAAGTTTATTTAGGACCCTCATATTCTCTATATGCTATATTCAGTGATTTTCTGCAAAACTGCCTCCATCTCAGATTGCTAAATTAAAAAATAATAAATATAAGAAACTCTTAGAGGAAACACATTGTCCTATAATAAACTAACTAGTATAACCAAATCCCAAGCCATTTCTCTCTGGACTAGTGTAAAGTCCTCATCCTTGCTGCTGCTTGTATTTATTTCTCTTAGATCAACAGATTCAAGTTTCCCATTTCTCTCATGCTAAACCCTTCCAAAGCCTTTCAGACATACTTCTGAGACCAAAGAGGCTGACCATGGTTTCCGATGCTCAGTGTGGTAGGACTCCTGTACATTCCTCCTCCATCATTGTGTTATACCATCCTAACTTCCTATAACCAACCACATTGGTCTAACCTCCATTTTCATTTGTGACCATTCATATATCACTTCCTCTTCTTGCTCTAACTCTGGAATTGTCTGATTTAATGCTTGATCTCTGACCACTTAACTGTGTTGTAAATTATTTTAATCATTATGTTTTTTCTTTTTATTTTATTGTAAAGATGCTGTACAGAGGGGTTACAGTTACATGAGTAAGGCAATGAGTACATTACTTGTTGGTCATTGTTACCCCTTCCCTTCCTTGTTGTTGTCCAACTATCCCTTCCCTCCTCCACCTCCCACACTCCTCCCCAGCCTCCCATTCTTCTTCCATTCCTCACCACCCCCTTCCCCTCAAAGTTGTAAAGTTCATTTCCAATATACTGTCCTGTGGATATCCTTGTTGCAATGGGTCATCCTGTGTTTTTGTTTCAGTGTTTGTTATTCCCCTTCTCCTTCCCAGATTAGATATATGTATATACAATTTTCAGGGTACCAAAATCAGGAACAGTGACAACAGGGGATATGCCATAGGTGAAAGAACATACAAAGAAAACAACAACTACAACAAAAAATAAACTCACATGGTACATTTTAAACAGTACAGACAGACATCTTGTAGATGAATGGATCAAGAAAATGTGGTATATCTATACAATGGAATTCTATGCTTCCATCAGAAAGAAAAACACCGCTCCATTTGTTAGGAAATGAAAAGACTTGGAAAAGAATCATATTAAGTGAAATAAGCCAGTCCCAAAGAAATTTAAGTCCCATGGTTTCCCTTATTTGCAATAATTACTGTACATATAGGATAATCTTATCAGGTTGAGCTGAAAAACTCAAAAGC
Organism: Dipodomys merriami; assembly: GCF_024711535.1. Lineage (NCBI taxonomy): Eukaryota > Metazoa > Chordata > Mammalia > Rodentia > Heteromyidae > Dipodomys > Dipodomys merriami. Next base: position 32,652,346 of record NW_027206512.1, on the reverse strand, counting down.
CATGTACATATGACCATATAGGATGATGCTAAGTGAAATGAACCCCAAGATATGGATTCAAGAGGTCATTATGTTTTTTAAAAAAAATCTAATTGTACCTTTCCTACTCATTTATAAAGTTAAAGAGACTATGATACCCATTCTATAACTTTATCATGTATAAGAATGTAATTACATGTGACTATACAAGATCCTATATTTTACATGCAGAGAGGATGGACATCTTAAGGACAATCTCCTTATTTTACCTTTAAATTTAAAATAATACACATTAGTGCTTGTTTTATTTATGTGTCTGTGCAGGATTAAAGATGTCTCTAATAGTCAAGAAAATTCAAAACAGAGCCTATATGTTTCTGAGAACTGCAGCTGACTTTCTGAGACAATACGGTGAACATTTACAAAGGGCTCTGGAACAATTGCGTTTTCTTGAATTGGTATGCTCTGACTAAAGTCCTTGGGATAGCAGAGGATTGATTTCCCTCTTGGACTTCCCTTCGAAGTAGAAACCCTACCTTCAGAAGAAGCAATTAGAGTCTTTCTAAATTCAGCGATACTGATGAGTTTGTTTCATGGTCAATGGTTGAAATCAATTTTCATTTAAGAACCTACAGGACTCTGCTGTTTTCCTTTTCTGTAGTCTTTATTGATTCCTCTCTCTGTGGAATGACTATCCATTCTGTTGTAGCCAGGCCCTGCTTCCAAGGTTTTATCATAATGGGCAAAAAGTTCTGAGAGTTTTTGTTTTTTTTTTAATCTGGCCCTGGGCCCACAGTTCAATATGGAGATGAAGGTCTTTTTATTTACCCTGGCTCCTGTTAGAAGACATCCATTTAGAAAAGGCAGAAACATTCCTGTGATAAGACTCAAAATAAGTTCTTCTCCAGTCTCTCTAGACATTTTAGAGCCCACAAGAAATGGAAGAATTCTACGATGGCTTGTAATTTTTTTTTTTTTTGGTCTAAGTATGTGTCAGGAAGAGCAATTTGCAATAATGGCTTTTGTCACTGAGATAAGGGAGTTTTGTACATTAACTATTTGGAAGATATTAGGTAACAGAAAGCAAAACAATTTTGATTTGCTCATTAGCCTCATAGATTTAAAAAGATAAAGATATTAGCCTTGTTTCAAACTAACATTTTGGACAAGAACCTTCTCATATGAAGGCCATCCTCTCTCATTTATTTACTTGGATGATTACCTATGAATTTACTAGAATGTAAAAATAGATATATTTACCATAAAAATATTTGTTTATAACTAAAATTATTTCTCTTAAATTTGAATTAAACTTTAAATATATCCCTTGAAACATTGAAGAAATACTACTAAATTTTATGTTCATTTCTTTTCTAAAATAAAAATTTGACATGTAATTAATTTTTATTTATTAAATATGATAACTTTCATTGTGGGTCCCAGACTTTGTAATATGGAAATGAGAATATACAAATATTTGAATAAGATTGAGTTCAGAATGTATTGGTGTGTGTGTGTGTGTGTGTGTGTGTGTGTGTGTGTGTGTGTGTGTGTGTGTGTGTGTGTGTGTGTGTGTGTGTGTGTGTGTGTGTGTGTGTGCTGGTCTTAGCCTTAAACTCAGCCCTGGGCCCTGTCTTTTTTTTTTTTTTGCATATATTTTATTGTAAAGATATTGTACAGAGAGGTTACAGTTACATGAGCAAGGTAATGAATACATTTCTTTTTTTCTTTTTTTTTTTGTCAGTCTTGGGGCTTAAACTCTGGGCCTGGGCGCTGTCCCTCAGCTCTTCAGCTCAAGGCGAGCGCTCTAGCCCTGGAGCCACAGCACCACTTCCGGTTTTCTAGTGGTTTATTGGACATAAGAGTTTCATGGACTTTCCTGCCAAGGTTGACTTTGAACTGCTATCCTCAGATCTCAGCCTCCTGAGTAGCTAGGATTACAGGCTTGAGTCACCGGCGCCGGCTAAGTATATTTCTTATCAAGCATTGTTGCCTCTTCCTTTGATTTTTCCCTACCACCCCTTCCCTCCCACCTCCTGAACTCCTCCCCCCAACCACCTCCCTGTTTAAATTGTAAAGTTCGTTTTTTAAACCTAGTGTCTTGTATATCTCATTGTTGCAATGGTCAACCTATATCCCTATTTAAACACTTCTTTAAAAAAAAATCCCTTCCCCTCCTCAAATTATACCAACATCAAATGTTTATTTGTTTTGCACAAGCCTGGTACTGTACCATTTGAGCCACACCTCTGTTTATGCTTTTTTTGGGGTGGTGAGTTGGGAGATAACAGTATCTCAGACTTTCTTGTCTGGGCTTTGAACCATGATCCACAAATTTCAGCCCCTTGAGTAGATATATTACATATGTCTGCCATCAATACCCAGCTGGCTTGTTATTGGTTTTATCTTTTAACCGTTTGTGTTTAGATAGAACATCAGACATCTGCATATCTCTATCATTATTCTCCCTCTTTCATATTTACTTCAAATATCTATGAGCCTCCTTTTTTCTTTAATATCTTGATTGTACATTAAACTTTATATTTCAGTCATCTAGAACAATTTAATCAGCATGTTTAATCTTTCATAACATTACTTTTAATTAACCATTTCTCTCCAGGAATTGTTTCTGCTTTCTTGTGGACAAAGTCATGCAAGTACAATCACACTATCTTCTGACTTGCTTCATGCATACAGAGTATGTTTGCAATGTTGTTATTCCAACTTTCTGTAGCTTCAAGCCATTCTGATACTTTGCTTTCTTAAAATTCTTCCCCTCAGTCTTCCTGGAGAATGAGAAATTTTTCCTCATATGCTTTTTAATCTCTGTTATCTTCTTACTATCAGAAATTAAAATGGTGTAATAGATATTCAAATGTAGGAAAGTGTTGTATTCATACAAAAAAAATTATCAATGAAGAGAAAAATTCTCTTTTTTTGGGGGGGGGAGATAGAGGACTTTAAAAACAAGCACTTGACAATGTAGCAAATATGGACATAACAAAATGTCTTTTTCCCCCTAGATATACAATTTCAGATTCTTAAAAAAATTTTTTTTTGTCAATCATGGGACCTGAAATCAGGGCCTGGGTGCTGTCTCTCAGCTCTTCAGCTCAAGGCTAGTGCTCTACCACTTGAACTACAGCACCACTTTCAGAACTTATGTGGTATTGAGGAGTTGAACCCTGGGCCTCATGCATGCTACGCAAGCACTCTACCACCGAGTCACCTTCCCAGCCCCCAGATTCATTTTTTAAAAACAGTGAAAAACTAAAACTAAAAAAACTGAAAACACTAAAAATAACTAATTTTCATGTTTAGCTACCGTGTGATTTATTGTGAATGTACCTATTAAAGTGAATAACAGGGGACTTGGTCACAAGTGCACTACTTAAAGAAGGATCATAATGTACAGATGTTCAGAAGTTGGGAAAGAAAGGGATACATGTCCTAGATTTATTGCCATTAACTTAAGTCGAGTCAGTGCTTGGATGACGAGGATAACTATGAAGACATTTGCTAAGACTCAGTGAATAATTTTCTTTGTTTAATTATCTGATTTCTATTTTTGTGGTCCTCTTAATGAAAATAAGTTCTCTTTCCTCAACTTTTGATTCTCTGAAACTCTTCTAAATGATAGCACAGCTATTTGGAATTACATAGTTGTTTATATCTGATTGCTATCTATTCCACTGTTGCATTATCCAAGTTGTTCTATACAGGTTTTTAAAAAGTTTTCTTTAGTATGACTAAAAACATAGTCATATATTTTAGAGACAAATTTCATAAACAGTAAAATATATTTGATATTGTTATGAATATGTAATTTAAATTAGATACAATTGTGTTGAGAATAATGTTCCTCACACACATGCTATCAAAGAACTTAGTCACATAAAACTAGCACATTCTCTTCAGTTAATCTATTCTTAGGACAGCTGACCTATGAACCTAAACAACATTCTCAATAAGTAGAAGCAGCATTAAACTTGTCTTGATAGTCAGAAAATAAAGCCATTAGAAAAATAAATTCCTTCCCTTCAAATTACCAGCTGGTTTAGGTGTGTGTTGATATGATCACAATGTACTGTAGAAATGTTTCTCTCATTGTCTCTCCTAACCAGTGTTTAGTCTGAGGGTAGAAGCTGAGTACAGTATAATGTGATCATCAGTGCCTGTAGTAAAAGCAAATGAGCACAGTGACCCTGGGTCAAGATACAAGGTTCACAGAGCAACATATTAGCAATTAGCTCTGATTTTTACTGTTGTGGAAAGTGTTAATTATTTAATGAGTATTAAAGTGCTTAGCTACATTTAATTCACAATCAAAAAATTATATAAACCTTATTTTTTCATTGAGGGTAAGAAAGCAAGAAAAGTCTTACAATAATTTCCTTAAGTTGAGGTTTTACGATGACTATACTTAGTACAAAACTCTTATGTTTGTAGAGTGCACTGTAAAATCAACACCAATTCTAAAAATGTAAGATATAATTTTATTTAAGTCATATACTATATTTTCCACTAAAATAATATTTAAAGCATCGTTTTGATGTTCTAGGAACCTAAAACTCTTTATCAGAAATTCAAACGCATCAAAATGAAGTCTATAGCAATTATAAAATACATTGTGTAAACCATTTATTAAAACATGTATGCTGAAATTTTATAGTAGTACATAAACAACTTGAGTTATCAACAGTTTAGTAAAGTTGGGATAACTGGGATTGTGGTTTTGCCCCAGGGTTTATTTTATCTAATGAAGTATAGATGTGAAGACAGAGATGAGGATCATGCAAATTCAGTGCCATGAAGAAAAAAAATAAATCCATTAATTGAACAAAAATAATGAAACAAGCTGGGTACAAGTGACTCACACCTGCAATCCTAGCTACTCAGGAGGCGAGATCTGAGGATCATGGTTTAAAGCCAGGCAGGTAGGAAGGTCTTTATGAGACTCATCTCCAATTAACCAGCAGAAAATTGGAAGTGGCACAAGTGGTAGAGTACTAGCTTTGAGCAAAAGAGCTCAGGAACAGTGCCCAGGCACTGATTGCAAGCCTCACTGTTGACAAAACAAAACAATTCCACTTTAAGACTGCTTAATCAGGTGGCTATAAGTCTGTGGGTTCATTTCTGAGTTTTCAATTCTATTCCATTGATCCTGACGTCTGTTCTGGTGCCAGTATCAAGCTGTTTTGATGACTATGGGTTTGTAGTAGAGTTTGAAATTTGGTTTTGATATTCCTCCAGCACTGTTCTTTCTGTTAAGAATCACTTTTGCTATTCAGGGTCTTTTAATGTTCCATATGAATTTTTGGATTGCTTTTTCTATTTCCTTGAAGAAGGAAGTTGGAATATTGATAGGTATTGCATTGAATTTGTAGATAACCTTGGGAATTTTAGCCATTTTCACGATGTTGATCCTTTTAATCCAGGAGCATGGGAGGTTTTTCCACTTCCTAAATTCTGCTTTGATTTCCTTTTCCTGGTTTTAAAGTTCTCATCGTAGAGGTCCTTGACTTCTTTAATTAATTCCTAGGTATTTTATTTTTTGTGGGGCTATTACATTGTTGGCATACAAAAAAGCCATTGATTTTTGAGGTTTAATTTTATACCCTGCTACTTTGCCAAAGTTTCGAATCAGCTTAAGTAATTTGGGAGTGGAGTCTATGGGATTCTTTAAACACAAGATCATGTCATCTGCAAAGAGGAAGAGTTTTACTTCATCTTACCCTATTTTTATCCCCTTTATGTTTGCATCTTGTCTTATTGCTGTAGCTAGGCATTCTAATAATAAATTGAAGAGAAGTGGAGAGACTGGACATTCTTGTCTTGTTCCTGAATTTAGAGGAAATGGCTTTAGTTTTTTGCCATTTAGTATAATGCTGGCTCTAGGTTTGCCATATACAGCCTTTATTTTATTGAGGAATGTTCCATGGATTCCTAGTTTTTCCAGAGCCTTCATCATAAAGGGGTGTTGGATCTTGTCAAATGCTTTTTCTGCATCTATTAAGATAACCATGTGGTTCTTATCCTTGCTATTGTTGATGTGAATAACTAGTATATATCTGGGACAAGCAGAAAAGGTCAAAAGCTATGTACATATGACCAGATAAGATAATGTTAAGCGAAATGAACCACAAGATAGAGACATAGTGTTTTTTTCTTTCTTGCTATTGTTTCTAACATGTTTATAATGTATCATGTGATTTTTTGTTTCTTTGTATGTTCCTCCCCCATGATATAACCCCTGTTTTCATTGTGTTTGATGTCAGTGCCCTGTATCTTATATATACACTTCTCTAATTTGGGGTGGGGAAGGAAAAAATGCTTAAATAGGGATACAGGTTGATCCCTTGTAACAATGAGATATACAAGACACTATGTTGAAAAATGAACTTTACAATTTGGGGGTGGGGTGGGAGTGGGGGGAGTTTAGTTGTGGAGGTGGGAGGGATGGGATCGTAAGTGAAAATCAAAGGAGAAGGTAACAATGCTTGATAGGAAATATACTCATTACCTTCCTTATGTAACTGTAACTCCTCTGTACAGTATTTTTACAATAAAAACATATTTAAAAGAGGATGCGTAATTACCAACACATGGATTTTCAAGTGCTTATGTTTATTCTTTGATGCATGCAGGGATATCATGGAAATCACCTGTTTTCAATTATAGCCATTTGGGTGGGGGAATGTGAGATACTCTAAATAAATTTTCTTCTGCTTTGAGGAGAACAGAATCCATTTTAGAAGACTGGAAAATAAGAAGCCTGAAAGTGCTAGGCTTGCTGTTTTAGGGTCATCAACATCTGAATGTTCCATTTCAGATTTAGTCTACAAATTGTGTGATTCCAAAGACATTGTTAATATAGTTCCTTTGATCCAAAATGTTGGGGAATATTGTCTATCATAAGAAAAAAGTACTATTTTTCTTAAACTTTTGTCATTTTCCCTTAGGGTTAGTAGATGTGGGTGGAAAGTAAAGGAGGAATAGCATGCTTTCTTTCCACACTCTTACTGTGTCCTTACAAGGGACAATGATGATGCTATTCTAATTATTCAAGTTCTGATGGTCTGTCTTTAGTAAGCACTGGAAGATAATAGACCTCCTTAAATAAGCACTTTTCTTTCCCTTTTCTTTAATCAACTTAATAGGAATGCAATTTCTTTGTGTTTGTGTTCCTGGCAACCTCTAGAATTAAGATTGTACTGGATTTCTTGCAACTATGTGTGGTAGGAAGCAGAAGACTTTACATCTGAACAGAAGTGGAGCCATAGCTGATCATGTGCTTCAACTTATGAAGCTCAGGATGTAACTGTACAGAACAATTTGCCCTAAAGTAATTTACCTCTTAATGGGCTTTTCTCTTGTAATGTGATGAATCCTCCTTAATATTAATTAAACACCATTTCCCCTCATTTGACTGCTATCTAGATTAAAAGATATTAGAGCACTTAGCCAGGAGTGATAAGAAATATGTCAGCTACCAGTATTTTTGTAGAATGATTCATTCATCCTCCTTTCCCATCTTTCCTTGCACCCATACCAACAAATACTCAAGACCATGTGAAATTAGAATATTTGATGCTTTTTACATGGATCGGTTGATAATTTTCACAACTATTTAAGGACTTATGCATAATCTTTAAAAAGTTTTCCTTCCATCAAATTGAATTGTTTTCATTTTGAATCCCCTTGGAAAGAGAAATATTTTATACAATATATTTCTTTATTGATTAAGTGGTGACATCTCCAAATCAATGATCAATGTTAGACATAGACTAGAATTTTCTAGGATGACAACACCATTAATTGCTAAGAAAATGGCAATAGTCACAAATAAACTAGAATATTTCTCAGTAAAGCCTAAAGAGTCTAAGTTGGCAATAGCCTAAGTTGAATAGAACAAGATAGAATGAGGAAGCAGTAGACACTAAGACAAGTTTGTAGTAAGGGATGGATTTGGGGTGAATTCGTGGAAGCCAGGGCTAGCTTTTTAAATACTACTAGGTTCTTCCAAAAAGTCTTTTTTTGTTACTCTTTTTAATTACATTCATAAAGTGAAGTTTGTAATAATAAGCTAGCCCAATTGTCCCTTTTCACACTCATATTTATTTTATTTTCATAGTTATATTTGGGGATAGCATGTCAGAATCTGTGCAAGAATACAAAGCGGGGCACCAGTAGCTCACACTTGTAGTCCTAGCTACTTAAGAGGCTGAGATCTGAGGATTGCAGTTTGAAGGTATCCTCAGCAGTCAAGTCTGTGGGACTCTTATCTCCAGAAAAAGCTGGAAGTAGTGCTGTGGCTCAACTGGTGAAGTGCTAGCCTTGAGCCAGATCGGCACAGGGACAGAGCCCAGACCCAGAGTTCAAGCTACAGGACAAAAAAAAAAAATCAAGACTAATTTTTGCTTTGCTCTAAATAGGGGATGGTTATCATTTAAAATGGGATAAGTAGATTTTTCATTGAGAGGCTAGTATATTGTATAACATATTCTGTGACACTTTGAATTAAAAGAGTTAAGCCAGGTATGGTTATTTATACTTGGATCTCAACATTATACAGACTGGGACAGGAAGATTATAGTTTTAGGGCTGGCCTAGGCTCTAAAAGTCCAATCTAGGGGTACAGTTTAGCTTAAAATTTATTTTGTTTTTGTTTTGTTTTTCTAAACAGGAAAATATTTTGTATATTCTTTGAAATTTAAAGATGGACCTTCATTCAATTTTAGAATAATAAAAGCCTTATTTTATATAGAACTATTTATTTAAAAATTATAAAGCAGCTACATGTACCTAATGCCATAAAAGTAAAAGAACTGTAAATTAAGAAACTTTAAATTGGTGTGGCACACTTAAAATAATCATGAAAACCAGACTTGTATTTTATCTTACTTTTGATATCTTCCACACATATCAAAGGAATTTCCTTTTTATTTGAAGTTTAGCTTACCCAAATAGGTTTTATTTCATTTGTCTATCTGCAAATTTATGATTTCTTGCTAAAAGATAACCTTGTCCCTTTTCTGGCCTCTGTGTCAATGAGTAATGACATTCTTTTTAAAAATTTTTTTAATTGTAAAAATGTTGTACAGAGGGGTTACAGTTACATGAGCAGGGTAATGAGTAAGTTTCATAGCAAGCATTGTTACCTCCTTCTTTATTTTCCCCCTACCATCACTTCCCTCCCTACCTCCCCAACTCCTCCCACCCCCCACCCCAACATTGTAAAGTTTGTTTTCACTATAGTGTTCTGTACATTTCGTTGTCACAATGGGTCAGCCTGCATCCTCATTTAAGCATTCTGTAATATCCTTTCCCCTCCCCAAATTACAAAAATATATATACAAGGTGCAGAGCACCAGCATCAAATCCAGTAAAAACATGGGGGAAGAACATACAATAGAAACAAAAGAATCACATAGTGAATTGTAAGTACATTAAAAACACTAGCAAGAAAGAGAACAAAAAACAAAACCCTCTGTGTCCCTGTGTTGAGTTACATTTTGCTTAACATTATCTCATGTGGATGTAGGTACATAGCCTTTGACCTAACTTGTTTGTCCTTGACATGTACTAGTCCCTTTAAGAGAAACCATGGGACCTATGTTTCTTTGGGACTGGCTTACTTCACTTAATATGATTTTTTGGAGCATTTACCCAAAGGATCACAAACAAGGTCATACAAAGCTACCACCACAATCATGTTTATCACAGCATTATTTACCATAGCTATGGAACCAACCCAGATGCCCCTCAGTAGATGAATGGATCAAGAAAATGTGGTGTGTATATATATACATATATATATACACCATACACCACATATATACATATATGTGCATATATACATATATACGTATATGTACGTATATGTATACATATATATATATATATATATATATATATATACACACACACACAATGGAATTCTATGCCTCTGTCAGAAAAATATGACATTGCCTCTTTTGTTAGGAGATGAAGTTCATGTTTTTAAAGTAACAACATTCAAAATGTTATACTTGAATATGTAACTTCAATGCCTTTTCTTTCAGAATTTCAGTTTTTATTACCTTCTTGCTGAACTTTTTCACTTTTAGCTGTTGCTTTACCACTTGAGTCATACCTCTACTTTTGGCTTTTTGCTGGTTAATTGGAGATAAGAGTCTCTTGGTTTTGTCCACTCAAAATGGCTGTGAAGAGCCTTTTTTCAGATTTCAGTCTTTTGAGAAACTGGGAGTATAAGCTACCAGCATCCACTCAATTGATAGCCTTCAGCAAGTCCTACAGCTTGCTTCTAAATTGTCACAATGATAACGTGATGTCACACATATTGTTAAATCATATAGGATTCAGTCTTGCCAGTAGTCACACATTTAGGGATTATTTCTTTTTTTTTACCTTCAGAAAACATGATCCAGAAATGTTTTAGCAATAGAAACTGAGGGAAGCCAACCACCATGTGAGAAGTAGATGCTCTCTTAGAAGAGTCTCAAAATGAGATCACAACCTAGCTGTTGCTTTACAGTTGAATGAAACATATGCCTTGCTTCTGACCCCAAGAAAATATAATGTATTTTAAGCAACAAATATAACCACTACAAGATTACACTGTTAAGCATTCCTTATCCAACAATCTAAAATCAGAAATGCTCCTAAGTTCTAAATGTTTTGAGAATCAACATGATGTCACATGTGGAAATTCTTATATTGTGACCCCCATAAGATAAATCATTGTTCATGCAGGTTTAATGACAACACTGTGTGAGGTTTCCTTGAGGTGCTGTGTTTGGGGGAGTTCATTAAGTATGATGAATTTTGTGTTCAGATTTATGTTCCCAAGATCTCTCTCACATATATTTTATATATTTTTATATACACATATATGTATATGTCTATACACACCTATCTATGCAGATATTCCAAAACAAAATTCTAAAACCCTAAACAATGATGGTTCAAAATGATTAGTGAAGGGGTATTCAGTCTGCATAGGATTTGATCTTCTAAAAGGTTTAAGCATTTCCTCTTTCCTCATGATCACTGTGATAGCCACTGAAACAAATACTGTCAGGTACCTTCACAGGGTCTGAAAACTGAGAGGAGAACAGTATTCAACAAATATTGTCTAGGCATAATAAAACTATCCTATGGCACAACTTTAGAATTTGTGGATATGAGACATTAGTAAGTGTTTTATACTATACACTATACAGTTTACTGTTTTATACAAAGGCTTTATTTTTTATTTTCTTTTTAAATTTTATTGTAAAGCTGCTGTACAGAGGGGTTACATCAGTAGGGTGATGAGTACATTTCTTGTTGAACATTGTTACCCACTCCTTCATTTTTCTCTCACTATCCATCCCTCTACTCTTCCCCACCCATAAAGTTGTAAAGTTTCCCAACATAATGTCTTCTGAGTATCATTGTTGCTTGAGTTATCCTTTGTCTTTGTTTCACCATTTTGTTATTCCCCTTCCCTTCCCCAAATCAGATAAATGTATATACAAGATGTAGGTTACCACAAAGACACTGATTGCCATGGATAAACCTAAGGGAAAAATTAAAATAAAATAAAATAAAAAGCAAGAACTTGATACAGTATATTGACAACAACAAGGTCAGCAACCAAAAAAAAAAAAAAAAGACTTCTTGTTTCCATGTCTTGAAGTTCATTTCAATTAGTTTCATTTTATATGGTCATATATGCTATTGTGATGCAATATCTTAGACATACACTAATTATTATAAATAAGGGAAACCATGGCACCTATGTGTCTTTGGGTCTGGCTTACTTTCCCTAATACGATTTTTTTCCAAGTCCTTCCATTTCCTTATGAATGGGATGATGCCGTTCTTTCTGATGGAAGCACAGAATTCCATTGTGTATATTTTCTTGATCCATTCATCTACTGAGGGGCATCTGGCTTGGTTCCATATCTTAGTTATGGTACATAATGCTATGATGAACATAGTTGTGCTGGTAGCTTTAGTGTGGCCTAGCTTGTGATTATTTACCTTGAGCTCAAAAAATCAAATCCCAACACCAAATCCTCAGAGAAACAACCACCCCATTAATAAATAATAAATTAATAAATCACTCCATTCATAATTTAATAAATAAATTATTAAAAAGGGACTTCTCTGGAGAAAAAATAAGAAGTGTTCAACATTGCTGGCCATAAAAGAAATGCAGATCAAAACCACATGGAGATTCCCCCAGTTAGAATGACCATTATCAAGAAAACAAATAATAACAGATGCTGTCAGGAATGTGGCCAAAAGGGAACACTACTACAGTGTTGGTGGGGATGTAAGATGGTTCAAACACTCAGGAAAGCAGTATGGCGGTTCCTCAAAAGACTAAACGTAGAAGTCTATGATCCAGCAAATCCTGGGCATATATACAAAGGCTTTTTAGTGGATACTATTTCCTTCCTTCCTTTTGGAGAAAAATAGCATAATATTTGCATAGTAGTAGTTTTCTCTATACTTTTAATGACAAAATTTCTTGGGTTAATTAAAGCACTGGAGTTGAAATGAAAGACAAAAGGTAATTGATGAATTCTATTATAAAGTCATTGATATTTTCTTGGGTCTTAAGAAGAGCAGTATTTTTTGTTCTTGTAGAAAACTGGTCATTAACAATGTTTTGTAGTACATTAAATTGGTTTTTGCATTACATCTATCTACTCAACTAGAAAAATAGATTTGCAATTTTGAAAAACATGGTTTTAACTGAACTTCAGTGCTTGAAAGAAGGTGTTTCCAGCAGTGTTTTGTTCTTGTAACCTGTTTCTAGTCTGAGGACAGAAGCTGAATGCAGTATAAAACAGTCATTAGTGCCTGTAGAATAAGCAAATGCAAACAATGACCTTGATTCCCAGAATAAATAAGCAAGGTTCACTGTGCAGAGATATTAGGTAATTAGCTCTGATTTTTACTGTTGAAAACATTAATTATTTAATGAGTTTGAAGTGTTGAAGTGTTTGCTTCTGACTTTAGAAAAAAAAGTTCTCTTAAGCAATCAAGTGTTAGCCTTAGTCCAAAGAAATAAAATGAAAATGGATTTATCAAAATGATAAGGATGAATTGCTATGCTTTTATAAAATAAACACATGGGAGGGGGAATCACAGAATCTCTGTTTCTGCAGTAAAGGAGAAGAAAAAAATAAACTGGAAAGAGCAGTCCTCTCAGTAATAAGGATGAAGCAGCATGTTTCTTCCCATTGAACTCCCCCCATTCTCTTCTCTGCCTTCAGCCATAAATCTGTAAGAGAAATTTGGGAAAATTAAACACAGAAGATCAGGAAAGCGAGGCTATAGAGAATCTGACATTCATGTCCCTCCTTGAAATGTAAATCAAAGAAAACAAGATATGAAATAAAAACAAAATTTACATTAAAAGAGGATAGATATTTCAGTTTTTCATAAGATGAAACTGCTAGCTCTCATGGTGAAAAATATTTTGAAGAAAAATAACACATGCACATCAACACAAAGAACAAGTATATCATGGATTAGGAAGAGCAGGAATAAGATAAGCTATCTTTAAATTTAAAATATTAGTTGAATAAGTTTGAAAGTTTGAGTTACAGGAAATATTTTTAAAGGGCTTTACCTAAGGACAGGGCTTAGGCATAAATAATAGCTATCAATGGAAACAGATTATGTATCTATCCCAGGGTTACTGTGCCTACTTTTTTTCAGAAAAAAATAACAATTTTAGAAAACATAAAAATCATTTGCTTTAATAATCTCCAAAGCCATCCATACCTCAAAAAATGAATTAAATAAATTAAATAACATTTCTCCTGAATGTCCCAACATAATGAATTATCAATAATATGTAATGAAAACAAATTGTTGTCTTATATCTTGCTCTATGATTACATACTCTCAACCAAAATTGGTTTAGATTCTTTTCTTTTGGTTGGTCCTGTGGCCTGAACTTGGGACCTGAACTCTGTCCCTGAGCTCTTTTTTTGCTCAAGGCTATCACTATACCACTTTGAGCCACAGCTCCACTTTGATTTTTGAGTGGTTAGTTGGAGATAAATGTCTCATGCTGACTTTTCTGGCCCACTGGCTTTGGACCATGGTCCTCAGACCTTAGCCTTCTGAGCAAGTGGGCTTGCAGACCTGAGCCACTGATGCCTGGGTTTGATACTTAATTTTCATAATGGTTAGGAACAATAGTGTTTGCAGCATTGAGAATATTTTACTGTTAATATAAATGCTTTAAAGTAGGAAAGGGGGAAAGCAGAATAGAGAGTGAAAGAGTGGGTAAATAGTAATAATATTCAAAGCTTGTAGGTAAGAATGGAACCAGACAACTTGAGGCATGGGTGGTATTGGGACAGATTAGGGAGAATGATGGAAGGGATGACATTGATTAGGATGCATTGTACTCATAAACAGATATGTTAAATTAAAACACTTTTGTACAACTACTGAAGGAGGAAAAAAAAGTTTTTTAAAGTGAATCCTCAAAGTGAACACATTTTCAAGGAGCAAACAATATCTTAGTTTTGACATTTATGGGGTTCCTGGGAACTCCTAGGGCAATCAGTCTTTTATAAGTTTAGTAGCAAGTTTTGTTTCCAGGTGCAACTTTATACTGTTTCTAAGTATGTCCTAAGCCTACTACATAATCATGAACATGATCATAAAGAATCCTTACATCTCTACTGAAAGTATGTAGAGATACTAGATACTACCCAAGAACAACAGCATTTTAAAAATCTATTTAGAATGAAAATCATTGCCACAAGTTATTTAGTAACTACTTTCCTTTCCAAGGTTTTCTCTGTGTCCTTTTTAAATGGAAAAATGATAAGGCAGCAAATCTTGGTTGAATGTCTTAAGCAGATCCAAGCAGATTCTACTTGTTGGTAGAATAAGATTTGACCTGTACGTGTTCTACATTTTCTCTTCTCCCAGGGGAGCCATGGTCTATAGCCAGAAAAGAGCAAATCTTTGCTTCACACTCCCCTCCCCACTTCCTTTCTAAACAAGATCTGAACTCCTTCCAAGAAGAAGCTATTCTGCCCCAGTTACGTCCATACCTGCTATTCACTGCTGGCGCCTTAAAAAGTAGAGCTGTGAGCTGCAATGTGACATATGAATTATCACTTAATGGGCTAAATATAGTTAGAGGAAAGATTGGATTCTCATGAGACAATCTTTCGAACCAGCCTCCCATTTACTTCTTATAGTTTGACCTGTGCTCCAACTTGACCCAATTTCAAAATTCCTGTAATTCCTAATACTTTCTCAATCCCCTGTGACCTTTCAGTATCTTCTCTTTGGACAGTATTAAGTTTAGCACCTGAGCAATGTTGCTGATCTCTGTCTCTCTCCCTTCCTCCTGATCAAACACACACACACACACACACACACACACACACACACACACACACACACACACACACTTCTTTTAACAGTTATATACTATAATGCATGAAATAGTTTATATGCATTAATATTATTTTAAACATTGCACTGATGCACTCACATCAGTAGGCATGA
Source organism: Dipodomys merriami (assembly GCF_024711535.1). NCBI lineage: Eukaryota > Metazoa > Chordata > Mammalia > Rodentia > Heteromyidae > Dipodomys > Dipodomys merriami. Next base: position 32,636,824 of record NW_027206512.1, on the reverse strand, counting down.
TAATTAAATTTTGTCATAGAAGCAGCAACGATGTTATTCTTCTCCTATATACTACAACTAGTTAAATTTAGAGTGAGCAAGAGTTTTAAGATGGCCCCCAAATGCTAGAGTTTCAGCCTCAGTACATGAAACAAGAATATTGTTTAATTTCTGTTCTTTCCTGAACAATTTATTCTTATTGAATAAATCCTTCTTCCAGGTTATATTATCCTACTTGCTCAGGAAATTGGATGCTCAAATGAAAAGTAAATTACCAATATACAGATGGTTGTTGTATGAATGTGATTCCTAATAAATACACGAGTTTTCACATGCTTAATTTATAAGTTACAGAATTCTAGACCTGAAAATTAATTCAATGTTTGTGCCAATGGGCAACATTTTCATAAATAAATAGTCATGTATTTATTTGAGTAAATGTAATTAAAATATTGGGTTATTACCATTTAAAATGTTTTCCATTTCAAAAAGAGAAGGAGAAAACCTTGCTATTTTTTCCTGAAGTGTTTTAGAAAAACACAAGAAAAAATATATTTGATGGAAAGATGAACAAACAATAGTGAAATCTTATTTTCTGTGAGATAATGTTGTTTCACCTTGAAGTGTAGGTTGTAGAGAAGAAATAAAAGTTAGTTGTAACAAAATCTGTAGCTCTTCATTCTTTCAGAACACATTAGCCATTTGCTGATGGTTCATGTCTGCAATCCTAGCTACTCAGGAGGCTGAGATCTGAGAATAGCAGTTTGAAGCCAGCTGGGGCAGGAATGTCTATGAGAACCTTATCCCCAATAAAATACTCAGGAAAAGCTTGAAGTGGTGCTGTGGTTCATGAGGAAGAGTGCTAGCCTTGAGCACAAAGAGGCTCAGGGTTAGTGCCCAAGATCAGAAAGAAAATGACACAGTAGTGCTCTGGAAGCCTAGGATCCCAGTGAATAGCTTCCTAATATCTGCTTAACTTCAGTATCTGTGTCTACTCAATTTTTTCTCAATTTATCATCTTTATTTGCCTGATACACATGCTGAGTTTGCCTTATTTTATATATATATGTATATATACATATATATATATATGTTTCATGGAATAGTAACTATGCTTATCTACTTTTTGAAACAAAACCAAATATCCTGTGAGTGAGTTTTTAATTTCCTATCATAGATTGCTAATGGTATTTAAAAGTGGGCACAAAGTCAATAAAAACTTTTTAATATGTTTTTATTGTAAAAATACTGTACAGAAGGATTACAGTTACACGAATAAGGTAATGAGTACATTTCCTATAGAGAATTGTTACCTCCTCCTTTGTTTTTCCCCTACCATCCCTTCCCTCCCCACCTCCTTAACTCCTCCTGCTCTTCCCCCTTGCCCTCATCAAAGTTGTAAAGTTCATTTTCAACATAGTGTCTTGTACATCTCATTGTTACAATGGGTCAACCTGTATCCTTACTTAAGCATTTGATCATTTCCCTTCCCCTCTCCAAATTGGAAAAAAATAATGTATATACAAGATTCAGGGCACCAGAATAAAATACAGTGAAAACAGGAGTTATACCATGGGGGGAAGAACATACAAAGAAACAACAAAATCACATAGTACCTTATAAATACGTTAAAAACAATAGCAAGAAAGTAACAAAACCAAACAAAACACTTGTGTCCCTATCTTAGAGTTCATTTTGCTTAACATATGGCACCAACCCAGATGCCCCTCAGTAGATGAATGGATCAAGAAAATGTGCTATATATACACAATGGAATTCTATGCCTCCATCAGAAAGAATGACATTGCCCCATTTGTTGGGAAATAGAAAGACTTGGAAAAAATTATATTAAGTGAAGTAAGCCAGGCCCAAAGAAACCATAGGTTCTATGGTTTCTCTTATTTGGAATAACTAGTATATGTCTTGGACAAGCAGAAATGGTCAATGAAATCTTTTATGGGTAATTAAACACAAATTTTTATGGATATTTGATTTGATAGGCCAATAACAATAATACCCAATATTAATAATGCTACAAAAGGAACACCAATATTCATATTGTGTGAATAAGATACCAATATATCTTTGAAGTGAGTTTGTTTAGCTATAATTAACTTTTAAATACTTACTCTTTTTCTTATAGCAGGAAAAGCACTATTATCCTTTCCTGTTTGTTTCATTCCTGTTCCAATTGAGTTCTTTGTAATTCTTAGCTTTCTTCAATTTTCATTCCAGTTTCATCCCACTAAGATAAACTTACTCAGCTTTTTCCTGTACAATTGAATTAGTGTTATCATAAATGACCTTTTTATTCTCCTTATTAAAGCTTGATATTCAGGAGAGAGGTTACAGAAATTTTCTCTATGCCTCCCAACCTTGCACAAGCATAGTCTTTTCATCAGTAACATCTCGAGAGTGACACATACATTTGATCAATCTGCCTTTCCATAACTTTGCTCCTCAGTCGATTAAACTCTTTCATTGGAGATCACTTAATGGTGATGAATCTGTTAAATATTTTACAAATTTATGTTGATATATAGCCATTACCATAAAATCAGGTAGAATGGAATTGCTGTACTAAAACTTTAATTTTATCGGTTTATCTCTTTTTCCGCCTCAGCTCTTGGAAATCCGGGATCTTTCATCTATAGTCACAGTTTTGTCTTTTGTAGAATGTTGCATAGCTGAAATCAAGAAGTATGTAGGTTTTTTCATATTCATTTTTTTCATTTAATAATATTCATTTACATTCCTGTAATGTATAATCATGGCCTTTGTCTCATTTCGTTTTCATCCGAATAATATTTCCTTTTCTACTACAAGTGATTTCTTGATTAACTCACGAAAGGACACCTGAATTACAACTATATCTTGAAAATTGTGAACAAAGTTACTGAGGAATATGTGTGCATTTTTCTAAGGATGTAAGATTTCAGATCCTGTCAATTTTGAATAAGGCAATGTAATTTCTGAGTTCTGAATTTGTTTAGTTTTGTGAGAAACAAAGAAACTACTTTGTAAAGAAGTTGAGTAATCTTCCATGCTCCCAGGATTATAATAACTCCTTCCATTCAGTATTAGTATTTTAGACTTTGGCTCTTACAATAAGTATCTCATAGTTATTATTATGGGCATTTTACTGATGCTTCAATTAGCATTTATCTGATAAGATATAACATGGAACATATATTCACAGGTGTTAATACACTCACCATTGTCATACTTCCATTGATGAGGTGACTGATAAGGGATTTGAGTTATTTTTTATTTTTTTATTTTTCCAGGGCTGAGGACTGAACCCAGGGCCTTGCGTGCGCCAGGAGGGCACCCTTCTGCTGGGCTAAACCCCCAGCCCCTTGACTTATTTTTAATAGGTCTATTTTTTTCTTTTAAATTTTTAGGATTTTTTTTCTTTTAAAGATCTAATTTGTTTAGAAATCAAATAGAGAATTTTATTTTTATAATGAGATATTTTAAATCAGTGAATTCCATTTAATATATAATTCTTTTATGTCAAATAACTGTTTTTCTTTATTTATTGTAAGTGATTTTCAAATATTTAATAAAATTAAAGAATGAAAAAGAAGAATGATGGTAATTTATTTGATCTCATTCTTATTTATGTTACTATTACTGTTGAGATTCCTCTATAATTTTCTCTTCTCATTTATGCAAAGTGAGTAGGATGGCCTTGATGATATTTAAATAAATCTGATTTATTTTCATTTTTCTTTTAAGTAAAGATTCTAAGATCTGACAAAATAACAATATTTTTATTTGTTTTTCTCAATGTCTATATATAAGTTGATATATATATATATATATCAACTTATTTTGTGTGAGAATTGAAGTGAGTAAAATGGATTGAATTTGCAGCTCTGAGGACATTCTTACCTTCAGTATATATTATTTGTCAACAAAGAATATTTGCTGATGTTATATTACAAAATACAATTCAAGGAACGAAAAAGTAAAATATAGTTAATGGATACTTTACTACTAGATAAAAATAAGGATATGCTCAAAAACATCATAATACTTTAGACATAGCATTTAAAATTCGAAAGGAAAGCTGTAATTACATGTTTTGTTATTAATTTAACATTTATAATGACTTAATAAGTACCTCAATGGTGTCTTGTCTATGTTTTTCTTTCATAGAAGATATATAACTAGGTATACTTTTCTCTTTTAATTTAGTTTTCTCCTTTGAAGGACTTTCTTCTTGTCCCATGATTTTATTAACAATTTAGAAAAACAATATTATCTTTGAGTTTTGAATTATGTACATCTATAGATTTTGTAAACATTTAAAATAAAACAAAATGCAGCCAGGTGCCAGTGCCTAGCTACTTAGAAGGTTGCGATCTGAGGATCATGGCTCAAAGCCAGCCCAGGCAGAAAAGTCCATGAGATTTATGTCTCCAATAAACTACCCAGAGAAAAACAGAAGTGGTCCTGTGGCTAAAGTGGTAGAGCTCTAGGTTGAGCATAAAGAGGCTCAAGAACAGCGCCTATGTCCTGAGTTCAAGGCCCAGGACTGGCCAAACAAAACAAAATTAAAAAAAACCAAAATCAAACCAGGACATTATAGGCACTTGTTTGTGTTTATTTCAAATTTCTTTCAGGATATGTCTGCCATGTTAATCTGTCATCCTTTTCAAAGTTATTGAGTACTGAGAGGGATACCCCAGGACATAAGGGGTTGGAATTATTTTTATTTCAAAAAGCAGATTATTTTTGCTTAATTTATTTCTGCCTTACAATTTTATAATTTGTAAAAAAAAAAAGTGCATTCTATGACATGAGTTTGACAAATATGACAAATCAACAAATAATCTTGCCAGAAGTTATTTCTAGGAATCAAGGATCAAGAAGTCCTTTTACTTTCAAGGCTGGTCTTGAGAGCATCTACAATGAGGGAAAATTCTCATTATAGATAAACTATGATAAAATAAAACAGAAAAGTCTAGCAAATTCCCATTAGCAGCATGTAACTTTTAGTACATCCAAAACCATACAACATTCAATTAGCCTTCCTCAGAAAATTGTTTTCATGAGTGTTGGTAGTCATATGTGAATGATTGTCCTGCTCATAAAAGAGGGATGAGGTGAGTAGATTTTGCCCCTAGGTCAAATAGATGTATCAATCAGAAAAGAACACATTGTGCTGTTGTAGTCAGCAAACCTCGGCTACCTAAGACAAACACGGTTTATTTCTTACTCACTGTATATATTTTTCACTGTAAACATTAATTTTGTAGTGTCTGGTGGCATTTTTCAGGGCAATCATCATTCTCACAGTGGGATACGGGTTGTTGGAGGAGCCACAATCTGGAACCTTAACACTCACTCTGATAAATGGTGAACAGCACCCCAGAGGCAGTTACAGAAGCAATTAAATCCTCAGTCCAGAAGTGACATACTTCATTTCTTCCTCATAACTCTGAGTAAATTGGTGCTATGATCCTCTCTAAATATACAGAAACAAAGAATAAAGCTCCAGCTGGTAATAGGAAGGTGTAAATATCTAGTAAACAGAAGTTCTAAAGACCACAGCATGCCAAGGTCTCTGTGCCCTTTCGCTATTTTCATTTGAAAAGGAAAATCTCTACAGTTTGTTCAAATCTTTTGCTTTAATATGACCTTTGGTGAGAAACTAATCTCAATTTTATATGTGATTAAAATATTTCTTGTGATCAGAAATGTATCAAATATTAGAAAATATATTTGGACATTTTTATAAACTCCAAAATTTCTGCCTTGGGTGAAGAATTAAAAGTGATCAGTTTACCTCTTTCCTTAGAAACTTATCCTATTTTTTTCCACAAAAGTGAACTGTGTCAACTATTGGACTTTAGACAGTCAGATATTTGAAGAATTTCACCTTCAGACAGAGGGCAGGAACAATGTGAACACTATCTAGAAAGCACTTGACATTGCCTTTGAAAAGGAATAAAAGAAGTATAAAAACCATTTTCAGATGTTTTCTGTCTCCTATATTGGCATTTCTATCTCCTTGAAAAAAATAGATTTAACTTAGAGCTTTGCAAAGAAAGGAAAGAATTGTCTGGTTTTAGTTTTGATGAGATCATATAGAAATCACATGGAAAAAGAATTACCTTTGTGATATGAAGGATTTACATTAAAACCAAAAGAAACTAGTTATTTGCTCTTGAGGAATTATTTATTCTTTCATAGTAGAGGTTGGTAAACTGTGTCATATGTGCCAAATTTAGCTTCTTGGCTGCTTTTATGTGAACCATATACAAAGAAGAATTTATATTTTTAAACATTTTTTGAATATAAAAAGAATGATGTTTCCATAATATGAGAAAAAAACATGAAATTTAAATTCCATCTCATTAACGAAACTTGAGTATAGTCATGGTGTTCATCTAAGTAGCACTTAAGATTGTCTTCATTCCATGAAGATAGAACTGCATATTTGCAATAAAGACTATGGAACTACAAACTCTAAAATGTTTACAATCTGGTTCCTCACACAAAGGGTTGCCAACCCTTGTGAAAATATGCATTTTCAATTTTTAATGAAAGTATTGAAGTATTATAAAGTTTCTTCCCATTCTGAATATAAGACCTTATTTTTATTGAAAATGGCCCATAGGTGATAGTTATCCCATGATTTATACTTGACTTAGTATGTTCTTTTTGGAGTTAAATTAAGGAGAAATAGATAGGACAGAGAGCAAAATCTTACAGTTCCTGAGAGTTAAAGGTTAAAGTGGTAACTCTCCTTTAGGGTCATTATTTGAATAGTCAGAAATAAATTCAGAGGGCATATACTTAATAGTATATAAGAGTTAGGAATAATAGCTAAAAATTTACCTAATCTTTTGAAAGATAAAGATATCCAGGATGTGTCTCCTCTTTAGGACAATCAATACTGATTCTGTTACTTAAACTATATTAGGGATTCTTCCATAAATAAATGAGAATAAAGTTGTAAAATTCTGGAAAAATGATACAAAGTAAGATAAAAATAAGATATCAGATTGAGAAAATATGTGAACTATTTTCTAAAATCATAAGATTGCAGAGACATGGAAAGCCTTGTTTGGAGGGAGCAATAAGAAATAATAAGTCACTATTTCATAAAAGGAAGCATATGAGAGCAAGAAGGGAAGAATTATGTACTAATATTAACTAAATGTTCTAAGACAACTGGTAACACTGAATGATTAAGACAAAGTATTCATTCAGAAAATAAAGTAAAAATTCCAAAGTAGAGTAGAAAGAAGAGATGCCAAATTAGCTATAGAGTAGTTGAAACCCATCCTCTGTTTGATAACAACTGAATTAAAAAGAGTAGAAAAATAGAGGATGGAATACTAAGGGAGGAAATTTTTTTCAACAAAGTACAGTAATCCGTAATTGAGAGAGAATTTCTCCAGACTGAAAGGAATATATTTTGGCATTTAGAAATATGAAGGACAGGGCTGGGAAGGTGGCTCAGTGGTAGAGTGCTTGACTTGCATGCCTGAGGCCCTGGGTTTGATTCCTCAGCACCACATAAGCAAAAAGAAAAAAGCCGGAAGTGGCACTGTGGCTCAAGTGGTAGAGCACTAGCCTTGAGCTGAAGAGCTGAGGGACAGCTCCCAGGCCCCACAACTGGACCCCCCCCCCACCAAAAAAAAAAAAGAAATACGAAGGACAAGGGCAGATGACATGATAGTTTTCTGAAATCTCATCTTGATTATCTTCCTCATCTTGCTCCTCATTTGGCTTTTGTCCTTCTGGCCATCTCTCTCTTTGAATGTATCAAACTTCAGCATTCAGTATTCTTCCATATATATAATCCTTTTCTATATTTTTAAATATGGTTTCCATATGCAAAAGGAAATATGTAATTCATAATCATTAAAAACAACCAAACATGCTAAGATTTTTGGAGTTGGACTGAAAAGATTAAGAAGCTATGATTATTGATATGTTAAAAGAACAGTACTATATAAATATGAGCATTAGAAGAAAATTAAAGTACAAAGGAGATATAAATACAAAATATACATGGATATCCTAGATTGGCGATAGTAAAAAAGAGTGTCAGTGAACCATGAGAATATGTCTATAGAAATGATCTGTCCAAAAGAATTAAGAAAATAAATGTTGAAAAATAAACAGAACTCAGTGGCTTTGAGAAATCACTATATAATGCATATTCAGAGTCCAAGGAAGTGATGAACTTTGTAGATTTTTCTCTAACAATTTTGTTGTGTTTTAATTTTACAGGACATTGTGGATGAGCATTTTAAAGTAGTCAACTTTTTTTCTATTTGTTGTCTTCCTCTAAGACTAGAAATGTACGAGGGATAGTACTACAGTCTAGATCTGAAATGCCCCCCATTGGCCCATGTCCCAGCCAGTTGTGGGGAGGTGGCAAGGCCTTTGAGGTAGAACTTGGGAGAAGTAATTAGTTCATTACAGACAAGCCTGGAGGGAGATAATTGGAGTTTATCCTTGTTTTTCTCCTTCACTTGCCTGATCTGAAATGAACATCTCTGCTACCCCATCACTTCTCAACTTTTTTTTTCTTCTAGTCCTGGGGCTTGAATTCAAGGTTTGGATACCGTCCCCAAGCTTCTTTTGCTCAGGCTAGCATTTTACCACTTGAGCCACAACACCACTTTCGGCTTTATCTGTTTATATGGTACTGAAGAATTCACCCCAGGGCTTCATACATGCTACACCAGCCAGCACTTTACCACTAAGCCACATTCCCAGCCCCACTCCTTTCTTGTCACAATGTGTCATCTCACTGCAGAACAACAGTAATGGGATCTACTGATCATGGAACAAAACCTCCTAAACTGTGATGCAATGGAAATCTTTCCCATTATAATATGTTAAAATCCTTATATGAAGGAAGGCTCTTAGTGTCGAAATTCCATTTCCTGTATTGCACAGCACACCAAAACTATACTCTAGAGGTAAAGCCATAACATTTTCAGAGAAGTAAAGGTCACCAAAAGGAAATAAATGCAACATCAGTGGTAAAGAATTAATGTAAAGAGATCAGTGATGGCCCAGGAAATAAGGAACTGAAGATAGGGGACAAGATGACAGTACATGTGACTATACTGTACTAGGTAAGAAGCAGTGCAGACTTGGGAGCAGATGAAGCCTGATTGGTTAGGGAAGGACCTGGTGAGGTTTACTACATCATTTTGGGTTGGTTTAATTTTTGTTTCAGTGCTGGGAATGAAATCCAAAGTCCTGCACATTTGAGTCAAGCATTTTATTATTGAGCTACATAGGGATCAGTTAGTATGACTTAGGAAGCCAGAGGTATACACATACTCACACTTCAGACAGCACAGCTAATAAAGTAGATCAATTCCATTTAACCATATTAAATTTCAGAAGCTCATATGATAGCATGGGAGTGATTGATGAATCCCCATTCTCTTTTAATATGTGGGGCAGGTGCTGGATCCCTGTGTGTGCTGTAACAATTGTGACTCATGGTATAATCTTAATAGCCTGATTGATGGTATGACTGTCAGCATTGTGATGCTGTGTTGTCAACCTTGATCCCATGTTGCATCAAACACAAAATAACCGTATCAGTCCTAATATACTATAAGACATACAGCATCCATCTTGTCTCTCTTATTAAAAATATCTCTTACAGTGTTTATTGTCTTAGGTCTATAACTGGCAACAAAAGGGCTCACATATATTTTCTGACTCATAAAGGTTTATTTTTCATGGTGCTGGTGGCCCTTGGCTGTAATTTTAGTTACATGAGCAGCAGAGATTGAGCACTGGGTTTCAAGGTAAGCCTATGCAAAAGTTTTGAGGCTCCTTCTTAAATAATAGCTGGGTATGGTGATGTTTGTTTGTCATCTCACCTACTTAGGAGGCTGATATCAGGAAGACTGTAGTATCTGAAGAGCAGGATAAAGCAAAATATGTCTTAGAAAGTTCATGAGATCTCATCTCCACATAAAAATCTGGCATGGTGGTTCCTACCTGTGACCCCAGCTATGGAGCAAAGCATAAGTTAAGAGAACTGCAGTTCAAGCCAGCCAAGGATAAAAGCAATCTCTTCTGTTACATATAACCAAACCTAGTGGCATAGTTTATGTTGCAGACTGCTTGTCTATCCAGCAAAATGTCCTGGGAAGAACAGTTGCAAGGAATACCCAGAAGGTACTGTGTAAACATCCATATACAGGACTGATATTAGTACTCTATTATGGTATTTTTCTTGGTAAGCCAGGGTGCATAAGTTTATTTAATACAGAATTCTCATTCATTGAAGACTAGATTTAAAATCAAATCTCATGTGCAAAGGGTGAATCCAAACAATAATGGTCTAATACGGATTTGAACTTGGAGTTATCTATCTTGTATCCCCATTCAATTAAAGTGCCTATAAAGAAAATTTCTTGCATACCAGTCCATGGAATGTGCATAATGACCCAAATTAAGTACATGCAAAGACTAAGGTGCTAATCATAGGTGATTTTAATAGTTTAGAAAGAGCTCTCATAATTACACATAGTTATTTTTTCTTTTGAGAAAGAACTGTGTTTTAAGAACTTTATCACCAGTTGTGAAATACTAAGTACCTAGTTGTTACATTGATTTGTGCAGATAATTTTCTGTTTATTTATAATGCATTTACAGCTGATCTTAACCACAATTATGAGTATAAATGAAGCATTATAAATTAGCATATAAATACAAACCAGAGTAATATGAGAGCTGCATTTGAATAACAAAAATAGAATGCTTACAAGCTGTCTAATTATTAAAGATATTAAATCTACCTCCATTTGTGTAGACTTCCACTTCTGGGTGTTTAAGGTTAAGTGGCTTCCCTCTTTTAATGCCATGTTTACTTTAAATGTGTGTTGTAGACTTCTAGAGAATATTTATTATTTTCTTATTTTTTAAATAAAAGATTTTACCTACACCAGAGAACACTGTGAATTGAAATAAATATGTAGGCTTAATTGAATTGTATATGACACATAAGTATGGAAACATGACTGGAACATGAGGAAATTGTCTTCCAAGTTAGACTAAAGACAAAGGTAAATTAATAACTGAAACATTATTTGGAATCTACCCTTTTAAAACAGGATCTTGTACACATCTCTTCAAATATGCACAACCTCCCCTACACACACACACACACACACACACACACACACACACACACACACACACAGCCTCTGTTCTTTGCCCTAATATGTCTATCTTTGGCACTCTGGGCTACTTCATATGATCAGATAATTGGAAATATACTCAGCATCTAACAAGTAATCCTTTCTATTTGGAGTCATAGAGTTTTAACTCAAAATGGTCCATTTGCTAAGCTGGCGCTCAGCCAGTTGAGGCATGCCTTCAGCTCTGATTTTTGATAGTTATTTTAATGGCAAAATCTAATGAACTTTTCTGGATTGATCTTGAACTGTGATCTTCAAGATACCAGCCTTCTGAATAACTAGGATTATAGATGTGAAATGAAAACAATAAGATTCTAACAATTCTTAAAATTTACATGCATGCTATTTGTGATCTTAATTGACAATCTTTTTAAAGCACAAGGATGTGGATTGAAATATTTGCTTCAATACTCTTAGTGAGTCTGAGTAAGTCAGTTTCCCTGCTATCCTTTTCGCATATATAATTTCTAGAGAATAGTTTCAAGTTCCATATGGATTAGCCCAGAGATAACAAATATTATGGTGGCATATGGAATTGAATAAATTAATTCATACAACTTATCTACTTAAAGTGTATGTACAACAAATTTTCTCTCAGGCATGTAAGATGGCTTCCTGATCAAAAGAGGGAGAACAGAAATATCTGATTGTTCATAAAAGGAACTACTTTTGTTTGGTAAATTCATGTATGAAGGATAGAATAAAATGGAAGCTTATAAATGATATGGAACTGGAAAAACAAACAGTAGGATTTTTCTCAGTAAATCCAGTACTAGGTAGGCAAGAGGTACAATGCAGTTGTGGGCTGTGAATAGTCTTCATGAATTTGTTAACTCACCTGGCTTCATCAATGAGCTGGAAAGACATCTATAAAACATCAAATCATCTTTGAATTGAGTCATCCTTGAGTCTTCTTAGATGTCATATACAAACTATCTGCATGTTAATCTGAATACTGTTTCTTCCTTCTACCTGAATCATTCTAATCCATTCCAGGATGACTATCACAACTTCCTGAGTCAGGATGTTCTCAATGTGACCACCGAAGCTATCCTTTTAACACATAAATGATGTCAGTTTTTGAAGAGAAATCCTCCATAGAATTATCCCCTCAAGCAACTAGAAGACAATAGTCTTAATGGTAGTAGCCTACAATGCCTCATCATCTGCGTTCTTGTGACCCCATTAATGGTCCATTCTGCTGCAGCCATGCATGTTCCCACTACTCTTACACCCAAGTTTCTTCACTTTCTCTTACTTTGCCTAAGGCATTGATTTCTGGGTAGCCTCAGGTGGCTCTTCTTTCATTTGTTCCAGGACTCAGCTCAAATAATCTTTAAAAATAACACTTTGTTGTGTTAATACACACTTTTTAATTTCCTCCTCTGATTTTTATTTTTATTTCATCATCATTTGAAATAATTTGTACTTTTCTTTTCCCATTATTGACTCTCTAGCTCCATGTTCACCTTCACCATGTAAATTGTATCATTTTAATGATATCCTGATAGAAACCCTAACATTCCTAAAAGTTGGTAGCCAATGATGAGTCCTTACAGTTTGTAAAAATTAATGAATCAAGATCATTAAACTTCTCCCTCATTCAAATGGCATTTTCCAAACAATACCACAGTTTTGTCCTATTTAATAAATATCATGATATTGGAGAAAAGCAGGATAATCTACCAGATAAAACTAGCATTTTTATAAATCAGATATTTTATGGTGATTATTGTGCTTTTTTTTGTTTTGGTCACAAGAAAATTTAGAGAATTTATTTATCCTTTGATTTTAACTAGAGTAATGTTTGTCATGTATGATGCATTTAAATCATTTTATGATGTTAAATGAAGTGTAACTATATCACACTTATATTTTCATTTTGTGCTAATATCAATAGCATTTTCAATTAATTTAACTTAAATCCTATCATGTCTTTGCAAACCCTTAGCAGAGGGAAAGTAATTGTCCAAGTTAATTTTTAGTGATATCATTGTGTTGCTTGTTTGACTTGGGAGTTATTTTTACCTTGTGATTTGTTTATTTTGGTACTGCAAAATTCACAGCTTCCTCCACAATTTCATAAAATGTTTCTTGCTTAAAACCTTGTTGTTTGCCTTAATTTTAATATTCCTTTAAAGTAACATAAATTTGAGACTTAATTTAAATTATTTTGATTGAAACATTTAGGTATATAGAGCATAATAAATTTTGAGTGAAATGTACATTTTTTATTGTCCTGCCAATACTCAACCATTTTCATGAAGTCTAAGACATCTAATGAATTTGACTTTGGATCATGACTAGATAAGCATTTTATTTGTTTCATACTAGATTGACAAGTGTTAACTATGAGAATAGAAAACATTGATATTAACCTAAAAGTATCACCTTACAAATTTCAATGATTATTGCTGTTTTTTGGAAATGTTACTCAATCAGATTCCAATAAACAAGTCATAAAGTCCCATTTGATACATTTCTATAGTATTCATATATATATATACACACACACACACACACACACACACTGTGTGTGTGTGTGTGTGTGTGTGTGTGTGTGTATATATTTGTTGTTGTTGTTGTTGGTTGTGGAGCCTGAACTCTGGGCCTGGGTGCTGTCCCTCATCTCTTCAGCTCAAGGCTAGTACTCTCAACATCACTTCTGGCTTTTTCTGCTTATGTGGTGCTGAGGAATCGAACCTAGGGCCTCATACATGCGAGGCAAGTACTCTACTAGTGAGCCACCTTCCCAGCCCCTTTTGTTGATTTTTAAAAAATGGTTCTCTGAACATAATTTTCCATTTAGTAAATATTTATTTATTGTCTACAATAAAAGAAACATTTTGAGTGGTTTTGAGAATTCAAAAGTAAAAATGAAAACACCCCTCTCAAGGTTTATTGTATACAAAAATAGAGCTAGATGTAAGTAAATAGTGTGACAAAATGCAATGGTCATTCTGTACAACATAATCATGTAGGGAGTTGTGCGTAACAGCAGGATTAAGGGAAGCAGTAAAGGAAATAGAAAATTCATAATATATAGCAAGCTGGGTGTCTGAAACAGATTTTGAGATCAAGAATCTGTCAGATCTTTCAACTAGAGCAAAAGTTGTATATGTGAGGATAGAAAGACTTGACTAGAGACAGATCAGCTTATAAATAATTCTAGAACTTAAGACTCAAATCTGAAATTTCATAATAAAAGCCAAGGAGAACAAAAGTAAACACAGTATCTTTGAGTTCTCTTGTAAAACCCTCTATTTAAAATAGAAGGACAGTTGTACATTTTAAAAGGCAGAAAGAGAAATTTTCATGCATGATATATTTTGAGATTACTTGAGATTTATCTAAAGTGGTTACTTCTAATAATTAACATATAAGAAAAAAACAAATCCACCATAATTTTCTTACCATATGCATAGCTTCCTCTACTAAATAGTAGTATCCCAATTAGAAATATGTTTAATAATATCTGATGAAAAGAAAAGCTTGTGACATCTGAGTTCCAGTTTTATTTTTGCCAACAATGAGCTATAATATATGGAGTATGCAATAAGTATCTGCCAGACACCATCCTGGGTGTTTATACTTATTCATACTTCATTTGAAAACCATCTTCATTGCAAGGGTTTGGGGATTTCCCCTGTCACATTACAGATAAACATCTTTCTCATTGCCAAAGTTACTAGTTAACAAAAGAAATTCTTGATCCAGCTTTAAATGATCTTTCTGTCTATCCTTCTTTCTATCACTAATCAAAGCTGGTGACCTTTGTAAAGTGAAAAACAAACAAACAAACTATTAGATTCATGGTTCTGAGAATTCTCCCCAGATTAGCAGCGCCTCCAGGCATGTAGCAGCACCTCCAGGCCTGGAAGAAATAGAAATCTTTAGGCCCCTTTTCAGAAGTAGAATCCCTCAAAATTAAAAATATTCTTTTTGTTTATTCTAATGTATGTTGAAACTTGAGAACTAGCTTGTTAGAGTGCATCCAAACCTGATTATACATTAAAATCATCTAAAAGGCCTAAACAAACTGAGCTGCAGCAATCTCTACAAAGATTATGATTCATAATATTTCTCCTTAAATAGAATACATGCGTTTATCCCCAAGTGATACTGGATATATTTAACATTGGGAGACATGGTGAGAGGTCAATGCTTCCTGAACTTACTTAATAAGTATTTATAGGACACAAGGATCTTGTTAAATGGATATTATTGTCCAAGTGTTTGGTTGATCCTGAGATTGTACAATTCTAACACTCTACCCATGATGCTTATTCTGCTGGCCGTCATAAATTACTAAACAATACATCATCAGTTTATCTTTTTATTATTTTTAATTTAATTTTATTGTCAAGGTGATATATAGAGGGGTTTCATACGTAAGGTAGTGAGTACATTTCTTTAGAACATTGTTTATCTTTAACATGACAAAATACTTGAAATGTGTAATATATTGAAACTATCGCTCCATTGCCAAAAGAGGCAACATTGCTTTGTCTTTAAGAGTAAGCTCTATTGTAAGGATGGGTTTGAACTCAGGTTTCTCTCAGGATTACTCATGAATGAGCAAATTTCTTATTTGCTCTATGCCTCAGGTTCTTTACATTTAAACTGATTGTTCATCTGAAAATTTAAGGATAAAAACAATTACTATCCATATCATTCTGTATTTCAATAATTAAAAAGCCTGTTACATTGTCTTCCATTTCACATGTGCTCATTATTATTTTTATTAATATATTACTCTGAACTGTCCATTTCTAGTTTACCAATCAACATAATAAAAATACTTACACATTTTACAGCTAAAGTATATAGATTATGCTGAAAATTTAGATATGAAATGTGAAAGAAAAAGGAGAAAGCAGTGATATATGTACGTATCCTCAGAACCAAATAGGTGATGTCCACAAATGCATAACACACTTTGCTATCAGGTATGTCAACTTTAATCTCTTATCTTGTTAGTGCTTTGAAATTTTTAGTATAATCTTAGACCTGTTCAGATCTGTGATCTGTCCTATGAGACCTTGCATCTTGAACATTTGTCTTCTATTGGGACAATTCTTTGATCTAAATGCTTCATTATTAATATAAAGGATTTTTTAAAGCATTTCAGCATAACCAGCAGTCCAACAAAGCATTAAAACATTTTATTGGATATAATAACTAAGAAAATTTGTAGTTTCTGATTTTATCAGACCCCAAATTGCTTTTTTTCTCCCTTAGAGACTTTGACCTATTTAGTAGATGGAGAACCCTATGATCTAAACCATAGTCTTGCCTGACAGCAGGAATTCACATCCCTTGAGGACTTACCTTAAGTAGGACTCATTAGTCCTCTGTGGTCCAGTGCCCCAGCTGCCCATGCTGAAGACAAAAGGGTAGCCAATTTAATTAACCACAGCCTGGAGCAGAATAATTCATTATCAGTGTTTCCAACTAATCTAAGACTATATCAATGTTCCCAATGAAAGGATAGATGGAGCCATGTGTTCTACAAAGGAAAGAAAACCCTTAAATCTAATTGTTCTTTTGACTATTTAATTGAAGGTAAAATTAGAGGCCATGACAAAACCACAAGAATTTATCATCAGAGTAAAGAGACCTATACATCTTTTATGTGATGAGAAGTCAATAAAGTACACAACTAAGCTTTAAGAGAAGAATTATCTGTGACCCATCTTTTTTTTTTTTTAAAGAAAAATAGACCAACCTTTGTGTTGTTTCTACTTACCTTTGTTTATATAACCAATTTTATGGCAAATGAAAAAGAATCAAATGGCTTAATTTGCTCCTATTTACAACAATTATCTGACACAAATCCAGTAACTGGAAATAGATTCTCCGTGATTAATTTACTTTAGTAACTCAGATGTTAATGAAGTATCTACCTAGTGCTATGTCAAATACAGAGATGGCTAAGTGAAATAAAGCATTTTTATATCTTTGAAATGGAAACATTTTTAAAGTGATGTGAGGCAGTCATGTATTAAGTCTCCTATTAATAAAACAAAATACAGGATAAAATCAAAGATTGGGGGACTATTCTGGAAGACAGCTACAGAAAATACGATCTGAGTTGGGTTGACAAAAAGATGTAGAATTTATCAGTGAGAATATAGGAAAAAGACACTTCTCAATGCAGAGAATAGTATGTGAAGGGAAGTACTCGAGCATGCCCAAACATCCTGAGTAAAATGGCTGGGGAGTGAATGGTAATAAAGATGATTAAATTAACAAAGATTGCACCTTGACTTAATGGGTATGTGCTTCAGTATTTTCTTTCCAGATATTATTCCATTCAATACTCTCAAAAATATTAATTTATGTGATATTTTGCTTTGATAAATAGTAATACTCAACACTAAGAAAGTTTGTACAATATTTAATATTATTTTGGTGAAAAATGGAGGCTCATGGCCTGACTTGGGACATTGAATTTTAGGTGAAAAATATCTTTTGACACATTTATTAGCAACAATTTTCATGTTATGAATCATAATTGACTCATTATAATTAATGGATCCTCAATTGCACTTTATTTAACTAAGCACCTCCTAAAACAAACAACATATTTAGAAACATAGCAACAATGTAGATATTGATCAGAGAAAATGTACACAGTAAATGTATGCCTGTAATCCCAGCTACTCAGAAACAAAGGCAAGAGCATGGTTCTCAACCAGCCTGAGCACTCTTGGTGAGACTGTCTTGTAAAACAAAATGAAGAAAAATGGCAGGGAATGTGGGTTAGTTAGTAAGAGTTCTTTTAGCAAGGGTAAGATTCAATTATCAGTATCAACAAACAACAACAAAAGGGAACAAACAAACAATACACCTAAAAGGAACTGAAATAATTCTTTACATTTTAAGAAATTTTTTATCACTAAGAATGGCAGAACCAGGAACCAGTAGCTCAAGCCTGTAATCCTAGCTACTCAGGAGGCTGAGATCTGGAGAAAGCGGTTCAAAGCCAGCCCCAGCAGGAAAGGCCGTGAAACTCTTATCTCCAATAATCCACCAGAAAACCAGAAGTGGTGCTGTGGCTCAAATGGTAGAGCACTCACCTTGAGCTGAAGAGCTGAGGGACAGTGCCCAGGCCCAGAGTTCAAGCCCCATGACCAACAACAACAACAAAAATTCATAAAAGGGTAAAATTATGTGTGCCAATCAAGCTTTAATAAAGGTATTATTTTTAAAAAGTCATTGTCCTCATAGGAACTCAGAGCTATAAACTTGCCTCTGAGTACTGCCTTTGCTGTGTACCAGAGGAGCTGGTAATTTGTGTGTTCATTTTTTATTGCATATCATGAATATTTGAATTTCCTTTCTAATCTCTTCCATGACCCCCACTCATGATTCAGCAGTGTGTTGTTCAGCCTCCATGGTTTATAGGACTTTCTTTGGTGGCTTTTGATGTTGACTTCTAATTTTATTCCTTGTGGTCTGAGAGAATACAAACTATAACTTCAATATTTCTGACTTTGGACAAGTTTGCTTTGTGACCTAAAATGTGGTCTATTTTGGAAAATGTTCCATGTGCTGCTGAGAAAAACGTGATGGTTCTGGGTGAAATATTTGGTAGATGTCTGTAAATCTAGTTGATCTATGCAGCTGTTTAGATCTGCGGTTTTTCTGTTCAGTTTTTGCCGAGTTGATCTATCTTGTGGGGATAGTGGTGTGTTAAAGTCCCAAACAATTAATGTCTTTGGATCTATATGAGATTTGAGGGGAAGTAGTGTTTCTTGGATAAATTTGGGTGCTCCATTGTTTGGCCAATAGATATTTAGAATTGTATTATCCTCCTGTAGGAGAGATCCCTTAATTAGTATGTAGCAACCATCTTTATCTCTTCTCACTAATTTTAATTTGAAGTCTATTTTATCCCTGTTTTCGCTGTATTTGATGTTGATATAATTTGGGGAGGGGAAGGGAAAAAATCAAATTGTTTAAATAGAGATACAGGTGGACCCATTGCAACAATGAGATGTACAAGATGTTATGTAGAAAAATGAACTTTACAACTTTGGTGCAGGGCATGGGAGGAGGATGGGAGGGCAGGAATGGTATGGGAAAACAAAGGAGGAGACAACAATTCTTGATAAGTTGAAAAACGAACTTTACTCCTTTGGGGGGGGGGGTTGGTGACAGGGGGATCCCGTAGGGGAGGAGCATGGGGGGAGGCAGGGAGGGCTTAGGGGGAAGTGGGGAAGTGGGGGGAGGGAGATGGGAAGGGATGGGAAGGGTAAACAAAGGAGGAGGCAACTGTGCTTGATAAGAAATGTACTCATTACCTTGCTCATGTAATTGTAACCCCTCTGTACGGTATTTTCACAATAAAAAACTTATTAAATTAAAATAAATAAATAAATAAAAAAGTCATTGTCCTTAAGTAGTACTGGTGTCTCATGCCTATTATTCTAGTTATGCAGTAGGCTGGTATCTGATCAGAAAATCTACAAGATTGACTATTTCCAATGAATCATAAAAATGCTGGGCTAGGAGTGTGGCTCAAGTAGTAGAGCACCAACCATGAACAACAACAAAATGCTGAGAGAGTGGCCCTTCAACCTTTATAACCAAAATAAGTGAACAACAACACAAAACAAAACCCACTGACATTGTCATCATGAAATAAACATCTAATAGTTAATGAGATAGTAAACAAAGAGAAAAATTAACCATTATATTTTAATAATTTTATTGAAATAAGAAGGCAGTAATATCATCCTGTTTATTCATAGATTTATGTTGAAGCATAAGAATACTTTTTGTAAGTCTGAACACAACATTTTGTTCTCAGGATAAAGGAAAAGAAATAGTAAGCAAGATAAACTTTGGATAGTGAGTGTCTCTTTCTTGCCTGTGATTCAAAGGTCTGGTGCTGAACGAGGTCTGATTTGGAGGAGGTATAAACTTTAAGAGATGGGGTCTAGTTGTCTTTAGGTCACTGGGAATATCTATCCTGGAAGGAGATTGGTGAACCCTGATTCTCCTCCTCCTCCTCTTCCTCCTCCTCTTCTTCTCCTTCTTCTCCTTCTTCTTCTTCTTCTTCTTCTTCTTCTTCTTCTTCTTCTTCTTCTTCTTCTTCTTCTTCTTCTTCTTCTTCTTCTTCTTCTTCTTCTTCTTCTTCTTCTTCTTCTTCTTCTTCCTCCTCCTCCTGCTGCTGCTCCTCCTCCTCCTCCTCTTCCTCCTCATTGATTTCTCTGTTACTTCTTGGCTTTGAGGTTCCTAATTTTTCTTCAACATATGCTCTTGTCCTGCTATTCTTATCTCACCATAGGTCCAAAAATTTCAGTGTGACCATTGACTGATCTTTGCAACTGTAAATGAAAATAAACCTTTTATTATAAGTTGATTATCACTGTTATTTTGATATGATGATGAAAACTGAACATTAGTTTCTTGGGTTTACTTATTTATTTAGTCAGTCATGGGGCTGACTGAACTCAGGGCCTGAGTGCTGTCCTAAAGCCCTGAGCTTTTTTGCTTGAGGCTAGCTAGCACTTTATCACCACTTCTGCTTTTCCAGGTTAATGGGAGATAAAAGTCTCATTGGACATTCCTATCTGGGCTGGCTTCAAACTGCAATCCTTAAATCTCAGTCTCCTGAGTAATTAGGATTACAGGCATGAGGCCACCAGTGCCTGGCTTTGGGTTCTTATAAAGAACAGGTTCTATAATTTTCCTAAAGTTGTTTGTTGGAAGAAATATGAAGTCCTATTTAACTTTTATCTACATTTATCTACTTCTTTGAAGCGAGATAGAACGATTTTGAGCTTGAGCATGTAATAAAAAAAAATCTACTTTCATGAACTGACAGAAGCATAAGTGATGAAGGAATATTATTTCTGACAAGCTCCGTCAGCTCTCCGAATGTGATAATTTATTGATGTTGGGTTCTGCCTCTTCCTTGGTCCTAATGCCAATGAAATGTTTACCATCTTTCTCATCTATATAATCAAAAGTACAAGTACCTGTTTCCATGGTTACAGAATCTTTGTCATCAACCATATACTTATGGTTGATTGGTTAATGATATTTACATCTCACTACAGTAAACTGAAGACTGATCAGACAAGGCTATGACATCACCAGATGTCATAGAAGAAAAGAGAAGAAAATACACTCATGTCATTATAAAAAATAAACAGAGAAAACCTAGAAATGGTATACTAGAATGAAGATCAGAAAATATAAGTGCAATTTTTGAATAATTTTAAAGTGATAATTTTAACAAATTACACCATATAAGAAGTTCAATGCAGCACGTGCATGCGCGCACACACACACAGTCTCTTTCTGTAGATCGAGAATTCAGTTACCCATGGGCTGGCTCTTCCCTCTTGCCATCTGTCAAAATCTGCTATCAGGTGGAGATCGATTGCAAAGTTCAACTTACACTGCTTCTGAGCTTTCTTGGCAACATTCATTCCTTTGTTGTCTCTGGGACAGAGGTCATGCCCAGGACATCGTTAGTGAGTCTCTCCACCACAACAGCTTGTATTATGAAAGCTTGTAATCCATGTGTGCAAAGCAATCAATTTTCTGTACCTGAATAAAGAGAGCAAGGAACCATTATTTTTATCCTGTGGTTAGAAGAAAATTTCTTTTCTCTATTCCTCTCAAGGAGGAATCCTAGGCAGTAATCTTTATAGACCATCTTAGTCTATCAGAACATTTGTAATGCATGTGTTTTAGAGGGCCTAGCAAGGTACGTACCATAACAACTAGTTATGGCTAAAAACATCGATCTTGAAAACTGAAAGTATCATATACTACTATTTACCAACAAGAATGACAGTAAAATGATTCAGTAAAAGTAGTTTCAAAGGTTCCAGTTATTTGAAAATTTCAAAGGTGAGCATTTGGAATTATTTAACATTTTATCAAAGCAACTATAAAGGAAGTCAAATCCCTCATTAGGCTAGGACATAGATTAATGTAACATTTGAAATATGTCTTTGAACTGAGAAATGTCCAGTGATACATAATTAAATAGAAAGTAGTATTGTATACTAGATTGTATCAGAAACTATATTGTACATAGCAATAAATAAAAGAGGAAAATCTATTTTTTCAGGTTATTTGTATCCTAAAATCACAAGGAAACAACTATCAAGCAAGTCAAAAGCAACCATAGACACTGATATGAGAAAAGTAAGATAGAGCTGTGTATCACTTAATAAGACATCTTATCAGGTAATTTTATCACTTCATGAACATCATAGCATCTCTTTAAATGATCCTAGATGTCATAGATCAATCTGTTGACAAGGCCTCTCTTCATGCAAAGAGCTATAATGTTACTCTCTGATGTTATGTTATACATATATTGTGTTATGCATATGTTATGCACAAAATGATAAAGGGTTTTGCAGTAAAACATTTTTTCACAAATAGACAATATTCTAAATAATAAAATTAATTAGTTACAATACATAAACCAGTAATTATCATTTAACACCATTTTAGCTATCAGGTCCTGTAAACATTTGTCTGTGTTCTACTTTCAAATGACTGGCTAAGTCATTACCTAGGCATGGAAGGAATGTGCTGTGCTGTAACACAAGAGCTACAACTTCAGTAGGTGATAGAATTCCTCAGCTCTGTATAAGCTTATTGGACTATTGTCCCTTACACAGGCTGTTGTTGACCACAATATCATTATAAGGAGCATGTTGTCGAGAGCAGCCATGATGGGGACACTACAGAAGGCTGGCTGCTGAATGAAGGTCCCTGAAGGAAGCAGTATTTGAACAGAGACCTGAATAATAGCACTGTTAGCATCTGAAGGCTGAGCGTTCTAGGAGGGCAAATCAAGTTCAATAACCCTAAAGAAAGAGGAGCTGTCAGCTTGCATGAGGACATGAAGGAAGAATAATGTGACTGAGCATAAAGATTAGCAATTGAAGGATGTGGTATTCAAGATGAATTAGGAGAAACTACAGTGGCTACTTCATATAGGATCTTACAGCCTATATGTGTGCGAATATTTTAAGATTTATTCTAGTTCAAAGAGTGAGTTACTGCAGTTTTTATGTGGAGAATGGCAAGAACTGGAGATAGTCTTGGATGGGAGTCTTTTAGAGGAATTAGATCTTTCAGAGGTAGATGTGGAATGAAGTATTTTTGAAAGTAGAAAATGCTAGATCATTATATAGAGTGAGAGGTTTGATCTAACACAAAATGCGGTTGCAAAAGTGGGCTGGCCTGTAATGCAGAGGAGACAGGAAGTAATTCCATGAAGCAAGTGGAGTTGGCACTGGAGATACTGTAGAAAGATGAAACGGTAGAACAACTCCTTGATTTCTAAGCTAACAAATCAAATATTAGATTTTCAAATATTCGGCTCTCAAAAGAACATCTCTAATTATTCGTTCATTGGGATTTTATCAGTTAAGGATAAGCATTCCATTGTGGTTCAAGTTTTTCAGAAGGGCTTCCTTTCTCTAAACCAATCATACTCTGATGCTAGTCCACAGTGATGCCTAATGAGGATAAGTAAATTACCCTCTGGTGAATTTTACATAAAGCAAACTTTCTAGTTTATTCTGGGATTATGATCTTCCCACTGCTTGTTTAAAAATGATCTGTTCATTATTAAATGATGACGGTGAAAGACAGGAGCTGTGTTATCATATCATTACTTGGGAAAGATTTTAATAAAGTTGACATTTGTAGATAAGAAGCATAATTATATTCTTAAGTTTCTTTTCCCTTTAGTTCTTCAGAAAACACCAGCTTTTTCTGTAGTGTTACTATATTCAGGTTGTAAAGAAAAAAATTAGTTCAATGCTTTATTTCTTTTATAGCAAAGAAAACAATTTTAAAGATAATACCAGGGGAAATACTTCATGGGAGAACAGAGCAGTAAAATATTTAGTTACCTAAATTCATTGATTCTATTATAATAGTTCTTAAAGAAGTACATTCTGATTACTTATTTGAAAGCTTTGACAGTACTAGTTTTTAAACTCAGGGCTCACATTTGCTAGATAAATACTCTACTGCTTGAGCCATGTCCTCAGCCATTTGTAATCAATTTAAAAATGATTGCAGAAATGATTTCTTCAATGAAGAAATTGTACAACTGGAAACAATCAGTTGTCTTTTAGAACAGATAAAGTTTATTTTGGTCTCTATGGGTTTTGACTTTCCAATAATGTGTTTGTATATTTCCATTTACAATTCAAGAAATGGAAGAGCGCAATTTTGAAAAGAAACATTTTGCTATCCTATATTAGAGGAACAAAATAAAGCTTAGAAAACACACCAAAAAAGATGTACTTGCTGCAATTTATATTACAGCAGAAAATTTCAATTTACCAACTTTTCTTAGTTTTAAGGTTCTAAAGGTATCTAATTTGTCTATTTATGTATCTGGAAATTTAATATATGTTCTGTAAGCACATATGTATGTGTGTGAGTGTAAATATATGCGTGTGTATGCATGTATATATGCATATAATACATATATGATTGTGTGTACCTGGTGCAAGTCTAATAATTTCTAAAATACATATATGTATGTATATATCTTTAAGCCATAGTAATAGTTATGGATTAATAATTCCTGAAATTGTAAGTAATGACAACATTGAGTTACAAGTAATTTTAATAGCAAATGTTTTCATTTTTTTTCTTTTTCTTTTTTCTTTTCTGTCAGTTGTGGGGCTTGAACTCTGGGCCTGAGTGCTGTCCCTCAGCTCTTCAGCTCAAGGCTGGTGTTCTACCACTTGAGCCACAGTGCCACTTCCAGTTTTCTGGTAGTTTATAGGAGAAAAGAATCTCATGGCCTTTCCTGTCTGGGCTGGCTTTGAACCGTGATCCGCATATCTCAGTTTCCTGAGTAGCTAGGATTACAGGCATGAGGCACAGATGCCCGGTGAATTTTTTTTGTCGGTCCTGGGGCCTGAACTCTGGGGCTGGGTGCTCAAGGCTAGCACTCTACCGCTAGAGCTACAGCGCCACTTCCGGTTATTTTTGCTTATGTGGTGCTGAGGAATGGAACCCACGGCTTCACACATGCAATGTAAGCCCTCTACCACTGAGGCACCTTTCCAGCCCCCCCACCCACTTTTTCTTTTACACATCATTTTTAATCACTATTTTTGATCAAGCCTGGTTTGGGGGGAAAAATGATTAAATTACAGTGTAATTTCCCAAATCTAAATATATTTTCCTGCTATTACAGCATACAGTATCCAACTACTCAAACTTTCAAATAGAACCATTTAAATAGCAATATCTAAAACTTTACCTTTCTTCTCTATTTTTATAAAAGAAAAGCATTAGACCTTGACTAAACACTTGTACTTGAGTGTATGGGTTTTAAGTAAAGATAGCTAAAAAGCCACAAATTTCAATACTCTCACATACATACACAAACACACACACACATACACACATACACATATGGTATCATAAAAATCAATAAAGTTAATGTTACTTATTTGTTTTTATTAATGGGATTCTAAGTTTCTTTGGCTACCTTCCTTTTTTCCTTCCCTACACACAGGAGTAGATTCAAATTGTCCTGCATAACAAGGAAAATCAATTATCTCATTTGTGACAGGATGCTACATTCAGCCCATTGTGAACTTATTTTACATTTATTTTGTATTATTTTTTAATCATTTAAAAATTTAAATTTATGATGCATTGTATTTCAAATTTGTATATGTTAAATGTGATTTTGAAAAGTTGGGATTTAATATGAATAACAACAATTATTTAGCAGCTCAAAGTCTCAAGAACTATGGCCCACTGTTATTTTCCTCTTTTTTAAACACAGTTATTTTAACAATAATTCAATTATTCAATTCTGATTAGCATTTATGTGATTACTTTCCTCCTCTATCCTGTATTTTTCTCAGTTTTCATCTCTTCCTTTTTTCCTCCATCTCTTTTTTCTACTATGAATGCAAACAGAATATCTATTATGCACTGGGATTTTTGACCAAATTCCAGCAGAAACTGTAGACACATGTAGCAATAGCAAGTACATCCTACTGGAAACAGAGCAATCTAGGTTCTGATCTCCTCAAATCTGTTGTATTCATTGGTTTATGTTATTTAAGATCTTTTTTTCTCTTTCATCAATGAAATACAAGATGGTGAATATTAGATTGTGTAGGTAGAAAATAAAATTAGGATTTGGTGGTATTGGAAAATGTTCGTGGCCTATGTGCATTGTGCAGAGAACAGTTTCTGCAGTTCTTTTTTAGAAGCAGCTGCAGTTACGAGTGTTCTCAAGCTCTAGAATTCTTTCCTTCAGTAAACAGAAACTCTGATTCTACCCCAAGGAAACCAAGAAAATTGTCAATGTGAACTCTACGGTTAAAGATAAAGATCGAGGTCTTGTGACAATCTGGGATTGTCCAATCTGGCTTCTTGCCTACAAACCATCCAGCCTTGCTCAAAGAGAAGGCCTAGATGGGCATAGATAAGTAAGGGAATGCCTGAATGCCCAGAAGGTAACCTGGACCAGGACAATTCAGATACTGCACAGGCTAAACAAGAGACACTGTTGATTTTGGCTTCCTCTTCTCTTCTTGGTGGGCAGTAGTTTAACTATTCTAGCCCTTCTGTCTCTTCATGAGGATGCCATTATCACATTGCCTTTATGTCTCCATCTTATTCTTTTTCTTTCTTTCTTTTTTTTTGTAGATCCCTGGGTTTGAACTCAGGGTGTGATCACCATCCTTTAGCTTTTTTGCTTAAGGCCAGCAGTCTACCACTTTGAGCTAGAGTGCCACTTCTGGTTTTCTGGTGGTTAATTGGAGATCAGAGTTATTTGGAGACTTTTCTGCCCACGCTGGTTTTGAACTGCCATCCTCAGATCTCAGACTCCTAAGGAGCTAGGATTATAGTCATGAGCCACCAGGGCCCAGCATGAGACCCTTATTTGTGCAGCTCTGGTGCAGGCAATGCCTGCCAATATTTTAAAATTCAACAGCAGGCACTTATAGCTCACCGGCAGGCAATCCCTGTGAGCGTAGCAGTTCATCTGAAGGCACTTGTACTGTTGTTGCAGCTTTAGGGCAAGCCAAGCTGGCTAGTGCTGTTTAGTGGCAGGCAACTCAGGGGCAGGCAATACTTGCTAGTGGTGCTAATCAGCAACATTTGAAGATTTCTTAGTATTGCAGATTTCCTGCCAGCTGCTACTGGTGCAGGTTCTCATCTCCAGACCTGGAAAAGGGAAATTCTTGAACACAGATGGATGAGTGCAAGGAACTTTATTCAGTACAGAAGTATTTCAGGGGGAAGGTCACTGCTGCTTTTTGTGTCTTGAGTCTAAAGATTTTTATACCCTGGGCTGTACTGTGATTGGTTATCCCATATAATTAGGTGTTTTGGGAAGGTGAAATTTGATTGGAACATGATGATTAGTAGTTAATTCTTTAGCAGGTCCCTTTAGTATATCTCATCCCCAGAGTCAAGGGAAGGTTACTGAAACTTGAGGTAGGGAGTTGAGGGAGGAGCAAAGGTAGGATGTTTGCTCTTTGAATCTCTTGAAACAATGTTATCACTTTTGTATCCAGTTTCTTCATGCTGGCTAAAATGCCAACTCATCTACCCTTTCACCCTAAATTAAGATTGGCTGTCATATAGGTATCACCGCCAGCACCTGAAGGTAAAGGGGAACAAGTTCAGAGATAGGTAGTCTCATGAAACACATCTATAAGCTGAAGACAAACATGGTCCACAAGAGGCAGCATGACTAGGCCATGACCTGTAGCAGACTTAGGAGTATTTCTAGGTCAAGTAGAAGATCATTGAGATAGCACCAAAAGAAAGAGGTCAGTGAAACTCTCCTATCTGAACATGGTGGCCTTGGTAGCTAGACAGATCAGTCATTAAAAGAAATCTTCATCCCAATTTTTTTAGAGATCATTTACTGTCTCTCATGGTCTTTAGATCATTTTTTAAAGAAGTATCATTGTAACTGTTACTAGTTAAAGTAAAATCTGTTAGTCATGAGTTATTACTGTACTTTAGGAAACACCAATCTCCTCCTCTTTCTCCACAGATTGTATCTCATTTCAAGTGAAAAGATCTTTTGGGAACTACCAATTTTCTTGTCATGCTTTTACTCAAAATCACTTTGAAAAGTGTAGTACACTTAACATTTTAAATTCTTGTGGTTCAGAAACATATAGATTCCACTGATCCTAGAATAAAGGCCATAAATTGAAGTAGTACTGAGACATAACTTTTTTACCCCCCTTTGAACATAGGTATTAACAAATTCTTTTGAGAAATAGTAATGTTTTTCAGTAAAGAGAGAACATTTTCTTCTCCAGAAGGAAAGTGATAGATATGCATGGATTAATTTCTGAGATATTATGATGTGGAAAATTACAGTTAAGTTTGGTGGGTAGGAATTTGATTGATCCAAAAAGTGAATTGTATAATAAAAAATGAGCATAATTTATAAGTTCCATTACCCATGTTTATCATGTTTGTAATTATACTTTTATCTAATATTGAATTAAAGCACTTTGCATAAGGAATCATTTATTGTTCATATGATTTGATTAATATAATATATATTTAATTTCAGTCAAGTTATAATCATATAGTTTTTGAAGCATATTCAACCATCTCCATTAATGTTAGTGATCAGATTGCAAGCATAAGATTGATTTATGTGATTTCAATATATTAGTGAACAAATGATTGACTTTTTTTTTTGCAGAACTCATGGCCTAGGCACTGTCCTTGAGCTTCCTTTGCTTAAGGCTAGCACTCTACCACTTGAGCCACAGTGCCACTTCTGTTTATGTGGAACCCAGTGCTTCAAGCATGCTAGGCAAGCACTTTACCACTAAGCCACATTCCCAGTCCCCAATTTTTTTTAATTTTTTTTTATTATTGTAGAGCTTTGATTCTGCTCAAGGGAGACAGGTTATAAAAATAAACATAAAAGGAAAGTAGGTAGTGAAAGTCATGATAACATGTATCAGATGTATCTGAACAATCACATTCATTTCCAGAGCAATCTGTTAATAAACTTTGTTCTTCCGTTTTGTTAGCAATAGCTTCTTTATCAGAGAAATCTCAAAAGTTCAGTGACTTTACACAATTTCATTTATTTCTTGCTCATATATCATAAACTAAATAATTCTGCTCAATGAGAACTTGTCCTCCAAGTATCCATTAGTTACCAAACTCTTGCATATAAGACTCACCTCTTAGATAACGAGATCTTCAGCAACATGTCAGAAGAAACCTAGACATCGCTCAGTGGGAAGGGAAAATTTAGGGCTACATTGTGAATGTGCATATTGTTTCCACTAATTCCATTACTGCAGAGGTCTTTCTTCATATCTCATTACTTCATTTGCTGCTTGCGGCTTTATCTTTCTCCAAAAAGAAAGAAAAAGACAAAGACAGAGAGAGACAGACAGACAGACAGACAGAAAGAGACAGAGAGAGAGAAAGAGAGAGAGAGAGAGAGACAGACAGACAGACAGACAGAGAGAGAGACAGAGAATGTTAGCTTTAACATGTAATACTTATTTCTATAATATAATACACCTCTTGTTTCCTTTCTATCCAATAAATGCTGCCATTAGAAGATTAATATTGCATTTAGTATTAGTTTAGGGGTTGTAATTGTCTTGATCTACCTTTCTTTGCAAGCTCCTATCTGTGTATTTGTATACAAAGTAATTTCCGTATCACAACAAATACACAGTGAGCACTTGAATAGATAAATGAATGAATGAGTATGTGAATGTCTCCATACTGGTGCTTAATTATTCAAATCCTGTGTTCATCTCTCTCTCTCTCAGTAGAAATTAAAAAGTAAAGAACATTTGTGAAATTTTTTTGAAGTTCTAGAAACAGCAGATCTCCTGGAAGATAAATCATTAATGATAACTATTGGATGAAATAAGAAAAAAATGAAGATAATGGCGTTTGGATATATTTAAGTTGTTTTGTTTTTGTTATGTTTTCCTTGGGATGGGGTTTTACCGTGTTGCTCAGTCAGGTTTTGGAATCTTAGGATCAAGGGATCCTTTCTCTTCAGCCCCATAGTTCTGTGACTACAAGCATATACCATCATGCTCAATATAAATTAATTTTCAATAACTGTAATATGATATGTGGAAAACTATGTCCTTACCTTGCTCATCCATTCACTGTTTTCTGTATCAGATTGCTCTCAAATGCTAACAAGATTGTATTGTGTTTCTCTTACTTTATGCAAAGTTTCATTTAATCAGTATGGCAGTTTGACCTTCATACTAAAGTATAACAAACCAGTTCCAATAATATGTAAAGAGCTCTAAGGTAGAGCATACTCAGTTATGTTAATAATATATTAAATGAAAAATGTAATAAATATTTCCTAAGGGTTTGAACTGAACTAAAATATCATTACTTTATAAAGGAAAATATATTCATTCACAGTAATATGATATAATTTCTCAGGAAGACAATGGAAAATGATTATATTTTATAAAGTTCAAATACATGCTAACATTTCTTATCTAATATGATTGAGATAAAATATTCCATTCTAACTTATTGTATTAAAACTTTTTAAATTATTAATGATATTCCTTCACACAGTTGTAAAAAATAGAATAAGTAAATTTTCTTTTCTTTTCACAGTCTTGGATTTTTATTAGCTTGCTTTTTGTCATTGTGAGGATAAACACATGACCTAAACAACTAAAGGAAGTAAGAATGTATTTTGACTCACGGTTTCAAACAATTCAGTTCCTTGTGGCTTGGCACCACACACTTGATGGGGTAGAGGCCTTTGGACCTCATTTTAGACAGGAAATAAATGATTCTTTTTGTGACATTTCTCACTCATGCATTTCATAATTAAAGATGGAGTTGATTATCTGAAGAATGGGAAAATCATCTGTGATTTTTGAAGGGTTGAGTCTTGCCTTATTCCCCAGGGTCAAGCAAAGGACCAGGTGTGAATTCATGTGCTTGTCCCCAGGCAGATCATTCCTACTTGGCCCCTAGGAGACATAGGCCCCACACCCAGCATTCCACTGTGGGTCTGGCCAAGGACATTGCCCTTGATCTCATGGAGACCATAGCACATCTTCTATTCTCTGCTGCTTCCTTGATAAACTTTGTACAAGCCCATCCCCAAATCCAGTCTCTTGCTCAACCTTCAAACCCCCTGGAAGGGCTGTGCCTCTTGCTGTTCCTCAATAAAAAGTCCTCACCTGTTGAGGATGAAGTCTAGCCTATTCCTTTTCCATTTTCCTCCATTTTCCCAACAATTTGATCTTTGTTTTATCCTTCCTTCCTTCCTTCCTTCCTTCCTTCCTTCCTTCCTTCCTTCCTTCCTTCCTTCCTTCCTTGCTCCCTGCCTCCCTCTCTCCCTCCCTCCTTTCTTTTCTTTTCTTTTCTCTTCTCTTCTTTCCTTTCCTTTCCTTTCCTTTCCTTTCCTTTCCTTTCCTTTCCTTTCCTTTCCTTTCCTTTCCTTTCCTTTCCTTTCCTTTCCTTTCCTTTTTTTTTCTTTTTTGTACTGCCCCTGATTTTCTTTTTTCTCAATGCTAGTGCTCTACCACTTGAGCCACAACACCCACTTCTGTGTATGTGGTACTAAGGAATTGAACCCAGGGCTTCATGCATGCAAGGCAGACACTCTACCAATGAATCACATTCCCAGCCCTTGATCATTGTTTCTCATGTATGTCAGTTTGCCCTACTGTTTCATATAATCTAATTTCTCTACATTGCAATTTTTATGATATCTTATTTAGAAAGCAATTAATCTTTAGGGAAAATGGTTTATTTTGAATCTGATAGAAAACCAAATTTGCCAGAAAAATTTCATAACTAGTTTATGACACAAGCACTGTAAATTGTCCTAAGAACAGAAGAAATTCCAGTGTTAATACACAGCCCTGGTGATTTGTGCATGACTGTGTATGATTGGGAGAATAGTTAATTCAGATGCATATGAATTGCATTAGAAAATGTCTAGCCTTGAAATGCTTAGATATGTAGAACTGTATTTTTTTGTATTTATTTGATCCTTTAACCTCAAATAGATAATGAAGTAGAATGAATCTATCAATAAAATATGAGTATCAAAATATGTATCACCTATAATACATTTGAAATATTAAAACACAATTCTTAAAATTAAGGCATAATTCTTTAAAATGACTAAGTGAAAGCCCAACAAAATAAGCATGAGAAAATGGGTCCTTGCAAGAGGGGGTGCAGGTGGTGCCAAAAGAAGAGTATATTAGATGAGTGAAGGGAGGAAGGAGAAAAAACACAGCCAAAAATTCATCTTATATAACATGAAATTGAGAAAAATAAGGGAAATGGTGCACTGAAGGGGGTTGAAAATGTTGAAGGGATGACACAGATGAAGGTGCATTGCATACATAAACTGCTTTGTTAAATGGAAAAAAACAATACATATTCTAAAATATTAAGAAAAGTGAGGGAGGGGTAGGTTGGGAGTGGTGGGTGAGAATGTTGAATGGGGTGACATTGAACAAGATGTACTGTATTTGTAAACTGCTTTGTTGAATAGCAATTCTTTTGTATAAGTACTTGAAGATAATATGAATTCAGAAAATAATACTCCATTAAATGGAAATTTTAATAATGAAGACAGGGACCAAGTTTTTTTATTTTGATCATTTATTTTTCAAATAATCACATTATAACTTTTCTACTTAAGTTCTTAATTACTTTGAAGATGAAAATAAGGTATTGTGTGGAAGGTTTGATATTTTTAAAATGGCAAACACATGCTTTCAGTGGTTTTGGTAGAAGTTTTATATAAACTTTGATTTTTATACTTGATTGATTTCATTTCTAATTTCATTTGGTGAGCTTATTATTTTTGATACTTTTGTGAAAGTACTATAATGTTGAAATCCTCTTGTGATAGTAATTATGGTGCAAATAATGATGAAATAATAATGAAGATGATAACTGACATTTTTGCAGGATATATATTCCTGTTTAAAAATCAAAACACTTGTCCAAAGGCTTAACAAGAGCCTCTTAGATAAGTGTACTTCTCAGTCACATAGAACCATTTATGTTCTGAAGTAAGATAATTTCACTTTGGGGTGCACATAGGGCAATAATAATGGCTTATGTAGAAGTATAAAGTTTTCATTGAGTATAGAAAATGTACTACAGATAATCACAGATGCGATAACCTCAATAATACATTTAAAAATTGATACCTGAATTTATGGTATCAAAGTATAATTTCTAACAAATGAATATTTGATTCTTACAAAATATGAAATGGATATATGGAAAAAATTTCATTTGGCTCATTAATTACAGAAACAGCTTGATCCCCAAAAAGGTGATAATTAATAAAATTTGTTGTTGTTGTTGTCAGTTGTGGGGCTTGAACTCTGGGCCTAGGTGCTGTCCCTGGGCACTTCAACTCAAGGCTAGTGCTTTATTTGAGCCACAGCACCACTTCTGTTTTTTTGGTGGTTAATTGGAGATAAACATCTCCTGGCCCTTCCTGCCTGGGCTGGCTCTGATTTGGCCCACATCTCAGCTCCTCAATAGCTAGGGTTACTGGTGTAAGCCTGTAAATAAAAAAATAATAAATTTTTAAATGAATAATAAAATATGCAACATAATACATATTATGTTCTAGAAAGGAAAAACCTGTAACTTTGGAGCTATAAGACTGAAATCTAGCTGCTGCTATGAATGCTTTATGATTACCTATAGATGTATTTGTGGATTTCTTTTTTTTAATTTTCTATTTACTCTTATTTAGTGACCAGATACAATACATGCACATGTAAGTATGGACTGAAATGAACCACAGCAAAATAATTTCAATCCCTAACTCCCATTGTGTTGACATCTGGAAATGAGCCATTTGGAGGTTTTGGGGGTTCCATGAATCAATGAAGTCATTTCCAAGAACTTCTCTTGAAGTGATTACTGATAGAGAGAGAGAGAGAGAGAGAGAGAGAGAGAGAGAGAGAGAGAGAGAGAGAGAGAGAGAGAGAGAGAGAGAGAGAGAGAGAGAGAGAGAGAGAGAGAGAGAGGGAGGAGAAAAAAATTTACCATTTCAGAGCTATGTGTAAGAAGGCAGGAAGATATCCCATTCAGGAATTGATTTTCTGGCATGTGATTCTTGGAGTTCTTTGTTTTGATCACTATGAGACATAAAGTGTCTGAATGTTTCTTGTCTAATCCATCTAACTGGTGGCAAGCTAACAGCTAACAAATATTATCAATATAGAATTATAATATTCACTTGCAATAGCACATGCTATAACTTGATTTGTGTTAGAGAAAACTAACAAACTACTATGAGGGAATACAAGGACACTCTGTAAGCGGAGAGGTGGAAAACACACAGCTTTCTGTTACTATAACAGAAACTAATGTTATCTCATTGATTATCTTCAAATTAAGAAGAAAAGTTAGTTTGGGCTTACATTCCTAGAACTTTTAGTCTCTATTGCTGACCTCATTTTCTTGGTTATACCTTACAGTATCCTGGAATCTAAGTGAGTGGAAAAGTAGACATTATCCCAATATACAGCACACTCTCAGTAATATAAGATCTTCCACTAAACTTTGTCTCTGTAAGTCTCTATGAACCTCTAATAATACTATTCTGGGAAACAACTCTTTAACATACATGTCTTTCTTATTTCAGATCCAAAGTATAGCAGGCATGAACATCATAAATAGACTTCATTGAAATGATTGGCAATACTTAACTATTTAGCTTGGAAAAGAAAATTGATCAGGATAACTATGCTTATTTTTAAGTCATCTCATATTGAATGAAGATTCAATAATTTTATATCATGACAAAGATAATAATAACAAGCAGTATTTTTTGGTTTCTTACTACACATACCTGACAATGATAAAGTTTTTATATTGATTATTTTATTTTTAGTTTCGCAGAAGTGAATCTCATGAAGCAATATCTATATGCAAAGGGAAAGAAATCTGAAGAAATTTTATTACATAAATGTAACTCAATTATCCTTGTCACCATTTGAGATTTATGCCAAAAATTAAAGTATTTTTCCATCAAAAATTATTCATGATGATTTATTACATGTTAATTTGATATTCTCCTTCAATTTTCTTGAGAGCAAAGCATTGGACATCTCTGGTCTAGGAAGTGATTTGTTATTGTCATTAAAGCCATTCACCTCTCCAAATCATGACAATATGTCAGTTTTATTCTTTTAATGCTTTTCAGGTGTTTATACCGCTAAGTATAATTAAAATCAGAGAATTTGCTACAGATATGAATTCCCTTTCAAATATGGGAGAAAGAAATTTGTGATGGTGCATGGGGAAAGGAAAATGTACAGATTTTCTCAGGATATCTCCTTTTGGAGAAGATTAGGAGTGGAAGTGGACATCTGGAAATCAATTCTTTTCAGATGGTTTATTCATCAGTACCAATCACTCTATCTCCCTAGAGGAACACTTATTCAATGTGGCAGATGTTCAGGGCCCGTTGACTGAAATACCTCAAACTTCTAAATTAGTGCTTGTCACTGCTCAATTTGTAAGACTAATAGTAAACTAAAATGAATGAATGGAAATATTGGTATAAAGATTTAATCTCACATTTCAGTAGGAGAAAATTAAATTGGAGTTTGAAAATTTTCATATGTATTACTTTTGATTAACTTCTCTGAAATGCTTTGTACTTGTTATACAAAATATATTTGATTACACTTAAGTGATACCCATTCTAGGGTCTTATGAAAGCAATGCCTTTGCCCTGGGTATTATTCAAATGGAGCTGATCACCAACTGATTCACATAACTAAGATTGTTAAGGTAATCTTGAATTACAAAATAGTGATTATCCCTTAATTTCTATTCTAATTTTTTGTTGCTTTGTATGTCCCTCCCCCATGGTATAACCCCTGTTTTCACTGTATTTGATGCTGGTATAATTTGTGGAGGGTAAGGGGAAAAAAAAGTTGTTTAAATAGGGATACAGGTGGATCCATTGCAACAATGAGATGTATAAGATTACATGAGATGTACAAGAAAAATGAACTTTACAATTTT
Organism: Dipodomys merriami; assembly: GCF_024711535.1. Lineage (NCBI taxonomy): Eukaryota > Metazoa > Chordata > Mammalia > Rodentia > Heteromyidae > Dipodomys > Dipodomys merriami. Next base: position 32,600,573 of record NW_027206512.1, on the reverse strand, counting down.
GGTGGGTGGTGGGATGGGGGGGAGATGGGAAGGGATGGGAAGGGGAAACAAAGGAGGAATCAACAATGCTTGATAAGAAATGCACTCATTACCTTACCTATGTAATTGTAACCCCTCTGTATGGTACTTTCACAATTAAAAAAAAAGGAAACCATGGGACCTGTGTTTCTTTGGGTCTGGCTTACTTCATTTAATATGATTTTTTCCAAGTCTTTCCATTTCCTAACAAATGGGGGTGGCATCATTCTTTCTGATGGAAGCATAGAATTCATATATATATATATATATTCATATATATATATATATGGTATATATATGTGGTATATAGATGTGATATATATGTGGTATATGTATATAGGATATATATACACATATATATGGTGTATATATATATATTATATATATATACACTACAAGTTCTTGATCCATTCATAGAGCTCCCCTATGACCCAACAATATCACTTCTGGGCAATTACCTATCTCAGCACAAACAAGGCCATATCAAGGCCATATTAAAGCTATCAGTACAACTATGTTTATCGCAGCCTTATTCACCATAGCTAAGATATGGAACCGACTCTGTATTCTTTAACAGCTAATTCTCTCCTTTGCCTGTTTCATCTAGACATTAGACAGGAACTAGAGGAAGCATAGTGCATGGTTTGACTTCTAAAATGATTTTGTATTATTTTATTTTAAAGCAATGCAATATGTTTTGTTTCCAAAACAAGATCTTAAAACAGGTTTGAAACTTCACAAACACTTGCAGAAGTACAGATGGTTGGGAAAGTGGAGGAGAGTGAAAAAGGAATAGGCCTGACTTGATCCCCAGCAGGCAAGGACCTTTCTGTGGGCTGGAAGTTGTGTAAAGGACTGAGTTTTGGGGTGGGCTTACATAGGGCTTAACAAGGAAACAGAGAATAAAAAATGGGCTATTGTCTCCTGGAGGCCAAGGTCTGAAATGGCCTGCTGGGGACAAGCATATGAGCACACATCTGGTGCTTAGCTTGACCCTGGGGAATAAAGCAGGACTCAGTCCACAGATCATTCAAGCAGCTATGCAAAGCTGGGGAATATTCATTTAAGCATATGTCTCTTCTTAGGTATTGTGTAGGCATTAGGTCACACCTGCATGCAGATATGCTGTCCTCTTGTGTTAAGCATGTAAGCTATTTGTTCTGTATTATGTACAGTTTCTCAGGTGTACATTACACCAGAAATGTTGACAGTGAAATGCTGAGTTCACACATGTTCAGTCTATACAACTCTAGATAAAGCATCAATATATTTCTCATGGATTATTTGATTTTAGTTCATCTGCCAGGAATAATTATGAACAAACTGTAACTCTTGATAGCTGCATAAATTTACTTACTCGATGAAATAATTCAATATAAAACTGGTTATTTTTGAAGCAAACTTATCAAAATCAATGATATTGGCTACAGAATAATTATTTTTGTGTCACCACTTTGAGTCAAGTACTTCTAGTAAAAATAATCATTCAACTAAGTAAAAATGGCAAAATCATATTTCCTTGGCAAGGTGTTTAAGACAATAGTTAGGACTGTTCCTACTCTAAAAGAATGGTTTATATTGAAATATATGAATTGTATTTTGCAATCAATAGCTCATACATTTCAGGTTAGATTATTACTAAACAGAATTTATCTTGGTTGAATTGTTTTTGCATCTCAGAAAGTACAAACATACATCACACACAGAGATATACATATAAATACATTTATCTCTATATTAAATATATATAAAGAAAGTGAGAAACAGAGACAGAAATGATAGAGATACAGACAGTGATAGAGATAAAAAAAGAAACAAAGTCAAAGCAAAACAGAGACAGAAGCAGAGAACTGAGCTCAATCATATAGGAAAAGTTGGTCAGAAAACTGTTTGGGACTAGTTTGCTTTCAATAAAAAGAGGAATAAATATTTTTTTCTGTGAAGCTAATTCTTTAAACCTCTATATCAATCCTTCATTTCAACTCCAGTATAGACTCAAATAATCCTCTAAATAATCATGTTGTCAGGGCATTTTTCATATTTGTGAAAGCCATATTAGAGTTGATATCTGAGCCAACAGCTAACGGATATTTTTCTATTTCTAAAATTGTAGTCTGTTTTACTCCTCTGAATAGACTTCCAGCCTTAGTTGTGTAGTACCTATATTGTTTATGGTTAAATTATTTTCATCTGTTTATTATTTCTTTTGCATTATGAGTTCCATTTTTTTATTGTGAAAATACTGTATAGAGGAGTCACAATTACATGGGCAAGATAATGAGTACATTGCTTATTAACATTGCAGCCTCCTCCTTTGTTTCCCCTTCCCATCCCTTCCCATCCTCCACCCGCCACCCCAATCCTCTCCCCCCCACCGCGCTCCTGCCCAAAGTTGTAAAGTTCGTTTTCGACATAACGACTTGTACATCTCATTGTTGCAATGGGTCCACCTGTATCCCTATTTAAATGATTTGTTTTTCCCCTTCCCCTCCACAAATTATACCGACATCAAATACAGTGAAAGCAGAGGTTATGCTGTGGGGGAGGGACATTTAGCCATATAATATGTAATGTTTTCTATTTCAGTAAGAGTGCACCTGTTAACTTGAATAATAATTACATTTCACCTTTAAAAATACTTTAGAGATTGCATCCTTGATCAAAATTTCATCTTTAAATTTTTTATTTTTCTTTAATAATCACAAAGTCATATTATCCTTAGAGAGCTTTACATTAAATTAAAAAAAATAAGTGTTCTTGTTTAGTTTTTCACTTAAGTACAATCCTATACATTTACACTTCTCAACAGCATTCTTATCACTGATTATGTCTACTCAAAATAAATAATGTTTAAAATGTTATGTTTGACTTCTTTTGGTATATGTTCTGGAAAATAAATACTGATTTATCTCCCTTGGCTTAGAAACCTTGAGCTTATATCAGTCTTTTTTTTAACCCTAACACTGTGTGTGTGTGTGTGTGTGTGTGTGTGTGTGTGTGTGTGTGTGTGTGTGTGTGTGTTTGTGTGTGTGTGTGTGTGTGTGTGTGTGTGTGCAGCCCCGCGCATGCACGCATGTGTCTCTACCATTCTAGTATGCACACTAAATTTCCTGCTTTGATAATTTGTAATGGAAAACATTCCATCTGACCTGTTTAAATTGTAGATTAGAAGAGGATAATTTTCTGGCTAATTGTCATTGTTTTGACTGGTAATTAAATCTATAATTTGAAATACCTTGATTGCCTATTTCATATGAGTGATGCTAGTCAGAAAGCCACTAACATTTTTCTCTTTCCTTCCTTCCCTTCCTTCCTTCGTTTCTTTTTTCTCTTTCTTTCTCTTTCTTTCTTTCTTTCTTTCTTTCTTTCTTTCTTTCTTTCTTTCTTTCTTTCTTTCTTTCTTTCTTTCTCTCTCTCTCTTTCCTTCTTTGGTTCTTTCTCTCTATCTCTTTCTTTCTTTGTCTCTTTCTTTAATCATTCTTTCTATATCTCTTACTCTATTTCTGTCCCTCCCTCCCTCCCTCCCTTCCTTCCTTCCTTCCTTCCTTCCTTCCTTCCTTCCTTCCTTCCTTCCTTCCTTCCTTCTTTCCTTCTTTCCTTCCTCCCACCCTCCCTTCCTTCCTTCCTCCCTTACTTCCTTCTTCCTTCCTTTCTTCCTTGTGTATTTAGTTATTTATTTTGCTGGTACTGGGGCTTAAACTTGAGCTCTTCCTAAGCCACTTTGTGCTCAAGGTTTGCACTCTACCATTTGAAACAGCTCTGTTTATGACTTTTTCTGAGTAGTTTATTTTTTTTTTTGCTTGTTTTGTTTTGTTTTGTCAGTCATGGGGCTTAAACTCTGGGCCTGGGCACTGTCCATCAGCTCTTCAGCTCAAGGCCAGCACTCTACTAGTTGAGCCACAGTGCCACTTCTGGTTTTTTGTTGGTTTATTAGAGCTAAGAGTCTGAAGTACTTTCTGCCCAGGCTGGCTTTGAACTGTGACTCTTAGATCTCAGCCTCCTGAGTAGCTAGGATTACAGGCATGAGCCACCAGTGCCTGGCTCTTAGTAGTTTATTGAAAATAATAGTCTCATGGACTTTCCTACACAGGTTGGCTTGGGACCTCAGTACTCAGATCTCAGCATTCTGAATAGGAAAGAATACAGGAATGAGCCACTGGCTCCGACTTTTTATTAGTAACCCAGGATTTGGACTCAGGGTCTTGCTCTTACTGTTAACCCTTGATCCACACCTCTAGACCATTTTTCATCAGTTTTTTTCCCAAATAACATCTCACATTTTCCCATATCTAACTTGGACCACTATCTTCTTACTCAGCCTCTCACTAGCTGAGATTACAGGCATGCATCACTTCTTTAAGCCCTCAAATTTTCTTGGATATTTGGAATTTGAAAAAAAATATTTCAAGTTTGAACTCTGTTTCAACATGTCAAACACATCTGTTCTCCTCAAATAACCCCACAGGGTGAGTCTACAGCTGTTAGGCATTACTGAGATCACCGTTTTGTGCTCACTCTTTCTTTCTCTCTTCAGAATTTTAACTTTTGTATTTTTTCTCTGCAGGTATGCTTTATTCATCTTGGTTTCTGTTTCAATGCAATATTTACTCAAGTTAAGAGAAAACTTTCCTTTGTTGTTGCTTAGTTTTGGAGTAAAAATAACTCTGTCCAGGTATGGTGGCATATATCAGTAATGGTAGTAACTGAGAGACAAAAGCAGAGAGATCCTAAGTTCCAAATCAGCCTGGGATACACAATGAAATTGTGTTTCAAAACCAAACAAACAAAACCAAAGCAATCAGAAAAAAAAATCCCTGTTTTTTTAGTTGATTGTAGTAATGGAACAAAGTTTTTGGTTTTTTAAATTATTTTTATTGTAAAAATGTTGTACAAAAGGTTTACAGTTCCATGAGTAAGGTAATGAGTACATTTCATAGCGAGCATTGTTACCTCCTCCTTTATTTTCCCCCTACCATCACTTCCCTCTCCACTTCCCCAAATCCTCCCACCGCCCCCCGACATGGTAAAGTTTGCTTTCAATATAGTGTCCTGTACATCTCGTCGTCACAGTGAGTCAGCCTGCATCTTCATTTAAGTGTTCTGCAATATCCCTTCCCCTCCCCAAATTACACAAATATATATACAAGGTGCAGAGCACCAGCATCAAATCCAGTGAAAACAGGGGTTATACCATGAGGGAAGAACATACAATAGAAACAAAAGAATCACATAATATATTGTAAGTACATTAAAAACACTAACAAGAAAAAGGAAAAAAAAAACGTGTCCCTGTGTTGGGTTACATTTCACTTAACATTATCTCATATGGTCATATGTACATAGCCATTGACTTACTCTGCTTGTCATGTACTAGTCACATGTACTAGTCACTGCAAACAGGGGAAACCATGGGAACTATGTTTCTTTGGGCCTGGCTTACTTCATTTAATATGATTTTTTCCAAGTCTTTCCATTTCCTAACAAATGGGGCAATGTCATTCATTCTGATGGAGGCATAGAATTCCATTGTATGTATGTATGTATATATATATATATATATATATATATATCACATTTTCTTGATCCATTCATTTACTGAGGGGCATCTGGGTTGATTCCATATCTTGGTTATGATAAATAATGCTGCGATATACATAGTTGTAGCTTTGGTATGACATTATTTGTGATCCTTTGGGTAAATGCCCAAAAGTGGGATTGCTGGGTCATATGGGAGCTCTATGTGGAGTCTTTTGAGGAACTTCCATACTGCTTTCCAGAGTGGTTGAACAAGTTTGCACTCCCACCAACAACTATCAGCATTCCAACCTCATTGTTCAATGACATAGAAGAAGCAATCCAAAAATTCATATGGAACAATAATAGACCCCCAAATAGCAAAAACAATCCTTAGTAGAAAGAAAAGTACTGGAGGATTATCTATTCCAAACTTCAAACTCTACTACAAAGCCATAGTAATCAGAACAGCTTGGTACTGGCACAAGAACAGACCTAAGGACCAATGGAGTAGTACTAAAGACCCAGAAATAAACCCACAGAACTATAGCTACTTAATCTTTGATAAGGGAGATAACAAAATGGAAGAAGGACATTTTCAGTAAATGGTGCTGGCAAAACTGGTTAAACACTTGTAGAAAACTAAAACTAGAGCTGTATATATATATATATATATATATATATATATATATATATATATATATATATATATATATATATATATATATATATATCACCCTGCACAAGAATTCACTCCAAATTGTTCAAAACCTCGAAATAAAAGCAGCCTCCATGAAAATATTGCAGGAAGGAATAGAAGAAACTCTAGGGCTTCTTGGCACAGGGCAAAATTTTCTTAATAGAGACCCAGAAGCACAACAAATCAAAGAAAGGTTGGAAAAATGTGACTGCATGGAACTGCAGAGCTTCTGCATGGCAAAGGACATGGCTAGAAAGATCGACAGAAAGCCCAAGGACTGGGAGAAGATCTTCACTAGCTATACAATGGACAAGGGTCTCATATCTAAAATATACTTAGAACTCAAAAAACTAAATTCCCCAAGAACAAATCCTCAAAAAAACAATTGCCCGATTAACAAATGGGCTAAAGACTTAAAGAGACTTCTCTGAAGAGGAAATAAGAATGGCCAATAGACAGATGAAGAAATGCTCAACCTCTCTAGCCACAAAAGAAATGCAAATCAAGACAACATTGAGATTCCACCTCACCCCAACTAGAATGACTATAATCAAGAAATCTAATAACAACAGATACTCAAGTGGATGTGGCCAAAAGGGAATCCTAAACACATTTTTAAAACCATCTTTAGTTTAAAACTTCTCTGTAATATCAATGAATGTTTTGTACATATATAGACATATGCATATGTGAACTTTCATACACACAAAAGAGGTGTACAGTAATACATTATTACACACACATATATTGCCAAATGCTCTTTCAATTACAATGGAGTTTCCAACTGATAGACTCATTCTATATAGAAATCTAGTAAGGTAAAGATTCATGTACTATTTTTAGATAATGATGAGCAGAATAACACCTGCACTTTGTAGGGTCAGTTGTTTCTATGTGTGATCAATAATTCTTTAGTACTATAAACTATCCCATTTCATATCTCTAGACTGGAAAAAGATTAACACTCCCACTTCTGTATCTCCTGGATGAGTTATCACCTTTGAACCAGTATAATGCAAACAATTTGCAAATATATTCTTTTTAAAAGGATCTTTTCTTTGTAAATTTGGAAAACACCAATAAATCATATTTTCAGACAATAAGCTTCAGGATATATTTCTATGCAGCCACAGGTAACTCAGTTATTTAGGTTCATTTTTATATACTTAGAAAGTAACAAAAATTAAAAAAAAAGAAAGTAACAAAATGATTTAATGGATATTTGTAAGTGTTTTAAATTTATCAGTGAGCCTAACTACTCTTCTAGCACGTGACACCTTTTTGTCTAAACTATTGTAAGATAAAATCTACCTAACAATGGATAATTACCTCATTAGTTCATTAAAAGCTTTTCTCTTATTGATGGAGAGAACACTTTAAAATACACCCTTTTCATAAGAGGAATACTTTTTAAAAAACTCGTTTCTCAGGAAATATCAAAGCTTAAAATTATTGGTTGTATTTGTGAAGTACTTCTGTTATTAATTGCTAAAGAATGCCAAATTCCCTGGTGTTATACATGGCAAAACAAGCTGATTAAGAGGCTTGGTATTATTTTTAAATTACTTAATTGCCATTTAATGAAATAGTGAGCTCCAACTTCCATGCTAGCTAATAAAATGGTAACTCTGCAAGGAATGAATTACTGGTTGCACTGACCTAGCAGAGCAAGCTGAGCTTACAGAAGCCACATAATACACTTCCCCAATGATGGTGTAGGGACTGAAAGCCATATTACTAGAAATGTGTATGTTAGCACTTATATTCCTTTTATAAGCACTGAAATAATGGCTAATATTCATTAAGAAATGTCTGGGTATTCCACTGGGTGCCCTGATTACACTCAAGCCACACATATGAACACCTCTTAATTGCTGATGTAATTTCTAAGGAACTCAAAACACAGTTCATTTGCTTTTTTCCATCCTGCCCTTGGGAACCTGCAATTTTGCTTCATTATAACCATTCAACCTTTAGCCTTCATCCACTTCAAAAAGGCTTTCAGTGTTTTGTGTATAATAAAAACAGTACCTATGGGTAGCCATGAACAATTCTGCTACATTTGTTAGTAGCACTGTGTCCAAGTTTCGAATTAGCTAAGGTCAAAGACAGAAATTTAGGCATACTAAGAGAATATTTGTTACATGGGCCTGCTTCAAATGTGTCCTTTTCCACTTAGCTTCAAGGGAAAGTGAATATTTGGGAAGTTTTGGTTTGTTTACTACATTATCTAATTCTGTTAGTGTGGTAAAGGAATGGGATCTGAGGAATGCCTGCTGCTTGTCCAAATTTCCATTTGGCATTTCCAAATGATTTCTATAGTAAATTTATTATTTGGTTATCAACTATGTAGTTTTATATTTACATACACAGCAGCATGTACGCCATTACATTTGTAATGGTATTCTGTAATGATAGACAGTATACATGTAATGTTATATTATTAATGCATACGGACCTAATGGATTTGTCTGTGTTTATTGTGTCCTACATAGCAGTTGTACATCTGAGAAATTCAATAAACTAGTAGAAAATATTTAGTAAACTATATTTGCTATTTGCAGACTTTTCTGTCATAATTTCCCATACTATGTAGGTTAACAACTAATGCCATAGCATTTATATTTTAATTAGTGTGTTACATTATCTAGACAATATATGAGGGTATAGAATGATATGAATAAATAATATGAAAACATTACACTCTTTTCTGTATGAGAGGTGAACATTGATGGGATTTAGTATCTTTTAGGGGTCTCAGAAAAAAATTTCATGGATATCCAGGGAGATATTCTGAGATTTTACACACGCACACACACACACACACACACACACACACACACACACACAATCTGATTGTGATCAGTTGTGAAAGTTCTTTTCCTTTAGTCTACCTTTATTTACTTTCATTTTTCATCTTTTTCAAATTATTCACATTTTATTCCACCTGGTCTCTGTCACTGAGTAAGTTCCCTTATTCCTATGTGTATTGCTTGTTTACTTGTTGATAACTGAATACCTACAGTTTGAGATACCAATACACAGCTTTCTTTTCTTCATCTTCTTTTAGATTACAGAACTTGGGTTTCGGTAACCTGACTGAACTACTATATCAGCCATGTTAATACATTCCTGACACCTGGGATGGCCTCAGATTGTTTTTGTGAGGTATCTGGAAAAGTTTACAGATCTCCTGGAAAAGATATTTCTCTAATATATTGGCTTAGCTTTGTGTCTACTAGACACAAATATAGTTCTCTTTGCCATAATTTGAGAAAACCCAGTTTAAGAATGGTTGGGGCTGAGTGCTGCTGGCTCACACCTGTAATCCTAGCTACTCAAGTAGTTGAGATCTGAGGATTGCAGTTCAAAACCAGCTCAAACGGAAAATCTTGTGAGAGTCTTATCTCCAATTAACCATCAAAAAACTGAAAATGGTAGAGCATTATCCTTGAGCAAAAAAACAAAAAAGCTCAGGTAGAGCACCTAGGTCTAGAGTTCAAGCCTCATGACTATTGGCACCAATGAAAAGAATGATTGCAAAGAATGGGTCACAATGTTGTTTAAGGGGGTGACATCGATCAAGATGCATTGTGCTCATAAAATGCTTTTCAAATGGCAACTCTTCTGTACAACTATTTACAGATAAAGAAATAAAGACAGACTAAAAGGGTGATGGAAACAAATTTTTGATAGTGTGATAAATATTTGAGTCCAGTAGAATGTAGATCATAGATTTTTCAGTTACATAAAGTAACTTTTGTCTCAGCTCAAATAAGCAGATTCTCTGTTATTGTTATATCAGCTCTAGTTGGTGATTATAGGACTTAAGGTGATTATAAAATTCATAAAATTATTATGGCATTTCATATTTCTCTGCTTGTTTAGTTTACCTTGCCAGTCATATTCTTTCTATTTTCCCAAACTAACATGATTATTAATGTATATTAATTGGCCAAAATAATATTTAATCTTGACATTTTCATGAATATATGCAAGACACTTTGTCATGTTTATCTCCAATTATATACCTTTTTCTTTTCCCCTCCTGTTTGTTTTCTTGGTATTTTCAAATACTCCTCCTCCTTCTTTTGTATCTGTACCTCAGCTCTCTTTTCCACAGCCAAAGCATGGTACCACTCTAGGTACCCATTAATTAATGAGAAAACAAAATATGGTATTTGCCCATAACATAGTATTGTACAACTGTTGTGAAAAATCAGCAGGTGACTCATATCTGTAAACCTCCTAATCAGGAGGCTGAGATCTGAGGATTGCGGTTTGAAGCCAAACAGGGTAGGAAAGTCTGTAAGACTCGTATCTCCAATGAGCTACTAAAAAACAAGAAAAAGACCCCAAAATGGTAGCTCAAGTGATAGAGCTCCAGCCTTGAGCAAAAGAAGCTCATGGACAGTGCCCAGACCCTGAGTTCAAGCATTAGGACTGGGCGGGGGCGGGGGGGGGGGGGAAGGCAGAGGAGAAAGAAAAACAAAATTATATCATTGGAAGAAATATGTATGGAATCAGAATCAGACACCATCATGTTATATGAATTCAAACACAAATCACATGTTTTCTTTTATGTATAAAATGTAAAGGAAAAGGACTCATGGTCTCTTTAACTTTATGAAGTCTGTCATTTTTTTTTCCATTTTTTGTTTCAATTTCCTATGGCATTCTTTTCCATGTTCTCTTTGGCCTTTCTTCCATCCTCAGGTTTTGGTTTCATTTTTGGGTTCATTAATTTTTCAGCCAGCTTTGGTAGAATTTGTTTCTTCTTATATATTTGCTGGCTTATGAACATGAAAGGGAGATGTCACAAACAACATGTTTAGACAAATTCTGGACACAAAATCGAGAAACTATGCTTGTTAAATGTGACGTGGGGGCAGGTGTAGTCACTGATTTCTATCTCCTGTGATATTTTGTTTCCACATCAAGATTCCTTTCTTTTAGCAATGAGCTCCTTTCAGAAATAATAATGTTCGAAGTCATTGGAAGCAGAAAATTATGCATGTAAATTAAATTAGGACTTTATTAAAAATTAATAATAATGCATAATAAACAAATACTATAATTGTGTTCCATATATTATACAAAGGAAATATTGAGGAGTTCTATTAGCTACATAATATGTGGTGATTGTTATGGTACATTCCATCCTCTGACATCCTCTGGCTCAGTGGTAGAGTGCTTGCCTTGCATGCCTGATCCCTTGGGTTTGATTCCTCAGCACCATATAAGCAGAAAAAGCCGGAAGTGGCGCTGTGTATCAAGTGGTACAGCACTTGCTAGCTGAAGAGCTGAGGGACAGTGCCCAGCCCAGAGTTCAGGCCCCAGGAACATCAACAACAACAAAAAAGTTAAATTAAGTACAAGATAAATTAATAAAACATAAATGACCATTTATGACGTGTCATTATGTTTCAATGACAATCAAAACTCTATCCTTCACAAAGAAAATGATTTTGTCTTTCCATTAAACACATTTATCAATTCTGTTCCAAAGCTTTTATGTAAATGTAAATTGCATATCCATACATGAAAATTAACCCACACCTTAGAATAGATGGTATAGGCAAAAGTTATTCTTTGACAAAAAAGTTAATTGTAATCTATTTCTGAGGAAATGAATAAAAGGTTCCACATCAAGGAATTACCTTTGTACAAAATCAAGAAGTGTCAAGCACCAGTGTCTCATACATATAATCCTTGCTACTTTGGAGTGTGAAAATGGGAGGATTGCAGCTTGAGGCTAGCTTGGGCAAAAGAGTTGGTGAGTTCCCATCTCAATAGCAGGAAATTGGACATATTGGCATGTATCTATCCTCCTAGCAACTTTGGAAAGCTTAACATATGTGGACTATATATTTCTTCATACATGTCTGAGTGGGAAACAAGACTGTTTTAAAAATAACCAGGCTGAAACAGTGCTGGCCAAATATTTCAGTGGTAGGCAATCTGCCTAGCTAGTGTGGAACCTTGATTTCCAGCATGGCCAAAAACAGGAATGAAAGGATATAGGGAATATTGAATCAATATAGAATTATTTCAACCAGGGGTCAAGCATGTTGGAAAACTGACAACTAGAAATATATTAATGAAAATTCTCCTTGTGCAAACTTTAGTCTGACCTCTCTGAGATCTGAGCTCTTCTAGATACAAAATGGCCTGAAATATTCTTTTTAAACATTGTTATTATCTTTAAATAGTTGCACAAAGGAGTTTCCATTTAACAAAGCAAAGCAATTGATGAATGCAATGCATTTTGATCAATATAACCTGTTTCAATATTTTCACCCACCTCTTCCAACCTACACCTTTCCTCACTTTTCTTAATTCTTAGGTTATATATTAAATTTCTGTTTCTATTTAACAAAGCAAAGCAGTTTATATATATATATATATATATGAAATACAAATGTATATATATATATATATATATATATATATATATATATATATAGGAAATACAAATCAAAACAAAACAGCATTGGGATTCTACCTCATCTCAGTTAGAATGGACATCATCAAGAAAACTAACAATAACAAGTGCTGGTATGAAGACAACAGGGAACTCCATTACACTTTGTATGAACATGCACTTGTTCAACTACTCTAGAAAACAGTATAAAAGGGCCTCAAAAAACTAAATATAGGGTTACCCTATGACCCAGCAATTCTACTCCTGGGCCACATTAAAGCTACCTTTATTTACCATGGCTGGCATATTATTCAGCAATTACATGGATGAATCTCAAGTGTATTATATTGAATAAAAGGATATAAGCTCATATAATACACATAATGTACAAAAGTAAGACAATCCTAATTCCATTCCTGTGGTTTGAATATGATTTGTCCTCCTTGAAACTCATTGTAGGTCTTAATCCCCATTCATGAGGTGCTCAGATCGGAGAAACTGAACATAGCCATATTATTTAAATGGGACTTTTGCAAGATTAGATGCATCCATAAAGATGAAAATGTCATGATTAAATCCTGGTACATTTATAGAATAGACAGGGGTAGTAGGGAGAATAGATGATATGCCCCATGCTGCTCAAGACTCCACTGGCAAGAAACCCATCCCCAGATAGGGACCCTCAGCCCTGGACGAGAACTAAGAACCCAAATGTTCCCAGGTTCTTTATTACTTACCTAGCCTGTGATAATTTGTAATTTGCAAAAAAATGTTTCCCTTTCATTTTATACTTAATTTTGACTAAACTTTTAACACCACATGTAATTCTTCTTATTTTAGAACAATGTATACATGGAATTACAGTGTTGTGTACTCATTTATGCTTTCTACATCAATAGAGTTCAGAAGTGTTAATTCTTCTTTTGTTGTTGTCTAGAATTGATTAAGGTAAGTGTACCTATTTTGTTGTTGTTGTTGTTGTTGTGTGTGTGTAGGATTGCAGAAGAGCTATGGCATCTACTGAAATTAAGCTCTAGCTGAATACAGAGAGACATTCTTTTCTAAAATTCCCTTTATTTTTTATTCCCCCAGTTTAGATCCTCAATATTTTACAAATCTTTTCTAGCCTCAAAATCCAAATAAACTTTGCACTTGTGTGTGTGAGCTTATGAAGGAAAAATAATTTTTCATAAATGATAAAGATTTTTACATGTAGATATTCTCAGATCCATTTTCCTGAGTATCTGTCCCCTTGTCAAGATAGGTATATTTCTGTGGCTACCATTGTTTTTTAAAAGGGATCCCTTGAGTTGTTAGAATCTTCATTCTAATCATTGGTTGTAGAAAATCTGCCCATAGAAATCAGTCTTTATCACTCACCTACCTCACTGTACCTTACACAATTCAATAATATCCATTATTTATGTGTTTTAGTCGACTGTTTCAAATCATTTGACTTCTTTTTAAGCATAAGGACATTACCATCTGTACATTTTTCCCCAAAGCCATATGGTTTAAATTGTTTAAATAGACCATTTACCTACACTTTTGAATAATTTATTCATAGACTCTTATACAGTTCCTTTCTATTTAATACAGAATTATTTTTTAATGGGAACTACATTTTATTTCAAAATGACAAAAAAGAAACTATCAATTCTGGCCAAAACTCAATAGAAAATTAACATAAAAATTATTATGAACAAAATAATGTCCTACTGACATATATCATTAAAAAATATCCACAAACTCATGGTTCAAAAAGCAACTTATACTTCAATCTAATATTAAGATAATGATGGGGCTTTAAAAAATTTATTGTAAAGGTGATATACAGAGGGGTTATAGTTATATAGTCAGGTAATGAGAACTTTTCTTTTTGAACAGTGTCATCCACTCTCATTCTCTCCCAGTTTTCCCCCTCTGGTCTCTCTTCCCTCCCAAGTTGTATAGCTCACTTTCAACATAGTGCTTAGTGAGTATCACTGCTGAATTGGTCATTCTTTTTTTTTTTTTTTTTTTTTTTTTTTGTCGGTCGTGGGGCTTGAACTCTGGGCCTGGGCGCTGTCCCTCAGCTCTTCAGCTCAAGGCCAGTGCTCTACCACTTGAGCTACAGCGCCACTTCCGGTTTTCTAGTGGTTTATTGGAGATAGGAGTCTCACGGTCTCTCCTGCCCGGGCTGGCTTTGAACCGCGATCCTCATATCTCAGCCTCCTGAGTAGCTAGGATTACAGGCGTGAGCCACCAGCGCCCGGCTTGAATTGGTCATTCTTTATCCCAGTGTTTCTGTGCTTCCTCTTCCTCTCCCCAAATCAGATAGATATATACAAGAAATCAAATAGAGTGACAAAAGGGAACAAACCAAAGAAAAAGGGAAATAAAACAAAAGAAAGAAAAGAATCACAAACAGTACAAAAACAAACAAAAAGAAAACAACACTTCTTGTTAAGCAGGGTGCTGGTGGCTCACAACTGTAATCCTTGTTAATCAGGAGGCTGAGGTTTGAGGATCGTTGTTTGAAGCCTGCCTGGGCAGAAAAGTCTCTAGGAGACTCTTATCTCCAATTAACCACCCAAAAGCTGGAAGTGATACTGTGGCTCAAAGTGGTAGAGTGTTAGCATTGAACATAAGCGCACAGCAATAACTCCCAGATCATGTTCAAACCCTATGACTGACAATAAAAACAATAATAAAAAATACTTTCTTTCCATTCTTTGAGTTCATTTTGATAACCATCATTTTATATGTTCATGTGCACATAGTTGTTGAGCTCCTGTGAGCCTTTGGCCACACTGTATGCATGTTTAGAGTGCTGTTTCAACTTATCAAATAAAGGTGAGAAAACAAAGAAAAATAAATGAGATTGTTAACAACTTCATTACATAGAGAAAATTACCCTAAAGAATGTTGTCTTCTTCCATATTATCACTGAAGTATGGGCCAGCAATCTCTTTGTTTGTATCAGTTTCCATGTGCATTTTCAATCTGAAGACTTTACTTATTTTTACCATGTCCTTTGCTTTTCAAAAACACTTAAAATTTTTTTCTTACTGTACCAGCAAAGACTAAGTACTGTTTACTATTATTTTTAATTGCAAGTTTACAATCAATCTAATTTATACTCCTTTTCCTGGGTCCTAAAATGCAATTACAGGTCTAGTTTTGATCATAAGCTCAAACCAGGCAATCATTTGTCATATGAAAAAAAAAACAAAATAGGGGCTGGGAAGGTGGTTCAGTGGTAGAGCGCTTGCCTTGCATGCCTAAAGCCCTGGGTTTGATTCCTCAGCACCACATAAGAAAAAAAGCCAGAAGTGGCGCTGTGGCTCAAGGTAGAGTGCTAGCCTTGAGCTTAAGAGCTGAGGGACAGCGCCCAGGCCCAGAGTTCAGGCCCCACGACCGGACCAAAAAAATAAAGAACAAAATAAATTTTATGTGTCTCTATGAGTTTTTTTCTCATTAAAGCTCAGAAAATAATAATGAGATTGGAGGTAAGTTACAGGTAAGAAACTTCTGTAGTTAGAATATTGAAGTTTATAAGTTAGTAAGATACTAGACTTCTAATAAATAATTATGAAAAGTTCAAAATTTAGAAGCTATATTATAATACCTTCATCTGATTTCCACTTGCATAGATATTTTTGTAGAACAATTCACAGGGTTTTAAAGTGTACTACAAAAATTATTGCTACTACTGTTATTATTAAATTCAGGAAGTGCTTATTTGTTTAGCTCAGATGGCACTCTGCCACCTGAAACATACTTCTAGTATAGATTCTATCTGGTTCTTTTGGTGATAGACTCTTGTGAACTTTTCTTCCTTGCTAGTCTCAATCTAAGATCTCCACATCTCAGCCTCAGGCGTAGCTAAGATTATAGTCATGAGCCACTGGCATCCCGTAGAATTAGTGTTTTGAAAACCTACTATATAGTAATTAATATGAAAGCAATAGAGTTCCAATGTGTTGTTTCATCCTAAGAGCTACTACTTAAATTCCTACCTTCTATACATCAATACTCATAGATAAAATTAAAGGGAGCATATTCACATCCAGTCCATGCATCTGGATATTAAGATGAAGGGAATGGGTGGATAGATGGCTGTGGATCTTATTCTTTATAATACCAAATGTTATCTTCAGAAGCCACCATGAGGATTACATATACAGAAATAGATTACATATATGAATCAGTTTAAAAATAAAAACAAGTCTATATGGATGACATTTTTTGTTGTTCTTGACTCTTCATTCAGATCCCTAGTGGAATTGTACTAAATTGGTGAATCAAATGTTTTTCAATCTAATAAATAAAAACTTTTGAACATTTTATACATATGCAGACATTTCCTGTCTTACTCTAAAGTCAGTGTTAAATGTTTATAGTAACTATGTTGAAAATGAGCTATGTAGGTTGGGAGGGGCTCGTTGGGAGGGCAACAGTAGGAGAAAACTAGGGAACTGGTGACACTGTTCAAAAAGAAATGTACTCCTTAACTGACTTAGGTAACTGCAATCCCTCTGTAGATCACCTTTACAATAACAATAAGAAATACTAAAAATAAAACCACTATAGCAGTGTGATAAGTTTATTTGCTAAAAAATACTTTCAAAAATGAGCTTTTTCTTTGAAATCATTGCAAATTTGACATGAGAAAATAATAATGAAAGTACTTAATCATCAGTGTTTATTCAATCAGATTTTAATACATATCTTCAAGAACAGAAATTCAATTAGTTTTAGGGAAACAGACTGTTGGCATCCAATTATCATTTCCAGATTATCTGTTCTTAGTCTAAAGTCAAGGAAAGAATGGCAGGCATTGGCCTTAACATCTGTTGTAAAACACATTTGTCAACTTCAAAAGTCTTTGCAATTAAGCAATAAGGAAATCCCAAATTATGTAAATAATTAAGCATGTGTTGTGACTGGAGTTTAAAAAAAGTATAATGTAAAAAAGAGAATAGAAGACAGGTGCTAAACTAGTGAACATTTGAAAGGAATTCTAATATGCAAGGTCTATTAGGATGTGACTTCCCTTCAGAATATTGTAAGCAAAACACTAACATACCCATGACTTACTACCACAAAGACAGTTATAAACGGTGTTTTTGAAAGAAGTCATTTGCATTAAACCACAACAAGAACAAAAGAATTTTTCACCAGATTATTTTTAGAGAAAGAGAGAAAAAAAGTTTTAAAAAATTAGTGATGTGTGCATATGTGTGTGCATCCATGTTTGTGAATGTCTTTTGCATGACATTTTGTATCCTACTGATAGATTTTAAGGCAAGTTCAATCTTTTTGAGGCTTGACACAAGTACTGATTTAATAATTCATCCTATCACACTTTTGGAAGTCTCAGTTCAATGAGAGAAGGGTAAACTGAGATGAAGCAGACATTTTTCAAAAAGATATTATATCAGTTGTATCTTATAATTATAAGAAGCTAATTATGACTATGCTAATAATCACAAAAATGAAGAGATGAGATCACAATTTTTAGCTTTATTTTAAAAAGTTCTTTATTCTTTTAAAGGTGACATACAGAGGGTATCCAGCTACCTAAGTCAAATAAAGAGTACATTTCTTTTTGAACAAAGTCACCCTTTCCTTCACTTTCTCTGAATTTTCCCAAGAACAAGTTGCATAGTTCATTTTCAACATAATATCTAGTATCAGTGCTGCATTTGTTCACCCTTCTTCCCAACATTTTTGTGTCCTCTCTTCACCTTCCCTGAAATAGATAAATGAACAAATAAGACAAAGGGAAAAGAAAACAAAAACAGTAACAAAGAAAAAACATTTGTTTTCATTTTCTGCAGTTCATTTTAATAAATATTATATGATCAGAAAAACATAGTTATTGCACTTTGTGATCCTCTTCTAAGAATATCCTTTGGTCAGGCTGGGAAGGTGGATCAGTTGTAGAGTGCTTGCCTTGCATGCATGAGGCCCTGGGTTCCATTCCTCAGCACCACATAAGCAAAAAGAAAAAAAGTCAGAAGTGGCACTGTGGCTCAAGTGGTAGAGCACTAGCCTTGAGCTGAAGAGCTGAGGGACAGCGCCCAGGCCCAGAGTTCAGGCCCCAAGACTGGACCCAAAAATCAACAACAACAACAACAACAACAGCAACAAAAAGAATATCCTTTGGTCTCACTGTATGAAGGCATAGAGACCTGTATAATTTATCATGTTCCAGTGTATTTTTTTCTTGTATTATATAGTGTGTTTGGCTGTAGATTTATAGGCACACTCTAGTTACAGCAAATGGGAGAAACCATGCAACCTGTTTTTGGGGTTCTGGCTTACATCATTTAATATAATTTTTTCCAAGTCTTTCCATTTCTTTACAAATGGTCCAATATCATTCTTCCTGATTAATGAGCAGAATTCCCTTTTGTGTGTATGTATATGTATGTGTATATATATATATATATATATATATATATATGCATATATCTCACCACATTTTCTTGATCCATTCATCCACTGAGGGGCATTTGGGTTGATTCTATATCTTGGCTATGGTAAACTATGCTGCAGTGAACATGATTGTGCTGATAGCTTTAGTGTGGCCTTGTTTGTGGTCTATTGGATAAATACCCAATATGGGATTTCTGGATCATAAGGAAGCTCTATGCTTAGTCCTTTGAGGAAGCTCCATACTGCTTTCTAGAGTGCCTGAATGCTACATTCCCACCAACAATGTAGTTGAGTTACCTTTTCACCACATATCTCTGCCAGCATTTGTTATTGTTAGTTTTCTTGAAAATGTCCATTCTTACTGGGGTGAGGTGGAATTTCAATGTTGTTTTAATTTCCTTTTATGGCCTGAGATGTTGTACATATCTTCATTGTGTCTATTGGCCAATATTTAGTTTTCTTATTTATTTATTTCATGTAAATTTATAAAAAAAAAAAGGAGATGGGAAAGAGGTGGATAGCTGGAGTAGATGGGAATTATCAAGAACACTAAAATGATAGAAATGGACAGAAATGAGGAGCTGGAAAGAAAGATACTCCAAGGAAGAGGCACTGAAGAGAATCTGACATGGATTGGACTTATGTTGTATGAAACTTAGCTTCTAATTTACTTGGAAAAGATTCAGCTAATGCTAAATTTCTTCAGTGCCTTCACAGAGACTTCTAATGAACTGATTTATAAGATCCGTCTTCATCACTTTATACTACTTCAAGGATTTGCTCTTATTACAACATCTAGCATACGAAGTAAACAAAGATTTCTAAAACTAGATGCCAGTTTTAGGGCTTCAAGACTCTATCTTCTGAAAAATGACTAAAAGAAAAAAGAACTCACGAAACTAAGGGCATGGAAATGGCTCATATGGTAAGACACATACCATGATAAGACATATGAAGCCCTGAGTTTGAATCCAAGTATCATTTTAAAAAGACTGTCATTTGGTGTATTAACATATATCCCAATTAAGTTAATTTAAAAGCTCTGAGATAAAATGAATCATAGGCTAAAATTAGTCAGCTGTTAGAACAACAGGTTACACAAAAATCAAGCTGGTTCATGTAGTAAGGGGCTGGAGGTGGACCAAGAATGTGAATAGATCAGTTACTGATCTATTGAAAAATAACTAAGTAATTGCATTCTTGGCTATATAATTTTTACAAAGCTCTTTATTAGGAAAAGCGTGTTGTTTGACCTACCATACCATCATCCTATGTGGCAAATAATGTGAATGAAAAATGTCAACATACTATGTGAAATGACAGATGTATTTCTAACACAATAGAATTATGTCATGGTTTGGGAATATGAAATCTCTAACAAATAAATATATTTATATATAGCCTGGAAAACATGTAAGGAATTTCTAAATGATTGGGACATATGCTAAGTGATTTATTTGTTTATTTTCATTGGTAAATCCCTGTTTTAAACTGGTTTGTTTTTGAATGGGGCGTCACTTTCTATCTCGGACTCTCGTCTACTGCTTGTTTCCTGTCCTTTATGGAACTATAGGTATGAACCATTGTATTCGGGTTCTTCTTCATAAAGATGGATTCTCACAGATTTTTCTACCCAGGCTGGCTTAACATTACAATCCTTTTATAATATGCACATATCACTTCACCCAGTTAGAAACTGAAAATGTTTTTCACAAACTTGTTTTGCCTGAGTTGGTCTGGAAACTATCCTCTGCCTCCCATGTAGTTAGAATTACAGGATGGATTGAGAAATTAGCACCCAGAGTTCTAAACTCATATATTGAGTATTTTCACCTAATCTTTTAATACACTCCACAAATAATCATTTATTGAAACTTACCTTTCTTCTCCTTCAAATAGTTATAAATTCCTCAAGGATAGGTTTGTATTTAATTCTTAAAATACTCAACACCAAGTTAATCACTGTGTTTGTACTAGGTTCTCATTACAATTCTGTTACTATGGATTTAGCTTACTTGTCATCAAGAGAAACTTTTAGGTTATCGGTTTATGATTCTGTCTTCACAGTGATTATATTATGGAGTCTTAGTAGTAAGTGTTTGTGACTGGCATTTTATTTTAAGTGAAAGATGTGAGGAAATGATTGGAAATATTGTCATATGAGTTGTTGTAAAGCCTATATTGATTCCAGATATCTAAACTCCAACAGAATTTTTATTGAATAAATTTGCCTTTCCCTTATATTATAATAATGATATGTTCATGTAATTACAATATTTCAGTGTGATCTCTTTTAAAAGTTTTACTTCAAAGGGTAGATGCAGAGCTACATTCAAACGAGAAAGTGTGTTTTCAACCCCATGTTTAACCTAAAGAAATGTTTATAAAATTCTTTTTAAGGATTATATACTTCTCTTTCTAGCTCTATGATAGCAAAAAAATAATAGTATAAATGTATAGGAGAAGCTAAACATGCCCACGGCTTTGTGTTTTGTACATCCTTATTTTCATAAACTAATACATTATTCTGAAATTTCATTGAGTAGGATATACATACTTACATTAAAATGTGCATACATTTATTCTAACAAGCACATGCATATATGACTATTACTTTCTACTTATACTTGGATATGTGTTCATAGTATCTTCCCTAACACAGTACCACATACTTCATTTGGGCAACCTTCCTTTCCGATTTGTAGATTTCTACTCTGACAATGAGATACTTAGCATCAATTATTTGTAATGTGATGATTTATTTGTTCAACTAATTTATATCTAAAGTTGTTTTCGAATAGTTAACTTAAGCCAGATGCTGGTAGCTTAGGCCTATACTTCTAGTCACCCAGGATGTTAGAACTGAGAGCAGCAATGCAAAGTCGAAAAAGTCTGGGAGACTTTTATCAAAAATTAAACGGGAAAAAGCCAGAAGAGGAAACTTTGGGGCAAAACTCAAGTGAGAGTGGGAGGAACTGGGTTCAAGCCTCAGTATCAGCACACATACACACACACACACACACACACACACACACACAGACACACACACACACACAGACACACACATAGACACACACACACAGACACACACACAAATACACACACAGACACACAAACACACAGACACACACACACAAATACACACAGAGACACACAAACACACAGACACACACACAGACACACACACAGACACACACAGACACACACACAGACACACACACACAGACACACACACAGACACACACACACAGACACACACACAGACACACACACAGACACACACACAGACACACACAGACACACACACAGACACACACACACATACACACACAGACACACACACAGACACACACACAGACACACACACAGACACACACAGACACACACAGACACACACACAGACACACACAGACACACACAGACACACACACACTTACACACACAGACACACACAGACACACACAGACACACACATATACACACACAGACACACACAGACACACACAGACACACACACACAGACACACACACAGACACACACACACACAAAGATACAGACGCACACACAGACACACACATGCACACACACATGCACACACACAGACACACACACAGACACACACACAGACACAGACACACACACAGACACACACACAGACACATAAACACACAGACACACACACAGACACATACACACACAGACACACAGACACACAGACACACGCACACACAGACACACACACAGACACACACACATACATACACACACAGACACACACACAGACACACACACAGACACACACATATACACACACAGACACACACAGACACACACAGACACACACATATACACACACACAGACACACACACAGACACACACACAGACACACACAGACACACACAAACACACACACAGACACACACACACAGACACACACACACACACAGACACACACACAGACACACACACAGACACACATACAGACACACACATACACACACAGACACACACAGACACACACACAGACACACACACAGACACACACATGCACACACACAGACACACACACACAGACACAGACACACACACAGACACATACACACACAGACACACACACAGCAACATACACACACAGACACACAGACACAGACACACAGACACACGCACACACAGACACACAGACACAGACACACACACATACATACACACACAGACACACACACACAGACACACACACAGACACACACACGCACACACAGACACACACACAGATGCACAGACACACACACAGACACACACACACACATACACAGACACACACACAGAGACACACACACAGACACACACACAGACACACACACAGACACACATATACACACATGCATACATTGTAAGAAACATGAAAATTACTAATTAGATTAATGGTCTTTATATTATATACTTTTAGTTCATAGTAACCAATTAAAACACTGTTCTTAAAGTTACTGGAGTCAATTTTCCTCATCTCTTTCTTTGAAGCCATTCCAGATATTGTAAATAAAGTTTAATATATCATTGCCTTTATTTTATCTTGGGTACCATAAATTATTGACTTTTAAAATCTCTGCCTATGTTTTATTTTTTATTGTCTTGCAGTATACAAAGGAGTTGCCATTCAACAAAGACATTTATGAATGAAATATATCAATGTCACTACTTTGATCATTCTCCCCCAACTCCACTATGTCTCTCAATTTTCTTAATTTTGAAGGATGTGCATTGAATTTGATGACTGCATTCTCCACTCTTCCTCTTTCATTTCTCTACCCCTCTTCCTTTCAAGTACCCCTGTCCTAATTTCTTCCTATTTCCTCATGTTTATCTTGTTGGACTGTGGACTAGCTTTCCTAAGGATTTTAGAAAATAGCTTGGGTTCTCTCTTCTTCAACCATGATTGTCTTTGTGTGTAAGTTGTAGTGCTAAATCCACAAGACAGTGGTTCATGAGTGAAGAACACAATAGCCTAGAACCTACAGGATGGGTGGACACATGTTCAATATATTCTTGTCTCTTACATTGACATTCTACAGAAGACAGATCCTTCATCAGAGTGGCCAATATGCATTTTTCTTTTTGGTTGGTCATGGTGCTTGAACTTTGGGCTTGGGCACTGTCCCTCAGCTCTTCAGCTCAAGGCAATGACTCTACTACTTGAGCTACAGTGCCACTTACAGTTTTCTAGTGGTTTATTGGAGGTAAGGTTTTCACAGACTTTCCTGTCTGGGCTGGCTTTGAACCGTGATCCTCAGATCTCAGCCTCCTGAGTAGCTAGGATTACAGGTGTGAGCTACCAGTGCCCGGCTCCAATATGCACTTTTGAGAACATGAAGCATTCAGAGTTGGTAGAATATCCAGAGCTCCCCTGCAATGAGTTGAGTCAGTACATATAGCAGCCCTGTGTGCACAAGATATTGATATTGGAACTGAGGCATGCATGATACACACTGATCATGGGAAAACTAAGACAATGAAAACTATACAAATGTATTAATTGAAATATGGTGGGCTCAAGGAAGAACTTCAACAGTGTAACTTTTTGGAAAGTCAAAGTTCAACAAAATAAACACCAAATTACTAGAAAGGGGTGTGATGGAGTCAAGGGGAGAGGGGAAGATGAATGAAGAGAAGAGATTAGGGTGAAAGCAATCAAAATTCAATGCACATCCTAAGGAATTAAGAAAAATAAGGGGAAGAGTAGGTTGGGAGGGATGCATGAGAATGTTGATAAGGATGACATGGATCAAGACACATTGTACTCATAAACTGCTTTGTTGAATAGCTATTCCTGTGAACAACTCCTTAAAGATAATAAAAATACCAAAAAATGTTCTCCTACTCTTTGACATGCACAATTAATGTCTTTGAAATTTTTGAACACTTACTTCAATTACAAGGCCTGAGCCACATATTTGTCATCAGATTGAATGATTCCTCCAAATAAGATTGAACAATAGCAAATTAGTGTGGTGATGTGATGAAAGAATTTTAAAATGGAAGTGATTTTCATTTGATTGCTTTAAACGAGTGTTAATTATAAAGAAGTCCTAAGACTGCAAAACTTAACGTCATTTTGAATGTTTCTACATTTGAAAGGCTTTCTCAGGAAGATTATGCAAGGCATGTCTTGGACATTGCTTTTAGTATCGTCTTCACCAAATATTTTGGCTGTAAGTTTTGAAAGGTCAATGTACTGTCTAAGAGATGCTTTGAAACAGATAAGTTTCTATATTGGCTCTGCTCGATGTTATAGCACTAACATCTTTCTAAGCCTCTCCAATTTTGTCTTGTTAGTTCAACAAATGATTTTGGTTCATAAAAAGAAATAGTGCACCTAGACTAATAAAAAGTTTTATTCAGTGAATTTAGTAATTTTTGCTTTATTTACTATTCCTTAATTTAAGAAAAGATTTTATAATTCTAAAATTAGCATATCATTGCAGTTTGTTTTTTAATGTCACATCTCACCATCCTGCATAAACCAAATGTACCTCTGGACATAAAATTAGGAATGAGCTATCAATTATTTCCTAAAATTAATGTCTTTTAGAAGGGAATATATATATGTGTATATATATATATATATATATATATATATGTCAGTCTTAACACATATTCATTAGCCTTTTCAAATAACAGAGGTTTCTTTAAATAGGTAGGTGAGAGAGTGAGAAAGAAACTGTAGAAACAGAAAAAGAGAAAAAAATGAACAGAAAACAGTTTTTTCTACCAATTTGTCTACTAACAACACCTCTACTTCATCATAGATTTATATCTTTAGAACTAAACATTGCATATACTCACATAAACATTTTGATTTTCTAAGTCAAGAAAATGCTTTAATCATTACTTTAGGTGTGGGATTCTAAAATTACTCAAGCATTCAGAATAGTATTGTATCCCTCAATACAATGTAATATACATATATATATATATATATATATATATATGTTGTCTATTGAGGCAGATTGTTCTTGGTAGCTTCTGAGCAGATATCTAATAATCTTCACTCATATCAACATCCACACATCATCAATTTTTTTGCAGTCAATAGTATCCTCAGGAAAATTCCCAAATCTCCTTTCATGACTTGCTTTTGTCAAGTCTTATATATCAAGTAAAGAAGCCCTGCAAAAAGAGATATTACTCTGAGTTATTAGAGCAAAACAGAAGTTGGCTTAGTCTTGGGTCCCTCATGAGAGACAGATAGAACTAAGCTACTAGGTGATGGCCATTGGAGATAGGAAGGTTAATTGCTTTCTGCAGGAATATCCAGGAAATTATGGCATGTAGATTGTCAGTGGAAATGAAGGGAATAAAAAACCTTTATAAAACATCATAGCAGGGGTGGGAAGGTGGCTCAGTGGTAGAGTGTTTGCTTTGCATGCATGAGGCCCTGGGTTCTAATCCTCAGCACCACATAAGCAGAAAAAGCTGGAAGTGGCTCAAGTGGTAGAGTGCTAGCCTTCAGCTGAAGAGCTGAGGGAAAGCACCCAGGCCCAGAGGTCAGGCCCCACAACCGACAACAAATAAATAAATAAACAAACATCATAGCACAGAAGGGAAGCAAATAACTCATAGATGTCTTATAGAAAGAAAATAAATTTCTAAAGCTGCTTTTTAAACAGTAAATATAAATGTATGCAGTGATGAATAATTTGCTTCTTGTTCTTAGTATTTGGTAATATTTGGTATTATTGGGTCTATTACCTTGTGTTTATTTATTGTCACTTGAAATCTGTAGTTAAACTTCGAGATATTAGGAAAAAGAAATGTTTCCCACTACTGACACTCAGTTAATAACAATCCAGATTGCAAACATTTTCTTTTTTTCTCCCTCTGTTTATGGGTTATGCATATTTTAAATTTCTTCATGATGAATATCTATATATCCAAATGTCAAATTGCAAACTTTAATGTCAGCACCCAACCTCAAATATATTACATAGATTTAATTTTATTTACTGTGGCTGTCAATATAGTCTTATTACTCTATTTCATTTTTGATCTTTAATGAAGTACCTGTGAGTTATGATGTGGAAAAATGTCAGGATGAGAAAATGATGCTCTCCATTTTTATTCCAGCCATGACATTTCAGTATTATGAGCTCTATCTCACAAGGTCAGGAATGTGTGACTCTCTTTTCTGTACTCATCATCCACCAACCAGAAAACAGAGATGAAGTGAAAGAAGAGAGCATATGTTGAAAAAATTTTGGGCCTGGCTTGGAAGAGGGTAGCAATGAGATGGATATATAGGAATATAACTTGTTGCGTTTGCAAGGTAGTAAAACTCAATTTATATCATTTTTAAACAACTCATATCCTACCATAAAGAATTGATAATCAATTTAACTTCCCTCTATCTTATTATCAATTTCCTCCACGAGAGAGGAAAAGTGAATCATTTTATCAAAAATTCACCTTTTATTGGTCTACTTTATCAACCTTTATAAGATGACTGATGGAAGAAAGAAAATTTCAAAAGTGTTGTTCCCTCATTGTTCTTTCTCTTGGCAATGGCCAACAACAATTACTTAATGTTCAAAGCTGATAAGGAATCCAAAAAATTCTGCTATGTTATTTATCAGAATTTTGAGAGTAAGATAATTTTCATGCATTCTAATGTTAAGAAAACACTTAGACAATTTCTTCATTAGCAAGATTTATGAACTTTAAAGTAATTACTATCTCTAGCAGTAAGTAATATCTATGATATCTGTCTCCAAATGGATAGCTAGACCTTATAACAAACTCTCTATGGGAAAACTGTTAAGATCAATAACTCAGAGGGAAGCATCAAAACACAGTCACTTTAGCTAAGTTTACTTGCAACTATGATAATTGTAGCAAAACTCAGCAACCAAATACGTCAAAATATTCCATCTTTCAAAAAATAGGCCACAAATTTCAGGAATACTTTATTTGCAGCAGTGTCATGCAACAGTTGACTTATTCAAATATGAAGGGTACAGGCTTTGTATTAAAATTGTGTTTAACAAGAAAAATGTATTTAACCCTTCCATTGTCTCCCCTCACTATTTTTCAAAAGTTCTTGCTTGAATTTTCCTAATAAAATAAGTTTGCAGAATAAGGATAGGGGAGAGGTATTGGAATTTGGAGAATAAGAACATAAAAATATTTTCCCTTGTTTTCTGATATAACAAAAATGTTGAGCTACAATTGTAGCCATGGAGTTAAAAAAAGAACAGGTGATCAGTTCATCTTCCTTGTAGTGTATATTATCTATTATGTGACAGGGAGAAAAGGTCAATCATGCTATCAAAAATCATCTTTACTGGAATTACTATTTTTAAATGTTTTTATTGTGAAAATACTGTACAGAGGGGTTACAATCACATGAGCAAGGTAATGAGTACATTTCTTATCAAGCATTGTTACCTCCTCCTTTGTTTTTCTCCTACCATCCCTTCCCTCCCATCTCTACAGCTACATCCCTCCCCACCCTCGTCCACACACCCCCACACCACGCCCCTGGCCTAAATTGTAAAGTTCGTTTTTCCACATAGCGTCTTGTACATTTCATTGTTGCAATGGGTCAACCTGTATTCCTATGTAAACAATTTGTTTTTTCCCTTCCATTCCCCAAATTATACCAACATCAAATACAGTGAAAACAAGGGCTTTTACAGGAATACTGACAGAAGAAGGGAAGTTCCCAAAATGTTTTGATGCCCCACAAGTACAATAATCACTATGCTCTAATCACAAAATATTGGAAATTGCTAGGAAATTTTATTATAGGATCATAAATTAGGATCTACATTAAAGAAGTGATCCATAGAGCTAGGACCTACTGTGTTCTAGGTGCCAAGCTTCCCTGTTACCTTCTGCAATGGAATCAGGAATCAGGAGGCATCTCTCTCCTGGAATAGGGCTGTGTTAACTGAATTCTGATATCCAAAGTTTTACAGGGGGCTCTTTTGATTGCATAGGCATGAACTAGGAAGGCTTTTCACTCCTCTCTCCTGTTCTGATTTCTTCTGTCCTCCTTCTCTTTACCTTCTTGTTTCATTTCTTTTCATCTTTCCTTCCCCCTCCCCTTCCTTTCCCTGCCTTGCCCTGCCCTTGAGCACATCAGCTCATGGCTAGCACTCTACCACTTGAGCCACAGCACCACTTCCGGTTTTCTGGTGGTTTATTGGAGATAAGAGTTTCACAGCTTTTTCTGCCCAGGCTGGCTTTGAACCGTGATCTCAGCCACCTGAGTAGCTAGGATTACAGGCGTGAGCCACTGGCGGCCAGCTTTTTATTATCTCATACCAATTTCTTATTTGGGTTTAAAAAGAAAAGTTATTTTATAGAAACATCTATTGGTAAACAAGTTACAACATCTTTTTTTAAATTTAATTTTATTTTATTTGTGAACATACTGTACAGAGGGGTTACAATTACATGGGCAGGATAATGCATACATTTCTTAATTCAGAAACATTGAAGTTATACCTTGCATTCTCTCTGACCACAAGGTAATAAAATTAGAACTCAACACCAAAAGGCACCAAAGAAAGTCCGGTATCACATGGAGGCGGAACAACACACTGCTGAATCATGAGTGGGTCATGGAAGAGATTAGAAAGGAAATTCAAATGTTCATGCTATTCAACAAAAATGAACACACAAATTACCAGCTCCTCTGGGACACAGCAAAGGCAGTACTCAGAGGCAAGTTTATAGCTCTGAGCTCCTACATCAACAAATTGGAGAGATCTGAAACTAACAATTTAATGACACATCTAAACCTCCTTGAAAAAGAGCAGCAAGAAAAGAAGAGTAAACAAAGGAGGAGGCTTCAAGTTACAACATCTTAAGTATATTAAACTAACTTAGGTAGGCCTAGGTAAGAAAGGTTTAGATGAAGTATCTCTTCAAATCTCCTTGACTTCTAGTTTTCCTTTGATTTACAGATAGCCTTGATCGGCTCTTACATCTTTATGTAACTGGGAACTCTATAGAGAGATGAGTATCTCATTGTTCATATCTGTTTTGAAAATTATTATATTTCTCAGTAATAATATTTCCTCTTGCTTGTCTACTTAGTACTCTATTTATGAAGGATATTGCTTAGATTCCTTCATAAAAGGTTAGCTGGAAATAATTTTAAATTATCCTATAAAATATAAGTGAAGAGCTTTAATGATATCAAATCATTAGAAAGGATGATTACCATTGTTTTCCTAAAATAATTGGCCTGGAAATGGGTATATAGTTTAGTTCAGAGTTTGCCTTAATCCTGTGCATCACATTTATTTCATTCTTATTAGTCATATTTTCTAGAGTCAACATTTGTTACTAACTTAAGTAGATGACCACCAAAAATTGCAAATAGAAGGGCTAATCATTAATGATACATATTCACCATCTACAAAGATCTGAAATGTATGGGTTACCCCAAAGTGTTTTGTTTTTTTTTGTTTGTTTGTTTTAATCATCAAGGGGGTGGAGTCTCTGCTTTCTGGTTTAGTATGTTCTCATTTGGCTTTGAAGAGTCTTCCCATCTCAAACAGGAAAGAAGAAAGGAAGAAACCACAGTAAAATTCCCAGCTGAGCAAACTATTTTCATTATAATAGAAGTGAAATTAACAGGTAAGATCCTGGCATTATTCAAAATCTTATTCTGCTCTGTTAATGACTTTTTCATATGTTCAATCCTCATAGGCTTTGTTAGAGCTATAGATATTGGTTCTACCTAAAGCAATCACATTGAAATCCACTGAGCAAGTCTTTTAGTCTGAATCTCTAGGTGCAGGAGAGCACTCTCTCATCCTTATGACCCTTCAAAGTGTCTTTTCTAGGAGTTAATAGAGAACAGATGTTTTCCTGAGGCAACAGCTGTTACAATTAGACAAATGGGGAAAATTGGCAAATGGAGATAGCAGAAACTCTTTAAATAGGCCATCCAATTCTTTAAAAAAATAGCGAGAAGTTTTGTAAAGGTCAAAAAGGTGCACAAGCACCTATGTTTGCAGATATATAATCATTAAAAATACTCTCAGCTAACAATTATCACTGAAACAAAAAGTCTCTAATATTCATTTGAAATAGTACACTGATTATAATTGTGGGAAAAAAAAACTTTCTATATAGCAAAAATAAAGTTTGGCTTTGTGAAGTTTTCAAGTTAATGTTATTTCAAGTTTCTCAGATCAACAGTGTTTTCCTGATAATATATCCCAAAGCCAGTGATAGAAATCTTAATAAAATATACATTTTTTGTTTCTAAAGCCAGGCGCTGGTGGCTCACGCCTGTAATCCTAGCTGCTTAGGAGGCTGAAATCTGAGGATTACTTTTCAAAGCCAGCCCAGGCAGAAAAGTCCGTGAGACTCTTATCTCCAATTAACCACTAGAAAACCAGAAGTGGTGCTGTGGCTCAAGCGGTAGAGTGCTTGCCTTGAGCTGAAGAGATGTGGGACAGTGCCCAGGCTCAAGACCGACAAAAAAACAAAAACAAAAAACAAACAAAAACAAACAAACAAAAAAACCAAACAACTTTTTTTTGTTTCTAATCTAGAACTACATTTATTTTCGTTTTATATGTGAAAATGGAATGCTTCTAGGATTGATAAGAAATTTAAGCTAAGAAGAAATTGCTTGCAAAGAAAAGATATTTGATTTGGATCTTGGACAATGAAAAGAATAAATGCTAAGCACAAAGGATCATGCATATGTGGGTCATGAAAATATGTTAGAAAATGGACACAATATCATACTGGACAAATGAAAGTTATCAAATGGTAGTGTGCTTAGGTAAATCCAATTAGCTGGTTGTCAATGTCTCATATCTGTAATCACAGCCCTCACAAGCTTGAGATATTGACAGCTGTGGTCTTAATCCAACCCTGAGATGAAAAGTCCTTGAGACCCTCTTTCTAAAATGGGTACATTGAGAAGAATAGGGGAGAATGTTGAAAGTGGTGACATTGATCAAGAGGCATTGTATTCATAAAGTACTTTATTTAATGGCAACTCCTTATACAGACATTTAAAGATAGTAGACAGTAAAGACAAAATTAAATTTGAAACATAAAATGTAATGCTCTAGCCCCTCTTAAACAACGGTCTGTACTGTTTCTTGCTTAGAATTTTGTACAACTTTTAGGCCTTTGGATTTAAATGCAAAAAATACTAAGAAGCTTGTTATTTTTTTAATGTGCAAGTAATCAGAGACGATCATAACATTTTAGTTGCTTTATTTATCTTTAGCCTCTAAACTCAAGATGGACCCTTTGTGGTCCTTCCGAATTACATGCTGACAATCCAGACTGTCAATGAATATTATGATGAGAGCCATTGTATATGAAGAACTGAAAATTTAAAGTATCCATGGAGAGTGTGTAGGTATAATTGTTGTTTCACTCAACAGATATTATTTCCTTTTGTGTGCTAAATATTTTGAAATGAACTTTTCCATCTTCTCTCTTGATCTGCTTCTGTAGTATTCAGTGTTAGATTTTAATAAATGTGGACTGGAGGATGTGTGGGAGGCTTTCTTTGTGAGACACAAGTCAGGATCAGTAAAATCATACTGTAATGGAGTAAGTTTTAGCTTATGATAAACTAAAATCTAGAAAAAAACAGAATAAAGGTTTTAAAAACATGAGTCACCTCTTCAATTCTGCGTTGTAAATGAATGGCTTTTCTGTTTGAATACTCTTAATATCACATTAAATTATTGCAGCCAAAGGACTGTTTTAAAAATTCTTAGTATTAAAACACTTTGATAAAGTTACCATATACTTTATAATTGGAATAGTTATGTTAGAATATATTGTTTACATTCTCTTCAGGTATGATTGCAATTTTTCACTTCTTTGATTTGTTAGGTCCACACTTGTATAATAATTTTCTGTTTGTAAGGTTTTCTGATTTATTTTGTCTTTTATTCCACCTATCTGCTCCTTTGCTAGATAATTTTTTCAATATTACTTTGTCTAAAGTTTTCTACTACCTTCCTTCAAATATCCAGTATTTGCCAATGATTATTGTTTCATTCTTACTTTATTGAAAGAGTATTTACTTCATCTTCTAATCTCAAGTAAAAATTACTTATCAGTTCAGTTATTTTTATTCTCTTCACTGTCATCCTTTTTGTTTGTTATTTCAACTCCAAGAGAAAATGTATTCTGTTTATATTTCCCAATTATATTCTTTTTATGACATCTGCTAGAGATTTTTTTCAGACACATCCAGTTTTATGGAATCATCTCCATGTACAAATACAGCTCCTTTCTTTTTTCCACCATCTCACAGGAAAACAAACACAGTGACTTCTATTCCATTGTATGAAGATAAATTATATATGTATATTCCCTCAAAAGGAATTATATGTATAATACATATATATTTACATTCATTTGCGTTCTACTCTGACTCCATTTGAGTCAGTACATAGTATGGTGTCTGAGGCAGATTTCCCAGAAAGACCACAGAAGCTTTAAGTTGGGTACAACTCAAAACCACTTCAATTTATAACAAGTTGTGTTCCCTAAAAATCACAATATGCAACAAAACTTCAGTGCAGGCATTGATTAGATAGGTCTTTGGATCAAGTCCTGTGGAAACAAAGAAAACAACAGAATGGAGTCAAGAGAATAATTAGGCTGAGATGATGCCCTAGCAAATTCTCCATTAATCCAGAGAACAATGATCTATGATTGTCTTTGCTTAGGTTAAGTTTGCCAAAATTTTAAATCTTTCTGTCGATTATCACAAAATAAGAGATTCCTTAGGAAGTGTCCTGGCTAAAATCTGTCCTCTTACACTCAAGAAGTCCAGAAGTAGGAACATAGGAAAGGTGCTTTATTTACAGCAATCCAGGGAACTGTAGAAAAGTTATCTGTCATGACTGGACATGACGCTCTCAAGTCCATCTCTCCATTATGTTACTATTATGTTCTATTTTATAAATTTCCAGAATTAATACCTTCTGGGATAAGTATGATCCAAAAGAATAAGCATGAAAACAACATACAATCTCTCTCTCTCTCTCTCTCTCTCTCTCTCTCTCTCTCTCTCTCTCTCTCTCTCTCTCTCTCTCTGTAGCTATCTATCTATCTACTTATTGAGAACTTGCCTTCACAAAAAATGTTGACTGTGGTGACTTTTATACCACAATATTATAGAGTATCAGTTAATCCTCTTTCTCTAAGCTTAATAACATCTGTGAGTGATTTAAAAAATTATCCTAAAATTTCAATTGTAGAAGATGATTTTATGAAATTCACAGAACATTTTTGATAAGGAGGAAACATAATGATTACTCTTACCATATGTATGTTTTATACATTATATTTTATATTAAATAAAAAAATTTTAGCTTTGTTACATGCACTAATTCATGATGTCAATTATTACCATTGCCATTTATGAATAAGGAAGCAAATTTAAATTGTATGACAAAAGATACAGTAATGCAGATTTGTTTTCAACAAATGTAAAACCAGTGGCTGTCCTTTTAGATACTAAGTTATGGCAACTTTTTAATTCCTTCTATGTAACTCAAAAAATCAGCAGAACAATTTATCTAAATGTCTTGGTGGGTTACAATTTGGAAAACTGAAAGTAAAATTATATAAATTTTCCCTTAGATTTATGTCTTATGAATGATATTCTAGAGAAAGATTAAATGGAACACATAATTTGTTTATATACTCTTTAGTGTATTTCATGTTCTAGTAAAGAGATGGAGCCGGGCAACCATGGCTTACACCTGTAATCCTAGCTACTTATGAGGCTGAGATCTGAGGATCATGATTCAAAGCCAGCCCAGGCAGGAAAGTCTGTGAGACTCTTATCTCCAATAATCCACTCATGGAACTGGAAGTGGCCCTGTGGCTTACGAGGTAGAGTGCTAGCTTGAGCCAAAGAGTTGAGTGCCAGTACCCAGGCCCAGAGTTCAAACCCTATGACCGGCCAAAAACAAACAAACAAAAGAGGTGGATTATATTTAATTCAAAGATGAAAGATAAGAAGAATATAAAATACTGTCTATAATATTTATTCTTGGAAGGCTGAAACAATGCACATATTAAAAGGACAAATGATTTTTTTTACTTTGTTCCCTTTCCTCTTTTTCCTCTTCCCTCGTTCTCCCCTTTATCTTCTTCCTTTTCGAGCTCATTCACTTTTTTCTGCTCTTTATTGAATCTCATTTCTCTGTAGGGGAAATACAGTTATTGTAAAATGACAGTGAAAATGAAATCTGTCAGTTGCTGTAAATCTACTGTAGTCTGCACACTCAAACCTGATATTGTACAAGTCTCCAAGTGATAGTAAATGTTTGTTCTTGTTAATTTTCTTCTAGTTTATAGATTTTTAAAAATAAATACATGTATTACTATGTAAAAACACCAATAAATATATAAAAACAGAGAAAAGAGCAAAAAATGAAGTTGATGAATATTATTGCTCTTTATATATTGATCTAGTGCTATGGTAAGAACCCAAAATTTTGGGGTCTGATTTTCTGTGACTAATAGATGCTGCTTATTAGATCCTATATTTAAATTACTATAAAATTCAAGTATGACACATAAAGTTACCTTTATCCACATATGATATACAATTATAAAATAATATCCTTTATCTCATGAGGACTTCGTCACAAAGCTGTCATGTTGAGTATTGTAATATCCTTAGTACTCTTTTTCCCTTCATTACTTGTAAGGTCTAGGAAAATGAGGAAGTGAAGAAAGATGAAAAAACCTTCAGTTATGGTGACTACTCTGGGTTTTGTTTTTTTTTTCCATTTGTAGTGTTTCAACACAATACATGATGCCAGATGATGTATTCAAGACATACTATTTCTTCCATTTCTGGAGCCTTGTTTATACAATATTAACACAGATTTGGTGGCTGAAGACCCTGGTTTCAGTTGCCAAGATAGTACATAGACCTGGGTCCTCACATAATGGAATGTAATAAAGGCAGATGAACAAAATGGAGGAAGAGTAGAATGTAAATGAATCTACTCCCTCGAAGCAAATTAAAAAGCCTTGAATTCCAAGGAGGAGGGCTTTGCTGTCTAGACAAAAATCTTGTTGTAATTGTCCTCCCTTAGACCATTTGTCATATTGTTAAATAAGTTTCAGCATATGAATTTTGGGGTCCAAACTTTTAATATAACAATTTCCTAATTTGTTCTCAAATTTATGTGTTGAAACAGAATACCTTAGTATCTCCACAAATCACACATTCAAATGGGATGAAGGACAATCTTATTACAAAGGACAAAAGAAATTAATTGAATTGAGTCAGTATATAACACTGTGAGGCAGATTTCAAGTAGTGAAATAGATTATTTTGAGGAAAAATCTTTAATTCAAGTGTTTATTATAAGTAAAGTACTACTTACAGCAAATGGTGAGAAGAAAGGAATTTGCAATTTAAAAGAAAGAAGTTAAAGTTTTGGAAACTTCTCTTTGAGCTGAAAAAGTTGTAAAAGAGCTTCCTAAGGAAGAAAATCCAAAGAATGTGAACAAATATTTGAATTTGAATTACTGGAGTTATTGAAGAACTCAAAGGACTCCTAAATATATTGATGAAAAGTCAGGATGGAATGAGTTTGAAATATAGGAAGTGTCATATGGGAATTCAGTCAGGAGAAAACAGAAAAGCCAAATTGTGAGAGGTTGAATTGGGAGTCTATATTACAAAGCTGGGGACTACAGGTACTTTAAAGACCTTCAGCCTTGAAAATACTTAACAGGGCTTGAAAATGGAGTTGTAAAGCAAAGAAAGAACAGAAAATCAATACCAACAAACCAGATCCACTCCAGTGGAATGCTGAAGTGAGATGCCATGGTGACCAAAGTAGAGCCAGGAGATACAAGGCATGGCACAAAATGGTGTCTGAGCTGGGCCAGGTCTAAATAGAGTTCTGGTCAGGAGACATGGTCACAGAGAGCTTGGAGAGTCTCAGGAGTTCATGGTCCAAGACTGGCAGATCCAGTAGCCTATTGACCAAGTGAGGGAGGGACTTCATTGCCCTTAGAAATTCAGGCACACCCATCATTTGGGAGTGGGATTTTACTTTCCTCCACCATGAAGACAAGATAGCGACAATGAAACCCGATTCCACCACGTGTCCATGATGGTGCTGGTTAGGCCCAGAATTCTTATTTCATAAATACTTTCAATTCCTGCCTGTCCATATCATGATGAAAAATGTTTGTCTGAAGCTACAAATCCAGGTGTCTAACATAATTAAAAGACAAAAGAGATGCTTGTAGCTGTCACAAAAATACATACGGAAAAGAGCAGATTAGGGATAGAAATACAAATTTATTTAAAAGAAATAGTCATGTATTAGATCGGTGCAATCAATCAAACATCTGAAATGTTTCTTCTACTCTACTAAAATTAATTATTTATAAAAGTTTGAAACATAGAAATGTCTAGGAAAATTAGCCATTCAGTGTTTGCTAACACTGTTAACAAAAGATATATCTTTTGCAGTTTATCATTTTGTACTTTCATTTGCTTCATTAATGCACAAGTACTGATACATTTGAGACTCCTTTTCCAATTGGAAAAAAAAATCTGATTAAAGATTGCTGGCAATTCAGCTTTAGTTCTGCCCTTGAGAGACCTGAAATTTATGTCTCTTAAGATTGTTGTTACCTACTGTATAAGTAATCAGCAAAGCTTGAGTCATAAATACAGAAATAGATTTGCAAGCGGTAGAAACAAAGTTATAGGCATATTCATTCCTTGCATATTTCTGACAATATTATAAATTATCACTAGTGATTGCTTTGTGAATTTTGGTGCTAAATGGATATATAGTCAACTTTTGATAATTTGTAATAATTGAAGGAAGTAAAACTGAAAAGTTTGGAGACAGATGATATAAACTGTGATGTTTGCAAATTTTGTGTTAAGATTTATTTAGCTCAACTTATTACTAATTTTTATGGTATAATTTTGTTTAATAACCATTAATATGATTGATTTAATAGTATATATTTAATAGTATAATTAATAAACTGTAATAATATTAGCATTATATAATTGCACAGCATATTAAGCAATGCTTAGAAAGCAGGAGTATAATATTCACAATATGTATGTTAGCATGCATACCATCTTACAACACACTCAAGCGTATTTATAACACTTCTCTGAATTTCTCTTGTAAAAAATTTTTTTTTCCTCAAGATTACTGGTGCATTGATATAAGTGTGGCTGGATTTCATTATGAATTGCATGCATGAAGGAAAAAAGAGTCAATAAATAAATGTATTGTCAAAGAGCATATTGCATCATTGAGAGAATATTTACAAATATTATCTGAAGTGTCATAAGTGATGATATACAATTCAATGTTATAGTACATTAATGTAAAAGGTATGTGTCAGATGACAAAAGACATTATTATTATTAGGACAAGTCAGAAATGTCAAGGCAAGTTTATTGGAAGAAATAGTGAGTGAATAGGAAATTGGATTGTGCTCAGTCTATGATCAGAATATCCATGGACAAAATGCCTGAATAGAGAAGCATATATTAAAAAGAGGAAGTTAGATAAATAAATAAATAATGGAGGTGAGAGCCAGGTAGGGTGGTGCATGCCTACAATCCTAACACTAGCAAAGCAGAGAGAGGAAAATTAGGATGTGAGTTCCAGACCAGCCTGGATTATAAAATGAGGACTTTCTTAAAA
Source organism: Dipodomys merriami (assembly GCF_024711535.1). Taxonomy (NCBI): domain Eukaryota; kingdom Metazoa; phylum Chordata; class Mammalia; order Rodentia; family Heteromyidae; genus Dipodomys; species Dipodomys merriami. The sequence goes on along the minus strand of NW_027206512.1, from coordinate 32,561,768 downwards.
AAATTAATAAAAAATTAGAGATAAAACAGATAATTCTTATATTTTTGTTTATTTAAACATTTGTCATTTAAAATTATATTTATTAGTAGCTAAAAGGGAAATAATTAAATTACATATGTCTCAATTTGAGACATATAGTATTTTTTTTCATATATCTCAAATTTAAATTATCTTTCCCTTTTCCTAATAGGCATCCATCAATATTCATTTAATGCAACCTTAGATAGATACATATTTTGAAAAATATGGTCAAGTTTTATATTTTAGATATAAATCATTTTATTTTCTGAGTCTCATTCTGTTTCTTGCCCTTCTCACTCAATACAATTTTCTAAGATGCACTCATATTTCAGCAAAGACCTCCTACTTCTACAAACCTCTTCTCTTCTTAGCTTCTATTTAGCATGGAATTGATTCATCCTTAGTTCTAGTCACAGCCTGAATTTCCAGAATGAAAGTCTCAGCACTTCATAATGCTTTTCCTGGCTCCGTTGCCATGTAGTCAGGAAGGATAATAATACCATATTACTTTGAATTATAATATGCATATCTCATAGTATATTACTATATATATATCTCAAGTATATTTTCATATTACTTAGTGCTCATTAATTAACATGGGGCAAATAAATGTATATCTGTGTGTGTATGTGCGTATGTGTGTGTGTGTGTGCTTGTGTGCAACTTTAATTGGATAAAAACATCTGAATATAAACCATATGAATAGGAGGGAAAGACACAAATTGAAGAGAGATGTATGCTCAAGAGCCAAGCCTTTCTGTGAAGCTACAGTTTTAGGATTGACAATGTCAATTTTGCTTATTGTGTAGGGTGAATTGTGTAGAGGATGAATTGAGGAGCTCAAACCATAAGGTTAGTGATCTAAGTAATAAATTAGTGCTTCTTACTTATTTAGATAAATACTTCATACAATCTTGAAAGTTTTATAAATACTAATTTTTATTGTTATAATTCATATTATACTGTTTTCATTATTTTTGTTTTTTCTTCTGATTTTAACACATAGGCTTTACCAATGCAGACTTATTTATTCATTAGGACAGTAAGTTATCATAATCTACACTCTAATAAAGCTATTGTAGACTTTTTCTAAGAATGACTAAAGGAGTCCAAGGCTTGGGATATGGAATAAGGACCATTGTTATCTGCCTGGAATAACTAGGGATGCTTTCTACTTCCTGGGTATTGCTCTCAGAGTGGTGGTGAATTGACATTCAATACTAGCATGAGATGATACTGGTAATTCTGACTGTGACAGTTGAACTTAATAATATATTTCAATTTACAAGGCAGTTGGGTTTTGAAAAAGGTCTTATCAGATATTTTCCCCCTGCTGTCTATTGTTACATCCACAGTACAAACTCACAGGAATACCTCCTTTTGAATGTTGTACTTCTTGGTCACATAATCAACATAATCGGACCAAACAGTGATAATGACAGTGTTGAGCCTTTGCATTAGCCTTTCAATTAAATATCCACAGGAGATATTGATTAATTAATCCTTTTCAACTCTCTATTTGACAGAATCTCAATACCAAAAAGCAGCCTTGGCAGAGGCCCATATCATATATTTATATGTATATATATATATATATATATGTAAATATAATTTGTGGGTGGGTATGTGTATATATACATCAGTAAAATACATTTATGCATATATAATGTTATATATTATATGTTACTTTAGATAGCATATATTATATATATATACATTCTGCTACCATATATAAAATACCATATATGATAAAGTGTATGTATCTTTGTGTGTCTGTGTAGTGTCAAATATAAAACAGATTTGAAAACTTTTTCTTGTCTGTTCAAGATTTATCATTACAACTTGGTTCTAAGTTGATGTAGCCTGTATATTTATGGGAAGAAATGCATTCATTGCCACCAGCCATCAAAAATCTAGCAGATGGCAAAATGAGAAGATTTAGCTGATTGGTGTGATACTTCTGGCCAGTATCAATCTTAGCATGTTTAATGTCATGACCCTCTTTTTAATTTCTCTAAGGTTTCCTGAAGCATCTTATGCATAAAATACAGCACAGACACATGAGGACTCTTGGCTCTTAGACCTTCCCTTCAACCCTGTGTCATTTTCTCATTGGATAAACCCAGATGAACTGATTGAGAGTTGTTACCTTTCACTTCTTTTTCTATCAAAATTAAGTCATTGACTGGAGTTCACATCTTCTGCTCTAAAGATGTTTGTTGTTTGTTACAAGTTGGTGTGTCTTTTGGGGGGCCTTATTTTGCTTCATTGTTTTGTTATTTTTTTCCCAAAGGTATGCTGAAACATAGGGGCTTTTATCACTTAAATGTAAGGAGTTCTTCATTCATTTTTCTATTAGTGCAACATGGAATTCTAGTCAATAGCTGGAAATAAATTCCAAAAGCAGACAACAGAACTGTAATATGAAAAACTATTTTTCATGTACATTTTCATTTTGTGTTCAGATTTGTGTTTTATATAATAATCTAGTCAGAATCAAAGTTATATTTAATTGTTAAAATGTTATGATATAACTTTTAAGATATACAAGATGAATAGGCTTTCTAAAATATTATGATAAAAGAATTATCACTATCTAGGGAAGGTCATTCATTAAAAAGAGAAAAAAATGCATTTTCCACAATAATTAATGAATACATATACATTAAATTAATTATAAGTTTGCCTATAGAAGGCAGATTCATTAGACTGTAACAAAAACTAAAATAAAATTAGATAGTCAAAAATGATAAGCTGATTATATAATTGCTATGAGTAGCACTTATGTGGATGCATTGACTTTAAGCAAATATGAGAGATAAAACAGTGAAGGCATGCAGATTTCAGCATTCTGTGAAAATGTTGGAAAACATTGTGTAGAAATCAGTATTTTAGTTGTCAAAAGCAAGATTATGGGCCAACAAACTTATTCCTTCATTTCTTTATCAAAAATTGATATTCATAAAAGTAAATATGGATAATATTCTAGGGGTTCACTTCAGCCTGTTTGTCCAAGGAACTTGGGAAAGGGTACAGACTACAGTAAGGTAGTATAACAATATACTGGTATAAACTGATTTTTATGTTATGTATACAGAACAATAACACTGACGTTAAGAAGAAAAATATCCAGCATAATAGACAACATATACATGAAATACATTTACAAAATGTCAGTAGTATGATTATCATTATTTGTAAATTCATTTCTATAAGAAATACCAACAGGCCTGGCACCAGTGGCTCCTGCCTGTAATCCTAGCTACTCAGGAGGATGAGATCTGAGGATTGTGGTTCAAAGCCAGCCTGGGCAGGAAAGTCCATGAGATTTTATCTCCAATAAACCACCAGAAAACTGGAAGTGGTGCTGTAGCTCAAATGGTAGAGCATTCACCTTGAGCTGAAGAGCTGAGGGACAGTGCATAGGCCCAGAGTTCAAGCCCCATGACCACCACCACCAAGAACAAAAAGAAATGCCAACAGAATAATTTCAATAAGACTCAGAAACTTTCAGTAAACACATCTTCTGTATTAGCAATAAATAAGCATAAGTATATATAAAAAGAAGGACAAATTAATAAACAACAATGCTTTTATATCTATGGGAATATATTATACATACATTATGTAATACAGATTTCATATTGCATAACATGTACAATATTATTTTCAATAGAAACCCACCATATTAGAATTAAAATTAAAGTAAAGCTATTAAGCAATCGACTTTCCATTATGCTTGTTCCTAAATATTTTATATAAAATCACAGCACACAGGAAGCTAAGGGAAGCTGGACTTTCTACTGTTCAGCACTTTCACATGCCAACCATCTTCTGAAGAAGAAGTTCTGTTAAAAAGTACTTTACCTTTTGTCCACTCCCCAAGTGAAAAAAATGGGAACATCCAAACTTTATCTAATATGTATAATTTCACTATTTTTATCATTATAAATATCATTACAAATAGAGATATGTTGTGTAGCACTGTTATCACATTACTAATTCAGTTATGTAAGGATGATTTGTCTATTTCCATATCCTATATTTTTCCCATAATATTGTGAGAAATAATTTTGTACATATGTTTTTAGATGTCTTGTTGTTAATTACAAATTTAAAATTCTTATCTTTGGAGATGTTATGCTGACTTGTAATTCTCAAAAACACATCTCCATATGTCTCCTTTCTTCATCTGTGAACAATGTCATATGGCAATTTTCTTCACAGGAAAATTTGAAGTAGTGAGTTTTAGAAGAAATACACTTACAATAATTGCATAGAATTCTTAAACAAAATTCTGAAGATTCCAGTGCAATTAGTTCCTAAGTGAAATTCCATCCATTTACTTCTGACATTTTTTCACTTTTACTTAGACAAGTCTGTAACTACGTGGCAGTCAACAGTTTAATTTCTACAGCTTTATAGGAAAATCATCCTTTATGATTTCTTAAGAAGTGGTACAAAATTAAAACTGTAGAAAACTAATGGTGACATTATATTGTAATGATACAACCTGAAAAATGGATGAGAATGTTAGAAATGCAAACATTTATTGATGGTGGTGTTAGCTTTGCCCTACTAAGCAAAGCTCCTTTTGACTTCAAGCATGTCATGGTGTCACAAAAGGCCAACAATTTTGCTTATTGTATTTCTCCACAAATATATTGCACAGTTATAACCAAGTGTAGTCAAAGTAAAATTTTTACATGTGAATGAGAGAGCCCATTCAGGCAGATGTTATCATCAGTTATGTAAATACTAAGTGTTCTTCATGGCTGTCTCCTTGGAGTGTATACCTGAAGATATTGAAGGTCCACTGTACTTAAAAATAAGCATAGTCTTTTCCAACATAGTGTCTTATGAGTCTCATTGTTGCGATGGTTCATCCTGTGTTCTTATTTCAGCATTTTGTTATTCCCCTTTCCCTCCTGAAATGAGATAAATGTATATACAAGATGCAGGGTACCAAAATCAAATACAGTGACAACAGAGGATATACCATAGGGAGAAGAACATACAAAGGAAACAAAAAAACCCACATAGTACATTAAAATCAACAACAAAGAAAAAGCTCTTCTGTCCATATCTTGGGATTCATTTTACATATATATATATATATATATATATATATATATAAGCTATGTATAATATATAGTATATATGTAATATATATACTATATATAATATATAATATATATAAAGATATATATATACATATATATATATGTATATATAGCTTTTTGAGCTTTTCTTCTCATCTGCAACTTTGTGGAGGTAGTTGTAGGGAAGGTAGGGGAGGGAAGGGATAATGGGAAAAAAATCCAGGGGATAATAGTGCTTGACAAGAAATGCACTCATTACCTTACTCATGTAACTGTAGCCCCTCTGTACAGCATTTTTACAATAAAAATTCACAAAAAAGCACAATTTTGAATTATTTCTTTTGGATTGTCTACTAAGCTCTGCAAACCATTAGGAAATTGTTTTTTAATGTTTGCCAAGGTTGTCATCTGTAATATTGAATGGACTGGAAATAATTCACACCATGGGCTATCTTCCTACCATTTATATAATAAAATGGAAGTATAAATTAGTCATTTTATCTTTTAAAATTAATTTTATGTACATTCTTGTTTTACCTTTATATTCTTATTTTCAATTACTTGTAGATAGCTAGAAAATAAGTCTAAATAGAGAGGAAGGATTTGAAGAAATACATTTTCAAACTTTATGTGTGCACACATATACATGTGTAAAGTACAAGTTTCACAAAACTATACTATTTTTATCTTCACATTAAAGGGTTTGGGCTTGTTGAATACATTGACACTAGCATTGTGTGGCTTCTTCATTTCCAGCAGGGAAGGTATTATGTATCATCAGAAGGAGTTCAAAGAGGGCAAACATTCAATTGTGATTGTTAACAACATTGGTTGGTGTGAACCATTTTGTTTGTAAATAGATATTATAAATTTTTGCTCAAAAATCACTTCATAAACTCTAATAATAACCTCTGTTTTGTTTTTGTTTTCCTTTTTCCCACAAAAAGCATATAAATATTATAAAGAAGCATAATTCTTTCTAATGGTGTCCCAGGGAGAAATATTAAAGAGGCAAAGAGCTCTAGAAAAATTTAAGGAGAATTCATTTATAACTGCTCATTAAAGAAAGAGAGATTATGCTAGTTCCTTTTACACATTTTAAGTCTGACCTCTGCCAAAAAGAAGAGTTTTTATTTTACTGAAACATAACTCCAAACATGCATACTCTTTGGCTTGTACTTAGTTTATTTAAATCTCTAGTATTTTTTTCCTACAATATAAGTTTATATGCTTCAGCAACTTGCATTCTATTGCTGTCCAGCTGATAACTTTTCCATTGTAGGGAAAACAAAAAATTATAAATATTTGTTAGTTTTAATGGCTATTATTTTTCTGAGATTAGCAAAAACACTTGGAAATAGAATTGTGTAACTACAAACACTAACAATGTATTTCAATTGGTTTTCATTTGGTTTTCTAGCTCTGTATTACAGTCACACTGTGTACATGCCACTGTATGATATAGAAAGTAGTCTTAGTTCTAAAGATCAGTTTGAAGCCATAAATTTTGCTGGTACTATGGTTTAACTCTTTGTGTGTGTGTGTGTGTGTGCGCGCGCGCACACGCGCGCGTGCGTGTGTGCTTCCTAGACTAGCATCCTATGAGAGATTGAAATTCCATAATTGAGAACACTTCAAGGTGCGTCAATTGAAGCACCAAGATGGTATCTGAATTACAAACAAATGTTTTCAGAGCAAATTGAAAAAAATGATGTTGAATATTGACTTGACCAAGTGCTTGCAAAATATGTGTAAATATGAATTGATAGAATTACACCCTGAAGGTGATAATGATAGTCTAGATGTCTTTTAAGCTGACTTACCGATGTGGAAATTTAATTGAATGCAAGAATTTACCTGTAAATACTGACTTGTGTAAAAATCCATGTAGACACTATTTTACATGGAGAGAACGTCAAGCTTATTATTCTGTTTTTCTTGCAAGTTAATATAATGTCCAGAGACATAGTTGCTTCAAAATCATAGTTGGTTTATGGTTGTTAAATCATAGTGACATTTATTTTGTATTTATTATTGTACATCCAGTGTGGTTCTTTATGTATAAAGTGAGAGTAGGATTGTATAACTGTGTTTATATTGAGGAAACTAACATTCAATTGGTTAAACAACTTGCAAATTCTAGAAGAAACTTCAAGACAATTTATCATAAAAAAGTTCAAAAAGTTTATTTTAAAATACTTCCAAACTATTGAACATTACAGTTCAGCCTGGCTTGATCTAAAACATGCTCATACTTAAGCCTGCAGTTGAATAAAGATGTCTAACAAAACCTATTGTAAAATAAAATATGTAAAATATTTTATACTCACGAACTTGTGAAGGTTTTGAAGATGAAAGAGGATATAAAAACAAAGAACAGGGATTATGCAAGGTAGAAAGAATATATTGTATCAGACAAAGTTTTATGATCTGCCAAAGTACAGGAAAATTTGTATTTGGATTAACTTTTGCTGATTTTCCTTTAAACAAGCAATAGGAATATATCCCAAAGGGTAGTATGCTTAAAATTTTAGGTATCTGTCCACAAAGAGCATTCATAAAACATTTTTAAAATATAAAGATGCAACCACATTGTATGATATTGAATGCTGACTTGTTCGACTGTGTTATGTTTTGATGTTGCATGAGGTACATCTGAGTGAAATTGAAATACTAAGCAAAAGAGCATGAAGACTTATAATATCAGTGGTAAAGGGCTTATAGTTGGAAGGCCAAGAGTTCAACACAATTGATTTACATGACTATTTATGTGCCAGAATAATGTTATGAGTTTTTTTAGCATTGTTATTTGTTTGTTTGTATAAGACAATATAATTCAAAATTAAATATTGTGACACCCAAACATTGTGATTCTCAAGTTCTTTTTATTATGTGTTGTTTTTATGTGTTCATATGCATATTACAATTAATTTCTTAATTTTGTGAAGAATGATATAGGGAGGATTTCCTCCAGTGTTATAATCATTTTTACACTTTCAGTTCTTTCAGTTCATGGTGAGCATGGGATGTCTTGCTATCTTTTTGGGTCTTCAAATCTGTTTTCAATTTCTTCATTTGTCTGCATATTTATAGTTTTCTTACAGAAGTTGAGTATATTCCGATATATTTTATTTATTGAAGGATAAGGTGAATGGGATTATTTTCATGGATTATTCTTTTTGTTTTGATGTAAAAAAAAAAAAAAAAAAACTTCTCTTCCAAAAGATTTAATCTGAGCTTTTGTTGCTCTAGTTTCTTTATGGCATTTGAAATATAGACTCACGTAATATAGACATGAGATAATTTGACTCCTTCTGTTTATATTCATATTTGCTTTATTTCCTTCTGTTGTCTTATTGCTTTGGTTAGAAAGTTGAGCACTGTTATTGAATAGGATTGAATAGAACCAATATCTTTGTCTTGTTTTTGACATTAGAGGGAGTAGTTTTGATTTTTCCCATTTAATGAAATGATGGGCATAGGTTTGCTCAGCACAACTTTTATTACATTGAGGTCCATCCTGCTATTCCCACTTCTTTCAGAGTTTTCTTATAAGGGGAGTTGAATTTTATGGTATTTATAGGAGGTTATTGAAATAATCAGATTCTGTATTTTATTATTTGTTTGTGCTGTATTTTTTAAAATTTGTATATCATTAACCTTCTTTGCATTCCAACTGAATCAGAGGACCTGGACATAAAAATCTATATAGGATGTTCCATAGTTAAATTGCTTCACACACATCTTTACAGTATTACACAACTAAAGTTATCTGAACTACCACAAAGGAGCCAAAGATCTATATTAGAAAAGACAAAAGACAGCCTTTCAACAAATGGATTTGAGGAAAACAAATAAAAGACTGAAATTAAAACCCTAATCTCCCACCTTGGATAAAAATCAAACCAAAGTGGATGAAAGATCTTCATGTAAGTCCTGATAATTACAAATTATTCATAAAAACAGAAGGAAACACTTGAAGATATAGGCAGACCTAAGGATTTTCTGAATAGGACTCCAGTTGCTCACGAAGTAAGAGCAAAATTGACAAATAGGTTTGCATTAAATTTTAAAAAACCAACTTCACCATGTCGTAGGAAAGAAGAACAGAATGAAGAGACAATCCACATGATGAGAGAAAGTTTTAGCAAAATAGCATCATGGAAAGGATTACTATCAATATATATAAAAGAACAACAAAAGCAAATAATTTAGTTAATAAATAACAAATAAAATACATACAGTTCTCAAAAGAAGTAAAATCAGCAAATAAATACATAAGAAAAAATTAAACACCCTTAGCTATAAAGAAAAGGCAAATTAAAATAACCTTCAGATTCCATCTCATACCAGCCAAACTTTAAAGTAAATATTCTGCATGATAAGCATATCAACAAATGACAAAAGAGAACTTACAAAAATGGCAGATTTGTATGCAGTGTCACGTTCCCATCATTGACGGTTCAAAGGGAAAAGTGTCTGTGTTCCATGACAGATAAAGTAAGATTTGATAAATAGAATGAATGAAAAGGTTCCCAAGATCCTAACCTAACTCTGGATTTGTAGAAATCACAATATTTATAGCAAGTTTTTTTTGTTGTTGTTGAGCTCACAGGAGGTAGAGATTGATTCTATTTGATGGGAATGCGTTGACATATAGATTTCTTAGAGGCCAGTTGAAAATTTCCATACTCAGATTTATTCATCTATTTCCCCCATAGATGATAAAACTTCATGTTTAAACATAAAACTAAATTTTTATACCACATGAGCAATCACCACTATTATTAAAGGCTTCAGTATGCTGTATGTTGTGGTAGATGCACTGTTGTCTTCTGTGAGGAAAACTTTCAGATCTAGACACTTACTGCCATGCCTAGGAATGTAAAGACATCTTCATAATACACTAAATTAGCTACCGCTTTGCTGTGGGTCTGGCAATCAGGCATTCAAAACTTGGCAGGAACAAAGCAGAGCCAAGTGGCTTTTCTAATGCATTTTTAAATGAAAGCCATAAAGAAAACTCCATTTCATTAAATGCTATAAGAGGGCTTCTTGAAAATATGTTCAGTTAGAGAAGCCTAGCTCCCAAGTGACTCCCATCACTCCACAGTAGGTGAGTTTATTTTCCATGGTGGCTGAGTTTGGAACCATTGAATTGTTTTTCTTGTCACCTTAGGCAAGCTTGATGGTTAATGGGATCACTAATAGGATATACACTTCGTTATGGAGTTCTAAACTAGCTTAGATTAGCTATGACTAAAATCAATTACTACAGTCCATTGGTCCGTAGAAGTCAGGGGGGTACTCTCGTTTCTGTTTGCAATGAACAGCTGTAGTCAGTCCCCAAGAGAAGAAAAATGTTAACAGAAAAACTGAGGCTAATTAGTACCCATGTTGGCACTCAGAAGAGAGATACAGCCCCAACAGAGTTTTAAAAAATGAGATTAGTTAAAGGGAATAAAAAAATTGTGTCACAAAAACTAGCCAAGTATAATAAATGACTTCCCATTAATTTCTGAAAGTCCCCATTTTTCACTTAACACATTAACAAAAAAATTTTTAAATATTTTTTATCTTGAAAATACTGTCCAGAGGGGTTACAATTGAAGGAGCAAAGTAATGAGTACATTTCTTATCAAGTATTGTTGCCTCCTCTTTTGTTTTTCCCCTACCATCCCCCGTCCCCCACTCCACCTAAATTGTAAAGTTCATTTTTCGACATAGCAGCTTGTACATCTCATTGTTGCAATGGGGCAACCTGTTTCCCTATTTAAACAATTTGTTTTTTTCCTTCCCCTCCCCCAAATTATACCAACATCAAATACAGTGAAAACAGGGGTTATATCGTGGGGAGGCACATAAAAGCAACAGAAAAATCACGTGGTACCTTATAAATATGTTAGAAACAATAGCAAGCAAGAAAAAAAACACTTGTGTCCTTATCTTGGGGTTCATTTGGCCTAACATCATCTTATCTGAACTTTTCTGCTTCTTTCAGACATATACTAAGGTAAACCATGGGACCTATGTTTCTTTGGGCCTGGCTTACTTCATTTAATGTATTTTTTTCCAACAAAAAGTTTGTGACTGATGAGATACACATTTTGCTTTTCATTATTTATCGAATTATTATTATTTCAGAATATTTACTATCAGTAAACTTGTGCCCATCTCAAACTTGCTATATGTTTACTAGGTATAACACTCCTCTTAAATTAGCATTTCAAATTTCAGCTTGTCAACAAAGATATCTTCAGTTTACCACACTGGATATTTATTTATATTATATTATATTTATATACTTAACACTTGAGCTTACATGTTTGGTTTTTTAAGTCTTAATACTTTAAGCTTAATGCAATTTAGGAGGACTAATACAACTATTCAAATATTAACAATCTAATGTGAAGGAAGTTTAGATTATTCCCAGAAGTTTAAACTGAGGCTTGAAAAATAGGAAATGTTTACAACAAAATTCTCCATGCTTAAAGCATAAATGATCAGTTGAGTTCAATTAATAGTTTCATTTTATAGTTTATGGCTTCATATTCCCAGAGGAAATATTACTCCTGATAATCATATCTTGTTTTAGTCCAACTAAATCAATATGGATGCCGACAGCTTCATCGAACACTGACTCTCTTCTGGAAAAGTCATACGATTTACCTTCTGCAATTCATAACTGTCATTCTAGGAAGGACTAATGTCTAAATTCAATCAAATATTTATGCTATCATTTTTCTTTGAAGATGAAATTGTCAATGGAGTCATATTGGATTAGGCCACTGGTGTGACAGGAAGGGTTTCATTGATTGTGGTGATGTCCTTTGTTGACACATTTCTGCTTTCCTTTTAAATGACAGTGTGAGGATGAGATGCTGCCAGAGATTAAGAAATGGCTTTTGCTGGCTGATAAACTCTCCCGCTAACTCTCCTATCACACATTCAAACATAATTAACTTTTAAACATGAAATAGTCTTTTTACTCCTACTCCAACCAATGGCATCCTAAGCACCTTCTCCCCTTGCTCGAATACTCTTCATAACATCATGCACACCTATGTAGAAAGGCTGTGAAACTACTTCTTAAGGTTAGTAGTGCATCCTTAGTAGAACAAGATGATACCTGTCACTTGTAGATTTCTTCAGAGTTTATGTTTTTGGGAACATCTTGCACAAAGTAATCCAGCTATCATTATCATCCCAAGCTAAACAAATTTGATTCTTTATCAAAGTTTTGCTCTCTAAAGTGAAGATTGACTTTTCTGATCATCTAGGATGGCTAGTGACTAAGGATTCTTTCTGAGTTTTCTAGACTATGAGTTGAAATTGCATGTTCTTGTTCCTGTGTGGAAGCTATAATTAATTTATAACTTACATAGTTTAATTAGTTTATAACTTGCATAGGTGGTATGCAAGTATACATAAATGTGTTAATTGAAGTAAGTAGATTTATGGGAGAAACTCAAACAGTATAATTCTTCAGGTAAAATCATTGTTCAATAAAACAAACACCAGGAAATGGGTACTTGAAAGGGGTATGGAGAGGGTTAAGGAGAGGGGGCAGATGAATGAAGAGAAGGGAAGAGAATGCAATAAAAAAATTAACATATATCTTAAAAAATTTTTAAATGAGGGAAGGTGTGGGTAGGGAGGAAAAGGTCAGAATGTTGAAAGGAGTGACACTGATTATGATGTATTGTATTCATAAACTGCTTTGTTGAAAGGCAACTCCTTGGTTAAACTACTTAAAGATAACAGGTTTTGCTGGGTATTTTTTTAATTGTGAAAATACCATACAGAGGGTTACAATTACATGGGCAAGATAATGAGTACATTTCTTATCAAGCATTGTTGCCTCCTCCTTTGTTTCCCCTTCCCATAATACAGCAAATAATGTATGCCTTTAGCATGGACAATTTTAGTTTGACACATAGTGAAAGTGAATGGCCATGTGTTTATATGATACAAAAGAAAATGATAGAGTGATGAATATAGTGCATGTTATTCTTCCTATTATTTTATTTAAAAAGCAATCGCAATATATCTGGGAGAGGTTGAACATAGATCTTCCTTCAGTGAATTCCTGATTTTCCTTCAGTAAATTTCTGTTCCCATGCTTCCTTTACCATGTGCATTTCCCTGTGTTGGATTTAGTTTAAGTAGTAAAAGTCTGCATATTTTATACTACTTGGAGCTCACCTTTATCCCAGTTTTGCATTTATCTAAATAAATAGCTATTGATGAGGATAAAACTTTCTATAAGATCGCTTCTTGGATGTCTAACTCTAAATTGATATTGATTATAATTTATTAAATTTGTTGGCTTATTAGTTTTGATCTCAGATGATAAACACAGGAATTTTACTGTAAACCTGATTTCAAGACTACTTTCACATATCTTGGCTTTCATTAATTAGATTTGATACTCCCATGGTATCTGAAGACCTTGTAAAACAAATTCTTTCTTTTTTGCTACCAGTAGAATAATTACTAAATAAATTTCAACTACTATGCTAACATTTTGAAAAGTGTTTATGAGTTAGGTCATAGTGAGAACAAGAAAAGCAAGTGTCACAAGTAAAAAAAATGCAAATATCTACAGGTATGTAAGTCAGCATAGAGTAGATACATATATGCACTCAAGTTTAGCAGTATTATTTACAATAGTCAAATTTTCCAGTCAGCACATCAAATGGAGACAAAAGCAGTATATATTAACTATGGAGTATAATTTAGCCATAAGATCAATGATACTGTATCATCCGCAGAAAAAAATTTTGTTCAGTGTAATAAAACAGCCTGAGGAAGACAAATATAGAATGTTTTTATCTCTTGTGAAAAATTGGGACCTTTAAAATAACAATAAAAAAGAGGAGACTTTTTGAGGGTAAGAATACATAGGAGGGCTGGGAAAGTGGCTCAGTGGTAGAGTGTTTGCCTTACATGCATGAGGCCCTGGGTTCTATTCCTCAGCACCACATAAGCAGAAAAAGCTGGAAGTGGCACTGTGGCTCAAGTGGTAGAGTGCTAGCCTGAAGCTGAAGAGCTGAGGGAAAGCGCCTAGGCCCAGAATTCAGATGACTGACCAAAAAAAAAAAAAAAAAAAAGAGAGAATAGATAAGATGAAAAAGAAGGTTAATGTGAATATGAGTTGTTGTTAACCTCATAATTTATGTAATCATATGTGAAAATATAATAATAAAACACATTAAAATCATTTTAGAATGCAGAGATATAGAGTATCAGGAGAATTTGATCAAAGTATATTATAACTATAATACTTTATACATGCATGTATAATATTATACACCTGTGTATCTAAAATATCATTGTGAAATACTTTTTTTCAATTAATATTTACTAATGAGCATTTAACAATGCCATCTATTATATATACAGCAACTTTGATGCAGTTTTGTTATAGTAACAGAAAATGGACTAAGGCAATTCAGTATCTCTATTGCCATAAATTGATGATCTTTCTTACTGCCATTTTTATTTATTTATAATTCCATGAAAGGAAGAAGAATTATATGGTTGTTAAACTGGTAAAGAAAGACAAAGGTTTACATGTCAGATTTCTCTTTCTTCCTTAAGGAAAACAAAAGCTATTAAAAAATCACCAGTGATAAGCTCTTTTGCTCTGACCCATGGTTTGCTTTTACTAGATAAAATTGTCTATTATTGACATCAAGATAAAGTGAGGTAGGAGTTGCCCACTGAGGGAAGGGTGGTATCTTCGACCAATGACCTTGTTTTGATGGATGAATGTCACCAAAAGAGACCAATGTTTAGTCAGTGCCACTTCCAGTTTTCTAGTGGTTTATTGGAGGTAAGAGTCTCACAGACTTTCCAGCCCGGGCTGGTTTTAAACCACAATCCTCAGATCTCAGCCTCTTAAGTAATGAGGATTACAGGCATGAGCCACTGGTGCCCAGCTAATCAGTATTTTATAAGCCCTTATATACATCTTTCTGTGACTTGCACCTGGGCTAGCTCTTCTGCAACCCTAGCTGGTCGTTCATTTCATCTCCATTAGCAATTACAATAAAACATTTTTAGCTTTGGCCTTGACTGTCTTACTCCTTTTCTTACTTCTCATTTTGTGTAGAATCTCTAAAGATTATGCTCATCTGCTCCTTTAAGTATTTTAACCATTTTAACCCCACTTTTATATTTTTTCAGTGTTTATGTTTTGCTCTTTATATATACTTCTAAATTTTTAGAATATTTTTTAAATTTTAAATAATTTTAAGTAGTGGTATAAAGAGATTTTAATTCAACATGTCACTATGTGAGTATATTACATCTTGATCAGTGTCACCCCTTTCTTTGTGCTCTTCCATCTCTCCCAACCCCATGGATCCCCTCAATTTACCTGGTTCAATTGTCAAATATGCACATTAAATATTATGAAAGTATTGACCTATTCCTGCCCTCTCCATTTTTCTGCCCCCTCTCCTTGACTTATGTCTCTCCCCCTGACAATACATATCTCTGTTTCCTGATATTCATTTCATTAACCTATAAACTAGCTGTTCACAGGTGTAACACCATTGGAATATTCTCCTACCTATACCTATACCAAACCTTTAGTTACTTATAAATAGTTAAGACTGTATATGTTTTTATAAATTTAGATGTAATTTCCACATAGGAGAGAAAACGTGCATCTTTTGTTGCTATGAGCCTGATTTCAGTTATTTATTCATATATATGTATATATGTGCACATACACACATGTATGTATGTGCACATATATATGTGTATATATATGTGTATATGTATGTGTATAGTTCATTACCAGTATAAATTCTCTTTTCAGTTAATCACATTTCCTTGTCTCTCCTAATGGTCATTTACAGAAGAGGTTTTTCTTTTTGTCATTGTTGTTTCTGGACTAAGGAATCAACATTGTGGTAGTAGAAATGAGTTTTCTTTGGGGACATTATGCATCTCAATTATGTAGGATGTTATTAACAGATAGTTATGGTCTATATGGAAGTGATAACAGCTTAGTGGCCAAAAGTCATTTTAGCTAACACAAAGGTTAAGTTATTAAATGTGAATCAAGGTCATAATACTTAAAAATACCAAAAGTCTGCTTTGATGTGTGACACAGGCCCTGTTAACTTTTCGTGAGTTTTCATGAATTCATGGATTTTCTAATTTCAGACTTTCTAAAACAAACCCTTTTAAAACATCCCATGTATTGTCTCTGCTTCCTTATATTTTTATCACAAGCTAATGTTACTGGGAAAGCTTAACATAGTATATACATTTATGAATTAAAGGAATGACATGGATAGTCTTTTATTCTTCAGTACAAATATCTTAATTTAAGATATATAATAGAGTTAAGAGTGTATTACATCAAATAAACCATTTTCCAAATTCTTATTTGATGAAAATGTGCTCTCAATAGAAGCAAGTTGACTTCTACCATTCCAATATTATATAAACATGTGCTATCTATCTATATATATAATATCATCTATGTAAATATGCATAAAAGCACATATGCATACATACCATATATACATATATTATGCATATACTTATATATGATTATGTGACTTTTATTAGGCATATCTGTTTAATAAGAACTTTATTGATAGCTTATATTACAATCTATGGTGTAAAAATGGCCTTCACTCCTTTTACTTTCTTCCCATCTCTCTTGCAGCAAATTTATGTTTTTGTATTCTTATGTCCTCATACTTTTTTCTCACCACACTGTAATCTCCCTATGCATTAATTTGGTCTGTAAGTAAATGTTACATCCATAACAAGTAATAAACAACCAGCTGGTTTTTATATTCTTTAACCAACCTCTTGGCTTCTATGATGCAACAAGAAATGAAACAAAGTTGGATGATCTACAGCATTTTCTGAAGAGATCTAGTAATCTCCATGGAGAATGTCTTGGTGCTGGGGAAATGAAGAGAGATAGATATGAATTAGCAACCCATAATTATTGCAGTTACTTCTTCACCACATTTTCACACTTTCTTTAACCACAAGGTAGATTTAGTGTGAAATCTGGCTCTTTGAAAGCTACTTCACTTGACAGCTAAATACATTATGTGGACCAAAATATCACCTTATATAAGGTGAATCAATAAAGTTCAAATAAAGGCATTGACAATGCTGATCCATCTACCAATTATATGGCTTTGCCCTACACTTCCTTGACAGGCATATGCTTTTATATTCCATTAAAACGTGGGAAATAACTCTAAATGTACTTTGAAATAAACTCCAAAATAGAGAACCCTGGATTTATTGCGTATCTTTTTACACACATCAACTTAATAGTCCATTTTCTACTCTTGACAGTGAGACTATGGGTGACCTCACGAATCTGTAAACATGTCTTTGCCTGTAGTTTTAACATTATATATCTTTTGTGTTATGATTATCATCTTATTTTAATTCGCAATTTACTGACCTACTTTAAAAGTCTTGAAAGTCCACTTTACACTTTGCCTACAAAAATGTTGGATAGGAGCACCACTTGCGATTCTGCTTCAGTTGTGTTTGGGAAACATGAATGAGAACGTGACTTTCTTGTGCTAGGAGAATACCAAAGGCATTCTGAAAAGAGATGTATGTGACTAAACAGAGAATGACTTTATAAGTAAGAGAAATAGACACTTGTATTTATACATAATAAATATTTGCTTGATAATGTCCACAGGTTTTGATGAATATATTTTACAAATGTCTCTAGACAAGTAGTTGATTTTTTTGTATTGCCGCCAAGGTATTAGTCTTTGGGGAGGCATCCAACCTACCCCTCTGAGTCTTCAGTTCAATGCTTGATTGGTTTTCAGATGTCTTAAGACTATAGGTGGCACCAAATCCTAAGCAAGTCAAATTATAACTTGATTTTTATTAATTTTAGATGCATACCACAAATCACACTTCTACCAGTGCCAGATTGTGAGAATTTGTAATGTGACAAGCTAGACATATCATACAAATTTTTAAAATAAAATACCCCACTATGCAAAACAAAAGAAATGTACATATCACCCAATGTGGAAGAAATAACTGCATAGCAAAGCTCATAGAACTCATAAATGTTATAGTACATAATGGACAATTTGCTCCATGAAAGTTAGAATGTGTTTGTGACTTTAACTACACATCACTATCTCACAATATTGTGAGATTTGGGAAATTATGTAACCACTTAATCACAATAAAAATTTTTGAAAAAAAGAAAATACATAAATTGCTTTTGAAGATGAAAAAATAAAAAATAAAACACTCCATACTTCCTTCCTCCAAAGATGCTAAAATATTACAGTCCTAGGGCTATCCTTTGAGTCTGCTTTGCTTGGTTTTCAGGTATGGAAGTAGTATTTGCTATGCTGTCTAATGCCAAGAACAAAGAAAGAAAAACTTGCACTGAAGAACCTTTGTATATTGTTCCTCCTGAGAAGGCTGCTAGCTACTATGCTTTCATGGTTACCTTTTATCCTGAACCTCATTCAAAAGCCTATATGATTCACTGATGAGGTGTTACCTTCCTTGGTCATTTTACTTTCTGTACCATGCATTCCAGCTGGAGATTAAGTTGCATTAACCTTGAGATTTATGTGAGGGAACAAAGTGCTTTATTAGGAACAAAAGGAACTTGTTCTAAGGATATTGTGATACAGAGTTTTGTTAAAAGCCTAATGGGTCTATGTCAAAGCTAAAGAGTAACAGCTTTCCCTTAGTTCCTCAAAGTAACTACTGCAAACACATGACGTCACCCACAAGCAAATTCATGAGAAATAAAAGTTACATTTAAAATTAAAGCTACTTTGAATTCTCTAGTATTAGCCACTCAATACATCAAGCATATATGCTGAGGTATAAAATTACCAGCAGCTTCTTTAAAATTTGGAAGTGAAACTATTGATTTGTATAACAACACTGACATTCAATTGTGTCCTCAATAGTGAACATCGATACCTCCACTGCAGTTATTAGTGGTAACACTTACTGGTGGGGGTTAGGTGTGGGGCTGGAGAATAGTGCTTGAAAACCACCAGAAGCATGAAGGCCATATCCTTTAGTGAGGTCCCATCTGGGAAGACTTGTTATCTTCATTAGGCAACATTGGTAAACATGGTAAACATGTATATACAGCTTCTAATTTTATTAATGAGATTAATAAATGAGGTCAACATTACAGAGAGCTGGAATTATATGAGAGTCCACTACAAGCAGATGGTATAGGGTAGTGTTATAATTTGGATTTTAAGTATCCTGCGATGGTCCAACTGTGAAATATTGCTCTTATTGGGAGGTGCTGAGAATTTTATTAAGTTAAAATTTAAGGAAGTCTAGATTATTCCTTCAAGGAAATAGTGGGATTATATCCCCTTCCCCTTTCCTTCTTTTGCTTCCTAGCCACATAAAGAGTGGAAGAAAAAAGAAAAAAAGAAAAGAAAATCATTTGTAATACATCCCTGGAGGTTTAGAGAATTACATGGCAAGAAATTGATTATATCTTGGTTCTTTATAGAAGAGAAATAGAATGATTGGGATGCTATTGTCACTCTTTTTTTTACAACACCAGAGTATGTAAATTATATTATTGTGGTTATTTAAAGGAATTGAAGATAAGTTAAGTGTGGAGTTAATGAGTCCTTAGGAGCATAAGTTCAAAATTTTCTTTTTTCAAGTAGGAAAAAGCATCAGACATCTTTGGAAGCTCTTGACACTTACTTGTAAGATGAAAATAGATAGGACCTTCTCATATATGCCAATATATTTCAATCTTGGGTCCGTGGTTATGAGCTACACAGAGACACAACAGGAGATAGAAACCATTCTCCATTCGCAGAAAGATCTACTGTAAAGGAGGAGCAAACAAAATATTGCTTAATATATAAGCCAGACTAAACATCATACAGAGATAATCTTAGGAAAATTGATAATTTGTCACAAAGTGACAAATAGTGTTATTTTAGAGATGGTATCAGAAAAGTCTGTGAGAAAGAATCGACATGGGTGCTTTGTTTTGTTTTCATAAAAGCTATGTTTCTGCTCTAGCTATTTTGTGTCTCCTCATAATTCCCAACCCATATACAGCTTTTCAAAATTATTCGGGTTTTCATATTAGAGCACAAAACTGCTAATTCAGTTTCTTTTTGGATGCCTCTGACCATTTCACAGACTTCCTTTTCTTCCTTTTTCTGATAACTGGAGCTCTTATTCTACCTAGAAACACTGGACTGTATTCTTCAGAATACATAGCAGAATGCATTCTTCTATCACATTATATAATCTTATATATTTATAGAAGATTATCAGTTCATGTCTAGGTATGTATTTCTAACAATAAAGTTATATATGTAGATTAAGAAACACAAATATACTGTTTTAGATAAAAGACATTCATAGACATAAACTGTCACATTTCAATCATGAACCTTAGTGTCAGTTGTGGTAGGAGAACATAGAAATATGCGTTGGTGAGCCCTATTTCCACCTTTACAGAATTGGAGAAAGGAAAAAACATGAGGAGATGTTCTGGTTGATTTGCTGTCATTTTTACAAGTCTGTATCAAATGCAGTAAGTATTTGGTCTAAGGCTACAGTCAAAGATAGCATCATCCTTAATTTTAATACTTGTCCCTTTTGAATAGAATACATTCACATTTGAAGAAAAGGGTTTTAACTCAGCAGAACTTAAAGCTACTGATATAGCTGTTAAAGAAACAAATAAGTCAACATTACTCCAGTGGACAATAACCATGGAGAAAACAAAATCACGATAGTACAAAAGGAAATAGAAATGTACAACTATACTCAAGATGGAGGAAGGTTAGCGATTGCAAAGGTTATATTGCTAGTTTGGACTGATTATAACACAGGTACAGATAAGAAAATGTTCATGTTGAAGTGAGAATTTAATTTATAATCCCAATGATGTTTAGAGATGGTGAAATAGAAACAATTGATAAGTATGGACCAGAGGAAATCAGAAAACAGGATTGTTCTAGAAAGCAAAATTGATTCAAGTAGATTGGGAAAAGAAATAGAAGGCAAAGTAGCTCTGATATCAAAATTAAGGAGAGGGAAGTTATATATTTAGGGATAACCCTGGATAAATTAGATGAATAATAATTCACTCATTTTTCTACCCATCCTATATGACTGCAATTCTTTACCATTATTTCAGTTCCCGAGAGGGTTCTTAGTTGCATAAATTAAATGCATAAATTAATTTCTTTCAAAAATGAGGAAAGTTCTGTGGAAATGAGATATATGATGCCAATGGGGAATAAAAGCAAATGTACAGACGAGGTCCACAGGGAAGGAAAATAGTCAGATAATGGAGTGAGGGCAGACTTGGCAATCTTAGCAGAGAGGGAGCAACAGATGGGGTATAATTTTTGTGAGTCCTCACACAGATGGTTTACCAGATGGATTCTGCCGGGTTCATACAGCTTATGTGTATTTTTCAGCTGCTTATCATCATAGGCAAGGCCACTTCTGTTCAGGCTAAATCTTTACTTGGTGCAGGTTATTGAAATATAATGCTAAAATAAATTGCTAGTTGGCAACATTTTGTAAAGTGTTTTTTTTTTATTAAATGATATTCCTAATTAGACAGAGACATGCAGATAATGTTATTTTGAAGGGACAGACTTTAGAAAGAGTCAGAGTTCATGGTTTTGAAAATATTCTTAGACTTTGTGTTGGTTAGAAGATTTAAGAACTGTAATCTGAATTTTAGTTACTAATTGACTGTATCATCTTTTGCAGTTTTAATTTGATAAGTAAGTTCCACTTCAAATGCACAAGAAAATGTGGGATATAATAATATAATATTATTATATTATAATAATATAATATTATACACGTTAATGAATTAAAAACCTAACAAAATTAATCAGTATTATTTTAATCAGTGTTGAATTTCATCATTATTTTATTTAGTCTATTTAATATGACTAATTGCATTATGGTAGATGTTTATGCAATTAAATATTCAAGTAGCATTATCTTAATAAATGGTAAAGTCATTATCTTAACAAAGCATTATCATCAATATATATATATATATATGTTGAAATGAAAATGATTCTGAATCATATGAGACTTCTTAGAAGAAACAGCTTAGACAAAAATCCAAGAATAAAATACTCAAACATTATTAAGTAAATTGGGACATGAAGACATAATTTTACAAATTTATGAAACAAAAGAATTCTTTTTTTTCTAATGTAAGGGTTGTCTTTTTTCTGTTAAGAGATATTAAGTCCTGAGAATTGAATTCTAAAAAGAGGGATATTTTTCTTATTGAAATTCATGCAAGCTATTGATTAACATAAAATAAATCTCATTCCTCTGGATGAACTTCTATGGAAGGTTGAATTCCACCACTCAATATTCTTCTCAGGTAGAAGTATATTTAAAGGTAAATCTACCGATGGAAAGATAGTTTCAGTAAGATGTGCACAAATTATATATTTTTTCTAAATTTTTTATGTTCATAATGAATCTAGCAGTAATCATTTAAAATTAGCATGGCAAATGTGGTTTCCATTTTAGGAATGAAGAAAAATGCAGACTAACTAAAACTGGTACACTCATTAGATAGGAGAGCCAGAATTCTGACATCATTATCAGGAAGAACTCATTGTGCATCTGTGTCATGCCAAGGGAATTTAGATTAGGCAACTCTGCAGAGTCCTGACACAAAGTACATAGAAACAAAAGTTCTAGAGTGTGTGTCTATGTCTGTGTAACAAACCATCTTGAACAATTGCTTTGTGGTTTACACCATATATAGGGTTTGATTGTATTTTTAGCATTCATTAGTTGCATTAATATCTATTTGAATATGTGTGAAAAATATATATGTATTCATATAAACATTTTCTGATCCATTGTATACTAGATAATTTGGAAGCAGAAAAGGAGTATCTTAGTGCATGTAATGAAGGGTGAAGTAACACTTAAGATGATTCCTGTAGAAGAAGCTTCAAACCATTGTGAACAGAATGGCAGGGTTTTTCCAGAGGGGACATAGTACATATAAAGCCAATAAGCATGAGTTTATATGACAATTTCATTGTTGTTGAACTATAAATGCTAAGCCAGGGAGGGCATAAAATAAAAGGGAAAGGATGAGTCATGATTATATCACAATAATCATTTGAAGTCATCATGACAAATATGATTTCCATTTTAAATCCATACACTCTGTGGAATATCCTATTTTGTTCCCTTCTAGAACTAAAACACCATACTTTTTTTAGAACAGAGATTAACTTTACTAGTCTATGAGCAATATAAAGCTATGGGGAATTTACAAGAGTCAAGCTGGTTCTTCAATTATTAAAAGTGGTCATTTAGTGCCATTTATAGAGAATTTATTCCATCTGATTCATGCAAACATATATTGGTAAGACATACTAGAAAATTAGATGAAAAGATTTGGAAATGAAAGTATCAATGGAAATATTTTCAGATTGGAATTTCAAGGATTTATTAATTGCATTTGGAAAGAAGAATAATGAAGGGTTAAAAGAAAAGAACAGTACAAATGGCTTCTGATTTCCACTTTGAACTATTGGAAGGATAATGATGTGATGTGGTTTTATAAAGACAAAAAAGTAACAGACTTGGTTATTGGTGATTTGTAACAGGGGAAGTTTGAATTTCTTAAGTAATATTCAGGTCACAATATGTGGTAGGTGGTTAGTTATAGTTACATGGTACTATACATATAGTATATGATGTGTATATTTGGGTACTATTTTAGTAAAGAATACCACATTTAGTTATTGAAAGGCTTCACATCAAATAACATTCCCCTAGTCTAAAGTCTGCAAAGTAAGAAACTATGACAATAAAAGAAAGATGGAGGGCAAAGACAAAATGTATAATAGTTATGTTATCATGTGCAATCCTTATCTAAAATAACTATTTGGCCCTTTATGTGTTTTTTATCTTTCTCATTTATTTATTTATTTATATTGTGAAAATACTGTACAGAGTGGTTACAATTACATGGGCAAGGTAATGAGTACATTTCTTATCAAGCGTTGTTGCCTCCTCCTCTGTTTCCCCTTCCCATCCCATCCCATCCCTTCCCATCTTCCCACCCCCACTCCTTTCGCCTTCCCACCCCCCCCCTCGCCAAAGTTGTAAAGTTCGTTTTTCGACATAACGACTTGTACATCTCATTGTTGCAATGGATCCACCTGTTTCCCTATTTAAATGATCTGTTTTTGCCCTTCCCCTCCACAAATTATACCAACATCAAATACAATGAAAGCAGGGGTTATACTGAGGGGGAGTGACATACAAAGCAACCAAGAAATCATTTTGTAAATATGTTAGAAACAATTGCATGAAAGAAAAAACATTTGAATACGTATCTTGGGGTTCATTTCACCTAACATCAATTTATCTGACCTTATGTGTTTTTGTAACAATAAATTTATTTCTTCTCTTTCCAAATAGCTTAAAATTATGACATTTTTGCTTAAATTATTTTGTTTATTTAATATTGAGTGACGTGCACTTTTAACTGTCTAAAACATAGTTGAAATTAAATATTTGGGCATAGGAATGGGCAGCATTTAAGCAATATACAGGAAATGCTAGAGAGTAAAAGAGAGGTGGACCACGTTGATAAAAAAAAAAAGAGAGGTGGATCATGATGTAAAATACAATTAAATATCTTCTCAGCTATATATCACAAGTGTCAGTACCATGAACTTGAACACTTGGTTGGGAATATCCTGAGTTATATGCCTACTCTTGCTTTATGCAAATAAAAGTGTGTGATTTTATTTTCAAAAATATATAGAGTTAGAGAGAACAAGTTACAGGAATGTGAACCCATCTAGAAAAACATATTCTTTGTCATTTAGTAATCACTTAAGTAACCTTAATTTTCCATAAAGATTTAGATATGTAATACCAAATTGAAAACATGAGTTGAGCACAAATTTTGTGGCTGGTCATGTTACAAATCCATTTATTTCACAAAAATGTATTAATGAAATAAATAGAAATATATAAAAGCAGCAGTTCTATAATTTTTGCATTTATCTAAATACAGGTTCTGTTTCCATTTCCTTATGCAGGAAATGAGCAATCTCTATGCAATCAATCTGCTTGACTTTAATGTATTTATGTTTCAGACTAACACCATATTGGTCATCTTAACCGGTGTTTTCATTACATTTGTATAACCTAAATCATAAATCCATCTGCCATTTCAACATTTACTTTTTTGTTTATGTTCTCACTATCAAATAAATACAAAATTTATTTCTAAGTAGTAAGGTTTATAATTTTATTTCTTGAAAACAATATGCCTTACTGGAGAAGTGTGCATATATAGCATCATATTTATATGACCTGTGTTCTTAGGGTACCCACTGATACATTGCTATTTTAGTTGTTTACCTAGACATTGTTCTTTGCTGACCAGAATCTCTTTCAAGAAATCATAATTAAAAAAATAACCCTGTATATTGTTTTAGACTTACCTGTAATCTCTTATCCATTGCTATTTATATCCTACTTGTTGCCAAGGTGTGTGTGTGTGTGTGTGTGTGTGTGTGTGTGTGTGTGTGTGTGTGTGTGTGTGTGTGTGTGTGTAATACATGTAATTCGAATTTCATTTTGAATTCCCTATTTTAAATGCTCTTGAATCGGTTTTGTAAATGACTAACTGATAAATTTGAAGTCCTTAGTGTTTCCTACTAGTTTCTCTATGATTTCACTCCTCCTGAAGGTCCAGATTCATCTCCTTTGTTGGTGAGCTGTTTTTTACCTCCTTGCTTTTGCTATTCTCCCATCAAATCATGTTCCTCTTGCCCACTTCTCTGTTACCTCATCCTTATGTTTTAACAATCTATCTCATATCTTTTCCTTAGTAAAGGATATTGTATCTGTCCTGATCCAAGGAAAAGAATAACTATAGTATCTGTAATTTTGCTTTCACTGTATTAGAACCAAAACCACTCTCTCTCCTTCTCCCCCTCTCTCTCTCCCTCTCTTCTATTCTCTCTCTGTAAATATTGAAAATTGATTCTCAAAGTCATATGGAAATGTAGAGGAAAGCAGAATAACCAAAATGATATTTCAAAAGGACAAAGTTATTAATAGTCCTTGACCTTCAAACTTATGGCAAAGCTAGAATATTCATGTGTGTGTTTCAGAAAGTTAGACACACAAATCAATAGAATAAAACTGAAAAATCAAAATATTTCTGATCAGCTGAGTTTTAGAAGCAATGCCAAAATAACAAATGAAGAAAAGAATTTATTTTTCAATCAAGGTTATGCTGGAGAAATAGGTTATTCTGGACAATACATAGAAGTATGAATTTGGACACTTACTTACCAAGAATTAACGGCATATATATTATATACCTAAGTATAAAACTTACAACAGCAACAGTCTTAGAAGGAGACATTCAAATGAGTCTTCACAGCCTTTTTTTCAGTCAGTGGTTTTATAAACATGACAGGAAAACAAGTGAAAAAATAAAAAGTTGAATTTTGTTACAACTGAAAATTTTTGTCTTTCAAGATCTACTACCAAGAAAGCAAAAAGAAATCTCAATGATAGGGGAGATACTTACAAATCATATATCTTATTAGGAATTGTGTGTGTATGCCAGTACAAGGGCTTGAACTCAGAACCAAATGTTCTCCTCGATTTTTATTTTTACTCAAGGTTAGCACTGTAACAGTTGAGACATAACTCCACTTCTAATTTTTTGTGGTTAATTGGAGATAAAATCTCATGGACTTTCCTGTTAAGGCTGACTTTGAACTTCAAACCTCATATCTGAGCCTCTTGAATAGTTAGGATTACAGGTGTAAAACTGGCACCTGGCACATTAGGAAATTCTTTCAAAAGTACCCACAAATCAATAATAAAAAGTCCATTAGCTTGACTACAAAGAAAGAACTCATTTGAATATATATTGATCCCAAAATATGCACAACAAAAATTAAAATTAAGTCTACTTGGCTATTTGGACACATCGTTTTTGTCAGCATTATTCATTATAAACAAATGAGGAAAATTATCAAAATAGCCAACCAATTAATGAGTCTTCCATTCTGGTACATCCATACACTGGAATATCATTCAGCAATAAAAGGAAATGAAGAACTGATACTGTCAACAGTATGAAAAGGCCTGGAGGATAATATGGTATATAAAAGATGTCTGTTATGAAATAGAACATAGAGATTGTATTTCTATGAAAGATGCATGGATAGATCTATAGAAGAGGTAAATTTTGGGTTCTAGAGGCACAAGTGAGAAAATTGGAATTAACTATTGATTCCTGTATGGGATTAACGCAAAGTACTAAGATGGTTTTAAAAGTAGATGACATGACAGATGCATTATCCTACAAATGTACTAAAAGCCATTGAGTTGTAAGGAATAATTGAATGGTATGTGAACTGCATCTTAAAGTTGTTAAATAATCCATTCAATTTGAAACTGGAGGACTTTTGTTCAGGAGAAAACTTAATGTAAAGTATTCATAAGGATATTCTTCTCTAACATCTCATTATTATTTTATGTAGCATAGGCCAAGATAAAGAATAGGGAGTAGAAACTGATCTTATAGAAGCTTTATATGGGAAGCATTTTGATGGTCCTGTAGGGGACGTACTAGCCAAAATGGGGTTGTAAAACACTAATAAGGTGTGCAAGAATGGATTTGTTATGAAAAGTATCATCATAGATTCTTTTGACAATCTGGTTTATCACTGAAAATATGCTTTTTTTTTTTTTTTTTTTTTTTTTTGGCCATGGGGTTTGAACTCTGAGTTTGGGCACTATTCCTCAGCTCTTAAGCTCAAGGCGAGCGCTCTACTACTTGAACCACAGCACCACTTCTAGTTTTCTAGTGTTTTATTGCAGATAAGGATCTCAGGGACTTTGCTGCCCCTGCTGGCTTTGAACCTGGAACCTCAGATCTTAGCCTCCTGAGTAGCTAGGATTACAGGCGTGAGCCACCAGCGCCCAGATAGCACGCTTTTGTTGTACTCTGAGAGATAATTACCTGTTGCAAACAAGTCATCTGATATCATTTAGGAGATGGGGTAACAGCACTGTGAGCTCACAGGTCACATCTCCAACCTTAATGAATGTGGTCTCCCCCCACAGAACACAAGATTGGTAAAATTATTCTCATGAACATGTATTTTATGTATATAGAAGCTGATGAAAATGATAATGATGCAAACAAACCTTATTATCAGTTCTCCACAAGAAATGGCAAGTTAAGAGAAGCCACATACAATCAGATCTGAGGAACATGTTTGCCAAGTAAATTTGAGGTTAAGAAGAACTATTGTAATATATTGATGTTCTTGCTTTCATTTGAAGTAAACCTCGTGAATTAACAAATATGCATGTTATTGATAGCTATCCAGGTGGTCAAATTAAAATTAAAAATGATTGTCATCATATATAATATGATATAATGACATAAGTTATTCTCGAGAGGTTTTAAGCTCATATATAGATGGGGGCTAGCTGTTTGAACAATACTACAGATTCATTTACAAAACACAACTATGTCACATTTGCTGACAGTCTTCGTAGTAACAAAAAACAAGTCAAGAGTATAAAAGTTGAAATTTTGGCAGGAAATGGTTATTTATTCATTCCTTCTAAAGCAAAGGATATTGTATAAAGAAGGATATTATATAAGGAATAAAGAGCCTGGCACCAGTGGCTCACGAATGTAATCTTAGCAACTCAGGAGGCTGGGATCTGAGGACAGTGGTTCAAAGCCAGCCTGGGCAGGAAAGTCTGTGAGACTCTTATCTCTAACTAATCATCAGAAAACCCGAAGTAGTGCCCTGGCTCAAAGTAGCAGAGTATCAGCCTTGACTTGAATAGCTTAGAGACAGTGCACAGGCCCAGAGTTCAAGCCCCATGACAGACAAAAAAAAGTAGGATTTTAAAAGAATATACATTATGACTAAAGCATTTTTAAATTAGTATTTCCAAATGTTTCTATTCTTAAAGTAACACTTAAATATACATTGAAGTTCAAAAATAATGAGAAAATGTCTGTTCTAGAGGAAAACAAACAGAAAATCAAGAAATGAATGTGTTACCTATGTAAAAAAGCCACCTAAATTCAGAATTCCTGCTGGTATTCTTGCTGGTTTTTAAACTGTGGTGAATAAAAAACAAATCAACATATTTGAGAGAAGCTTTTGCAAAAAGGAATACAAGAGTAAAAGGGCACCCTATGTTAGGAAGCATGGAAAATGATGCCCTTCTTCCATGTGAATACACAAAACCTGCTAGGAGACTGGTGGGCTCATGCCTGTAATCCTTGCTGCTCAGGAGGCTGAGATCTAAGGATGAAGCAAGGTACCAAGGCCAGCCTGAGTTGAGTCTTTGAGACTCTTATATCCACACACACACACACACACACACACACACACACACACACACACACACACACACACACATTTGTTTCTTTTGCTGTCTTAACAAGTTATGGTAAAAATTTTGGACAGTTTTTGGAATTAGCAGTCTGAAATCAAGGTATTATCAGGGTTATTACTTTTGGAGAGTAAAATGGTATGATGTTAGATTTTTTCATGATGGCAGATTATTTTTTTCACAACTCCAATATCTGTCTCTTTTTTATATATGATGTGTATGTGTCCTAATCTTTTTATAATGACACTAGTATTGGATTTAGTGCTGCACCTCGAAATAGAATGATATTACCTTTAGATCCTTAGATAAGTACATCTGTAAATAACATATTCTGAGGTTCTAGGTAGAAACTAATTTGAGTTGGCACTATTAAACTAACTTGATTTATTTTGTTAGGGTGGCTCTAAGAATATACCACTTAATGATTGAGTTCCCAGCACAAGTTTATTTTCTCCTGGTTCTGAGGCTGGAAATCCAATATGAGTATTAGAAGCTTCTTTCTTTTGCAGCATCTCTCTTTGTCTTTTGAATGACCATCTTCTTTTTTATATATATACTTTTTTTATTGTGAAAACACTGTACAGAAGGGTTACAATCATATGAGCAAGGTAAGAGTACATTTCTTATCAAGCATCATTGCCTTCTCCTTTGTGTTTGCCCTCCCATCTCCACGACTACATTCCTCCGCCAAAGTTGTAAAGTTCATTTTTTGACATAACTTGTACATCTCATTGTTGAAATGGGTCCACCTGTATCCTTATTTAAACAATTTGTTTTTTCCCTACCCCTCCACAAATTATACCAACATCAAATACAGTGAAAGCAGGGGTTATACTGTGGGGGAGGGACATACAAAGCAACAAAAAATCATGTGGTACCTTATAAATACATTAGAAACAATAGCAAGAAAGAAAAATCCACTTGTGTCCTTATCTTGGGGTTCATTTTGCCTAACATCAACTTGTCTGACCTTTTCTGCTTGACTCAGACATATACTAGTTATTGCAAATAAGGGAAACCAGGGGACCCATGTTTCTTTGGGCCTGGTTTACTTCACTTAATATAATTTTTCCAAGTATTTCCATTTCCTAACAAATGGGGCAATGTTACTCTTTCTGATGGAGGCATAGAAGTCCATTGTGTATATATGCCACATTCTCTTGATCCATTCATCTACTGAGGGGCATCTGGGTTGGTTCCATATCTTAGCTATGGTAAATAATGCTGCATCTTCTTATGTGATTTTCTCTTGCTGTACGACAGTACTTTGTCTAACCTTAATAACATTTTAGTAAATACAACTTGTATTTTCAGGTATTGGGGATTAGAGATGTTGGAAGGAGGCACAATTGAGATTTTAACAAAGTCTAAATAAAAATAAGTAAAGGAATTATATAAATATATGAATTATATGAAGGAATTATATAAATATATGAATTATATTAATATGAAGAGGAAGTAAGCACATAAAATATTCACGTTCAGTAGTCATTGGGAAAATGTAAATTAACACTTAATAATAAAGCTTTGCCTTAGCTTGAACATTTAAAGACCTTAGAAAAGTTATACTCATAATTATAAGAAGAGAAAGCTGCACATATGAAAAATTAGCTTTTCTTAGTTACTTTAGAAAACTGAACTTGCAGGACAAACTACCTTTGGGAATTGTGAGAGAGAGAAGAAAATCCAGCTCAGATTTGCTGATATGAATCAAAGCTTGACTAAGTCAAGAAATGCAATACTCCTAAAAGTCCATCTATACTGAATGTCCTAAAAAGAGCCACATATTGAGCTGGAAGGTAGAGACGAAGAATAATTATTATGGGAAATTTAACAAATTCTCTATTAAACAAACAAGAAAGTAAGCACCAGGACCCTGTACTTGCAAGAGTAGGGGTGGAGCCAAGAGGAGAAGGGTAGACAAATGATGAAGAAGGGAAGGGGAGTAACGCAGTTAAGAATTCAATATACAAACTACAAAACTAAGAAAAGTAAGAGGAGGGATGGGTGAAAATGTTGGAAGGGGTGATACTGAACAATCTGCATTGTACATATCAACATGCTTTGTTAAAAGTCAACTCTTCTGTACAATTACTTAAAAATAATTTTAAAAGACAGAAGAAATGACATTAACAGAATCTAGGAGGAAGAGATCTCTCATTTGAGCCCCTTTTAGCCTTCCTATCTCATCTAAGGATGATAATAATCAAGTAAAAAAAAGCAAAGAAGAAATAAAGAGACAAAGACAAGGACTAAAGACTGTGGAGATGGTTAAATACAGTAGAACTCACCCACTGAAAGGCAGCTTATTATAAAATAATAGCAAGTTTTCTTTTCTCTCATTTATCACCCTGCTAGTGGAGTACTGTGAAGTTAGCATACCTATAAGACACAGAATATTTGGGGGCAATTATTCAGGAAGTTGAATTTGAAAGTGTTAGCTTTGACATAATAGCAAAACATAAACTAGTTAAATCAAAACAAACCCGCATAATAAATTCCTGTCTTTCATGGTTCCTATTGTACAACAAGGCTAACTTTCAATAGTGAACTCCTTCCCTGTATTTCATTTCCATTTATATACTTAAAGACCAGATAATAACACTGAAAAATATCTATGGACCTTGAGGATATAAATGTTACCATTATATCTGTACTTGATAACAGATTGGAAACTAGGGGAAAGGTCATGCCTATTATCTGAATATTACTGAATCAAAATCCTGATGCCATCACAGTTTTATGACCCCATTCATTGAGATGCTAAGGGTTCACTGATTTCGTTGTATTTGTCATGCATTAACAAAACATGTTAACATTCCAACATTCATGTTCTTTAAAATCAGTGATGATGAAAATCTCTTTAATGATGCTTGTTGATAGAAATTTGCATGTCCTAAAACATTGCGACTAGACATAAAGCATACACCTTTCCCTCTAGTGTTTCTTAGAAATAAAGTCCACCATTATAATTTAAGCATTGTTTCTTTTCTTTTCTTTTTTTATTAATAAGTTTTTTATTGTGAAAATACCATACAGAGGGGTTACAGTTACATGAGCAAGGTAATGAGTACATTTCTTATCAAGAATTGTTGCCTCCTCCTTTATTTCCCCTTACCATCCTTGCCCTCACATCTCCCCCCCACAAAGTTGTAAAGTTCGCTTTTCGACATAATATCTTATACATCTCATTGTTGCAATGGGTCCACCTGTATCCCTATTTAAACAATTTGCTTTTATCCTTCCCCGCCCCAAATTATACCAACATCAAATATAGTGAAAACAGGGATTACCGTGGGGGAGGGACAGACAAAGCAACACAAAAATCACCTTATAAATATGTTAGAAACAATCGCAAGAAAGAAAAACCATTTAAGTCCTTATCTTTGGGGTTTATTTCACCTAACATCATCTGGTTTTCTTTCTTTCTTTTTTTTTTTTGTCAGTCATGGGGCTTGAACTCTGGGCCTGAGCACTGTCCCTCAGCTTTTCAGCCCAAAGCGAGCGCTCTACCACTTGAGCTACAGCACCACTTCCGGTTTTCTGGTGGTTTATTGGAGATAAGAGTTTCACAGACTTTCCTTTCCGGGCTGGCTTTGAACCTCGATTCTCATATCTCAGCCTCCTGAGTAGCTAGGATTACAGGTGTGAGCCACCAGCGCCCGGCAAATACATTCTTTTTCAAAGGGCACAAAATGTAATGCTTATACAATTATGTGAGCTTATTATGATTAAACCACTTTACAAACAAAAGCTTTAATGAACGTTGTAGAGTCTGTGTATTCCTGAGCCTTTAGGCTCAGTAAGCGAAACCAGTTTCTTTTCCTAGAAAGCTACAGCTTGCACTGGATTAATCTCCTATAATATTTCATTTATGTGTGGCAAACCCAGTGGTGAACTCTTTCTGATGTTGTATGAAATTGTCACTATGAAATCTTCTCTGATGCTACATTCTTCAGACAAGAATATAATTTGAAAAAAAGAGCTCCATTCCCCAAAGACCAAGATGGTATCTTCCTATTAAATATTGGAAGAGGAGGCAGGGTATATCATGGTGTACATTATCAGCAGCCAAGTATATTTTATACTTGGAGGAGTTCTAAATGCTTCAGCTTTAGCCAACATTTTTCAGCATTTCCAATCTTTTGTTGCAAAAGTATATATTCTTCAAGTCATCCTCTAGGAATAAAGCTGTGGAATGGAATCAACAAGAACCATGGAAAAAATTTAGATTTGTATGTGACATGTGTAATTCTAACTTTGCTTATCTGTTCACTATCAATTTTACAGGTACTTCATTGTTAGAAGGCAAACACTCCAAAACTGGGACTGAAAAATCTATGATAGTCTGACATTCCTTTCAGAAGATAATCAGTTTCCACATTCTCCATTCTGATCTTCAGGTAAATTGTACATTACTGAACTATTTTATCCTGTATGTGCTTCTGATTGTAACTTCAGTGATGCAAATTTTGACAGGAATAAATGTGCATGAACTCATAGTATTCCTTCTTACTAGATAATGGGGCTCAGTACACATGTAACTAAATTTCAGAAAAACCCAATGGGGAAAGTAGTTATAGTAAATAAATTTAAAAATTATTTCTAGAATGGTACAATAAAAGGACAATTTAGAAGAAATAACATAATTTAAATATAACTTCACCCTTTGTGTATAGCCTAGGGAAAAATTTATTTGAAATTAAATAATGTTTAATCTTGTATTCTTTGCACTGTAGTCATGAGACAGAATGTAATTGAGCACTAATCCCTTATAATTCTATAAGATATTCTGCAGTGATTTCTCATGAATTATTTCCAAGAGGTGAATATGCACATGAACTCAATTGAACTTTCATGTCAGAAGGTTTCTAGTCTTAGTCTTTTACTCTTCTCAGGGTTTGAAGTACTTGTTGAGTCTCCACAACTACTGGTTAATGGTTGGATGACTCTCACTCTTCAGTTCTTAGCTTAAAATTATCTCTTTAGTCTCTTTATGGAAAACTCTTCTGAACCTTTCCTTCCCATTAAAAGCTTTTCATATTTGGTATTACAGAAAGATGAATCAGACCTTCCATTAGCAATTTTATACACATTAAGTTGATTGGTTCAATTCCTGCTGTCTTCACCAAGTGAATGTAGTTTTTATTATTATTATTTTTATATTTTATATATATTGTTTTATTTTTAATTTTATTTTATTGTAGAGATGCTGTACAGAGGGTTTACATTTACTTTTACTTTTAGAATATAGTTTTGAGACAATTAGAAAGGACTTAAAACTGTTGAGTAAATGAATGTGCAACTGTTTGTGGCATTAATGTCAGAAGAAAATGATGTCACCTGGTTTCAGAGTAAAAATAGCTCTAGATTCTCTGTGGTAATTTAGGGCATTATACTCCAAGATGCCCTACAAGGTGGATGGGATGGAGCTTAAGGAGGGTAAAGTTGAGTGCAGTGTAGAACTATGACAGTGACTTAGGCAAGTGAACCTCAGTTCAACCAGGGCAGATCAATGCTCAAACAACGACCAGGTATGGAATCATGGCTGTCCTAGATAAAGAAAGTTGACTAAAAATAGAAGAGGACAAAGAATAGAAAGCTAAGTAATTTCATGCATTTAGACATACCAGATTTTCAACAAGATTGTCAAAATCACCAGTTAGAGAATGGATAATCTCCTCAATATATGGTGTTGGGAAAAAAAACAGGAGAAAGAAAATTCTTATTGTTTATATTAAAAGTATGAAATTGCTAGAAGCAAACACAGGAAAATTCCATGAAATTTGCTTGGGAAATAATTTTAGATATGACATCAAACCACATGTTTCAAAAAAGAAAAGCAGGTGAATGCAATTAAAGCGAACTAAAACATTTCTGCATATCAAATGAAACAATCAATAAACTGAAGAGTTGATTCCCATATTGGGAGAAATATTTTGCAAGTAGAAAATAATAGTTGGATAAAAGGAATGAATCAAAGAACTGTCATATACATCATAGTGACTATAGCTAAAGATTATTAACCCTCAACACATTATCAAAAATATGGTGAGAATTGACAGCAGGTGTTCATGCCACAAAAACTGATGATGTGAATATGGTACATATGGTCATTAACTAGATTTATTCATCCCACAATGTGTGAATATGTGTATGTGTGTATGTTCAAGGAATTTTAGTGTTTGCAATAAATACACACAACTCTACCAATTTAAAAAATAAATAAATGAAGAGAATAGCAACAAAAGAGAAACTAAACTGCTAAACTTCTAAATTTATTACATCATTCAGATGAAGCTATTGTAAGCTGGAACTGAAAGCATATTTTGTGTAATTGTACATGATCAAAGAGCTGTGAGTTAGATATGATGGATATCAATTTTTCCAAAATATCACAAGATATTAAAGGGCTGTAAATATGAAACCCATCTTCTTAACATTGAAAAATAATGATTTTGTGATTAGAAATGTTGCATCTTAATCATTTTGGTATGTGATCTTAGAAGTAATATTGTAAATTCTCCATAAGTGTTATTGGTACAATACAATCTTCTCCCATCAATTTGCATTTAGGTATGTCATTTTTTATCACAGACTGTAGTGTTTTCCACTTCTGTCCTTATTTGTACATGGCTAGCTATTCTCAGAGGAATATATTTCTTCTTCAGTTTAGATAATCCTAGTAGGTCTGGTAAAAATAAACTTTCCAATTCAAAGCCGCAAACAAGGAGAGGGAAGCATTCGACAACTGCATGGAATGTTTTTAACAACAGTCTTCCAAATAATTTTAAATCTAATTACTATAATATAGCAATTGTTCATTCAACAATTTTTTCAGTAGAATAGTGTTACTTTTTATATCATATCAAAGCAAAGAACAATTGCAAAGCTAGCTATCAATAACTTTCTAATGAATTAAAAGGAACCTTAAAAGATGTATTTTGCACTGAATTAGACTCTAAATGTTCATGTGATTGGCTGGCATTCTTGCAATAACCTTCATAAGATCTTCAACACTCAGTGAATTTACCTGTCCATGTACTTTGTCTTTAAACTATAAAATATGGCCATTATATGCAAGGAAATTGCAATTATTGAAATCTGATTATAAGACTTGGTTCAGAGAGGATGAGAGCTGTATGTTACTCTCAGTGTGTGATGTGTGTGTGTGTGTGTGTATGTGTGTGTGTGTGTGTGTGTGTGTGAGAGAGAGAGAGAGAGAGAGAGAGAGAGAGAGAGAGAGAGAGAGAGAGAGAGAGAGAGAGAGAGAGAGAGAGAGAGAGAGAGAGAGAGAGAATCAAGGCCAACAAACAGCATTCAAAATCATTTTAGTACTGGGTAAACATTTCTAGTACTTGAGTTGGAACTTTCTATTACTCAATCTGAATGGCATGAAAGATCTGTGTTTATCCACAGTAGTTACTTCCTGCTATCCCATCATGACTGAAGACCACCTGCCATACTATCTTATGCATCCTATAGTACTTCAGTGATGCATATGAAAATAACCTTTTGTGTTTCTATGGCAGCTTTCCTAACAGGATCTCCAAAGTCTTAGTAGAGATTTCAAATCCTCCTAATAAAATTTTGAGATGTATGTAGGTAAGTCTTTAATAAACAAATTCACATATATTTAAGACACAGATCAAAGTCTCTCTTTTAAAAATTAACTGTGTATAGTATAAACTTATGAAAATATTACTAGCCATTAATGTAAAGCATTGATAGATTTGCTCAATTGCTACCTATTGAAAACTCCTATGTGAAATATTGTGTCTGGCATAGTTACACTCCATGATCTGCTGTAATAAGAGCTGCTTCTTGTTGAGTGCCTATCATGAATGATTCATTGGGCTAAATATTTGTATGCATTCCTGGTAATTCCTCACAATAAACTTCTAAGATATATTTATGAGTGAGAAACCTTAGGTTTATAGAGGAGGCTGCCCAACTTCACGCTGAAGAGGGTTTTTGGAGCTGCAAAGAAAATCCAATTATATCCAGCTCTAGCAAGGGTTTCATCATTATGTCAAGCATTTCTGTTTGATAGAAAAATCACTTCTCCTCAATTGAAATTATCATTCCAGATGATCAAACTGATTT
The DNA here is from genome assembly GCF_024711535.1 of Dipodomys merriami. NCBI lineage: Eukaryota > Metazoa > Chordata > Mammalia > Rodentia > Heteromyidae > Dipodomys > Dipodomys merriami. The sequence continues at coordinate 32,524,065 of NW_027206512.1, read as the reverse complement.
TCTCAAAGTCTTTTAGCAAATAATAAGAAGAATGTCATAGAACATTAGATCCGCAGGATATATTAGTCATTGAATTATTTCTGAGATAAGATGAAAAAGTCCAACAAAATAAAAGTTACTGCCTGCTGCATAAGCGGTGTGTTGGTTATGCATGGGTGTAATGCCAGGACAGTACACCCCTGGATCACTGATCATTCTACAAAACGTGTCCTTGGATGATGTTGTCCTTGAGAGCCTCAAGGAATGTAATTTATATGAGCCTAGATGATAACAGCCTGTTACATACCTAGGCTATATGGCAGAGCCTGTATGTCCAAAGCTACAAACCTGTATAGAATATTAATGAACTAAGAAAGAGAGGAAATTGTCACATGGTGGTACAGATTGGATAGCCTCTAAATATTTAAAAGGAAAAAGTATAATATAAACAAAGTATAAGAGATTAAAAAGTGATACACTTGTGTAAGGTTTTGAGAGACAGAATTGAAAGTTCTGTCAGGGACTGAGTGGTGGTTCAGTGTCAAAGCCAAGGAATAGCTGTACTATACTGGACAATTTATAGCACCCTAATCTTGGGGGGGTCTATGGATATTACTAAAATTCTTTCTTTCATAACAAATTAATCTTAATTTGCTACAAGTCTTTAACATTTTAATGTCTGATTTTTGACTCTTCTATAATGACACACAACTTAAAAGACAAACATGTTGCACAGTTGTACAAGATATTATGTTTTCTTCTATTTGCTTTTCTCTTTTTAAATATTTTCAGTTGTTCAAAACTTTTGGTAAAAGCTAAGATATAAGCTCACACTCTACTACATAAACACATACTGCACTAGACCTACATCAGATAAGAATAAGCACTAACTATCTTCTATCTTCACATATTATACCACTTGTAGTTCATGGAGTACAAGAATGGAGATTTAATCCCCTAGGATAAACAGACATCATGGACATCTATGAGGCACCTGCCTGATAGTCTTCCTGAAGAGTCCTTTTCCCCAGGAGTGTCTGTGATGGCTTGCTTCTCTCTCTCTCTTTCTCTCTTCCCTCCTTCTCTGCCTTCTTCTTTCCTTCCCTCCTTCCCTTCTTTCTCTCCTTCCCTTCCTTCCTTCCTTCTCTTCCTTCCTTCCTTCTTTCCTTCCTTCCTTCCTTCCTTCCTTCCTTCCTTCCTTAATTCCTTCCTTCCTTCCTTCCTTCCTTCCTTAATTCCTTCCTTCCTTCCTTTGTTCCTTTTGTCCTTCCTTTTGTCCTTCTATTCTTCCTTCCTTCTCATTTTTTCTTTTCTTTTTTCTTCTCTTTCTCCTTTTCCCTTTCTCTCTTTCTTCCTTTCATCTCTCATTTTTTATAAAATTAATACAAACTTTTCCTCTCTGTTATTGAAAACATTTTTGTTGTGAAGACCATTTTTTTCAAACTTTTAATGACTTTGTTCAAAACTACAACAGCCTCTGCTAAACACATTACAAAACATTTTTCCTGCTACAGTAGTTCCTTTTCTCTTATTTCTTTAGTTGTGCATTTTCTTCCCAGTTTCTAGAGTCCTTTGTTAGTTACTTTCTCAGCAGCCACCTCTGTAAATACTTTAATGTCATCTTCTTTCACACAGTTTAAAGTCACAGACTTGCTTAATGTTGGAGCCTCCTATTCCTTTATAAATCCTTTGAAGCCAAAGATAAACCTGAGTTTCTTCTTCCACAAGCTATTAATCACTCCTTGGTGACATCACTAAACACAAGAAGGTTCTTGGTGCTCTCATAATTCTAGAATTGCTTCTGTGTTTGTTCAGGGTTGTCCTCAATTTTAGCCCAAGGCTAGGACATAGTTTTCCTCAGGGGTAGGGTCTTTTAGAGCTGCCAGGACTCCTAGATGCATTGTCAGTGTTCACAAATGTTGTTGGAAGCAGAAACATCATTTGGACACTGAGATAACATTATGAGAAAGGGTAAAACATGAGGAAGCATTGTTAACTACAAAAAGAATCATATTATCTTCTTTCTTTTTTTTAATTGTGAAAATACTGTACAGAGGGGTTACAATTATATGGGCAAGATAATGAGTACACTTCTTATCAAGCATTGTAGCCTCCTCCTTTGTTTCCCCTTCCCATCCCTTCCCAGCCTCCCCCCACCTCCCCACCCAATCCCCCTCCCCCCCCACCAAAGTTGTAAAGTTCATTTTTCTATATAACGTCTTGTATATCTCATTGTTTCAATGGGTCCACCTGTATCCCTATTTAAACTATTTGCTTTTTCCCTTCCCCTCCATTATTATACTGACATCAAATACAGTGAAAGCAGGGATTATACCATGGGAGAGGTACATACAAAGCCACAAAGAAATAATCTTACAAATGTATTAGAAACAATTGCATGAAAGAAAAAAATACATTTGAATACATATCTTAGGGTTCATAGCCAGGCCGAAAGAAGCATGGGTCCCATGGTTTCCCTTATTTGCAATAACTAGTGTATGTCTGAGTCAAGCAGAAAAGGTCAGATATGGTGATGTTAGGGATATTATCTTCTTTCGAATAGTACTTCTTTATTTTCCTGGAGGGAATCATGGAGGATGAGCTGAGTTGCTCCTGGCTTTCTGCTTCTTTCAGCATCCATAGTTCATGGATAATTTCTGGATCTGTTTATGGATCTCTTTGAGGTTCCTGCAGTTCTCAGTGTGTCACTACAGAAAAGATTTCAATTTCTGGCCAATAATACTGGATCCAGGCAAGGCCTGTTCTCAGAAAACTTGAGATTCAATATTGCCTTGCCCATATTATAGAGAAATGTGCTTTCAGGCAACCAATCCTAGATAGAAATTCTCTTCCATCTTGATAAATTCTGGAAATTAGCTTTCTTCTGCACTCAGATATGTGGAATTTCTCAATGTTCTCCACTATCTACAAATCAGCAATCAAGGACTCATTCTTCCCTTGCACATCCTTTCTTTTCTCTCTCTCTTCCTCTCTCTCTCTTCCTCTCTCTCTTCCTCTCTCTCTCCTTTCCCTCTCTCCCTCCCACCCTTCCCTCCCTCCCACCCTTCCCTTCCTCCCTCCCTCCCTCCCTTCCTTCCTTCCTTCCTTCCTTCCTTTCTTCCTTCTTTTTTTCCTTCCTTCCTTCCTCCCTTCCTTCCTCCCTTCCTTCCTTCTTCTCCTTCTTTCTTTCTCTTTCTTTCTTTCTTTCTTTCTTTCTTTCTTTCTTTCTTTCTTTCTTTCTTTCTTTCTTTCTTTCTTTCTTTCTTTCTTTCTTTCTTCCTCCTTCCCTCCCTCCCTTCCTTCCTTCCTTTCTTTCTTCCTTTCTTCCCTTCTTTTTGCTCTACCACTTGAGCCACAGCACCAATTCTGGCTTTAAAAAAAACTGGATATAAAAGTTTGTTTTCCAGACTGGCTTCGAACCACAATCCTCAGATCTCAGCCTCCTGAGTTCCTTGGATTACAGGCAGGAGCCATCAGTGCCTGGCTCCCTTGAACATTCTTGAATTTATTTATCCCACCAGAATTATCAGTAAATTCTGAACCAGATGATGTGCATACTTTTAACAATATAAAACTTTTCCTTTAACATGATACTCATGGAACTAAGCAAGACGTGTTTTGAAGCCTGGTCTTCAAACCAGAACTTTCTCCATATCTGCAATAGAGCATTGTGCTTCCCCCCGTTAAGCCAAGCCTCCGGTCCTTCTTTTTGTTTTAGTTATTTTTTATATAGTTCCTTTACATTTTTGCTTAGGCTTGCTTTGGACCATGAACCTCCTTTGTTGACTCCCTCATAAATAGGATTATGGATACGCACCATCACACCCAGATTATTTGAACTGGGATCTTACATTTTCTCCCAACTGGCCTCAAATTGTAATCTTCTTTATCTCTGCATTCTAATTAGATTAGAACATTTTAAATATATATTGTAAAGATACTATACAGATGGTACAGTTCATGTTCAACAGAGTGTCTTGTACATCTCATGGTTACAATGGGTCAAAAGGTATCCTTGTTTCAGAAGATTGTTATTTCCCTTCCCCTCCTAAATTAGAAAAATGTGTATACAAGATGCAGGGCAGCAGAATCAAATACAGTGAGAACAGTGGTTATACCATGGGAGAAGTACAAAGGAAAGAAACAAAAGAAATCACATACTACATTATAAATACTTTAAATTCAACAGCAACAAAGAGAAAATCTTTTGTGTCCTTATCTTGGGTTTCATTTCACTTAGCATCATCTTATATGGTCATATGTGCATAGCTTTTAACCTTTTCTACTTTTCTGGTAAGATTATCCTAGATGTATACTAGTTATTGCAAATAAGGGAAACCATGGGACCTATGTTTCTTTGGGCCTGGCTTATTTCACTTAGTATAATTTTTTCAAGTCTTTCCATTTCCTAACAAATGGGGCGGTATCATTCTTTCTGATGGAGGCATAGAATTCCATTGTATATATACATATTTTCTTGATCCATTCATCTACTGAGAGACATCTGGGTTGGTTCCCTATCTTAGCTAAGAATAATGCTGCAATAAACACGTTATGAGGTGTAAATGAAGCCTGGAGTTAGATAAATCAAATTAATGATCAACTTGATGAGAGAAAGTATACCTTTTACTGATGTGACAACATGTTGGCCAACTCAGAATTCCTTTCACCTTACCACCTAGGGTGGCTTATAAATTTCAGGGATTTAAACATGGGGGCAGAGTGTGCTGTACCATTGAAATTATTTACACACATGATTTGTAAAGTGAGTGACATTTGCTTTATTGTGATAAGAGCATGGAATGTAATCCATCTTCCTATGGAATACTGTCACAATTATCTGAATATGTATGTGAATTATTAATTTCCACTACTAACATACAAAACATAAATGAATCAAAGATTTTTGACAGATACTTTGGGATCTTAGGCTATGACAGGGCTAGTCTATCAGTCATGGTTCCAAAGATCCAGTCCATAGCTATGGCAGTGCCATTCTGCCAATCTTTGGGCAAGTAACTGACATGTGACAATATTAACATAGTATGAGGGAACCTAGGGACCTCACCGGGTGTCTCCACTGACTGAGCTGGTGAAGTCATTTCTAGAATCTCTACTTGAGGCATGTGCCTCAAATTTCAATTAGATTTTTGCATTGCTAGAGCATTAATTCCATTCTAAGTGAACAACTAAGCTTTAATAATTGGGTTGTAAATGAACTTGGAATTAATCACTACGAGGTTGTCGATTTTTCAATCAATTGTTTTGGGATTTGTTGTCCTTATTCTCTTTTACTTGGTCATTATGAAATCAACACCCATCTCATTGTATAGCATCAATAGTATGGTTCAAGAAATAATATCTTTGTCGCTGTTGTTTTTAATGTACTATGTGATTTTTTTTTCTTATGTATGTTCTTCCCCATGGTATAATCCCTGTTTACACTGTATTTGATTCTGGTGCTCTGCATCTGTGTATACATTTTTCTAATTTAAGCAGGGGAAGGGAAATAACAAGACATTGAAACAAGGAAACAGGTTGATCCATTGTAACAATCAGATGCACAAGAACAGTATGTTGAAAATGAACTACAGCTTTGGGGGAGAGGGAAGAAGGGAAGAGTGGGGGAGGTGGGGGCAAGGGATGGTAGAGAAAAACAAAGGAGAGGGTAACAATGTTTGAGAGGAAATGTTCTCATTACTTTACTCATATAACTGTAACCCCTCTGTACAGTATCTTTGCAATAATATATATGTATATTGAAAATAATAACCAAAAAAGAATATTTTGACATTGATCAAGATGCATTACACTCATAAACTGACATATTGAATGGAAATTTCTTGGAATTTTTTAAAGGTAATAAAAATATAAAAATAAATACTATTTTATGTTAATTTTATTTTAACTATGCAAAATAAAATGCCATCTGGTTGGGGACTGGTGACTTCTCAGGTGGCTCATATCTGAAGATCATAGGTCAAAACCAGCGTGGGCAGGAAAGTATCTGAGATCCTTCCCTCCAATTAACCACCACAAAACTGGAAGTGCAACGTGGCTCAAAGTGGTAGACCAGTAGCTTTGCACAAAAGAGCTCAGGGACAGTGTGGACCCTGAATTCAAACTCACAACCAACCAAAAATCAGACAAATGAACAAACAACATCAACAAAAACATCTGCCACAGGTTCATGCCATTTATGTCAATATTTTGTTAAGAGCAATATTATTCACATGGCTCATGCAATCATCACACTTTCTTACTGGAATCCTTTAGGATAGCCACATTACCCTTCGGTCTGTAATGTTCTCTACAGTAATGTTTTATATATATATATTTTTTAATGTACATCATGTTGAATGGGGTATTGGCATATGGACTTCTATAAGCTTCCAAGATGTGACTAATAGAGTTCCTGACTCACGAAGGTAAAACTAAATATTTTTCAGTTTAATGAAGGTGTGCAAGTGATAGGCACTCAATAAGAGCTGACTTTGTATTCTTATCTTTCCTGACACTAACACCATGTGGTTATCTATACTTCTGCAATGCTGGCTATCAGTCAGCCCACAGTGAGCAAACAAAGGTAATCATCCCATACTGCATACTTTGTCCTGTTGCTAAGTAGGATGTCCAATGTAGTTGGGTGTATTAAGGAATCAGTTTACTTACAACATTTTAACCTTTTTGGTTTATCTTAGTCCATTTTGCAGTACTCAATTTACTGATGATTTGTTACCACCACATTCAAACTTTTTTTTTTCCTGAAAGTATCAGGCTTAGGAATTTTTTTGAAAGTTCATGTTAGAATTAAAATGTTCACATTTATTTCTAACCTTATTTATTTATCAAATTAGATAAGAGAACAATAAAATTAAAGACAAAGTATTGGATAAGAGATCTTAAAAAGTTGTTTTTTTAGGATAGGCATTTGACCTCATTGAATGGGAAGCCATACATGCATTTCTTTTGCTTGCTTATTTCTATATTTCTGTGTGATCATAACAGAAAAGCCAAACTATAATTTCATTGGTTTAAGACTGACAGGATAAATAAAATGAAAGAACAAACAAACAAGAAAATATGCTGCTTTACATTGCAAATATTGTATATTTTCATTTAATCACATAATCTTTAACTTCAACATATTTTAACCTTTTTATTTATACAATCTTCAGCCTTCCCACTTTATTCAGTGAGAAAAAAGGATTAATTTTTCAAATATATATTTTTATTGTAAAGATACTATACAGAGAGGTTACAGTTACATGAGCAAGGTAATGAGTCCATTTCCTATCCAGCATTTTTACTCCTTCCTTTATTTTCCCCTATCATCCCTTTCCTCCCCACCTACCTAACTCCTCCCTGCCTGCCCTCCCCACAAAGCTGTAAAGCTCATTTTCAACATAGTGTCTCATTTTTACAATGGGTCATCTTGTATCCTTATTTCAGCATTTTGTTATTTCCCATCACCTCTGCAAATTAGAAAAATGTATATACAAGATGCAGGACACCGGAATCAAACACAGTGACAACAGAGGTTGTACCAGGGGGAAGAACAGACAAAAACAAAAAAACAAAAAAACCCCACATAATTACATTAAAAAGAATAACAAGAAAGATAAAATCTCTTGTGTCCCTATCCTGGGGTACATTCGCTTAGCATCAGGTTGTATGCTCATATACACATAGCTTTTGACCTCTTCTGCTTGTCACCAGGATTAATTTCATCCATCAAGTGTATAAGAAAATGTTGCTCCTTCCAGAGTGGGAAGGTGCTCAGTGGTAGATTGTTTGCCTTGCATGCTTGAGGCTCTGGGTTCTATTCCTCAGCACCTAAGCAGAAAAGGCCAGAAGTGGTGCTGTGGCTCAAGTGGTAGAGTGCTAGGTTTGAGCTGAAGAGCTGAAGGAGAGTCCCCAGGTCCAGAGTTCAGGCCCCATGACTGACAAGAAAAAAAAAAGAAAATGTTGATCCTGAAATGTGAATGGTATATATAAACTCACTTAGTTGGTCTGTGCCTTTGAGAACAAATTATATTGATAATTTAATATTCCAAGTTTCAGGAGATGTAAAAAATGGTGTCAAAGGAACCCTAGTTTTCTATCAAAAAAGAAGCACAAATCATTCATGATTGAACTAATTTGATTGCATTTATATATCTAAATGCCAATCATATATTTATATTACATTATATCAAATTGAATCAGAAAATTTTCTAAAAATGGGAATTTATGACATTCATTATTTTTAGATTAAAATATTGTAACTCAAATTTTATACTTAACAGCATTTAAACTATATTAAAGTTACATATGGGATGATTTTTATGCTTAAAACTCATCCTTTGCACTTATTTCTTGATTTTGAGAATGTTTAGAGATACTATATATACTTTTTAGTCTTAGCTTACCACAGACATTAAAACTGGCAAGCCGTTTTGCCAAAATTCAAAACAATTGTCTCCCATTATCTCCACTCAATGGAGAGTGAGTAGTTTAGAATTTAATAATCATAATATTGGAGCAATCACTGTGGGAAGTCATACAAATTGTCCTTTAAAAACTCATGTCACAGTTATTTTAAGCCATTATCTCAGTAAGGCACACTGAATTCATTCTACCCAAACATACATATTAACTGCTTGTGGATATTCTCAGCGTACATGCAGGCACTCATAGAAGAAAATTTAATTTATTCTGAGCATACACTCATGGCTTTTTAAAAAATCACATCTAGGTTAGGGCAATCCTGTAGTTGCTATACAGTTGTTATTTTACTATTTGTTGGTAGCATGTTATTGATGTACTATACTTTTTAAATAAGTATTTGTTATATATTCCATTGATATAGCAGTAAATTAGTATGCTTATTCAAGCTTTCCTTTTTGTCTTTTTGAAAGCAACAGCTTATTATGGAAAATAAAATATATGACTGTCTTGGGATAGAAAAAAGAAAGATTGCATCCGTTCATGGTCCACCAATAGGTACTCCATAGCCTTAGTTCTCAAGTAAGTTTACAAATTTAGAAAGGCCATACAACACAAATTCAGTTGATAATTAGTCAGTTTTGTTCCTGTACAATAAATAGTAAATTTTTAAATGGAAAAATTTATTCACGGTAAAGTCATACGCTGAACTATAAATCTAACAAAATAGGTGTATGATCTCTGTACTGTAAATAACCAAAAACTGAGACGAAAAATTAAATGTACCCTGCAGAAGTTCAGAGATACTGTTTATACATGGACAGCAAAACTCAATTGTTACAATATTAGTTCCTCAGATTTATCTATAAATTAAATAAATTCTAATTCAAGCAGAAGTATTGAGAGGCTGAACTGAAAAATTACATAAGCAAATTATATATTAGCGTAACACTTATGAAGAAGTATGAACCAGTACAAAATATTGAGTTTACTGATTTGAAGACTTATTGTAAAGCTGTGGTAATAATGGCAACACAGGATAGGTTGAGGTACCACACAATGGAAAAAAAGGGGCCTCCAAACTGATACAGAAAACATAGACAGTTCATTCTTAAGATTAAAAACAAGCATGAATAAAATTGCTTTCCTTTTCAACTAATGATGCTAGTATAATTGTGCATCACAAAGAAAGAGAAAAAGCGAATTAGGGAGGCAGGGGAGAGAGGAGGAGGGAGAAGAGACAAAGGAGAGTGAGATGGAGATGGGAGATGGGAGAAAGGAGAAGATGGAGAAGGATAGGAAGAGGAGAGTGGAGGACAAAAGAAAGTGAGAGACTAAGGAAGAATAAAGGAAGGAAAGTCAGAAAAGAGGAGGAGAGAAGACATGCCAACAAAAATATTTAAAATTAAATTTTAAGAGAAAGTTGGCAGACCTAAATAATTTGATGTTACAGAAGCACCTCATTCTTCAAGGAAATAGAAGAGGCAATCCAAAAATTCATGTGGAAAAATGAAAGACCCCAAAGACCAAAAACGATCCTCAGCAGAAAGAACAGTGATGGAGGAATATCAATACCAAATTTCAAACTCTACTACAAAGACGTAGTAATCAAAAGAGCTTGGTACTGGCACAAGAAGAGACCTGAGGAACAATGGAATAGAATTCAAAATCCAGAAATGAACCCACAGAATTATAATCATGTAATCTTCGATAAGGGAGCTAAAAAATAGAACGGAAGAAAGACAGCCTCTTCAGTAAATGGTGCTGGAAAAATTGGTTAATCACTTGTAGAAAACTAAAGCTAGATCCTTATATATTACCCTGAAGCAGAATCAACTCGAAATGGATTAAAGACCTTGGAATCAAAACAGACAACCTGAAAACATTACAGGATGGAATAGGAGAAACCTTAGGTCTCCTTGGCACATGCTGAAATTTTCTTAATTCAGACCCAGAAATACAACAAATCAAAGAAAGGTTGGACAAATGGGATTGCATGAAATTGCAGAGCTTCTGCATGGCAAAGGTCATGTCAGCAAGATCAATATATATTATTTCTATAAACAAGATTATTATTGATAAAAGAAATTCAGTGACTGCTAGGCTGAAGAGTAGTCGTCTAAAAGAGAACACAGATGCTAATATTTAGGATAATAAAGTTAGATTCTGTTATTCTGATCTTAAGGAACATGAATGTATATATCCTTAAAAACCCATAGAAATGCATGAGAAATGTAATTAAATTCCATACTTACAACTTGTACCAAAATCTACAACACAAGTCCAAAGATTTCACGATATGTCACAAGCCTTGACAAAATAATCTAATTTTGTCATCAATACCTCACTGAAGGGGATGATGGGCAAGCAAGTTGATATATGCAATTTTGCATTGTGATATTTTTGTGGGAGACTTGCAAATTAAAGATAAAGGAAGTACATATAAACAAAACCTTCTAGTTACCAATGCTGTTTTTCAAAGGGTAGTAGTAAAAGTTCAAAAATTTTTTTCCACATGTACCCTTGTCACCACCTTATCTTCAGTCTTGCCTTCACTTAGCTGTTGTTGTCCATGACACAAAATGATAATCTAAATGTGAATAATTTGCAAGTTTTAAAATTCTATTCTGAGGAACATGATAGGCTTACACAACCTTCTTCCTTGTCTGTTTCCAGATGTGGATCATAACTTTGTACAAGGTATCCAAGTCTATAGGCTCCTCACTTCCTGGAAGTTAGAGAAAGTTGGAGAGAGGAACACACACACACACACACACACACACACACACACACACACACACACACACACACACACACACACACACACACACACACACACACACATCCTTTCTTTAAGCATATTCCTGTATAAGATGATGAAGTTACCTGTATAGAAATGTTTTGATATTTGACTTGGCTTGGATTAAGTGGACATAAAACTGGTTCAAGTCTTTGTGCACTGAGGGCATCTAGAATTATGCCTTGAGCCTTGATTTCCCAGTGTCAAAAAGCCCCAGAACTGGTTTTCTGATGTCATTCCTGAACAATGAAGAACAAGGAATCTTTGTTGCTGACTTGAACTATGACAGAGAAACTATAAGGTGAGCTTAAAGGTTCTCTCATGTCATTTCATAAGAATTGTTCTTAAGTTGATTTTCAATTTCATTTAAAAGATATTATCTTGAAAACCCAGACAAGAACCTACAGACCTGTAGCCATCTAATCTTCGATAAGGAAGCTAAAAAAATAGAATGGAAGAAAGATAGCCTCTTCAGTAAATGGTGCTGGCAAAACTGGTTAATCACTTGTAGAAAACAAAAGCTAGATCCTTATATATGACCCTGCAGCATAATCAACTCCAAATGGATCAAAGACCTTGGAGTCAAAGCAGACACTCTGAAAACATTACAGAATGGAATAGGAGACACCCTAGGCCTCCTTGGCCCAGGCTGAAATTTTCTTAATAGAGACCCAGAAACAAAACAAATCAAAGAAAGATAGGACAAATGGGATAGCATAAATTGCAGAGCTTCTGCATGGAAAAGGACATAGCTAGCAAGATCAATAGAAAGCCCGCAGATTGGGAGAAGATCTTCACTAGCCATACAAGGAACAAGGGTCTCATATCTAAAATATACCTGGAACCTAAAAAATTAAATTCCCCAACAACAAATCCTCAAAGAAACAACTATCAGATAACGTCTCTGAAGAGGAAAGAAGGATGGCCAATAGACACATTAAGAAATGTTCAACTTCTCTAGCCATAAAAGAAATGCAAATCAAAACAACATTGAGATAACACCTCACCCCAGTAAGAATGGCTATAATCAAGAACTCTAATAACAACTGATGCTGGAGGGGACGTGGACAGAAGGGAACCTTACTGCATTGTTGGTGGGAGGGTAAACTTGTTCAATCACTTTGGAAAGTAGTATGGAGGCTCCTCAAAAGACTCTACCTAGAGCTTCTCTATTACCCAGCAATCCCACTTTTTGGCATTTACCCAAATGATCACAAACAAGACCATTCTAAAGCTACCAGCACAACCATGTTTATTGCAGCATTGTTTATCATAGCTAAGATATGGAACCAACCCAGATGCCCTTCAGTAGATGAATGGATCAAGAAAATGTGGTATATATACACAATGGAATTCTATGCCTCCATCAGAAAGAATGACATTGTCCCATTTGTTAGGTAATGGAAAGAAGTTTTTTAATAAGTTTTTTATTGTGACAATGATGTACAGTGGGGTTACAGTTACATGAGCAAGGTCATGATTATATTTCTTATCAAGAATTGTTGCCTCCTCCTTTGTGTTTCCCCTACCATCCCTTCCCTTCCCTCCCTCCTGCACAACTACACTCCCACCCCCAAATTGTAAAGTTTGTTTATCAACATAGCGTCTTGTATATCTCATTGTTGCAATGAGATATCCCTATGTAAACATTTTGTATTTTCCTTTCCCCTCCCCTAATTATACCAACATCAAATACGGTGAAAACAGGGGTTATACACTGGGGAAGAGACATACAAAGCAACAAAAATATAACATGGTACCTTATGAATATGTCAGAGCCAATAACAAGAAAGAGATAACCACTTGTGTCCTTATTCTGGTGTTCATGTTGCTTAACTTTGTCTTATCTGGTCATATGCATATAGCTTTTGACCTTTTCTACTTTTCCCAGACATATACTAGTTACATTGCCCCATTTGTTAGGAAATGGAAAGACTTGGAAAAAAATTATATTAAGTAAAGTAAGCCAGGCCCAAAGAAACATAGGTCCCATGGTTTCCCTTATTTGCAATAATGAAGAAGTTTATGAATATAATATATCTTTATCAATATCACCTTTTCAATAGTCTCACACATCCCTCTCCTACTTACCCAACTGAGACCTTAGAATGTCTTCTAAGTAGTTAAACAGCTGACATACGCTAAGCTTTTCTTTGGGTACTGGTACAGTGGTGACACTTGGTCAGTTTTTTGGATGGAGAATCAGTATCACAGCATTGCTCATAGAAAAATTAAATAAACTGATAACAGTTCAATTTGCTATTTTTAATGTCTTAGGTAATGAATTTATGAAGCTAAAACTCTTAAAAATAATTTTGCATTTGAAACACCTTGTACCTAGTTTCATAACTGATCCCTGTATACTATTAATACACCTCTGAAAATATGCTGTAAATTCTGTAACACAAAATGATCTGTCAGTTAAGTCTTACTGATAGTTCAGTCTATGCATATATAGTTTATACCACAAAAATAAAATTAATATTTTGATATATGTATGTTTTATCCAAAGAGAGAACACTACTTATTTTGATTACTATATATTTAAGCCAAGTTATTTGTTACATGAGGAGAACATATTGTACAGAATTAAAATTCCATTTATGGAAGACATTTCAATGCCACAAAATTGTCACCTAAATGTCCTTTACAACATACCTATAAATAGGGCCCCATATGGTATTTAATTAGGAGATCTTCCCCTCTGAGTGCAGGGGTCATATTCCAGCAAAGAGGGCTCCTTCTGTGCTGTTAAATAGGGACATCAGAATTTTCTTATAAGGAATCAAGTGATTTACTTCTCACACATAGTGGCCATCCAGAATTAACAAACTGCCTTCCATTAAATTGCTCATTTTCATAAAAAAATTACCACATATATTAAGGAAATGTAATGTGTTTATCCAAATATAATCCTGATGGATTTATTACAGTATTTGATAATTTTAAAAAAGAAAAAAAAAGAAAGTTGAGAGATGGCACAAAGGCATGAAAAAGAGCGTTAAAATTGATGAGCACATGATTGGCAACATACTTAGCTCTCTTTACTAAGCTTTACTCCTTTAAGATGTGGTCAGTCAAACCCCAAATTACACATTTTGGAGCTTTAGAAAGTCATGGAAGGTTCAAAAACAATTGTGATTGTGATCCCCATTCATAATGTGCACAGCAATAATAGTCATTAATATCTACTATGAATGCAATGTGTAACTCAGTTTCAATTATGAGGTGTATTTTTTTGAGTTTGAAATAATTGCACTTATTCTATGTTGAAGTTGCCAAAAGAGAACTCCTGAAAATAAAACCTAAAGGACAGAGGAAAATTTTTGTGAATACCAGCAAGTCTAGCATAGAAACACAAACACTTTACCAATTAAAAATGACATATTAAGCCCAGTGCCGGTGGCTCATGCCTATAATCATAGCTACTCAGGAGGCTCAGATCTGAAGATTGTGGTTCAAAGCCAGCCCTGGATGAAAGTCTGTGAGACTCTTATCTCCAGTTAACCACCAGCAAACCAGAAGTAGTGTTGTGGTTCAAGTGGTAAAGTCCTAGCCTTGAGCATAAGAGCTCAGGGACAGCATACAGGCCCAGAGTTCAAGCCCTACAACCAACCCCCAAAAAGGAGATACTAAAAAAGATAGAAAAGTTAGCATCTGAGATGATGTACTTGGAGACCGGTCTAAATACTTAACTTTACCAGGACTTAAAGATAGTGATTAACAGGGCCATAACTCCAACAGCATGGTAGTGGAGTGGTAAATTCAGATAGACAGAGGGAGGGGTAATATAGGTGAGACACTTTTTGAAAAACTTTCTTAGCCAGAGCAAAAGAGGGAAATGATATGATTTTCAGCATAGAGACATTAAAAAGGAAGATTTTTCACTGATGGGAGTTTATGAGTTTAATTTTAATGTCCTAGGAAAGGAAAGTTTATATTTGTGAAAGGAAGAGAATTTGACCCAGAGTCCACTCTTAGTTATTACTTGTGTGATATGAATCTATAGAAAAATTGTTTTAGGAAAGATCTGTGGGCAAAACCACCAAAATAAGATATAGGAAATGAGGATGATGATAAAGATTAGGGTAACCTTGGATATCCATATATACAGCTTTTCCTTTGATACATATAGAAACATAGCCTAAAGCAAGTCACACATGTATCTCTAGGTATGGAGCTATACCACAAACTCCTTTGAAACACATTCTGACCATGAGAGCTTGGGGAGAAATTCCAAGAACCTGCCTATGAAGACAAAGGGTCATTCCCACAGTCAAGAGTGTTCACCATTAGCAACAATATTTTTGAATGTAGTTTTTTAAAATTGTATTTTATTGTAAAGATACTTACAGAGGAGTTATAGTTACATGAAGAAGGTAATGAGTCTATTCCTTGTCAAGCATTGTTACCCCCTCCTTTGTTTTTCTCCTACTATCTGTCACCAAAATTTAAAAGTTAATTTCCAACATAGTGTCATGTGAGTATCATTGTTGCAATGGGTCATTCAGTGTGTTTGTTTCAACACAAATTAGAAAAATGTGTATACAAGATGCAAGGTATCAAAATCAAATAAAATGATAACAGGGGTATACCATAGGAGGAAGAACATACAAAAGAAGCAAAAGAAAATCACATAGCACATTAAAAGCAACAACAAAGGAAAACTTCTTGTGTCCACATCTTGGGGTTCATTTTGCTTAGCATCATCTATATGGTCATATGTACATAGCATTGGGGCTTTTCTGTGCATCTGGTCAGATTATCATAGATGTATACTAATTATTGCAAATAAGGGAAACCATAGGACCTATATTTCTTTGGGTCTGGCTTACTTCATTTACTTCATTTTTTCCAAGTCTTTTCATTTCCTAACAAATGGACAGTGTTATTCTTTCTGATGGAAGCACAGAATTCCATTGTGTATATATTGTGTACATTTTCTTGATCCATTCATCTACTGAGAGGGCTCTGGGCTGGTTCCATATCTTAGCTAAAGAATGACATTGCCCCATTTGTAAGAAAATGGAAAGACTAGGAAAAATCATATTAAGGGAAGTAAGCAAGACCCAAAGAAACATAGAGCACATGGTTTTCCTCATTTTTAATAACTAATATATGTCTAGGATAGTCTTAGTTGTGTACATATGACCATATAAGATGATGCTAAACCAAAAGAGCTCCAAAATATGGAAACAAGAGGTTTTTCTTTAATATTGTTGTTTTTAATGTACTATATGATTTCTTTTTTCCCCTGTGGTTTAGCCCTTGTTGTCACTGTTTTTGATTTTGGTACCCTGGTTATTGTTTATATGTTTATCTGAATTTGGGGAGGGAAGGGAAACAAAAAAATGGTGAGACAAATGATAAAGTTAACAAAAGAGGTGAAGGCCTGTGTGATGAGAACTTTAAAAACCTGAAAAAGAAAATTAAAACAGAACTAAGCAACTTGAAAACCTCCCATGCTCCTGGATTTGGAGGACTAACAGCATGAAAATGACAATACTGCCAAAGGCTATCTACAAATTCAATGTGATACCTATCAATATCCCAACCTCCTTCTTCAATGAAATAAAAGAAGCAATCCAAAAATTCATGTGGAACAATAAAAGAACCTGAATAGCAACAACAATCCTTAGTAGAAAGAACAGTGCTGGGGGAATATCAATTCCAAACTCCACTACAAAGCCATAGTAATCAAAAGAGCTTGGTACTGGCACAAGAATAGACCTGAGGAGCAATGGAATAGGACTGAAGACCCAGAAATAAGCCCACAGACATATAGCCACCTACTCTTTGGGAGGTAAAGAAATAGAATGGAAGAATGACAGCCTTTTCAGCAAATGGTGCTTGAAAAATTGGTTAAACACTTGTAGAAAATTAAAACTAGATCCTAATATATCACCCTGCACCAGAATCAACTCCAAATGGATCAAAGACCTCAAAACAAAAACATACTCCATGAAAATTTATTACAGGAAGGAATAAGAGAAACTCCAGAGCTTCTGCCTGGACATAGGTAGCAAGATCAACAGAAACCCCACGGACTGGGAGAAGATCTTCATTAGCTATACAACAGACAAGGGTCTCATATCTAAAATATACTGAGGACTCAAAAAACTAAATCCCCCAACAATAAGTCCTCAAAAAACAACTGCCCAATTAATAAATGGGCTAAAGATTTAATGAGAAACTTTTCTGAAGAGGAAATAAGAATCGTCAATAAACACATGAAGAAATGCTCAACTTCTCTAGCCATAAAAGAAATGCAAATCAAGACAATGTTGAGATTCCACCTCACCAGTTAGAATGGCTGTAAACAAGGAATCTAGTAACAACAGATGATGGAGGGGATGTGGCCAAAAGGAACCCTATTGCATTTTTAGTGGGAATGTCAACTTGTTCAACCACTCTTTTGTGTGTGTGTGTGTGTGTTTGTGTGTGTGTGTGTGTATGTGTGTGTGTGTGTGTGTGTGTGTGTGAAAATACCATAGAGAGGGGTTACAATTACATGGGCAAGATAATGAGTACATTTCTTATCAAGTATTTTTGCCTCCTCCTTTGTTTCCACATCCCATCCCTTCCCATCCCCCCCCCAACCCATGCCATCCCCCACCCCTGCCAAACTTGTACAGTTTGTTTTTTGACATAAGGACTTGTACATCTCATTGTTGCAATGGGTCCACCTGTATCCCTATTTAAACGATTTGTTTTTTCCCCTTTGCCTCCACAAATTAAACTAATATCAAATACAGTGAAACCAGGGGTTATACTGTGGGGGAGGGACATACAAAAAAACAAAAAAAAATCATCTTATAAATATGTTAGAAACAATTGCAAGAAAGAAAAAAAAACATTTGAACCCTTATCTAACATCAACTTATCTGACCTTTTCTGCTTGTCTCAGTCATATACTAGCAATTGCAAATAAGGGAAACCGTGATGTTCTTCAAAAGACTCCATATCAGAGAAGTTTCTCTTTAAGTCTTTAGCCCACTTATTTATTGGGCAATTGTTTCTTTGAGGATTTGTTTTTGGGGAATTTAATTTTTTTAGTTCCAGGTATACTTTAGATATGAGACCCTTGTCCTTTGTGTGGCTAGTGAAGATCTTCTCCCAATTCGTAGCCTTTCTATTGATCTTGCTAGCTATGTCCTTTGCCATGCAGAAGCTCTGCAATTTCCTGCAAGTCCATTTTTCCAACCTTTCTTTGATTTGTTGTTTCTGGGTCTCTATTAAGAAAATTTGGGCCTGTGCCAAGGAGACCTAGGGTTTCTCCTATTCTGTAAAGTGTTCAGAGTGTCTGCTTTGACTCTGAAGTCTTTGATCCATTTGGAGTTGATTCTGGTGAAGGGTGATATATAAGGATGTAGCTTTAGTTCAAACAAGTGATTAACCAATTTTGACAGCATCATTTACTAAAGAGACTGTCTTTCTTCCATTCTATGTTTTTAGCTGTTTCTTTGAGGATTTGTTGTTGGGGATTTAATTTTTTGAGTTCCAAGTATATTTTAGATATGAGACCCTTATTCCTTGTGGCTAGTGAAGATCTTCTCCCAATCCGTGGGCTTTCTATTGCTCTTGCTAGCTATGTCCTCTGCCATGCAGAAGTTCTGTAATTTCACGCAATCCCATATGTCCAACCTTTCTTTGATTTAAATCCCCAACAACAAATCCTCAAAGAAACAACAGCCCAATAAATAAGTGGGCTAAAGACTTAAGGAGAAACTTCTCTGAAGAGGAAAGAAGGATGGCCAATAGACACATGAAGAAATGCTCAACCTCTTTAGCCATAAAAGAAATGCAACTCAAAACAACATTGAGATACTACCTCACCCCAGTTAGAATGGCTATGATCAAGAACTCTAATAACAACAGATGTTGGAGGCAATGGGGACATAAGGGAACCTGAATGCATTGTTGGTGGGAGTGTAAACTTGTTCAACCACTATGGAAAGCAGTATGGAGGTTCCTCAAAAGACTCCACATAGGCTCCCTTATGACCCAGCCTTCCCACTTTTGGGCATTTACCCGAATGATCACAACCAGGACCATACTAAAGCTACCAGCACAACTATGTTTATTGCAGCATTATTTACCATAGCTAAGATGTGGAACCAACCCAGATGCCCCTCAGTAGATGAATGGATCAAGAAAGTGTGGTATATATACACAATGGAATTCTATGCCTCCCTTAGAAAGAATGACATTGCCCCATTTGTTAGGAAATAGAAAGACTTGGAAAAAATTACATTAAGTGAAGTAAGCCAAGCCCAAAGAATCATAGGTCCCATGGTTTCCCTTATTTTCAATAGCTAGTATATGTCTGAGATAAGCAGAAATGGTCAGATAAGTTGATGTCATGTGAAATGAACTCCAAGATAAGGATTCACATGTTGTTTTTTTTCTTTTTTGCTATTGTTTCTAACATATTTATAAGATATTTCTTTGTTGCTTTGTATGTGCTTCCCCTAGGTGTAACCCCTGTTTTCAATGTATTGGATGTTGGTATAATTTGTGGAGGGGAAGGGAAAAAAAAACAAATTGTTTTAATAGAGATTCTGGTGGACCCATTGCAACAATGAGATGTACAAAATATTATGTCGAAAATGAACTTTACAACTTTGGCCTGTGGGAGAGAGGGGAGGATAGGGGAGGGATGATAAGGGGAAACAAAGGAGGAGGCAACAATGCTTGATTAGAAATGCACTCATTACCTTACCCATGCAATTGTAACCCCTCTGTTCAGTATTTTCACACACACAAAAAAAGACTCCACATAGAGCTCATTTATGACTGAACAATCCCACTTTTGGGCACTTACCCAAACAATCACACACAAGGTCATGCCAAAGCTACCAGCACAACCATGTTTATCACAGCATTATTTACCATAGCTAAGTTATGGAACCAACCCCGATGCCCCTCGATAGATGAACGAGGTAAAATAGATGTTAATTTTTTTAAATAAATAGAATTGATCAATAATTTATTACAATTGGTTGTGAATGTAATTGATTAATCTTTTAAAAGAAGATATATCCACACTATTTAATGAACAATAACAGACAAATATTGACTAATTTTGATATTGGCTATTTCTAATAAATGCAACAATCTTGAAAGATGTTGCAAAAGTACGAGACCATATATTATTGTATTGTATAGGTGAATCTCATGTGTAATGAATTGCTTGGAATTCCAAGGTTATGTGTTTGCAAAGAATGTGTTTTTTTGTCTTTTTTCCCCCAGCTGCTATAGACAAAATAAATCTTAAAGGTGAGCTTGATTATATAGAAAGCTTCCCTGGTGTATCCCACCCTGCATCATATCTTTAGACAATCAAACCAGAAATTGAAAACAAGACATTTTTGTTTTTGAGAAAAAAGTATATAAAGGCTTGATCTAATAGCATCTTATGGTCAGATGATAGATTTTGTGTAACTGAAGAAGGTCCCTCCCTCTCAGAAACTGCAAAAAGGAAGAAATGGATGCTACAGTTTAAAGGTGAAATGACTCCTTAAGCTGCTGTGTTAAATAAAGTCTTGGTTTCAAACTGACAGCACTTAGGAGTGGTGGAATTCTTAAGTGGTGGGTCCTAAAGGGAATTCTTCCAGTCAGTCATTGAGGATATGCCCTTAAAAGTGGGAGATACTGGGAGTCCAGGTCCTCCTATCCCTTTGTCTTACAGTTCAAACCATGAGGTGGGAGAATTGTAGTAACACATGTTCGTCCACGATATTATAAAGTCTCACTACAGCACTGAGACACATGGTCACATGGACCGAAGCTCCAGAGCTATGTGCCCCAAATATCCTTTCCTCCTTGTAAATCCATTATCAATAATACTTGTTACACTACTCAGACTTTACCTTCTTTTCATGAATCCTGAATATATCGTTCTTTGGAACTCTCTATATCTCTTCTTTCAAATATTCATAGCATGGATAAGGAAAGCTAGAGAAAATGCTCAAAGAAACTTCATCCTCCACTAGGCCTTACTTAGTGCTTCATGCATTGGTCTGGCTTCCAGAGTGCAGTGCCTTAATGAGAGAATGGGGGAAGAACAAGGAAATTGAAGAAAGAAGGAGCAGTATCACATTGAAGAAGCAGTCCAACATGCATTAGAAAGCTAACTATGGAAAACTCCCAGAGATATTTCATGTTAGGTTGTAGGTTTTGTTCTGCATCTATTTCCACAAAATGCCACGAATAAAATGAGAAGAACTTTTGGTGTACTGAATGTATTCTTGTAGTTGTCATCAGGTGTATCGTTTTGGAATATGAACTCATTCCTTTGGGTTTCATTTTGTTCATAACAGAGATGAAGAAGGAGCTATATTAAAAGCATGAGAAGAATTCTATGGCAAAGAGAGAAGAAAAAGAAGGAGGAGGAGGAGGAGGACAGCAAGAGAGAGATTTTTCAATAAAAAGTTGCTGAGGAATCATTTAAGTAAACTCTATCCAGAAAATATATTGCTAATACTTGCAGAATCAGTTTCTACTAAATTTTGATATTTACATAGACCATGGCAAAACTGAGTTAGTATGACCTTTACAAATGATAAGGACTGGTAATTCAGAGAAGAGTATAGGAGAATGGTCTGAAAGTGTATTAAAATATTCTCTACTAGATAATGGCAACTTAATTAATGCAAAGTATCATTCATGCACCAGAAGATTAGAATTCCAAATTAGCTTATAGTGTTGCTACTTCAACCTGTCATATTATATCCAGAACAAAATATGGCTCATATTCAAAATTCATATACTGCATGGCCACCTATCACCTACAAAATCTCACTACTGCCAACTTCATGATGGTACATGACCCTGAATGAATTTTTTTGAATAATAGTACCAGTAATTCTTTTTCTTGACTATTTGTTTTATTTCCCTTCAGGACAGAATTGAAGGCATAAGTGTATTGAAATACTCAGAAATGACAGATGCAATATTGCTTGATTTTGTAGTTTTTATAAAAAAGAACATTTAACATTGCTATTTGTGTTACTTCACCTATTTATATAACTTTCAATTAATTTTGCTACATAGAGTATGTGTGAGTATGTGTGTACGTGTGTGTGCTCCTATAAGGATATAAGAGTTAACAAAAGTGCTTTAAGCTTTGTATCTAGATGCATTGGTGGCAAAAGGGGAACAGGAGACCTGCAGGAGATCAGAACCAATTCAGGAGGATCAATGACCAAATAATACTAGCATTCAGGCATTCCTGCAGTGTACAGTAGCTTGATGCAGAGCATTGATTTTATTTGTGAACCAAATACAACCATATCTTTAGGTATAGGCTTATCCTACTTGGCACATTGGTTATATACACACATCATGTTTCACATAACATTGGATTGTTGGAAGCTAATGTTTTCATTAAAACTCTAGACCACACATGCTCACAAATCAGCTGTTTATTTTCTCCAAAATATGATACATTCTATTTTATGTGTAAACACATGCCCCAAGCACAAAAATCTATTTTAAATTGGTTTCAACAAACCCTAACACTTTGTTCATAGGAATTATACAAGGAATTGCATAAAATAAAACAAAACAATGCCATTGCATTACGGCAAAGTCTTCTACTCCTATGAGTCAACTTTTCAGCTCTGCAAATCCTCTGGAGTGCAAATTCTATTGGTGCAGAACCAAAAAGTATCCCCTTGCTAGGAAAGATCTAAATGAGAGGGGCAGGTACAGAATCAGAAATCCTCTGCTGAGGAGTTCACAGCACTATTACACAGCCTTTACACTTTGCTTGAGATGGTAGTAGGAAATGTTTTAGAAAAAGAAAGGAAAGTGACATACATAGATATGTTGCTAGATAGTTTCTCTGAGTAGACTTCTTATGTGTTGATATGACATTATTAGTACACATACCAAAGATGACTAAATGAAGGGTTAATGAGGTTAAAACTGGTTCTAAAATACTGGAATAATGTATGCAAGAATATGATTTAAGACAAAGTTTTACACATGCAGTTATAAAAATTCAAATATTTTCAAAAAAACACCAGGGAATAAACAGATTCATGAACTCAGTATCACAGATAATAAGGAGGTAGAAGTAAGAGGATCAAAGGTTGGAGGCCTGACCAGTCAAAGTTAATACAAGTCCCTATCTGAAAACTGAAGTACAAAAGCAAAAGGATTCATGATAGGTGAATGTTAGAACACTTGCCTAGCCAGTATGAGGTCCTGACTTTCAATCATAAGCAGGAAAGAATGGCAGATAGAAATTGTTTCTCCTCATGTGAGTAAGGAAAATGATATATACCTGATTTAGTTCTTATTTATCATTTAGCAATATTTTGTTCACATGGTCTGAAATGATGACACTATGGTGAACACTGGATTATCATTTGCAAAATATTCTGTTTGTGAGAAATTATCATGTGTTTTGGTTTTTAGTTTACCTGAGAAATATTTCTTTTTAGATTTTAGTTTGAGAAATACGTAACTGGTGCATAATCAACTCTAAATTATATCCTTGTGATAACCTCAACACATTTCTCATTTTTCTAGGTTGATTAGTCATTGGTAAATAAATATCATTCTTTCTGGAATAAAATAGCAGTTTTATTTCTTTAGAAATTACAATGGTCAGGTACCAGTGTCTCACAGCTGTAATCCTAGATACACAATAGGCTGACACCTGAGGACTGTGGTTCGAAGCTAACCTGGGCATGAAACTCTGTGAGACTTTATCTCTTATGAACTACTCAAAAGAGCTAGAAGTGGCACTGTGGGCAAGTGGTGATTAATAGAAGCTCAGGGACAGCACCCAAGCCCAGAGTTCAAGCCCCAGGACCAGCCAAAAACAAAACAAAACAAAGAAGGACAAACTATGGTTATTTTGCATAGTTTACACAGTCTGAGAGCAATCTATTTAGTATGCCCAAGTTTAGTGTTAGTACTGGTTCTTTATGATCCTGATAGGATATGGTAAAATTTTCCTTTTGGAGTTGCTTGAAATGAGCAAAAATGGAATAAATTCTTGGTATTCATCTGGAAATGTTCTTAAACTTAATAGTACACATGTAAAAATGTCTACATAGAAGTTAATAAAGATGTGCCTTGGTTACAATAAGCCGGTCTTATTTAATATGTACAGTTACCAAGTGTAAACAAGATTGCTTTTGTTGGGACTTAGGATAGGATGTGCATTTAAAGCTATTATTTATGCCTTAAAATAATGAATTGGTGGATTTTGTCCTTATCAGCAGTATATGCTATCCTAAATATTTTTCATCAGTAAAACATTTAAGTTATTAATAGACAAACTTTATTATTATAGTGATGTATAATGTTCTGTAGATTTTAAAACATAGGAAAAACTGATGATTTATATCAAACTAAAATATAATATTGTTTAGGCAGGCTTTTACTTGTATAAAATGACAGTCTCCGCATCAGACTTTCTTGGTGAAGTTTAATACAGTAGTTTGAATTGAATTAGAAACAAAATAAACTTGGAATTAAATGAATCATAAATCAATAAATACCTCAGCCTGATCGCTCATGCTTTATTGATTCACAAGCTGTTTATCCCACACTCATTGTGCTCAAGTGCAATTACTGTTTAATTACATTTTCTGTATGTACCAAATTGTATTTCAGATATCTTCCTAGACCAAACAATTTTGAGCTCTGTATCTACTCACTAACTATGAGTTTTGCTTATCTTTTTTGCTTCAGTGGGTTAGTCTTGATTTCTGTTTGTTCACTATATTCATTCCACAAAAGGACCTCATTAAAGCATATTTAACAAACTCCCCCTAATTATAATCATGTTTATTGTTCTCATTTTTTCATCAAGAATGATCTGAAAATTAACTGATGATGTGTGTTAGAGAAGATAGTACATATGCTGAGTCACATAGAAATATTGGATTTTATAAAACTAAACCATAGCCTTCTTTTTAAATGCTTTGGAATAAGAATATGAAACTGAATCAGCTTGCTACGTACCACATAAGGCATTTATTAGAAAAAAAAAAAAAACATTTCGGCACTGAGTGTTCTACTTGCATTTAATCCCATATTGAAAAGTACTTAATGATAATAAACTATCTTTAAAAAAATCATTCCTCAGTAAAAAAACACAGGATAATCAGCTATTTCCTAATATTTGTAGTTTGAATCATTGAAGTACTTTTAAAATCTTTCCTTACTACTTTTTTTCTAAACTAAAAACCTATAATAGTGTTTTAAATGCAGAAGTATAAAACATATTATAGACATGAGAGATGGCACATGATAACTTAAAAAGATCCTTCTTAAAGTGTGTGCCAACTATACCTGATTTTATCAAATAAGAACATATCCCAGTATTAGAATGGGGAAGCAGAATCATGTATACTATTCTTCCCATTTTACTTTTAATTCTATTGTGAAGTTATCATTAAGATTTGCCATGAGTCATTATAATTATTTCATATATTAAGAGGAAAAAATAGCATCAAATTTTCCATCAACTCCATAAAACAGTACGATTAATAGAGAAGACCATTGGAAAGAATTTGTTCACCCATAGTCCTGAACCATAAAGGTAGATGGAAAATTATACTGTTCACAACTTCATTAATTTCCAAAAATAATTGCAAATATTCAGTTGTCAATTTTTATCTGGCTCAGGTGATACCACTTGGGTCATGAACTAAGTAAAGTGTCATGTTCACATCTGAGTAAAGGAATTTCTATGTGTAGTTGGGCTACATTCAATACACATTTACTTTTAAACTAACACATTAATGAGTATATTGGGGCTTTATGAATCTGTAAAGGAAGCTTTATATTGTATTTTCTGGATTCTAATTTCATTATAAAGCAGTTACAGAAAGTGAGTAACAAAACCTTCTGCTTTCAAATAATTTCCCTCCAGATATTGGATCTCCATGTTTGTGTGATGTATCATTCTCCTTTTCTTACATTTATATTCAGCCTATGTCAGTCACAGGTATTCTATTATAAAGATTAAGAGCTTAGGAGCAGTAAGCTTTATTTTAGGGTCTGATTAAAGCATCATATATGAATATGTAAAGAACCACCGTGTGTCTCCTATGAAAACAAGCATATATCAAAATATTGAATGACAGGAATAAGAAAAAGGTCCTGTCTAGGAGGTAGAGACTAGTGAGAGGTAGAGATGAGTGAATAGGGTAAAAACACGTGTATATGTGAAAATTTTAATAAAAAAGTGTTGAGATTTGCTGAGGAGCAGAGGGAGAATAAGGGAGAGTTATAGAGGGGTAAGTCGGATTAAGGTACATTGGGCATAAATATAGACGTGTCTAAATGAAACCCTCTGATTGATAGTAATAAAAATCCAAAAGAAATTGTTCCTGCAATGATATGACCTGTCTCTTGGAAATCTTCTATCCAGGTTGGAAACATTGAGGCAGAATTGCATTTCACCTTTCAATAACAAACGAAATGTGAGTCTGTGCCTTTGCTTTATTTCTTAGCAATGATATGTCTCTTATATTTCACTGTGTCATTATTAAGTTTTCTCTTAATCCTTGAAGGGTTTGGGGTTTTCAACTCATTGAGTGATTTTTTTTCAAATTAAGCATATTGTCCTTAAAAACCATTCTTGCAATTTATTTTTTTAATTTTGTTTTATTGTCAAGGTGATGTATATAGGGGTTACAGTTATATAAGTAAGGTAAAGACTCCATTACTTGTCAAACATTGGTACCCTCTCCCTCATTTTTCTCCCACTTTCCTTCTCTCCTGACTCCACCACTCCAGTTGTAAAGTTCACTGTTGTACTTGCTCATCCATTGTCTTTTGTCTCACCATTTTGTTATTACTCTTCCCTTCCCCAATCAAATAAACATATATACAAGTCACAGGATATCAAAATTTTAAAAGTGACAATTTAAATCAATGAAATATTTTATGAATGTCTTTCACCCTCTATACTGTTATGGATTGAAAGAGTAATCTGTTGTCTCTGAAGTTTCAACAGTGGTACAAAGGAAAATAAGAACAAGAGTGATTGGAAGATAGCTAATTTTAAGAACAACTTTGTGTGTGGTTTAATTCCATATTAGTCTCATCATTTGTAATATTAATGGTACAAGTCAAATAATTTATCCTAAGCTATTCTTTGAAGTGAATAAAATTTGACCATGGAAAATCCATTCCATTACTAGTCTATGCAGATAAGAACTGACCCATTGATTATATTCTAGAAATATAGTAAATAAACATGTGCACCCTTATGGTAAAATTGAAGTTTTTTAAAGAAAATATAAGTATATATTTAGATAGTTTTGTGAAAGTATAAAATTGATATAAAACAAATTCAGTGAGATTTAAAAATAATTTTAGAGCAACTAGTTCCTAGAACAATGTGATGCAAAAATTTGACAAATATAGAAAGTGTATATAGATAAAGCTGTTGCTGGAATGAACAGTGGTATCATCAAAAAATATTTTTTCACATGTTAATTCCTGACTTGATGATAAAATAAGGTCAATTTTACAAATGAGGTAGAAAGGGATGCTTACTTCTTCAGCATTCATATCCTTTTTGCTATTACCAGCTTCTATTGTATAGGATGATTGTGGCTTGCACTTATTTGTCTACAGATGATCACCACATTGAAGAATACAGTTATTAAAATGAAGTTGTTTAGACTCACCAGTAACAACTGTGGCTGACAAAACTTTAAACTTGATTGGATTTTTTACATTATGGGGAAAACTTTTGATAAACTTTTTTGAAAAGACTCAACATTTCTGAGATAGTGCGTACTTCACCAATAACATTACTGTAAGAGGATATAAAGTGAACAATCTGTGGAATTGATTCCAAGATTGTAGTATGGCAGGAAGAAAGAGATACAGAACACTGATCACCAATGCAGTGTTGATTTATCAGAAAATTGACATCTGAGGCCTGTTAGAGAGCTGGGGAACTCTGAGGGTAAATATAAGGAAAGGATACCAGGATTGTTTCAGTCAAGAATGTCATGGCTTATTTATATTCCAAAATTAACCTCATTAGTTGAGAACTATTTGTAGCCTACATTGATTCTTCACATTTGAAGCAGGGGAGAACAATGTTCAGAAACAAAAAACAACAACAAAAACACAAAGAAAAAATGTGTGGGTATGAGAAATTTTTGTATGTGCACTAAACTGGTAAAGTCAAAGAGATATGGGTAGGAATCTCATAGAATGGGTAATTTTACAGACTTTTACACACTTTAACACATCAGTTAAGAATTAGTCTGAGCACAGTAAGTAGTAGTGATGACTAGGAATTAACTGTTGGAAGTTCCCATCACATATCCAAGCTGAAATGTCAAATAAAGAGATGTTTGTCATTATAAATTGTAGTGGAGTAGTTAGGGGCACTATTATTTGAGTGTGGGAGACATGAGAATGGATGAGACTATCCAGAGAGCAAGTAGATTGAGAACTAACAGCATGCATGAGATAAGTCTGGAAGCAATCCAGTCTGGAAGAATTCCAACATTAATAAAATGATTCAAAGAAATGCAGTGAACCAATAAGAGACTTGGCAAGAAGTAGCCAGTGGGGAAAAGCAATAGCAGAAAGTGCAAAGTTGTTTTTTTTAAAAAACAGTATAGTGTGAGCAAAGAAGATATAAATTTGGAATGCTTCTGGAAAAATAAATAAATGGTAAAAATGAAATTTAACTGGGGGTTATATCATGGAGGAGGGACATACAAAGCAACAAAGAAATAATCTTATAAATGTGCTAGAAACAATCGTATGAAAGAAAAAAAATACTTGAATACATATCTTAGGGTTCATTTCCCAAACATCAACTTATCTGACCTTTTCTGCATGACTCAGACATATACTAGTTATTGCAAGGAAACCATGGGACCTATGTTTCTTTGGGCCTGGCTTACCTCACTTAACGCAATTTTTTCCAAGTCTTTCTATTTCCTAACAAATGGGATGGGAAGGGGAAACAAAGGAGGAGGCTACAATGCTTGATAAGACATGTACTCATGGGGCTGGGAAGTGGTAGAGCGCTTGCCTTGAATGCCTAAGGCCCTGGGTTCGATTCCTCAGCACCACTTAAGCAAAAAGAAAAAAAGCCAGAAGTGGGGCTGCGGCTCAAGTGGTAGAGTGCTAGCCTTGAGCTAAAGAGCTGAGGAACAGCGCCCAGGCCCAGAGTTCAGGCCCCACGACTGGACCCCCCCCCCCCAAAAAAAAAAGAAAAAGAGAGAAAAGAAATGTACTCATTATCTTGCCCATGTAATTGTAACCCCTCTGTACAGTATTTTCACAATAAAAAAAAAAGAAATTTAACTGGGGGATTGAGAAAAAAAGAAAAGAAGTCATTGCTAACTATGACTTAAGAAGGTAAAGACCTGATTGGCTAAATTAGAGAAATGATGGGAAGGGGAAAAAAATGGGGGCAGTGAATCAAGAAAATTTTTCTTCTTTGAAGGAGAATTTGAAGGATAAAATGAGAGACCATAAACACTGAGTACACACAGACACAATGAGGACATATATACCTACATTCACATGCACACATACGTACATGTATAAAAACACATACAGAGCTAATAACTGTTACTAGAAATGTATAGGGTCTGAGCAATCATAATTGTGATTTAATAAACAGCTATGACCAAAATATAAGTCATGGTTCTGGTTAAACTGGCTTAATCTCGATTTAACTAACCTATATCTATTGGATGAACATCTTACCTCAGAATACAAAAGTGTGACCCTGCCATTGTAAGTGCGCCCCTGAAATCTTAGCCACTCTTTTCACATTATATTCTGTATTCTCCAGAAGATATAACTTGAAGCTTTTGCTCCACTTCTTCATTAAAAAAATCATTTTAATCAACTCCAAATCGCCAGTATCTTTATTTTAAAGATTACTCTCCTCCAAATGGAGACAGGTATGTTGTGAAATAAAGAGTCCCTTATTTTGAGAAAAGATATTTATCAATAGATGTGTGTTGGTACCCTACCACTTTAAGCCATAGCTACATTTCTGGCTTATTTTGAGTAATTAATTGGAGATAAGATGCTGAAGGAGTTTCCTGCTCAGGCTGGCTTTGAACCATAATCCTCAAATCCCAGCCTCTTTTTTTGTTTTGTTTTTTGGTTGGTCGTGGATCTTGAACTCTGGGCTTGGATGCTGTCCCTGTGCTCTTCAGCTCAAGGCAAGCACTCTACCGCTTGAGCCACAGCACCACTTCTGGTTTTCTAGTGGTTTATTGGAGATAAGAGTCTCAAGGACTTTTCCTGCTTTCCTGCCTCCTGAGTAGCCAGGATTACAGACGGTGAGCCACTGGCCACTGGTACCCCGCCAAATCCCAGGCTCTTGAATAGCTAGAATCACAGGCATGAGCTCATTTTTAGTTTTTTAAATCTTCATTTGTGGAGATAAGGATATATCTCAATATCTTTTTTTTATATTTTTAAACTAATTTTAGTTTGAATTTCCCTGACTCTGTTTTCAATCACCTTTGTTCTGAATACATTTTTTCATTCTATTACTTTTTCTATTAATTCATTTCAGCACTATCATTGTCTTTTCCAGTGCGTTGTGGTTTTCTATACACAATAAATACTTTGGGTTTGTCATTTCATCTAGAGTGCCATTCTATGTCTTTTGATATTCCTTTGCAAATTACAAAGATAACAGTTATTATATACAGTAGTCAAGATTTTTTTATTTAGTTTGTTGACATAACTTTGAAAATATACATTGTCCTCCTTGATTTTAGAATTTCTGTTAAGAAACATATTTCTGATGGATTTTTGTTGTTTTTATATGTGGTATCACTTCTCTTACAGCTTTTAGTATTAGTTCTTTGATGTGTACCCATAATATTTCAACTATAATATGCTTTGATATTTTAAATTTTTTCCTCTCTTGTATAAATACCTCTGTTATTATTTTATGTTTTCAGTATTTTATTCTATATCTTCATCTGAATATTATAGTTTTTCTAACTTGTTTTCATGTCCTGATATTCAGATAAGAAATCATTTTTCAACTGAGTCTTGTTTAACTTATTTACTTCTACACTCTAAAATTTCTTTTACTTCAGGATATTTTATTTTTTATTGTATTTGTCTTTCATATCTTGTATTGTGTTCCTCATTTTATTTGGCTGCTTATTTGTATTCTGTTTGAATTGGTTAAGCTGTTTATTTTCATTATCTTTGAATTCATTCTTGTGTTATGTGTCTTAATTTCATCAATCGTATTATTAATATTATTGGAGCTGGGCACCGGTGGCTCACGCCTGTAATCCTAGCTACTCAAGAAGCTGAGATCTGAGGATCACGGTTCAAACCCAGTCCGGGCAGGAAAGTCTGTGAGACTCTACTCTCCAATAAACCACTCGAAAACTGAAGTGGCGCTGTGGCTCAAGTGGTAATGTGCTCACATTCTGCTGAAGAGCTTAAGGACAGCGCCCAAGCCTGTTAGTTATGTCATTATCCTTTATGTCTATTACACTAATGTTAAACTTTGGAGAAGTTATATTGCTTTAGATTTTCATAGTTCTTGTGTATCTACATGGTAATTATTCTCTCTGTCAGAGTGCATGTTTCTTTCACCATTACTCATACAAGAATTATCAGACAGCAATAATCAAATCAATAACTCACAAACAAATGTAATATTTAAGTGAAATAATTGTAAATATCTAATATTGCTCCAAGAATGTAATAATTAAAAAGAATTAAATTATTTTCAGAATAGCAAGTGGTTATATAAGTTTGGGGGACATAGTTAATAATTAATCAACAAAATACAGAGGAATGGGAAATGAAGAGAAAAGGCAGGATACAGGTAGAAGTATTGGATTACATATTGTTACTATATCAGAAGTAAGTTTAAAAGAGAATATAGTATAATCTAAACATAAAATGATAAGATGGTAGGAGAGAAGACACAGAGACACTAATAATCACTGAAAACATGAAAAGAAAAAATAAAGCATGAGAAAAAGAGAAAATAGGTACACATAATAGAAAACCAAAAACCTAACAGTGAGTAGAGGGAAGTGAAGTTTGATTTCTTGTCTCCAGAGCTGTCTTTTTGTTTATTTATATTTGTGTATGTGTCTAAACAGAGCATACCAACTATAGAGATGTTTGATTTGAGTATTAATGCTATGGCACCCTGGACACACAAGACTTTTACTTAAACCAGACCCTAGTACAGGACAAAGACAGAATATGCTGTTTGCAATTCCCAGGGCCTGGCTCCCGGGGCGTAACTTGAAGTTCACTGTAGATTTGCTTCTCACTGTTGTGGGTTTCATCTTTACTCCCTACTTGATCTGTGATGACTTCCATGCCTCCCAGGCTCTGCCAACTCATAATTATCATGTTAATTCTGCATACCTGCACTGTTGGTTTCCATATGTGATATACTCTGTGGTAGGCTCTGTGTTTGCTGACATGCCTTGTAACCACATCTTTTAAGGTCATGCTGAGATTTCCAACCTTCATTGCATTTAGGCTTGTGCTAAAATGGATGTGATGCCAGTGGCACGACGACCCCTTTCCATTCAGGGTTATGGTTTTTGATCGACAGGGATTCTGCATGAGACTTTTTCACAACTTCTCAATTTGGCTCCTTAGTTGCCAGGAGCACTGAGGTGGCTCCTGCCCAGCACCTTCTCCCATTGTGGTTGTAGCTCAGTTCTGATTGAAAAATTCAGCATCAATTTGAGAAGACATTTACTGACTGTTTTCTCTTCCATGGGGCAGAGAAGCTGGCGTGTACTGCTTGCTTCTAAGCTGCCCATAGGAAGCTATGGGGTAAGCTGCATGGGGACAAGCACTCTAGGTGTCTTTCATGGAAGCATTCTAGCTGTCTTTCATGGAAGCACTCTAGTTTCCTGGAAACTCAGAGGAACATGAAGACGCTATAGTGCAGTGGTTCTGCACTAACTGAGAACTTCAAAACTTTGAGGAGAAAGTTGTTTTGCTGGCTAATTTTGCTTCTCTTCTCAACCAAGGAAGAAAATGTAGCTTATCCGTTTTCGGCATTACTTAGCAGGTCTGCAAAGCCTTTGTTTAGATGAATATAGTGTGATGACTGAAGAAAATTCAGAGAATTTATCTGTCTTCAAATACTAAAGACTGAGAGAATTCTGATTGAGTTTAAATTAGTAAAGATTTGGGAGTGTTTCTGGTTGAAATTACGCTTTACAAGAGTATCAAGATTCAGGAAAATATTAAAATGAAATTGCTTGCCACAGAGTTGAAATATTCAGAACACAGTAAAGTATCTAAGGTCAGTATTCTCATTGTGGAACTGTGATAGAAATTTTTTTATGACTGTAAATCTTACAATCCACAGATGATAAAATAGTGAGAGGGATGGTAACTGCCTGTCTTTGAGCTGTTGTAACATTTCTTATCATAGCACTTTTTCTCAGCATATCATAATATCATAATGATTTGTTTACATTCCTTTCTCTCTCATTAGACAGAAAGCTGCTAAGAAAACATTAGTTTCCATCCAACCTGCAGCATAGTGTTTGTTAATGCACTCCATATATTTTGAATTAAGTTGAATAGCAAATGGTGCTTTTGTTTGCCCCAATTCTTACACAGCATTCTGCATAGTTTTCATCTTGTTGTATCCTAAGTTCTTTGAAATATGGAGCTATAACTTTATTTCTTTATTGGCAAGCATTAGGAGAAATATTTGAGGAGTTCAATACTGTATGCATGTTGAGACCATCATGACTCTATCTGCGTCATACTATTGCAATGATCTGTGTCTTCTTAGATCAAGTTTTTCTTGATCCAGATCTGAGAACTACTGGAAATTCTAACTAAGGAAAGACATGTAAAAAGACCCAACTAAGTGGATGAAAACAAAATTCCCAGATCTCTGTTTCTCTTACATAGAATGGTTTGGGGATTTTATTTTTGTATTGCTTTGGCATATTTTTCAAATAATTGCTGTTAACCAGAAATAAATCATAAATGACAAGATCAAAAACATCAAATTTAGCAGAAAAAATAAAATGGGTATGACAATGCACCAAAACAAATTAAAGGCTAATATGAATAAGATTATTGGAGACTGGGTCCATAAAATTCAAGCTGATTAAAGATCTTAATGTCAATAGACATGTAATTAAAGATATGTCATTATTTTTATTTATTTTATTAGCCGTAAGTCAAACCAAGTGAAGTGTACTGCTATTGAGCTGTACCCTCTCCTATTTATTTTGGCATAGATATATATTTCGTCTCATATATATTTATTACAGAAATGATCGAAGAACTATATATCTAAATTTCTTATACACACATGTATACAACAGGTATATATAGGTCTTCTTTGGCCATATTTAATTATCAAATATTATTCAACAAATTAAAGTACACCTTTTTAAATCATAGATTCTACATAGCAGTAAAGTATGAAAATACTTTACTGCACAATCTACTGAGGTTTATTCTATTATGTGTGTTTCATATTAAACTTGTTTTTTATTTAGAAATGTTTTGGCTCTGATAACTAAGAGTAGATGTTGTGTCCTCTCACACTCATCCTACCCAATGTTCATGAAGTCACCTATTTCTGAAATTATATAATGTTTTCCATATTTTATTGCTTTCTATAGTTTAGTAATATATTCTTATCCATGATGTATAATCTTTAAATGAGTCATTTGATGTAACCTAAAGACAGATGTACATCTAAGGAAAAAGTCAATTTTTATTTGTCAACTTGGATATCTAGGTTGCAGGTCTACTTGCATATTTGGTATCACAATGACAATGTTATGACTATCCTTTCTTTGAATGGTCAGTGTTAGGCCTAAGATCAGAATGAAGTCTCTAACTCCTGCAGTACTGCTTACAACCTTAAGAGTGTTGAAGCACCCAACCATAAGACTTTTAAGGAAAAAATGGTGGCAGAGGGGGGAGAATAGCAAATTCAGATGAAAGTTGAAATAATAATAACTAATAACTATAGTCAGAGCACAGATCCTAAAATTTTATAAGCATTATCAGTGTGAGAAGAATGGGAAAAATAAATGCAGTTATACAACAAACATCAGAGGGAAGAAGGGTTCAAACATTCCATGATATAGATAATAACTTCGTGAGAAGGTATACAAACTCTTTGCACAATATTGTCTCAATGAAGACACAAGAAGGCTGGATACAAAGATAAAATACCAATACACTGATTATTTCTTTGTTGCTTTGTATATCCCTCCCCCAAAGTATAACCCCTGCTTCCACTGTATTTGATGTTGGTATGATTTGTGGAGGGGAAGGGGAAAAACAAATCGTTTAAATAGGGATACAGGTGGACCCATTGCAACAATGAGATGTACAAGTCGTTATGTCGAAAAATGAACTTTACAACTTTGGTGCAGGGGGGGAGGGGGAGAATTGGATGGGGGGAAGATGGGAAGGGATGGGAAGGGGAAACAAAGGAGGAGGCTACAATGCTTAATAAGAAATGTACTCATTATCTTGCCCATGTAATTGTAACCCCTCTGTACAGTATTTTCACAACAAAAAATACCAATACACTATATTTTCTTATATTTTTTAACAAAACACATTGACTTTTCTTAAGTCACACATCTGGATCAGAATATAGGGGACATAGACGTTCAGCTTTGCTCTATGTAGTCTTATCATTTCTTTTCTATTTGTACACCAAGACTTCTATTACTTTAGTATTGACTTACTTTTGACATTTTTTTTACTGGTCATCATGTTTCACTTTAAACTGACAATTACCACATGATTTGTAATTTATTTTTCTTTATCTTCCTTAAGGACGAATAGAAGTCCTTAGATAGCACATTGCTGCTGTAAATGCATCTCTTTGTATCTATGGCTAAAAAATGTATTTTCCTACAGTTTCATTAAAATTATTGCAATAAATTCTGTATGGCAACATTCATCATTAGTTATATATTATTTGTATTGTCTCTAAATTTAGATATAACAGTTATTTTATGTCACATATTCATTTCTTTCCACTGGGTTAATCCTGAATTTAGGACTACACTGATTGCCCCCCAGGACATTATTAGTATGGTTTTGTCATTACTAATGTTAACTATGTACCTTTCTCATGCCATACAGGAAAATGACTAGGTGCCAGTGCCAGAGAAGCACTGAAAATCAGGCAAGAAAGACAGGTGCAGTCTTGTTTTCTCATGTTTGTCAAAACAATGCTCTTATTTCCAGCTTAGTGGACCTGTTCCCTCTTTCTAGTAAGATCTGAGAAGTTCCCACTTTTTTCTTTTGCAGAAAATTTCTGACCTCATAAAACTATTTTTTCCACAAAATATTGATATGTCAGCTCAACAATCAGTCTTTCGATTAGTAGTCATTTCTGCTTTAGTATTTTAAATCCTTTCACCACAGGATAAAAAAGAAAGAAATGAATAAAGAAATGAATGGTTGTTTAGTTCCTGAGCTAGAATGACTGTTACCAAATTGATGTTATTAGTATGTAATATAATCAGAATTACATCATCTTTAAATAGTTCTTTGTTCTATTCATGTTCTTTAATTACAGGGATTGTGCTGTGTTTTATCTCATGCTTACCCATATTTCTGTCTATTCTTGTACTTCATACTGTCAAAATATAAAAATTTTTATTCTATCTCATTTCATATCATTTAAAAATCAGTGCCACATAAAAAGCACAGGTATTTCTATTTCTCAAAGTCATTATTATTAATTCCAAGCTAAACACTGATGTAAAAATGTCACCCAAACACTCAACAAATTGAGCAATCAGACCAATATAAATGTATAAACATTAAAGGCTATTTAAGAAAAAAACTAAACCTACAAGCAATTCCAGTCTTTAAGCAAGTCAGTTTCTAATACTAACAACAGAAATACTTGTGTTTATAAGAAGTATTGGAAATGGCTGGAAAGAAAAGAAAAATATTTCTCTTTTTGTTATACCAGATAATTTCCCATTTTAATTAAACTTCCTCAATAGATTGTATAAACCAAAGCACAAAATTGTTTAAGTATCCACAGATTACATTTTTTCACATTCTAATGTTTTTGAGATGCTTCCTTGATGAGCATGCATTTAATACCAATAAAATGAACAGATATATAAATGGATATGAAGTAAAAATACCAATTAACCAATGAATAAACTTACCTTGATAGGACGTCTTAATGGAGTAGATATTAATAACAATTCATTATTTTTAGATGGTGTTTTATGCTAGTTGGAAAGGAAAACCGATATAAATAAGTGTGTTTTGTTTAAAAATTAAAGGTAAAATATGACACATTTTTGAAATTTGTTTAATGCACATGAAGGTTTTTGGTTGGCTTTGTTTGAGTAACAAAAAATCCTAGTAAACCAACTCAAAACAATATAATATATATAATATAATAAATAAACATTTTAAGTATACATAGATATAGACATATACATCAACATATATACATATATACAAGTATGTACTTATATATACATATGTATGTAAGCATGTATGTGGATGTATATACATATATGTATATATACATATATAGTATGTATATATACATAGGCACTTATTCATGCATGCATACATGTACACATACAGGGTATATATTCTATATGTGGGTGTAGACACACTCAAATACATATGTATGATTAAGTCACATTGTGAATACATTTTATATTCAATTCAAATAGTAATTTCATCTATGAATTTTTCATGGAATGATAGTCAACAAATTCAGAGCATTCTCTCTGTGAATGTTGAAAAATTCTGGAAGAGATCCTACTCAGTGAATAAGTGGATTTTATTGAATTAATTGCACAAAGTGAATATTTCTTTAGTTGGGCTTGCATACCTCCTGTGAATATCAATGACAAGTGTTCTGGGTAAATACCTTCATTACCACTTTCTATATTGCATTTTATTCATTAAAATTGCCTATGTCCTACAGACATTTGTTTTATGACTTCTGTTTCTTGTTTATGCTGGTGGAAGAAGAGAAAGTGATTTCTAAACTTTAGGCAAAAAATAAGGATTTTCAAGAATAAAGCATACAATTCAAATATTCTTTCAGTAATTTAAAGCATTTGATAAAATTAGTAGTGGAATAAACAGAGCTAAGTTTTAGCCTATAAGATTTTAATGTACAATGTGTCTAATCTGTATGCTAATCAGAAACTAAGTATCATGATTTCATTATATTGTATGACAGTTATGATTCAAAGATAGTACAGAACAAGCAATGAATTTCTACAGAATTGTAGTGAGTTTTATTCCTTTTATCCAGATGGAAATTTGTATTTATGCAGGTGTATATTAATATATGTTTATATATGCATATATATGCATGTCAATATATATACATAAAATATAAGTATAGAATTATGCATAAATAAATGTGCATAAATATACATATATGCATATTTGAGGAGTATGCATATATCTCTCTATATATGTCTATACACTTTGGTTATTAAAGAAGTATAAAAATGGAATAATGCAGGAAGCATCCAAAATCATATAATTGTATAAATTATATCCACTCATATTATAACAAAATAGTGAACATAATTTTTTCTTATTAAAAATTAATATGAATATTGCAAGCATTCAAGCTATGTTTTAAAGTATACTTGAAAATATAAATAATTGTGTTATGAACTTCTACATGTCCTGCCCTATCTTGTGGGTCATAAACTGCTATCTTTCTGATCAAAGATTTTTTTCTCATGTTTTTTCCCATGTCTAAACTGTGTTATACATGTGTTAGTTTGAGAACTCTACTTCTGAGAATATACATGTATGCTTAGTCTGAGAACTCTACTCCTGAGAATTTAAGTGGAGAAAGGAATTAAGTAAATGTATAAAGATGAATGTTAAAAAATTTGTTTATAAATCTATACTACGAGCCTCAAATTGTCTTTGAAAAAGGTATAATTATGCCAAGTACATAGTGTAATATAAAAGTTACTTAAATAATGATTTCTGGGCAATCCTCTAACATGAATTTATGAAAACTCAGAGTATATCTTTAGCTCTGTTCTAAGAATTGGAGAGTTTTAGGTTGAAATACAGGTATTAGCATAGCTGATCTGCTCATTTTCTCTTCCGATTACTAGAGAGATACTCAAAAGAAAGAAAATCAGTGACCGAATCTAATCTTCTTGTAAACATGTTGATAAAACAGACTTCTTAACTATCCTTAATGATAATTTCTATGATGAGAATACTTTCATAGGATGATTTTATAAAGATATAATGATCCCATATGATTGCTTATGGGAAACACATGTAGATTCTGTAAAATGTTCAGGCCCCATAGAAAATTTCATGTTAAGCACCCAGACAATTATTTTTTGTGTAACACACAGTGTCATAAACACAATGGTCCTTTTGAGAGGTGACATACACACTACATTTATAGAAGCTCATCCATTCTGATTCAGAGAAGGTGTGTCTCATATAGGTATGAAGAGCCAAGGAAACCTCACCAAAGTTCCACATCTTATAATTTTTCTCATAACATTTTCTCCTACATTCTAGATATTGTTTTATTTGTTAGAATGTGAATTGAAAAATCTACCTTTTTATGTTAGTTGGATGGTGAATAAAACAACTTTCACAAGTGAAAAGGATTCTCCTTCATTGATAGAGCTATAAAAATATGCAAACAAACTAAAATGTAAAATATCAAACACATTTATGTAGTGATAGAAATTAAAGTGGAGCATTTTGTTATTTTGTCATTTCAGCATTTTGTTATTTCCCTTCCCCTCTCCAAATTAGAAAAATGCATATACAAGATGCAGGACACCGGAATCAAATACAGTGACAACAGGGGTTGTACCATGGGGGAAGAACATACAAAGAAACAAAAATTCACAAAATACATTATAAGTACATTAAAAAGAATAAAGGAGGAGGCTACAATGCTTGATAAGAAATGTACTCATTTTGCCCATGTAATTGTAACCCTCTGTACAGTATTTTCACAATAAAAAAATTGAAAAAAAAAAGAACAACAAGGAAAATAAAATTTCTTGTGACCCTATCTTGGGGTTCATTTCACTTAGCATCTCTTAATACATGCTATCTGAATTTCTATATCTGACTGTTACCAATCTGTGGGATATTCTCAATATGACATTTCTGGAATCTTCTCTATGTTTGTGAGACAATAAGACATATCAAAGGCAATGTAAGTATTGCTAAAATAGACAGAATTTTATTAATCTCCTGGATGTATATTGGTAACTGTTGAGGTTCCATTAAAAGTTAGCAATGTTTAAATTAGTTAAATGTATCTGATGGATGGTTACAAAATAATTAGCTGGGGTAGCATTGGAGAGAGGGAGATAGAGTATTTAAAATATGGTATAGTCAATATATTTATAGTGCAGTCCTATGAAGATCTCATAAAAGCAGCACAATTTCTTGTAGAAGATTCCCTTCTGCTTAAATAATATTATCAGACATAACATCTTGCACATCTCATTGTTGGAATGGGTCCACCTGTATCCCTATTTAAACAATTTGGAGTGAGACCAGTGGGGAGAGATGGGGGGAAGATGGGAAAGGATAGTAAGGGGAAACAAAAGAGGAGGCAACAATGCTTGATAAGAAATGTACTCATTACATTGCTTATGTAATTGTAACCCCTCTGTACGGTATTTTCACAATAAAAAAATATTATCAGAGGGAAGGTATCTAGAAGGTGTCTGTGGCCGGTGGCTCACACCTGTAATCCTAGCTACTCAGTAGGCTGAGATTTGAGGATTGCTGTTCAAAGCCAGCCCAGGCTGTAAAGTCTGTGAGACTCTTATCTCCAATTAACCACCAGAAAAACAGAAATGGCCATGTGGCTTAAGTGGTAGAGCACCCCCCCCACCTTGAGCTGAAGAGCTGAGGGACAGCGCCCAGGCCCAGAGTTCAATATAGAAGGTTATGAAGTTGCTCTAGGAATAACAACTGCTTCATGCATACATTTCAGTGAAAACACAAATGTGTACAGATGTCCTAGAGAAGACTGGGAAAGAAAATTCTGGAAAGCAACCACACATTGATTATCAGGGGTCTCATTTATTGATGCTTTTAATAAATGATATTAATAATTATCTTTGAATTAAGATATTTGTTTTGTTTCCTTTCATAATTTTATGGTTCATAGAGTAGCACTTTAAAACCAAAAGATGTTAATAAAATTTTACACATTAATGTTAATTATGATGTAACCAGATTTTAAAAATTGATTAAAAATTATAGGATAGAATATACCTTTTCTATAATGTCATATGGATTAATAGCAAATAATTTAAAGTCTGATAAATTTTCATATTGTAGAAACAGCAGATATATCCTACCACAAGGTAAAACCTGTGAAAAACAAAATTCTAAATTTATTTTACTCATTATTGTTTTTATTATTCAATAATCCTTTACTGAATGCTAAGATATAATTAGCAACTCTATCAAAAGTTGAATTGCAGTTTTGAGTGTTTTTTGAAGCATGAATCTTCAGTCCATGAAGTATTACCCTAAAACTTTAATAAATTTGCCCTTTAAATAAATTTTGCTATTGTTCATTACTATTAGATACACGATCAGCACACAGTCCAATAACCTTTGTGAGTCATTGCACACATATTTGAATATGAGCTGGGTGAGTTAATGATTTCATTCAAATTATGAATGCTCTGTTGCAGAATTCAACAAAGATTTGACTATAGATAAGTTTTTTAAACTATTATGTCTTATTACATAAAATGTCCTTGCAATTCTATTATATGTGTAACTTCTAGTATTTACAAAGTTTCTTTTAAATCAAGTGAGTCATATGCCTTTTCCAGTTTCCATTCATAATGATTGCCATTTATTTCAAATACACATAAATATGCTCTTTAATTTTACTCAGATACCCATATAATGTGACACATCATAGAGGCACATGGGACTTAAAAATATTGTGATTACATAATAGATATCAGTATATTTTTCTCCTTTTCAAATACAAACGGTTCTGACATGTATATTTAAGCCATGAAAACAGAATTGATGGATTTTCCTATCTATCAAAAGCCACAGATATATGCTCATCATTATCC
Source organism: Dipodomys merriami (assembly GCF_024711535.1). Lineage (NCBI taxonomy): Eukaryota > Metazoa > Chordata > Mammalia > Rodentia > Heteromyidae > Dipodomys > Dipodomys merriami. The sequence continues at coordinate 32,481,756 of NW_027206512.1, read as the reverse complement.
AGCTCTCTGAACGCCTAAAAGTGGAGAGATGCCATTTTCATCTTTATAATAACATTTGAACTACTTTCCCTGCTTAGTTCTTTTGGAATAGGCATAAGCATTTCAGTTGTATCTTCTTCAACCAGACAGAACACCACCAGGATTTATATCTAGCAATGTAAGCTGTGTCTCATATCTCACTGTAATCATTGTGTTTTTGTTTACCTCTGGTAAAGCCTGAAACAATCTAGGTGTTTTCACAAAGAACTGCCTGTTAAAAGCTTTTGCCAGATAAATATAGTCTGGTAAATACTCTCTCCTACAACTGTACTTCCAAATTCTTTTTATAAAAACAGAAATGTATCATGTGGTCATTTATTTTCATGTATTATTCTGATTATTTACTCTTTCTCACTTTCTTTCTTTCTTTCTTTCTTTCTTTCTTTCTTTCTTTCTTTCTTTCTTTTTTCTTTCTCTCTTTTTATTGTAAAGGTAATATACAGAGGGATTACAGTTACAAAAGTAAAGTAAAGAGTACATTTCTTTTTGAACAGTGTTACCCGCACCATCATTTTCTCCCACTTCCTTCCCTCCTAACTCCTCTCCCCCGCAAGTTGTTAAGTTCATTTCCAATGTAGTGTCTCTAGTGAGTATCACTGTCACATTGGTTCACCATTTGTCCTGTTTCTGTGATTCCCCTTCCCTCAGGCAAATCAGTAAACTTATATACAAGACAAAGGGTACAGAAATCAAAAACAGTGACAATAGGCCATAAAACAAAGGGGGAAATAGGAAAGAAAAAAGTGATAACAGCAAACAATACATTATAAAAACTCTTTTCTTTCAATTTTTTGGAGTTCATTTTATAAGGTCATATGCACCTAGATATTGAGCTATTGTGATCCTCTGCTAAGAGTATCATCGACATATTCTAGATATGTTTGTGAGTGCTTATTTGCAACTATATGCTGTGGTCCCAAACTAAAATGCATAGTAAACAATGGTTTGTATTGCATATTCTCCTCCAGTATCAAAGCTCCACAGGGCTAAGAGGTATAGGATGGAAACCACCAGTGTGCTAAGAGCTGAGCAAGTATTATCAAAGCAATATCAACAAGAACAATGAGATTACCATAAAATGAGCACAATCATTTATCAAGTAAATCCACTTCTAAAAAGCAAATACAGAGGCTGGAGGAAGATGGTGGAGGAGAAGCTGGAGGCTAAACAAGCTCTCACATAGAAAGCAATTTTAGTGTTCCAGTGAACAGTTCTAGGCTAGAGAATCACAGCAAGTGTGCCATCAAAATACAGAGAGTTTGGCCAGAGAGGGAAAATCTAGGCAGCTTGGTCAAGGAGACAGATCTGAGCATTTGCCAGTAGCCATGGCTGCAGCAGCTGTGGCAGTGGCTGCGGCTGCCATATCAACAGAGAAAGTCTGGGACAAAGGTGCCAGACACGGCATGTGAACAGATTCTACTCACTACCAGCAAGAACTGACAAGGAGCAGAAATCTTCATCCTGCGGATCGTAGATCAGGGATGGCCCAAGAACCAAGAATATGGAATAAGTAGAACCCTTACATCCTCACTCCTCACAGACTCCCAGTAGGAAGGCAGCTCCTTCCCCACCACCAGAGGAGATCTCCATCTTTGATACAGACAAAAGCCCTGATGAGGAGCTACCTCCAACCCAGGCCTTGGAAGGAAACAATTAGAGCCACTAGCAGGTCACAGGAACCTGACCTGACATGCCAGGCCAGCTCAATCCAGGGAAAAGTTGCTGCTCAGGCAGAGAAAGCTCTGCCACTGGAAGAGTGACTTTCTTCACTGAGTAAACAGAGGCAGAGGCTGCCCCTCCCTACAGCAGCCTAGACAAACAATTGAAACTCAGTAAACATAAACCCTGAGAATGGTTCCAGGCTGGGCTTTGTGAGTGTCCCATGAGCTAACCTCTCAGGGAAAAGCTACTGTTTGCTGAAAGGCCTCAACATTACCCAGAACCTAGCTTCATCACAGCAAACTAGAGGAAACCCCCATCACCCTCTTTTGTGATACTCAAATCAAATCTCCCTCCCACTGAACTAGCCTGGGAGAAGGATCAAAAAGTCCTGGGTAAGGCAGAGCTGCATGCCTGCTCAAACAAACCGACTAAGAAACCAGTCAAGCCACAGGAAAACCAAACACTACAAGCAGACCAGAGACTCCACCAAGAGACTGGTTATGGACACAGGAGAGATAAAGAATCTTCTTTCCCCCCCAAAAAAAAAAATCAAAGAACTCTTTTTTTATACTTATTTTTATTGTTATTTTTAGTTGTTTTCTATTATTTGTTCTTTTTTTCTCTAATAATTTTTATTTTACACTGTATGTGTATATGTGTGTGTGTTTTTTCTAAAATTTCTTTTGGCCTTTTGGTCTTTTTTTTTCTTTTTCTTTTTCTTTCTTTTTCTTTTGTCTTCTTTTTCTTTTTTGTGTGACTTAAGTGCTGTTCTACTCATCCCCAACTATATACACATCATTGATTATTAGACTTTATCCCTCATTGTGTACATACTTAATCCAGAAACTTATTACTCAATTCACAACCTCTTAGGCTTAACTTCTTTGATAGTATTAATATTTCTTTATTCCTATATAACTTTAAAGTATTCTAATTTTAAGATTTTTATTTTTTATTTTTTCATTTTTCCTAAACTTAATAATTTCTGGTTTTCTGAATCCCTCTTGGATGTTCTTAGCCCATTAGTCCATAGTTGTTTGATGTTGAATAGATTGTATCTGTTGAAATAGATTGTATCTGTAGCCATTTTGACTGTGCAACTAGAGGACTCTGGCTGATGCTTGCCTTAAAATAGAGTTCTAGCATAAAATTGGTATTACTTTCATAACAAATGGGCAGAACAAGCCAGAAAAACACAAGAAAAATGACATGTCTGGGTATCTCAGCCCCCACTCAGGATAATCAGGTGTCAAAACAGTTAATGAATAATCCAGAGGAGAGTTCACAAAAAGCTCTATAAACACTACTGGTAAACATGGTGAACGAAAAGAATGAAAACCTTCAAAGGACTCAGTGAGAGCATGATAGGGAGCAAGATGAGGCAAAGCAAAGATAAATACAAGAATCTCGTGAGCATGAGGACCGTACTCAGATATACAGGAATTATGTGAACACGCTGAGAACAGTCAAAGAGAAATACAGGAGTTGCATGAGAGTGAGGAAGCTAATCAAAGAGTAATACAGGAATTGTGTGAGGGGAAAGAGAATAGACAAATATTACTAGAGGCATTCATGGAATCAATAAACACACAACTGGGTTGATTCCATATCTTAGCTATGGTAAATAATGCTGCCATAAACATTGTTGTGCTGGAAATGGAAAGACTTGGAAAAAATTATATTAAGTGAAGTAAGCCAGGCCCAAAGAATCATAGGTCCCATGGTTTCCCTTATTTGCAATAACTAGTATATGTCTGAGACAAGCAGAAAAGGTCAGATAAGTTGATGTTAGGTGAAATGAACCCCAAGATAAGGATTTAAGATGATTTCTTTGTTTCCTTGTATGTCTCTCCCCCACGGTATAACCCATGCTTACACTGTATTTGATGTTGCTATAATTTGTGGACGGGAAGGGCAAAAACAAATCTTCTAAATAGGAATACAGGTGGACCCATTGCAAGAATGAGATATACAAGTTGTTATGTCGAAAACTAACTTTACAACTTTGGCCTGGGGAGGGAAGGGATGGGAGATGGGAAGGGATGGCAATGGGAACTCCTCTGTATGGTATTTTCACAACAAAAAAAAAGAACGAAATTTAAAAAAAAAAAGGAAAACCAAAACAAAAACAACAACAAAAAACAGACAACTGAAAGACTCCAGGGAGACCACAAAGGTAATGCTGAATGGAGCCTGTCAGAATGCAAGGTAGTCCAAGGAAACCATAACTAATCAACTAAGTGATTTGAGAGTAAACACTGAACAGCAAATTAAGGAAGTAGAAGCTCATACGAGATCTAAAACAAAGCTCCAACAAAGAATTTGAAGCTATCAAAGCTGACCAATTAGAAGGAAAAGAAATAAAAAAACGAAGTAGAAAGTCTTGACAGTAGTTTAGAGCATGCAGAAGATCAAATCTCAGGGATTGAAGACAGCCTAGATATTATAAAGAACATACAACTCTCCAAGACAAATCCAAGAAATATGATAGCACTATTCAATATTTGGAAGACACCATCAGAAGGCCTAATCTGAGGATAATGGGTATAGAAGGGCACCTAGAGACAGAAGATAATGGGCTAGGAAATTTGTTTAACAGGATCCTAGCAGAGAACTTCATAAACATGCAAAAAGATAGTCCTATTCAAATACAAGAAGCTTTTAGAACCCCAAATAGACCAGACCAGAACAGGACATCCCACCATCACATTATAATCCGCACAGGATCAATTCAGTCCAAAGAAAAGGTTCTTAAAGCTGTCAAGGAGAAAAGATCAATCGCCCATAAAGGGAAACCAATTAAAATCACCTCAGATTTCTCAGCAGAGACAATTAAAGCAAGAAGAGCCTGGAATGTTGTATTCTATGCCTTGAAGATAAAGAACTATCAACCAAGAATACTGTACCCACCTAAACTCTCCTTTATAACCAAAGGTCAAATAAAAACTTTCCATAACAATGAAAAACTGAAACAATATATCTGCAAACCAGACCTATAAAAGATACTTAAAGATGTCCTACACATAAAAAACTAACAAGAGCACAATAAAGGCCAAAAAACCACATCCAAACTGAGAATCCAAGAATCATAGGAAGAACCTAGCTGTCCCAGCCCCCAAGAAGGTGGATAACATGGCAGGAACTACCAAGCACCTCTCAGTCCTGTCCTAACTTTCCACATAAATGGACTAAACTCTCCAATTAAGGGACATAGACTTTCTAGTTAGATTGCAAAAGCAAGATACTTCTATCTGCTGCCTTCAAAAGTCACACCCTGAAAGTGAAAGTCATACTCTGAAAGTGAAAAGCTAGGATAAAATTTACCAAGCAAACCGCCGCCATAAACAGGTGGGAGTTGCAATCTTAATATCAGATAAAGTAGACTTCAAATTAAATTAGTGAGAAGATATAAAGAAGGTCACTATGTACTAATTAAGGTATCTCTCCTTCAGGAAGATATGACAATTCTAAATATCTATTCACCAAACAATGGAGCACCCACATTCATCCAAGAAACACTATTTCCTTCAAATCTTACAAAAATCCAAAGACATTAATTGTTGGGGACTTTAGCACACCACTATTCCCACTAGATAGATCAATTTGGCAAATACTCAACAGAGAAACGTCAGATCTAATCAACTGCATATATCAACTATATTGAACAGACATCAACCGAATATTTCACCCAACCACATCAGAATACACGTTTTCCTCAGCAGCACACCCAACATTTTCAAAAATAGACTTCATTTTAGGTCACAAAACAAACTTGTCAATATTCAGAAACATCGAATTTATGCCCTGCATTCTCTCAGACCACAAGGTAATAAAATTATAACTCAATAACAAAAGCCACCAAAGAAAGCCCTGTAATACATGCAGACTGAACAACACATTTTTGAATTACCAGTGGTCCTGGAAGAAACTAAAAAGGAAATTCAGATGTTCATGATATTCAACAAAAATGAACACACAAAGTCCTGTAACACATGGAGGCTGAACAACACACTGTTGAACCACCAGTGGGTCATAGAAGAAATTAGAAATGAAATTCAAGTATTCATGATATTCACCAAAAAAGAGAACACAAACTACCAGCTCCTCTGGGACACAGCAAAGGCAGTACTCAGAGGCAAGTTTATAACTCTGAGTTCCTATATCAACAAATTGGAGAAATCTGAAACCACAATTTCATGAGACATCTGAACTTCCTTGAAAAAGAGCAGCAAGCTAAACCCCAATCCAGTAGATGGAAAGAAATAATTACAATTAAATCAGAATTAACTGAATTAGAATAAAAAAAACATAGAAAGCATCAAGACAACAAGGACTTGGTTCTTTGAAAAAATTAAGAAAATTGACAGACCCTTAGCAAATCTTATCAGAAAAAGAAGACAACAGACCCAAATAAACAAACTCAAAGATGAGAATGGAAACATCACCACAGAAACAACCAGAACATTATAAGGGAATACTACTCAAACTTTTATGCTAATGAGTTTGAGGACCTCGAAAAATGGACGATTTTCTAGCGAATATTGACATGCCGAATCTAAACCAAGATGAGTTAAACCAACTTAACAGACCCATATCAAGCATTGAAATAGAAACAGCAATAAGAGACCTCCCATCTAAGAAAAGCCCAGGACCAGATGGATTTACATCAGAAATCTACAAGGCCTTCAAAGCAGAGCTCACACCAATACTCCTCCAGCTCTTCAATAAAATTGAAAGAGGAAGTTTGCTACTGAACTATTTCTATGAATCCATCATAGCCCTCGTCCCAAAACGAGGCAGGGACTCATCAAAGAAAGAGAACTATAGACCCATTTCTTTGATGAACATTGGTGCAAAAATTCTCAACAAAATTTTGGCCAATAGGCTTCAACAATTCATCCAAAAAATCATACACCATGATCAAACAGGATTAATTTCAGGGATGCAAAGCACCACAATCAAACAGGATTCATTTCAGGGATGCAAAGCTGGCTCAATATATGTAAATCAATTAATATAATTCATCACATCAACAAGAGCAAGGATAAGAACCACATAGCTATCTCAATAGATGCAGAAAAAGCATTTGACAAGATCCAACACCCCTTTATGATGAAAACTCTAGAAAAATTAGGAATCCATGGAACATTCTTCAATACAATAAAGGCTGTATATGCCAAACATACGGCCAGAATTATACTTAATGGTAAAAAACTAAAAGCCATTTCCTCTAACTTCTGGAACAAAACAAGGATGTCCACTCTCTCCATTTTTCTTCAATTTAATATTAGAATACAGCAATAAGACAAGATGCAAACATAAAGGGGATAAAAATAGGGAAAGATGAAGTAAAACTCTCCCTCTTTGCAAATGACATGATCTTGTACTTAAAGAATCCCATGGACTCCACTCCTAAATTACTCAAGCTGATTAGAAACTTTGGCAAAGTAGCAGGGTATAAATGTAAGCCTCAAAAATCAATGGCTTTTCTGTATGCCAACAATGAGAAGAGCATGGCTGATATCAGGAAAGCAACTCCATTTGTAATAGCCCCCCCCCCAAACATAAAATACCTGGGAATTAACTTAACCAAAGAAATGATGTGAAAACTTAAAAAACTTGAAAAAGAAAACCAAAACAGATTGGATTGGATTAGCAGAATCAACATCGTGAAAATGGCAATACTTCCCCAGGCTATCTACAAATTCAATGCGTTAACTATCAATATTCCAACGTCATTCTTCAAGGAAATAGAAGAGGCAATCCAAAAATTCATATGGAACAATAAAAGACACTGAATAACATAAACAATCCTTAACAGAAAGAACAGTGCTGGAGGAATATCAATACCAAATTTCAAACTATACTACAAAGCCATAGTAATCAAAACAGCTTGGTACCAGCACAAGAACAGACCTCAGGACCAATGGAATAGAATTGAAAACCCAGAAATGAATCCACAGACCTATAACCATGTAATCTTGGATAAGGAAGCTAAAAAAATAGAATGGAAGAAAGACAGCCTCTTTAGTAAATGGTGTTGGCAAAATTGGTTAATCATTTGTAGAAAACTAAAGGTAGATCCTTATATATCACCCTGCAGCAGAATCAACTACAAATGGATCAAAGACCTTGGAGTCAAAGCAGATACCCTGAAAACATTACAGGATGGAATAGGAGAAACCCTAGGTCTCCTTGGTACAGGCCGAAATTTTCTTAGTAGAGACTTAGCAACCCAACAAATCAAAGAAAGGTTGGACAAATGGGATTACATGAAGTTTCAGAGTTTCTGCATGGCAAAGGACATAGCTAGCAAGATCAATAGAAACCCCTTGGATTGAGAGATCTTCACTAACCATACAATGAACAATGGTCTCATATATGAAATATACGTGGATCTCAAATAATTAAATCCCCACCAACAAATCTTCAAAGAAAAAACTGCCCAATAAATAAGTGGACTAAAGACTTAAAGAGAAACTTCTGTGAAGAGGAAATAAGAATGGCCAATATACACATGAAGAAATGCTCAACCTCTCTAGCCATAGAAGAAATGCAAATCAAAACAACATTGAGTTTCCCCCTCACCCCAATTAGAATGGCTATAATCAATCCCTCTAATAACAACAGATGCTGGAGGGGATGTGGGCAGAAGGAAAGGAAAACCTACTGCATTGTTGGTGGGAGTGTAAACTTGTTCAACCACTTTGCCTGTGGCTCTCACCTGTAATCCTAGCTACTAAGGAGGCTGAGATCTGAGGATCGGGTTCAAAGCCAGCCCAAGCAGGAAACACTGTGATACTCTCATCTCCAATAAACCACTTAGAAAACTGGAAGTGGTACTCTGCCTCAATTGGTAGAGTGCTAGCCTTGAGTTGAAGAGCTGAGGGACAGTGCCCAGACCCAGATTTCAAGCCTTATGACTGACAATAAAAAAAAAAAATTCCACGTAGAGCTTCCCTTTGACCCAGCAATCCCACTTTTGTGCATTTACCCAAATGATCACAAACAAGACCATAGTAAAATTACCAGCACAACTATGTTTATTGCAGCATTATTTACCATAGTTAAGATATGGAACCAACCCAGATGCCCCTCAGTAGATGAATGGATCAAAAAAATGTGGTATATATACACAATGGAATTCTATATCTCCATCAGAAAGAATGACATTGCCCTATTTGTTAGGAAATGGAAAGACTTGGAAAAAATTATATTAAGTGAAGTAAGCCAGGCCCAAGGAATCATAGGTCCCATGGTTCCCCTCATTTGCAATAGTTAGTATATATCTGAGACAAGCAGAAAAGTTCAGATAAGATGATGTTAAACGAAATGAACCTCAAGATAAGGACACAAGTGTTTTCTTTTCCTTTCTTGCTATTGTTTCTAAGGTATTTATGAGGTACAATGTGATTATTTTTGTTGCTTTCTATGTCCCTCCTCCACGGTATAACCCCTGTTTTCACTGTATTTGATGTTGGTATAATTAGTGGAGGGAAAGGAAAAAAACAAATTGTTTAAATAGGGATACTGGTGGACCCATTGCAACAATGAGATGTACAAGTCATTATGTTGAAAAACAAATTTTACAATTTAAGCGGGGATGGGGCTTTGGGGCGGGTGGAGGGAATGTAGTTGTGGAGATGGGAGGGAAGGAATACTAGGGGAAAAACATAGGAGGAAGCAACAATGATTGATAAGAAATGTTCTCATTACCTTGCTCATGTGATTGTAACCCCTCTGTACAGTATTTTCACAATAAAAAATTGATTTAAAAATAAAATTAAATTAAGAGGATAGAAAGTATATTTTCTAATATTTTCAAATCAATGCTTGTTATATGGTCTTTGTATTGTATTTGAATTATATATCACTAAAAATAATTTGTAAAAATCTACTGGTCTCCTGAAGCATGTGTATGGACATCAAATTAATATTTTATATTGAAGAAAGTATCTGTTATTTGTGAAAAGCTATACTATTCAATGATCAACATAGGGGTTGTGCATCATATGGTCTTTTTCGGGAGGTAGTTATTAGTTGTATTTATTACACAGTTGTATAATTATGCCACCTAAAATGTTTTCCATGGACAATTGCTTGTCTGCACGCAAAGTAAATTTAGAGTGTTATAAACAGCATCATCATGATTACATATTCATGTCTTATATAAATACCAATATGCACAGAAGATTTTAAACAATTATATTAGCAATATAGTTTTTCTGGAAGTATATTCACAGGCAAGTGAATATAAGGGATATTTCTACTTTGTCAACCAAATTCAAATGTGAGAAATGTGTGAAATTACGTAATACAAATGAATTCATAACATTCAAACGTTCATCATGCAATGAAGAAAATAATTTGCTAAAAATTTTATATATGTTTTAACTTATCTTTAAATAGTTACACAAAGAAGTTGCCATTTAGAAAAGCACTTTATGATTCCTATGCATCATGGTAAGTGTCGCTCATTTAAAAATTCTTGCAATCTCTTCAGAACTTACTTTTCTCAATTTTGTAGTATATACAATGAATTCTTGACTGCATCCTCCTCCTCTCTTCCCTTTCATTCCTCTGCTCCTCTCTCCTGGGTCTTAACGCCCTTTCTCACAAGAACCAGTTTCCTGACATTTATTCTTTTGGCTTTAACTTTGTCTTTCTAAGGAATTACACTATTTGAGTTCTTCCTAAAGTGTCCTGTATTTCAGTGAATACATTTGTAGCCTCTTGCATATCACTTACACTTTAATAGGCAAAGTCTAGCTACCGTAACCTTTCTTTCTCTGGGTCTGACTTCAGTTAATTTTTTTTTATAATTCTTTCCATTTCCTTATCATTCTTTCTAATGAATGAGTAACATTCTGTTTTGTATATGTACTATATTTTCTGGATCCATTTGTCCACTGAGGGGCATTTGGGTTGATTCATTATCTTGGCTATGGTGAATAGTGCTACAATGAATGTATTTAAAAATAACTACTAGAAAACTGAATAACCCTGAAGCAGAATTCCTGTTCATTGATTTGTAGCTTCCCAGGCAAACTGTAAATTATACTCTCTTGTGTTTTCTTCAACATGATAAATTTCCAAACACAGAGACACCCCAAAATAGTCAGTGAATTCCCTGAATACAAAAGTTTGTTTCTAGGAATGTAGAAAAAATAATTTTGTTTTCCTAGAGCAGGAACAAGGAGAATGGAATTCACAGCCATAATAACAGACCAGATCCTATTTTTCCAGGGTATCAAGGTAAGAGTCGTGCAAAAAAGATTGAAAAATAATAATATTTTTGCAAAAATATTTTGTGAAACTCAAATTTCAGTGGTAGTAAATAATTGTATCAATGAACATTACTATTTAAAAATGTATACTAAAATGGTATTTACTCAACTTGTAGTAATAGATTGATGGATACCTGTCTAGTTTCAAATCAGTTACATCATTTCAAGGGACATTTACTGTTCAACTTCTTCATTTTATTCTAGAAAAATCATTCATCTGTTTTTATTAGTTAATAATAAGCATGATTACCAAGTCATAAATCTCCTTATATTTAGGAGACATTAATATGTTTTGAAGATGATACTGATAGAAATATTACGTTAATAGATATCAACACATGCAAACATACTTATACTCGTACTTCAAAAATTATATTAGTTCATCTTAAATTTTGTGATTTGTTATTTTGGTAGTATTTACTATTGCTTCTTCCTTGGAATAATTTTTACAAATTTAGTAATGAGATCAGTTTAAGTTAAACACTCAACTGATTAAGTATATATGCAATCAAATATAACTGTCTGTAGACACAATGTGTTCCAAACAATTTCTGAAATTACTGAGACATCAGTGAACAGCTTTCTGTGTCTCTCTTCCACCAGTTGCTAGCAACTACCATTCTACTCCTGCTTCTACAAATACTTCATCTAAAAGAAATCATACAGCTCTTCCTCCTATGATTGCCTTATTTGACTTCACTTGTTCTTTGACAGGCTCTTCACAGAAGAATGAACATGGATATTGTGATGCATTCTTAGGATTGAGTATTGTTCACTTATGTGAAAATCTAAACAAACCCAGATGTCATGAATGCTTACAATTTAACGATTATGACATTACATGGGTTCTTCCATATATAGTTAGTACGTAAATAATATTTCCAGTTAGTGTGAGAATAAAATTGGAGATGTTCTAGTTGTTTACTGAATTTAAGGCCAAATGAAATTAGAGCTAAATAAGAGGTATACTTTCTGATGTATATTCCAGAAAGAAAAAATAGAATAATTTTCCCACTTATACTATAGAACTGATATAGACAAATAAGATGGAATAATAAATCACTGCTTGTTCAGGGAAGATTGTATGGTGGATGAATATGAGAGTTGTAGGTCAGTCTCAGGAAGAAATTTATATATAAAATTTGAAAACATAGTTTCAAAGAACTTAAAGAGCTCAAATAATAATTCTGCCAGGGATGAATTTTTTTCAATGCACAAATATGTACAAATGATACTAGCAAACTATAAATGTCAATATTAGATTTTTAATACATAATTGTATTAAATAATTGTAATAATAATTGTAATAATAATTGTAATTCTTGTGATGTTAATTAAGTAATACCTGTGCTGGTCAGTAAAGTCAGCATTTGTTTTACAGAAGACTTAAAAGTAGACCACCAAATGTTGTTATATAACAGCATTATAGAGCTCTTACCTAGCATACTCAATAACTAGAAGTCAATTCCTAACATGCCTCAAATATAACACAACAAGAAACTGAGCCTGTAATGTGATGACACCTGATAGAGAAGAGACTTGCAGCTTTATCACTTTTACTTTTTTATGTATAATCTCTAACTCCAATAACTCTGTTTAATCTGTCAGGATGATACATGGATGGCAAATCTTTCAAGATGTTGGTCTAGTATTGCATTGGGGATTTCTTTCCAATTATTTGCTTCGGCATAATGAAAAAGACAAAATTCAAACTGGTCATTATTCAATCTGTTGCTAAATTAAGCAAAGTCAATACATGCATAGCCACACACATTGTCCTCCACCAAAGTATCTTTTTTCTGTGATTTTTTAATTTTTGGCAATTTCTTACACTACATTTAAGTCTGTAACATAATTTTATTATAGATCAAATATTTCTGACTTATCTATTTTACCTAGATTTTTTTGCTATCACTGTCATATTTTCTTTTTTAAATATTTTTATTGTGAAAATACTGTAAAGAGGAGTTACAGTTACATGAGCAAGGTAATATGTACATTTCTTATCAAGCATTGTTGCCTCATCCTTTGTTTTAGCCCCACCAACCCTTCCCTCCCACCTCCACAACTACACACCCTAAATTGTAAAGTTTGTTTTTCAACATAGTGTCTTGTACATCTCATTGTTACAATGGGTCAACCTTTATCCCTATAAACTATGTACATATGACCAAATAAGATGAAGTTAAACAAAATGAACCCCAAGATAGAAAACAAGTAGTTTTATTCTTTCTTGTTATTGTTTCTAACGTATTTATAAGGTACCATGTGATTTTTTGGTGTTACTTTGTATGTTCTTCCCCAGTGGTATAACCCCTGTTTTCACTGTATTTGATGTCAGTATACTTTGGGGAGGAGAAGGGAAAAAAACAAAATGTGTCATATTTTCATATCAACATTTCAGTCTTTACTTTCTAGGTCTGAATTAGAGATATGAGCAAAAAAATAAAATAATATGGCCTCTTCTCATTATTAAAACAAGTATCTTGCTACCTCATCACAAAAAGACTAAAATAAAAGTAAACAGAGTTCAAACATCTAAATGTTTTAGAAAACACAATGTCCTGAACAGAGCACATCTTTGGAGAGGGCACAGCAATCTTGGGGTTTTTGTTTTGTTTTGTTTGAACTTATATTTAATGAAACTATGGCTGAATCTAGTCCATCTTCATGATGAGCTTTTTATAATTAGCAGCATCATGTTAGATGATAGAACATCAAACTCAATTTATCTGCATGGTTTTAATAATATAGAATTTGAGTTTGTTTGTTACATAATATGTGCTTATACTCTTGGGAAAGCTCTGAGATAGTTATTTCATAATGGAATGGTAATTATTTCCAGGACATTTTTGATGATGATTAATAAGTAGGGTGTCATCTAGCACTTACTTCTCTTCTTTTTTTTGAAAGACCTTTATCACCATTAACATTTCTGACCTTTTTAATTGCATGCATTTAAGCTATAAATAGGTGAGTATTCATGTTCTGTACTGTGTTCTGGGGCTTAAAATAATGTTTACTTTCTCAATTGCATTTAGCTAGTTGACTTTTCTCTTGGTAAATGTGAATTTGAAGGTGACAAGTTTATTGGTATTAATTTGATATTCACAATGCTTTATGCTACAAAAAACCAGCTTTTCAGTGTTTGTTAAATTACCTTTGATATGTCCATGTCATTCTCATGATAGATTTTGATGGAGCTGCGCATATACATACACCCTTTTGCTACAGAAGGAAAGAGAAACTGTTAATAAGTTTATGTGGTTTTTCTTCTTTTCATGTGAAATTTAAAACTATAGTACTTGTACTTTTCATGCAAACCTGAGTAGGAGCAAGATATGATGTGAAGCAATATTGATAAGTCAGATTTGCACTGTAGAACTAATCAAAGTACCCTTGATTTGCAACCTACACATTAGGTAGGTCATCTATTACTCATTTCTGGAAAGTATGAAAAATAATGTGGTCTAAGGAAAAGTATTATTGACATATTTGCAGAAAGTAAAAATATTTTACTTAGGAAAAATGGATCATGTATGAGAAAACTAACTGTAGCTATGCATAAAAAGATTATAAGCTAAATTTGCATTTGTAATTTATGCATAGAAATACTGTTATGCATAGATAAAATATATATTTTATATTCATACTTATAAAAGTGCATACCTACATTTATATGTGATTAAAATATCATATCACATGATTAAACCAAGTTGTATTGCCAATCACAGAACAAATTGAGTTTTTTATATTTTAATTTAATTTAATTGTCAAGGTTATGTACAGAGGGATTACAGTTACATACCTAAAGTAGTGAGTACGTTTCTTGTTGAACTTGTTATCCCCTCCCTCATTTTTCTCCCACTTCCCTCTTATTTGTACAATTTTCTACACTGTATCTGTGTACTGGCATTTTTATAGTAAAGTGATAATTGTAACTTTTTCAGATTTAGCTAGACATATTTCAAACAAAATGAACATTCATTAGTGTATAAGTTGGCCAGTATGAGGGAAAAAATCTCCTGTTTTCTGCACATGCAAAACCAGTTGAACTAATCATTTTAATGCGGGCATGAGCAGCTGTGCTAGTTCTCATGATTTGATAATAAGGAATATGAGCTTACATGGTAGTTCCTAGGAAAGTAATGTTCTGTAGGCTAAAAATAACTCTGTGTGGATATGTAAATCTACATGCACACAACTAGGAATTTTGCAATAAAATGTTATGGAAATGATTTCAAAAATTCTCAAATCTAGGAAGAGAAACATGATTCTCTACATGACATTACCCATTTGTACTATTTTCGTGAATTCTTCATGGAGCTCATTAACTAGAATACTAATCAGGTGAGCTCATAGGAAAATTTCGTTAAATTCCCATTGGCAATCATGCTATATACAAATCCGTATTCCCTGGAATTCAGCTCCAGATTCAGGTTTAGAAGATACACTAATAGGAGATAATGATGTGACAAGAAAGTTTGATTTCTTGTACCATTTGTGGAAACATACAGGGAATTTCAGTGATGGATGCAAGAAGATGAAACCCATATATCAAGAGGAAGAGTCTAGCAACTCTACCCAGAAAATCCAGTGAGTGAAAAATTAAAGTTTATGTGTTCTTGATACATACATATGAGTAGAGGGTTATGTGGGTAGCCACAAATAGAAAAATGCCCCTTGAAGGATTGCATCTAATTGTAATCTCATGGTTAATTATCTGAATTGAGTAT
Organism: Dipodomys merriami; assembly: GCF_024711535.1. NCBI lineage: Eukaryota > Metazoa > Chordata > Mammalia > Rodentia > Heteromyidae > Dipodomys > Dipodomys merriami. The sequence goes on along the minus strand of NW_027206512.1, from coordinate 32,466,032 downwards.
GAAGTTAATCTCTGCATATTCAGCCTCCTTAATTTCATGTTTCAGTGATTTTCATTGACATTACAAAGTATGAAATATATTAACTGTTTCTATTAGGAAATGGACTGGTATTGCAAAAGGATTGGGAAAGTGTAAGAGTAAATTCATTCTGAAATGTTTTCAAAACATATCTACCTTTCTACAATATATTTTGATACACTCATATTAGTGTGTGACACTAATCTTGGAAATCTTCCTGCCATTTGTTTGATATTATTTAGATTTTTTAATTTTATGTAAGTTTTTTCATGATAGAAAATATACTCATATATAAAGGATTTTCACAAATTGTTTTACAATATGTATTTTACCCTTTTCCCTTTCTTAGATTAAGAATGCTCCTGACAAAGAAAGTGTATGTGTGTATATGTAAGTGTATGTATATTGCGACAGTCCTTTTGGTTCTTAGATTTAGTTTCGTATCTAAATACTTACTTATTTGTTTTCTGTGGTTAATTTTTACTTACTTGAGAAATTTTCAGTGTAAGTGACAGAATTTTAGCAGAGTTCCTTAGGAAGTGAATAAAGCCACAGACACTGCATACTGTACCTGCATACTGGGAGTTCAGGAATCTCATTATATTTCTGTTATGCTGTTCATTTGTATTTTAATTTTTATTTAATTTGTATTTTTAGGTGAGTCTTGGCTGCTGTTGGGGCCCAGATGACCTTTTGTGACCAAGGTCAGTTTTCTATTACTTGAGCTACAGCTCCATTTATGGCTTTTTTGGTGGATAATTGGAAATAAGAGTCTCAATGATGTTTTCCCCAGGGCTTAACTTTGAACTGTGATCCTCAGATCTCAGCCTTCTGAGCAGCATGGACTACATCATGAGCCACCAGCACTCAAATATATTTTAAAATTTTTATTGACATGAAATTGCTATATAATACCAGAACATATTTCTTCTAACTATAACCATTGATGAACCTCTACCATTCATTTCTTTTCTTTTATTTTATTTTCTTTTTCTTTTCTTTATTTTATCCGTCATGGGGTTTGAACTCTGGGCTTGGGCACTGTACCTGAGCACTTCAGCTGAAGCCTAGAGCTCTACTACGTGAGCCACAGAGCCATTTCCGGTTTTCTGGTGGTTAACTGGAAATAAGAGTCTCATGCACTTTCCTGCCTGGACTGGCTTTGAACCGCAATCCTCAGATCTCAGCCTCCTGAGTAACTAGGATTAGGCATGAGCCACAGCACCAGGCTCTTTCCTTTTCTTCTAGATTTTGGCAAACACTTTAATTCTTCACATAAATGAGATTTTTAAAATATTGTTTATCTTGTGTATCTTTCTGAACCTTGATAATTCGCTTAATGCCAGCCAAACTCATCCATTTTATCTCAAACAACAGTACTTTGTTCCTTTTTTGGCTATAAAGTATTCCTTGGGTCTTTGTGTTTGTATATATATATATATATATATATATATATATATATATATATATATATATATATATGTGTGTGTGTGTGTGTGTGTGTGTGTGTGTGTGTGTGTATGTGTGTGCAAATCTATACATATAGATATACATCTATACATCATTTCTTCATGTTTATTTAGATTGGTTCCCTATTCTGAATAGATGTTACTTGAAAGAAGATCACTCTAAAGAAGGCCTATAAATTGTCATATATATGTATATCTGTATATATCTGTATATATGTATGTGTAAGTATATGTGTGCATGTGTGTATAAAATGAATGTGAATTTAAATGTTCTAGATCATTAACTATTTGTGAAAGGCCAAAAAAGCCACAATATGATATAATCCCACTCTAATTAGAATATTATAATAGACAAAAGATAATAAATGCAGAAGAAAGGAACTCTTACTATGGGTGATATCTAAACATTGATTTTGTAATATATTAGATATATTCCTCAGTAATTAAAAATAGAACCACACCATCTGGTCCAATATTTACTCTACTGGATATACCCAAACTACTGAAAATGGCACCTGCAAATCTGTATGGTTACTGATAAACTCTTTGTCTACAGTTTTAACCTTTATTTTCTAGAGATTTTATCTTCTCATTACACTTTAGTGGGAGTGAGGCAGCTTTTTTCAAATATTTCCAGATTCAAATTATCTACACAGTGTATCCTGTGAGAAGGTGATTAACTGCTTGAAGAATCATATGACAAAAATCCCCGAATTGACTTAGGTTCATTCTAGTCATCTTTTCTGAATCATATATGTGGATATAGGGATGTGTCCTATGGGTATTCACCAAGAAACACTAGTACATTAAATTAGGTATAATTGTGACATGAAGATTTGTAGTGACCGCCTACTCGACCAGCGAGGAAAAACGACCACCACTCCAGGAGTCTTCTCAGATCACGCTTTATTGGAGAGCCTTTTAGTTGTAGGAGAGCTTGGGCGCGAGAGAGCGTACACCCGAAATACAGCCGCTTATATAGGGAATTCGAACACGGGTCTTTTCTATTGTTGGTCGCCTGCCTTTTACCGTCACCAGGTGTCATGGGATTGGCTGGGGACACTACCGGGCTCGCGCACGCGCACAGCCCAGGCGTCCCGCCAAGCACCGTCTGGAGTGGTAATCCTCAAAACTGCAAGGGAGTGGGCGGAGTCTCGCCTCGGCTCCCTACAAAGATTTAGTTGAAATGAAGAAAACACTCTTGATCTGTTCCAACTGAAAGAAATGGGTGATTATTCCTAATAGGTGTGGTGGCATCCATGTTTCTACATAGTTAAGAATCTAATTTTAGTCCCAAACTATCTCAAGGTTATTCTCACTGAAAAACAGTCAGAAAAACACTTATTAAGGTAGAAATAGAGTAAAATGGAAGTTTATCCAGAACCGTGTACACAAACACATACACATACACACACACACACACACACACACACACACACACAGGGGAAAATCATGAACAGCACAAAAACAAAAAGAAAGCCTCTCTAAGTATATATTTGCTAGCGGAAGGGGAAAAAATCTCTTAGAAATTAATTGTCATGGGGCCACATGGACAAAAAATTAATGTAGAAACAGAAATTCATTGCCCCATGTGAAGATTTCTAGATTGATGGTGGAAATCCTGAGGTTTTTACTACCTCCAGCTCAAAGAGAAGATGAAGAAAATGCATGGGACTGAATGTACTTAGATACACACACACATACATTTATATGTGTATGTATATAATTTTTCTGATTTGTTATTTGGAAAGCTTTGGCTCCTTATTACGTTCTGGATTTAAGAAACCATTTTCTACTTTCTCTTAAGCTACCTATTACTCACATGAGTTTACCACATGTATTTATATTCAGAAATTGTTCAAAATGATTCCTCCTGTCCTAATGACTTTAGAATTAGAAATTTGAATTTTTAATTTAGTGGCAACAGTCTATTCTCTTTCAGAAACAAAACTGACTTCATGCAGTTAATGCCTATGATGCTCTCTTAGAAAAAAATAGTCTGGTATCTGTTTTCTAGATCTTCTAGTTCTATATCCAATAGGAATGACCATAGAAAAGGGAATTTTTTAAGAAACCCAACAAGAGAGGAATTTAACCAGTTTGATAAGATAGTAAAAGGGAAATCTGGTAACAAATTCATGGATTAGTTTACTTGCCATGAACTTATTAAGTCTAATACTATATTCTTTATGAAGTTTCTAGCCAGGTAAACTCAAAAGGCCTAGACAATTGATTCAATTATCCCTGCACAATGTAAATAAATAGGGAGGTCCAATCTAGTGATTGTAACTATATTTTGTAAACAAGAATAACCTGAATTATATTTCATAAGAAACTGGATGGCTACACAAAGTATTATATTGCATTAAAAAACTACAGTGCATTTGTTTAGTAAAGTCTTGTTCATTTTCTCTTTGCTGTTGTTCACGTTTGGTAACCTCCATTTTATTTTCTACTTTGTTATCTGCCTGTAAACTGGACAGGATCAATTTTTCTAATTTCTTTTCCAGTTTCCAATATGTTGCTACATCTCTTCAAGCTAATATTTTCAATTTTTTCCCACTCTCTTGACATGTCTCTTGATGTGTTGTGACGTAAAAGTAGAATTAGCCTTTCTTAGCTAAAGCAAGATGACAACATAGACTATAAAGAAACTACCATGATCATGTATGTGTAAGCCATATACCTGCTTGTTTATGACCAACAAAAATGCTAAAATATCTGATACGATCTCCAAATACATGCTAGCTATAAAACTGGACATGTGCTCAAATGAGATGTCATCCTAATTCCAACATGTCAAGAAGCTTTGAACTCAGTTCTGAAATCTTGAATGACTGTTCTCTGTATACAGAAACTGATATTAATATTGTCTACATGTTAATATTTGCTCTCATTTTTATATCTATAACATCTTTTCATTATCTGTATTTGCACTATCAACTGAAGTTGCTCTGTGACTCAGAGATATAACTCATCTGCACATTTATGTTGGACATAATTTACCCAAAATTTGCAAACCTTCTTCAAAACTGCTTTGCACAAAGAAATAATGAAAAATGAGTCAGTGTACAAAAGGTTCAAATTGTCTGTTATGAATATAAGTTGACTGGGTAAGAAATGTACTTAAATTTTTGAAAGAAAAGAAAAGTGTTTCTATTTTTAAACTAGAAGGGCTTTCAAAGACCAGGAAGCCATCTCTAGCCAGACTTCTCTGAGCCCATACAAATCTTAGCTTGGTTTATTTTAGTGTACTGTATTTTAAGAAAGAATTCTGCTGGAATGGTTTAGTGAACATCACCTATTTTTGATATCAGATATAATTTCTTCTTTTCCACCTTTAATAACTCATGATCCTATTCTGTCTTTGGAAAAATACAAAGTATTGCCTGAATTCCTCCGACCTTTTTTATGATTTTTTTCTATCTACTCACCCCACTGCCCAACAACAAGTTGTCTGGTCATAAATACTACTTCCAGAATTGAGTGCAATCTTCATTTCCTTAGGCAAAACTATGTTGTAGTAATTGTTTTTAAGTAAAACCTGCCTAATATCTATGAACAAAATTCTCAAATGCAATATACTTATTTATATCATTACTTAGAAGGAAGTTCCCTTAAAGAAATTGAACTCATTCATCATCTTAATCTTAAATTTTGATTGACACTTTTTTTGTATTCAGAATTATATTGAAATTGCAAGTTGGTACTGACACAATTCCTTCCAGATTCACTTCTCTTGATTAGTGAGCCAAGACTGTATTACTCAGCTTGGCAATGGCATAGTATGCATGGAAAATTTTTACCTTAATAGATAATTTTCTTGGTTTTTGAGGTAAATGTATTTCTATGTGAAAATGAGTTTTTCCTATGGCATATATTTAAAAATAAATAAAAGAATATCCCAATATTTTTTACCAGATAATCATACTCAATAGTACATTGTTTACTTTTTAGAAAATGCATTCTTTTTGTTGTTTATTTATTCATTAATTTTATTTTTTATCTTTCAGTAGTATTCAAAGCCATTGCCATTGAACAATGAAGTATATGAATGCAATGAATCTTTTTTTTTGCCTATTACTTTTTTGATTGTGAAAATACCGTACAGAGGGGTTACAATTACAGGCAAGGTAATGAGTACACTTCTTATCAAGCATCATGGTCTCCTCCTTTGTTTCCCCTTCCCATCTCCCCCCTCCTGTCTCCCCCTCCAAAGTTGTAAAGTTTGTTTTTCAACATAACATGGTGTATATCTCATTGTTGCAATGGGTCCACCTGTATCCCTATTTAAACAATTGTTTTCTCCCTTCCCCTCCACAAATTATACCAACATCAAATACAGTGGAAGGAGGGGTTATATCATGGAGGAGGGACATACAAAGCAACAAAGAAATCATCTTATAAATATGTTAGAAACAATAGCAAGAAAGCGAAAACATTTGAATACTTATCTTGCGGTTCATTTTGCCCAACAGCTACATATCTGACCACCTCTGCTTGTCTCAGTCATATATTAGTTATTGCAAATAAGGGAAACCATGGGACCTATGTTTCTTCGGGCCTGGCTTACTTCACTTAGTATAATTTTTTCCAAGATTTTCCATTTCCTAACAAATGGAATAGAATTGAAAACCCAGAAATGAACCCACAGACCTATAGCCATCTAATCTTGGATAAGGGAGATAAAAAAAAATAGAATGGAAGAAAGACAGCTTCTTCAGTATACGGTGCTGGCAAAATTGGTTAATCACTTGTAGAAAAGTAAAGCTAGATCCTTATATATGACCCTGCACCAGAATCAACTCCAAAAGAATCAAAGACCTCAGAGTTAAAGCAGACACCCTGAACATATTACAGGATAGAATAGGAAAAACCCTACATCTCCTTGGCACATGCTGAAATTTTCTTAATAGAGACCCAGAAACACAACAAATCAAAGAAAGATTGGACAAATGGGATTGTGTGAAGCTGCAGAGCTTCTGCATTGCAAAGGACATAGCTAGCAAGATCAATAGAAAGCCCACAGATTGAGAGAAGATCTTCACTAGCCATACAACGGACAAGGGTGTCATATCTAAAATATACCTGGAACTCAAAAAATTAAATCCCCCAAAACAAATCCTCAAAGAAACAACTGCCCAACAAATAAATGGGCTAAAGACTTAAAGAGAAACTTTTCTGAAGAGGAAATAAGAATGGCTAATAGACACATGAAGAAATGCTGGACCTCTCTAGCCATAAAAGAAATGCAACTCAAAACAACATTGAGATACCACCTCATCTCAGTTAGAAACTATAATCAAGAACTCTAATAACAACAGATGCTGGAGGGGATGTGGACAGAAGGGAACCCTACTGCATTGTTGGTGGATGTATAAACTTGTTCAACCACTTTGGAAAGTAGTATGGTGGTTCCTCAAAAGACTCCACATAGACCTCCTCTATGACCCAGCAATCCCACTTTTAGGCATTTACCCAAATGATCACAAACAAGATCATACTAAAGTTACCAGCACAACTATGTTTATTGCAGCATTATTTACCATAGCTAAGATATGGAACCAACCCAGATGCTCCTCAGTAGATGAATGGATCAAGAAAATGTGGTATATATATACAATGGAATTCTATGCCTCCCTCAGAAAGAATGACATTGCCCCATTTGTTAGGAAATGAAAAGACTTGGAAAAAATTATATCAAGTGAAGTAAGCCAGGCCCAAAGAAACATAGGTCCCCTGGTTTCCTTTATTTGCAATTACTAGTATATGTCTGAGACAAGCAGAAACAGTCAGATAAGTTGATGTTAGGTGAAATGAACTCCAAGATAAGAAAATGCTTTTTATTAGACAATAGAAAATAATGGGATCAAATCATTCTTATTACATTTCTTTCCGTTCAGGAATTTTCTTTTCTAATATTTACATGTTTCTGTTTAATTATTATTTAAATCCCTCCAAAATTAGAGGACTTTTTAAAGGTTACAACATGTTTAGGTCACGATTATTAAAAGAAAACAAAAGAGAAAAGAGAATTATAGAAAGAAAGGAAAGGTCTTAAATTCCAGGGTAATACATTTGAGTTGTATTTGAAATAAAATGAATAATTGCTCAAGGTTGATATCTAAGAGCTCATTTTACAGCAATATTCAGTGATGTGGTGGGTTTCTAGCAGTGTCCCATGGTATGGTTTGTCCTATCACTGCTCACCTCTTATTACTCCTCTTTGCTTCTTGACTTCATGTTAGCTTTCCGTCACCGTGCTCGTTTATAATATGTCTACCTTGTCTTGGATCTAAAAGTGCTTACTGACTTTTTTTCCTATTTTCCCCAACTGTTCTAATGTAATTTAATAACCAAGCAAATGAAGCTTAAAAATAAATGTTTTTTTCTTTCTTGATATTGTGTCTAATGTATTTATTAGGTACCATGTGATTTTTTTTTCTTTGTATGTTCCTCCACCACAGTATAACCCCTATTTTTACTGTATTTGATGTCGGTATAATTTGGGGAGGGGAAGGAAAAAAACAAAATGTTTAAATAGGGATACGGATTGACCCGTTGTAACAATGAGACGTACAAGACACTATGTTGAAAAAGGGAACTTTACAATTTAGGCAGGTGGAGGGGGTATGTAGCTGTAGAGGTGGGAGGGAATGGATGGTAGGAGAAAAACAAAGGAGGAGGCAACAATGCTCAATAAGAAACAGATTCATTATCTTGCTCATGTAACTGTAACCCCTCTGAACTGTATTTTCACAATAAAAAACTTATTTAAACAAAAAATCTTCACTGTCAAAAAAAATATCGGAGTGGATGATTTTATATTCATTACAACACCCATAGAATACCCATTAATCTGATGAGCATCATTTCAAGATGTGTCAGTGATGGTATTCCTAGATGTTATAGAATTTCAATATTAAAATTTAATAGATGGACTAAATAAATCTGATGGACCTTCTTAGCATGCACACACAGCATCTGATCCATGGAGGGAAAAGGTACAAGAAAAATCATTAGAGGTCAAATGTATTCTCAATTTGACTGTTGAGTAGAGACACTGATCTTTTTATCTCTGCTCCTGGTTCCCAGATCATCATATACACACTTGAATCTACATCATTCTTCCTCTGGTTGTGAGATTTTCAGGCTTTCTAACTTAATCAGCTTTTCTTGCTCTCTAAGGAGTCCAAATATATCAGGTTATGGTAATAAGTCCCTTAGATACTACACTAAGTAAAGTATTTATATTTGTTAAAAATTAGTTTTTGTTAATTCATAATTTTAATTTTATATGCTTAAATTGTAGCAAAGTAATTTATTAGTGAAATGCCTCTTGATGGGATCAGAAAAAGAATAGGGTCCAGTAATACTTCTCCTTTGTCAATAGTGATTATAACTTTATCTTGATGGCCATATTTTTGATTACATGCCATTTTGAAAATAACACAAACATATATGTATAGATAGATAGATAGAGTCTCTAACATTTTTGCCATTTTTTACCTAAACTTCACATATTATTGTTATTATTGATAGCCTAAAAACATTTTCATAAACAGGAAAATGATTTTAAAACAGAACAAAACTATTCTTTTTTTGACACTGTTTAAATTTTTTATTTTTTTTAATTGTGAGAATACGGTACAGAGGAGTTACAATTACATGGGCAAGATAACAAGTAAATTTCTTATCAAGCATTGTTGCCTCCTCTTTGTTTTCCCTTTCCATCCCTTCCCATACTCCCCCTCACCACCAAAGTTGTAAAGTTCATTTTTCTACATAACGACTTGTACATCTCATTGTTGCAATGGGTCCACCTGTATCTCTAGTTAAACCATTTGTTTTTGCCCTTCCCCTCCACAAATTATACCAACATCAAATAAAGCAGGGGTTATCCTGTGGGGGAGGAACACACAAAGCAGCATAGAAATCATCTTATAAATATTTTAGAAACAATTGCATGAAAGAAAAAAAAACATTTGAATACTTATCTTGGGGTTCTAAAAAATAAACTTTGCCAACAAATTCCAACAAACTTTAATCAAGGAAAACACTTAAGGGAGAAATAATAAGCTTATCTTAATGTGACAAAAATGAACACTTCAAGGTCAGTTATATATAAATCAATAAATAAAACACACTATTGCTTCAATCTACTTAAAAGTAGCTTAAAAAGTTCCTCATGAAACATCATTTTTGAAAACATATTATCACAAATCTTTACATTTTGTCAATAGAAAACAAGTGGAGCATTTTTAAAGACTATTTTGAAAATAAAACAAATAATTCTAATACACTAGCAAAATGAAAATCATGGAAACTATTTAAAGTATTTTTAAACCTGGGTAAATATTTTAGCACATAAAATCTATGCAAAATTGTTGAGGAATGATGGAATCTTGTTTACAAGTAAATATTCATGAATCTCAAGTACAGTACACAATTGTTGCAAATCTTTGTTCAATAAAATGGTTTATTTTTATTTGCAGAAGTGTTAGTCTGTGAAAAGCATTGACTGTACAAACACATTAATATGTAACAAATTTGAAAGTATTATTTGTAAGGTCTGCACAGGAGCACCTCCCTACCTTTTGGCTAAGTTTCTGCCCAGTATCTGTTACCTAGGTAACTGGCAGAAGTCACCTTCCCTTCCTGGTAAGTCACATCCTGGACCACCACTGGTCACATGCATCCCATCTGACATAGGAGGGTCCCAGACCCTGAGGTCATATCCGGATCCATTGTGGCCACACCTTTCCCTCACCTGGCCACGCCTCTTCCTGTCCCTGGCCTAGATAAGTCCTGGTCCACGGGTGGGTTTCAGCCATGCCTCTCCACCATGCATGGCAGGGGCAGCAGTAAGTAAAGAAACTTCTCCTGCCTGAATAGTGCGTGGTGTTCTCTTCATTGGCTACCTAATGAAGCCTACCTATTTATTATACCTTACATTATTTACTACTAAAATGTACCCAGTTGCTACAATTTCAAGATAAACTTCACAATAGTTAAATCCGGGTGAGACAGAAATGTTCCTGGACAGGCCTATCTACCTCTTGAAATGATAGCAAACCTTGGTGTCATCCATTTAATGATGGTTTTTCAAGGAGATAGAATGCAAGAATTTTCAAGTCATGACAGCATTCAGCCAGATTTCAAAGGAAAGCACAAGAGGCCAGGAAATATATGGCAGAGTCAAATAGTGGCCAAATGATAGAGCCATCCAGTGAAAGATTATATCATAAGGATTATAGCATAAGAAACGATATTATGAGCAATTATATATTTGAATTATTGTATGATATCATGCTAAATGCTTATTTGTATACTAGTAAAATATTCTGCAGTCATGTTTTTTCTGTCACAATTCCATAAATATGAATTTTAAGTTATAATTATCATCTACATCTGCATGACAGTGAAAAATATTAATACAAATAGAAAAAAATGGTCCATAGTGGTTACTATATTATACCTTGTAAAATAATTTCTATGTAGTAAGTGATTTCAACTTCATGAAGTCTCTCCCTTAATGAAAATTGAATATACTGCTTTATTTATTTATTTATTTTGCAAAATTTTTTTATTGTGAAAATACCATACAGAGGGGCTACAATTACATGAGCAAGGTAATGAGTACATTTCTTATCAAGCATTGTTGCCTCCTCCTTTGTTTCCCCTTTCCCTCCCTTCCACTCCCCTTCCCCCCCCTCCCCTTGCCAAAGTTGTAAAGTTCGTTTTTCAACATAACATCTTGTACATCTCATTGTTACAATGGTTGCAACTGTATCCCTATTTAAACGATTTGTTTTTCCCCTTCCTCTCCACAAATTATACCAACATCAAATACAGTGGAAGCAGGGATACCGTGGGGGAGGGACATACAAAGCAACAAAAAATCATCTTATAAATATGTTAAAAACAATCGCAAGAAAGAAAAACCACTTGAGTCCTTATCTTGGGCATTTCCCTAACATCAACTTAGCTGACGGTTTCTGCTTGTCTCAGACGTATACTAGTTATTGCAAATAAGAGAAACCATGGGACCTATGTTTCTTTGGGCATGGCTTACTTCACTTAATATAATTTTTTGAATATACTGCTTTATATAATGTATTGATATAATAGAACACATTATATGGATCTTAGGGTTTTGTTCACTATAATTCATTAATATATCTCATAGTATAGACACATTGCTACATTTCTCTAATTGCTACCTTTGTGCTTTAGTATGTAGAAATAAAATTCACTTTTTTCTTTCTGTTTTTAATTCTGAACATACAGTGATTTTTGTGATTTTACATAATTGTATAGATATTATAAAATTCTTAGTTCTAGGCTTTGGATATTTTGTAATATTTTCATTTTATTTATTGAGCTTTATTCTGCTTTGTCCAAATGAGTATATTTGATTTTGCCTCATTATGTATATTTTCACTTTCTGTTGTAAAAATTTTGACAGTTGTAATGAACAGACATGGTATGATGTGGTTCAATGTAATGAATTCTCTAGACAAGCATGGCTTTCCTGGAAATCTGATCATCTAAGCACATGGTGAAGACAAGAATGTTATTGTGGCAATTCATGGGAAAGTGTTGACTCTTGATAAGAGCCAAGATTCTGGATTTTCAGCCAGTTTATCTTTCCATCACCAGGGACAGCAATTGTTTGAGTGAGGTATGTAGTTACAAGGAAGAAATGGGCAGATGTTTGGTACTTGCCAAGCACACTCAACATTTGTTTTTCATTGTGTTGCATCTTTGAAAGTGATGACTAGCGACCCACTTCAATTTTTCCAGTGTCATAACATGGTCTTTTGACAACTCCAAGTCATTAACTGTACAGAAGCAAGGAAAGCTTGAGAAATAAATTTCATTTTTGAAATTTCAAATAACTTAGCTTGTTTTAAAGTAATTCAAAATATCATATTGTTTCATTCTTCATTATCTGCCTTATTGTCACTCACATTACTTAGCAAATAATGGAACCCCAAAAGCATGTTCTTTTTATTTCCTTTTTCCAGATTATCTATGAAAATGTCATATTTCTAAAAGGAAAGCAAAATTATAGCAGTTTTTATTGTTTCTTAGTTTTCCATGATGCTTTAAAAATGGTCTGAAAAAAATTAAAACTATTACATTTGATATAATGACTTTGTTTTAGTTTCTATTTTTATAAAGAAGTAACCTGACATGATGGGTTGATTACCTTATAAGGATGAGTGGTTATTTGGGGGTCATATTTTCAGAGATTACACTAAGTATTATGGTCAGGTATCCTCATAATTTATGGACCTATGGCAAGTAACACACCAAGGCAGAAGTATGTGATACAAGAAGCCGCTCATTTTATGGCATCCAGGAAGCATAAAGAGAGAAAGGATCAGTGAGACAATGGGTGCATATTTTAGTTTAGAATCTTACAAGTAAATATGTTTGGTGGCATGCAAGTATATACAAATGCATTAATTAGATACAGTAGATTCAAGCTAATTCTCAAATGGTGTATGTAGTTCCTTAGAAAGCCAAAATCAAAGTTTAGCAAAATGAAACACTAGGAAAAGGGGTGGAGTGCAGTCAATGGGGAAACGAACAGGAGAAGAGGGGGAGAATTCAATAGAGAGTTCAAGGCAAATATCCTATAAAATTAAAAGGACTGAAGGAAGGGGTGGGTAGTATAAGGATGGGTGATGTTGAAAGTTTTTTGTATTGATTAAGGTGTATTCATAAACTTGTTTTGTTGAATGGAAATTCCTTTGTATATCTACTTAAAGGTAATAAAACTTTTGAGAGAGAGAGAGAGCGAGAGAGAGAGAGTGAGAGAGAGAGAAAGAGAGACAGAGATACAGAGAGACAGAGAGAGAGAAAGAAAAGAGTTCAGTGTCCCAATATCCTATTTGAAGGAATACCCCAATGATTTAAACTTTCTAGTAGGGCCTGTTTCTTAAAGTGCTCTTTATAGTGTCACCTAGGTAGAGAACTTGCTTTTAGCTTTTAACACATTTGCTTTGGGGGAACATCCTAAGTTCAAACTCAACAGACTGGAAATGTATGCAAAAGTTGCAATTTAAAAAAAAAATTGCCCTGCATTCACTTTGAGGACTTTTGTAACATGAATGCCATCTACTAAGATGGTAGAGGGAATGGTTCCTGAAGAGAGTAGTAATGGTAATGACAAATAATAATCATACTAATCCAAGAAAGAATGCTAAGAAAAAAGTTATTTTAAAAGAGACAATTGAAGGCTGACTGCAGTCTTCAAGTTTCTGTTTTTTCATATTCATATTGTGGGATTAGTTCTGTTTAGATATGATAACATTCCAGATGCCTGTAAAAGACATGAAATGGCACACTTGTTGGAAAAATTTAGGTGGATATGGAAGAATCTTCCATAAAGTTTCCTTGATTTTCCTTATAATACCTGTTATATTACATACTGGGGCTGTATAGTAATTCCCTACATAATAATTGATTAAATTAAGAGGCTCTTTAACATTTTTGGATTAATTTTCCTTCTTATACAAGTAATAGATTATGAGTAAAAATTTAAAATATTCATTTAAATACAGTGAAACAGATATTAGATAGCAATTGGTATGAAATAAACATAAAAGAATTTATGTAAAATTGTGCAACTTAAAATTCTTAATGCTTTCAAATTTTATTAGGAACAAATATTTTAAAATAATTATTATCTATTTAGAACCTTGTATGTGTGCATGTTGTATGTGTTTGTCTTAAAAAATAAATTGTATTGTAATTGTATAATTGTATGATTCTATAATAGAATTGTATAATTGTGTAGTAACTCTTAAAGGAGTAAATCTATTTTAGTTATATGTAAAATATTTTCTTTTTCTTCTACATAAAATATTTATGTAATCATTATGGTAGACACAAGAGATATACAGATACTAAATGTGAATAGACAGATAATATGTCCTCTTGTGTCATAACTTTTAATTAATTCAGTTAATGGATTCAATATAAGATAAGGGATTTTTGGTTCATAGTTTCAATTGAAAAATCAATTTTTATATGCACACTTTATATTGAATATTTGGTAGTTTTATACAGACTTTAGTTCTTGTTGTTTTTACATATGTGTGTATGTGTGTGTATGCATGTGCACTATTCGAAGCTTGAACTCGGGGCCCTCTGCTGTTTCTGAGCTTTTTTTAAGGCTGGCACTGTACCACTTGAGCCCCAGCTCCACTTCTGGCTTTTTTTGGTGCTTAAGTGGAGTTGAGTCTCATGGACTTTACTTCTAGAACTTGCTTTGAACCACAATCCTCAGATCTCAGTCTTCTAAGTAGCTAGGATTGATAGGTATGAGCTACCAACAGCACCTGATTTTTAATTGTTAATAAGCTATGTACATGAGCAGAGTAGAATTTACCAAGTTTTCTGAAAGTCAAAGTAAGTGTGGCTTTGGATTTTTAGATTTCTTCTTTTCTGCTTTTGAAATTTATAGTAACAAATCTCATGAGTGCAAAAGAATTGTAGAAGTTTAGGAGCGAGAGCTCACTTGGACTCCAGGGAAATTAAGGTAAGATTCAGAGAAGGTGGGATTGAAATGCATGTTGAGGGAAAGATCAAGAATTCTAGCTACAGTGGATATTTTGATGGAAATTTTATTATCAGCTTCTGCAGAGAAGATGTTCAGAATTAACTAAAGTCACTTAGTGATAAATTCATGCTGCCACCGGTATCTGATGAAAGGAAGAAATAACAATTCAAGCTGAAAGGAGCTTCCAGAGCTATGGAGAACGAAAGGGGTCCTCTTGTGAAACTGTGGTTTTGTGACTTTAAAATCAGTTGACTTTGCCATTCAATTGTGATCTTACTATTACAAAATAGAAATAAACCCACTACAATTGTAAATTATTAAAAAAATAGGGGAATATTTTATTCATAAAAGCCTAGGGGCCTATGATTAACTCCTTGAAGACATTGTGTTCAAACAGTTTTGAAAATGTCCAAAAGTTTAACAAATGACCTCCCACAGAAACTTTATTAATAGAAAGAAAACTATGTTAATTTTCTAAACAATCTTGAGATATTATAATATTGAAAATATATAAAACATTGTAGAAGAAAATGGAAAGAACTTTGGCATAGTGGATTTACTTTATAGAAGTATTGTGTACCTTACTTAATTTTAAAGACAAAATTTCTATACTAATACACATTGGTGAAAGAAACCTTCTGCTGGTATGGCATTTTGAATTAAAGGCCCAATAACCCACTTGTCTTGCTTAGTCTGTGCTCAACCCCTTGAGATGTACTGACAGCCTGACGTTTTGCTGCTTGTTTTATAGATGGAGTTATGTGGATTTTTCTACCTTGGTTGATCCTGAACCACAATATTCTAGGTTTCCTACTTTTCTGTACCTAGGATGATAAGACATATTAGATATAAAGTTATTGCAAGTTTTGTAGTGAGTAGATTATTTAATAATTTCTTAAGTCTTTGGAGTTTACTCAAAAACATTGACATATCTGTTTGGTTATGTGTTATACCATGACTTTGTGCAAAATTGGACTGCAAAATTTTAGTGCTATAACAAATAACTACAAACAAGATAACCTTTTTCTCTTAGTAAAAATCCTGTACAGTTTAAAAGTCCGTGCAGTTGACTTGATTAATAATATCAGAGTATTTACAGGTGCCCCATTGCTTCTAGCAAATGTAGGGGGGAAAATCTATTTCACAATATTTAGTATAGTTGGTCAATACATTCATTGAGTCTATTAGTCTTCATTCCATTAGGCTAAAATCCTGCTGTGGTTTCTATAGAGCTTGAATGTGCATTGCAAGAATTCATTCATGTGTTGAAATTTAATCACCATTACCAGGTCAGGATAGTGAAACTTAACTATACTTACTTAGAGGGGAGTTCTTTGGAAGGCAATTAGGATTAGATAACAGCCATGATTGTGAAGCCTCTTTGACAGAATATAGAAAACCTTAAAGTAGTAGAGAGATTAGGAGATACATCTAACTGTATCATTTCTTTTTTTTTTTTTTGCTTTATAATAAGTTAAGTTTTTTATAGTGAGAATACTGTACAGAGGAGTGGTTACAGTTACATGAGCAAGGTAATGAGTACAAATCTTATCAAACATAGTTGTCTCCTCCTTTGTTTTTTCCCTCCCATCCCTTCGCTCCCATCTCCACAACTACACTCCCCCTCCCACCGCCCACCCCCACCTAAATTGTGCAGTTCCTTTTTTGACATAGCGTCTTGTATATCACATTGTTGCAATGGGTTAAACTGTATCCTTGTTTAAACAATTTGTTTTTTCCCTTCCCCTCTACAATTATACCAACATCAAATACAGAGACAACAGGGGTTATACCATGGGGAAGGGACATACAGAGCAACAAAAAAAAATCACTTGGTACCTTATAAATATATTAGAAGCAATAGAAAGGAAGGAAAAACCACTTGTGTCCTTATCTTGGGGTTCATTTCGCTTAACATCATCTTATCTGACCTTTTCTGGTTGTCTCAGACATAGAGGTTTCTTGCCCTGCATAGGAATTGTGCTCACAAGGAGACCATCAACCAATGTGTTTCCTCATGTTTAGATCCGAAAAACAAACATCAAAGTATACTTTTGAGGCGATTGTGTAGTGCATCTATATTTTTTATCAGTAGATTTTACCTTTCAGGGTTCTATTTTGATTTATAAATCATGTGGTGATTGCTGAGGAATATTCAGTATTGAACAAAAATTTGCACCACATTCTGGGGCCATTTCAGTATTTTTTTTCCATACAAATATTTAGCCACAAATTCAAACTACGTAGTATTGAAGAGCATACCTCCACATTTTATAGATATAATTGAACTTTTTACAGCTCAGAAATGAAGGAAAAATGTACAATGATAAATCAATCTCCATATTATAGACCAAAGTTTTCTGCACATGTATAAAAAAGCAAAAAAGTGACCAGTTTGTTGTATAATCTCCCATGTGAGTCTTAAACTGAATTTTCTTTTCATGTAAAAAGCATTTTAAGAATTCTGGAGAATTGGATATTATGCTGAATTCTTATGTTATCCTTGACACAGGTATTTCTAAAGGATTGCTCTAAACAATTTTTGAATCAATAAGTAATTATCATGGTTCTTTCCAATCAAATAAATATTGACTTAGAAGAAGGCATATAACCTTTTTTTGTCTGTTTCTGAAAAAGAATGCTGGGATTGCTGTTTCTTGTCATTTCACATTATGTTAAACCTATTTATTTGCTAGATCAAGTGATACAAAATTTTTAAAAGACTGACTTTATTTTGTTTTGTGCAGAGTGATAACAGACTATTATGTTTTTTTTCTACCTGATATCAGTTTGTATGAGATATATATCAATTTGTATGAGATGTATTCATATATTAGTGTATTCATTCGAGTCATTAATACTAAAGCTTGACAACATTATCTTTATATTTTATATAGCTATAAAATTGGTTTACAGTGATACAATTAGTAATGTTAAGTCTGGATATTATATTGAGTAGTGCTGATTGTTCCACAGTAAAGTTCACTTTATGGTGACATCAATGAACAATATTTGTGCCATCCTGCTTTATGGAATGAAGTGATCTCACTGTAGGAGAATAATAGCTATGTTGAATGCTTTAATATCAGTTAAACTTTGCTTTATGGTACATTTTAAATCACTGCTACCAGAACTCTTTTGACCTCACAATGTTATAAAGCTTTTCGTTTTGTTATGTTAGCAAAGATGCAAAATTTATGTGCTTTAAACTGTTTCTCCTAATTAGAAAATTTAAGATATGAATACCCTTTTTGTTCTCTCTAACGCTGTTTGCATACTTCATATTTTCAATAAAATCTGAAGGCCTGTTATTTGCGTACCACATAGAAATTACTAAATGTAACTCATATATTTGCGTACCACATAGAAATTACTAAATGTAACTCATATTGTGATGATATTGTAATCTGTGTTTTTAAAGACATCTACTCAGATGAGTTCTTTGTTAACACATGGTTGTTATCCCAGCATTAATCAGATTTATTGAAACTTAATATCATGTGTTAAATTGACTTTATTGATCACATACTAATGGTGACCAAATGACAAAGGAGTTGGGTTAGCATTTTCTAGAGTAGATTGGGATGTAGATTGCATTGTTTTTGCATTTTTTATTATGAAAATACCTTACAGAGGGTTTACAATCACATGAGCAAGATAATGAATACATTTCTTATCAAGCAATGTTGTTGCCTCCTCCATTGTTTCCCCTTCCCATCTCTTCCCAACCCTTCCCATCCCCTCCCCCAAAGTTCATTTAGTAGTATGGAGGTTATTCAAAAGATTCCACATAGAGCTCCCCTATGACCCAGCAATCCCACTTTTGGGCATTTACCCAAATGATCCCAGGCAGGACCATACTAAAACTACCAGCTTTAGTTTATTGCAGCATTATTTACCATAGCTAAGATATGGAACCAACACAGATGTCCCTCAGTAGATGAATGGATCAAGAAAATGTGGTATATATACACAATGGAATTCTGTGTCCTCATCAGAAAGAATGGCATTGCCCCATTTGTTAGGAAATGGAAAGACTTGGAAAAATTATATTAATTGAAATAAGCCAGACCCAAAGAAACATAAGTCTCTTATTTGGGATGTAGGTTGTTAATCAGCTACACAAGGAATATTTCTTGCCCATAATATCTCAGAAAAGTCTTTGAATTTGTCTTCCATGAGTCATGATGTCACTTAAGAAAATTGTCACTATCAACATCAAATGTCCTCCTCTTTCAATATGAGAAGACAGTATGATTTTAAAGGGTTGAAAACTAGAAAAAAATATTTGTTTGGCTTTGAAACAATAAATATGACTTCTGAGTACAGTATATTGTTTTACTTTAGTCACCTTGCCACTTATACATACATGGTATTGGAAATGTGGTTTTCTATGTCCCTCAAAGATGTAAAGATGTGGGCTGGGAAGGTGGCTCAGTGGCAGAGTGCTTCCCTTGCATGCATGAGGCCCTGAGTTCAATTCATCAGAACCACATAAACAGAAAAAGCTGGAAGTGGTGTTGTGGCTCAAGTGGTAGAGTGTTGTTCTTGAGCTGCAGAGCTGAGGAACAATGCCCAGGCCCACAGTTCAAGCCCCACGACTGACAAAAAAAAAAAAAAGATGTAGATACGTTATAAACAGCTACTGACTAGTAAAGCATTGACATATTGTACAGTAAAATGAGTACATATTGCTACGTCATTATACAGACTTAATATAAGCCCATGAAAAATTAATAGCATAACTTTTTCTTTTAAAAAATTAGGCCTGGATATTGTCCCTGAGGGTTTTTTTTCTTTTTAAAAATTTTATTTATTGTAAAGATGCTGTATAAGGAGATTACAGTTTTCTCGAGGATTGCCCTCTACCACTTTTTTTTTCAGGCTTGATTCACTGTAGTATTTTTGTATAAAATTCTATTTTGTAGCCACAGCTTGGGTCCTCTGCACGCAGACTCTGGTGTGGGTTGTCACAAGATGGTCAGTGAATTTCTGAGAAGGAGATTTGGTGAATATGGTCTCTTTCCAGAGGTCAGGGGTCAGGTAACTGTAGGTCTTAGAGATGGCATCAAAGGCGGCTTTGGTGAAGTTACTCAAGGTAGCAGTACAGCCCCTGGCTGAGGCGTAGCAGTCATCGATGCCAGCCATCAGCAGCAGCTTCTTGGGGACAGGAGCTGACACAATCCCAGTGCCTCTGGGGGCAGGAATGAGGCACACCAGCACAGAACCGCAGTGCCTGTCCCCTGGCACGGGACAGTGTGAGGCTTGCCCATCTTGTTCCCCCAGTTACCTCCCCGCAGAGGGACAATGGAGAACTTGGCCAAGATGATGGCCCCCGGATGGCAGTGGCCACTTCCTTGGCGCACTTAACCCCCAGACCAACGTGGCCGTTGTAGTCGCCAATGGCTAGGAATGCCTTGAACCTGGTGCGCTGGCCAGCTCGAGTCTGCTTCTGCATGGCCATAATCTTCAACACCTCATCTTGAGTGACGCCCCCAGGAAAAAGTCAATAATCTCAGACTCCTTGATGGACAGGGATAAAAGACAGATCTCCAGAGACTTGATCTTCATGTCCTTAACCAGGCAGCCCAGTTTGGTGAGGGGATCCATTCTTTGTCTTCGGCCTTGCCTCCTTGAGCCCTGCGGCTGCAACCCCGGCCTCTACCATGGCTGCGACCTTGACCCTGAAGGCTGCTACAGGAAGCCGCCAGGGCCTCGCAAGCCCGGGCCCCCGGAACCTCCCAGTCCTTCTGCTGCACCGGTGTCATCTGCCATTTGGTGTTTTCCTGGAGAAGAAGAAGGACCCTCTACCACTTTGAACCAAGCTCCACTACTGGTTTTCTGATGGTTAATTGGAGATAAGAATCTCACAGACTTTCCTGCCCAGTATGGCTGTGAACAGCAATCCTTAAATCTCTGACTCCTGAAACAAATAATTTGCAAACAAAACACCTTTACTAGTATCTTCCAATTCTCTGTAGGAATCTATAGACATCATTGTCTTTTGTGCATTACATATTACCAAATGGAGTCAAAGCCCTCAGAAATAATGACTCACTATAAAAAATAAACCCAACCTATTCATGAAGGTCTCACATAGCTGGAGCCATGTAGTTTACTACATTGAATTATGTTAAGGTGATACTTTTTAATAACGCTGGTTGTGAAACCCAGAGTATAATGTATGATAGAAAAATGTTCCCTCACTAAGCTATACCTAAAGTTTAACTTTTGTTTACATTTGTTTAGAAGTTTACTTATAACAGCACCACATATTAGTTAAACTAGTGTATTTTTTGTTACTGATTCCATTCTTCCATAATTAGTTTATTTAAATGACATCATTTATTGGTTCTTTTGTTCTAAACCTATAGTTAGTCTAATTCATGGTACACCACAGTGCTAATAAATGCACGAAAGGTTTTATGTCTGATTCTGGTTGGCTACATTGAGAAAGATCCTTATAGAATTAATTGGAAGAAGCTTTCATGAGGAAAAACCTGCTCATACATATAATACATATTTACATACATATATTTTATGTATACAAATTTATAAATAAAAAATTTATACATTGCGTAAAAACGGTCAAGGAGACATTTATATTTGCTTTGCTGTAAATTACTAGAAAGAAATCAGAAAATAACTATCTGCCTTCTATTGAAAGCAGAATTTGTCTCATTTTTATAACTATTCCCCAAATGTTGGCCTTTATTTTGTTACATATAATTATGAAATGGTATAAAAAGCAGAATACAATCCTGTTTTCCACTGTTTAATTTTCTTCTTCCTTGGTGTTTAACACATTTCAATTTTATTTGAATGTTTCAAGGAATGAAGTGTTCAAATATAAAAATGATTTTTTTTCTTTATAACTTTTGTCCAGCATCCTTTATTTTTCTTTTTGGTCATGGGGCTTGAACTCTGGATGTGGGTGCTGTCTCTAAGTTTCAGCTCAAGTCAAATGCACTACCACTTGAGCCACACTTCTAGTTTTCTGATCATTATTGGAGATAAGAGTCACATGGACATTCCTGCTGAGGCTGGTTTTGAACTGCTGAAATCCTCAGATTTCAGCCTCCTCAATAGCTA
Source organism: Dipodomys merriami (assembly GCF_024711535.1). Taxonomy (NCBI): domain Eukaryota; kingdom Metazoa; phylum Chordata; class Mammalia; order Rodentia; family Heteromyidae; genus Dipodomys; species Dipodomys merriami. The sequence continues at coordinate 32,443,877 of NW_027206512.1, read as the reverse complement.
AGATTACAGGAGTGAGTCACCAGTGCCCGGACTAGCATTGCTTTTCATTACACCATCTGATTTATATATGACCTAAACATCCACTTTTTTAAGTTGTACAAAATGTTCTGCTTGTTAATTAAGATTCTTATGTGTTCCTAAGTGATTATCTTAGTAAGCTTTTCTTAAAATAATTTCTATTTTCTCTAGTTAACGCTTTATATTTCCTCTTATTGTATTAGCTTACATTTCTAAAGTGAAAAGAGCTATCTATCCTAAGGATTAAAGTACTTATGAATGGGAAACAGGTTGCTGACACTGAGTTGAGATAATCTGAGTTGATTGCTGTCTAACATATTCTTGAGGATTATAAAGTATTTTTAAAATTTATTTTCAGACTTTCAAAATTTAAATGTAATTTTACACAATATTTTAACATGTTTTAAGAAATGAGGACTTGGGCTGGGGAGGTGGCTCACTGGTAGAGCCCTTGCCTTGCATGCCTGAGGTCCTGGGTTCGATTCCTCAGCACCACATAAGCAAAAAGAAAAAAAGCCGGAAGTGGCGCTGTGGCTCAAGTGGTAGAGCGCTAGCCTTGAGCTGAAGAGCTGAGGGACAGTGCCCAGGCCCAGAGTTCAGGCCCCACGACCGGACCCAAAAAAAAAAAAAAAAAAAAAGAAACGAGGACTCATTTGCTCCATCCATATTTTGTGTATTTTAACACAAAATATGGATGAGTGTGAATATTATTTTATTGTTTGGTTATTTTATGTTTTCTTTGAATTTTCTTTTTTCTTTCCCTTCTTTCCTTCCTGCCTCTCTCCTTCCTTCTTTCTTTTTTCCTTCCTTCTTTCTTTTTTCCTTCCTTCTTTCTTCCTTCCTTCCTTCCTTTTTTTCTTTCTTCCATCCTTTCTTTCTTTCTTTCTTCTTTCTTCTTTCTTTCTTTCTTCTTTCTTCTTTCTTTCTTTCCTTCTTTCTTTCTTTCTTCTTTCTTTCTTTCTTTCTTTCTTTCTTTCTTTCTTTCTTTCTTTCTTTCTTTCTTTCTTTCTTTCTTTCTTTCTTTCTTTCTTTCTTTCTTTCTTTCTTGTGCTGATCCTCAGGCTTTAATTCAGAGACTGTATGCTATCTGGGAGCTTCTTTCCCTCAAGTGTAACACTCTGTGACTTGAGTCATAGCTCAGATTTCAGCCTTTTTGCTGGTTAATTGGAGGTAAGAATTTCACAGACTTTCATGCCTAAGTTGCCTTGGAACTGTGGTCCTAAAATCTCAACTTCCTGAGTAACTAGCATACCAAAAGTGAGCCACCGGAATCAAAGCCTTTGATTTTTGTTTATTAGTTATTCCTTTCTCTTTCATTACCTATATAAGTCTCAGGAGAAATCACATTTTTCATGGTTTACCCACATCTAATTTTCCAATCACTATTAGGTTATTTATAGGAAAGATATGGGTAAATTTTATTTTCTGTTGTTTCCTATCATTATGCACTAGAATAATGTACTATGAAACTAAGATGATTATATATATATATATATATATATATATATATATATATATATATATATATATATATATACATCAGATTATTAAGGTTAGACAACACAAGGGGAAACAAAGGAGGAGGCAACAATGTTTGATAAGAAATGTGCTCATTATCTTGCCCATGTAATTGTAACCCCTCTGTACGGTATTTTCACAATAAAAAAATGAGTGACACAGTTTTTTCTAGAACTGAATATAAGTATATAGAAATGAAGCCAGGTGCTGGTGGCTCCTGTCTGTAATACTAGCTACTCAGTAGGCTGTGATCTGAGCATCACTGTTCAAAGTCAGCCTAGGCAGGAAAGTCCATGAAACTTTCCACCAAAAAGCCAGAAATGGTGCTAGTGTTTAAGTAGTAGAGACCTAGCCTTGAGCAAGGAAGCTCAGGGGCAGAATTCAGGCTCTGATGTCAACTTCCAGAAGCATTGTCTACTTGTACATTCACTCTTACTAATTTTTGATTCTTCTGCTTTTGCTGGCCATATCCTTTACTGGTTTTTCTTGAAACACAAATTCATATATATTGGAGAATTCCCAAATTATACAAGATTACATAAGGATACACACACATATGTACTTATATAGACTATATGTATACTACATATATATGTATGTATATATATACATATATAATATGTATAAAGCTTTTGTTGAAAGTAAATCTTAGCATGCCACAAGTTAAAATTTTGCTATACATGTGTTGTGTGGTAATTTATGCAAATAGTATAGAGAAGGCACTGATGGTACAAACCTCAAAACTTTTCTAGTAGAATCCATTATGCTATTTTATCTGCCTTCATTTGCTTTCAATATTTGCATTGCTTGTTTTCTGTGGAGTAATTTAATGTTCGATTTTGCATCCATAACAAAATCTAACTTTACACTAAGAAATTTAGGAGATTAAAGAAATATATTGCTTATACAATTAAAGAAAAGTGTGCCATTTTAGTAAGATGAAACTAGGTTATCTATACTTTATCACAATTTTTACAGTATTAATTGGCATGTCTACATTTATATGTACATTGCAGAGAAAATTACATTTTGTAATAACCGTTCCAATGTGTTCTGTAAATTTTGGATGTATTTAAAGTCACTGTATTTTTGGAAATTTACACTTTGAGTACTTTTTGTTACTAATAGATAGAGAACACATAAATGAATAAGAAAGCCAAAATATATTTAAGCAGTATTTCTCTAGTTGTAAATATATGCTTGAAATCATTGCGCTTTCTTTCCAGAGATATACAGAAAAAAGTAAGATCAAGAAGTGATACTTCTTACAAATAATATTTCCAGCTTACTGGAAAAATACATAGCTTACATAAAAATTATCTGGTAATTAATCAAATGAATGCTAACTGAGCTTCTATTAGCTGTCTTTTATTATACTCCAAGTATTTATGTGATAACACTTTAACACAACAATATGCTAAATTCATATCCAAATAGTTAATTTACTAAAATAAATCATTTTTTCATCTTAATAGCTAAACTATAACAAAATCTTATATGTGATTGTAGTGTCTATGCCATAGGCCACATTACCACAAATATTTTGAGTGAATCAGAGCCCTGTTCCAAGAGTTCTCCGAGTCCATAAGTACATTGTAGAGCTAATCCCTAAACTGTTAGAAACCAAGGAAAGCCTTTTCCTTCTTTTCACATTCTATATACTGCAATTCTCCTGAAGAACTTTGGGGAATGCTTTAGCAAATATATCTGTTAGAACCCCTACCACATCCATGAAACAATGAATAAAACTTTCAGGATCTTTTGAGGCTTCTCAATATATCCCTCAGACTTTTTGTGTATTAATTAGGTTTCTGCATTACCTGTAACTCATTTTAAGTGTTTATTAAATATATCTATAACAAACAAGGCTCAGTAAAGAGTAACAGAGACCCTTGTGGATGGTCAACAGAAGATGCCAATCCTGGGCAGCATAGTAAGTGAGGCCAGGGCACAAATAGTTCTGAAATGAAGTCAGTATTAACAACAAGAGAGGGGGAATCCTTAATCTTTGAATGCAAATATGTACCAAAGAGCAAAGGCTTCATCAGTAATAGCTGTTGCTAGCATTTCATCATGGTGAATTATATGAAGTCAACCAAGAACCTTCAATAGTTTTGATTCCCCAGGAAATAGCAGGAATTGTACCTAGATACTTTGAAGAACCTTCACACACATTAATTGGACAATCATTAAGTAAACAATATCAATTCATTACTTATTCCAAATTTTTATTGACTCATTAGAATACTGTCATGGATCCATAGATACAAGGAAAGTACCTTGGGGACTATTTTTTTTCCTGATTCCTCACCTTTTAGGTTCAGTCCTTGGAGATACCAAAATAGAAATGGATAGAGAATGATACAATGAGATAAATTTGTAGAGCACAGTTTATAGACTAATTTATTTCAAAATATTAATTCACAATTAATAAAGTACTTCTATTCAGGAGTTAAATATAGCAAACCTACTACAAACTCTCCCTCGCTATGTATATATATATATATATATATATATATATATATATATATATATGCATATATATATATAGAGAGAGAGAGAGTATCTCTCTCTCTATATATATATATATTTTTCTTTGCTTTAAAGGTCTTCCTTCTTTCTTAGAGACTTCCCTGTTTTCATCATTATGGATTACTGAGAGACCATTTTATATTATCAAAATTGATTCATATGTTATGAAATGTCCTAGTATTTGAAGTCAAGGTGACTGTTTCTCTTTCTTGATCAAAAAAATAAAAAAGTACATATGATTGCAAAGTCAAAAGAGACTCACAGACTGACAATATGATTGATGACATTTAACTCTTTGATGTTGTGGATTTATGGAACATCTTCAAGGCCTTGGTTACTATATGGAATCATCATGATTCTCCTGTAAATGGAAAATTCTTGCTTCTCAGACAAATGTAATCTAGATGAATACTTCCAAATGGATTATAGGAGTATTCTTGTTTAATGGACAATCTCGATTTTATATTTCCTTTGATTGTATACAAATTCCTAAATCGGAAAACGGATATCTTTTGAAAAGAGTGGCAACATTTGGCTGTGTTTCAAGATGGGGCAGGAGATGACCTACCTCTAAACTTTAGACTCCTGCTGAGCTAAATGGGAATTTTGCACTTCAGAAGGCAGTGAATTAGGTTCCCAGTGACTTGAAGCAAAGAGGGCAGACAGTTCCAGATGGCTAGTGCCTCAGAAGCTAAGGGTCAGCATTTGCAGAGTAGGTAGCGGGCATGATATACAATCTAATGATTAAAAATCAGCAGACAAGAAAACCACCAGAATAGTAACAGATGAATGAAAGGGCACTTGACATGAGCAAGTACTGTAATGTTTTGCAAGGTTCCCAAGAGCAAATGCATTATCAGTAGATTTGTATCTATTAGGAGTATGCCACAGAATTAAATTACTGTGGACTTATCCTTATTCTTTCCTTTATTTTCCATCTTTGAAATTTCAGGCAGTAGACGTATGTAGATAATACATCTCTCAGTACTGGAAAGTGATGATTCTCTTAAAAACACATTGATTTTTTTTCAGTTCACTAAATGCAATTACTTATCCTTATACATTTCCTAATTATAATGTAGTCTAGTAATATAAGAACAGAAATTGTCCTATTTTTCTTTCCATTGGAATGGAAATTATCCAGCAACATTCTCCATGTAAGTTTTTCACCCGTGTGACTAGTTACATCAGTTTTGCTTTCAGCATCTTATTGTTAATATCTCACACAGGATTCACACATGATTATGTCAACTCAGTGCTTGTAATTTAGGGAAACATTAGTGAAACGAACCAATACACCATATCTAATGGCTGGTCATAATGCAAAACAATACAATGCTACTATTTACATGACTTTTTAAAATGTAAAATCTATCTCAAAACAGTTTCCTTGGGGGGTCTGGTTGTGGGGCCTGAACTCTGGGCCTGGGCACTGTCCCTCAGCTCTTCAGTTCAAGGCGAGCACTCTACCACTTGAGCCACAGCACCACTTCCGGCTTTTTTCTTTTTGCTTATGTGGTGCTGAGGAATTGAACCCAGGGCCTCATGCCTTCAAGGCAAGCGCTCTACCACTTAGCCACCTTCCCAGCCCTATCTCAAAACATTTTAAAGTTAAGTGACATCATTATTGAATTACATCTCATCATGTTGAAAGAGATAATATATAATAATATAGAAGTTAACTTATCTATAAATCATGGATGAGAAAGGTTTATAATATATATGTATATATACATATCATATCAATTAGGTGACAAGAGATGCTAGAAAAAGGAGAACAAAAATAAGAATTTTAGCCATGGTTGGATTTATTATAAGATTGAAACTTAAGTTTGTGGTTGCTTCACAGAATTGTAATTGTTTCATGAAACCTGGGTAATGTAGGTCATCAACTGTAATCCAGGTTTTCCTTACCAGTAACTTAGGACTAAGTATAATTTCTTTTAAGTAGTTTCTCCTGCTAAATGATGTTGGGAAGATTATATTGTTGCAAGACTATTTTTCTTTTTTTCTGAAAGCTAAGACTCAGCATAAATACTATTGTCATAATAGACATTAATGTCCAAAAGATAAGAAAGAATAGTGGATTCACTCATGTGTAAAGCTAGCAATTTAAATTCTACCCTCAACATTTTGTTGTTATATCCGTGAATGAGGTATTGTTCTTTAAAAATACTATCAATCATATAGTACTAGAAAATTTTATTCCTTTCCATTGTAATTAGTATCACAAATCTGAGTGAAGTAAAATTAACATATGCCTTCTGGCTAACACACTCCTTAAGAGTAGAGTGAATAAGAATGATCAGAAGTTCTAAATTTCTGTCTTCATAATGTGCTTATTTGTTATAATAACTAAACGACAAAGGGGTATAATGAAAGGGACTTGTTCATATCAGCACTATTCACAATACACAAATTACAGAATCACTTGAGGTACCCATCAACTAAAGAATGGACAAAGAAATGGAATACTATTCAGTCATAAAAAAGCATGAAGTTAGGCTGTTTGCAGGAAAGAAAATAAGACCAGTGACCACCTTGTTGAGTAAAATAAACTAGATTCAGAAAGATTAACATCACATATCTTTTCTCACATTAAAAATGTTGAATAAATGCAAAAGGGAAACTATGTGAGGCAGACCAGTGAGAAAAGGAATAGTATTTGTAGAGTGTATTCAAAATTCATTATATATATATATATATATATATATATATATATATGTAGCATGTGTCTTAAAAATCATGAGTAATGAGTAATGAGTCATGATGCTAGTTATTAGTTTAGGATACATTGGAACAGTTATCTGGAATGCATAGTTGAAGTGCCTTTTCCACCTGCTGAGATGACCATATATGTTTACTTTTTTCTTATACTCACACGATTAATTCCATTTGGTAGAGTTTTAAAAAGTTCTGAGTTCTGACACATGTATGATTACGTGTATCCATCTTTGTAGTATATTAAAATAATTTCACTGTCTTAAAAAATGGCCACACATGATGTCACATGCTTGTAATCGCAGCCCTTGTGAGGCTGAAGTAGAAACTTTGAGAGAAGCATGGGCTACATAGAAAGTTCAAGAGGTATCTGATGTTTCAGATGCCCCTTCTCTTTTCCAGTCATTTGGCCCTCTCCCCTCTCTCCTGGCCTTTTTGACAATTTCCAGGGTTTGCCCTTCTTGGGATGTCACATAGTTGGAAATATATAACATAGAGTCTTTTGAGATTGGCTTCTTATACTTAGTGAAATAAATTTCAATTTGTAATTTTTCATGAATTGATAACTATGTTTCTTTTTGTGTATGCTGCATTAATATTCTATTGTCTGGATGTACCACAGTTTTACACTCATCTACTGAAGGGCATCCTGACTGCTTCTAAGTTTTGGCAATTATGAACAAAGGTAGCATAAGCAAAAGGCAAAAATTAATAATTAAATTCACTAAAATTGTTTACAAAGGAGTGAGGAAAAAATGGGATAAAAGTTAATTTGATCCATGTGTAGAAGCATTACAATGAAACTCCTTTTTACAATTATAGTAAGCTAACAAAAAGAATAAAATAAAATATGATTAAGCCAATAGGAAAGTGTAGTTACTTAACTGTATGACATTTATTCAAAAAATAATTCTTTTGCATTTACTTGTTATAATTTAAGAAATTAAATGCTTTCATTGTGATGGTAATCCTCATAAAAGAAACCTAATAAAATCTTGAAATGAAATACCTCATTACTTAATAACTATAAATAGGACTGTAGTAAAAGCTCAACTTATTTTTAACCCAATTTTTCTATAATTAAAATATTACTAAAAGTTGCATTTGAGGCTACTAAGTCAAATCCTAACCTTTCATATTCGTACTCTTCCCAAATATATGAATGAGTATGTTAGATTTACTGTATTTAAGTATTCCCAAAGTATGTAGTTTTCTATCTCTCTAAAGAGTTAACATACATGTAACATCATGCCTTAAAAGTTGTACTATATAAATTATTAGTTAATTTTAGACTACATAATATCCAACAAATACATATGCTTTGCTAAACTCAGAGATCATTTATGAAGTCTCCTACAAAAGATTCTGTGAAAAGAAATGTAACTTTAATTACTTTAGTTTTATGAAGGTAGTTGGCAAGATGCTCTTGAATTTCCTTGAAGTGTCAGCTATTCTTGCCATTAGTATATTGTGCTTTTTTCATTCCTTATGATTTAAGAATAGTGTTAAGGGATGGGAAGCTGGCTCAGTAGTAGAGTGCTTGACTTGCATGCATAAGGTCCTGGGTTGGATTCCTCAGCACTACATAAGCAGGAAAAAAAAAAGCTGGAAGTGGCGCTGTGGCTTAAGTGGTAGAGTGCTAGCCTTGAGATGAAGAGCTGAGGGACAACACCCAGGCCCAGAGTTCAGGCCCGAAGACTGAGAAAAAAAAAGTGTTAAGAAGACATAGAAGTCACATTCTTTGTCTAAGGACTCAAATTTAATATGTAATGGGCACATGGGGAACAGATTGCTAGAGTACTTTAGTAAACTTGATGCTGTCTATGTGAAGTCACATTCAGTGTAAGAGGTTGTAATACAAAATGATTTGGTCCTTTAGACATATATTATTCTATTTCTCTTGAGCAAAACTACCATTTCTAGTCCTATGTTTTACTAAGCTCCACATGTACTCAATTTGGATTTCATATCTTTATACTTTCAATTATAGCTAAGCTTATGCAGCAGTGATACTCAATAGACACTACATTGAAAATGAACCATCCAACATATTGAAGACTGCCTTATGAATCTGGTAAGTTCTTATCTTACTTGTGCTCTCTCATAGATGTTGGCTTGAATCTTCTATGTGAAATTTCTGTTTACCGTACATTTTATTTTGATTTTTTCCTGATGTCAACTCTTCCATTTTGTTGGATCTCCTGCCGATACTATACTTAAAAATGATATTTCTATTCATTTCTGCCAGAGTTCATTCTTCTTATCCCTGATATCATTCATGGATTTGTCCACTTACCACAGCTATATTGCTTGCTTGTTCATTTCCTTGCTGTTATATAGTTATAAAACTGTGATCATTATAGTTTTTTTGTATGAAGTAACAAAATTGTCATTAATTTGGAAACTGAATTGTCATATAAAAGTTTCAATTAGAATAATTTACCATTCTAAATGCTATAAATTGTTCAATATTTATTTTTCAGCAAAGTCAAAAGTTATTATATTCTTTTGTTAAAAATTTTGATATTCCTTATCTTTTATGGTCATATGTACATAGCTTTTGACATTTTTGCTTGCCCTTGACATATACTAGTTATTGCAGATAAGGGAAACCATGGGACTTATGTTTGTTTGGATGATGCTAAGAGAAATGAACCCAAACATGGGGACACAAGAGGTTTTATCTTGGTTGCTGTTGTTTTTAATGTACTTATAATGTACTATGTGATTTTTGTGCTTCTCTTGTATGTTCTTCCCACATGGTATAAGCCCTGTATTTAAGTCCAATGCCCTGCATCTTGTATATACAGTTTTCTAATTTGAGGAGGGGAAGGGAAATAACAAAAAGCTGAAACAAGGATACAGGTTGACTCAATGTAACAATTAATGTACAAGACACTATGTTGAAAATGAAGTTTACGACTCTGGAGGGTGGAGGGAGGAGTTGAGGATGTGGGGAGGTAAGGGTTTGTAGGGAAAAACAAAGGAGGGGTAACAATGCTCTATAAGAAATGTACTCATTACCTTACTCATGTAACTATAACCCCTCTGTAGAGTATCTTTAAAATAAAAATACATATTAAAATTTTGATATTCCTGAAGAAAGTAGGTGGCTCATTTTTTCTTAATCTCTGTGTATGCATTTCTAAATTTTCACTGAAAATTTGACATATTTTCCTCTTAGTCAATATCCTGAGACTACCCCTTGCAATTTTCCTAATATCAACATTTTACTGGACATCCTGTTTCTTGGGAACAATATCTCACTCTTGTGTTGATGGCTTTTTTCATTTTTAATTAGTGATACAGACGATAACTTTCTGATTACTAATGTAAAATTGAAAATATCTACATAATATATATGTGCATTTTATATTTGATTTAATATATTTGCATATTATGACATGTTAGAATATAGAATATGTACTATTAATAAATTATAAATAACATACCATAGCAGATTAGTATATAAAATAATTATACATTATACAATACATAAATCATACTATTTACATATAAAATATAATTTATATGTTATAGTTTATAAGGTATAATAATCTATTATAATTATCCTCTTTTGAAATCAGCTTTACTTTGAATTTCATGCTTTTTTATCATTACTCATTGAGTATGGGTAGAGGAAAAAGAAGTCATGAAATACAAATTTCTAGACTCTCCTTAATGAAATTGTCTAACAAGTTCATTGTTATTTTGTGATCTTTGTAGTTGCTTAAGCTCTATGAAGTTGTATGTACTTATTTTAATTATCCTCCTAAAAGGAAACCTTATCTTAATAGCCAGATTTACACTAAAATAATAATGATTCAATTACTTGCTTTCTATCTCCAACATATGTATTAAAAAACTAAAATAATCTTTCATCTAATCACATTACTGACATATATAATTTAGAGATATTCAAGAACACATCTTCAGGGGAATAACTTGATGATTTTTGAAGAATTTTGCAGCTGGGTAACTACCATTGAAACATGACACAGATGAAATGCCACCAAGTTCAAAGACAGGTTTCACTGCAACACAAGCAATTCCTGACTAATTTTTCCTTTTTTAGTGTTAGTTTTGTCTTTATTTTTTAATGAAGGTGTATGGAATCACACACTTTGTAGTTTTTCTTAATTAGGAACAGTTTTGAGAAATTTCTATGTCTGTGGTATGTTAGTATATTAAAAAAAATCGGGCAACTGGTCACTGGTGGCTCATACCTGTAATCCTAGCTACTGAGGAGGGTGAGAACTGAGGATCTAGGTTCAAAACCAGCCCAGGTAGGAAAGTCCATGAGACTCTTCTCTTTACTAAACCACCAGAAAACCAGAAGTGGCGCTGTGACTCAAGTGGTAGAGCATTAGCCTTGAACTGAAGAGCTGAGGGACAGCATCCACGCCCAGAGTTCAAGCCCCATGACAGACCCCCCCCACACACACACACACAAAAATAGACCCCTTTGCAAGCCATTAAATTAGGAATAGAAGCTAGATTTTTCACCTTTCCCCTTTCTATACATAATATCCAACATATTAGATGACTAATTATCTGGAGCAAAGCAAGATATATTACTACTGTTCTCAATCTCTCTCCTGGATATCTCCCAAAACAAAATCTACGCTGACTTATTTAAAGCATATGTTTAAATGTGTGTAAATGTATCTTTCAACACTGTAAATGTGTTATCTTACACTAGTCAAATATTGAAAATGTTGAAAGTATAATTCTTTGTACAAGAGCAAAAAGAAAAAGAAAAGAAGCCATTGACAATAATTACCAGAGTAAAATGAGGATGCTTCAGATTTGTGTGTTAGGCAAAACTTTAGGGAAACACCAGCAATTTCACTGTCTTTGAAGGTTTGGAGTTAGTATAGTATGTTTAGCAGTCTGGGAAATAAATGACATGTATTCTGGACCAAAGTCATATTACTTATTAGCTAGAAAAAAGATGAGACAGCCAGTAGATACCCCTAATTTCAAATATGAAAAATGAATGACACACTGATTATATTCCTCTTGAGTTTTGTATTTTGGCTTGAATCAAGTTCTGGGTGCAACATATGTCAAACATGTAGAGAAGCCACCTATGATGTAATCAAAACAAAAAAGATTATGGCAGATGAGAAGATTCGCAAAAAGAAAAAAGAATAACGTACTCAGTAATCATAATGTAGCAATGTTGAATCCATTGAGCACCTGACAAAATATCCTGCCCAAGCAGGAATTGAAACAATAGAACTTCTTGTGTAATCTGCTTACATGTGCAGAAAATTCACTTAAAAAATAAAGGACAAATTTCCAGTGCTAAAAAATAAATGTGTATGTATTTAAAACTAAGATTTTAATCCCATTATGCATGTATTCTTACTATTAAACTAATATTTAATCTAATAATGATCTTGAATTTGTTTGAAAGTATTGAGTCTGCATTCAACATCCATTTTTAACCTCAATGATACAGCCAAAAACATTTTAAAAATCTATAGTAAAACAAAATGAATTGAATTGTGTCTAACATCAGTTTTATGATATTTGTTGTTTATATGCTTCATGGTGTGGCCAATAGATAAGTCGATTGCAGGTTAACAGTAAGTTAAGCAAATACATTGACATATTCCTTTTATTTTGAAAATAATTTAATTTGGTTAGAAGCAATGAATGTTTGCCAGATAAAATTATCTTTCCTGAGAGAGAAAAGAAATATTCTTATCTTCTTTAAATTGCCATAGGGCCAAGTTTTATGTATTGACTTTTACAGTTTTGCTAGAGTACTTTATTTTTGTAATTGTTAGTATATAATGAATAAGTAATGAAATTCAGCTCATACAATTTACAAATAAAGTTATTACTCCTAAGTAGGCTAAATTTGCATTTTTTAATTATTCAGGTTGCTTACGAATGTAAATGACATTTTAAGTATTAATGATATTGATGTGAATACAGTACATATTTTTCCAAAGAAAACATATCATTTATTTAAAGCAGGATGAGGAATGAAGGCTTTCAGAACATTTGTAGTTGTTTAGGATGTAAATATCTCAAGCATGCATGAGAAAATGGCATCAAGTTTATTCTATAAAAATGAATTCATGCACATTTTATAAGGAATTATTGACTTGGATAACATACTTTAGGGTTATTAAAATACTTTCTCTCTTAAAGACATTCCTTTAGAAAGATAATTTGACCACAGAAGGAATATTTGCATAATAAAGAAATAGTTCTATTAAAATAAATTAAAATACTCCCCAAAGTGATTTCTTCCTATCTGATTTTTTTATTTACATTTTTCCTTTGCTATGTGTTGAAAATAAACTATGTGAAATAATCTTACTACATAAGATCATTTGATCAAGCACAAATTAGAAAACTACTGCAATGATCCAGTTAAGAAAGGACAAAAAAATATGGAGTAACATTTGTCAAAAGAAATGAAGTATGCAGATTAAAGGTGTGATCAGGAAATGAGTTCACAACACTTCACCTTAAGGGGAGTATTAAACATGCTAAAGATAGGAAATTCTGTCTTGGGCCATCAGCCGTTATTCTTGCAGGTAGCAGAGTTAGGGACATCTAGTAAACGTATGAACATACACATTATTATTAAGTCGACTAAAGAATACTAAAATATACTAAGTATACTGAAGTATATGCAGAAGTAAAACACCATATAACCCACATGAACAATTAAAAGATTAATAAAAATTAATATCAGGAAGCTGAAACAAGTTTGAGTTGCGAAGCTAGTAGAAGGGGAGCTGAATGAAAATGGAACAAGAAACAAAACCAGAATTTTCAATGTAGTTACATAATAAAGGAAGTGGGGACTGTGGGAATGGCTTTGAGGAGAATGGTAGATGGGACATGGGAGAATGGCACTATGGGTTATTCTCATAAAAAATCACATGACAGATAGTTGGACACATTAGATGGTAGCTCCTTATACAACCGTTTGAAATTTAGGAAGCAATAAAGGAGAAAGAAAATGTTTTTGTTTTCAAAGAAGTTTTTAACCTACTGATGGTCTCTGAAGGAATATATATGTAGGCAAAGCTGATACAGCAAAGAAGGATCAGTGTTAAAAGAACTGCTAAGAAATTATTTTGTAGAAGTAAAAACAGTACCTATCAGATGTGAAGTAGAGAACAGTTAGTAGGCAAAGGAGACAGAGTAAATAACTAGAGGGAATAAAGGAAACATAAGAAAACTTCAAAATGTCAAGGAAGGAAATAAAAATTGTACAGCATTGGTTTGGAACACTGAGATATATTTGGACATGGTCATTATTAAGTTTAGTTGACCCTAATCTCAGTCATTTGAAATGAATTGTGTACATACAAATATACAAAAGCTAACCACTAGACTAGTCCAAACTGTCACTGATTATCTTTTTTCAACACATTTGTGAACTCTTGCTTTTCCTAAATTACCTCCAGATTGACAACACTTGATTCCCTTCTTGTAACACAACTTGATTCTTATTGACAATCACTATGTCTGGAAAGCAAATGATCCAATGATCACTCTTCTTGAAATTTAAGCTTCTTAAAATTGTTTTTTCCAATTTGAAACATATTTACAAGTCTATGAGTCAAATGAATATATCTTATATTATCTTGACAAGAATAATTTTTATTTTTCCTATAGTGGGAAGGGCACATTTCACTTTGTATACTACCATTACTAATGGTTTTGCTATATGACAAAGGAAGAAAGCCATTCAAGTAGAAAAAATAGCAAATACAATGGCATAGGCTAGAGAATGCATAGATCAGAAATCTAGAGATGAAGGTTGACTTCAGACTATAAAGAAATGTTAAATCACTAGAAGTACCATAGTGCCATCAAATACCAAAGAGGACAAACTATTAACTTCCATCTTTGACTACTGATATAATGTATGTAGTTAGCAGGGTACTGATTCTCACTTTCTTGTGTGCCTGTATATCAAAGTTCCACACACAATCTGAAATATAATATCTAGAAATTTTGGATACATAGCTAGGTAGATAGATACATAGATAAAAAATAGGCAGACAGATTAGTAGACATGATGGTTATTATCTAGCTAGGTTGTTGTTTATGATCAAATACCATTTAAAATGTTAATATATATCTAAATCATAGAAGAAGGACAAATATGGGCTTTTGAAATCCTAACATTCACTGTACTATATCAAAGATTGTTATCTAATTTGAATATTAAATTATCTTCAATTCATTGTTTCTCAGTTAGCCTTAAACCTTGTAGCTTAAATGTGTTTCTGCAATTTTTTTTCAAATAAAATGGCAAGAAATAAAGATCAGGTTCATAGTTTATGGCCATTAAAAATACATAGAAAATATATGCAATAATTAGTTACCAACATATGAAGAAATAGCTCATTAAAAAACTGCTGGGAAATAAGCTGCTCAGAAATAATTCACGTTAACTTACTACACATTTTAAGATGTTTCCTTTCTCATTCTTTATTAATAGGGATATTTGCATTCAAATAGACATCATTTGTTTTCAGGAATTCATCTGCTCCTGCTGTTCTCTACCTACCATTTAAGCCTTGGTTTATGGCAGGAAAAAAAATGATTAAGATGTCACTACTGTTTGAGCCTTCAGGTGAGAGATAGGCTCCACTTGGTGTGCTTCAAAACCTGGAGACTGTTGTTTGGAACTCATTCAAATTGTTTTAAATGAAAATAAGTGAGGACCCAAGAACTTAAAGAAAATGACACATTGCTTTATCCTAACTGAAATATCTCTGTATGGTGCAGAGCTTTTCACAATGTGCCACCTGTTCTACAGAAACTTAATAGCAATATGAGACACATGCTAAAATAATTGCTACAGAAATCTCACAAATATAAGAGCAATGAGATCAGCATGTTGACAACACATTTCTATTGTGCTATTGTACATGTAAATCCCTGTTTATGGGATTTGGGAATTACTATTTACTAGAGGTGAATGTAAATTAATCAAAGTAATTCTGCATAGCATTGATATATGGAGTCTTTACGTATTACACATTTATCACAGTGTAGACTATTACATTCTTTGTGTCTGTAATCAGTAGAGATTTAAATTCATGGAGAGAAAATGTGACTGGAGTTCTATGTTGTATTGCTTCATGACAAAGCCAAATGTTACTGTGTGTTCCATTTCAAGTGTAAAACTACTAATCTAATGAAAATGTTACTGTTCTAAGCAATATGTTCTTTGTGTTATTGTAGAATACAATGGAAAAGCCTGCATTAATATTATTTGGCAAGAGAAGTGACAGCTAGATAATTTAAAATTCTGATCACGTGTGGTGCACAGGAAAAAAAATTCAACAAGAACAAAATATGTTTCTGCCAGTTTGAATAGAAAGGGCCTGGTGGGTGGGATGCATTTGACTTAGGATTGATTATAGAACAGAATAGTCCGGTATTCAGGTTTATAAAAAATTTTTTCAAGGACATGCGACTAAGAGAATTTCAGTTTGCAATTAGTTATAAAATTATAATAAAATGTTTAATGTAGGAAAAAAGAAGGAGAAAAGTCATTTAGGTTATTTAAAAGAATATGTCCAGTCTATTTAGTGGAACAAATTCAATTCTGTCCCATTAAATATTGTTCCTATGGCCATAATTGGGAATACTCTGATAATAAATCTCATATTGTAACTTAGGATGCACAAATTTCTCTGTGAATAAGTTTTAGCTAAAATCATAAGAAATAATATATGAGAAAGTAAAGATACGAGAAGTAATAAAGGTGATTTCTCTCTAATTGCATATTGAATAATTCAGCTTAGTTTGTACACATGGATGCATTTGTTATGTGTTGAGAAAGAGGAAGTTTAGTAATTGGCTATGTTATTACAGGTCCTGGTAAAAAGTTTAGAGGTCAGTATAAAGAAAATCATCAACATGTATATTATATAGAATGTTGTTTAAAATAAACATAATTAAGCAACTTAAATAATTATGTGTGGGTATATATATATATTTACACATATATTTCTACTTGTGTGTATGTATAAACATATTATATATATGTACATATAAGCCTACTTGTAGAATTATGTAGAATTAGACTTCTAATACCTAAAATTGTATATAGAATTGGAATTTTAACAATTAATTCACAATGGAATTTCAGTTGGGGGAACTGGGTAGCAATGAGTAGCAATTGAAATCCTCAAAGAAACAACTGCCCAATAAATAAGTGGGCTAAAGATTTAAAGAGAAACTTCTCCGAAGAGGAAAGAATGATGGCCAATAGACACATGAAGAAATGCTCAACCTCTCTAGCCATAAAAGAAATGCAAAACAAAACAACATTGAGATACCACCTCACCCAGTTAGAATGGCTATAATCAAGAATTCTAATAACATCAGATACCGGAGGGGATGTGGACAGAAGGGACCCTTACTGCATTGTTGGTGGGAGTGTAAACTTGTTCAACCACTTTGGAAAGAACTATGGAGGTTCCTCAAAAAACTCCACATAGAGCTCCCCTATGACCCAGCAATCCCACTTTTGGACATTTACCCAAATGATCACAAACAAGACCATACAAAAGCTACCAGCACAATTATGTTTGTTGCAGCATTATTGACCATAGCTAAGATATGGAACCAACCCAGATGTCCCTCAGTAGATGAATGGAACAAGAAAATGTGGTATATATACACAATGGAATTCTATCCCTCCATCAGAAAAAATGGCATTGCCTCATTTGTTAGGAAATGGAAAGGCTTGGAAAAAATTATATTAAGTGAAGTAAGTCAGGCCCCAAAAAACATATATCCCATGGTTTGCCTTATTTGCAATAACTAGTGTATGTCTGAGACCAGCAGAAAAGGTCAGATAAGTTGGTGTTAGGTGAAATGAACCCCAAGACAAGGATTCAAATATTTTTTCTTTCATGCGATTGTTTCTAACATATTTATAAAATGATTTTTTTGTTGCTTTGTATGTCCCTCCCCCACAGTATAACCCCTGCTTTCACTGTATTTGATGTTGGTATAACTTGTGGAACAGTGGAGAAAAAACAAATTGTTTAAATAGGGATACAGGTGGACCCATTGCAACAATGAGATGTACAATATGTTATGTTGAAAAACGAACTTTACAACTTTGGTTGGGGGGGTCGAGGGTGGGCGTGGGGGTGGGAAGATGGGAAGGGATTCTAAGGGGAAGCAAAGGAGGAGGCAACAATGCTTGATAAAAATTGTACTCATTACCTTGCCAATGTAATTTTAACCCCTCTGTATGGTATTTTCACAATTAAAAAAAAAGAAAGTTGGTAGAGATTTCAACTTATTCTATTTCATTGAAATGTAAATGGAGTTTGAAAATACAAAGTAGAAACTTGGATATAGTCATTATGTGCATTGATTATGTCATTTTGTATTTTAACTTGAAAATATTTTATTAGAGCAGATATGTGACGATCGAAATGTCAAAGAGACACAGGCCTTTCATTCCATCTCTAAACTTCTATTGACCATGTAGCCTGTGCTCACATTTCACAGAAAGTCCCATTCCTAAAAAATGAGATATTTGTAACAAATAACAGAAAATTATTTTCTTAGGGAAGAACTTAGAATTCAAAGTAACAGCAAAATAACTGATATTTTTCTGTAACATTTCCTGAAGATTTCAATAGGCATACACATATTTCAAAGAGATAAAATATAGTAATTCTTGTGTTACTGTTGGGAAATATTCAACAGTAAATATGGTATGTTC
This sequence comes from Dipodomys merriami, assembly GCF_024711535.1. Taxonomy (NCBI): domain Eukaryota; kingdom Metazoa; phylum Chordata; class Mammalia; order Rodentia; family Heteromyidae; genus Dipodomys; species Dipodomys merriami. Next base: position 32,425,345 of record NW_027206512.1, on the reverse strand, counting down.
ACACGTTAATGGAGATGGGCTGAGACTGTAGTGAGGCTGAAAGAGATTCATTTCAGGTCAAGTAAGAAGATATCAGATAATCGTATAATTTTCCACTTTCCAAGTGTATCACTTTGAAATTTGACTGAAAATACCATTAAAATAAATACGAATTTAATCATGTATTATTATCCCTATTAATCTGAAGAAGTATTTGCACATGAGAAATAATAAACAGCATAATTATGTAAAAGTAATATTTTATAAGTCAAACAATTGATTAATATAATTTCAGGTAACATTTCTTGCTGTTTTACATTTGTTTTCCTGTTTAGTAAATGCCAGAAAATTTTGCTGCCAATTTGTGAATCACTTAGGAATATATTTGAGAGGGAATATGGATTCTTTAATGACTAAATGTCAAGATAGGCTTTCTTCCACTGACATTTATGTAGACAGACAACCTTGAAAATAAGAAGGTTCTATAAATCTTTTATGATGAATCTCTCTTTGTTCACTTAAATTATTGTACTCTGGTTAATAATAAGAGTTATTTTAATGTTGTGAAGATATTCTTATCCTGATATCTGAAGTAACTCCTTTTAATTTGACACTAATCAAAACTGTTGGAAGGAATACATTCTAAAATACTTGAGCCATGCCCCCACCATTTTTCTGCTTTGCTCATTTTTCATGCATGGGGCTCCCAGTTTTTGTCTTGGGCTGACTTTAGATTGTAGTCTTTCTACTTGAATTTCTCACGTATCTATGTTTTCAAAAATTCAGTACCATGTCCTGCTTACTTGTTGAAATAGGATCTCATGAGCTTTTTGTCTGAGTTGGCCTTTAAATACTATCCTTTATGTCATTGACTTGCAAGTAGCTGGGATTATTAAATAACATCTTTAGAACTTTTTCCCATTCAATCTATTTACCACCCAAATTTGGAAACCAAATCTCTTTTTTATTTTATTTTTTATTTTTGTTGTGAACATACTGTACAGAGTGGTTACAATTACATGGGCAAGACAATAAGTACATTTCTTATCAAGTATTGCAGCCTCCTCCTTTGTTTACCCTTCACATCCCTTCCCAGCCTCCCCCTGACCCCCCACCAATCCTCCCCCCCCCACCAAAGTTGTAAAGTGCGTTTTCGACATGACAACTTGTACTTCTCATTGTTGCAACGGGTCCACCTGTATCTTTAAAAGACTTGTTTTTCCCCTTCTCCTCCACAAATTATAGCGACATAAAATATAGTAAAAGCAGGGGTTATACTGTGGGGGAGGGACAAAAAAAGCAACAAAGAAATAATCTTATAAATGTGTTAGAAAAAAATGCATGAAAGAAAAAAATTTAAATATATATATAAGGGTTCATTTTCCTAACATCACCTTATCTGACCTTTTCTGCTTGACTCATACATATACTAGATATTGCAAATAAGGGAAACCATGGGACCTATGTTTCTTTGGGCTTGGCTTACTTCACTTAATATAATTTTTTCCAAGTCTTTCCATTTCCTAACAAATGGGGCAATGTCATTCTTTCTGATGGAGGCATAGAATTTCATTGTGTATATATACCACATTTTCTTGATCCATTCATCTACTGAGGGGCATCTGGGTTGGTTCCATATCTTAGCTATGGTCAATAATGCTGCAAAAAACATAGTTGTGCTGGTAGCTTTAGTGTGGTCTTGTTTGTGATCATTTGGGTAAATGCCCAAAAGTGGGATTGCTGGGTCATAGGGGAGCTCTATGTGAAGTCTTTTGAGGAACCTCCATAGTTCTTTCCAAAGTGGTTGAACAAGTTTACACTCCCACCAACAATGCAGTAAGGTTCCCTTCTGTCCACATCCCCTCCAGCATCTGTTGTTATTAGAGTTCTTGATTTTTGCCATTCTAACTGGGTGTGGTGGTATCTCAATGTTGTTTTGATTTGCATTTCTTTTATGGCGAGGGAGGTTGAGCATTTCTTCATGTGACTATTGGCCATCCTTCTTTCTTCTTCAGAGAAGTTTCTCTTTAAGTCTTTAGCCTACTTATTTATTTAGCAGTTGTTTCTTTGAGGATTTGTTGTTGGAGGATTTAATTTTTTGAGTTCCAAATATATTTTAGATATGAGACCCTTGTCTCTTGTATGGCTAGTGAAGATCTTCTCCCAATCCGTAGGCTTTCTATTGATCTTACTAGCTATGTCCTTTGCCATGCAGAAGCTCTGAAACTTCATGCAATCCCATTTGTCCAACCTTTCTTTGATTTGTTGTGTGGAAACCAAATCTCTTTTAAAGAAGTTAAGAAAGGATGAGAGAAAGAAAGAACGTAAAAGAAAGAAGAAAAAGAAAGAGAGGGAAAAACAAAGAGAAAGGGAAGAGAAAAAAGGAAGGAAGGAAAGGTAGAAAGGAAGGAAGAAGGAAGATCGGAAGGAAAGAAAGAAGGAAGGAAGAAAAAGAAAAATTAAGAAACAAAAAAATTTTTCAGTACAATTATTAACTCTAAAATGCTGTAAATAGATTGCTTACTTAAATCTATATTTTTGCAGTTTATGTAATAATACCTTATAACAGAAGCGATTTAATTATTTAAGTCCATTATGAATCCCTTAAAATATTCTTTTACCAGTTGTTTTCCTTAAGAGAAAGTAAATATACCCTAACAAGAAATTCTCATGATTATTGTGTATGATCTAAAAGATCTATATTAGTATCATCTTGAACAGTCAGTTTTATGTGAACAAAACTAAATTTTGCAGCAAATCTGTCAAAATTCAGTGCAAACAAATTATATATATACATATAGATACATATAGATACATATATATATATATACACATATATATGTACTTACTCTGTCCAAATCAGAAAGTACAAATATTAGTAAGCATCAAAATTTACATATTTATAAGAAAGTACATGGAGGATATCTAAATCAATATGTAGCAATTGTGCATGTCAAACTTAATATGACATTGTATATCTACATGAATTTTTATTGTTACTAAAAAGTAAAAGGGATAAAATTTAAAAAATATTTCTAAAGTTTTTTACTTTCTTCACTATCTCCTTAAATGATAGTCCATAATAGCACAATGAAAGTGAATATAGAAAATAAATATTTCTGTTTTAGTGAAAGCTATCTGAATGGCAGAACTAAACATTTATTCACTTGGGATATCTATCTACAGATTTACTAAATCTTACAAGTCATTGTTCCTCTCTTAATTTTTTTTAAACACAATGCAACACACATATAACAAAATGTCTGTGTACTCTCCAACTACCCCATGAGAGTAAATGTCACCTCAGGGCTCAAGCTGAGAAAATTGGAGTTATTTTCTTTCAGTCTTCACAGATATCAAGAATATATGTGGAGCTCAACACTGAAAACTATTTCAGCTTCACAACAATTACCCAGTTCTATACATAGAACCTGGAGTCATTACAATTCCCTGGAACAGAGAAACAAGTTATAAATCAATATTTTGTTTTATTTTACTTATTTGCTTATGCTAATGATTTTTATCAGAGAAGCTAGGATTATTCTTTTAAATATAAATGTGAGTCTCACTCTGAAGTTTCTTTGTTGTTTGTTGATTGCACTTGAAATGATATGTGCATGTCATTGCTTTGACCCACAAATCCCATGGTGATCTCATCCTAGACTCACTATCTTGGAAACAAGCAAGGTTTTTATTTAAAAAAATAAATTTCTCAATTTGTTAGGCTTTGACTTAGTCTTTCTACAAAAATTATACTATTTGCATTCTCCATAATTTCTATTATACTACAGTTAATTCATTTATAACTGCTTAGCTGCCACTCAGTGAGCTTTCTTTTATTTTTATTTTTATTATTTTATTCTTTTGGTTCTTATCTAAACTTTATTTTTAACAAGTTTTTTTTACTGTGAAAATACTGTACAGAAGGGTTACAATCATATGAGCACGGTAATGAGTACATTTCTTATCAAGCATTGTTGCCTCCTCCTTTGTTTTCCCCTACCATCCCTTCCCTCCCATCTCCACAACTACACTCCCTGCCCCCCACCCTGCATCCCCCAGCCTCCCTGCCAGGCATCTAAATTGTAAAGTTCGTTTTTTCAAGGTAGCTTCCTTGTACAACTCAGTGTTGCAATAGGTCAATTTGTATCCCTATTTAAACAATTGGTTTTTTCCCTTCTGCTCCCCAAAAACATCAAATACAGTGAAAATAGGGGTTATGCAGTGGGGGAGGGACATACAAAGCAACAAAAATCACGATGTACCTTATCAATACCTTTACAAGCAATAGCAAGAAAGAAAAAAAACACTTGTGTCCTTAGCTTGGGGTTCATTTCACTTAACAACATCTTATCTGACCTTTTAGATTTATAATGAGTACTAGGAAATGGGTACTTGCAAGGGGGTTCGTCATCAAGAAGAGAGGGGTAGCCGGGAGCTGATGCTTATGCCTGTAATCCTAACTACTTAGGAGGCTGAGATCTGAGGATCTCAGTTCAAAGCCAGTCCAGTCAGGAGAGTCCTTGAGACTTATAGCCAATAAATCACAGTATAACTCCTGCTTTCACTGTATTTTATGATGGTATAATTTGTGAAGGAGAAGGGAAAAAAACAAATCGTTTAAATAGGGATACAGGTGGACCCATTGCAACAATGAGATGTACAAGTCATGTAGAAAAAGGAACTTTACAACTTTGGTGCTGGAGTGTGTGTGTGGGGGGGAGATCGGTATGGGGAGGGGGGGGGATGGGAAGGGTTGGGAAGGGGAAACAAAGGAGGAGGCAACAATGCTTGATAAGAAATGTACTCATTATCTTGCCCATGTAATTGTAACCCCTCTGTACGGTATTTTCACAATAAAAGAAAAAGAAAAAGAAAATAAAAAGAAAAAGAAAAAAAAAAAAAACAGAAGTGGCACTGTGGCTCAAGTGGTAGAGGGCTCATATTGAGCTGAAGAGCACAGGGACAGCGCCCAAGCCCAGAGACCACGACCGATGAGATAGAGAGAGAGAGAGAGAAAGAGATAGAGAGAGAGAGAGAGAGAGAGAGAGAGAGAGAGAGACAGACAGACAGACAGACAGACAGACAGACAGACAGACAGACAGACAGACAGACAGACAGACAGAGAGATACAGACACAGACACAGACACAGACACAGACAGAGAGGAGTAGGAGTATGAATGGGAGAAATGAGAAGAATGCAGGCACAGATGCATTGTGTATGACACAGAACTGAGAAAAATAAGGGAAGGGGTGGGTGGAAGGGGAGTGAAGATGTTGAAGGATGACACAGATCAAGGTGCATCCTGTGTACAAACTGGGGTGTTAAATGCAAAAAAAAAAGCATAACCTAAACATTAATCAAAGTGATACGTTCTAAAATGTACTACGTGATTTTTTTGTTTCTCTTGTATGCTCTTCCCCCATGGTATAACTCCTGTTTTCATGGTATTTGACCTCGGTGCCCTGCATCTTGTATATACAGTTTTCTAATTTGGGGAAGGAAAGGGGAAATAACAAAATGCTGAAACAAGGACACAGATTGACCCGTTGTAACTATGAGATGTACAAGACATTATGTTGAAAACGAACTTTACAATATTGGGGGGGTGGGACTTGGGGGAGTTGGGAAGGGAAACGATGGTAGGGGAAAAACAAAGGAGGAAGTAACAATGCTCGATAGGAAATATACTCATAACCTTACTCATGTAACTGTAACCCCTCTATACACTATTTTCACAATAAAAAACATTAAAAAAAGAAAATTGAGTGAAGGGGAGGGCTGGAGGGAGAATGTTCGAAGTGGTGACATTGATTAAGAGCCATTGCTTCATACACGACTCTGCGGAGTGGCAAATCCTATGTAAAACTACCTAAAGAAAAATTAAAAAAAAACTATTATATATAGATTTCTCTGGTTTAAATTCACTGGTATTGTTGTAGACATCTAGAAATAAACAGAAATGTAGACTCTTGGTGTTTCATGTTTTTAATTTTATTTTTACTCTTCCCTGATCATTTAGACTCTGTTTCCTATTTGAAGATGGCTCAATGCCATCTTCTCCAGTATCATTTCCTGAACCATTCTCCAAGTACCTACTTAAAATTTTCTCAATATCATTTCCAGCATATTCTGCATGAAATACAAACTGAAATTTAGAATCTTTTTCCTTTGTTTCTTTTTTTGGTTTGTATAGTTTGACGTTGCTAGGCTTTTCATTGCACCTGGAAGAACCAATCTATGTAAAGCCTAAGGTCGTATTACTCTTCTTTATACCTGAGTCACCAGTGCTTAACTTACTTTCTAGCAACAGATTAAAGGATTATAAGTATGTGTGGACCAGAATTACTAATTCTTTTTCATTCGATTTATCAATACAATTAAAATGGATCAAGAAAATGTGGTACATATACACAATGGAATTCTATGGCTCCATCAGAAAGAATGACATTGTCCCATTAGTTAGGAAATGGAAAGACTTGGAAAAAATTATATTAAGTGAAGTAAGCCAGGCCCAAAGAAACATAGGTCCCATGGTTTCCCTATTTGCAATTACTAGTATATGTCTGAGATAAGCAGAAAAGGTCAGATGTTAGGGGAATGAACCCCAAGATAAGTATTCAAATGTTTTTTCTTTCTTGCAATTGTTTCTAACATATTTATAAGGTGATTTCTTTGTTGCTTTGTATGTCCCTCCCCCACAGCATAACCACTGTTTTCACTGTATTTGATATTGGTATAATTTGTGGAGGGGAAGAGAAAAAAAACAAAATTTTAAAATAGGGATACAAGTGGACCCATTGCAACAATGGGATGTACAAGTCATTATGTTGAAAAACAAACTTTACAACTTTGGCTTGTGGGGGCAGGGTAGGGAGATGGGAAGGGATGGGAAGGGGAAACAAAGGAGGAGGAAGCCATGCTTGTTAGAAATGTATTTATTGAGCCGGGCGCTGGTGGCTCACGCCTGTAATCCTAGCTACTCAGGAGGCTGAGATCTGAGGATCGCGGTTCAAAGCCAGCCCGGGCAGGAGAGACCGTGAGACTCCTATCTCCAATAAAACCACCAGAAAACCGGAAGTGGTGCTGTAGCTCAAGTGGTAGAGCGCTCGCCTTGAGCTGAAGAGCTAAGGGACAACGCCCAGGCCCAGAGTTCAAGCCCCATGACCGACAAAAAAAAAAAAAAAAAAAAAAAAAGAAATGTATTTATTACCTTGCCCATGTAATTGTAACCCCTCTGTATGGTATTTTCACAATAAAAAATAAATATGACTGTAAAGAAAATTAATTTTAAAAATACATTGAAAAAACACCTTTGGAAAATTGTCTAGTCAAGTAATTCACTCATTTTTTTAAGAGTTGCTTGTTTTGCTTATGTCATTTTGTTGGAGTGATTTATGTATTGAGAATACTAATCTCAATCAAATATATTATTTACAAATATTTCACCCATTTCATTGATTGATAGGATCTATTAACATGCAGAAAATTTACTTTTGATAAACTACAATTACCTATTTTCTATTAAAAATGTTTCAAAGATGAAATATTTTGAAGTGATAATAGAAATGTTTGCTATGTTACTTTTATAGATACTGGGGAATTCTATTGAAGCCAGAAATATCAGTAATGACTATATAATTTCTTAATAGGTAATATTATTGTTTGAAATACATTTGTTATTTGAGTAACTGTTAAGGTTTTCATACATATTGATTTGGGATATAAATAAAGATGGTAAAGCTGAGCTTTACATGTACACAATCAGGTTGCAGATAAAAAGTAATATTGTCTGGCTAATTGATTGCATTCTGAAAAATTTTGTTAGATGATTATAAATAACAAAATATTAGAATTTGAACCTGAAATTATAGTAGTAGTTGATTGAAAATATGGTTAAGGTGACATACAGAGGGGTTACAATTAAATAAATGAAGTAATAAGTATATTTCTTATCAAACTTGTTATCCCTTTCCTCATTTTTCTCCTACTTTCCCTTTTACAGCGGATTTCATCTATTTTGAAGCAGTTATTTCTGGTTCAAAACAGATTTGTAGGGTATTAAGAGCAATATTTTAACAATGAAAATTTGGTATTGACTTAACTGTTTTTTCGACTATAAATGCCTTACTTAGATCATCAGATATATGATAGTCCAGTCGAGAAATTTGTAATTTTGCCATTAATGAAAGTCTTCATTTCTAACCAAATTCTTGATACTACATTGAAATCAAAGGAATTTTAGGCATGTTGTGTGTAAGTGACAATATGGCCATGTATAAAAGGGTTGTGAATTTACTTGAGAATGTATGAACCTTTTAGGTAGAATCTGCCTGACTATTGTTCCTTTTTATTTCCTCGTGAATATAAGAAACAAAGTCCTACATAACAAATGACTGACATTTTGTCTCTGTATAACTCTCTTTTGTGCTTTGATATAAAGGAATATTTTGTGGAGTTGGTTCATTTTCTATAAGTTCCAATTTACTACATCTAGATGCAGTTAATTATTTTCTGTCTCATATTTTATAGTCATCACTGTGATGATAAAGCTGATATATTATATTTAAACAATTCCAATGACTTAAAATTTCTATGTATTGCTTACTTTTTTTTGGGGGGGTCATGGGGCCTGAACTCTGGGCCTGGGCACTGTCCCTCAGCTCTTCAGCTCAAGGCTAGCACTCTACCACTTGAGCCACAGCACCACTTCCAGCTTCTTTTTTCTTTTTGTGTATGTGGTGCTGAGGAATCGAACCCAGGGCCTCATGCATGCAAGGCAAGCGCTCTAACACTGAGCCACCTTTCCAGCCCCTTGCTTACATTTTGGAGTACCTTCTATATACCATTGGATGTAAGTACAATTTTTAGTGAATTTGTTTGTTTCCTTTTTGAGAAAGGGTCACATTATATAACTCAGGCTGTTTTTGAGTTCACCATCCTACTGCCTCAGCCTGAATGCTGGGCTTACAGGCATGTATTATACCAGGTTTCCCCATTATTAATGTCTTCTAATTGTGCCATATGCCTTAAGATTTCATATCTAAATAAGTAGAAAATAGCAGATATATCATAAAGATATATCTATAAATAATTATAGGCCAAATGCAACATGTTTATGACATTTATTTTCTTCTTATAGTTATCACCTTTTCTTTTTCATTCTTTGTTTTTGACAATTTTTATAGCCATACTTTTAGATAATGTGATGGAAATAATTTAAGTTTCTACATCTAATAGTGTTCTTGCCTTCTAAATGCCTTTAAATAAGTATGCATATTGGTAGGATTATGTATATTAAGATTACTCAATTCATTATTATATATCTTATTGTTTCTTTTGGAGTTACTTGCACGCTGTTTGATATATAATCAACCTGGAAGAATTATTAGACATGATGTCTCCATAAAAACAAAAAAATATGGCACAAAGACATATCTGAGGTGGATGTTATTCTTCTTCACTTCCTGTTGTAAAAAAGTGTCATTATCACTGATCTATTTTCATTAATCCTGTAAACTATCAAACTATGAGTCCATGATAATAGAGCCATTATGCTATCTTCAGTGTATACAGTTAAACCACTAAAGTTACAAAACACCTGAGGTGTAATTTCCTAAGTTGTTTTTCCAGTCAGGAGCATTCACAAATAGAATCAATTATGTTAGTCTTTATGAAAGAACAAGGGCTAAGTCATTGTGTTGATATACAGAGAAAGAAACAGTTATAACTGAGAATTATATTTGACTATATTTCAAAATTCAGGAACAGAAATAATTCATATAAAATAACACAGAAATGAGTAAGTAATTAAGTGTATGCCCTTTTAATTTTTAGTGTCTATGTTCCAGAGATAGTCTTTATAATTTCATTGCCCTTTAAAGGCATGACTATTTTTAATTGTTTATTGGAATAATATACTTGTCTATTTTTGTATTGTTCGCCCTAATCTTACTTAGATTCTGGTAGAATCAGTACCAGGCAATTTTAGGGCACCACGAGACATTACTTTATGGTTCTTGTTATGGGCACAATTATTTTGCTAATACTGGGATGAAATATCACTGGCACTGAGATTTCAGAATTTGAAGGAAGCACTGTCAATGTGATTGTTTCAATTCTTGAATGTTTATGCAAACTAACCATTTTTCTTAGATGACAAGTTTATTTAACCAATTTTTAATTGGGTTCCTTTCTTTGCACTCCCACAGTTCAATTATATAAGACTATAAGCCTACTAAGAACTCCTCTAGTTTGCTTTTCATCTTGCTTTATGACACCTATCTTTGTTATCTGCAAATAGTACTGAATTATCTACCTCCTAGAATTTTTAAAAGAATTAAATGAGAGAACTAACACACTTGAAAAAAAATATGTCTGAGTTATCTATTCTTCCTAATCACTTTACTGAATTTTACTCAAACTAAGGTTTGAACTCAGGGCCTAGCACTATTGCTAAGGATTTTTGCTCAAGGACAGCACTATACCACTTAAGTCACAGATCCACTTCTGGCTGTTTTTTGAGGAGGGGTTAATTTATTGGAGATAAAGAGTCTCATGATGGAGATGACTTTAAATCAGAATCTTCAGATCTCAGCCTCCTGAATAACTAAGATTACAAGCATGGACCACCAGTGCCTGGCTTAAACTAAGCTCTTATTCAAATAAATAAAAAATTGATAATTTATGTAAGGTGCATTCTAACATATATAACATTGGACTTCTGTGTACAAAATCTCATGTAAGATTAAGCAAATAGACAACATACATATGTTCATTTGGCATTTTAACATGCAGGTTTCCTTTTGGCTTAATGGTTTAATGCCACAAAATAATAAAATACAAAAATATTATCTGAGAATGTTCACCACCTTAGATACAAAAGTTGTAATCCAGTGTTTCTTAATTTCTGCTAGGAAGTACTTTTTCTGGTCATTCTTGAAAGAAAAGCATACAGATCCTCTTATCTCTAAGCAAATGGTGTTTAGAAAAACAGAAACAGTATTTTCTAAACAGTATCAGTTCTTACTGAAAGTACACTCTAAAAGATTATATTGGTAGCTGACAGGTACCAGTTGATACCTGATCCTTGCATGTTAGTTAACTGATCATAAACATGTGACTCATATCGCTTTATCAGATAAAGTCACATTAGTCCTTAGAAGAATTCATCTATTTCTGTTTTAGATTACCTTCAAGTTGTGCCACAGTCAACTGATACTTTTCATTTATATTCTCTTTATCTCTGTGTGCCATTTCATTAGAGTCTCTAACTATAGCAGATATACTGATTTATATGCAGTGATTTCTTGTTTTGGATTTTTTAATACAAACATGAACTCTAGGCTGGGTGAGGCAATCCATATTTCCTTTCCCAGCTACTTGGGAAACAGAAATAGGAATAATGTGATTTCTGGCTTGGTCAAATGAATCTCAAAAAGCAAGCCAAGCATCCACTCATGTAGATTCCAAATGTTTTCTTTGCCCCTTTTAGATAACTTTTATTTATTTTTTATTTCTTAAACATTTTATTGCATTAAATTTTCAATTACAATTTTTGTACTAATAAATTTCCTGCTGGATAGTTGAGGAAGATCTGCTACATAACTCTGGTGTAATGGTCACTTGCTCTACTTAGGTTAGTTTCCCTGAACTTGAAGCTCAATCCTTTGAATTTTCTCCTTGTGCTTTAAAGCAGTAAGCTGGCACAGCCATGGAGGTCTTCTTTGTGTTTTGTGATTCTGGGCTTCATGTATTTTTTGTTGTTTGTAGTAGAAGATACATAAAAGTTTGTGTTACTTGAATTTAGCAAGAAGCAGAATTTATGTTTTCATTTAAAAATATTTTGCTGGTTATGGTCTGACATCAGTTACCTTCTTTTAACTTTGAAAGGTGGGTCCTCCTTTTTAATATCCTCATTTTATATTAGAAGGTAGAAAGTAAGCTGCCATTTTTCTCATTTTTCCTCTAGCACAAATATGCCTTTTATCCACTACTTATTTTAAGCTTCTCTTGTCTTTTCACATTAATAAATTAATTAATTAATAGCATGTCTACATAGGGTTTATGCATTTTGGTGAGTTTCAAACAACGAGGAGCAGTCAGCTATTTAAACATTGCTTTTATTTTTCATTCCTCAAATCCTGTATGTTTAGTGTTAAGATTATGAGTAGATTGCACCTTTAATTGTATCTCCTGTGTCTCCTCCACGTTTCACCATTTTATAAAATTTGGTCTTTCTGTGTAACTTTATAAATTTATTTTCTATTTTCCAATTTACTGAGTTTGTTTCTGTTACAACCAGATTGGTTGAAACACCAGCTTCCAAATTGCACTTAGAAGCTTTTATATACAGAATTGTTTCTCTAAATATTATGACTCTTTCCATACAAATATGTGGATGTACTTTGTTATTCCTTATTTTCTCTGATATATCTAACATCATTCTCTAGAAACCATGTCTGAAAGTTCGATCTCCTATCTATTCCTTTCCTTATCAATAACGACATCTTTAACTTCTCTAAGCCTCTTTCCTTTGTACCAGGACCATCTAGGTGGATAGAGATCATCTGAGTTTTAGGTCCTCCTTAAAGTATTTGTGATCTCAGCATAAGTAAATCACAAAGGTCACCTGCGTACCCTAAGAAGTTGAAGTGTGATAGATACTATCAACATAACATAAAACTGACACACATCTCTATCTCTAACTCAAAACCCACTTCCTGCTTGATCATACCTTCAGTTTTATTCCTTCTAAATAATTTTTCACTGTGCAGTTTGACATCTAGATGCTTTGGGATCTATTGCTCCTTCAGTGAGGTGGCATTCCTCACTCCTGTGGGCATTATGCTCACTTTGCACATTCCAGACTAAGTGTCACATACTTTGTAATGACTTCTTTCTCCCCATGTGCCTGAACAAATGGTCTTTTTAGTGAAGTTGTTTGGCTTATGATTTCACATTCCATTAGTAAGTACCTCTTGAATTTTTATAAAATAAACTGTTGGAGGAAATTACTACGTCAAAGTTGTCTTTGTGAGAGGTGATCATACTTCAAAATTATTATGTCTCAAGTGTAATGCCTTATTTGAAATATATTAGGTTGACTAATAATGATTGCTAAATCATGGTCCTGAGATTACATTCCTGTATTCTCTAGGACATTTCATGCCTGTAGCATTCTCTGGAAATACAGTACTGTGATCTCTGACCACATCAAACTGGAACAAACTGGAACATTCACAAACTGTGAATCCCCTGATAGAGATTTCAGCTTGCTTCCAGTATTCTGCCAAATCCCAACCATATGCTGTCAAAAGCCCTGCTCTCGGGTTAAAATCAGATCCACAAACATTAATTGTCCCTGTGAATGTAGGCTAATCCTCAGTAGCAACTCTAGTTTAGTTTCTGTTGCAAACCCTTGTGTATAGTTATAGCAAAGTATGTTACAACATTCAATTTCATATGTTGTAAATTGTAAAAAGGTATTTATGGTAGAAATAATAATTAAATTTGAGCTCAAATTTAATTGGTTCTTCAATATGCCAAATATATCCTAAATGGTAAATGGAAAGTTAGAAAACTGTTTTGTATTATGCCAATGCACCTAGACCGTGACCAGAACAAGGAGAATTATGGGAAGATAGGTAGAGCTGCATGCCCGTAACAGATGGTAGATGACATGAAATCATACTCTTTAGAAGATGGTCTCATAGATTCACAGTCAGGGAGGCATATCTGCCAGTAGAGATCAATAATACACCTAGGACCTGTATGCTACTAGTCAGAAAAGACAAATTATTGGAAGGCAGAAGCCCTGTGTGTTACATTGAGCTGTAATATTTATAGGAATTGGATACTAAGCTTTCTAAAACTAAAATTTTCTTTGAATGTCAGATTCATTGTGAGAAGAAAATCACACTCTTACATACACACACACACACACACACATCCACACACACACATCAAAGTATCCATATCTGTAGGCATACATATAGATACATACACACACATAAGCATTAAAACAGATATAGATATATGCCCACAAGAGGTACACACAATGACAAAAATGTAGTCACATAAATTGGATTACTTATACATTCAGTGGTATATGCACACACACAGAAAACTAGTTTCTATCTGGAAAAATTAAAGATATGACATATCTGTGTTAAAATGTGCATTCAGAGCTTAGGACACATAATATATACTTTTCTTTACTGCACACTTTATAAAATGAATAGTGTAACTGTAAATTTTGGGTTATCTTCAGTATCTTCAGTTCATGAGTATTTTGATACCAACAGTCTCTGGGCTCTTTTACTGAAACAGAATATCACAGGCTTAGTGATTTATACACAATATATAGCAGTTTGGCCTAAAGTTCTGTTTGACTAATTTGTTTAAGATTGAGGAGCACAATTTAGTGAGAAACTACCTTCTATATCCGAATGAGAAAGAGAGAAAGAATTCTATAATTCTATATCGTAACAAGAAGGAAAAACTGCCTTCTATATCATAACAAGAGAGTAGAATTCTATAATTCTGTATCATGACAAGAAAGAGAAAAAGGAGAGAGAAAAGAGGAGGAAGGAGAGAGGGAGGAGGGAAAGAGAGAGAAAGAAAGAAAAGAAGAAAGAAAAAAAAGAAAGAAAGAAAGAAAGAAAGAAAGAAAGAAAGAAAGAAAGAAAGAAAGAAAGAAAGAAAGAGGAGAGAGAGAGAGAAAGAGAAAGAGAGAGAAAGAGAAAGAGAAAGAGAGAGAGAGAAAGAGACAGGGAGAGAAACTACTTGTAACAAACCAGCCATTAATCTACTCCGGAGAGTAGAACCTCATGACCTCAACACTTGTCAAAACTCCCATTTTGTAACATTGTTGCATTACTGATTAAGTTTTTATTGCATTAACCATTAGGGACATTTGGACCTCGGTAGCCCTCCTTAGAGTCTATGGAAATCCACTAGCCACGTGGGTCTTCAAGAAGCACAGCCATTCAATCAGGCACAGGATATGCTTATCTGTCTTTACATTCCCAGAGTGTTGCAGTCACATCAGCAATGCTCCAGGGAACCTATGATCTGACGAAAACCTGCCATCACATTCCAAATTCAAGATTAATTAAACTGGAATTTTTTGTTTAATTTCAAAATTATTTGAGGGCTGGGAAGGTGGCTCAGTAGTAGAGTGTTTGCTTTGCATGCATGAGGCCCTGGGTTCGATTCCTCAGCACCACATAAACAGAAAAACCTGGAAGAGGAGCTGTGGCTCAAATGGTAGAGCACTGGCCTTGAGCTGAAGAAATGAGGGACAGCACCCAGACCCAGAGTTCAGTGTTCAGGCCCCATGACTAACAAAAAAAAATCATTTGAGATGATTTCACTCAGGGAATGAAAAGGAGTATGTGGTTGAAAAGATTAAGGATCATCAAATGTAACTTTAAAATAAGATCATACTAAATTCTACATATTACAGAGAAGCCAAGTATCATTTCAGAAAAAGTCCTAAAAAATCTCACTGAGAGTTTAGAACCTGGTGTTTTCCTGTGTACTATGTAGTGCATGAAGATTCATGTTGTGGCAGTATTAATGCACTTAACGTATTAGACATTGACCAGCAAAGGGAAATCAGCAATAACTTGCATACTAAACCATTTTCAATGTAACATATTTAAACAATGATATGAGAAGTTCAAGTTTCAATGTACATAAATCACTAGCTAACTTATAGATTCTAGTTCATGCTTCAAAAGTTTATTTTATGAATACCAGGAAACTATTTCATTTAAACAAAATGTGTGTAATGGATGTTTTTGAAACATGGTAGAAAGTAAAAA
Source organism: Dipodomys merriami (assembly GCF_024711535.1). NCBI lineage: Eukaryota > Metazoa > Chordata > Mammalia > Rodentia > Heteromyidae > Dipodomys > Dipodomys merriami. The sequence continues at coordinate 32,409,534 of NW_027206512.1, read as the reverse complement.
TTGAAAGGCAGTATGGACATTAGGATTTGATAAATCCTTTATTTTCTTTTTTCACTTTTTCCATAACTTCATAGTCAAGACCCTGAAGAGATCAGAAGGTTATAAGAACTACTGTGCTCTTATTGCTTCTCCAGAGCTTAAGGGTTAGTGAATGTGGATTTATTGTTTAAAGTATGAAAAGTCATCTTTAATTCTTGCAACAATAACATTCTGAAATTTAAGTTGTAATAACAAAAATTACTGAATTGTTATTTTCTTTCATTTGATAATTACAGATAGTCGATGTGGATAGGTACAAATTTCAAGGAATAAAACTATTTAGCCCCTCCAATATTCAAGAAACACTTAGCCATAACTTTTGAGAAAAACTGCAGGATATTAGTATTTATCCTAGCTCTCTAATCATATCTCAATTTATGTTACACCCATGTCACAAATTGTAAGCCAAATGTTTATAACCATTATACAGTAAAAATATTTGAAATCTTTGTAATTACAAATATAATAGAATTTCTTAAATATTTTATCTCCCTAATTGATGCAAACATATGTTATAGGCATCCAATAAATTTGGCAAATCTCTGCAATTTGAAAATTAGGTTTGGAAATTTTATTTGGTTTTGATATGTATGAATTATGGCTGGTACAGAACACATTGTAGCCAATTATGTGGATTCTAATAATTATTTTTATCTTCTTGTATGGTTTGTCAGTTTGATATGAATGAAAGTTTTATTACTTGTACATTATTCCTATTTAAATTATGAATGTATCAAAGCTCATAAATCTTATTTTGTATCATTATGACTTTCTAAATGAGGACATTCCAGAGACTACTGAATTAACAGGAATAGAGAGAAAGACTGAGAAAGGAGAGAGAGGGAGAAAGAGCAATATTGCATCTAGCATTTAATCCCTGACAAGCCAGAAATGCCCTAATATTTTAGTTATCACCCACCCTTCTCAAAGGTGACTATTATACTAATACTAACTTTCACATCATAAAGACTTTTCCTTATTTTTAAGCTTATATCTTTGAAATCTCAAAGATAATCTTTGGTATTTTTATAAACATGATACTTATAAATGTTTTATATATATATATAATAAAGTTGTATATTTTATTGTTTAAGTAACAGAGTATATGATAAAGTCTTAATTGTTTTTTTTTTCCATTTGGTACTTGGTAAGCGTTTTGGAAATTTCTGTTTAGGGGCTGTTATACTTAATTTAGTGAAACATTTAAGCATTTCATTTGGGTATGTGCCCAGAATTGGAATTACTAGTTCACAGTGATTCTGAGTTTTCTAAATACTTAATTGTAATTTGTACTGCCATCAGAAATAAATATTTTTTTCTTTTTTTTTAATTTAATTTAATTTTATTTGAGAACATACTGTACAGAGGGGTTACAATTACATGGGCAGGATAATGCATACATTTCTTACCAAGCATTGCAGCCTCCTCCTTTGTTTACCCTTCACCTCCCTTCCCAGCCTCCCCCCTCCCCCCACCCAATTATACCCCCTCCCCCCCACACACCGACATTGTAAAGTTGGTTTTGACATGACATTTTGTACTTCTCATTGTTGCAACAGGTCCACCTGAAAAAGAAAAAATAAATATTTTTTTCTTCCAAAAAAGCAAATCTTAAAAACACATGTTTTCTATTAGTTATGTTAATGTATGTTTAGATATTTTGTCATACATGTTAATTATACATTTCCCTAATATTAATATTATAAAGAACTTTTTATGATACCCTGTTTGCCTGTCCTTGTGATATCGATTCAAGTCACTGTCAAGCCAATAATTATTTCTTTCACTCTTTGAATTCTTTCTCTTGACTTTTGAAATCTCCATTTGGCAATGTAAGATTAATTTACATAAAATACATGCACATCGTTTCTGAATATTTATATTAAAATACATTCTCTCTTTCATGGCTTAAATTTTTTTTTTTTTTTTGGTCAGTCGTTGGGCTTGAACTCTGGGACTGGGTGCTGTCCCTCAGCTCTTAAGCTCAAGGTGAGAACTCTACCACTTGAGCCACAGCTCCACTTCCAATTTTCTGAGTGGTTTATTGGAGATAAGAGTCTCATGTGGACTTCCCTTCTGGGGCTGGCTTTGAACCACGATCCTCAGATCTTAGCCTAGGATTACAGGGTTGAGCCACCGGCACCTGGCTCATGGCTTAAATTTCATTGACTTTGATGGCTTAAAATATATCTTACAGCTATTGTAGCTTGTTATGGATTTTTATAGTATTACTTATCATTGGGTATATATGTTGATGGTTAGTGCATTTTGAATTTCTCCTAATGCCATGACAATTCAATATAATACATAATAACTTAAAATATGTGCTTTATGCTTCATATTCAGATTATCACTAATGTCAGGTATCATTAAAGATAAATATTTTCAAACGTTTATTTTTACCAGCACAGATTTTATAAAAATCATTACCTTTATCCTCACACTGGAACACCAATTTTTCATAGTCATTAAATCATTTATATGTCATCTGTTTTCACCTCACTTATTATTCAGTGAACACTTTAAATTGCATTAAATTAATATGACACATTTGATTATTTTAAATCAGGAAATACTACTTCTCCAAATTTATTCTCTCTGTGTAATTGCATGAGGAATTTCTTTCTGTTGGATTCCATTTAGTATTTTAGAATTGACTTATCAATTTCTCAAAACAAAGCATAAAAACAACCTCTGCCTTTCTGTAAAAATATAAGCTAATAAATATCAATTTCTCTCAAATATTAGTAAGAATTGTATTTATTATAAGAATCTCTTGAGAATAAAATGCATTTTCAAAAGTGATACTTCATGCAAATAAATGTTCCAGTCAAATGAACTATATTTTACTTCTAATTTTTAGGTCTTGTGTGTGCACATATACATATTGAGTATATTCTGTGCCAATTTTGTTAGATTTATTTTCAGTTATTTGATATGTTTAATCCTATTCTTTTTAATTTATTTTCTTAATATTTTGAAAATATTCACAATATATTCAATTGTATAAAATAATTTGCTTAATTTCATTATGCTAATATTTAAATTTAAAATCTAATTTGAAAACTTACTTTAAAAATTATTCAAATGCTTCCCAGAATAACTAGGGCAAAGAAAATTTAACATGTATGATATGTCCTTAAATTTGCTTTCCTCAACAATCATGCAGAATACACTCTTCCATTTTAAAAGCAAGTAAGAATTGCACAAGAGAATAGAATTTATTTTACTCTTCAGGGATGCTTCATAACATTTTGAGATTGCAAAAGAGTCCTTGTTTCCTGTAGAACTAAAATATCATTACCAAACACATTTCAAGTATTTTTGTAAGTTTTTAATTGCATTTTATATTTTGTAACTTTATATGGTTTATGAAGTTGCATTTTCATTATATGAAGTATTGCAATCATTAGTAGGAAATTTATTTTTGCAAAGATAACTGAGAAAACATTTCATTCATATTGACTAACTTCTAAAAATGCTATACAAGCAGAATGGCAATTCATTCCTTTAATGTATAGCCATATATATGTACATATCCATGTATTCTTCTTGAAATAAAATATTTACATAGTTTGTCATTCTCAAGAGTGAATCTAAAAGAAAACATCTGACCCAACCTGTTAAACACCGAATATTTCCTTACTGATTCTACTTTGGGTGGTTTTACACTTCTGTTTTTCCTGTCATTATGATACATGGAACAATTGAAAATGGTTTGACATATTTAGCTCAACAAATTGAGAGTATGATAGATTTCTATTCATATTGTAATTCTATATTTCTTAGAATTAAAAGTATCATGTTCAGTTTCTGTCCAGGTGTCTTAAGATATAAACAGCTTAAGATATAAATGATAATTTATTCTTTTTTTAATTAAGTTTTTATTGTGAAAATACTGTACAAAGAGGTTACAGTTACATGAGCAAGGTAATGAGTACATTTCTTATCCAGCATTGTTACCTCCTCCTTTGTTTTTCCCCTACCATCCCTCCCCTCCCTCCCACCTCCTCAGCTACCTCACCCTCACCCCCGCCCCCTCCCCTGCGCCTAAATTGTAAAGTTCGTTTTTCCACATGGCGTCTTGTAAGTCTCATTGTTGCAATGGGTCAATCTGTATAAATTGTTTAAATAGGGATAATTTATTCTTTTATAACTTTTCCCCTGCGGGGCACTGGTGACTTACAACTGAAATTCTAGCTATTCAAGAGGCTGAGATATGAGGATCATGGATTGAAGCCAGCCCAGGCAGAAAAGTCCCTGTAAGATTATCTCCCATTGCAAAAATGAGATGTACAAGACGCTATGTCGAAAAACGAACTTTACAATTTAGGCGCAGGGTGGGGGAGGGGAGGGGGACTGTAGCTCAGGAGTTGGGAGGGAAGGGATGGTAGGGGAAAGACAAAGGAGGAGGCAACAATGTTCAATAGGAAATGTACTCATTACCTTGCTCATGTAACTGTAACCCCTCTGTACAGTATTTTCACAATTAAAAAACTTAATTTCAAAAACAATAAAAACATTATCTCCCATTAATCACTCAAAAAACACAAGTAGGGCTGGGGCTCAAAGTGGCAGAGTGCTAGCCTTGAGCAAAAGATTTCAGGAATAGCACCCAGATTCTGAGTTCAAGCCCATGACGGACAAAAAAAATATCCTCATTATGATGTCTGCCTTGTGATGTAGTATTAGATTGGCATAAGGCAATAGAAATTATTGACAAGTTAGTTTTCTTTCATGGTATTATTATTATAATTGATCAGTTATTAAGCTAATTAGGAGATGAAGAAAGCTCATTCATCAAGCTGTTTCATTTGCCTTGAGACAAGTTGGGAACATTCTAGGCATTTATTTGTCAGGGCAGTAGAAAGCATTGGACATTTGAGGTGAATACTGCACTTTCCTCTTAGTATGAGTTGGTGTTTACTTGACAAGTTGAATTATAATTCACTTATATTTACGTATTTACACACAGCCTTCCATGATTGTACTACATTCTGAGAACCATAGCATTTTGCAGTTCTGTCTAAAAGTAAGCAATGTATACTGGACGTATCACATCATAGGTGGTATGATTCTGTCATGTGTCCATCACTGCATATGGACTCTCACTACAACCAAGAAAGCACAAGCCCCTCAAGACTGTGGCTGTTGCTATGGTAAGGCAGAAAGTTTTATTTTCATTACTAAGTATTGTGTGTGCTATAGCTCAACCATTTGTGGTACAGTAGGCTTGTTTATATCATCTCCTTCACAAATTTGAGAGCAATATCTATCATTGTGCTTTATAAGCAATTAGAAAGAAAAAAGTGAAGGACATTCTTGAACAGAGAGAAATGTATCATTAGACTCTGTAGTAGACATATTTGAAAGGTCTGAACAATTTTAGCAGAAATTGATTTAAGGACTTGAAAATACCCCAATGGAAGGTTATCAAATTATGTCCAAAATTAATTGCGATGAATTGAAATATATATTGAAAGTCAGGTACAGTGTATAACAATTCATGAAAATATTCTGCTCAATGAATACCTGTTTGCATGCCCTATGATTTAAACAGATAGGAACAATATTTAGTTTACAGAGAACCTTAGTTCAGTGTTCATTTTGCTTTTATTTGAAAATGAAAAGTTAAAACCAATATAATAAAAATGGCAGCTTTGATGACAAACAGTTTTTAAAACCATATTAATTTTGAAATTTTGTAGAAACATACTCTGTTAAAGAATACTTATTAAGATGGTAAGGTGATATCTTATTTTTTATGTTATTTTAAACAGATACAGTTCCAATTGTTTAATTTTATTTGTTTGAAATAGTTGTTTCTTTCGTTTTCCTTCAAAAAGCAAATCTAGTGGGGGAGGAACATACAAAGTAACAAAAAAAAATTACATGGTACAGTATAAATACATTAGAAACAATAATAAAAAAAGAAAAAACCACTTGTGTCCCTATCTTGGGGTTCATTTCACTTAACATCATCTTATATGGTCATATGTACATAACTTTTGATCTTTTCTGCTTGTCCCAGATATATACTAGTTATTGCAAATAAGGGAAACCATGGTACCTATGCTTCTTTGGACCTGGCTTACTTCACTTAATATAATTTTTTCCAAGTCTTACTATTTCCTAATAAATGCGGTGGTGTCATTCTTTCTGATGGAGGCATAGAATTCACTTTTTTCACTGTATTTGATGTTGGTCTAATTTGGAGAGGGAAGGGTAAAAAACAAGATGTTTAAATAGGGGTACAGGGGATACAGGTTGACCCATTGTAACAATGAGATGTACAAGACACCATGTTGAAAAACAAACTGAGGCGGTGGTAGTTTTGGAGGTGGGAGGGAAGGGATGGTAGGAGAAAAACAAAGGAGGAGGCAACAATGTTTGATAAGAAATTTACTCACTACCTTGCTCATGTAACTGTAACCCCTCTGTACAGTATTTTCACAATAAAAAACTTATTAAAAAAAGAAGAATATTACAGACTTTCCTGCCTGTGCTGACATGGAACCTCGATCCTCAGATCTCAGCCTCCTGAGTATCTAGCAATACAGATGAGAGCCACTGTTTCCCAGTTTTACTTTTCCTTTTTCTTTTTTTTCTTTTTCTTTTTTGTACATTTTTATTGTAAAAATAACTGTACAGAACATAGATAGCAAGATCACTATAAAGCCCACGGATTGGAAGAAGCTCTTCACTAGCCATACAATGGACAAGGGTCTCATATCTAAAATATACTTGGAACACAAAATATTAAATCTCCCAACAACAAATCCTTGATAAATAAGTGGGCTAAAGACTTAAAGAGAAACTTCCTCTGAAGAGGAAATAAGAATGGCCAATAGACACATGAAGAAATGCTCTAATTCTCTAGCCATAAAAGAAATGCAAATCAAAACAACATTGAGATTCCACCTCACCCCAGTTAGCATGGCTATAATGAAGAACTCTAATTACAACAGATGCTGGAGGGAATGTAGCCAGAAGGGAACCCTACTGCATTGTTGGTGGGAGTGTAAACTTGTTCAACCACTTTGGAAAGCAGTATGAAGGTTCCTCAAAAGACTCTACATAGAGCTCCCCTATGACCCAGCAATCCCACTTTTGGGCATTTACCCAAATGATCACAAACAAGACCATACCAAAGCTACCAGCACAACTATGTTTATTGCAGCATTATTTACCATAGCTAAGATATGGAACCAACCCAGATGCCCCTCAGTAAATGAATGGATCAAGAAAATGTGGTATATGCACACACACACACACACACACACACACACACACACACACACACACACACACACACACACACACACACACTGGAATTCTATGTCTCCATTAGAAAAAATGGCATTGCCCCATTTGTTTGGAAATAGAAAGACTTGGAAAAAAATTAATTAAGTGAAGTGAGCCACACCCAAAGAAACATAGTTCCCATGGTTTCCCTCATTTGAAATAACTAGTATATGTCTTGGAACAGTAAAAATGGTCAAAGCTATGTATATATGACCATATTAGATGATGTTAAGTGAAATGAACTCCAAGATAGGGACACAAGTGGATTTTTCTTTCTTGCTATTTTTTCTAACTTATTTATAAGGTATCATGTGATTTTTTTGGTTGTTCCTCCCCATGGTATATCCCCTGTTTTCACTATATTTGATGTCATTATAATTTGAGGAGGGGAAGGGAAAAAACAAGATGTTTAAATAGGGATACATGGTGATCCATTGTAATAATGAGATGTACAAGACACTTTGTTGAAAAATGAACTTTACAATGTAGTTGTGGGGTTGTAGTTGTGGAGGTGGGAAGGAAAGGATGGTAGGGGAAAACAAAGGAGGAAGCAACACTGCTTGATAGGAAATGTCCTCACTACCTTCCTCATGTAACGGTAACCCCTTTGTACAGTATTTTCACAATAAAAAGCTTCTGAAATTAGAAAGACCTTAACTTTTAAATGGCTTGAAGTGCTTGGTTTTTTTTTTAGTCTGTAGAGACAGAAATAATTTGACCACAGATCTTTATATTATGTGATTATTTTGAAATTTCCCTTTCATTGTTCATTTGTTTTTAACCAATAAGAGAATGAATGTGTAGGTCCATATCTATACTTTTTGACTATGGAATTTGAGATAGAAGAACCTTACAACATAATCACATTGACCCCACACATCTACTTTGTCTACCAAATGCCAAATATTTTAAAGTCTGAACACTGGGTAAATAATATCAAATGCTTATTTTAATGAATATCAAACAAGGCATGGCCTATGGAAAATACATGCCTGACTTTTACTATCAAATCTGTGTTTGATAAAATAATATTTTGACTTGAACAATTCAAACAGTTTCAGAAAATATTACTTGTCAATATCAAAACTTTTTCATACATTGTTTTCTCATGGATATTTGTACAAGAAGTATCTGTAAATTATTCCATATTTGAAGTTTAAAAGTCAATTCAGAATAGCTCAATATCATAAACTGTCCATAATACAGCAATAGAATTTATAGAGCCCTATGCTAAATGCCATTTATAACTTAAAATGTCATATGTCTATAAAAATAATATGCATGTTTTCTTCACATATAAGCAAATAGCTCTGTTGTTGTTTTAATTAATTCCTTAGAAGTACAAAATATTTCCATTTAAAAAATTCACTTGATTAAGAATTTAAGTTGAGAATATGTAAATTTATTTTAAGTAGTTGCTTTTGGGAAATGGCAATTTAAACTAAGCGGTCTTGCAACAGATGGATTGTAAAGGATGCTTCATGCATACCTTCTTCTAAGCATGTTTAATTTTTTAGTCTTTTCCTTCCAGAGATGAAATTAGAGGGTCTGTTGGTCAAGTAAGGAAAAACAAATATCTTTTTTTTTCTTTCTTGCTATTGTTTCCAACGTATTTATAATGTAACATGTGATTTTATTGTTGCTTTGTATGTTCCTCCCCCTTTCACTGTATTTGGTGTCAGTGCCCTGCATCTTGTATATACACTTCTCAAATTTGGGGAGGGGAAGGAAAAAACAAAATGCTTAAACAAGGATACAGGTTGACCCATTGAAACAATTTGATGTACAAAACACTATGTTGAAAACGAACTTTACAACTTCGTCGGGGGAGGTAGTGGTGGAGGTGGGTGGGAAAGGATGGTAGGGGGAAAACAAAGGAGAGGGCCACAATGCTCAATAGGAAATGTACTCATTACCTTGCTCATGTAACTGTAACCCCTCTGTACAGCATTTTCACAATAAAAAGCATACAAAAAAAGAACAACAAGAAATAAGATAAATGAACTATTTAAGAAAAATATATTTTTAATTTCAAGTTAAAGCAGTGTAAACAAAGGACTTCAAGAGTTTTATTCATACTGCTTGAACCATATTCTTCTCATCACTTGTACATTAATATATGTACAAGTATGGCAGGGAGCATTGATAGTTTCTAGTTATTTCAATTCAGTTGCAAAAGTTGCACAGAAATTGGAAATGGGATAAAGGGCATTTTTAACAGAATATTTATTGGTAGAGTTACTAAGGTGGCATACACGATTTATGAGAGGAAAAAAAAAACAAAATAATCCTGTAAAAATAAAATTATTGGACTGTTTGTGAGAAATAGAAAGTACAATAAAATGGAAGAATCACATATAAGTAGAAACGAATGTACAAGCAGTAATTATGTATATAATTCACAAAACGGAGTCCCCAACTAAGGATTTTTCTGCAGAGTTCTGATCCAAAACATTGACATATGATAAAGTCCAGAAAATATTGAGAGAATACTGAGGATGGAAGATGATGTGTATAGGGAGATTTAAATTCTTTACTTCCTTAACAGTTTGGAATGGGCTTAAGAGATGACATTATCAGTGGGTGATTGCTCATCTCCAAACTACTTCTATTTGTAATTTTTTAAAAAAAAAATAGGACCCATGTGTTTTCTGAACAAGTTCAGAGTCTCCAAGGAAAACAATGAAGCATGAATAGAGTTATCTTAAAAGGGTTCTGGAAGTACACTTGTGTCTTTTAGGGGATAAAAATGTCTAAAAGGTGTGTTTCTTGCATATTGATTTACTGTCCTTTAGATATATGCCCAAGAATGGTATGTGAATGTGTGAGGTCATAGGTTAGATTTATTTTTACTTTTTTGAAGGACCTCCATGCTGATTTCCATAGTGGTTGCATAATCATTTACCTTTTCATCATAAAAGTATAGAAGTTCCTTTTTTCCTTCATCTTCGCCAACATTTGTTGTACTTGTTTGCTAGATGTTTACCATGCTGACTGCAGTCAGTGTTTCATTATGGTGAAGAATGCTGAGTATTATGTATTCCATGTGAATACATGGAACTTAAATGATACGGAAAAAAAATAAACCATTTGTGACCATACCATTCCATATACTTCTAGCCATAGGACCACTGATTCCCGATAGTGCTTAGAGCACCTATATTTGTCTTTAGTCTCATCTGTTTCAAAATGTTTGTAGCAATACAAAATAAATGCACACGTAGATGCATTCATTTATCCCTCTGCTAATAAGACTCATTTACATTGCATTATTTTGGAGCATGCAGGGGACTTCTGTTATGCAGTCTTCTAATATATTTCCTTTGGGTTCATTTCAGTTTCACAGTTAAGATGTGAACTAGAAAGAAAGCCAGAATATTTAATCATAGCAGACATGATAAAGTTTGTACTAACTCAATAATCACAGTCTTTTGGGAAGAAAAAAAATTAAAGCTAAGAATTACAGTATATTGTTTTCAAAAGTTTGTGAGTTAAGTTCTTACCACAATGTGTGTTCCTTTATTGCGTATTTTGAAATGACAGAATTCAAAATATAAGTTTTTATTCGACTTCTCTTTTGTAGAGGTATGTATAGAAACTGGGGCCAATGTACCAATGAGCTGTATCTCCAACCCTCTTCTTGCTTTTATATTATTGCTAAATTCAAATAGTATTTTTCTTCTTAAATAATATTTTAGTTATAACTTTTATTTCAGAGATATACAAGGGAAAATTGTACATTAACAAAAATGTAATAAATTATTTGTGTTTTTGCTTTTTTCCCTTTATTTTTCAGGCACCAACAATACACATCTGTATAAGCACCTATAACTAAACACTAAGCACTTGAACACTATAGTTACTACAAGAATGCTATATAGCTCCAGAATATGTGAATCATGACTGAGTCCTTGAAGTAACAGCTCATTATTTGTTAATATTTAATTTTTTTGCAAAAGTATAGAGGTCAATCAGCTTTCCTAATGCTATATCTTCTCTAGTCTCTAAAATTATTTTCATCAAATTGAACTACATATCACACTTAAGAGAGAACAAAAATGGTCTTCCAGGTATTGTTCAATTTGCATTATTGTCATCAATTCACTCACATTACTTACATATTAAAAATAAAAATAATTAGGTTTATATAGCAAATATGAAAATAGAAACAAACATTTTTATTTCCACAAGAGAAAATGGCTTTCCAATTGCCTGTTGAAGAGATATCCCCCTGTTCATTACCTTGCATTGAGTGCTTATGTTTATCAGCCTTTGACTTTATTCAATGTTCTTAGGCTACTTTCCATGTTTAGGACTACTCAGTTTATTTCTTAAAATCATATTTCATTGAAATTTCACAAATCTATTCCATAAATAGAAATTAATAATATTTAATTTGAGCTAATTTGAGTACAATTAATAGTCTTTGAAATTCTGATATTACTTTTTATAATGTTAGACAGTTTTAAAAATATGGAGCAATATATCTTGTGTTTTATTATGCTCATCTTGTCTGGAGCCTACACATAGAGACATAGATAGATATATTTGAATGCTGAATAGGAATGCTTTTTTTTTTTCTAATCTGACATTCTGAATAGTTTTGTCACATTATATTTTTGGCAAATGTAAGATTGTTATCATCTACATATTCCTTAAGATTAAATAGGATGAAAATAAAATTTAAACACCTCTCAGGAAATATTTTAATTCATGATACAAAATTCTTTTTTAAAAGCAGTGTCTTTTTGTAAAAATTTTATCTTTAAGTAGCTGTAGAAAGGAAGCTGTACAAACGAATACAATGCATCTTTCTGCTTTAAACTTAATTTTATTGTGAAGGTGATGTACAGAAGGTTTACAGTTATATACATGAGGTACTGAGTACAATTCTTTTTTTTTAATATTATTTTATTTTATTTGAGAACATACTGTACAGAGGGGCTACAATTACATGGGCAGGATAATGCATACATTTCTTACCAAGCATTGCAGCCTCCTCCTGTGAGTACATTTCTTGCTGAACTTATCTTCCTTCATTTTTTTCCCAGTTTCCCTCCCTCCAAATTCCCGTATGTTGTACAGTTCCTTTTCAACATATTGTCTTGTGAGTATCGCTGTTCCATTGGTTGCCCCTTTGTCCTTTGTCTCACCAATTTGTTGTTCCCTTTCCCTTCCCTAATTCAGATAAAGGTAGATACAATACCCAGGGTAACAAAATCAAATACAGTGACAACAGAGGTTATACTATAGGGGAAAAAAACACAAAATAAAAAAGAAACCACATATTACATTAAAAACAACAACAACAAAGAAAAAAACACTTATTTCCATGTCTTCAAGCTCATTTCAAATAGAGTCATCTTATACAGTCATATACACATATCTATTGAGCTATTCTGCTCATCTGCTAGGACTATCCCAGACATATACTAATTATTACAAATGAGGGAAACCATGTGATCTGTTTCTTTGAGTCTTGCTTATTTCACATAATATAATTTTTTTCAAAGCTTTCCATTTCCTTATGAATGAGATGATGTGATTCTTTCTGATGGAAGCATAGAATTCCATTGTGCATATATATATATATATATATATATATATATATATATATACATATACATATACATATATACCACATTTTCTTGATCCATTCATCTCCTGAGGAGCATCTGGGTTGGTTCCATATCTAAATTATGGTGAATAATGTTGCAATGAACATAGTTGTGCTGATAGCTTTAGTAGGGTCTAGCTTGTGGATATTTGGGTAAATGCCCAGATGTGGGATTGCTGGGTCATAGGAGAGCTCTGTTTTGATTAGTGTCACTCCCTGTACCATTCTTGTGAATTAACCTATACTTTTCTTTCCTTGTCACTAAATGCTTGTCACCTTCCCTACTTAATTTCTCTGCTCCTCTAATCTTGGCCCCAAAGTCTTTTCCACAATTCCTCATTTCCTTGTAATTATTTTTTTGGACTTTAACTTTGTATTTCTACAAAATTATACTATTTGAAATCTCTAAAATGTTTACTATTGTTCAGTTAATTCATTTGTAAACCATTTATATACCACCCAATGTGCTTACTGATAGGTCTATGGACTGGTTCTAGGGACCAGAGAGGGGGAAACTATGAAGTCTTTATTTTTCTGTGTCTGACTTGTGTGTGTACCATTTCTACTAAGCCCTATACTTGTAAAGATTGTGTCATGATACACTTTTCTTCACATCCTGGACCTATACAACATTGTTTTAGTAACTATAGTATATAAGTGCTTAGAATTTAGTATCTATAGTATACCGATGATTAGTGTTTAGTAGCTATAGTACATAAGTACTTAGTCTATTAGCTATAGTATACAAATATATAGAATGCTTATCAGCTTCTAGGCATGTGATCAAGCCAACTTAGAAGAAATTCTTGTTTAAATTGAGGTGCAGCTTCTATAGCATTGGCTGATATTGTGCCTGAAACATATTTAAGACTTTCCCAACATAACCTAGTTATGTAATTCTAAAATTCCTCACCAAAGTAAGTAAAGATATTAATTTTTTTACATTATTCTTAAACAGTAAAGTTACAAGTAGTGTAGAGGAAACATTAACATTTGATCTGTAAACTGGGAACTAGTATGTTGATATCAGAAATCAGTGGAATAGTCTTCAAATGGAAGTTGAGTTCACCTGAGTCTACAATTAATTGTTTTTTTAAATAACTTTTTTTATTGTGAAAATACTGTACAGAGGTGTTAAAGTTACATCAGCAAGGTAGTGTGTAAATTTCTTATCAAACATTGTTGCCTCCTCCTTTGTTTTCCCCCAACCATCCCTTCCCTCCCACCTCCACAACTAAACTCCCCCTCCCCTCCCAGATTAAATTGTAAAGTTCCTTTGTCAACATAGTGTCTTCTCATTTTTGCAATGGGTCAACCTGTATCCCTAATTAAACATTTTGTTTTTCCTTTCCCTTCCCCAGATTATACCAACATCAAATACAGTGAAAACAGGGATTATACCTTACGGGAGGGGCATACAAAGAAACAAAAAAATCACATAGTACTATGTAAATATCTTAGAAACAATAGCAAGAAAGAAAAAAAAAAACCACTTGTGTTTCTAGCTACTCAGGAAAGCTGAGATCTAAGGATCACGGTTCAAAGCCAGCCCTGGCAGGAAAGACTGTGAAGCTCTTATCTACAATAAACCGCTCAGAAAACTGGAAGTGGTACTGTGTCTCAAGTGGTAGAGTGCTAGCCTTGAGCTGAAGAGCTGAGGGACAGTGTCCAAACCCAGATTTCAAGCCCCATGACCCACAAAAGAAAAGAAAGCCCACGGATTGAGAGAAGATCGCCACTAGTCATACAACGAACAAGGGTCTCATATACTTGTATCTCAAAAAATTAAATCCCCCAACAACAAATCCTCAGAAACAACTGTGTGATAAATAAGTGGGCTAAAGACTTAAAGAGAAACTTCTCTGTAGAGGAAATAAGAATGGCCACTAGACACATGAAGAAATGCTCAAACTCTGTAATCAATTGTATCTCTACTTTCCTTTTGTGTCTACCACCTAAACTACTCCACTTTTGAAATAGGAGATGAGGAAAGAGATTGTTGATTTGAATCACATGAAAGGCAAAAGTTGGACTAAATATTGTCATAATTTGTTCACACTTTCCAAGAATTTTCACTTAAATGGGAACAGATTTCAATGCATCTGCTTGAGTTTATGCTTTTACTGCAGTGGTCCAAAATTTGCCTTGTGTATGTTCTTCATAGAATTTTGAGCCATCTGTGTTTCTAGATGACCAGTTAATATCTGGTTTATTGTGCTCTAAATCTACATTTGTCTTGTTAAACATCTTCAAAGCTTTCATTTTAGATTTAGACAGAGTGAAGAGATTTATTTTATGAAGAACTAAATTGGCACCATATCCTATATCCTGGGAGGTGTCTACATGCAGCATTATGTAGAATGATTACTAATTTCTGATTATTCAATGCCAAACATCTTCTGCTAAAGAATGAGATGATGTATCTATGTGGTTGAGGAAGCTAACTTGTATAAACCATTCAAGGTTTCTATAAAACTCTTTTTTACCACTCATACACAGCCATTAAAAATAAAGAGATTATAGAACAGAAGATTCCAGTGCTAGTTCTGTACAAAAAGACAGCCCATTGATCTAATGATAGCTGAAGGGTCTATGGAAAATACTAGGGCTCTTGATGCATCCTGTAGCATAAATCAAAGAGAGTACTCCAGTGATTATTTTTTTAAGGAAATCTATCTTTTATCTTTCAGATAACTAGTATTTCAGGATATATTTTAGGTCAGGCTTTTATCAAATGCCTCAAGCTGTAGGCTTTCCGTCTTGTTCACAGGCCTGCTGGCATGTGGTGAAGCACACACGTCATTTTTACTATCTACTACTAGGTTCTCTCTTGGTCTTTCCTGTACAGGACATCGCTTTCTTCCCCCAGCTCTATGGAGGGCATCATCTGTTCTAATTTCCAGGATCTGCCTGTGATGGAGAATGGCTTATGATTCCTCAGCTTGAAACATTTCTATCAACTCCACAGCAACTTCATCCTACTATAGTCTTCAGGTCATTTTTTCTCTTCAATCACTTACTTCAGATTACTTTCAGTTAAATATTCTTTCTTTGCCCCTAAGAGACAAGTACCTTTATAATTATCTTCCAGGAGTTCTTCTCAAGGACTTAAGCTATCTTTTTGAAATCTAAACATCGAGAGGACAGTACACTTTTCTGCCATTTTAAAAAAATATTTTTATTGTAAAAATAGTGTATAGAGGGGATACAGTTACGTGAGTAAGGTAATGAGTACATTTCCTATCAAGCATTGTTACCTCCTCCTTTGTTTTTCCCCTACCATAACCTGTCATCCCCACCACCCCACCACCCCAACTCCTCCCTCCCTCTTTCCCTCCCTCTCTCCCTCCCACAAGTTGTAAAGTTCATTTTCAACAGTGTCTTGTACATCTCATTGTTACAGTGGGTCAACCTGTATTTCTACAGAAAATTGGGGACATAAGTTGGATTGTAGAAGATAGCCATCATATTTTTAGTGGCACATATAAAAGATAGAAAGCATAATTTTGATGGGTGACATAAACTGAAACTGGTAATTCACCTAGTGCCTAAATTTTTTCTAATTACGCATATGAGTGGTATTTACCTAATGCTCTACACTCAATTTTAATTTGAAGGAAGATCTAAGGAAGAACAGAATAGATCCTCTGCAAAATTTTCAATTACACATGTGATGAGGTATTTAAATAGGAATTCCTGAAGTTGATTTCTTAAGAATTAATGGCAAGATCTATAATAACTTTGAAGTGTAGTATGCTCATGTTCATTGATACAGTCACAGTTTCAGAAATGAAAAACTATTTCTGCCATACATTTTCTTGCAATAAGGAATACATAACTCTGGTACTCCAGTCTACAAGATCTCTGGCTTTTGTATGATGTGCAATGGTATATATACACAACGGAATTCCATGCCTCCATCAGTAAGAATGACATTGCTTCATTTGTTAGGAAATGGAAAGACTTGGAAAAAATTATATTAAGTGAAGTAAGCCAGGCCCAAAGAAACATAGATCCCATGGTTTCCCAACAACTAGTATATGTCTGAGTCAAGCAGCAAAGGTCAGATAAGTTGATGTTAGGGAAATAAACCCCAAGATAAGTATTCAAATGTTTTTTTTTCTTTCATGCAATTGTTTATAACATATTTATAAGATGATTTTTATGTTGCTTTGTATGTCCCTCCCCCATGGTATAACCCCTGCTTTCGCTGTATTTGATGTCAGTATAATTTGTGGAGGGGAAGGGAAAAACAAATTGTTTAAATAGGGATACAGGTGGACCCATTGCAACAATGAGATATACAAGATGCTATGTCAAAAACGAACTTTAAAATTTTGGTGAGGGGTGGGAGGAGGATGGGAAGGGATGGGAAGGGGAAACAAAGGAGGAGTTTATAATGCTTGATAAGAAATGTACTCATTATCTTGCCCATGTAATTGTAACCCCTCTGTACAGTATTTTCACAATAAAAAAAAAGGTGAGGAAAGAATGACTGGACTTGGTTTCCTAAATTTGCATATTATCTAAGATATTTCCTGGATGCTTGGATATATATGTGCATGTATATATGTATACATTCATTATGGGTTTATGGAAAAAAGGAGGCTTATACTGCATGAGGCAATTGATATAAACTAAATTAAAATCACAATAGATAAGATATAGAATCTGCTGTGTCAGAATCTAGAAATATTTGCAGTCTTCACTCTTCAAGTTTGAAACAATTTCTATTGACTCTGTATCGGTGCCAAAGTATATAAGTGGGAAAGTGTATAAGTATGAAAATTTCAAGGAATCAAGCTAAGAAACAGCAGCAACAATGGAGGGTTTCCTGGAAACATTTCTAGCCTAATGTCACTATCAGTGGGCTGTAAAAGAATGTAGTCTAGAACATAAAGCTAGGTATTGGAAAGCCAGGGCATACATTTGTTTTTCCTTTTACAGAAATTTTAGGTATCTAGTAAAATTGAGAATAAGGAACAGCGATTCTCCTTGTATCATCTGCCCCTACTCATGCATGACCCTTTATTTATTAATAATGCTACTACCACAGAGACTCAAGTGTTACAATTGGTTATTTTACATGGACTTTGCCATACAACTCCCAATCTTAAGCTTGCATAGGGTTTATTCTTGGTGTGTGCATCCTATGTGTTTGATTAAATGTACAAGGACATTCTTTATGACATAGAATATCTCATGTAACTTAAAAATGACCATTTATCCCTCCTTCCCCATCATATTCTGGTATCTAGTATAAATCAATAAAGTTTAGACACCTTCTGAATTTCTTTTTTGAGCAATCGCTACTGTTCCAATATTTGTATAAATTTTCTTTACTCCTGAGAAGCATTCTGTTAGATTGTATATTGTCAATTTACATGGATGGAAATTAAGCAATCAATTATATTTCAATAATGAAAGAGTATGTATCCACACCAGGATTTCACTGCATTCTAAGGCCATTCTTGCAACATCTGAAGTGTATTTATATTAACAAACTACTAAAAAATATCTTAAATTTTAGTACTAGAAGTTGTGCTCAATAAATTACATTACACTCAAAAAATGAAATACAGTGCTACCATAAACATCATGTTTGGTAGAATGCTTAATTATGTGGTAAAATGCTCATAGTTAAATTAAAAGAGAAGATCCTAAACATTTATGGCCACTATCACAATATCAAGGATGTGAGTAGAACATTCATTAGATAATATACCAAATTATTGTCTAACAGATTGTATACGAAATTAATGTCTCCTCACAGATTATATAAGACTTTTTAAAATTCAGGTTTCCGGGCTGGGAAGGTGGCTCAGTGGTAGAGTGCTTGCCTTGCATGCATGAGGTCCTGGGTTCTATTCCTTAGCACCACATAAGCAGAAAAACCCAGAAGTGGCTCAAGTGGTAGAGCACTAGCCTTGAGCTGAAGAGCTGAGGGACAGTGCCCAGGCCCAGTGTTCAGGCCCCTCGACTGACTATATATATATATATATATATATATATATATATATATATATATATATATATATATATATTCAGATTTCTGCAATTTTCAATTTTATATGAAAGCACATCTACTTGCTAAAATTTAAAAAATGCTATTTTTTAAATAGAGATTTGATTTTATTTGATCTTTATTTTGAGGTACATCTATACTGAGGGATCTTTTTTAAGAATTAGCATTATTGCCGGGCGCTGGTGGCGCAAGCCTGTAATCCTAGCTACTCAGGAGG
Organism: Dipodomys merriami; assembly: GCF_024711535.1. Taxonomy (NCBI): domain Eukaryota; kingdom Metazoa; phylum Chordata; class Mammalia; order Rodentia; family Heteromyidae; genus Dipodomys; species Dipodomys merriami. The sequence goes on along the minus strand of NW_027206512.1, from coordinate 32,390,331 downwards.
CTGAGATCTGAGGATCGAGGTTCAAAGCCAGCCCGGGCAGGAGAGACCGTGAGACTCCTATTTCCAATAAACCACCAGAAAACCGGAAGTGGCCTTGTAGCTCAAGTGGTAGAGCGCTCGCCTTGAGCTGAAGAGCTGAGGGACAGCGCCCAGGCCCAGAGTTCAAGCCCCACGACCAACAACAACAACAAAAAAAAATTAGCATTATTTATATTTTTATTGTAAAGAAAGATACTGTATAGAGGGATTAGAGTTGCATGAGTAAGCTGAATACATTTTCTACTTAGCATTTATACCCCATTCTTTGTTTTTCCTCCACCATCCCATCCCTCCCACCTCCCCAACTCCCCCTCGTGAGGTTGTAAAGTTTGTTTTCTTTTTTTTATACTTTTTTATTGTAAAAACAGTGTACAGAGGGATTACAGTTACATAAGTAAGGTAATGAGTACATTTCATATCGAGCATTGTTACCTTCTCCTTTGTTTCTTCCCTACCATCTCTTCCCTGCCCACCTCCCCAATTCCTGCTTCCCTTCTCCCAACAAGTTGTAAAGTTCGTTTTCACCTTAGTGTCTTGTACATCTCATTGTCACAATGGGTCAACCTAGGTCCTTGTTTCAGCATTTTGTTTTTTCCTTCCCCTTCCCAAATTAGAAAAATGTATATACAAGATGCAGGGCACCGGAATCAAATACAGTGAGAAAAGGGGTTATAGCATGGGGAAAGACCATACAAAAGAAAAAAAAAAATCACATAGTACATTAAAAACAACAGCGACAAAGATAAAACCTCTTGTGTCTCTATCTTGGGGTTTATTTCGTTTAGCCTACATGTTTTCAAACTACATAGTTGACTCTTTTCCACCTGAGACAAACCTCTAGTTTGGCACCTTTGCTAGTTAAGTGGAGTTGGAGTCTAGTGGACTCTTTTGCCTGGACTGGCTTTGAGCCAGGTTCCTCCATTTGGCAGCCTCTTGCATAGTTAGCCTCACAGCTATAAGCCACCAGCATTCAGAAAACATAACTCAGTTATTTTATTTTATAAAACCACTCTCATATAACAGCTATTGAAATAAAGAAGTAGAAAATTGCCAGTCATCCCAGAACACTGCGTGTGTTTTTGTGGTTGCAGTTGAATGTATTGCTTCCTAGAGCTTGTGACTATTAAGACATTTATGATAATTGCCTCCATGTTTTTTTATTATAGTTTGATACCTGTGTGATGATGTATAAATATACAATAAGGCTTAATATGTTTTCAAAATATATACAACATATTATACTACAGATTGTTTTGTCTCTAGTTACTGTTATTGTTTTAACTTTTCTCCATATTATTGTGGATTGGTATTTTTGAAAACATTTTCCTTAGTGTACTTGTGAAATTCAACAGGTAAAATGCAGTTCATTGATTCATATTCAGACCATAGACTTGTTTTGTTTCTATTCCAGGTAATGAATAATATAATTTTTAAAAAATTAAAACTGGCACAAACAAGCAGTGAGTGCTGCAAGTTGTATAACAACAGTTCAATTAGCAAAAACATGGGATAATCAGCTTAAGCTAATAAGCCATACTATACTTGCAAACAAATATTATCAATTTCTATTCCAACAGGATTATATTACCTCACATTCTAGTCCATGGTTTGGGCAGACATTTCATGTTAGTGAACAGATAGTGTTACCTAATATTGTGATTTCTTGAATTATTAAAGAGCTTTCCATTCCTCTAATTTTAATTCTCCTGTTAGCAAAATGAAACCTCTCTAATGTGCTCTTTGAAGGATTCTGTGATGAAATACCTGTCCTGTATTATCCTCATTTTTCTATTGGGTCATTTTGATTTATAGCTGACCTGTAAAAGCTTTATATTGTATAAATACGAGTCTTTCTTGGCTTATATTTTCAAATTATCACTCTCAGCAACTTGCTTCTCTAATATTTTAATGCAAGTTCTTAATGTTAATGTAGTCAAAACTTTGTATCACTGACATCCTAGTACAGTTTATGTATGGTTCAAGAAAACGTATTAGCTATACTAACATTCTAAAGTAATTTGTATTTTTAAAGCTTTATAAATTCAGTTTTCTAATACAAATGAAATAGATTTTGAATTTGGGAATGTAATGTGATTAAATTCATTCATTGTGTTTCCATATAGCACTCTTAGCAAGTCTTACCCAAATATTGCAATTGTCATAATATTCCTCCACTCCTTGCTTTACCATCATAATTAATGTAAAAGCCATTCTACCTATTTGAACTACACTGAGACACATTATTCTCTTTCAGATATTCACCTTATAGATTCCTAGACAGTTTCTTATCACTTCTTCATCCAAGTCTTTCTTAAGCATCTTTTCTCAAGTTACAATCATCTCTTAGTCTCAATCCATTAATACTTAATTTCTTCATAACATCAATCTTTTTATGATTTTTTGCCAGTCCTGGAGCTTGAACTCAGGGCCTGGGCATTGTCAAGGCTAATACATGAGCCACAGTGCCACTTCTGGGTTTTTCTATTTATGTGGTTCTGAGGAATCAAATCCAGGGGTTCATGTATACTAGGCAAGCACTCTATCACTAAGCCACATTCCCAGAACCTTCAATCTTTTATGTTATGGTATGTTAAGCATGATGTTGCTAATTCCTTAAAGATAAATGCAGAGAGAAAATGAATTTTGCTTTGTAAATTACTATAGCATATTATAAATATACATTAACAATTAATTGAATTGATGAATTTATAAAAGAATAGATTAAGGAATTTTAATAAAGGCTATACATGAATATATGTGATATATTAGTTTGCTATCAAGCTTAGACACACACACACACACTCACATCATGTGTGCTAATGAATAGTGCTAAATGACCAAGCAAGAGTATAAAATACTTAAACATGTATATTTTATTCTTATAAAAAACACATTAGAAAATGGGCAAGAGTCCAGACACAAAGGTAGATGGTTTAACATGCGATCCACAGATTCCTAGCTTCCTGAGTAGCTGTGTCTCCATACCTGGAATGTCATTTGAAAAGCATTTCTTCTAACTTATTTTCTAGGTTGACTGTGAACTATGCAAGTAGCAAGATTTAAAATGTGAGACATGTTTCTTGGTCACAGTTGAGTTTGTACATAATACTATAAAAGATAAAAGGCAAAGTTTTCATATAGCACCAGCAAAAATATTTTTATGTCACATGAGGGATTTTGTTCAGTATACAAGATGAGTCTTTAAGTATTCTCTCCATTCCTTTACTTGCTAATAAATTGTATGACACTTCTATAAATGTATACTTCAACGATTTCACTTGTATAATAATATTTTGCAACTCACTGTTACTTTCTTTAACAAATCTGTCAAAATAGACACTTGATTGTTTATTATCAAGCTAATTGATGACTATTTTAAGCATTGCCATTTTCTTTAAAATAGACACTTCACTATCATTCTAAGTGAAAAAAACACAAATATAAACTATAGAACATAATGAGGATCTAAGATTGTTTACACATATGCAAAGACTGGGAAATGATTTTGTGGGAGACACAGTTCTCATTGTTAAATTGCAGAGTATTGTTTGGGGAAATGTTATAATTAAGATATCTCCCAAGTTCCAAATATCTCTAGCTCTATCTATCTATATATCTATCTATTTATCTATTTCGTAGTGGGTCTTGAACTCTGGGCCTGGGCACTGTCCCTGAGCTCTACAGCTCAAGGCTAGCTCTCTACCACTTGAGCCACAGCACCACTTCTGGTTTTCTGGAGGGATTTATTGGGAATAAGAGTCTCACAGACTTTTCTAAATTGGCTGGCTTTGAACTGTGGCCCTCAGATTTTAGCCTCCTGAGTAGCTGGGATTATAGGCATGAGCCACTGGATCCCCACTTCAGAAAGTTTCTATTATTGGATCAAGTCTTCAACTGATGAGCTATAAAACTGCATTTACTTTTCAAGTGATATTCTTTACAATTTTATACTATGCTAATGTTTGTATTTTTAGACTGAATTATGTTAGTGTATATATGTAAATATACATTTCATATCATTCATTTTCTTAAATTTTAATTTTAATAAATGCTCAATTTTCTTTTTACATTTCATATTAAAATATATAGTTTTTCAATGATAGATTGCTGCCACACAATTTTTATTATAATGAAAAACTGGTTTTTCTAAGTGGAGGTTATCATTAATATGTTAGGGAGGCTTCTGCCATTAGTGAAGACTTGAGATCACGAAAACGTGATTGCATTAACAAACTGAAAAAGTGTGAGGAAAAGAAAACAAATATGAATAGAAAAAAGAATACATAGAAAAAGTTAAATTAGGTATGAAATGTACAATAATAATAAAAAGAGGATTTTATGAGATATGATGTAAAAAAGAAAGACAGGTAATTTTGAATAGTTATTTTCTATATATTTATGTACACAAGCAAAAATTAAACTTCAAATTTGATTATCTAATTATCTCTGTAAACTAGGAGGGAAAAATTTAGTTAGAAGCACTTTAAAGCAACTAAGATTAAAGAAGTATTCAGTTGCTGTTCTAAAGCAATTGCATTATTAAAAAGAAAGTGCTAAAGTTAGAACAAAGTAAAATCGCCTAAAAATGCCCCTATTTCTTCTCCTTTCTCAGACAAAGTCTAAATCAAATTATATGTACATATATACATATATATATCAGTTGATAACTACAAATCTGTGATTATGTTGTAGTTAACAGTTTATGAGCAAAAGGCATTAGAATTATATACTATTTAGAAGTAACATATATATAACAAAATAAAATAGAACTGTAAAAAAGTATAAATCATCAGAGAATATTTTTCTTGTTTCTTTGCATTTAGCAGATAAACACAAACTCTAAGTTTTTAAATTTTATTTTATTGTAAAGGTGCTGTTCAGAACGGTTACAGTTACATAAGTAGGGTAATGAGTACATTTCTTGTCAAACATTGTTACCTACTCCTTCATTTTTCTTCCACTATCCCTTCTTCCACTCCTCCCTCCACCCCCAAAGTACATCAGACCCAAAGTAACATAGGCTCCATGATTTCCATCATTTGTCATAATTAGTATATGTTAAGGTAGTCCAAGCAGAGGATTACAATGGCTCAATGGCTATGTACATATGACCATATAAAATGATGCTAATCGAAATGAACATAAGACATAGAAACAACAGCTCTTTTTTTGATTGTTGACCTTGTTGTCATCAATGTATGTGTCAAGTTCTTTCTTTTTATTTCAGGCTGAGAAGAAAAAAATTAAAGTAGTGTATGGTATAGAAAAGCTATGCTAATGTTTTAGAGTTACCAAGATAATGATACTGATTATTTTGATGCTAAAAAGATAATATATTTAGTCTTTGTATTGATACAATTTTATGTTTTATTTAATGACCACTTTACTAGGTGGTGAGAGTAGTCATTAAAGGTAGCATTTAATATTTTTTGTAAGCATATTTAAATTTTATTTGGTTCTTTCAGATGCAACTCAAATTAGCAATAATAAATATTACTGATTCACTTTCAATTTTTAAGTCATAGTTAAAATATTTCAAAATGTAGCCCTTCTATTCACTTCAATAAACTAAATAAATATTATTAAACTAACTAGGTTATTGGCTGAATTAAAATTTTTGTCTGATAAACTTAAATAATGTAGGGTCTTTATAACTTTAAGTACATAATATAGTATATATTGGTTGTTTGGTTCTGTAAATTAGTTTCACAAAGCAATACAATGGCAACAAAATCAAACTATTCATAAATTATTCTAAAGAAGCCCTTAGGAGCATAGCATTTAATATTTAAGGGTATAATGAATGGATATTTTCTTCTGACACCATACTTACCTGTGTATTATTAGTATATAGAAAAAATACATTTTTGTTTATTTTATGCTCTACCTCACTGCCAATTATTTATTAGATCTATGAATTTCTGATTGTAGAATTTTCAGGGTTCCTTAATTACAGGAATACAGGGATATGTCATCTACAAGTAGGGTAACTCGAATTCTTTTTTTTTAATTTGAAACCCCTTTGCTCCCTTACTTTATTGCCATGACTCTATCTCTAGTCCTATACTGAATATGAGTGGTGAAAGTAAGCATTCTGATTTTGATCCTGACTTTCGAGTAAACAATTTGTTTTATCCCATTTAGTATGATATTGTCTATAGCTTTGTAATACATAGCCTTGTTTATATTGATGTTTCTTATATTTCCAGCTTCTTTAGAGTGTTTAACCTGAAAGAATATTGACTAAATTAAACCCTCACAATGCCCAGATATAAACTGAAGCAAGACAGAAATAACTCTTATTTTCATAGAATAGTTGAATAATTATTGGTAGAATTATTTTATAATTCTTTATTAAAAAAATCAACCCTAAATTTGCTATGGAATCAAACTTGTCTCCAAATGGTCCCAGCAGTATTAATCTTGAGCAGAATAATTCAATATATAAAAAATAGATTCAAAAATTCAGACTAGTCTGGAATCTACAAATGCACAGCTATGAAGACAAAGGGAACAGAACAGAAGACTGAGAAAATATTTCACATATCTGTTTTGTTTCTTCACAAAGGAATCTAAAATGTATTTGTAGAAAATGCATCCTATTCTCCAAATAGTGTTGGGAAATCTGGATGTCTATACGTAGCTGACTGAAGCCAGATCCATGTTTTTCTTTCCTAATATCAATTTAAATTGGACCAGATCTTAAGGTAAGACATTCAAACCTGAAACTATTAAAGAAAACAAATAGTAAAAACACTAGAACAAGTCTTTCTTCGATTTATTGTACTTCTGAATCTCAGAAACTTTCTGTGCCTAGAAGCCCTAATACTTTCCATGCTCTTTCCTACCATAGTTTTCAGATTTCAGGCCTTTAATTGATGCATTTTGAATTGATGCTGGTAGAAGGTGATACGTAAGGACCTCCTTTCAGTTGACTGCATGTGGCTATCCAGTTAGAGCACCATTTGTTGAAGAGGCTGACTTTCATCTTGATAAATGCATCAAACTAAAGACTTTCTACATGGCAAAGGACAGAGCCAACAAAGTAAAAAGACAGCCTACAAAATTGGAGAAGATACACATCAGCTACATATCAGACAATGGCCTAATATGCAGAATATACGGAAAACTTAAAAAAAATTAAACCCTCAAAAAGCCAGCTTTCCAACTAATAAGTGGGCTAACTAGCTAAAGAGAGTCTTCCTGGAAGAATTAAAAATGGCCAATAGACACACGAAGAAATGCTCAACATCTTTAGCCATAAAAGCAATGCAAATCAGAACAACATTGAGATTCCACCTCACCCCAGTTAGAATGGCTATTATCAAGAAAACAAATGATGAAATATGTTCTTATATTCTCTCTGTCTCAGTCTCTGTCTCTGTCTCTTTTTACTCTAGCTCTGTCTGTCTCTTCTAAAAATCTCAGATGACAATTCTTCCCTGGAGGTGTATTTTTGCTCAGCAATCTGCCTTTGCTCCATACTGTTGCTGCTCTTACCAAGCTGGCTTTCTCCTTCCTGGCTCTGATTTTTCCTAGTTATATGATTCCCCATATGTTTCCTTTTTCATTGGCAAAGTGGCTGTGCCTATATCTCACTTTGTATCTTATAATCTTTTCAACTCTTTCTGTTGCTTTAACTATGTTTTAAACATGTAGCACAGTTGATTGAAAACTGAAGAGATGTCTAGTACTTGTTTAACTTTTGCACACAGAACAGTTAGTCTTTGCCACTAACTAAACTGTGCTTTAAACTGAGGTACAGACGCTTCTTGCAATATGTTTCAAGTAACCAAAATGGAAAATCTAAGCAAACTGCTGCCTGTGTTTAGCCTTGTGATTTAAAGACAGCTGGTAGAGATAAGCACTAACATAAATCTTGTGTGAATTTTTCAAACCTAGCACAAGAATTGTGAATTCATGTTACTTTCTTTTAGATGTTTAGCCATAGCATATTGAAATGCACCCAAAAAAGAACAATGGATTTGCATTAAGAGAAAGTCTATTCAACATTTTTACTTATTTATAACCTTGGGAAGATAATTTAGCCTGTTAGCTTTAACCACAGCTCTATTATTTTGAAATGAGGAAACTAAAATGGGAAAAATACTCAGTTCCCTAAAATTGATGTTAGAAAGTGTCAGAGATAGAAAGAAAAAAAATATCTTTTTATCCTAAGAGCTGTCCTGTGTCACCACATAGAGAAGCTTCCTCAGAAGATGACCTTAAGGTTCTGTTATAATACTGTCCTTTTAATTCGTTTTAGCTTTGTTTTTATTTTGTTTTGTTTTAGTGGGAGACATGGTCTCAGTACATAGCCCAGACGACCTCAAACTCATGATCCACTTGCCTCAGTCTCTCTTAGAAAACAAAAATGGAAATTCAATGTTTGGCTTTCTGCTTGTAGATTTATTAGTTTTCCTCAATTTCTTCTTGAATTACATCCATTCAAATTCTTCTTCATGTTATAGAACTTCTGACACTTTCATTGTCATTCTGTTCACTCTTTTGTCTAATTTCTGAATGCTCTCATCCTTTTGTGTCTTTACTAGGTTACATATCGAAGTGTTAATTCTGGATAAACTACTACTGACCTGTCTTTCTCAAAACTGGTTTTCTGAGTATTTTTGAAGGGACAACATGTTTGTTTAATAGAACATATCTACAATTTCACATTACCAGCACTCTCAATGGGGCCATCAATGGCACTAAAAAATTCTATTTCTCTGGTTATTTTCCACTTTCCACAACAAATATCAACTCTATTTCAACTACCATCAAACTTTCAATGCATCTTTTTCTTACCAGTTCTTTCTGAAAAATGACTTTGTATAACACTTCACAGAAAAGAGTAAAAGTGAAAACAAGAACAAAAAACAGATGTGAATCATTTCAGTGTACAAGATTTATATCACAGTTTTGTCAATATTTGTGACTACCTTTTTCTCTTTCCTTCTCATTTTTCCCATTACAATATAAGGGCGCTGAAAGTGACTATGCAACTTGTTAAAACTAACAGAGTTGGCAAGTGATTCCCAAGTCAAATGGAACACCTTTTTGGGAAATATCAGTTTTTGACTCAGGGACGCACATTTGCTCAAATGCTTGCTCAGCTAGCACTCTACCATTTGAACCATGCCCTCAACCCAGGTTTTTGCTGGGGGTTTTGGAGATTAAGTCTCTTGGACTTTTCTACCGTGGCTGTCTTAGAACCACATTTTTTCCCCTGGAATCCCAGCCTGGTAAATAACTGGCATTACAGGCATCAGCCATAGGTGAATGGTTCCCATTTACCTATGATAGATAATTTTATGTACTAATTTGACCAGGTTAAAGGATATTCAAATAGTTGGTCAAACATTTCTATCATTATGAATTTGAGGATGTGTAGAATGAAATAATGTATGAACCAGTAGATCAAGAAAGAACTGTTTTCTTCTCGACAATAGCAATGAATATCATTCTATCACTGTGTCTATATAGGACGAAGTTTTCTGTACTTGACTTAGAATATCCACAGAAATGATCCTGACTCAAGAGGCTCTGACTTGGATAGAGATTTAACCTTGGCTTCTTGCCTCTGACGTAGAGATTGCAGACCTTAAGGTTTGTTAACCTCAATAATCATATGAGCCATGATTACAATGTATTTCCTTCTACATATATGCATATCATTGTTTTTTTCTATTTCTCTGAAAAATTGTGACTAATGTGCTTCCCTGCCTGTGAAACCCATTTCCTCCCTTCTGAAATGTTTCCTTCCTTCCATCAGAAAAGTATTCTGTAATTCACCTTACTGTCTTTGATTAAGTAGACATCAAGTTGAATTTCCAAATTATTTTAATATGGCAAAAATGCCCAAGGTAAGTGATTTGATGAAAAGCACGAGTTATTACAAGAAACCTAAGAATTATATATGTATTGTAAAGGGATAAAGGATATTTGATCCATACTAAAATATATTTTTTCAGTGTATCTTCATTGTGTCCAGTAATCTAAGTTGAGATTTGAGGTGACAAGTTTCATTTCTTAAAGAATCTAAAGGATTCAATACAGTATGGTTTATCCTTAAACACTGTGAAATTAATGAAAATATTATTTGTGGAGAAAATGAGCTTGCTCGCATTTGTAATAATTCTGCCTGCAACAGCAGCAGCTGTGGCTATATCAAGAATATGGTGTGCTAGACAAAATGAAAGCTTGATTTCTTCAGCTTATTCATTCTTTCTTTTCAGTTTTGTTGTTTATCCTTTTGAAAGAATGGGAATCATTTCTATTTTATCATTTTTAAAGAGGAAAATAATAGCATGCCTTGAAATTCAACTATACCAACACACTGTTGGTAGCATTTAGACCATTATCCCAGTCACTTGAATTTTCTTTAGTACTGTTAATTTTGAGATGTAAGCTGATCTTGACTACCAAATTCACATGAAAACCCATCTCAGCACTTTAGAAGAAAGTAAGGGCTTTGCTTGGTAAGTGGTATGTCTCCTGATGTCTTTCAGCCTTGCAGAAGCAGTTGGTATGAGGTTGGATCCTTGTAAAGTTGGTATGAGAACTGTTTCCTGTAGCTTACCTTGCTCGATTACTCAGTCCTACCTAGGAATTACTGAAACAATCCACAAAGGCTGATTGAATAACATTACTAAGTTATTTTCATACTCATTATATCTCTACACCAAAGAATGATGTATTTATATCAAACCACATTTTATTTTGTTGGCCTGGGCAAAGAAGTTCAGATCTGTAATTTTAGCTACTTACAAACTGGTATTGGAAGTATCATACTTCAAGTCCAGTCTGGTTAAATAGAATGAATCTCAATGAACATGTTGTGTGTGGTTGTTCATGTAGTTTTATCTAGGAGGAAAGTTGTCTGACACCATTTTCAGACAAAAACATGAGACCCTATGTCAAAATTAACAAAGTTTAGAATGCTTAGATATATGACTTCAGGAATTCTTGAGTTCACACCCCAGTAGTGACAAAAGAACAAAGAACAGTGAATGAGTTGTGTTTTTAATTGGCCAGCATTATCTCATCTCCTTTTATAATTTACTCAAAGCAACTATTTACTCAAAGCAACTATTTACCTACTATGACAGAACTAACCGGATTTAATTCTGTTTTTCTGTGTATGGAGGTCCTGGGACTCGAACTCAGGACTGGGATACTTACCTGAGCATACACATAGAAAAAAGGAACTAAAGCCACAGCACCACTTCTGGATTTTTTTTTCTTTTCTTTCTGTGATTAATTAGAGAGAGATTTTCATGGACTTTTCTGCCTGGGTTTACCTTGATCTGCATTTTTAGACTCAGAACCTGAGCAGCTAAGATTACAGGAATGAGTTGCCATCACACATCTTATTTTTTTACTTTTATTACTGAATTATTTCACCTACTTGAACATGAGTATGCAAACTTAAGTGTGTTTGTGTTTCTCACATTTTCATTATTTCTTGAAGAGTTATTCTATTTCACACTGTTTCTGATACATTTGCTGCTTCTTTTGTCTTTAAAAAGTCTGTGCATAGATTCAAAATCTCTGAGTTAAAAATCTTCAATCTAGTAAGTTTTTGGCAAATCAGATCTGTCTGTCCTCACCAAGGGAGTAGAGTGAGTCACTCGTCAGACAAATACCTAATGAATACATGGAACAAAGTTTGAATTGTGGGATAATATTTCAAAGAACTAAGCACAACAAAAGGTAATAATATACTCTTACATATATAAAATGAGTGTACTGTTAGAAGCCATTTTTATCTCAGAGTATATCATGTTTGGACTAAGGGTACCAGCAGCATTATAGTTAGTGCCTTATAGAGTCCTGTCTTCAGTTATCTTTCCCTGATGGTGAGGTTCACCCATCCTCAATCTCTGGCTCTGTCTGTGTCTCTGTCTCTCTGTGTGCCTCAGTTTCTCTATATCTTTATTTGGTTTTTGCCTCATGTCACTTTATTGTAGACAAAAGATGTATAAAAAAGAATTTTTCTTCAAGCTCAGAGTTCAGATGTTCTCTGAAGTCTTCGTTAACCTTATATTAAGTTTACTATTAGCAATTTTTTATTCTCTGCCTTATTCTAAGAGGAGCCTAAATACTTCTGGAAATTTAAACCTTGTGCAAATTTAATTTTCTTGTAAAGCTTAACCATTTATTTTTAAGTTTAAAACTTTCAACCTTTCAAGCCATTTAAAAAGGTTGAAATCTTACTAAGAGACACCTTATTTTTCAATATTTATGCTGGTTAATTTCAAAGTATTTTAGGCTAAGAGCTTCCTAATACAGCTATATGAGTTTTATTAAAACATTTAAATCAAGATTACTAAAACTTATTGTTTTCATTCAAACTGAACTGATATACCTAGTATTGAATAATTACAGATACATTGATTATTACAGATTGACTATTCAAGGCCAATGATATATAATATAGCAACAAATGAGAAAATACTACTGCTAGCGTATTCCATAAACAATTAGTACAAAATAAATTAAGAATATAGTTTTAATTGGAAACAATGCATCTATCTAAAAGTAGTTAACATTTGACTATTGTACATTAGTGAAGTACAAATTTTAGGGCATCAAGGATTTGATTAAATTTTATATACCATTCTTTTGTGGCAAATTCTCACCTGTTCTCTTACATTTGGCAACAAAAATTAAAGAAGAAAATCAATGTATTATTTTATATACTCTAGCAATTGCTTAGATAATTTTTTTTTGGTCAGTCGTGAGCTTGAAATCTAGGCCTGGGCACTGTCCCTGTGCTCTTCAGCTCAAGCCTCAGCATGACTTCCAGTTTTCTAGTGGTTTATTGGGGATCAGAGTCTCACGGACTTTTCTGCCCAAGCTGGCTTTGAATTTTGATCCTCAGATCTCAGCCTCCTGAGTAGCTAGGATTACAGGCGTGAGCCACTGGCGCCCGGCAAATATTATTTTTTAAATACTAAAAAGCTACAAGTATACCAAAATATGTGGTAATAAAGAAAGTAGTTAAAAACTAATCATCAATTCGATTTTATCAAAATTAGTCTTTCCTATTATATAGCAAAACTTCCAACACCATTCTTATTTACTTATCAGAAACAGAAGTTCTCATTCTATTTCAAAATAAAGTACTTAAAGATGCTGTTGGAAACCTTATACTCTTAGCTTGTCTCTGACATAAAACAGACACTGCAGTTGATACAAGCTATTAAAAATGTCACAGACATTTTTCTTACAAATTGCATTATTAATTCAAAAATCTCTCAAGCATAAATTATATATGCAATAGTAGAAAGTGGAAAAGAACTTACTCTCTGTGCTGAGTGTAGAAACTGAGTAATCTTCATTTCTATATGAGTAATAAATTATTTTTCTTTTTCAATTCACTGATAAGAATATTCTTACTTCTTCAAGGATGGGTAAAAAATAATAATGATAGACACAAGGGCTAGAGCTACTTTTATTTGAATTAAAAGGATATACATATGTGTGTGTGTGTGTGTGTGTGTGTGTGTGTGTGTATGTATATATATATGACGTAAAGTAGAAAGTCCTTGTCCTTAGTGTGGTCAATACAATCATTGCATTATAATATGTCCAATGTTTTTAAATAAGAGCTGTTAATCTCAAAAGATTTTAGGGCTTGAACTTTCTTGTTTGGAAAATGATATTAAGTAACATTATAATGTATGGATTAAGGAGATTTCAAATCTTATATATAGGTTCTATATACGACATTGATAATTATTCTCCCTAATATAGCAAATAACATGAAGAATAACAAAATCCCACAGACATAATTCTTTCAAAGACTGTATATGCTCCTATGGAGAATTTCAAGAATTAACTTTGTTAAAAACAAAGACAATGTCCACTAGAGTGTGTTTACAAAGAAATATATGAATATGAATATTTGTGAACTTAATTATGTAAAAGAAATATTTACAAAGAAATTTAAAATTGAAAGGGGAAAAAAAGAGGAGGCTACAATGCTTGATAAGAAATGTACTCATTATCTTGCCCATGTAATTGTAACCCCTCTGTACAGTATTTTCACAATAAAAATAAAATAAATAAATAAAAATATAAAAAAGAAATTTAAAATTGAGTCTTTGTTATAAATATTAAAATAAATACTGTAATACATTTGAAATTATTGATATATTAGATGGCCTCATCATGGTCCAAATTATTTTTTTGAGTTCATGGGTCTTTAAATCTGGGTCTGGGCATTGTTCCTCACCTCTTCAGCTCAAGGCGACCACTCTACCACTTGAGCCACAGTGCCACTTCCGATTTTCTGGTGGTTAATTGGAGATAAAAGTCTCACGGACTTTCTTGACCAGGCTGGCTTTTGAACCGCGTTCCTCAGCTCTCAGCCTCCTGAGTAGCTAGGATTACAAGTGTAAGCCACAGGTGCCTGGCTCAGAAATCTTACTAAGGGCATTTTGTAAAGAATCCAGAGCTGAAAACCATAAAGATTTGGGATTGACATAATGGGCCCTAGTAATGATATTAATATAGTTTGTAGTTTTTCCTTTAAATGACTGTTTTTTTCTAGACAAATTAATATATTGAATGAAATTGATTTACAGATACCTTCTAGTTTCTCCATAGATAGGTGTCACTTTTGTTTTAGAAAGAGAACAAGTATAACCTGTTTGTCCTTGTTCTTGTGAATATTTTATAGCTGAAAATACCTAAAAGATAACCAATCATACAATAAGGATTGATAAATAGATAATTATAGATATCCCATGTCTGTTCATAAGTAAATATATGCATATGTACATATATGTTCATGCATACATACAAGTATATATATATATATATATATGCGCTTACATATGTATGGTACTATCTCAACAAAGCCTAGGGTATATGATAGAATTTGTCATGACAGTTAATCAGTATTTAATACTGAGTTGTAGGGAAACAACTATCAAATTAATTGTTACCAATCGTTTATGTGATTTACATAAGAACATAGGTGTCAATTACCAATATTGTTTCTCTACATCTTGACAGAGGGTATGTTCTCTTTTCTATTCCAGAATGGCAATAAGTGTATGGGTGCTGGGAAAATCTTCATTTGATTAGTCACAAAGTAAATGTCATGTTTTATGTCAGTTCCTACCAACATTTTGGTTAAGATTACTGGCTTTCCTTTAGCTTTTTTTATTCTAGTAATTTTTCCAGGCTCTTCATTATACTTTATATCTTTATAATTAAACTTTATTTGGCAATGATTTGCTTATAATAAGTGTTGTAGTTTAAGCACAAATTTTAATTTGCTGTTACATTTTTTTTTGCGATGTAATCACAAATATAAGGTATAGAATATATCTGTCTCTACGTATGTTTCTGCTTGCTTGCAAACAATTCTATCTCACTCTGGTCCATGGCAACCACTAATTTTATTTCTATCACTGCAAGTAGTTTTTTTGTGTATGACTTATAAATAGAATTATACTATTATCTGTAAAACATATTTCAGTTAACATAATATTTTGAGAATTTGCTGTTCCATGAATCAGGATTTTGTTAGTTTTGCTGCATAAAAAGCATCCATTTCTCTAAGTATAACTCAAGTTCTTTATTCATATATGAGATTAAAAGCATTTGGACAATAGTTGCTGCTAGGAAAATCCATGAAAAAATCTTTGGATAGATGTACTTTCAATCATCTAAAATAAATTCCTCTTAGTGGAATTATGGGGTGGCAGAATAAGAAAGTGCTAAACTGTTTTTCCACACAATTGCATTTAGATTCCTGCAGCTAAATTGCAAATGCACATCTCCTTGGCATCCCCATTGGTGCAACTGTTAATTTTATCCATTGTAGTAAATTTAAAGTGGTTTAAAATTTTATGTTTCTGGCTAACCATGATGCTGAACAACATCATGTGTACAAATATTTTTTTATATTTTGTTGTACAAGGTGTCTGAATAGATAAAGTTTCCATTTTATAACATCATGTGCTTATGATTTATTGGCATATCTATATTTTTGTTAGATATTCTGTATTTATAATGTGTATATAAACTCAATAGATAAATAATTTTAGAGAATATAATTTATAAATAACATTTTATTTAGGCCTGTGATTTATATTTTCTTTGACTAGATCTTACATAGAACAGGCATTCTTTTTTTCTCAAGTTAACATATCCATATATATATATGTATATATATACATATATATATATATATATATATATATATATATATATATATATATATACTGCATCTTGATCAGTGTCACGTCTTCCATCATTATTTCCAGATTCCCATCTTATCCCAACACCACTCAACTCCTCAAGTTACCTAGTTTCATTTTCACATTCGTACATTGATCATAATGGTTGCAATAGAAGATATTTTTAATTTTGATGAATTCTAGTATATAACTCTTTTTTGCATTTTCAAATTAAATTTCAATGAGAAAAACCGTAAAGGAAAAACTACATGTGATTTTATAATTTTAATACATATATCATGAAAAAGAAGTCCCTGGTTCAATTGTGTGGTCAAAAGGATAGGCTTAGTAGAAAAGTGTAAGTAAAATACCATTTTAATGACTAAAATGCACCATAAAATTATTACCATTTTGGAATTAGCTAGTACATAAGATTTTTTTCTTTTGCAATAACTGTTTAATGTATTCTAGTTAAGAAATCTTTGCCTATCCTGAGACCAAATAGATTTTCTGTTTTCAATAAGGTCATTTTAATCATTTAGCTTTGAGTTTATTATTGATTTCCAGTTAGTTTTAATATAATGCTATTTCAAGTTAAATTTGACATAGAGTGCTACCAGTGAGAGTAATATTTTTTTATATAATTGCTCATTTCCTACAATTTTCTTGAATAGACCATGTATTTCATACTAAATTATTTTATTAACTTTGGCAAGTTAGTAAAACAATGTGCACATATTCATGGATTCTCTATTTTGTTTTGTTAACACATACATTTACACTGAAATGAGACATGTTATTTGTCACAGTGATTTCTTATAAAGCTCCAATGTAGGCAGTGGGAGTCCTTCATCTTTGTTCTTTACAAAGTCACTTTATCTACTGTATTTCCTTTGTATTCCCATTTGAAATTGGAATCAGATAGGATTTTTTTTATAGAATTGAATGTATAGAATGAAAATAGAAAAAGCTAGATCCTGTTGTGAGCCATTTCATCAGATCTGTGAAAACGGCTCCCTTTTGGAGACAGCTATATGTTAAATAAATCTTTTATTCCATGTAGAATCTGGTATTGTGGCTTAAACTGAGACCTTAAATGAGATGACTTTTGTATTACTGTTTTTCTTCTTCTCCTTTTTTATTTTATTTTTATTGAAAAGATGATGGGGGAGGGTTTCAAACACATATGTAAAGTATGAGCACATTTGTTTTTAGTCACTGTTACCCTTTCCTTTATTGTCTCCCATTTACCCCACCCTATTCTTCCCCCACGAGTTGTAAGGTTCATATCCAACATAGTGTCAAGTGAGTATCAATGTTTCTTTGGTTAATATTTTGCCCTACTGTTTTTGGGATTCCCTTTCCTTCCATATATCAAATAATCTTATATACAAGACACAAGGTACAGAAAACTAAGATTAATGGAAAAAAAACAAAAATGAAACACAGGGAATAATAAGAACCTCTTGTTTCTATATATTGGAGTTCATATTGATAGGCTTCATTATATATATGGTCTTATTCACTTAGCAGTTGGATTTTTGAGATCCCCTATTAAGAATATCATAGACAAATCCAACAAAGTTTGGATAAATGGGGTTTCACTAAACTGTGGAACTTCTGAATGGAGAAGGTCATAAGTAGCAAGAGAATATCTTCAATAGCCATACAACAGCTACGGGCTTCATATCTCCAATGTAATTACAGTTCAAGAAAATAAATTCTCCCAAAACAAACTCCCAAAGAAACAACAATCCCATTAAGAAAGACTTCTCTGAAGGGGAAATTCGAATGGCTAAGAGACATATCTGGCTATAAAGAAAATGCAAATCTAAACAACATTGAGATTCCACCTTACAACAGTTAGAATGGCCATTATCAAGAAAATTAATACCAACAGATGCTGGTAGGGATGTGGCCAAAGGGGAACATTACTGCATTGTTGGTTGGAGTTTAACTTGTTCAACCATTCTGGAAAGCAGTATGGAGGTGCCTCAAAAGACTAAACCATAGAACTCCCCCATGATCCAGCAATCCCACTCTTGGGCATTTACCCAAATGCCAACAATCAAGGCCATACTGAAGCTGCCACCCCAACCATGTTCTTTTCAGCATTATTTACCATACCTCAGATATGGAACCAATTCAGATGCTCCTCAATAGATGAGTGGATTAAGAAGATATGGTTTATACACACAGTGGAGTTCATTGTTTTTCTTTTAAAAAATTTTTTTATTGTAAAGATACTGTACAGAAGGGTTACAGTTATATGAGTAAGATAATGAGCACATTTCTTATCAAGCATTATTACCCCCTCCTTTGTTTTCCCCCTACTATCCTTTCCCTCTCCTCTGCCCCAACTTCTCCCTCTCCCCAACCAACCCTGATGTTGTAAAGTTTGTTTTCAATATAGTGTCTTGTATGTCTCATTGTTACAATGGGTCGACCTGTATCCTTGTTTCAGCATTTAGTTATTACCCTTCCCCTCCTCATATGAGAACAATGTAAATACAAGACATGGGGTATCATATGGCATGAAATTGAGAAAGGTATTCAATCTCTGTTTATCTTGACTTTCAATTTTTCAAATGTGGTAATAATAATGACTAGCTCATAAGCATACTATAATAATAAAATGAGTGCATAATTTTTCTCAAGAGTTCATCTTCAGTATATTATTGTGAAAATATGAATATTTTAAATTCTATGGTTTACATTTAATTCAAATTTATATATTTCAATTTATTAATGTATTCATTCATAATAAAATATATAATCTATATTTAATGCAAAGTATAAATTATATTACATATATATCATATCTCACAAATTAAGTTTCAAATGGACTTTTTTTTTCTTTATTGTGAAAATACTGTACAGAGGGGTTACAATTACATGGGCAAGATAATGAGTACATTTCTTATTAAGCATTGTAGTAGTCTCCTCCTTTGTTTCCCCTTCCTATCCCTTCCCATCCTCCCCTTCCCCCCCAGTCCTCCCCGCTCCCCCTCCCCCCCACCGAAGTTGTAAAGTTCGTTTTCGACATAACGACTTGTACATCTCATTGTTGCAATGAGTCCACCTATATCCCTATTTAAACGACTTGTTTTTCCCCTTCCCCTCCACAAATTATACCGACATCAAATACAGTGAAAGCAGGGGTTATACTACGGGGGAGGGACATACAAAGCAACAAAGAAATAATCTTATAAATGTGTTAGAAACAATCGCATGAAAGAAAAAAAAAATTTGAAACATATCTTAGGGTTCATTTCCCTAACATCACCTCATCTTTCTTTAGAGAAAAATATTTTATTTAATATTCTCCTATGAGAACGTTTATTAATAAAAATAGATTGTAAATTCAATATTTTTTAAAAGTTTTAATACTTTTAAAATACTATGTAGTACACACTACATAATTCTAGCAGATTCAAAAGTGGTTGTTAAACATGAGGATTCATATATATAAATACAAAATGCCATTAATAATAAAGAGAAACAAGAAAATCCCAGAATAAGATTAGAAATAATCTAGAGGGTAGGTTTGAAATTATATCACTTGTTCTCAGACATTAGAAATAAGATAAAAGGACTTCATTTTTCCTGTTAATTTATATTCTGTTATAGTTAACTGAAAGATAAAAGACAAAAAGGTAACTATCATGCTTTCTTTTTTTTTTTAATATTATTTTATTTTATTTGAGAACATACTGTACAGAGGAGCTACAATTACATGGGCAGGATAATGCATACATTTCTTACCAAGCATTGCAGCCTCCTCCTTTGTTTACCCTTCACCTCCCTTCCCAGCCTCCCCCCTCCCCCCACCCAATTATACCCCCCTCCCCCCTCCCCCACCGACATTGTAAAGCTGGTTTTGACATGACATTTTGTACTTCTCATTGTTGCAACAGGTCCACCTGAATCCTTAAACGACTTGTTTGCCCCCATCTCCTCCACATGTTATACTGACATCAAATATAGTGAAAGCGGGGGTTACACTGTGGGGGAGGGACATACAAAGCAACAAAGAAATAATCTTATAAATGTGTTAGAAACATATGCATGAAAGAAACGAAAACATTAAAATACATATTTAAGGGTTCATTTTCCTAACATCACATTATCTGACCTTTTCCGCTTGACTCATACCTATACTAGATATTGCAAATAAGGGAAACCATGGGACCTATGTTTCTTTGGGCCTGGCTTACTTCACTTAATATAATTTTTTCCAAGCCTTTCCATTTCCTAACAAATGGGGAAATGTCATTCTTTCTGATGGAGGCATAGAATTCCATTGTGTATATATACCACATTTTCTTGATCCATTCATCTACTGAAGGGCATCTGGGTTGGTTCCATATCTTAGCTATGGTAAATAATGCTGCAATAAACATAGTTGTGCTGGTAGCTTTAGTGTGGTCTTGTTTGTAAACATTTGGGTAAATGCCCAAAAGTGGGATTGCTGGATCATAGGGGAGATCTATGTGAAGTCTTTTGAGGAACCTCCATACTGCTTTCCAAAGTGGTTGAACAAGTTTACATTCCCACCAACAATGATGTAAGGTTCCTTTCTGTCCACATCCCCTCCAGCATCTGTTGTTGTTAGAGTTCTTGATTTTTGCTGTTCTAACTGGAGTGAGGTGATATCTCAATGTTGTTTTGATTTGCATTTCTTTTATGGTTTTTTCCAAGATCCACTGAGCATTTGAACAGGAAGAAAACTTCCTAATCATTCATAATTCTGATTTATCAGAGGAAAATGAGCTGGAAGTTGCCATTAATCTTAATAAGCAGTTTATGTTTATTAAGAATAGCAGCGGGTCAAACTTGTTTTCAAAGCAAACAAGTATCTGGTCTTCTACAATACTATGCTTTTTCCAAAATCACTGTTTAGGGAGAAGAATGTCATCGATTATAAAATCAAGGACTGTACCAAATAGGGCTTTGATATTCAGAAACTGGGGTGTCTTTATTAACAACTTCTTTGTGTTGAAAGGTGATTATGAATCTGCTTGTTTTTATGGCTCTGCATATAAGCTCAATAAGAGTGGAACCATCAGAAAATGTATTAGAGATATCAGAGGCTGCTGGTGGACATTTATGGCATACACTGTGATATCACATATCAAAGCTGTGTCTTGTTTGTCAGCCATAGTGAAAGCAATGTACGACAGAGGGGATGAAGTTATGATGAAATCTTGGAGCAGAAATATATATTCTAGATTAATACTTTATTTTTAAGAAATGAAAATACCACATCAGTGGCGGTTGAGTTTTGAAAATTTTAAAGTAGAATTGAATACTTAGCTTCCACAATTACAATAATATTTTCAAGTATAAAGAATATATTATATATCAAAAATTCTGTAATGGTAACTGTTACTGTAGTTTTCATCTTCTAGGGTAGAATGACTGACAATGCTTGAGGGTAAAATTAGTTCCTCTGGTGATCAGTGAAGTCCTTCCAAAATAGTGACTCAGCAGAGAATAGCAAAACTTAGCAATTGTGACTCAGGCCTTATATAGTCAAATTTTAAAGGAAAGATGGCTAGCTATCATACAGAAACATTCTGTGTTGCTCTTGCAAATCTCCCAAACAAGGATTCCCTAACCCTGAATAAAATTATATGAATTACTCTATTTAAATCTAAAATGTCAGTGTACATTAAATGATATTACTTTATCATTTAATAATCTAGAGGCAGATTAATTATTCATGATCTGGATTTATTTCTTTTCCATTTATGACCCGCAAAATTGGCAATAGTTTTGTACTATTTGGAGTGTTGGTAGACTACTCATTTATAAACCAGAGCACTTGCTTTTAGACTATATAAAGCAGTGCCGTATATTTGTGCATTGTGTGTTTTTTTCTCCTGATTTAAATTTATTAGATTACATATGCTTGCATTTCATTATGAGATCATAAAATGCAATATATCCTATAAATATTGACGTGATACAGTACCTAAATTACATTTAGGATGTGCTGAAGACAGGCACCACAAAGCAATGATAAATTAGATATCTTGTAGTAACAGAAGTATTTGGAGCAAGAAAATAACTTCCTTAGTAGGGCGCTGGTGGCTCATGCCTGTAATCCTAGCTTTCAGGAAGCTAACATCTGAGGATCACGGTTCAAAGCAGCCCGGGCAGGAAATTTTGTGAGACTTTTATCTCCAATAAACCACTAGAAAACTGGAAATGGAGCTGTGGCTGAGGTGGTAGAGCACTTGCCTTGAGCTGAAGAGCTCAGGGACAGTGCCCAGGACCAGAGTTCAAGCCCCATGATTGACCAAAAATAAGAAAGAAAAAAGGAAAGAAGGTAAGAAAATAACTTCCTTTGAATGTAGCACAAGAAAGATGTTATCCTGTTATCAGCAGTACACAACAGTTTACAGGTATATTAAAATAGATTATAATAATTCCAATTAAAATAAAATAAATAAACCAAATTTTTAAAAATAGTAAATTAAATTCAGATAAAATAAAATTAATAAAACAGTTATCCCAATAACTCTAAGTTTCTTTCAACAGATTGTCCAAACTCTTACTCATTTTGAATTAAAACCCTCCTTATTGTTGTCTACAACTGGTTTACAATTCTTTATGGTTTTCCATAATTCAGTTGTTATTTTAAATGTTATAGATAGAATGTTTTAATCTTTAGAACTAATGATGAAGTAGTTTTCTCACTTCATTCTTTCTTGGCTTTGAAAGGTAACTGGCATCCTGGAGAGGCTGTGTGTAGGATTCTCATTAGTTTAGCTATTCAGGTAAGATACATGACCTCTCACCAGATGTGGTCACTAGGTCTCTG
This sequence comes from Dipodomys merriami, assembly GCF_024711535.1. Lineage (NCBI taxonomy): Eukaryota > Metazoa > Chordata > Mammalia > Rodentia > Heteromyidae > Dipodomys > Dipodomys merriami. The sequence continues at coordinate 32,367,267 of NW_027206512.1, read as the reverse complement.
CACTTAGATTTTGGAAGTTTCTGAAGCACACTTCATTGTAATAAGCTCATCAGTGCCTTTTAAAAAAATAATACCACTTTGTTCTTATGAACTTCTTCATTATAGATCTACGTGTAAGGACTTCAAAACTTCACTAGCTATCTTTGAGGCTCAACTAATTTTGTTAAAATTCTTATCATGATTAAAATATTTCTTTGTTAAAAGTCTCACCTAAGAAACTTGTAACTCTTCTAAATGTAAGTTTTTCTGCTAAAGTTGGAAATGCAATTTATATTGCTCAGAGTTTTGGAAAATAATCTTTAAAATTGAAATATCAATACAAGTTAATTTGAAGTATAAATAAAATTTAATTATCTTTCTCATTCAGAAATAAATCTGGTTAAATTGACAAGTCACAAATATATGCAGGAATAGGGATTGGTTATTCGGTGATTATTTGTAGTTGTACATAAAATAAAAAGCTACCAAGATAAATACAGTATAGATATAATAACTAAAATATAAAACATAACTTCTAGATCTTGATGACATTTTGACATCTGTAGGTGAGTCATACTCTTTAAAGGAGTGGGGGATATTCTGAAAATGTTAGCAAAATTCATTAAGCGGGAAAACTTAAACAATGTTTCAGTTTGTTTAATTTCTCAAAAGAAGTCTAATTAACTTCAATTTCTTAAGTAATTTAATAGTTCCTTAGGTAATTTGATGGGATGAGATGAGGTTGTTATAAATGGACAGGAGAATGAAGGAAGAGATGAAATTTATTAGGATGTATTTTACTCAAAAATTGTCATGTTAAATTAAATCCACTTTGTCCAAATATTAAAAGATAATAAAAGTACTTGTAAAAAGTTAGCTGGTCTTAACAGAATTCTAGATAAAAAGAGGATAGTCTTAGGAGAGAATTAAAAAAATGGAATAGCCAATGACATCTTCATATATATATATATATATATATATATATATATATATATAAACAAACTCTAAAGATAAGAAAGACTTTTTTCTTAATTTTTTTTCTTTTTCTGATGACTGTATTCTTTACCTTATATATGGTGTACTTGCATGCACATCTGTGAGAGGGTGGGAGGAAGGCACAGAATCTGAGGAAAAAGGGTGAAAAAGTTCAGTAGTGATGTGCACTAGACATTGATGAGAGAGAACTATGCAACTCGGGTGGAAATGGGAAGGAGGAAATGGGGGAGAATGAGGGAACTGATGACACTATGTGAAAGGAAATATACTTATTACCTGATGTATAAAAAGGTAACCCCACTGTTTATCACTTCTTAAACAACAATAAAGTAAATAAAGAAGAAAAAAGTTCCATACTAACAACTACAAAAAAGTTAGTATCTGATATTTAGATATACTCTCACATAATATGTAAAAATTCAAAGACTTCAGCTGTATTATGAGGGTTAAAAACAAAATGATTCACTACAGCCCAAATTCTTGTATAGTTGATGCTTAGGCATCTGTTACAAACAGAGGAAATGGTTGTCCAACTCCTATAGAAAGCAGCATGATGCATACTTGGGACCAGAACTCCTATATCACCAAGGCCTTGAGATGTAAGGAAGTTACCATAGGCACTGAGCAGACATCTACCCTTGACAATATTGGTGTGAGGAATAAACATCTCAAATTGAGCCCTTATGAGGCAATAATTGAAGGATATCCAGAATTAAAACAAGCAACATCAACAAATTTCTTAAATGCAGCAGAGGCAAAAGATACAAAAAGTGGTCCACAATCCAAGTCAAGGCAAAATACACTGAAAATATTTTTCAAATTATTTATTTCCTTATTTATCTATCTGTCTATTTATTTATTTGTTGGTTATAGGTCATGGGGTTTGGACTCTGGGCCTGAGTATTGTCTCTCAACTCTTCAGCTCAAGGCGAATGCTCTACCACTTGAGTCACAGCACCACTTCTGGTTTTCTGGTGGTTTATTGGAAATAAGAGTCTCGCAGAGTTTCCTGCCTGGGCTGGCTTTGAACCATAACCCTCAGATCTCAGCCTCCTGAGTAGCTAGGAATACAGGTATGAGTCTCTGGCTGCCTGCAGAAAGTAATTTATACAACAAAAATGGAAAGGGATGCTGTTTACCTTCTATCTCCAGCTTTTGAATTAACTTTAACCTTTGCTGAAATGAACCAACTGACAACTTTCATGGTTTAATTGATCAAGCTAACATAAAAATTCCACTTGAACATCTTGTAGAATTTAAAATATACCTTTATGGACTTATTGGACCTATTTAACATAAAACCGAAGACTAACAGGTGGTCTCACCTGGCAAATACTGCTTTGGCTAACTTCTCCATTGTTCCACAATCACAGTATACACCTACTAACAAATCACTAAAATGTTAAAAATTTAAAATAAAATTCTCTAACATTTACTTGGGAAAAAAAGAGAATTCCATCAGTCTTGGACCCTCTCTTCCTTGAGATTCTAACATCATCGAAAACCAATGCAAGTATTTCTGGAAAAAAAATCCCCTACCATCCCAACTAAGAAAATCCACACCTAGGTATTCTGAAAGATCCCACTGAACTTAGACTATTTGAACTCTTTATATTTTATAGAAAATCACTATAATATTAAATGAATTGATTGAAGTAAATTTTTGCATTCTGTCTTTTTGTAAATACTACAGTTTGATTTCTTGAGTTCTAAATCAGAATATATTTGCTTAAATGTATAAACACTTTTAAAATAATCCATGCTATTTAATTCCTATTATTTTTATAAATGTCACATATTATTCTTTTTTCCAACCAGATGAAGTATTTGTCAAATAAAAAGTATGTTTAATGGTGGGTCAAATATAAAGAATTTCTGATTGTAAAATATGTATGCACATGTATATTCATAAGTGTACATATCAACATGAAAAATAGCATTTGTCTATGACAATTTCAACATAATATTAATTTCAATTATATGATTAAAGTCACTTTGTGTCTGTGTGTATGTACTTCAGATTACTGTAGATCATTAAATATAAGATATGAATTTCACTTTAAAAAGTCAAATGTGGCTCCTGTCACCATTTAAAATCTGGACACCCAAACACATGATTTTGCTGTACTCCCTGGCTAAGAAATGAATTGAGTAAGACCATCTATTCTTGCCATGAAATCATAGGCTGGAACATCAGAGAGTTGTGATGCTTTCTAGAGTCTAACATTTTCTCTGCTATCCACTAGACATTATTAGGGGTTGTTTTACCTGAATTTTATAAGAGAAGTTCTTGACAGCTGCTTAAAATATGTTGAAATGTCAAAGAATAAAGTTACAAGAAGCATTCATAGAGAATAAAAAATAAAACTGCTGATTCCACTAGTAACTTGTCATAAGTGAATAATTCCTTCACTCGTGTCAAATATCAGCTATGGCTGTAACTTGGTGTATCTAACTGATTGAAGCTGTACATGGTCCCACAGAGCATCCTGATCAGAATTATTGATACAGACATGACTTCTAATAATAGCTATTGCAGTTAAAGTAGCATTATGATTGAACCAACAGAACAGCATTCAGTTTTGTACTCTCAAATAATGTTTCTTTATTCCTTAGTATACTGAATTCTCTCCCTTGATTCTAGAAAGTGCCTTTGTTCCATAAAACAGACTTGCTTCCACATCGACTGTGGTTCTGAGTAAAATATTCACTCTTCTTAACCCCAACATTAATACCTGGAGCACTTGACAAACATTCCTAAATTCTAATTTCATTTCATTCATTCCATTTTCTATAGTTTTTCCAAGAATTAATGATGATCATTTTTGGCAAAACAAAAATACAAATCTAGTGCTAAAAAAGGAAATGACCATTCTATGATTTTCAAAGGCTAAGAAGTATTCCAAATCCTAAATGTGATCAGCATATTAATCACATAGATAATCCAATTATAATTCTTATGAAGATGGAGAAGCCTTTGAGTTAATGGTAGGGATCAGTGAGGGACTGAAGGACCATTCTTTTTATTTATATATTTATTTTTAATCTGTTTTTATTGTAAAAATACTATACAGAGGGGTTACAGTTACATGAGTAAGGTCTGAGTACATTTCCTAAGAGCATTGTTACCCCCTATTTTGTTTTTGCCCTACCATCCTTTCCCTTCCCACTTCCCCAACTCCTCCCTCCTACCTCACCCCCCACCCTGGGAAGTTGTAAAATTCATTTTGAACATAGTGTCTTGTACATATCATTTTTACAATGGAACAGCCTGTGTGAAGGACCATTCTTAATCAAAACATGTGGGTGGCTCATGCCTATAATCCTAGCTACATAGGAGGCTGAGATCTGAGGATCATGGTTCAAAGCCAGCTTGATGGGAAAGTCCATGAAACACTTATTTCCAATAAACCATCAGAAACCCAGAAGTGGAACTGTGGCTCAAGTGGTAGAGTGCTTGCCTTGAGCTGAAGAGCTGAGGGACAGTGCCCAGACCCATCGCTCAAGCCCCATAACTGACTATATATATAAAATCTAGTAATTATTAACTGCCTAATTTATTCATTTAGTAAGCTTTCTTTTTTACTACAAATTACTACATGTAAGATTCTGAAAAGACGATAATATATAAAACAAACTGAAATCTCCAGTAACGCTGCCCTACAAAGTAACCCTAAACACATATAAACACTAAACAATAAATTTATTGCCTAACTTGAATGTTTATTAAATTTGACTGGGAACACTGCTCCACCTGTTTTTATCATGTATTCAAAGCCAGTGGTACAGTCATTGTTTGGTGAAGAAAAGGAAAATGAAGTTAAGAATCCAATGTATGTCCTACAAAATTAAGAACAGTAAGGAAAGGCATGAGTAGGAGAGGGCTGAGTGAGAATGTTGAAAGAGGAATCATTGAGCAAGATGCATTGTATTCATAAACTGCTTTGTTACATAGCAACTCCTTTGTACAACTACTTAAAGATACTTTAAAAATCGCATTCAAACCAGTAGCAAACTACTTCAGAATACTCATTTCTGTTTTTATTGCTCAAGTCCCATTTGCGAGAGCTAATCACATGGTCCAGTGCAAACATGAAACTCAAGGAAGAGTGAAGTTTCCACATTTTCATGGGACTGCTGTATCTATTTCTTATCAGCACAAATTCCTTTCACATGCATATTGGCAGACAAGAAGAAATCAAATTACATGAATAAGGAGATTAGATAGGAGATTCAGTGTACAAGAAAATGGAAGAAAAGTTGAATGGAACGTTTAAAGAATTATAGTTGTGAAGGGCAAATCTGAGAGAGTTTTACAGAGATATGGACACTAAATAAAGTCAATAAATGAAGAACAAAGCAGAGAATTACCTGACAGAAGAGCGGTCCAGGCAAAGGCTGGAGGATATGAAAGAGTTTTGGTACAGATTACATGCCGTGGATTCCTAGAATAGCAAAACCTAGTTGCTCTAAAGCTGGGAGCTGCACGCCTGTCTAAAGTTTAGCAGTGACTATATGGACAAAAGGTGACTTGAAGGAGTGGGCAGAAATGAGATGATTAGGTAGGAGGGAGCCATTCATGCAGATGAGAAACACTATGAGCTTGGACCAAACTGGCACCAATGAAACAAATGAGACTGTTGGATTCTTCTTGTATTTTGAAAGTCAAAACACTTCATTTGTTAATAGGTTGCATGTGGGGAAAGATTGAAAAGGAAAAGTCAAAGATCAGGGTGATAATCTGTGAACCCAAAAGGCTAATGTGTGCTATAGACTCTACCTCTGAACTCATGCACAGTCTTCTGTGGCTGCTTCCCATCCCCACCCCATAGACACACTGCTTGCCACCATCTTTCCAGATCCCTTGCAACTGCTTCCAACTGCTATAACCCTTTCCAACTTTCCACTGAGAGTCAATTTCCTATACAGCAGCCCAAGTGACCTTTTCTCAAACAAAACATTTTCAACCTCAGAAACCAAAATTCAAAGTTCTTGTTTTGAATTTCAAAGGCCCTATGTGATATGGCCTTCAAAGACCCTCTGACTTCATCTGTAATCAGCTGCCTTTGTTTATTTCACTCCAACCAGCCATCATTTCTGCTTTGGATGTAAAAAGGAATTCTTGCTCCATGGCCTTTCTTTTTTATTTTCTGTATTGGACAACCTTTCTATAAAATAGCAATAAAAATGTTCATTGACTTTATTCAGATTTGTTCTCATGTATCATTTCTGCATAAAAGTCATTGCTGAACACCTTCCCCTTCCGCTCTTGCATTACACTGCTTCCTTGTATTCTGTTATAGACTGGACTTGTCATAATGTAGCCAGAATTAGGAATTGGAAGGGGGAAAAGATTCAATTACTGATATTGTTAATATCTGGACAAAAGCAATTGAGTTCGGCTGACATTCTGAAACAATTTATGGATTTCAAATAGTGTTGTCTAGAAAATAAAACAAGGGTAAAGATAAATCCAGTGAGTAAGGCTTAAAGAGTTCCTATATACATGGGTGTGTTTGGACCATAACTCTAACTTATAGAAATAAATGTAGGAAGTAAAAGAAAAAAAAGACCTTCCAATGTGTGATCCTGCAGAAACTGTTAATGAATAGTTGGGAGTATAAAACTGAAATCTTGTAGGACTCACTAATCATAAACAATAATTAAAATGAAGCTTAAATCATTCAAGAGTGTCACATTTGAACTTGTACATTATGGTCTGTGTTGCAAAAAGTTTCTCATAGCCTTTGGCAGTTACCTGTTAGCAGCTTTTTGAATATAACCAGATGGTTATATGTGTGGACCTAGCTCCTTTAGTTTTTCTTTTTGCTGTTGTTGTTCAAGGCAAAAGAAAGAGATATTTATTTAAATGGTCTTTGTTAAATACACCAAATAATAAGTAGTTATATGCTGAAGGATGCAATCAAATTTTCATAAATTACTTACATGGTATGTTGTACAGGCTACAGAGGCAATTAGAACATTTAGGAAGCAATGATTTCAAAATTGAGATGAGAAAGAATCTCAAATTAACAACAATAAAAAATACAGTTGATAGAGCAATTTTGACATGATGTGTTTCTGAAAATTCATCATGGAACAATGACTACCAAAACCGAAGCTTTGTAAGTAATATTTAAGTTGACTTACTAATTTTATTATGTCAAATATGATGGTACAGTTTTACTTAGAGAATGAAGCCTTATTCATCTCTATTTCAAGATCACAAGCAAAATCAAATAGTAAAACACGTTAGAGCAAACAGTAGAAAATGTAATATATTTATAACATTTTCAAAAGGATGCTGTTAATGAAATATTTCAACCTGAATTTGTTCTTGCAATAGTGCTTCTATTTTAGTTTTTCAGTACTGGTATATTATTCATTCAGAGTGGCAGGATTTGTAACTTATTGAGCTGGACTAAAATTACCTTCTTGCTAATATACACATTTAGGTGTGTCTTTAGTAGTGATACAATGAAGCCTGTGAATATTGAAGTAGTTGCATGGGGACTTGTCAAGGTGAATATTATCCATTCTGCATTAAAAATGTTATTTCCGAAAGCAATTTATTTGTCTACTGTCTTTCTCTCACCCACCTAAAAAAAATCCTACAAAATTTCAAATTACATAATGGAAAATTTTTAATTAATGTTAAAAATTAAGCATTAAAGAGCTATTTTTATATTCTAAATCTGATATCCTTATTAACAATTTTCATTGATATTTATAAATCTTAAGGACTTTCAAATTCACACTTTAGTTATGCTTACTATTTTTATTTGTAAGGATTACATTAGTAAGCAATCCTATAGAAAATATTTATTATCACACATGAAACTATAGTTGATTGAATTTTGTCCCACTAGAATAGACAGTACGTAAATACATTTGTCTTTCTTGCTTGTCCTCTGACATTGGAATTAGCCTGTATCACTTGGTTATGTTTCTTTTCAAAATGAGGGCAGTATTTCAATTGCTACTTATTTGTGACTACACTGGCTAAACTATTTAATTCTCATGGTCCTGGAGAAATGGTATTGTAGGCTGTGTTTGTTCTTGTTCTTCTTGTTCTTGCAAATCACAGGACAGGACAGGTTTTAGGGCACTGTTTGAATCAGTCCCTCAGGCCTCCCTTAACAAATGGGTGTCACTCAGAAATGCTTGCAATGACGACTTCATGATTTCAATCGCACTTTTAGAGAGCCAGTAAAGTGACCTGTGGCCTTTCATGCAGTTGGTCCCAAGAAGATGGGAAATTGTAATTATAGTGTAATAAAGAACACAAGAACTCCACTTAAATGGCAGAATTTGCATTTAAATGGAAATTTCACAATGAAAACATGTTAAAGCTTGATAGGTACAATATTTAGTATACAGCTCATGCCAGCAGTTAGAAGCACACTTAATCGCATGTCACAGGGGTTTGTGTGAGCTTTTGTGCATGCCCAAAGGGCAGATGTGGAGGTTCTGAGTGAGTCTCAAAAGGAAAAGGTAAAATTACCCATAGATGTGACATATTTCACCCAATTCAATTAATAAGCAGTAATAAAAATATTTTGTTTAAGAGTAGGGAATAAATTCCTTGGGGCATTCCAATTCTGTGACCTACAGCTAGCAAAATGACTAATTGATTAGTACTTAGAGAAAGCAAAGGTATTTAACTCTGAACTGCTCATAGTAATTCTGCATAAATCCATTAATTGAAAGGGTTTATTTAGTTCCCAGATAAGGAATTAAAGTATACATAGCTTTAAATACACTTGATAATTAGAAGGGGGTTTTTGAAAATGACATAAAAATCTATTATGAAAATGATTCTTTAAAAGATCACTGTAAATTCAAAAATCTAAATGAATTCACTACAGGCTACAGCAACAAATAATGTGATATAAAAGAAATGATTAAAATTTGACAAATTTTTAAGTTAATCTAAATTTACTCCCATTTTGGTGAGATAGGGACATTATTGAAAAAAAATAACTATATACCCTATTTCAACTCATAAAATTGTTCAAAATATTTCAAAATTACAAAATTTTTTCAGAATGATAGCTACTACTCCATTCTTCACTAATCAACTGTAGCTAAATTAATCATCTAATCATAAGATGTAATTATATATTTTTATGTTTCTAATTTTCTCAAAACTAAAATCTTGTCCTTGGCTATACATATAAATAAATAAAAATGTTGTTTTCTATTTTTATGTACTTAAAGTCAGATATCAGCTATCTATAAAGCAACTTTTAAAATGTGGCTTTTTCTGTAACTGATCATAGTTGAATCAGTGTGAAATCAATTCATGTGGCCAAAAGGGGATACTGCTACACTGTTGGTGGGAATGTAAAGTCATTCAACCACTCTGCAAAGCAGTATTGAGGTTCCCTAAAAGACTAAACATAGAGCTCCCTGAAGATCCAGTAATCCCACTCCTGGCTATTTTCACAAATGACCACAAGCTAGACCATACTAAAGCTACTGACACAACTATGTTTATCACGGCATTATTCACTATAGGTAAGATATGGAACCAACCCAGATGCCCCTTAGTAGATGAATGGATCAAGAAAATACATACATCACATATATATATTTATATATCACATATATATATATATATATATATATATATATATGATAACATTCTATGCTTCCATCAGAAAGAATGACACCTCCCCATTCATAAGGAAATGGAAAGACTTGGAAAAATCATATTAAGTAAAGTCAGCCAGACCCAAAGAAACATAGGTTCCATAGTTTCCTTCATTTGTAACAATTAGCATATGTGTAGGATAATCCTAGAAGATGACACTAGCTCAATTGCTATGTACTTATGACCATAGAAGATGATGTTAATCAAAATTAACTCAACAATTATGGAAACAAGAGAGCTTTTTTTGGTGGTTTTTTGTTTGTTTCTTTCTTTTTTAGTGACCTGTGTCAAATTATTTCTTTTGGCTTTCATTTTTTTCTCCTCTGGCTTATTTGCTGTGGTCACTTTTTCTGATTTCAGTACCTTTTGTCTTGTATGTAAGTATATTTGATTTAAGGAAAGGTGGAACAAAGAAGAAGAAATGGTGGATCATCAAAGATCACTAAAGGCATTCATGGAATCCACTAACAAAGAGCTGAAGGAAGTCAGGGAGACCACAAAGGGAATGCTGAATGGAACCCAACAGAAGGAATGGGAATCCAAGGAAACCATAACCAATCAATTAGTGATTTGAGAATAAACACTGAACACCAAATTAAGGAAGTAAAGAAGTTCATACAAGATCTAAAACAAAGCTTCAACAAAGAATTTGAAGCCATCAAAGCTGACCAATTAGAAGGAAAAGAAATAAAAAAAAACAAAGTAGAAAGTCTTGACAGCAGGTTAGACCATGCAGAAGATTGAATCTCAGGGATTGAAGACAGCCTAGATATTATAGAGAAAGAACATACAACCATCCAAGACAAGTCCAAGAAATATGATAGATCTATGCAACACTTGGAAGACACCATCAGAAGGCCTAATCTAAGGATAATGGGTGTAGAGGAGCACCTAGAAACAGAAGTTAATGGTCTAGGAAATTTGTTTAACAGGATCCTAGCAGAGAACTTCCCAAACATGCAAAAAGATAGGCCTATTCAGATACAAGAAGCTTTCAGAACCCCAAATAGACCAGACCAGAATAGGACATCCCACCATCACATTATAATCCACACAGGATCAACTCAGATCCCACTTTTGGGCATTTACCCAAATGTTTACAAACAAGACCTCACTAAAGCTACCAGCACAACAATGTTTATTGCAGCATTATTTACTATAACTAAGATATGGAACCAACCCAGATGCCCCTCAGTGGATAAATGGATCAAGAAAATGTGGTATACATACACAATGGAATTCTATGCCTCCATCAGAAAGAATGACATTTGCCCCATTTGTTAGGAAATGGAAAGACTTGGAAAAAATTATATTAAGTGAAGTAAGCCAGGCCCAAAGAAACATAGGTCCCATGGTTTCCCTTATTTGCAATATCTAGTATATGTCTAAGTCAAGCAGAAAAGGTCAGGTAAGGTGATGTTAGGAAAATGAATCCTTAGATATGTTTTTAAATGTTTTTTTCTTTCATGCATTTGTTTCTAACGCATTTATAAGATTATTTCTTTGTTGCTTTGTATGTCCCTCTCCCACAGTATAACCCCTGCTTTCACTGTATTTGATGTCAGTATAATTTGTGGAGGGGAAGGGGAAAAACAAGTCTTTTAAATAAGGATACTGGTGTACCCATTGCAACAATGAGAAGTACAAGTTGTCATGTCGAAAACGAACTTTACAACTTTGGTGGGGCGGTGGGGGGGGGGAGAAGCTGGGAAGGGATGTGAAGGGTAAACAAAGGAGGAGGCTACAATGCTTGATAAGAAATGTACTCATTATCTTGCTCATGTAATTGTAACCCCTCTGTACAGTATGTACACAATAAAAACTAAATTAAAAAAAAAGAAGAAGAAATGGTGGGACAAAGGGTAAACGAATGCAACAGTAATACTCACTGAACACTGTTGAAAATGAACTGTACAGCTTGGGGGTATGATAATGGAGGGGAAGGAAGGTGAGAAAAAACAAGAAAAAGGGTAACATTGTTCAAAAATAATGCACTCATTAGTTTACTTATATAACGGTAACCTTTACAATAAAATAAATAAAAAAGAAAGTTGGACACTTTCACATTCTTTCATTTATATTGTATATAATAATAAATATATAAGCACCAATGTCACTACAGATTCTTGTTATTTGACACTTCTTTAGCATGTCTAGCCATTTCAAATCAAAGAGGTCAAACATGTACATGCTAGCTATTTTTGCTTACTTGTGGACTCATCATAATTTTAGTAAATAACAGAAGCAACTTACATAATCTGATTGTTATGAAGTTAAAATAACATTTTTCTGAAGACACTAGTTTTCTCTGGTAGAGAGGAAGACCTTTCTTCATAGTGTTTATACACCAATAATTGGGTATTTAAAGAGGTCCTCAAATACATGAAGAAATGACTCCCAAACATCAAAGCTTGGTGAAGATATTGAACATGTTCCCCTTCCACATATAGTTGTATATTTTAGTTTGTATTTTAGATATTAACTGGATATAGATGGTTGTTCTTATTTAATTGTGATGGCTTTATTTATTTATTTTTTGTTTGTGTGCTGCTTCTGGGGCTTGAACTCAGGGCCTAGCTGCTGCCCCTCAGCTTTTCCACTCAAGACTTGTGTTCTAATTACTTGAACCACAGCACATTTCCTGCTTTTTCAGTGGCTAATTGGAGCTTCAAAGTCTTTCCTGCTCACATTGCCTTTGAAGTGCAGTCTTCAGATCTCAGACTCCGGAAGTTAGTATTATCAGCATGAGTACAAGCTTAATAATGGTTCTTAATGAAGAATAATGGGAAGAGGACTGTAAAAGCTTTTACTAATCTATTTGTTTATGTAAAACTTATATATTGATCCAATAATTACCTATCTATCATACCCTTAGGGCTGTTTAAGTTACTAGACATGTAAAAGTTTATAAGATAATACATTCATGCACTCATTTCATGTAATAAAAACAATATAATGTTATGTAATGAGTTTTAAAAATTATGATGCAAAATGATGAGACAGAACCAAGAACTATTATTATAAAAGATAGCTGGGCAACTGAATTTTTTTATTGTAAAGATAATGTACAGTTACACAAGTCAGGTAATGAGTACATTTCTTTTTGAACAGTGTCACCCCCTCCCTCTTGTATGACATTTGTTTGAATGATGCCAAAAATCTTGAATAAACAATACTTGATATTTTAGGTAACATCAGTTCTAGCTCAAATGGCATCTTTCCTTATATTCCTTGATTTACTTGGAGAAAGATCTCCTTTCTTTTTTCATCCTACATTTCATATTATCCATTTGGAGGAAGATCTCCTTCCTTTTTAATCCTACATTTCATATTATTCAAAATTATTCATATTCTCAGTATAGTTGCAACGAAATCCAGTTAGTATTTGTTAGTCTAAAATATCTGAGGTACAAATGAGCAATAGTGAAGTAATTATTACCTAAGTCGACTAATTATGTTAAAGTAGTAGTTGAAAAAATGTGTCACTCTCAAGAAATGTGATTACACTAACTAATTATATATGACAATTCTTCAAAGTGATGTCCAAAGATAGTACTTAGGAAATGCTATTTCTATAAAGTGTGCAAGTTGAAATACTTGTACTAAATTCTTTTATTACTATAGTTTATCTCTCTATATACTCTATATATGTGTGTATATGTATATATATATATATATATATATATATATATAGTACTATATCTTACCATATATGGATTTTAAGTACTTTATATTTATTATCCTAAGCTTCTGAATCCTGTCCCTCCCTATTTTGGAGATGTTGGAGTTTTGCAAATTGCTGCTTCATCAATTCTTTACTTGGGATTTTAGAAGAATCCTGACATGTGTATATCCAATAAAATTGATTTTGTGTACCTTATTTGGCAACTCATATATGTTGTGATTGGTTAACTGACGTATATTCCATGTATCTGGTTAAACAATAATAATCTCGACTGTATTATTACCATTAAAGAAAAATTATGTCCTACAAGGGTGAAACAAGACAAGATTAAAAAAAGAAAACAAGGTCATGGATACAAAAGGAAAACTACTAGATAAATAGAATGAGAAAAGGTAGTGGAATGAGTAAGAATAAAAAGAGTAACAGAAGAAATGAATATGATCCAATTCTATGCATGTATGTCAATGTCATAGTAAGCCTCTTTCTTTGCTCAAGTAAATGTATGTAAACTATGTAAAGATGCCTACAAGAAAGACTTCTGGGATGTCCAATATTCAACTATTTTGAGAAACTACCATGGGAAAGTCATCCTTCCAATATATGAGAACATAAGAAAGTATGACTAATGTCTTTCTACCACACATCTATGTTCTATATTTTGAGTTATCATTTCTCCTGTAGGAAATGAGGACACATCAAAGATCAGTCAACAATGGAGGAAGCTGTGCATTTTGCAAATGTATTTGTCTGCAAGTACATAGAGAATGCCTGTAAACAAATGAAGACCGAAGCTCAAGAGTGAGAAGAACTTGGCAGTGGCATTGCAAGATCCGAGGTTGAATGAGCATGATGAGGACTACAGGGCTGAAGGGACATGAGTCCATCTGGATGTGTGGAAGATGGGAATAATAAACCTATTTTTCTATTTTCTATTTGATTTTTCTAAGACTGAACACAATTATTTTCATTTGCTTTTGTATATATTTTCAGTAAGTGGGGAAATTAATATATCCACCTTTTGAGACTGTTTCTGGATTTTCTCATTTTTACTCCACCATCTTAAAGGGCAAGGGACAGTGCTTGTATGAAAGTTATATTTGTAATGTTTACAGTTAATGTGATATACAGAGGGGTTACAGTTATACAAGTAAGGTAGTGATTGTATTTCTTGTCTAACTTTGTTCCCCTTCCCTCATTTTTCTCCTTTTTTCCCTCTCCCAAACCCCCTCCCTAAGTTCTACAGATCAGTACTAACATATTGTTTTGTGAGTACCGCTGTTGCATACGTTTGCCCTTTGTCCTTTGTCTCACCATGTTTTGCTCCCCTTCCCTTCCCTAGTTCAGATAAACATATATACAATACCCAGGGTACTGAAATCAAATACAGTGACAACAGTGCATAAACCCTGGGGGTGGAGGGGACACAAAAGAAAAAAAAAAAAGAAATCACGTAGTACATTGAGAACAACAACAAAGAAAAACCTCTTCTGCGCCTGTCTTGGAGTTCAATTTCATCTTATACGGTCATTTGTACATAGTTATTGAGCTATTCTGCTCAGCTTCTAAGAATATCCTTGATGTATACTAATTAATAGAAACATCGTGATTATTTTAGATGCATTGTCTTAGTAAAATTGCATAGTACTATACAATATTTCAGATATAAATATTTTAGATAAAAGTTATTTCCATCATGAAAGCTTCACTTACTCCAGCATATAATTACATATCTTGAAATATATCCTAATGACAATTTTTTCTTGCAAAAGTGTAGTTTGGACTCAGTGACTTTGTGCTTGTTAAGCAGACAATATTTATTTGGGTGACTTTCACATCCCTTTCTCCTTTAGCAATCTTCTAAATAAGGTCTCACTTTTTCCAGACCAGGCTGAAGTCTAGTATGTTTATGCTACCTGCATAGTTGGGATGACAGTTACACTGTATTATGCTCAGAATAAATTGGGATGTCCTTGAACAACCATTTTCCAGATTTCTGCCTCAAAGATGCTTAAGGTTATGGGTATGAGCCACTGCTCCCAGCTTCCAAAAGAATCTTCAATAATCTTATAACAAAATTATTTACTTCCTATAATAAGATTTTATGTACCTGATTACAGTAAATTACATTGAATATTTTTCTGTAGTAGACATTCTTAGAACCCCAACAAAGACTGTATATATGGTAATGGAATATAATTATGAAATAAATACTTGGATAAATAAGGATATTTGACATTTAATTTTCCCCATTCTACTAATGTGTGTGTGTGTGTGTGTGTGTGTGTGTGTGTGTGTGTGTGTGTTTGTGTGTGTATGTGTCTGTATGTGTCAGTCATTGGGCTTGAACTCTGGGCTTGAGCGCTGTCCCTCAGCTCTGCCACTTGAGTGCTCTACCACTTGAGCCACAGCTCTACTTCTGGTTTTCTGGCGGTTAAGTGGAAATAACAGTCTCATAAACTTTCTTGCCTGGGCTGGCTTTGAGTCGCAATCCTCAGATCTCAACCTCTTGAGTTGCTAGGATTACAGGCGTGAGCCACCGCCATCAGAGCCCAGTACTACTAAAATATTTACCAGAGTATAATGTAACCTTTGGATTAAATTTTAATTATTTAAACACAAATAATACAATGCTTTTAATATTATATTCAATAAACACATATAAGTATAGAGTGAAAAACCAAGTATATAAACTAAAATGATTTGCCAACAAAATTCTCAAGAATAATAATCTAGTCATTTTTCAATAGCTAACAACTAAATTTTGTAAAAGAGGAATTTTTTATGTATCCATAATACCAAAAAGAAATAAAGGTAATAAAGAGAACGTGGTTATATATTAAAATGCATACATTATTCCTCATGATTCTTTTTAAGAATTTGTAAGGAATTTATGTCAAGTATTATTTGTGTTTTTGATTTATTTTTTTCTTTTAAAGACTGACATTTTAAGCTTATTAAAAGCATACTTTCAGCCTTACTTTTCTTTCATTTTATTTTTTTTTCTGAATTAGACATACCCAGCAATATTACTAGGGTAATGTTGCACAATATGTAGCAAGAAATATACAGAACATGTAAAAAAATAGAAGCATGATGATCTGTTTCATTAATATATAATGTGTTTTAAACCCTTCACTAGCTCTTATTTTTCTTAATCTGTCCTGACAGTCCTGTCGGAATGAAGCTCATTCATGCCAGTACACTGAATAATTCTGGTTGAACAGATGACTTTTATGGGCAATTTCCTAACATCTAAACCTATCAGCTTTCCACATATTTCTTATAGTCTGCTGAAAGATGAGAAGAAAACACCAGCAAACAATAAAATTAAAAAGTAATGTTGCTTTCATTGGTTTTTACTATTGAAAGTAAATTATTGGATTAAAGAGGAAAACAAGGTATTGATGGTACTCAATAACCATATCAATTTTCTCTCTCTAGGGTTATGGCCAACACAATGAACTTCTGTCTTAGGCTTTTTATCTGAAAGCACATATATTGCTTCTTGATAGTCAACTTTCCGATCTGTTTACAAAATGAACTTAAGCAGTGTTACTGAGCATTTTCAAGGAATATTTATAAACACAACTGTGTGCCAGAAGTTGCTTCTTGGAAGTAGCACTGCTTCTAGAAGCTTTTGTGTCTAGTCTTTCATAGAAAATCATTGCTTGCACACATGGGAATCAACAATCATGCCCTTACTTCATGTATTGTTTGAAACATATAAATGTAAACTACTTTGAGAACATGGTTAAAATACAAACCTTGAGGTTGAGAATCTCTTTGTTGTTTTTCTATCCATTTATTAAATCCAGTGTGTGTGTATTTGCACTTGTGAGGGCATGCAAGTGTATGTATAAAACTTCTTTTTAAAGTAAGATGCACAAGATGAACCTGGAAGTTTGCTTTTTCTTTTAGTGAGGAGAAATCCTAAGTCACCAATCAGATGTTGTTCTTAAGAACACATTTATGCAAATATTATCACGTACACATATATGCTAAATGTAATAGAGAGAGAGAAGTAATCAAATACTCAATTACTAGATATTTGCCACATATTATTTCCTTCTGCATGTGTATATTACATCCCCTCCATTCTATGTAGTTAATCTACTGAGTGTCTGATATGCAAATACCACTTAATTTAATGTGTTTTAATATCCATATCCTATAATCTGAGGTATGGTGTAATAATGCGTTTTGCTACACTTTAACATTGTTTAAGAAATGATATTACTGCCTTTAAACTGTTCTCAAAATCCAGCTTTTTGGGCTGGAATGTAACTCCTGTTAAAGTGCTCTGCCTAAATGTAGGAGCCTCTGAAATCTATCATTATCATTTTTAAAAATTCCTGCTTTTGAATTTTTATTGATGTAATTTACATAATTATTTATGTTAATTATTAGTTACAATAATGTCTATTAATTTAATCAACTTTTTGATAATCTATGCATAATAACAGTTTCCATGTAAGAGTATTTACTATTTTATATGCAAATTTTGGCTCATTCAATTATCATAGGTATATTAGTTAGAATTATGCTCAATTTTTGGAAGAAATTAATTTATGATAATGTTATATTCCCAAGACCACACTTTTCTTAAAGACAGAGCAAATGGAATCTAAGCAATATGGTTGTACAGTTCTTGTTCAATTTGATGCCATTGCTGACTTTTAGACTAAAATATATTCGTAAGTTTTTCAAGAGTGAATGAGAGACAATAATTTACATATTTTGGTACAAAATAGTCGACTTTCTTCTTTGTTATCTTTCAGTAAACTTTAAACAGAAGGAGATTCTACCAAATGGTGAGAAGAATAAAATGCATGTGTGTGTATGTTTGTATGAGTGTATAGGTTCATGCATGCAAACACTTGATTCACCTCACCCCTCCAATAAACCTAAAGTTCAGGAATTAATTCTAGAAATCAAAATTGTATTGCACGTTAATATTCTCAGGTAGGTGAACTATGAACTATTTGAAATAGTCAAGATATTACAAGAGAGAGTTACAAAGGACATGTCAGCCAATTTCTGACACATATAATGTTAGGGACCTCAGTACAACCATGCCTCAGCAAGAGCTGAAAGGTTAATGGAATTGGAATTTGTGTAGACATGACTGATTTTCCTCTTTCAGGAAGAGAAGGAGTAGGGAGAGGAGCTGATTTAGACAAAGACCTTTAAGGTCGTTCACATCTGCATCTTCCTTTCTTAAGGGCAGCAAAACACAAATCACTCTAATCTCTTTCAGACATCCAACACTTGTCTGAGAAAACATGGTTCAGCCAAGAATACACTGAAAAACTAGATAAAATTATTCATAACCAGGAAGAACACAGTGAAACAAGCATATCTGAATAGCATTTTTCTTTGTAAGCTAGGGTCTTCTTGGTATAACATCTTAATATTTTGAGAAAGTGATTTTCAACTCTTGTTCATTACCTTGTCAAAGTACACTGCTATCCATTATCTCACTATAAAACATGGTCAAAACTTCATTTTAAGTTGTGTGAATATGGTACTCAATTAGAATTCACTACTAGCAAAAAATATTTTACATTTTAAACCTTGAATTAAAATATTTTTGTTCTGTTTTTTGTTTGTTTGTTTGTTTTGGTCTCTGTGGGGCGATTTTTGGCCTTTGTGATTTTTTTTTTGGTCTCTGCTAACTCATGATCATTGTCAGGAAACATGGGAAGCTTTAAGAATAAAATAAAAAATCCTGAATTGTATTTTTTAAAACACTGTTTTATGGATTATATATACAATACAAATATAAGGAAGTTATAAAATATAACATACTTCATGATTTTACAGGTAGTTTCATTTGTTCTTGAAACTGAAACCAAATGTGTAAAGGAAAATGATTCTGGAAATTAATAAAGCAGTGTTCAATATTTTCAGTTTCATGAATCTTAACATTTATTCAGCTAGAAAAATTATACAGAAAACATACAGATGTTTGTTTGATTTATTATTGGTCAATTTATTTCTCATATTGTACAAGCAAATCTCATATCTGAAAAACAGGCTTTCCAAAAGTAATATTTATATTCAACCAATTACATTTGTTAAAGAGTGACCTACTATAGAGGGCACTAATATGAAATACCATCCTCATCACAGTGTGTTTTGCCAATAATGTTTAATTTCACTAAAATAACAAGAAATTGTAGGTACTAGGATATGTCCCAAATGCTGTCACCATCTGACAGCTAAGCCTGAGCTTTCTGTGCAGAATGAAATACAAATTAGAGGTAGAAAATATTGATTTTTATTCCTTTTCCAGTTAATGTTTGCTCTATTGTGGTTACCAAATTTATTTAACATAGCAAATTTTTAAAAAGTGCAATTTTTATATAAACTATTGACATGAATGATTATATTGTCTGGTTCTATCCACACAGAAGCAGATAAATTAAGGACCATAAGAATGTGCAATGGGCAGGACATTAGTGTTGGCATTGTCCAATTTTCTATTCAGAGAGGAAAAATTGAGGTAGACACATGACTGAAGCCCAATCCTATATTAGAAAATAAGGGTGAGTAAATATTTTTGCAAATGGTCAAAACATTTTGGTTCACATGGATATTCTGCTACAATGACAGATCTCTTATATTTTAGGGAAGAAACAGCTATTGAGACTATGGAAATAAATTATACATAAATTGTAATTTCATATAGGCAGTTGACTGGTTTGGGCTCAAGGTTGATAATTTTACATACCTGAAACTTATAAAATATTGAACTACTAATTAGGAGACAGGAATTTAGAAGTCAGCTTTAAGAGTTAGGCATAATGTGCTCTGAAACATTGCTATTTTCACTTAAATTTGTAATAGATATTGTTAACATTGGAAAATAACATTTTCAGAGAATTTTCCTAGATCATCAAATGCTTATTAATCCTTAAATAATAATGAAAATAACAAGCAAAGACTAGTTGCCAGGAATAATGATTAAATAATCTTGAAAGATAATTAGATTCACTACTTACTGCTAAGAGATTTTATTCAATAAACTGCCCTCCAAATTGAAGGATGAGATTCAAATTGATGTCTTAAAATTGTACTTGCTTTAAATTTTCAGTGTCTCCAATGAGTGATTTTAATTGTGAAAGTGAAATCCGTGAATATTATTGTACTCTTCCTAGAATTAAGGAAGGACTCTAAGCATTAAGACACAATAGACAATAAGTCACTTCTTCTGAGAGGTTACCATTATCTTTTCTTATACAATATAGACAATTTTAAATTTGTTCAGAACCACAGTATAAGTCTGATTAGGGATACTTGGACCAGAATGATTATATATATATATATATATATATATATATATATATATATATATATATATATATATATATAAAGAGAGAGAGAGAGAGAGAGAGATTTTATTCCATTTCTATTTGACTATGAGTGAAGTTATGAATGAATGCTTGTTACAATCACAGGATCTATGTGTATATGAGCTAACAAGTTTCATGACATTATAGTCAGTGTTGACACATCAGAATAGCTCAACTTTAATATAACAACGTAGGCAAATCCTGAGAAATTTAAATAGAAGAGAGTGGGTATTTTCTTTCTTAAGCATAGAAGATAGACTGGATAAATTGATATTTATTCCTTCTGGAAATACTATGAATGCACTGGGTTTCAAAAACCACATACCCACATGGTTTCCTTTATTTGCAATAACTAGTATATGTTTGGGACAAGCAGAAAAGGTCAAAAGCTATGTACATATGATGAGATAAGATGATGTTAAGCAAAATGAACCCCAAGATAGGGACACAAGTTTTTTTTTCCTTTCTTGCTATTGTTTCTAACGTATTTATAATGTACCATGTGAGTTTTTTTGTTGCTTTTTATGTTCCTCCCCTGTGGTATCACCCCTTTGTTCACTGTATTTGAAGTTGGTGCCCTGAATCTTATATATCCACTTCTTTAATTTGGGGAGAGGAAGGGAAAAACAAAATGTTTAAATAGGATACGAGATGTACAAGACACTATGTTGAAAAATGAACTTTACAATTTACGTGTGGGTGGGGGGAATGTATTTGTGGAGGTGGGAGGGAAGGGATGGTAGGGGAAAAACAAAGGAAGAGGCAACAATGATTAATAGGAAATGTACTCATTACTTTGCTCATGTAACTGTAACCCCTCTGTACAGTATTTTTACAATTAAAAAAACTTTTGAAAAGCCACATAAAAACTAAAGAAGACATAAATAAAAGAAATGAACAAAATATTATGAATGGAAGCATATATTGTTAGTGATGGATAATGTTGAAAGTTGTGACACTTTTATCAGCAAAAATCGACTAAAAAAATCCAGAAGTGAAGCTGTGTCTCAAGTAGTAAAGTACTGGTCTTGAGCAAAAGAAGCTCAGGGACAGTTCCACACCTTCAATTTAAGCCTTGGTTTGGGCAAGGAAAAAAAATGTAGAAGTAAAAGAAGCTTTGGAATTAATGTCAGACTGGAGTCATTCTTATGAAATTATGAGACCTACTACTTAAATGTTATGAAAGTTTGTGAACTATAGTAAAGACTAATTTATAAATTAATTATTTGAAATATTCTAAAATGTATAAATGTTCTATATCCATTATTTTATCAGGGTTATTACAAGGTTATTATTTATGCCCTTGATTCTGCATACATCTATTTAATCTATAGATAGTAAATGCTATTAAACAAGTGTTACAGTAAATCAATTTTTTCTACATTCAGTGTACATGGGTTAAGAGTTTCAGTTAGAGTGGTGATATTATGTCATGGTAATCAGCTGCAATAAATTCGAACATAATGTGTCGTTAACGGTATTTCTATTTTTGAAAGTTAGATATAAGGTTAAAACTACAGACTGATACTTAAAATCTATTTTGTTGTGACATTAGGAAAAGCATAAGAAGCACAAAACTATTCTTTCAGGATTTGAAAATAATTACACAATTACCTAATGAGGTATTTTTTTCCATTCTTGAATGTGTGACATTGCCAAAAAAAGTCTTCAGTGTTTCACCTGCCTTAATTTTGAAAGAGAATAAACATATTAGCTTACTTCCATATTGGCATATTTGAGAAATTACAATCATTATTTGGATACAAAGAAAAGAAATTTGAACAAAAGTCAATGAAAGCATTATACAGGAATTATTTGCCATTTGGAATTTTAAATTAAAGATACTCTGTATTTTACTAATGGATAGTAGGACACTACTGATTCATTATGCTATTAAAAGTTCTGTTACACATACAGCATGTAAGTTTATAGATAACCAGAGAAGTACATAGTACAGGAGAGTTGATTATAAAATATTTATCAGACAAATATTGTGACATAAATATTTTCACAAAATTACCCCCCCAAAACACACACATACACACATAATATAGGAGATAGGCTTAGGAAGAAAACAGATAGTTTCTAATAAAACAAAAGAAAGAAATGTGCAATCCTGAAGGTCTAATCATTGTTTTTCTGAAAAGAGAAAAAAGAAAAGAAATTAGGAAGCTAATTAAGAAACAGCAGGGGTATGTGAGGGTATGCATAAATGTCAGTGTATGCATATATTTTATATACCAAATACTTTTTACATGCACATGTTTAAAATTTGCAGACAAAAATTAGCTTTTGGGGCCTTATCTCAAAATTCACTAAATTGCAATGTAACTGTGTTTAATGGTATTAAAATATTTCCAGTATTAATATGTCATCCTTTGTAAGATATATGTGTATAAATAGAATTAAACCATATTTGCTGTAAATATTTTGAAATGATTTGAAAGAAATGTAATGTTAACTTATCTCAGGATTTGTTTTAACTATTAGTGTGTACTTGAATAAAAAAATGTACATTGGCATCATGTTTTTCTATAGCCTAACATGAAGAATATATCAGTTTATGTAAACATAAACACAATCAGATTCATGTATACTTCATAAATTTATAAATCAGACAATACAATTTAACACATCTTTTGTATAATTAGAACAAAAAATCTGAGGCTACTAGCTTCACCTGTACTCACTATATTATTTAATTGATTCTTGATTTAAAGGCACATGATTTGGGTCTGGTGACCTTGTAATCAGAGGGAGGATTTTGGTTCCTTCTAGTAAGGTAAAGTGTTATTTTGCTCCCATCTCAAAAAATTAGCTCATGATGGTACAATGCTGTCATTCAAGCTATGGGGGAGGTCGAAGACAGGATTATGATTCTGTGAGCCTTTCCTACACAAATATGTGAGATACTCTCCGAAATCTACTTAAAAGAGGAAAAGTACAAGAGAGGATCAAGCGATAAGACAACTGATAACAAATGTAAAGTCTTCAGTCCAAACTCCAGTTCTTCTCCTCCTCTCAGAAGAAAGGAAGAGAGAAAGAGAGAGAGGGAAGAGAGAGAGAGAGGAAAGAAAGAAAGAAGGAAAGAAAGAAGGAAAGAAAGAAAGAAAGAAAGAAAGAAAGAAAGAAAGAAAGAAAGAAAGAAAGAAAGAAAGAAAGAAAGAAAGAAAGAAATTAAAGAAGGAAGAAAGAAAGGGAGAAAGAGAGAGAAAAAGAAAGGAAGATGGAAAGAAAAAAAGAAAGAAGGAAATGAAATAATCAACTTGATTTTTCCAAAAAAAATAAGTAAGGCATAGAAAATCATAATTTTTTTTCAAAAATAGGCAAAGTATAA
The DNA here is from genome assembly GCF_024711535.1 of Dipodomys merriami. Classification (NCBI taxonomy): domain Eukaryota; kingdom Metazoa; phylum Chordata; class Mammalia; order Rodentia; family Heteromyidae; genus Dipodomys; species Dipodomys merriami. The sequence continues at coordinate 32,343,259 of NW_027206512.1, read as the reverse complement.
TGGAAACCAAAGCACTTGTCATTTTGTTCCATATTTTTTAATTGTGAAAATACCATACAGAGGGGTTACAATTACATGGTCAAGATAATGAGTATATTTGTTATCAAGCATTGTTGCCTCCTCCTTTGTTTCCCTTTCCCATCCCTTCCTATCTCCCCCCCTTCTCCTGCGCTCCCCCCAAAGTTGTAAAGTTTGTTTTTCGACATAACTTCTTGTACATCTCATTGTTGCAATGGGTCCATGATATCTTTGTTGCTTTTGTATGTCCCTCCCCCACGGTATAACTCCTGCTTTCACTATATTTGATGTTGGTATAATTTGTGGAGGGGAAGGGGAAAAACAAATCATATAAATTGTTCCATGTTGTTAAATTCTCTTTTCATTGTAAATTTCTGAAAGTGTTTATAAATAATAAATCCTAAAACTAAAGGTTCCAAAAAGAAATCTTTGTTTTAAATCTTGCAGTAAGGAATCCTTGGTGCATCTTTTATCTATCAGTACATGGCAAGACATTTGTTTCTCAACTATCCAATCATTTTTTTCACATTAAGATTAGTATTACTCATAATTAGTTGAGCTGTCTTGGTTCTCATTTCATTATATCTTTGAATAATAATGAGGTACTTGAAAAAATTAATTTCTTCTCATTGTTGTGCTGTTAAATTGTTCACTTTTGTCAGAAGCAACTATCTGCTTTGCAGACTTTTACTGTCTCACATTAAAAGATTTTTCAATTCCTTGAACACTTAAACCCACTTTTTGTTTCACTTCTCTTGCTTTCAACTCTCTTGACCCATTACTTAACTCTTTTATTCTTTCTGGTTAAATTATTGTTTTGAAGTCTTAAAAGATGAAACCTTTCCTACAATCTTGTCAAATTTTTGATATACAAAGATTATACTTCCTTTTCAGCTATAGAGCTCAGAAATATTATTAAACATGTTAAAAATTCTTTGGAAAAACATAAATTTCAGATAATGGTAAAATACACATTGGAATCCATGTACTTTTTAACTTATTTCCATGAATGGAAATAATTTTCTAAACGTTTATTCTGAAAGAGGAGTTGTATTACATGGTGAGCATATTCAGTATGCACAATGTTAATGGATTACCTGGAATTAAACTCTAAGAATTAATTTCCAGGAGGCCATATTATGTGCTAAATAATATGCATTATAGACTGGACATTGTGATGATTAGAAAAGGACATATATTATTTTTAAAGTTGTTTTTAAGGTAAATGACTGATGATATATCAACTTTTTGTAGTTTTCAAATTTTTATGAAAAAAGAGAACACAGTTTGACAGTAGGTTAAACTATGTGATAATTTGGGAATTCATAAACTTGCCCCAAGTGTGTGTGTGTGTGAGTGTGTGTGTGTGTGTGTGTGTGTGTGTGTGTGTGTGTGTGTGTGTTAAATATCTCCTCACGTGCTTTGCCTGCTTAGGCTGTTACTTTCATCCCTTTCACCTGCTGTTATATATTGCACAATATCTCAGTACTTTTTTCCTTAATGCATGTTGCAAATCAATAGCTTTGCTTTATTTCCTTTCTTTTATGTTCCCTTTGTTGCTAAGGTTCTCTTAACAGTCCTAATCAGTCACACTAAAAATAATGGACTGCATCTTATGAAACCAATCCTTGTTTCTAAAACAATTTTGCAAGAAAGTCCTCACAAGTCCTCAATGTACTGCAACTATTGGAAAAATTATGTTTACAGGGTGCCCTGGTCAAGTGTAATCTTGATATTTGTGTTACATTTCAGTGAGAATTGAAGGAAGCTTGAAACCAAGTTAGCTGTTCTTGAAACAGTACATCTGACACTATGAAATTTGTTAGGATAAGGTTCTGCATAACCTGCTGTAAGAGACAGATTCTAATGTGAAACATTAATCCACAATCATATTTGAATCAATGCCTTTGTCCCTGGAGAAAATCATGTAACATATTTGTCAGTAAAACATTTTCCTCAATCTAGTCTTCCAAATCCAGTGATAAACTAAGAGCAAAGTGGTTGGGAAAATTTTATGGCAAAAAAGTAAAAGAACATTTTAATATAAACTCTGTAATAAATTATCTGATTATACCACAAAAGAAAGAAGAAGTAACCCTGAGAAGGAGAAAGGTCTCCCCACACTTTTCACAGAAGAATTTCCTCGGCTGCCTCTGGGATGTTTGAAGGGATCGCAGTGGATATGTGAGAGTGACCTAGTGTCCAGGGGACACTTGACAAGTGATGATCAGTGATGTCTATCAGAAGCAACACAAAGGCGGAATGCTAGAAGATTGATAGGAACTCTTTCCTCAGTCCCAATCCTCTTCTATCAATTGATCAAGAGTGAGAAACAGTTCATATCCCATAAGTCTATGGTTTCTGGTATCAAACTGCACATTCTGTTTAATGACTAAGGATATCCTGACACTTAATAGCTACATTCTTTTATCCTCATATAAAATGAATTAATCCAGGAAACAGTGATGTATTTTCTATCATTCTCTAAGTCTTTGGAGAATGGACATTTCTAAACAGTATTCAGGACTCATGCTTTCCTTAAGGAAGTTCACTGGAATGGAATACAGGTAAATACACGTTCATACCCCTCATTTTCTTGGCCATCTTGGGAAAAAGACCCATAGTCTGCCCCAAGGGAAATTGTTCATTAGCGCTCAATATACTGAGTGCTATTCATTGACAGTGGCAGAATGAATATGCTGCAGATGAATTATTTTCTGCTGCAATTTCATTTCTTCCATTGGTCTCAGGAAGAAGAGGATAAATATTTTAAATAGTGTATTTAATCTAAATCATAGAGTACTTGTCTAGTATGTCTGATGCTCTGGGTTCAGTTTCTAAAAATGCCAATAAGCAACCAAAAATAAACAGAATAGGTACCAAGAATAACCAAGGAGATAAATGCCTTTCACATAGCTGAAAACTGAAATAGAAAAAAATAGAGTGTCAATGCAAACAGAGCCCTCCATTGAAATCTCTCATGGATTTTTCATTCCCATTTTGGTAATAATTTCTAAATCACCAAGATGATATCTCTGATTGAAGGATGACATTTCCTCCAAATTGCAAAACAAAATCAAGAGTCAGGAATACTTCAAAATGGACAACTATTCAGAGTTAGAATTTTATGTAAAAATTATTTTGCAGTGTACTCATTGGCATTTAGTATTTGACAATCTCATGCAAGCACCAGGCTGAATCTGGTTTCAAAATTTTCACCATTCTAGAAAACTTGTTCATAATCCCATAAGCAATCCCTCTCTATTCTTCTCCAATCCTATTGCCATGACTAATCATTGTTTTGTCTTTGTAGTCTTACCTGATCTTCAGATTTCATACAAATAGAAACATACAATGCGATCTTTGTTTCTGATTCCTTTCTTTTAGAATTCTTTCAAAAATCATCTACAGTATGGCTCATTCATTTTTGAACTGCACACAAGCACCAGAATTAATTTTTATTCTTTGATACATGTCTCCCCTATAGTCTTTTACCATGCCTGTTCTAGTAACGTCAATGGTAGCTGTCTGAAGGCAGAGCTCTTATTCTTTATCACTTGCTTATGTCAGAAATTCACTGAGGCTTTGTGACCAAATATTCCCCCAACTTTTTCTTCAGTTAAGTCCACAGCATGTACCATCATCGAGATATATAAAATACTACTAATAAACAAAGTATTTCTTACTTTGGAATAATTATATATTTACAAAAAAGTGCAAATATAGACTCTCCAATTATAATTTCTTTCAAAGAGTTCCTATGTCAAATCTAAGAAGTTAACTTTGGCAACATTTTAGTAATTAAACAATACAATTAACTCAGATTCTCCAGTTATCTATTCATAGATTACTTTCTGTTTCATGTCCAATCCACATGACTATGTACATGACTAGGTACTATTTCTTCTTATTCACTAGCATTAGTAATAAGTACATTTTTAGGTTTATTTTGTTTGAAAGAGATTTTTTTCACTATTCTCCAAATTGGGTTTGTGTGATATTTTCTTACAATTACTTGCTCATGATATATTTGAAGGAGAATATTAATGGAATGAAACATGCCTTTCATGGTATTATAGCAGGAATTCATGGTATCAGCATGGTTTAATGCTGATGAAGTGAAGTGTGAACATGTGAGTGTGGATGCTCATATATTTCTTCAAAGTAACATCACTATTTTTACCTGATTACATATGTATCCAGCCTGTACACAGGGAGGAGGAACTGATCCTCCTTGGAGTGGAGCTGTCTATACATAGATTCTTGAATTCTGGAAGAAAACTGAATCTTTTATTTATTAATTTATACTTGGAGAAACTCGAGTTTAATGTATTTTAGAGTAATATTATAGGATTATACTGCAATACCTTTATTTATTGATTTACTTATTTATTTTTATAGAGTTTATCTCAGCTATAGATCTATTTCAAGCTGGTCTCTGGGGCTTCGGGAGTCTTCCATCCTTTTGTGGGTTTATTTTTGTTCACTTTATTGCTTACTATTTTGGTAGCACTGCTTTCAACTATATAAATATCAGGAATTACAGTCTCATCTTGAATTTTCCTTGATCCAAATGTAGAATCTTCCAGTTTCCTACAGGTTCTGCTCCTTACATAGCTTACAATTTTCATAGTTTAATTGTTTTTCTTGTTTCCTTATATTGAAATATAAATTCAGCATGAATAAAATTTCTGTTTTAGTATCCATTGTATTCTTATTAATAATTCTAGTACTTGACACATTGTGCATATTTAATAATAAATAAACAAATGAACAAATAGTTAAGGTTTCCTGACTCTTAGTTACCATGATTTCTATTATTGTCCTTGAAATGCTTTTTAAAAAACCCGATTACCAAACAAAGGCCATCTTTTACTCATTGTTTTGTTCTTCTTTTTATTTTGTTAGTAATTACAAACATGAAAAACGATAGCTAATTGCTAAGTTGTCCTCATTTTTAAAAGTTATATTCTTCCTCTTTAAAGTCTTTTTTTGTTCCCACCTTGTGCTGCTTTTCCTCACCTTTGTGTTGTTGAGAGAACATACACAGCCATAGAGAATTATAACCTGTCTTTTTTCTGTATGAGCTATAAAAAGACAGTTTCTCGGTTCCGGGAAGAGGGCGGAGGAGAAGCTGGAATCTGAACAAGCTCTCGCATAGAAAGCAGTTTTAGAGTTCCAGTGAACAGTCCTAAGCCAGAGAATAACACCAAATGTGCCATCACAGGACAGAGAGTTAGACAAGAGAGGGGAAGCCAAGGAAACACATCAGCTGCCGCTGCGGCAACAGGGTCGTGGTGGCGACCACTGCCGCGGGGTCATACCTGAGACACAGAGAGTCCGGGACAAAGGAGCCAGACGCAGCGGACGAGCAGATTCTACTCAACACCAACAAGAACCGACAAGGAGCGGACATCTTCATCCTGCTGTTTGCAGACCAGAGACGACCCAGGATCCAAGACTCGGCATGAGTACAAGCCCGACGTCCTCACTCCTTCTCAGGGAGCAGAGGAGGGAAGGCCACCCCTCCCCCCCCAGCACCAGCACCAGTGATCTCCATCTTGGATACCGACAAAGCTCGGAGGAGCTGCTAGCTCCAGCTCAGGCCTTGGAATAAAACGAGTCATTTAGCAGGTCACAAGAACTTAGCGGCGAAGTGACCTGCCAGACTCAGCTCCATCCAGGGAAAAGTCACCCAGCTCAGGCACCAGCCATGGGAGTGGCTTCCCTCACTGGGTAACCAGAGCCAGAGGCTGCCCCTCCCTCTAGCAGCCACCACAATCAATTGAAAAACAGAAACCCTGAGAATGGCTCCAGGCTGGGCGCTGTGAGCTTTATCACAAAATAGCCCCAGGGAAAAGCTACTGTTTGTTGAAAGGCCTCAACTCTACCCAGAACCTAGCCTCATCACCACATCCCCCTCTTTTGTGATTCTCAAAGCAGATCACCCTGCCAGAAAACTAACCTGGGAGGGGGATCTCAAAATCTTGAGTGAAGCAGAGCATTTTTCTGCCTCTTCCAACCAACCGACTTAAGAAACCAATCAAGCCACAGGACCTCAAGCTGACCAGAGACTCCAACAAGAGACTGGTTACAGACAAAAGGGAGATACAGGATTCTTCCCACTCCTCCCCCCCCCAAAAAAAAAATCAAAAGACTTTTTTTTTCTTTTTTCTTTTTTCTTTTCTTCTTCTTCTTTTCTTTTTTTTGCTTGTTTTTTGTTTTTTGTTACCTTATATATATATATATATATTTTCCCTTCTAAAACATTTATTAATCTTTAATTTTTGCCTCTTCTGAAAAAATAATTGTTTTCCAGTAACTTTTTTTTTCTCATCTTATAATTTTTATTTTAGGAATATGTGAATGAGCGTTTTCCTTTTTTTTCTTGTCTTCTTTCTCTTTTTCTTTCTTTCTTAATTATCTTTTTGTTTTTTGTCTAGCTCTACTGAACTTCTGATCTTTTCTTCTCCCTTTCCCATCCTTAAAGTTTTTCACATCTCCTGTATCCCTCCCCTTCTCTGAACATATTCACATTCCTCTCTAAATAGACGGTCTTTTAACCTCTATAATAACATTAATTTTTACGTTTCTATTTTTTTTCTGGTCTCTCTTCATTCCCCTTTCTGTCTCTTCTTTTTCTCTCTCTCTCTACTTGCATCCTACCCAACCCATTTCCTGCATTGTGATTAGGACATAGTTAACTCTCCCTGTGCCTCCCCACACCAATCTATTCCTATTTTTTACTCACATCTCTCCCTAATCCTAATAATTTCTGGTTTTCCAAATTCTTTTCTGCGGTTCAAAGTCCTTTAACATATAGTTGTTTGATATTGAATAGATGTATTTGTTGAACTAGATTGTATCTGTAGACTATTGACTGTACAAACGCAAACTTTGGTTGATGGTTGCCTTAAGATAGTGTTCTAGCACAAAACTGGTGCAATCTTCATCTCAAATGGGCCGAGTAAGCCGGAAAAACACAAGAAAAATGGCAAATTCGGGTATCTCAATTCCCAATCTTGATAATCAGGGATTAGAACAGATAAAGAATAATCCAGAGGAGAGTTCCCAAATAGCTCTACAAACAATAATAGCAAACATGATAAATGAGAAGTTTGACAATGTATAAAGGACTCTGTATGAGTGTGATAGGGAGAGAGAGGAGGCATCCCAGAAGTTTATACAGGAATATCATAAGAGTGAGGAAGCTACTCAAAAACTGATACAGGATTTGCGTGAACAACTTGAGAATACTCAAAGAGAAAGGGAGGAATGGCGTGAGCAGGCAGAGAACACTCAAAGAGAACTGCAGGAATCCCACGAACAGGAAGAAAGAGAACTGCAGGAATCCCACAGACGGGAGGAAGCTAATCAAAGAGTAATTCAGGAATTGAGAGACCAGGTAGAGAATACACAAAGATCACTAAAGGCATTCATGGAATCCATTAACAAAGAGCTGAAGGAAGTCAGGGAGACCACAAAGGGAATGCTGAATGGAACCCAACAGAAGGAATGGGAGTCCAAAGAAACCATAACCAATCAACTAAGTGATTTGAGAACAAACACTGAACACCAAATTAAGGAAGTAAAGAAATTCATACAAGACCTAAAACAGAGCTTCAACAAAGAACTTGAAGCCATCAAAGCTGACCAATTAGAAGGAAAAGAGATAAAAAACAAAGTAGAGAGTCTTGACAGCAGGTTAGACCATGCAGAAGATCGAATCTCAGGGATTGAAGACAGCCTAGATATTATAGAGAAAGAACATACAACCATCCAAGACAAGTCCAAGAAATATGATAGGTCTATCCAACACCTGGAAGACACCATCAGAAGGCCCAATCTAAGGATAATGGGTGTAGAGGAGCACCTAGAAACAGAAGTTAATGGTCTAGGAAATTTGTTTAACAGGATCCTAGCAGAGAACTTCCCAAACATGCAAAAAGATAGGCCTATTCAGATACAAGAAGCTTTTAGAACCCCAAATAGACCAGACCAGAATAGGACATCCCACTGTCACATTATAATCCACACCGGATCAACCCAGACCAAGGAAAAGATCCTTAAAGCTGTCAGGGAGAAAAGGGTAATCACCTACAAAGGGAAACCAATTAGAATCACCTCAGATTTCTCAGCAGAGACAATCAAAGCAAGAAGAGCCTGGAATGACGTATGCCATGCCCTAAAAACAAATAATTATCAACCAAGAATACTGTACCCAGCTAAACTCTCCTTCATAACTGAAGGCCAAATAAAAACCTTCCATAGCAAAGAAAAATTGAAACAATACATCTCCACCAAACCAGCCCTGCAAAAGATTCTTAAAGATGTCCTACACATAGAAAACCAACAAGACCGCAACAAAGTCCAAGAAACTGCACCCAAACTGAGAATCCAATAACCTTAGGAAGAACCCAGTTTTCACAGCCCCCAAGAAGGTGGATAACATGGCAGGAACTCCCAAATACCTCTCAGTCCTATCTCTTAACGTTAACGGACTGAACTCTCCAATTAAGCTACATAGACTGTCTAGTTGGATTAAAAAACAAGACCCTTCTATCTGCTGCCTGCAGGAGTCACATCTTGCCCGTAAAAACAAACACATTTTCAATGTTAAAGGCTGGAACAAAATCTACCAAGCAAACGGCCCTCACAAACAGGCGGGAGTTGCAATCCTAATATCAGATAAAATAGACTTCAAATTAAAATTCGTGAGAAGAGATAAAGAAGGGCGCTACATACTAATTAAAGGATCTCTCCTTCAGGAGGATATTACAATTCTAAATTTCTCTTCGCCAAACAATGGAGCACCCAAATTTATCAAAGAAACACTACTTTCCCTCAAATCCCATATAGATCCAAAGACATTAATTGTTGGGGATTTTAACACACCACTCTCCCCAATAGATAGATCAACTCGGCAAAAACTCAACAGAGAAACCGCAGATCTAAACAGCTGCATAGAACAACTAGACTTAACAGACATTTACCGAACATTTCACCCAGCAGCATCAGAATACACGTTCTTCTCAGCAGCACATGGAACGTTTTCTAAAATAGACCACATTTTAGGCCACAAAGCAAACTTGTCTAAATTCAGAAACATTGAAGTTATACCTTGCATTCTCTATGACCACAAGGGAATAAAATTAGAACTCAACACCAAAAGCCACCAAAGAAATTCCGGTATCACATGGAAGCTGAACAACACACTGCTGAATCATGAGTGGGTCATGGAAGAGATTAGAAAGGAAATTCAAATGTTCATGCTATTCAACAAAAATGAACACACAAATTACCAGCTCCTCTGGGACACAGCAAAGGCAGTATTCAGAGGCAAGTTTATAGCTCTGAGCTCCTACATCACCAAATTGGAGAGATCTGAAACTAACAATTTAATGACACATCTAAACCTCCTTGAAAAAGAGCAGAAAGATAAACCCCAATCCAGTAGACGGAAAGAAATAATCAAAATTAAATCAGAATTAAATGAATTAGAATCCAAAAAAACTGTAGAAAGAATCAACAAAACAAAGAGTTGGTTCTTCGAAAAACTTAACAAAATTGACAGACCCTTAGCAAACCTTATCAGAAAAAGGAGAGAAAACACCCAAATTAATAAACTCAGAGATGAGAATGGAAACATCACCACGGAAACAACCAAGATTCAGAACATTATAAGGGAATACTTCTCAAAACTTTATGCTAATAAGTTTGAGAACTTGACAGAAATGGACCTCTTCCTAGCAAATATTGACATGCCAAAAATAACCAAGATGAGTTAAACCAGCTTAACAGGCCCATATCAAGCATTGAAATAGAAACAGCAATAAGAGACCTCCCAGCTAAGAAAAGTCCAGTACCAGATGGTTTTACAGCGGAATTTTACAAGGCCTTCAAAGCAGAGCTCACACCAATACTCCTCCCACTCTTCAATGAAATTGAAAGAGAAAGCTCACTACCGAACACTTTCTATGAAGCCATCATAACCCTCATCCCAAAACCAGGCAGGGAACTACAGACCCATTTCTTTGATGAACATTGATGCAAAACTTCTCAACATAATTTTGGCCAATCGACTTCAACAATTCATCCAAAAAATCATACACCATGATCAAACAGGATTCATTTCAGGGATGCAAAGCTGGTTCAATATACGCAAATCAATTAATATTATTCATCACATCAACAGGAGCAAGAATAAGAGCTACATGGTTATCTCAATAGATGCAGAAAAAGCATTTGACAAGATCCAACACCCCTTTATGATGAAGGTTTTGGAAAAATTAGGAATCCACGGATCATTCCTCAATACAATAAAGGCTGTATATGACAAACGTACAGCCAGCATTATACTCAATGGTGAAAAACTAAAGCCATTTCCTCTTAACTCAGGAACAAGACAAGGATGCCCACTCTCTCCACTTCTCTTCAATCTAGTATTAGAATGCCTAGCTACAGCAATAAGACAAGATGCAGACATAAATGGGGATCCAAATAGGGAAAGAAGAAATAAAACTCTCCCTCTTTGCAGATGACATGATCTTGTATTTAAAGAATCCCATAGACTCCACTCCCAAATTACTCAAGCTGATTCAAAACTTTGGCAAAGTAGCAGGTTATAAAATTAACCCCCAAAAATCAATGGCTTTTCTATATGCCAACAATGAGAAAAGTGTGGCTGAAATTAGGAAAGCAACTCCATTTGTAATAGCCCCACAAAAAATAAAATATCTAGGAATTAACTTAACCAAAAAGTGAAGGACCTCTATGATGAAAACTTCAAAATCTTGAAAAAGGAAATCAACACAGAACTTAAAAAATGGCAAAACCTCCCATGCTCCTGGATTGGCAAGATTAACATCGTGAAAATGGCAATATTTCCCAAGGCTATCTACAAATTCAACGCGATACCTATCAAAATTCCACCCTCATTCTTCAAGGAAATAGAAGAGGCAATCCAAAAATTCATATGGAACAATAAAAGACCCCGAATAGCAAAAACGCTCCTCAATGGAAAGAACACTGCTGGAGGAATATCAATACCAAATTTCAAACTCTAGTATAAAGCCATAGTAATCAAAACAGCTTGGTATTGGCATAAGAACAGACCTCAGGACCAAAGGAATAGAATTGAAAACCCAGAAATGAACCTACAGACCTATAGCCATCTAATCTTCGATAAGGAAGCTAAAACAATAGAATGGAAGAAAGACAGCCTCTTCAGTACATGGTGCTGGCAAAACTGGTTAACCACATGTAGAAAACTAAAGCTAGATCCTTATATATCACCCTGCACCAGAATCAACTCCAAATGGATCAAAGACCTTGAACTCAAAGCAGACACTCTGAAAACATTACAGGATGGAATAGGAGAAACCCTAGGTCTCCTTGGCTCAGGCCGAAATTTTCTGAATAGAGACCCGGAAGCACAACAAATCAAAGAAAGGTTGGACAAATGGGATTGCATAAGGTTGCAGAGCTTCTGCAGGGCAAATGACATAGCTAGCAAGATCAATAGAAAGCCCGCAGATTGGGAGAAGATCTTTACTAGCCATACAACAGACAAGGGTCTCATATCTAAAATATACTTGGAACTCAAAAAATTAAACCACCCAACAACAAATCCTCAAAGAAACAACTGCCCAATAAATAAGTGGGCGAAAGACTTAAAGAGAAGCTTCTCTGAAGAAGAAAGAAGGATGGCCAGTAGACACATGAAGAAATGTTCAACATCCCTAGCCATAAAAGAAATGCAAATCAAAACAACATTGAGATATCACCTCACTCCAGTTAGAACAGCAAAAATCAAGAACTCTAACAAGAACAGATGCTGGAGGGGATGTGGACAGAAAGGAACCTTACTTCATTGTTGGTGGGAATGTAAACTTGTTCAACCACTTTGGAAAGCAGTATGGAGGTTCCTCAAAAGTCTTCACATAGATCTCCCCTATGATCCAGCAATCCCACTTTTGGGCATTTACCCAAATGTTTACAAACAAGACCACACTAAAGCTACCAGCACAACTATGTTTATTGCAGCATTATTTACCATAGCTAAGATATGGAACCAACCCAGATGCCCCTCAGTAGATGAATGGATCAAGAAAATGTGGTATATATACACAATGGAATTCTATGCCTCCATCAGAAAGAATGACATTTCCCCATTTGTTAGGAAATGGATAGGTTTGGAAAAAATTATATTAAGTGAAGTAAGCCAGGCCCAAAGAAGCATAGGTCCCATGGTTTCCCTTATTTGCAATATCTAGTATAGGTATGAGTCAAGCGGAAAAGGTCAGATAATGTGATGTTAGGAAAATGAACCCTTAAATATGTATTTTAATGTTTTCGTTTCTTTCATGCATGTGTTTCTAACGCATTTATAAGATTATTTCTTTGTTGCTTTGTATGTCCCTCCCCCACAGTGTAACCCCCGCTTTCACTATATTTGATGTCAGTATAACATGTGGAGGTGATGGGGACAAACAAGTCGTTTAAGGATTCAGGTGGACCTGTTGCAACAATGAGAAGTACAAAATGTCATGTCAAAACCAACTTTACAATGTCAGTGTGTGGGGGGGAGGGGGGTATAATTGGGTGGGGGGTCGGGGGAGGCTGGGAAGGGAGGTGAAGGGTAAACAAAGGAGGAGGCTGCAATGCTTGGTAAGAAATGTATGCATTATCCTGCCCATGTAATTGTAGCCCCTCTGTACAGTATGTTCTCAAATAAAATAAAATTAAATTAAAAAAAAGAAAAAAAAAGACAGTTTCTCAGGTCTTTTCATGCATAGAATGTCATAGTATTTTCTTTATGTGTCTATCTTAATTTTAATTGCTTTGATGAAACAAAAAAGTTGTAATAGGAATTATTAGTGCACATAAAACTCAAATGTACAAAGCTTTATTTGAACATCATAACAAAATTGGAAGAAAGCAAGGGGAGAAAATATGGCACAAAAACATAGATACTGGGTTTAATCTTAAATAAAATCAAATTTATTTTTAACTTCTCAGTGTTACAGTAGTCCCAGTCCATTAGCTTTGGTATGTATGGCAAACATACATATTGTGGTAGCATTGAATTTTGTTCTCAGACCCTCTAAAGGACTAATTGAATGTCTTTCAAAGTCATATCAGTCGATGCAGTTTAATCTTTTTAATTATGCAACACTATGTTTACTGGCAGAAATAGATGTATAAAATAACTTTGAAAATTGAGAAGTCACTAAAATGGAAAGGCTATTTATCAATGCAATTTTGTTACTCTAGCACAAATTTGCTGATTGTATGAGGTCTTACCATGCTCTGGAGAGGTTTGTTTTTGATAGTGGAGATGATATATGTGGTAGAAATTGATATAAAGAAATATATTGCAATATCAGAAAATGCTGATTCTAAAATTGCTTTTCAATCACAATTTTCACACTCTGTACATAATCTCAGTATGTAATAGAGCCTCAGTCATTTGTGGTTTGATTTCTTCCAGTAAATACTTGCATTGCTCATAAAACACATGAAATGTTATCAATATTTTAGACTGAGGTAGTACTTTATTGTGATAAATGATTGTCTAACAGTAAGAGAAATGGAACTATTTCTAAATGGTAAACTAAATGTTTAAAGTTTGAAATAATTTTTTGAAAACAAGTTAATGTATTGCTTAGTTTTGATTTATAAATGCTCAGCTTTGGGGTAGAAATAATACACAGAGTCAAAACTAAGCAGATATAAGTGTATAAAGTTTTACTGTTCCAATATAAGTATTAATACAGATTGCTGGGAAATCTTTTTTTTCTACCTTCCCCTATTCTATATTAATGTTAACAGATGTGATTTGAATTGCTTCTTTTAGTTCACAAATGCAACATCAGTAACTAGTAGAATTGTTGAAAATCTCTCCTGTTGTCTTTATATATATAATATATATAAAGACATATATGTATATAGATAGCTATATCTATCTATATAAATACATATAGTTATAAATATATAGTTATATATAAATACATGGTTATAAACAAGTATTTACTTATAAGCTTTCCTTCCTTCTCTCCCTCCCTCCCTCCCTCCCTCCTTCCTTCCTTCCTTCCTTCCTTCCTTCCTTCCTTCCTTCCTTCCTTCCTTCCAAGGTAAAGACCTTGGTTTCTGGTCAATCCAGAACACAAAGAATGACAATATATTTCATGTTATAATATAATAGCATTATATTTACTGCTATCATTTTGTGTTTTTTTTTGGGGGGGTTCAATACTTTCTGTCTTATAGCAGATCCTTAGAAACTGCTATAGCTATGTAGTATTGAATCTTCAGTTGTACCCATAAGGTAACTAAAAGTAGTGTGAAAGACTAGTTCTCCTGCCAATATTTTGTATTTCTTTTTCGTATAAAATTTTGCATAGGCTTAATAATTCTGTTTACAAGACTAAAATCTGGTGATACTTATCTAGCGTATCTATCCACTGTCATGGCTGAAGCAACAAAGGTAAGTACAACTAAGGCATTTTACTTTTAGATTCTGTTGCTGATCCCTAAAAGTTACTTGAATGTTTCAGGTCATTGTCTTGAACCTGTATTCATTCACATGGAGTCTTGGAGCAGCAGGGCCTATGGAAAGACCGTTCTATGATAATCTCACTGCCTAAAGGATCCAGATTGCCCCAACCTTGAAAGAACAAAACCAAGATAATTTTCAACCAGAATAGCTTGGTCAGGACATCTAATTAGTCATGTCAATCACCCATGTCCCAATTTTTCTTTTACAAACTAAAACTCATATCAGTAACCCAAAGAAAGGCTAAAAACTCTTTTTTTTCTACAGGGTTGTGACATGCTAAAGAAATCTCCTTTTTCTTCCCCTCTGTAGTCAATTTATTTGGCATATTGAAATGAATAATTTGGCTTGACATGTTGGAAATTCCAAACTCAAGTCTCTGGCTTAGGAATCTGTTTACTTATGTCCAGCATTATCTTGGTTGCTTTACAGTGATCTACGTATAAGTTCTTTCTGAGTGTGTTTCATAACTTATGTGTTTTCATCATGCTTCACCCCTCCCTTTTTGGTAAATCTACAGACTTTTAAAAGACTACTTAATTGTACACATCTGCAACTGATAAATATCTAATTATCCATTTTTGAAGGCTTTTAAGGCTAAATTAGAATACCAGACATTTTGAATTATACTTGAATAAAACATTAATAGCATACGAAGGCTTTTAAGCATAGTTATGCAATGAAATAGAAGACAACAATATTCAGTTGCATAGACTCTTACACATATTGCTATGTTAAAAAGTGAATGATAAATTTGTAAGCAATATTTAGAATTTTGAAAGTGGGGATTAAGCACTGTTCAATATAATGCAAGGGGACAAAGAGGAGAGCTTCAAATATGATACTAATACACATGTGGAAATGAGTGGAAATAAGGCCAACAAATTTATCTTTAAATATTAGTGATATAAGTAAATCCTCTGTCTCTTAAATATTCATATGCAGAAATCCTATCCTGCAAAGTGATACTATTAGAAATTGGAGCCATCGTGAATAATTAAAATCATAAGTGCTCAGAAAAGTAGTCTTTGTGAGTGGGACCCCTGATCAGTTAGAATCTTGAATGAGCTGCTTCCTCTACTTTGCTTTATCACGTATGAGGTCCTGAAACACAGGAATTTCTTACAGAATGCTATCCATAATTGGAAACTGATATCAGATATCCATCCTACAGAAGCTGTTAGTCAATATTAAGCAATCTCTTCGTTTATGGTATTTTATAGCCGCTGACGTAAATAAGACAGCAGATGATAATACTTTTCAATAGTCCATGTGTTGTAAAGAGACTAGAAGAGGGGAAATATTTATTAGAAAAAAATCTATGTGTATAATATATAAAGTTATACTCAGTGTATGACATGTGTATCTATCTATCTATCTATTTATCTATCTGTCTGTCTGTCTTTCTATCTCCATATACATCTTTACAAGAGTTTGTTTAATCTTTCCAACTTGCAGTGGTTCTATGGGAGACTCTCTTTCCTCAAAGCTAAATAAATTCATGTTTCATTTTCTTTTTATTATGTGGGGTGTGTGTGTGTGTGTGTGTGTGTGTGTGTGTGTGTGTGTGTGTGTGTGTGTGTGTGTGTGTGTGTGTGTGTGTATTGATTGTGGGACTTGAACATCTGAGTTCTGGCTCATTCTTGATCAGAGATTTTTTATCCATGGCTGGCATTATAAAACTTGAGCTAATCCTCCAATTCCATACTATGTTCTGTTCCATTAATGAAGGTGAGCATTAGGATCCACATCTGGACTTCATGCCACTGGAGCTCCAATAATAGATCAATTTCATATGTTTATTACAGTTCGTAATTACTAAATTTCTTTCCATATTCTCACTTCACTATTTAGTACAAGTTGATGTAGGCAAACACTAGTTATCCTATATCTGACTGTCATTTTATTTCATTTTATCTTGCCCTGAATGTAATTGTTAAGCAAATTTCAAGTAAATTTTTGTAAGTAAATTCCAGAATTTAATTAGCTAAAAAATAACCTTCAGCATAGATCCAATGATTTCCCTTATTTGCAATAACTAGTATATGTCTGAGACAAGCAGAAATGATCAGATGAGTTGATGTTAGGAGAAATGAACCCCAAGATAAGGACTCAAATGGTTTTTCTTTCTTGCTATAACATATTTATAAGATGATTTCTTTGTGGATTTGTATGTCCCTCCCCCATGGTATAACCCCTGTTTTCACTATATTTGATGTTGGTATAATTTGGGGAGTGAAAGGGATAAAAGCAAATTGTTTAAATAGGAATACAGGTGGACCCATTGCAACAATGAGATGTACAAGACCTTATGTTGAAAAATGAACTTTACAACTTGGGTGTGGGGTAGGGGGTGGGGGAGGATGGGAAAGGATGGTAACAGGAAACAAAGGAGGAGGCAATATGCTTGATAAGAAATGTACTCATTACCTTGCTCATGTAATTGTAACCTCTCTGTATAGTATTTTCACAATTAAAAAAACATAACCTTCAGATGGAATTTTTCGTTCTTTTGGGAATGATGTCTAAGAAGATACATATAAGGAAAGCTGATGTTTAAAAATATATACTGAGCAAATTTATGAGATGTAATAATGTTCTCTTAAGATTTTGTCCCCTATAGAACATTTCTTAAAATAATGCTGATGAAATTAATTTTAACCAAAAGATATGTTTTTATCTTCTTGTTTCTACTTGTAATAGAACTGAACAATCTTATCCATCAAAACTACATCATCTGTTTATTAAAAGTCCCTAGTTATCATGAAAAAATATACTTAAGCTACTAGCCATGACTAAGAGCATTTATAAAAAAATATAATATGCATTATAAAATAAATTTATTCCAAATAAGTATATATTTACATATAAAGAATTACATATATATATATGTATATATGTATATGTATATATATATATATATATATATATATATATATATATATATATATACCTCATGTTTGATTCCTCTTTTCATAGCATGTAGTTATGTTTGAATTCTATTAGGTAACACAAAATTAAGAGGTTAACAGGACTAGCCAGGTCCCTGTAAGTTAAATTGAAAAAGATAAATGATCAAAGGAAGATAACATAAAGTTATTTAAGTGTTAGATGACTCTAGATTCTTACTCTTTTTTTTTGGGGGGGGGGTCCGGTCGTGGAGCCTGAACTCTGGGCCTGGGCGCTCTCCCTCAGCTCTTCAGCTCAAGGCTAGCACTCTACCACTCGAGCCACAGTGCCACTTCCGGCTTTTTTCTTTTTGCTTATGTGGTGCTGAGGAATCGAACCCAGGGCCTTGAGCATGCAAGGCAAGCGCTCTACCACTGAGCCACCTTCCCAGCCCACTAGATTCTTATTAAGGGGGAAAATACATGAAAGATTTTTTTGTATTTAGTTAAATAAACTAATAAAGTAATAAAATGCCAAGACATGAAAGGAAAGAGACTATAAGCTAAAGGTATTGAGTTGAGGGTATTTAAAAGTTCTGTTTTTTTCAGACCTTAGACAACTCTCTATTTTAAGACATCAGAATGTTCCTTACATATCACCTGTACCAGAATCAACTCCAAATGGTTCAAAGACCTCAAGGTTAAGAGTAGACACCCTGAAGATATTACAGGAAGGCACAGGGGATACACTAGGACTCTTGGAACAAGTTGAAACTTCTTAAAAAACAAAGGAGAGGGTAAAAATGTACTCATGTACTCATGAACTCATTACCTTACTCATGTGACTGTAACCCCTCTGTACAGCATCTTTAAAAAATTTAAATTAAAAAAAGAAATGGGAAAAAAAGATCCAGAAACACAACAAGTCAAGGAAAAGCTGGATAAATGGATTGCATCAAACTTCAGCATTTCTGCATGGCAAGGGTCATAGCTAGCAAGATAAATAGAAAGCCTACAGATTGGAAGAAGATCTTCACTAGCTATACAACAGTTAGGAGCCTCACATCAAAAACATACTTAGATCTCAAAAAAATTAAACCCCTCAATATCGTGAATTCAAACCCCAGTACCCTGGATAACACACTGCCCCTTTTCTATCTCTCTCTCTGTCTCTCTCTCTGTGTCACTCTGTCTCTGTCTCTGTCTCTGTCTCTCTCTCTCTCTCTCTCTCTCTCCACACACACACACACACACACACACACACAATCCACACTACCATATTTTCCCTCTTGTGGCTTTTGCAGCTGACAAAATGTGCTTTCATGTTCTTATTGACATAATGAAGCTAAACAGAAAAGAGAATATGGTGTTAACAGTATTTCTATAACTTTACTTCTTTTCTCATGCATCTCAGCAGGGATGATTTAAATCAAAGAATGTGATTCTCTTCCTGAAATAGACATGGTGTAAGCATTTGAAAGGTAGAAAAAGGTTTAGAATGGCATTAAAGCTGACTTGTCAGTGTACAAACTGTTGCCTCCTATATTAAACCAATTTACATAAAAAGAAAGTAAAAGAAATTAGGAAGGGACTCCTAAAAATTTACGTTAATCATCATTAAGGTAGTTTAGTGTGGTGTACACCTCTAATCCTAGCTATTTTGGAGGCTGGGATATATACCATATACCCTACTTACAAAAGGTGTAGTTGGAAATGTCACAAGGGTTATGTTAGGTATAATATTTATATTAGAATGTAGGCATGAAGGACTTCCAAATTAAAGACTAGAATGACAGTTAATTCCCCCTCCCCTCCAACACACACACACCTTTTTTTTTGGTGGTGTTGTTCTCAATGGGCCTGGTTTCTGTCCCTAAGATCTTTTACTTAAGAGTTGCACTCTACAATTTCAGGCACAGCTCCACTTTTGGCTTTTTGGTGGCAAATTGGAATTAAGAATCCCATGGAATTTTCTTCCCTGACTGGCTTTGAACCACAATTCTCAGTAGCTAGGGTTATAGGCATGAAGCAGAAGCATCCAGCCTTATCACACTTAAAAAATAATAATAAAAGCAGTCATATGTCAAAATGAACACTTTTTTATAAACTGTCCTTTGATGTCCCTTCTTTTTGCAGCATAAATTCTTTTTTTGGGGGGGGGGGGTCCAGTCGTGGGGCTTGACCTGTGGGCCTGGGCACTGTCAATCAGCTCTTCAGCTCAAGGCTAGTGCTCTACTACTTGAGCCAGAGCGCCACTTCCGGCTTTTTTCTTTTTGCTCATGTGGTGCTGAGGAATCGAACCCATGCAAGGCAAGTGCTCTACCACTAAGCCACCTTCCCAGCCCCTTTCAGCATAAATTCTAAAGAAAACCTGTACCTAATGATTAAGATGGTAACTCCTAAATAATCTTTCTTGAGATTTACAAAACCCAGAACATCTGGTGACCCTCAGATAACACAAAAATATGTAACATCCTCCAGCTAACACTGTTTATAAATTAGTATGAATTTTTACATGTAGAAAATTAATGTATTCGTTCAAAATCATAGGAACAAGTCCCAGGAGGTGTGTATTCTAGGAACTGTGGAAAAAAAATCTACAAAGAAGATACACTCCCTTGTTTACAAATATTGTTCAGCATTAACTTCCTGCTATTGTCCCATCACATTTCCCTATAAAAGTAGTTTTGTTCCCTGGATTCTACAAGTTGATAATATTTGTTGGGAGGGATTATTAATAACTATCATTATCTTTTGAGTATATCCACCAGTTCTTGAACAAATCTGACTTTTTGCCCACCAACTCTTGTCTTCTGAATATTGTCTTTCAGGTTGTGAGCAGGGCTGGTAACAGCAAGTTTTACAAAGCAGCTTAATGGTGATTTTTTTTGTCCATGCATTCATTATCATTTTCTCTGACAAATATCTGTAATAATCAGAGATTTATTGAAAATAATGAAAACATTTTAGTAATTACCTGGCATGCGTTAGCTGTAGGGAGAATGTGAGCACATGAATAAATAAATGAAATTTTCCAATTGTAGAGATTGCTCAACTTTTCTTCAGTAGTACCTAATTCCAAGGCTTTCTATAACAATGCAATTGAAAAATAGAAGTACCGATACCAGTACAAATTACTTGTTGTAATAGTACTCAGTAGCTTATTGTGCTACACACAATCCTGAGAAGAATCAAGCTATTTTAAATTCATATCATTAACATATTCGATTGTTTGCTATTGAACTAGAATGTATGCTATTAGGAAAAGGATTTTTTGTAAGATATTTTACTTTGCAGCTTCAATACAAACAAAAGAAAAAATTCTTTCCCAATGAAAGCATATTATAATGTATTATTCTATTGAATACCCATAAAATTTCTTACACAGTAGACTGGAGTGAAATACAAAGTAAAGTAATACTTAAGTGAATTAGTGAGATTGATAATCCAACCAACTAAAAATAAATAAATGATAGAAGAGATGAGATATGACACTAGAAGGACAAAGTTTAGAATTAACAGTTTGTTGGCTATAATTAACACAGAAATACTTACCCTTATAAGGAAGAATTATTTAGTGGTTGACATCTTAATGCCTGCTTTCTACAGTTGACTCCTAATGCTGAGAAATCAGTCACTTGTCTAGAAGTAAATGAATGTTGTACACAATGATTATAGTGTTTCAGGTGTCTTCAGCCTCATAAATTCCCTCAGCTCTACTCAAGCAAATTCTTAATTTTATTGTCAAGGTAATGTACAGGGGGTTACAGTTACAAACGTAAGGTAATGAGTACATTTCTTTATTTTGTACATTTTTTGTTGTAAAAGTGCTGTACAGAGGGGTTACAGATACATGAGCAAGGTAATGAGTACATTTCCTATTGAGCATTGTTGCCTCCTCCTTTGTTTTCCCCCTACCATGCCTTCCCTCCCACCTCCACAACTCTCCCTGCCCCCACACTCCCCTTTCCCCCCTCCCCCCATAGTTGTAAAGTTCATTTTCAACACAGTGTCTTGTACATCTCATTGTTACGATGGGTCAACTTGTAACCCTATTTAAGCATTTTTTTTTTCCCTTCCCCTCCCCGAATTAGAGAAGTAAATATACAAGATTCAAGGGCACTGACATCAAATACAGTGAAAACAGGTTTACCATGGAGAAGGAACATACAAAGAAACCAAAAACTCACATGGTACATTATAAGTACATTAGAAACAATAGCAAGAAAGAAAAAAAGATATTTGAATCCCTATTTTGGAGTTCATTTCACGTATCATCTTATGTCGTATATGTGCATAGCTTTTGGCCTTTTCTGCTTGTCCTACACATGAAAATGTGATACACACACACACACACACACACACACACACACACACACACAAACACACACACACACACACACACACACACACACACACACACTGGAATTCTATGCATCCATCAGAAAGAATGGCATTGCCTCATTTGTTAGGAAATGGAAAGACTTGGAAAAAATTACCTTAAATGAAGTAAGCCAGGCCCAAAGAAACATAGGTCCCATGGTTTCCCTTATGGGTACATTTCTTGTTCAAAATTGTTACCAGCCTCCCTAGGTTTTTCTCTCAATTTCCCTCTCTCCCAACTCTCCTACCCCCAAGTCGAAAAGTTCATTTCCAACACATTGTCTTGTGAGTTTCACTGTTTCATTGGTTTAATTCTTAAAGCTTACTTTTACTAGGTATCTAAAAAATATTTATAAGTTCTAAATTTACTTAGATGAAAAAGTAATCTAACTATAAACTGGAACATAATGGTAAGTGTTGACAAAGGCTTGTGACTCTTCATCCTTAAGGGCTAATCAAGGAGAAGAAGATCTGAGAATAATCTGGAAAATTTTCCATAAATTATTAATCTACAGGAATAAATGTGTATATGTTTCTATTTTACACACATAGATGTCTTGTTGGTAAATACTGATTCAATATACTACCCATTGAAACTTACTGTGCAAATAAGTAGAGTGGAGCTTTGAGTAAGGTGACAAGTTCCTGGCCACTTGAATTTATAATATAGTAATTTATAATATAGTCAGTCTGGTGTACTCTCACATAGCAAATAGTAAATAATTAAAATGTTATGAATCAGCAAATAGCAAAAAAAAAGAAATATATACTAATATAGGGTCATATAATGCAGACACCATCTCATGGTGATAGAGAAGATTGGGAGTAATTGCAGTATTGAAATTTGAATTGAATTCTAAAAAGCAAATTGGAATAGTGTAGAATATCGAATGTGGGGATCTTGCCAGTTGCTGACTGTGTCGATTCTAATTGTGGATTCGGCAACAAGTGAAATAACCAAAGCATGAACTTGGGTTCCCACCTAGTTTAGTGTGAGATGAAACTAAAATAGATTTCCATTGATTGTCTCATCTCAGTAAATTCCTAGTCTATTGGATCACAGCAACATTACCGATTCCTAGATTTAGTGCCAATTTAGATCTGATCGTCAATAATTCACAATATGTCTTGTTGTATCATTTTTATCCAATGTATAATCATCTGGGTAAATGATCATAGTTTTCCTTCAGAAAGGTTAAAAAAACTATATTTGCCAATATATCAAAATTATTCATTTCAGACACAAAGCCTCCCCCTCAAATCAAGAGTTTCTGAATAGGTTACTGACTTGAAAATGGAAATTTGTTGAGAAGACATGACTTTTTGTTTATAGAGTCCAAATTAGACAGTTGATTATTTTCCCTCTTGCTTCTGATATACTTCACAAAATGGAACTAGTTTTGTCAAAATCACAAATGAGTTGTTATATTTGAGTGAAATCTTACATGTGTTTTCTGCAGCCTCTGATTGATAATTTTCAAATGACTTAGGAGTTTTCAAGTGTATGATAGTGCTAAAGCAATCATCTGCCAGTAGAAGCCATTCATCCATATTTGATTTGGGACCTTTGGCAAATTAGTAGTACAGCCTCTGATCACTGGGAAGTGGTGCTGAGCCACAGCTCACTGATAGTCATGTGATTTAAAGTCAGCAATCAATACTCCACAGTGAATTGTGTTACATGCATTTGTGAATAGTGGTAGTCAATGAGTGAAAATGATCCATTAAGGGCTTGATTTTTAAAATATTTTTTTCATTTTTAAAATGTTTTATTAAAGTATATTAATTGAACAACAAATTTTATCATAAACTTTTCATGCATGCAGAAAATATGTTTTAATCAAGTTCACATATATTATTCTTCGATTTTGTTTACTTTTTAAAACAATTTTGCTTGGATTTTTATTATGCTGCAGCAAAATAGGCATGTAGGCCAATCGAAGAGACTAACATATATACAAACATCTGATGTTTGATGAAGTTATCCAAACATTACTTTGGAGAAAAGACAGTCTCTTTAACTAGTAGTATAAATCACTGGTTAACCATATTTTCTGTTTAAATAAGAGTCTTACAAGATGAATTTGCCCAGCTATAAATTAATATTCAAGCTTAAGGAAAGTAAATTAAGGCATGATATTTACAATTTACTGTGTAGGCACACCCTTCTGTAGGCTTTTATATAAAAATTGATCACATATTCATCTTTGGGAAGAAGTATTTCAGTCAGTAGACATTAAAAGTTACAGTGCCTTCACATGGAGAATAGAGGGAAATAGAATTTGTTAGTGAAAACTCAAAGGGAAATTAATTGATTTAATCATCTTTTGAACAATATCTTATTGCTTATATAAAAATTTTCATTGAACTTGGATCTAAATGCAACATTCAAAAAAATCTCTTGAGTAGTTCTTTGCTGCTTTGTTAACTAGAGTCTTAAGCATTTCCCTCATACTATCGCTCTTTGAAATATGGCATAGAACTTGAGATGTACAAGACACTTTTTGACAATGAACTTTGCAATTTAGGCGGGGTGGGGGAGTGTAATTGTGGAAATGGAAGGGAAGGGATGGTAGGGGCAAAACAAAGGAGGAGGCAACAATGCTTGATAAGAAATGTACTCATTACCTTGCTCATGTAACTGTAACCCCTCTATGCAGTATTGTCACAATAAAATACTTATATGTAAAAAAGGAAGTTTACTAGTATTAAATCCATTTCCAATCTATGATGTTTTCAGGTTTTTAGAATAATATCTATTGTTCTTGTACAAGACAGAAAACAAATGTAAGTATCAAAGAAAAAACAACAACTATAGTCAAAGCATTTCAGGTCAATATGTCCTAGTTGTCGTGTATGTACATGGTCCAGTTTTGTTTATCATGGGAAGTTTCTTCTTAAAGCTATGCTCTGTGTTCTACATAAAACAAAAAAGATTTTGAAATTTTAAACTTCGAACTCTTCAGCAGCTGCAGGTCTTCTTAGGACTAAGTTCTGTACTCTGAACAAAAACTAGAAGTTTCTTGAAGAAGCAATTTCCTCACCCTCCAATTATTCTTTTCTTCATGTTTGAAAAAAATTACTTATACAAAGTACACCCTGTTTTAAAATAATAACCCATAAACATTACTGTGTGTTAGATAAAAAATAGAAATATTTGAAGCATAAGGAATTACTTTTTATATAAAACAAGAATGTGGAACAATAAACTCTGACTTGTTTCAGCTACCTGAATGTGTTAACTGAATATGATAAACCATTTAGACTCAAAGTGAGTGCAATTTAACTAGAAAATAATTGGTAATTTTTCAAAGACATAAATCTGTAGACTCTTAGAGTATAATGAGGGGTAAAAATTGTGAATAAAACCTGAATGTGTCTCTTCTGAATTAATCCACTTGGAGATTTCACTAACAAATAGTCCCTTCTTTACTGAATCCATGATCCCATTAGAAATTATTATGTAGACTTCAACTATTCAGAACTTCAACTATCCAGATGCAAAATATATATTCAGGAAGCTATTGATCAGAAATTTCTCCAAAAGTTTCAAAAGAAAGCAGTAAATCATTAATGTTGAGAGAATATATTTAAATTATGGAAATCAGTGAGTAATTGAATGCAAAAAAGACAGGTCCAATAAATCTACAGATATTGATGATGATGGAGACAGAAACTGTAAAGATCAAACTAAAAGCCATGAAGAGACAAGAAGGAATGAAATCAAAATAGGAAAAGGAAGGCAGATTTTTTTAAACAAAAGCTTATTACAAATAAGCATTTGATTCTCTGAAATTATAAAGTGGATTAGTCTACTTTTCATTACTATAACAAACATGCCCAACCTTGGGTAACTTAACATGAAATGATGTTTATTTTGGCAGTTGGTTCTGGTCCAATACCAGGGATCTATGCTGTTGAGGGCTCTTTTTGATGACTATCTGAGGTGATGCAAAAGAGACATAACAAGTGTAGAAAAAGAAAGTGTTGTGTAACTTTATATCTTTCCATTATAATCAACACAATATAATACATGACATAACATGCAGCATAATTTAATATTACAACATAAGACAATATGCGCAATGCTAGCTCATGAGGGCTGCACCATGATAAATTTACCTAATCCTAATCACTTCTCAAACTTTCCAAGTTTTGATACTTTAGTTAGATTAAGGGTTTCCTTCCTTAGCACCTCACAATGGAAATTAAATTCCAGTAAAAAAAAAAATCTTGGAGCACAATCAAATCATACACTAATCACAGTACTATATATATATATATATATATATATATATATATATATATATATAAACTGTCTCTTCTGTTCATTTCCTTATTTACTTGTCTTTGTTTCTATTTTTAATCCAGTCAGTGGGAGCATGTATCTTTGATGTCCTTGCAATGTTGAAATTGCACAGCTCTAGTATCTCAGTAGAGGCTGTTACATAAAATCACTGATATTATGCATGTATGAGCAGAAGAGCCCTCTGCCTAGGAGGAAAGGTTCTTCTTTTGACGTCTCCAGTCCATTTAGTCTGGCACCTGACAACATCAGTATTGGCAGTAATGCCATCAATTGCTTTCTCCAGGCATTTAGGGATGTCATTAGGCCCTCAGCTTTTTGTAGCAAAAAAGAATATATGCTTCCTACTGGCTTTGGTGTCGTATTTGGCAGCTATTCTGTGAAATTACTACAGTGTTCTCATTTGCCAGATGTCAATGGAACTTGAAAGAAAGGAACAAGCACTCCAGAGATTTCACTGGAATTTTCATTGTTTTTCTTTAAAATAAAATCTACTGAAGACTGATGAAGGAAATTGAAGCCCACAGACATAGTAATTGCTTTTAAGGTGCATTCATTCATGGCTTTAAAATGTGTACATATGGGGGGGGGAAGCTAGCTATCAAATACAAAATCAGAGCAATGTGTGGGACTATGGCAGAAGTAAAATGAAATGAGAAGAGAATGCAAAGTACTAAAGTAAACTCTGATGATGAAGAAAGAACCAAATTTGTAATGAGGAAGAACAGGATGGTGGTGAATCGTGAGCAGAGAATTAGAAAATATTCATTGCTCAGTCTGGAGTAGTGTCAATGTTATACCAAAGAAAAATCATGTCCTTGGGTATTTTTATTTTATTTGAATATGTGCATACAATAATTGTTTCTAGCACTATCAGAATTTGAAATTAATGATAAACTAGTTAGTGTACAAGAATCATTTTTTAGTGATGTGGCAAAACATTCAGACTCTAGATAACAAAATTAATTTCCCTGATTTGCAAAGCTCTCTACATTTAGTATTGGCATACATTTTTTATCTTATTTTGCCAGTCTTGGGAATACTTCAAGGCAAACATTATTGATATATATTTCAGAGAACAGAAGACTAGGACTAAGTTTAATTGCTCAGTAGTGGGACACACAAGAAGTAAAATGCCTTTTTGCTTCTCTCTAGGCCTCTCAGTTCTTAAAGGATAAGCCTGCCATACAGTCACCAGAAAGAGATTAACCTGGTCCTTGTGTCCAGCTAGAAAATGGAGGCAAAATTTAAAATGGAAAAAGTGATAATGAAGTAAATTAGGAAGGGGATATGGTAAGAAAGGAGATTTTTGTATGGCCATGGGAAGTTGGAATTTCTGTTCATATTCAGCTGTCTTTCGGTTTTATATATTATTATTATATTATATGTTATATGATATATACGATTATTGTTAAAAAATTTAGATTGGGCAAGAATTTAGTATAAGGGAAAAGTGGGATGTGGCCTGCTTCAGTCTCTAATTCTGACTCTCCAAGATTCCAGAGAAGTTGTAATTATTATCCTGAGGCAAACAACCAGGTCCTTATGAGATGATTCTTCCAGCTCCAGCACATAGCCTGATTATTATAGGTAATTATTCTTACTTAGTCGTGATGTGTTCAAAAAGGTTTTGATCTTTCTTTGGGAGGTAATTTTAGTCCCTTTTCATAGACATGACATTAATTAGACCTGTGTTTTTAAAACCTGAGGTGATGATAAAATGTCTGTGGAATAAACAGTTTAGAATAATGACCAATAGAAAATGGAAGTAGAGCTAGGCATGGTGACTCACCCCAGGAATCCTTGCTACTCAGGATGTTGAGATACGAAGATCCCACTTGAAAACCAGCCCAGGAGGGAAGTCTGGTTGACTCTTATAACCATAAAACACCAAAAAGCTGGAAGTCGAACTGTGGCTCAAGTGGTAGATAGCTAGCTTTGAGCAAAAAAGCTCAGGGCTAGCACTCAGGCTCTGAATTCCAAGCTCCAAAACAAGCACAAAAACCAACAACAAAGCAAAACAAAATTAAAAAAAAAGGAAGAGGAAGGATGGAAGGAAGGAAGGAAGGATGGAAAGAAGGAAGGAAGGGAGAAGGAAGGGAGGAAGAAGGAAGGGACATGGAGGCAGGGAATACATGCTTTAGGCTTTTCTCCTGTTTCAGTTAATTCAGAGAAACAAAACTAGCTCCTGTAACTGTAATTATGGTAAATATACTTTCAATCGACTGAAAGTCATTGTTTCTAGGATGAGAACAATAGCATTGGCTTTCAGGACTTGAGTTGTCAGTGAAATTAATTCTGAAAATTTCTTGGTCCTAGATCTAGTCTATAGGACTCAGATCATTTGTGGGTAGGGACGTTTCATAGTAATACTGTATTTTTTTTCCCATCAGAGACATCATGATCTCATCGTCCTTTTTAATCCTCTTTTGTATTTTCTCATCACTCGTGTACTACCTCCTATCAACAACTATATCAATGGAAACAAACTTACATGATAAGGGCAATGTAATAAATAATTATTTAACACAAGCTAAGGAAACAAGTTAAAGTATGAAAAGAAGTATTGTAAGTATAGGAGGCCCAAATACCACAGTGAAAATTCTAATTTTTTTTTGTGGCAAAACACTGTGAGATTGTTATGTGAGACTAAAATAATATAGCACTGTTGAAATATATTATCAAATGGTATTTGTATATATATATGCAGGTAAACATTAAATAATATATGTATATACGTAATATATAAACATGTGTAGACATATGGCATATATGTGCATATTGTATGTATATGTATAAGCAATATATGTACATAATATTAAAAACTGTTTATATATTGAGAAAGACATAATAAAATATCAATATTTGTTCCAAGAAAATTTATCTCCCTTCAATGTTTTTTGATCAACATTATCTCAGTAAAATTTGACAGAAAGTTCTGCTTTCTGCCCAATATGAAATTAAGAAAATAGATTTGGGTAACGTTATGAAGACTAAATTGTACACATTTTACATGATACTGTTTCCCACTAGTAGGAAAGTATTGAGAGTCTACTGTAAAAAATGAATTAGTTTGGAAATCAATCTTTATCTATAGAGCATTAAAATATTATAAAATACATCGTGTGCTATTCATATGTCCTGGGCTAACATATTTTAAAATGTTTTGGTTCTACCTTCAAAATGTATTTCAATAAGCTATGGCTCTAAAGATGAGATTAAACTTGTTTCTTTGAGGTGATGTAGAAGATGGAATATTGTCTCAAACAAAACTGTACATAACAAATTATATGAAAAGCACAGAGAAGCTATAGGGTCAAGCAAAGAGTAGTGGCCAATGAAAATAGCAATGAGTAATTGAAGTATAATGAAACTAAGGAAACCCTGATTAGTTTTAGATATTTGCAGTAAGGTCTGGTTCCTAAAGGAATGCTTGAAATGCAGTTTTTGGGTAGATTGGGATTGTCAGGAATGTATCCTTATCCCTGGTGAATGATTCACACTTATTTGATCCTCGAGGTTCAAATGTTATAAACTGCATAAATATATATACTTTGTCTCTCAATATTACCGTGTTAGATTTAACTGATTTTTTAAAAAATTATTTTATTGTAAAAATACTGTACAGAGGTGTTATAGTTACATGAGTAAGATAATCAGTAAATTTGAGGATTTGTTTTCTTTTTTGTTGGAATTAGTTTGATATAACATGGATTGGGTGAGAAGGCTAAAAGGAGTGACAATGATTGAGATACATAGTATCTGCTTGTATCATACAATAACTGCATTGTGAAACTGCAACTCCTTTGCACAATTATTTAGAAATATATTCACAAAAAGAGACAAAGGAAAAATAGAATACAAATTGCGGCTTTCTCTAACTGATGTCTGTATCCATTCCAATTAAATATGAAGAAACTAAAGAATTGAGTCATAGACCCTGTAAGACCCTTGTGGGCCAGCATTTCAGTGAGAACTTTTTTACTTGAACATGCAAACTTCTCCTCATGGAAGGGAGACATTATAGCTTTCTTTTTCACTACTTTTTGTCTCTTGTTCTTATATGAATTCAGATCTTAAGTACAATTGTCCTTGAACAACCTGATATTAATTTGTGTTCATATTTGCAAAATCACCATGGTATGAAGTTTGGTAATGGTACAGGTCTTTTCTTGCTTTGCTATAGCCTCTTCATCAATACTGGATCTATTAACTTTTTTTTTTTTTTTTTTTTTGGGTCCGGTCGTGGGGCCTTGAACTCTGGGCCTGGGCGCTGTCCCTGAGCTCTTCAGCTCAAGGCTAGCGCTCTACCACTTGAGCCACAGCTCCACTTCCGGCTTTTTCTTTTTGCTTACGTGGTGCTGAGGAATCGAACCCAGGGCCTTGAGCATGCAAGGCAAGCGCTCTACCACTGAGCCACCTTCCCAGCCCCTGGATCTATTAACTTTAATGCAGCTTACTTTGGAACTAAACAGTAATTATGGATTTTAGAGTGGTGAATAGTCTTTTTTTGTAAATCCGTAGGCTCCTTTGCACTTTTGTTAATAGCTATATTCTCTATTTGATGTAGGTATTTTTTTTTCATGAATCAGTAGTAAGAGTCTAACACAAGGGGCTGGGAAGGTGGCTCAGTGGTAGAGTGCTTGCCTTGCATGTATGAGGCCCTGGGTTCGATTCCTCCGCACCCCATAAGCAAGAAGAAAAAAGCTGGGAGTGGCGCTGTGGCTCAAGTGGTAGAGTGCTAGCCTTGAGCTGAAGAGCTGAGGAACAGCGCCCAGGCCAAGAATTCAGGCCCCACGACCGGAACCCCCCCCCCAAAAAAAAAAGTCTGAGACAAGCACCTTCACTTATTAGGAGTGTATCATTTAGTACAATACTCTGTGATTAGAGAAATATGAAATGAGATAGTGGCTTGTTTACATCTGTGTGGTGTAGAAGCCAACTCTTTTTGGACAAATGGAAGGAGATCTGCTTACCTTATTTATATATAACATAGTCTTTATGTCTATAATGGCTTCTAGACTGCCAGATTGTGGGATATAAATATTTGTGTACCAACCTATGAAGTGTGATGTGATAAGAAAATTACAAATTGGTCAGGAATTTTTAGCTCTCAAAGGCGAAAAAACAAACTACATATACTAGAGCATGATATTTGAAGTAATCAGAAGGAAAAGGTCAAAAACTCAGGAGAGACTGAGTATTGAATTTTTGGCACTGAGCTACTGTGAATGAAAAAGGGAAGATTTAGGAAGCAGAAGACAATTGTTTTACACTGAAACTTTTCCACTGTTACATTTGCAATAGGATTTTTTAGATTACTTTGAAGTGTTGCTCATGAATTTTCAGATTCTTCAATGCCTATATGGCAGCAAAGTTATAATGTAAAGGTATTGCAGGTGCCTCTTGAACCCTTAAATTGTGAAAACACCTATGAAATTAAATTCAAATGTATTGAAAAGCCTTAGGGTCTTGTGAGAAAAGCAGGGCATAAATGCTAAGAAGTTTATGTGTGTATATCTGTATGTATGTTACTAAGTCTGAAATTATAATTTATTTTTTATTTTCTGAGTAGTATAAAACACTTGAAAATTAACAGGACATATAGCTTTTAAAACATGAATGAAGAACAAGGTCTAACAGCTTCATATATTCAGGTTGGAAAAAGATGTTCATCTTTATTCAAGGGATACTTGAGCTTCCCAATTTGAATTATGTAATGTTGCTTGATAGAATTATACTCATTATTGATTAATAAACATATAAATGGTAATCAACTATATCCAAGTTTCAACTTTTACCATGTTTCACCCTTTATTTTCTCTATTCTCTGTAAGAACATAACTGCACATATAAAAAGGCATGTTCTGGTTTGAATAGTATAAACTAAAATTGTAAAATAGAGACAGACACAAAAAATAGTAAGATCATTTCCTGCAGTTGCCTGCATTCTGGGTAATGAGACCAGGTATAGACTTTGCAACTTCCAGTCCAGATCTTTTCCCCATAATTGTAGCAGTTGATATCACTTTATTACATAAAATTCTGAACATTAAAAATGGCTTTTGGTGATTATGTATCATAATCACCTATAAAAATGGGAAATCAGTTAATAGTTGTGAAATTATAATTTTTATATCACTGGAAACATATGCATCCTTTATTCACAGTGAGTCAAAAAAGTGGCTCTGGTGGTAAATAACTTGAATTTAAACCTAGGCTCTGCCCCTTCATCAGTTGTGTAAACACAGATATATTTATTAAACTCTCTAGGTATGAGATAGGCCTGACATCCTCTTCAATATAATGAAAGTAATTACAATGCTATCTGTTATGCAGAATAACCTGTATAGTTTAGTAGAATTAATTGACTTAAAATGCTCAAATATTGCTTGGCACTATTAAGATACCACCAAACAGTAATTGATATTGTTTTCTTTTGTTGGTATTTTAATTGGAATATTTGCAATGACAATAGAGAGTTCTTGTCTTTTTTGAAATAATGGTATTTTTTGAGCTCATATCCCTGGAGATTATGAACAATACCACAATCCTAAGAAATTTTAAAGGAACAACATTTTCATTAGACCTGTGATTTACATAAATAAGGGAACTAAGACTGAAATAATCAAATGTTTTCCAAGTGATTGTTAAATTTGATTGGACTATGTGACTTCATCATTAGCATTTCTCAAAAATTGGTCTCAAAAGTATTATTTATCATTAGTTTTATTTCAATAAAAATAATTCATTTTTTAATGAAAGTAATTGGTTAAAAATACAAGGCTTTAATTCCTTAAATTTTTTCCAGGAAATTTTTGTATAAATGAGATTGAGTTTTGTTTTTCCCTCTAAAATGTAATCCTATTTAGTTATCTGAACTCAATGAGTATTAATTATATAATGGTGGGAAAATATGCATAATATTTAATTCAGTTTTTTAATGTTTTTATTGTAAAAAGAGTATACATAGGGGTTACAGTTACAGTAAGGTAATGAGTACATTTCCTATTGAGCATTGTTACCTCCTCCTTTGTTTTTCCCCTACTATCCCTTCCCTCTGCACCTCCCCAACTTCCCCCCTCCCACCGCTAAGTTGTAAAGTTCGTTTTCAACATAGTGTCTTGAACATCTCATTGTTACAATGGATCAACCTGTATCTTTGTTTCAGCATTTTGTTATTTTCCTTCCCCTCCCCAAATTAGAAAAATGTATGTACAAGATGCAGAGCACTGACGTCAAATGCAGTGAAAACAGCGGTTTTACCATGGGGGAAGAACACGCAAGAAAAACAAAAAAAATCACACAGTACATTTTAAATACATTAAAAAACAATAGCAAGAAAGAAAAAAAAAGTTGTGTCCCTATCTTGGGGTTCATTTCACTTAACATTGTATGGTTTTCTGCTTGTCCTTGACTTAAAATAGTTTTAATTCAGTTTTTTAAGCATTTGTTCATTATTATATTGAAAGCACCAGATAAAATATCCCCAAGAGAATTTCACATGATACAAGAATTATAGAAGTTAAAAGACCATTTTCATATTTATTGTGAATTTAATAATTGAAGAGATTTCAGAGTTTTAACTGAGTCATTTCCTTTAACTGATTCTTTGATTTACAAGCAAATTTGACTTGGTTAACCAGGATGTAAAAATGATTTTGTGAATCAGTGATGATAGCATGAATAATGTTGAAGTGAGTATTTGAATTTAGTTTTAACTCTACATTATGTGCATGTAATGTGAATATGTTAGAAAATTGTTAGACTTATTTTCAAAATGAAACAACATGGATGTAAGGAGTTGTCTGAATGAATACATATATTATTCAGTTAAAATTTTCATTGCCCTATTTAAATACTCCTTTATAAAATATGCTTCTCCTTAAAAATATGTTCCTTGATTGGTTTTGTGTATTTTTAAGAATACAAAATGTACAAAAATTCTTGATGCTAATTTTACATTATTCAAAAATGAAGAAATATCATTGTGAATTGCAATGTTAAAAAAATGCATACACTTGGCATTGCTTTTCTTTACACTTCTTTTTCTGTAGATAGCCATTTTGTTGAATACAAATTGGATCTCCAGGGTCCAAAATCTTCATAAACAAACAACTTATTCCATGATTAATTTAAATAGTTTACACATTGTCCCTAGTGATGCATAAAACAAACTGCTGCAACTAAGCAGGTTTTTATACAAGAAGGAACAACTTCTCCAACACTGCTGGAGAATAATGTTCTGTCTACATTCTCAAACCATGAAGTTAATTCTGCATATTCTCATTGCAAATTGATGTTTAAATAGCATGGGCTATTCTCATATCTCACAGGACATAACCTCTAACCATAAGAAAATACATCAGTTGTGACCTTCCTGACTTTTAGTCATCATAAATAAAATTTAACTCTGTTTTCATTGGCTATATGTAGAGTATGGCTATATAGGTAGCAGTGAGAAAATATTCCATCAATAAGATGGTAGTATTAAGAAAAAACTATATAGACTTTAAAATTTTTTTCATATATAAAATAGAGAACAAGTACCAAATGTATTCTAGAATTCATCCATAAATAAAATAACATATACAGTACTGTGGTAATCTGGTGGTATGTATACTTACTTGTGTAAATAGTATCTGACACTGTTCAATAGAATTTGTTTTCCTTTCTTCCTTCCTTCCTCATTCTCACTCCCTCCCTTCCTTCCTTCCTTCTTTCTTTCCTTCCTTGTTTCTTTTTTCCTACTATCCCTTTCCTTCTCTTCCTTTCTCTTCCCTTCCCTTCCCTCCCCTTCTCTTCCCTTCCCTTCCTTCCCTTTTTGCTTTTGTCCAAGACTAGAACTCAAACTCCATATCTAATGATTTACACTCATGGCAAGTGTTCTAACACCTGAGCCACTTCTTTAACCCCTAGAATCCATTTTCTTCCAAACAAATCTGTAAAATTATTAAGCTTTTGTTGTGGTTATTTGTTTTGCATTACGGAGTACAAACTTATGGCTTCTTGCTTTCTGGGTAGGCGCTCTACCCCTTGATTCACTGAGCTTTTAAGTAAGTGTGGATTAAATTGTGGATTTAACTGTCCATGGGACAATGGAAATAAATTTTTATTAAAATTTACTTTGTTGAATATCTTTCCCTAGTCAATATACATTGCAAAAAGGACCATGTAATTAATGAGACTCTAGAATTGGGATTTTAGTTAAAATGTATCTACTTTCTTTTGTACAGTATAAAATGTAACTTCCTCTTATTTGTAAATTGGTATTTAGTTAAGCAGTTTTAAGTGAACTGAAAAATACTACATTTCAGAAAAAAAATCTTAAATTGTAACCATTTTTGACATCCTCTTATAATTATTTTATTTTGCTATTAATGTTGTAAATCTCTTTTTGTGACCAAGTTAAAAGTTAAACTTTCTCATAGGCATGTATGCTCAGGAACATTGTATGCATAGGTTCAATTCTCTCCTGGATCCTAGGTGCAAACTGTGCAACATGGATATCACTCTCTGCAGGAGGGGAAGACTAATTGTACTATGTCTAAAGATTACTCATCATAATATTTTAGTATGTATTTCTTCAACTAGACTTTAAGTCTTTAATCTCCTCTCACTTCCCTTTGAAAAACTGAAATGTGCTTTTTGTATTTCTCTCATTTTAATCCAAAGCTATAATGGTAACCAACAAGTATCCTTTTCTATATTTTGAGTTCAGTGATAATTTAAATATACTCCCTGATGGTGTATGTGGTGTTTCTGTGGTGTGTCTGTGTGTGAGTGTGTGATGTATGTATTGTGTGATGTACATATGTTGTGCATGTGTATGGTGTGTTGCATGGTATGTTTTTGAGTGTTTGATAGGATTGTCTGTATTAGAGCTTTGTAGTGAGTTGAATTACAATATTATAATAACTTCTAGGAACCTTCTTTGAAATTACTTAATAGTCTGTCTATAATGCTATAGGAAAAAGATAATCCTTTATGAAACATTTATATCTACTGAATCCCAAATAACCCAATATCTGTAACATCAAAGGCAGTCCAGTTGTTTGATATAAGAAAGGATAGAACAAGAGGTATTTGAAGATATGCAGTTTAAAGGATGCTTTGGAGTTAAAAAATCAATCGTACACAAATATATAACATTATTCCATAAGCAATCTTATTAAAAATATCAAATAATTTACTAGTGTTATTTGGGTTCCTTTTCTGTTTCAAGATAAAATAGCTTATTTTCATAATTTTTCTATTAAATCTTTATAATTGTAATTTACATATTTAAATAACATAAAATATCCCAACCCTCAGAAATTCATGAACAAAATTTAATCCATGCAATTATATTTTTTTTCTCTTACTCAAATGTGAAAAGCATTCCATGACATTAGTGTCTTTGCTGGGAAAATAAAGACCTCATATACTTTTCTATTTAAATTGAATGATAAAAAATATCATTATGATTTTTAGATATACATCTTGCTCCACATTTTTCTTTCCAAAAATATTTAATTGAACAGATAAAATGAACCATCATTTCATGCTTTTCTAGAAGGAAGAATTATTTCAATGTGGTTTGTGTATGCTCTGAAAGTATTTTAATGTTGAATATTTGTGATATGCATGAAAGCTTTTAGCATAGGAAGAGAAAATATTTGTACATATATATGAAATTATCTATCTATCTATCTATCTATCTATCTATCTATCTATCTATCTATCTATCTATCTGTCATCTAGCTACCTGTATGTCTATCCCTATATGTAACAATTATCTGTCTCCTATCATCTATCTTTCATTTCTATACCATGTATAACTGTCTATCTCTACCTACTACTCCATGGCTAACTCCATCTATTTCTGTCTGTCTCTATTTTCTTCTCTTTTTTAGTGTCAAAGTGATGTACAGAGGGGTTACAGTTACATAAGTAAGGTAATAAGTACATTTCTTGTCAAAATTGTTACCTTTCCTTCATTTTTCTTCTATTTTCCTTCCCATCCTCCCTCCCAAGTTGTACAGATCATTTCCAGCATATTGTCTTGTGAATATCACTGTTGCTTTGATTCACCCCTTGTCCTTTGTCTCACAATTCTGTTGTTTCCCTTCCCTTCCCTAATGCAGATAATCATTTGCACAGTACCAGAGTACCAAAATCAAATACAGTGACAGCAGGAGATAAACCATAGTGGGTAGAAGATACAGAAGAACCAAGAAATCAAATAGTACATTAAAAATAACAACAAAGAAAATCCTCTTGTGTGCATGTCTTGGAGTTCAGTTCTCTTAGCATCATCATGAATTTTCATATGTATGTAGCTATTGAGCTATTCTGTTAATCTGCTAAGATTATCCTAGACATATACTAATTATTGCAAATAAGGGAAACCATGGGACCTATGTTCTTTAGGGTCTGGCTAACTTCACTTAATATGGTTTTTTTTCTAAGTTTTTCCATTTCCTTAGAAATGGGGCAGTGTCATTCTTTCTGATGGAAACTAGAACTCCATTATATATATGTATATATATATGTATATATATATGTACATACATATATATATATACATATATATATATATATATATAACATTTCCTTAATCCATTCATGTCTCTCTCTAATTTTTATTTCTATCATCAGTATCTCTATTTCTCAGGCTTACTTGACTCCCTCTAATATATAGTATCACTGGACTAAATATAGTGACAAATCTAAAGTTTGTAAGTAAGCATCTCTAAGGGGTCATTTTGCTAGATGTTGCTGACAGAGTGTAATATATTTGGTGACAATTAATATTTGTCTTTATTACATTAATGGACAACTTGGATGATTAAACTCTGACACTAGTATCCCATCAATGAATTAATATAGTACTGTGAAAAGTGAATAGAGTTTTATCTTCCTCTTTTAAAATTCTTCTATGTGAGAAGTAGGGACAAGAATGATAATGTCTTGATATGGAAAGCACAGCAAAATTTATATGGAGAACTGTGTGCTAAAGTTGAAGAAGAGATGCTGACTCCTACTTTCTTGTTAACAATTCAATACGTTATCAGTACTGTTGCCATTCTTTAACAATACTTTTTCCCAAAGAAATCTGTAGCACATTATTGCTTATATAGCCTTTTAAAAATAATTAGCCATTGACTAGTTTATCCTATTGCTGTTTAGAATTCAACAAATATCCTTTCCAGAATCATGACCAATGAATGCAGTTCTGATTCAGCATGTGAATACAATCTGATGTTGGAGAATTCATTTTCAGTAGTACACTTTACAGAGCTTCTATCTGGATTTGACTTTAACTAAAAATTAGGCACTACTCCTCTATGTCATGATTTATTTTAACTGCTTGCCTATCTATTCTTTTATCTAGTTTAGGTGATTCTAAATTATATTTTAAAGGTGACATATAATATGGTTTCACTTGCTGTAAATTATTTATTCAAATATTGAAGGTCTAGAGGATTGGAAAGAGATTGCCTTTTATAAGTTCTATTTTAGGAAAAAAATATGCAAAGTTCCCAATGTATGTTTATTATAATATGTTCCAAAGTCAGCCATTTACTCTCTCTAACATTTATTTCACTCTTTTTTCTCCACTTGATCCCATAAGTTGGATATACTTTGAGAACCAGACCTATCTGCCTTAATTCTCACTGGTACTCCACAAAGTAGTGTGTGACATAGAGCCATTTGTTTTATCTACTCATGCCTCTGATTCTTCATGTTCATTATGGCACAGTACCTCAAATAATTATTTTATAAACTACATACAGTTATTCACTTGAAATGCTTATCATAAGCTTTTGGTAAGTGCTTAAACAGAGCACTTAATTTTTCCTTTTCCCCTTTATTTTGATGCCATTAAAAATTCCCCTTGCTGACTTTTTAAAATGTTTTTTTTTAATTGTGAAAATACTGTACAGAGGGATTACAGTTACATGAGCAAGGTAATGAGTACATTTCTTATCAAGTATTGTTGCCTCCTTTTTTGTTTTTCCCCTACCATCCCTTCCCTCCCACCTCTACAACTACACTGCCCTGGAGCCCCCCCCCCCCTGCCGTCCCCTCTGTCTTGTGTCTTGTACATCTCATTGTTGAAATGGGTCAACCTGTGACCCTATCTAAACATTTTGTTTTTTCCTGTTCCTTCCCCAAATTATACCAGCATCAAATACAGTGAAAATGGTACCTTATAAATACATTAGAAAAATAGCAAGCAAGAAAAAAAAACACTTGTGTCCCTATCTTGGTGTTCATTTTGTTTAGCATCAACTTATCTGACCTTTTCTGCTTGTCCCATCATATACTAGCTATTGAAAACCACGGGACCTACGTTTCTTTGGGCCTGCCTTACTTAACTTAATATAATTTTTTTCCAAGTCTTTCCATTTCCTAACAAGTGGGACGATGTCATTCTTTCTGATGGAGGCATAGAATTCCATTGTGTATATATACCACATTTTCTTGATCTTTACATCTACTGAGGTGCATCTGGGTTGGTTCCATGTCTTAGCTATGGTAAATAATGCCGCAATAAACATAGATGTACTGGTAGCTTTAGTATGTTTTTTTTTTAGATCTTTTGGGTAAATGTCCAAAAGTGGGATTGCTGGGTCATGGGGAGGGGGGCTCTATGTGGAGTCTCTTGAGGAACCTCCATACTGCTTTCCAAAGTGGTTGAACAAGTTTACACTGCCACCAACAATGCAGTAGGGTTCCCTTTTGCATCCCCTTCAGCATCTGTTATTAGAGTTCTTGATTTTAGCCATTCTAACTGAGGTGACGTGGTATCTCAATGATTTGCATTTCTTCAATGTATCTCAATGATTTTCATTTCTTTTATGTCTAGAGAAGTTGAGCATTTCTTCATGTGTCTATTGGCCATTCTTATTTCCTCTTCAGAGAAGTTTCTCTTTAAGTCTTTAGCCCATGTATTTATCAAGCAGTTGATTCTTTGAAGATTAGCTGTTGGGGGATTTAATTTTTTGAATTCCAAGTTTATCTCAATAGATGCAGAAAAAGCAGTTGACAAGATTCAACACCCCTTTGTGATGAAGGCTCTGGAAAAATTAGGAATCCATGGAACATTCCTCAATACAATAAAGGCTGTATATTACAAACCTACAGCCAGCATTATACTTAATGGCAAGAAACTAAAGCCATTTCCTCTTAACTCAGCAATGAGGAAAGCATGTCTACTTTCTCCACTTCTCTTCAATCTAGTATTAGAATCCCTAGCTACCACAGTAAGAGAAGATGCAAGCATAAAGGGGATCCAAATAGGGAAAGCTGAAGTAAAACTCCCTTTTTGCAGATGACAGGATCTTGTATTTAAAGAATCCCACAGATTCCACTCCCAAATTACTCTAGCTGATTTGAAACATTTTTTTTTTGAAAAAGTAGCAGGGTATAAAATTAACCTTCAAAAATCAATGGCTTTTCTGTATGCCAACAATGAGAAAACCGTGGCTGAAATCAGGAAAGCATCTCCATTTGTAATAGCCCCACAAAATGTAAAATACCTAGGAATTACCTTAACCAAAGAAGTGAGGGACCTCTATGATGAAAACTTTAAAAACCTGAAAAAGTAAATCAAAGCACAACTTAGGAAGTGGAAAAACTTCTCATGCTCCTGGATTGGAAGGATCAACATCATGAAAATGGCAATACTTCCCAAGGCTATCTACAAATTCAATGCAATACCTATCAATAGTCCAACCTCTTCTTCAAGGAAATAGAAGAGGCAATCTAAAAATTCATACGGAACAATAAAAGACCCCAAATAGCAAAAACGATCCTTAACAGAAAGAACATTGTTGGAGGAATAGCAATACCAAATTTCAAACTCTCTTCCAAAGCCATAGTAATCAAAACAGCTTGGTACTGGCACAAAAACATACGTCAGGACCATTGGAATAGAATTGAAAACCCAGAAATGAACCCATAGATCTATAGCCTCTAATCTTCGATAAGGGAGGTAAAAAATAAAATGGAAGAAAGACAGTCTCTTCGGTAAATGGTGCTGGCAAGATTGGTTAATCACTTGTAGAAAACTAAAGCTAGATCCTTATATATCACCCTGCACAAGAATCAACTCCAATGGATTAAAGACCTTGGAGTCAAAGCAGACACCCTGAAAACATTACATGATGGCATAGGAGAAACCCTAGGTCTCCTTGGCACAGGCCAAATTTTTCTTAATAGAGACCCAGAAACACAACAACTCAAAAAAGATTGGACAAATAAGATTGCATGAAGGTGCAGAGCTTCTGCATGGCAAAGGACATAGCTAGCAAGCTCAACAGAATGCCCATAGACTGGGAAAAGTTCTTCACTAGCCATACAATCAACAAGTGTCTCATATCTAAAATATACTTTTTTTTTCCGGTCATGAGGCTTGACCTCTGGACCTTGACACTGTCCCTCAGCTCATCGCTCAAGTCTAGGCTCTACTATTTGAGCCACAGCACCACTTCCTGTTTTCTAGTGATTTATTGGAGATAAGGGTCTCATGGACTTTGCTGCCTGGGCTGGCTTTGAAACATGATCCTCAGATCTCAGCCTCCTGAGTAGCGAGGATTACAGGCATGAGCCTGTCCCCTTTGGTGACTTTTTAACTTCAGGCACTATTGTAGACCAAGGTGCCCAGCTGCTGAACTTTGTAATCTATCACTATCTTGGCAGCACTAAGATCCAGCTTCCAGCATACTTCCAAGCAGATAAGGACTAAGTAAATCTTGTAGGAATCTCATGAAGATAGACATTGGCTTGGAAGTTTCTGGAACACTTCACCATAGACTCTATGACAGTCTCAGAAATATTTACAACCCCCCTTTCATTTTTTCTTGCTTATGAATCCAACTTGCTATAATTTTTCAGGGAGCTATTCAGTTAAGTTCATTCCACCTACACTTCCCTTTCCTGTGTGATCTTATAGACTTCAATAGGCATTTTTCTAGTGGACCTTATTCTTTATCATCAATAGCATTTTTACTCCTCCATATATATATATATATATATATATATATATACATATATATGTATATATATATATATACATATCTTATATCTTTAACTAGCTGTAAAGTCTGCTGTATTAGCTCCTCACTTCAAGTGTCTTGACAGTTCATTCCCATTCAGCAAATACAATAAATGTTAGGCCCAACACTGCAATTCAAGGTGTGCTTCTGAAGAGCTAAATATCATTGTCAACACAGCCCTTCAATATCAAGTTCATAAATAAATGAAAAAGAAACATAGTTTAACCTTTATTAGAATATGAATTGAATTAGAAAATGAAATGAATTAGAAAATAAGTTGAATTCCTCTGGATAAGACTTGAAGAGAAATGGAATACAACATAAAAAAAAATCCAGTGGATACCACTTGATTCTGAATCACTTGATTCAGAAATTGTAAGAACATTTCAGTAAATTGTCAATCAAATTATAGTAATTATAAAATCTTCTCTTGTGCTATCTTTATACAAGTTTATAAGCAGTAGGAAAATGTCCCACGTTTTATAGCCTGAATTATCTTTCTGTGCAATAATTTTAGAGCTAAAATATCAAGTTGGGAAAGGGACACCAAAGTCATTATTTCAATATTTCCTGGGGTGAATTACCACCTTTGCTTTTGTCACACTTGGATTTCTGAAACTTTACCTTGTTGGCACCCCAAGAACTCATTTCAAAGTTTTGATATACATTTGTACTGAGATTCCACTTTGGCTCCCCAAAGTAGAACTAAATAATCCACAGAGAAAATAAACAAATAAATAAAAACATACATATTTAAAAAGAGAATAACAAGAATCAAGCTAGCACAAATAACACAAACACAAACTAGCTTTAAAATTGGTAGGAAGCTTATTACACTACCACTTCAAATTTATGCTTTATCTTCAATGCTGCTCTATTTTCCAAGGGGACACCCTAAATGTTTTATGCCTCAAAGAGCAGATATATCTTTATAATATCTTTTAAGACTTCATCTTGCCTATCTTTTGTCCTATATTGTTGCCTCCTCTTCCCTTAATGTATTTGAGGTAAAAATCTAAATAATGAATTTATCTGAATAGTCAAACTGAAATGCTAAATGCCTCACCTGTTTCACAGACAATTTATGCACAAAGAAACTTCTGACTGCCCTAGGTGAGCCCTGCTCCCACAAGTGTAACTGAAACCCATATTATGTTTCAATGTTGTATCCTTACTTCACTACACCAGTATATGTAATGGATATCAAAAATAAATAAACACCTGATGATGGAATTCTGCAGGTTGTGCAAGGTCATGACTTTTGCAAGTCAATGGAAATTCAGTGCAGTTTGAAAGGCTTGCAAAGCACTTGATCCCCTTCCTCTCTTCTGAATAATTGTCCCAGTTTTGACTGGGTTAGTATCTCACTGCCAGCTATCAGCCTGGTTGTAGTATATAAACAAATCTTGCTGGTGTCTTCCCTTTCTTCCAGAGTGCCTTATTCTAAAAGAACTGGAGAGAAAGGGAAAAATGCAAAGTCAATTATGACTACAAAAGATATAATGTAACTTTAGCTCTCAGTTGCAAACTCACATTCCTCAAATAGTTTTCATGTCTTTTATTGTTCAGTGATGACTGAAGTTCAAAAGTAATTATTAATGATAGTGAGACTTAATATAAATATTCTAATACAAATAATCTAACAAAGACATT
The DNA here is from genome assembly GCF_024711535.1 of Dipodomys merriami. Taxonomy (NCBI): domain Eukaryota; kingdom Metazoa; phylum Chordata; class Mammalia; order Rodentia; family Heteromyidae; genus Dipodomys; species Dipodomys merriami. The sequence continues at coordinate 32,299,408 of NW_027206512.1, read as the reverse complement.
CAACTTCACTCATGTAAGTGTTAAAATTGTATCTTAACAAAAATTTTCATGATAGCATTCAGTTCTGAACAATTATATATGTAAGTGTATAAAATAATCCAACAAAATTTATAGTGCACACTAACAAGGAACAACTTTTCTCACTTTTCTTAGGCTAATATTAAATATTATAAATAAGATTTTGCCTTGTTCCTTTCAATTTACATGAAATGATACATTTGAATAAAAGATGTATATACACACACAGAGACACATATACAGCATTTACAGATCGTAACAGTCCATGTACAAGAGATTGAAATGACATGTTTTTTACTTTTTCATTTTGATTCATACCAAACTGTGTTTTTCACGAATGAAGAGTAGAGCATTCCCAAGGAGTAACAATGAAACTTTGATGTCTGAGGTTTATAAAATATTCATGACACCTTGTCATATATGAAATAGAAATAATCTTGTAATGATCAAATCTTTCTCCTTTTTCTTTTCTTGGGCTTAGAGCTATTACTTTGAATGCTTTTATTATCCTTAAGTAGTTGTACAAAAGAGTTGCCATTCACCCAAACAGTATATAAATACAGTGCATCTTGATCTAAACCACCACTGCAACATCTACACTCCCTTTACACCCACCCCTTCTTTTGTATTTCTCAATTCTGTGGTGTATAAAATGGATTCTTGTCTGTACTCTCTCCCTATCTTCCCTTCATTCTCTGGGCCCCACACTAAACCCTTGCAAGTACTCAATTTCTGGTACATATTTTGTAAGGCTTTGATTTAGTCTTTTAAATAACTACATTTTAAGCGGGGCGCCAGTGCCTCAGGCCTGTAATCCTAGCTACTCAGGAGACCGAGATCTGAGGATCGCGGTTCAAAGCCAGCCCGGGCAGGAAAGACCAATAAACCACTAGAAAACCGGAAGTGGCACTGTAGGTCAAGCGGTAGAGTGTTCGCCTTGAGCTGAAGAGCTGAGGGACAGCGCCCAGGCCCAGAGTTTAAGCCCCATGACTAACCAAAAAAAAAAAAAAAAAAAAAAAAAAAAAAAGAAAACCAAAAAAACTACATTCTTCACCTAATCCATAGTCTATTATATCTCAATTAATTCATTTGTAACTCCTTGCTTACAATCCAGTATGTTTATCTATAGGCTTAAAGCTGCATTCTACTTGCCACAGAATTGGCCAGTCACCATTTCTTGATAAGAGGTATTGGAAAACCTTAACTTTGATATGCTCACCTCCTTATTCACAATCTCACTTGTTGAATTGAAACATTTTTGTACAACTACTTCAAATAAATAAAATAAATAAGAGCAGTTATTATTGAATTAAAGTAAGTAACATTGCAAAAATTATGATTAGAATTTTTAAGTGTATGATCTAAAGCATATCATAATACATAGAGTATACACAAACATAATAAATGTATGTTGGTTTCTTTGAAGATTTGTTGTTGGAGGATTTAATTTTTTGAGTTCCAGGTATATTTTAGATATGAGACCCTTGTCTGTTGTATGGCTAATGAAGAACTTCTCCCAATCTGTGGGCTTTCTATTGATCCTGCTAGCTATATCCTTTGCCATGCAGAAGCTCTGCAATTTCGTGCAATCCCATTTGTCCAACCTTTCTTTCATTTGTTGTGTTTCTGGGTCTCTATTAAGAAAATTTTGGCCAGTGCCAAGGAGACCTAGGGTTTCTCCTATTCCATCTTGTAAAGTTTTCAGTGTCTGCTTTCACTCCGAGGTCTTTGACCCATTTGGAGTTGATTCTGTGCAGGGTGATATATAAGGATCTAGCTTTAGTTTAAACAAGTGATTAACCAATTTTCCCAGCACCATTTACTGAAGAGGCTGTCTTTCTTCCATTCTACTTTTTAGCTCTCTTATCGAAGATTAGATGGCTATAGGTCTGAGGTTCATTTCTGGGCAGAAAAGGTCAGATAAGTTGATGCTAGGGAAATGAACCCTAAGATATGTCTTCAAATGTTTTTATCTTTCATGCGATTGTTTCTAACACATTTATAAGATTATTTCTTTGTTGCTTTGTATGTCCCTCCCTCCACGGTAAAACCCCTGATTGCACTGTATTTGATGTCGGTATAATTTGTGGAGGGGAAGGGAAAAAACAAATCGTTTAAGTAGGGATACAGGTGGACCCATTGCAACAATGAGATGTACAAGTCGTTATGTCGAAAACGAACTTTGCAACTTTGGTGGGGGGAAGGGGAGGAGGATTGGGTACGGGGGTGGGGGGAGGGAAGGGATGGGAAGGGAAACAAAGGAGGAGGCTACAAGGCTTGATAAGAAATGTACTCATTATCTTGCCCATATAATTGTAACCCCTCTGTACAGTACTTTCACAAAAAAAAATGTATGTTGGATAATAATTATTAATATAGTGGTTATATCAATATAGCATATCAATATTTACTATAAGTATTATAATACTATATTACATACTAATTATATTATTTATAATTGTATTATTTTTATATATTATTGCATTATATTATATTAGAAAATATTACATAATGTATAAATATGAATATATTATAGTTGTAAATAATGCATTATAAAATATAATAATATATAAAATGTTATAAAATTGTATATTATTTATAAATATATGCATGATTCTGTATACTAATATAGTCTATTATTTATTATTAATATTCCAATTATTAATATAACAATTTCTTCTTACATTTGTCCCTGGTGCACAATGATGGAGAAAAATATTTATGGGGAAATTTATTTTATATATTTTTTACCTACTCTGCTCCATGATTAAAGTGGCTGACAAATAATTTTATATTACTTCTGCTATTTTAAAAGATTTCATACTCAAATGTCATAAAAAATGCTCTAACTGAAAAAAAACTCACTTATACAAATAAGTCATTATTCAGATATTATTTATTTGTTCTAAAATTAATTCCAAGTATTCAAAACTCTCAATATCATGTTTTTATACATTATGTTCTATTATTAGAATATGTAAAATTATTTACATATATCATAATTAATTCCATGTTTTCATTCCTTCTTACTGAGCCAAATAAATAAGTTTTAATATCCAACAGTTTATTACCTGCTTAAAGGCCAAACTTCAGCCACTAATGTTTCTTTTCCATGTAGACTACCATTCCCCTGCTATGGGCATGAAAAAACACAGAAAACCAACTGAAAAACAAAAATAAAAACAATACAAAACATATGTAGAACAAAGCAAAAAACACAGAAAACCAACTGAAAAACAAAAATAAAAACAATACAAAACATATGTAGAACAGAGCAAAACCACCTGAACAATACTAAGAGATATGAATTTAATTTGCACTTCAAAATAATTTGGTATACATTTCATCTTCATGCCTCTACCTAGTCTCCTAGTCTACCTGGTTACTTTTATAGTGAACAGCTCTCTCCCTGTGGGAATAAACAAAAAACTCTTCAGTTATCAAACATCAACTGGTGAAAAAAAGAAAGAAAGAAAGAAAGAAAGAAAGAAAGAAAGAAAGAAAGAAAGAAAGAAAGAAAGAAAGAAAGAAAGAAAGAAAGAAAGAAAGAAAGAAAGAAAGAAAGAAAAGAAGGAAGGAAGGAAGGAAGGAAGGAAGGAAAGGAAGAAAGGAAGAAAAGAAGAAAGAAAGAAAGAAAGAAAGAAAGAAAGAAAGAAAGAAAGAAAGAAAGGAAGGAAGGAAGGAAGGAAAAGAAGAAAGGAAGGAAGGAAAAGAAGAAAGGAAGAAAAAAGAAAGAAAGAAAGAAAAGAAGAAAGAAAAAGAAAGAAAGGAAAAGAAGAAAGAAAGAATAAAAGAAGGAAAGAAAGAAAGTGGGAGGAAGGAAGGAAGGAAAGAAGGAAGGAAGGAAAGGAAGGAAAGATTGAGGGAAGAAGGGAGGAAAGTAGGGAGGAAAGAAGGAAGGAAGGAAATAAAACACAAAGACAAAACACAGTCTATGTCTTCTGCTCTATTTACTCTTTTTTACTTTTTTAAATACTATTTTCATTATCTGTAAGTAGTTGTGCAAAGGGGTTACCATTCAATAAAGAAATTTATGAATACAATGCATCTTGATTGATGTCACCCTTTCAATGTTCTCATCCATCCTTCCCAACCCTCCCTATCACTTCTCTTAAATTTTGTAGGATATAAAATTTTTTACTACCTTCCCCCCTCCTTGTCTTTATTTACACCCTTTACCTTGACTTCACACCAACGTTTTCAATAAGGAATTACACTGTTTGAATTCTTTCCTAAATTTACCACTTTTCAATTAATAAATGTATGTACACATGCATACCACTCAAGATAATTACTTATATATTTGTAAATCAATTCTAGCTTTCACATCCAAGGGAAAACATGCAACCTCTGTCTATCTGGGTCTGGCTTAAGTTAAGTACTTCCATTTCTTCTCCAATGATGCAATATCATTCTCTCTAATAGATGAGTAAAATTCAATTATGTTTGTATATTACATTTCCTTGATGCATCCATCCATTGAGGACCATCTGAACTGATTCCATACCCTGGTGACAGTGAATAGTGCTTCACTGTATCCTAGTTTGCAATCATTGGGATAAATTCCCAGGAGTAGAATTGCTGGATAATAGGGTAGTTGTATGTTTATTTTGTCAAGGAACCTCCATATAGTTTTCCAAAGTAGATGAACAAGTTTACCAACAGTGTGTTTGGGGACCATTTTGCCCACTTCCACGTCAGCATTTATTTTGCCTTATTTAATGGTTTGGGATAGGCTATGTTAAAAACATATTTCATGGTCTGGGAAGGTGGCTCAGTGGTAGAGCGCTTGCCTTGCAATGCATGAGGCCCTGGGTTCGATTCCCCAGCACCACATAAGCAAAAAGAAAAAAGCTGGAAGTGGCGCTGTGGCTCAAGTGGTAGAAGGCTAGCCTTGAGCTGAAGAGCTGAGGGACAGCACCCAGGCCCAGAGTTTAGGTCCCACAACCGGACCCCCCCAAAAAAACATATTTCATTATTTACATATTAAAGACATCTTATTAATTTATTTTATCAGAATGAATTTATAAAGAAATTTGAAGTTGTATATTGTTAAGCAAGCCTGATATTTTCATTGGAGCTTTACACACAAAACTCAAGTATCACTGCCATAACTTGGGATAGCTGTTTGTTGCATTTTTGTTGTTGGTGGTGTTGTTTTAACTAAAAATTTGGTTTCAAAGATATCTCTCCATGTATTAATATTTGGAATGCCAAAACCAAGCAAGTAAATTACAAATTTGTTTGGACTGAAAATAAAATACAGGTATATTTAACAAGTATTTATTTTTATCTTGGGAAACATCTGCACTGTGATTTGAGCCAGCCCATGGAAATAAGCATTTGAGAAATAAGAAACAGAGGCAGGAAACAGTATCAGTCCGGAGTCAAGGGCATAGATGACATAGAAAACTGCTGGGACTCTTCCAACTTGCTGGTTTCTGTGTCTAATTTCTCCTGTAGTCTGAATGCCTCAAATACATTTTTATAACATTATTTTCAGTACAAAAAGCATTAGGTTCATCAAAAAGCTCATTGAAATGTACCTGATTAACACCAATGTTTATTTACTTTATATCGTTCTATTTTATCAAAATAATGTGTAAACATCACACTAGAAATGTTCTGAACAGATGATACAGATATATCTTTGGATAGTTTTAAAATAACTTACTAGATAGTGATATACATGGCTTTAATAATGCTATCATTTTGTTACACTACTAAAAATTTAATAAGCTAAATTTCTCTAACTTTGTTAAAAATACATCAAAGGGATATTACGCTAGCATTTGAGAATTATAAATATTATTCATAGTTGCATTTCATTTGACTTTCATTATGGCTGAACATCAGAAGGAGTTCTGCTATCCAGTTTTTAAAACATATTCCACAATTACTAACTTACCTGCACATCTCATGTATATAGTAATAAATATTTTGATGAACATTTATGTTATAATCTGAAAATAACTCTCCTTTTGAAAAAGTTGTGGGATTAATAGTGTTGACCTGGAACCCAATTGTGGGATTGCTGGATTCAGCTTCCTTATGAGTCATTCTAAAGACCATCTTACATAACCAGAAACGTTCCAAAAATCACCTAAAACTTTCAAATTCTCTCTAGAAGAGAAATGTAAAGCCAGAAATTTTCAATAATTTACTTAAATCCATATAGAAGTGAGTTAGAATTATTCAGATTACATTATGTCATACTGGCACAATTAGCTTGGAGTCATAGCTGTTCCCAGTCAAAACATATTTACTAAAAACAAACATACTGGAAGGAATTGCAGCTCAATGTAGAACACTTGCCCACATGCCTGAGCCTGTCCATGGGTTTTATGGAAGGAGAGGCAACTGAAATTTGCCACACCTTTGTTAACAACTTTTAGTGGCCAGGCTGAAGAAAATTAACAAAATAAACAGAAATATTAAATCCAACGTAATTTAGCAATGAAGAATTGCAGATGAAACTCCTTTACACCTGTGCTTTATTTAGAGGTTTCCTAAGTGCTGTCATTGCATCACTCATACATCGCATGGACATGGCTTATATGTCACAAATCAGGGAGAGACTTAGATGCTTGTGGATCATGATTAGGAACTGTGATTTAATCATCCACAGCCCTGTGTGAATCAGATCCATCAACCCTATGTCTTGGATGGTTTTACTTATTTACATATGGTCAAAAGCCAACATTTTCTCACTCAAAACACTATGTTTTTCATAATTTCTTCATATTTTATTTTAGACTTTTCTATTGATAGCCATTACATATGTTTTTAACATTTCATTTTTCTGCTTCATTGTATTCCATTTATATTTCATTATCTTTCCTATTCTATCATGTCTCCATGTCATAGCTACTGTTTGATGTTACAGTTTCATTCTGACCTATGTTAAAATTCAGTTCTATGCTCCCTACTTCAACCAGTATTTATTTGGAAATCGTTTATTTCTCTTTAATGAATGGCTTCGTTGTGCAGAAATTCTGTCATTTATTATACCAAACACTGATTTCATGCACCTATTTTTCTAGATGACAGCCTTTTATCAGCATTCCAAAATGTGCTTTATCTTACATCTGTTCTGACAATACTTTTAAATGTAATAACATGTCTGTCTTTTTACAAAAGTGCATTTCAACAGTCAGCATACTTAAAAAGCTGTTTTTCCCATATTATTGAGTTTGGCTAAATTTCTGAAATGGCTCTAGAGTAGAAAATATCTCCTAGAAAACAATCTGGTTCAAACAAGGATATTTCATCAATGCTGCTGCACATGAAAATATTATTATATGAGTAACAAGTTAGAATAATGCCTAATAAGTTAGTTATATTGGGAGACTTGTTACTCTTTATCTATACTAACTAAAGAAAGAATCCTCATATAAAAATTGACATTTTATGATAAAATATCTGTTTACAAATGTTTTATGGAGTTAAGTTTAAGGATGTTATACAAAATATTAATTTCATTTCCTTGTCTCATCTTGAACTCTCATCACTATCCTTTTAATATTGAATTGTATCTACTAATTAATTTATCATAAATAAAACAGCACACATGAAAATGTGCCATATCTTTCTTTAAGGGTTTTGGCACCTAACTTCGGTAATATCCCAATGATGAAAAAAATATAAAATCTTTCAATTACTGGGTTTATTTCTTCAACATTTGAAAAAGTGAATTCTCATATAAGAAAACAATGCCGACTTATATTTTGTAGGGCCTGAATATGCATTTTGGAGCATTCTCTTACTAGCTGCATAAGCAGTTTTCTTAAGTAGTTTTCTTATACTATGAACTATCTCTATGTATAAATAAATATCCTGCCTCGTAGGATATGTGGGAAAGTTTAGGAAATAATATTTGTTTTATGTTTAAAGCAAAACCTGGAATATGACAAATTGTTCTATCATAGCTGTTCTTTGTTGTTGGAATGAAGGATGGAAGGAGAGCAGGTTTGTAGTTCTAAAGGGAAGAACAGTGAAATGCCTCCTTCTAAATCACACTGTCACTGGAAAATCAAATACACAAACATGATGTTGCTCCAGTCAATAGTCTGTGATGAGAGGAAGGATGATGATTTCTATTCCTTCTTTTCTCTCTTAAAATACACAGAAATATGTTAATAATAGAGACAAGGGGAAACAAAGGATACTTTTGATGTTCCCGTTATCTGAAACATAAAATTTTAGTTATTACTCGACATCTAGTTTATATAGTCAGTAAAATCTGAAAATCAAAAAAATGATTCGGAATACATCGTATTTTATTAAAATACAGAATCCTTCACATAATCAAATAAGTCTAAGGCCAAAATGGATACCTTAGAGGTCATAGTCCAGTTATGTGTCTACACAGTTATGTGAAGATGGGTATTATTGAATTTGTGGCTATTTCTTATCCTCTCAGGAGGATAAGTATTTGAGGCAACATTTTTCAAATGTCAATCAATGTGTTATACAAGCCAGATAAAGCCAAGTCAAGGCTGCACAACACTCCATTTTATAGTTCATTTGTCTTAATTGCTCCACATTGATTTAGTACATGGAAAACTCATGGAAGCTTTACAATTTGAGGTATCTTTGGACTGCTTGTATGATCTATTCAATCATGCAAAAAATTAGCTAATGTTACAATATTTTAAATTTAAGAGAAAAACAAGAAAGTAAAAAAAAATTGCATCTGACTTTTGATGCTGTTTTATCTAGGGTATGGCAATTTGTACCATTATCAGAATGTTATCTTTTGTAAATGTGATTTTATTTTCAAGGTGATGTTCAGAGAGGTTGCATTTACATACATAAGATAGTGAGTACATTTCTTGTCGAATTTTTACCCCTTCCCTCGTTTTTCTTCCAATTTCTCTCCCCCATATCCCCTTACTAAGTTGTACAGATTATTTCCAACATATTGTCCTGTATCACTGTTGAATTGGCTCCCCATTTGTCCTTTCTCTCATCATTTTTTGTTCCCCTTCGATTCCTTAATTCAGATAAACGTATTCACAATGTCCAGGGTACCAAAACCAAATACAGCCGGGCGCCGGTGGTTCACGGCTGTAATCCTAGTTACTCAGGAGGCTGAGATCTGAGGATTGCGGTTCAAAGCCAGCCCAGGCTGGAAACTCCAGGAGACTCTTATCCCCAATAAACCACTGCAAAACCAGAAGTGGCGATGTGGCTCAAGTGGTAGAGCGCTGGACTTGAGCAGAAGAACCGCGGGGACAGCGCCCAAGCCCAGAGTTCAAGCCCCACAACCGACAAAAAACGAAAACAAACAAACAAACAAAAACAAATACAGTGACAACAGGGGATAAACCAGAAAGGGGGGGGGAAGACACAAAAGAAAAAAAGAAAGAAATTATGTAAAACATTAAAAACAACAACAACAAAGAAAAACCTTGTTTCCAAACAAAGGAGGAGGCAACAATGCTTGGTAAGAAATGTACTCATTACCTTGCTCATGTAATTGTAACCCCTCTGTACGGTATTTTCACAATTTAAAAAAATTCCAGAAAAAAAAGGAAAACCTCTTGTTTCCAAATCTTGGAGTTCATTTCACTTAACATCTTCTTATATGGTCATATGTACATAGCTATTGATCCTCTTCTAGGATTATCCTAGACATATACTAATTATTAAAATGAGGAAAAACATGGAGCCTGTGTTTCTTTGGGTATGATATTTCTTTCTGAATGGAGCAATGTGATTCCTTTTGATGGAGGCATAGAATTCCACAGTGTACATATTCCACATTTTCTTGATCCATTCAACTACTGAGGGGCATCTGGGTTGGTTCCATATCTTAGCTACGGTGAATAATGCTGCAACATAGTTGTGCTGGTAGCTTTAGTATGGCCTTGTTTGTGGACATTTGGGTAAATGCTCAGAAGTAGAATTGCTGGATCACTGGGGAGCTCTGTGTTTAGTCTTTTGAGGAAGGCCCAAACTGCTTTCCAGAGAGGTTACACAATTTTACACTTCCATCAACAGTGTAGTAGCATCCCTTCCAGAATCTGTTGCTATTAGATTTCTTTTTTTTTTCTTTTTTTGAATTGTCTTTTTTATATTAATTTTGTTAATTGTGAAAATACCATACAGAGGTGTTACAATTACATGAGCAAGGTAATGAGTACATTTGATTATACCCATTCTAATTGGGCTGAGGTGGAATCTCAGTGTTGTTTTGATTTGCATTTATTTCTTTTAAGGCCAGAGAAGTTGAGCATTTCTTCATGTGTCTATTGGCCATTCTTATTTCTTCCTCAGAGAAGTCTTTAAGTCTTTAGCCCACTTATTAACCGAGTGATTGTATTTGTCTGTTGCATGGCTACTGAAGATCTCCCAATCTGAAACACTAGGACTCCTTGGCACAGTTTGAAACTTTCTTATTAAAGACCCAGAAACACAACAAATGAAAGTTTGTGCAAATGGGATTACATTATACAGCAGAGCTTCTGCATGTCAAAGTGCATAACTAGCAAGATAAATAGATAAACAGAATGCTATTTTAAAACTAATTTCCTATTTCAATAGCATTATATCTCTGAAAATTTAAAAAGCACATTATTTCAAATGTGTTTAATTAGTAAGTGTTAATTAGAAACTAATGAAAAGATAATTTCATTAGAGAAATAATTAAAACTATCTAATTTTTAAAATTTTATTTTATTGTAAAGATGCTGTACAGAGAGATTTACAGTTACATGAATGAGGTAATGAGTACATTACTTGTCGATCATTGTTACCCCTTCCCTTGTAGTTGTCCTACTATCCCTTTCCTCCCCCACCTCCCACACTCTTCCCCACCCCACCTCTGCATCCAAAGTTCCTTTCCAATATACTGTCCTGTGGGTATCATTGTTACAATGGGTCATCCTGTGTCCTTGTTTCAGCATTTAAATTTTTTAAATATTTTTTTATATTCTATATTTTTTATACCTAGAAGTCATACTTAACTGTTCCTCTATCTTATAAATCAATTCATAGAAAATATTGGTAAATATATTCTTATTCACTCATTTCTACATTACTCATTCAACACTAATTAACTAGGGATCCTTGTTTAAAAAAGACGATTGATTAAACAAATTATTTTATTCATCATTTCCTCTAAAAATTGATAAATGAACACATAGATACAGAGGATTTATATACTTAGAATATATAAGCATGTTTTAAATTTTCCTATTGCTTGTACAATTATTCTTCATAAGGCACAATGTTTTTCTATTTAGTTCTTGAAAAAAAATCTCTTCATTAGCAAATGTGTTATTATAGTTTGTACTGTCTCTCCCACCATGAAAGAATATTAGTAGCTGGGGTAATCTGGACTTTCTTTGCCTCTGTTTCCTGAGCACCAAATATTTAGTCCTGCTTGCAGTATTGCATTGTTATTTCGGATTCACATAATCTGGGCTTTGTTTCCAAAACCTCAGCTTCCGATGACTTTCTAGGATTATTCCTTAATATTATTGAAAATAACCACAAATAAAAGCTGAACTCAGAGTTAATGTTAAGTTGTGCGTTTTCACTGGGCACGATGAGTTACCAATAATTCTTAAAATATACCAGATAATATTTTTAACTCTAAGTCCTTTTGTAAGTCTAGAAATGATGTCTTTCAATATTAATTTTACCACCTCCCTTTACCCAAGGCCACCTAGAAGTGAGGACAACAGGCAAGACATTATTCTGTGGACAGCCCAGGAGTAACTTCACTCACACACAGACTGTCTTCTCCTGATGTTATGGTTTATGATTGACAAAATTACCACACTGGCTAGTTGAGAATAACCATAACCAAGATCTGTCTGGAATTGTGATTGGAGTCTACATAGATGGTAGAACAATTGCTCTTTGTGCCATATGTGAGTGAGTGGCAATTATAAAGACACGGCTGCTTATTAGTGCCCAAATCAAGATGCTGCAGCCCAGTGATTCCCAGCAGTGGCAGACTTTATCAGTATAGGCCATCTTCAATATCCAAAGGCATTTGCAAGTATTACAATATGGAAGAGTAGAGAAAAGATGTGAGGTTGTCACTAGTATCTAGTGAGTAGAAGCTGGGCAATCTATAATATACAGACAGCCCTACCACAGACATTATACAGTAATGTCAATAAAGGTGAGCTCAAGAGACTCTGCTGTAGTTGTGGAGGTGGGAGGGAAAAAAAAGAGACTCTGTTGTAGACTAAGACTGCCCTGAAGTAGAAAGTCACATGAGGAAAAGCTGAGGTTGAAATTCAGATAAGTAATATTCAAGAAATGATTCACATGCATTAAGTAAATCTAAAGATCAGAAGTAGATTTTAGTTTCCTGGACCTAGGAACTTTTTCTCTCTACAAGAGAAATACCAGTATTTTATCATGTAGTATCGTGTGATACTGAAAGGAAGTGTTGCATAGTGGAAGTAACTTTTACACAGCTCTGCCCATCTCATGCCAGAACTGATCTAGGACCATTGTATAACTGACTATGCAAGCTCAGAAGCTTCTCCAGAAATCCATTCAACTTCTTTCATGAGGATGTGGAAGATGTGAGCTTGGGAAGGGTACAAGAAAATCTTGGGTGTCAGGTAGGTCATAATCTGAGTTAAGGATGTAATACTTGAATCAAACTGACATTGTGACAGAGGGAAGTCTAGTTAAGTTTGAACTTCCAGAGTCTTTTTTTGTTTTTTTTTTTTTTGGTCCAGTCGTGGGGCCTGAACTCTGGGCCTGGGAGCTGTCCCTTAGCTCTTCAGCTCAAGGCTAGCACTCTATCACTTGAGCCACAGCAGACCTTCCGGCTTTTTTCTTTTTGCTTATGTGGTGCTGAGGAATCGAACCCAGGGCCTCATGCATGCAAGGCAAGCGCTCTACCACTGATCCACCTTCCCAGCCCGAACTTCCAGAGTCTTAGAACCAAGAACCAGTGTTGTTTCCTACACACTAAAATACATTATATAGTATGTCAATATTAAAATATTACCAAGAGCCGTGTGCAGGTGGCTCACGCCTATAATACTATTTACTCAGGAGGCTGAGATCTGAGGATCGCGATTCAAAGCCAGCCCAGTCAGGAAAGTCCATGAGACTCTTAACTCCAATAAATCACTAGAAAACCGGAAGTGGCACTGTGGCTCAAGTAGTAGAGTGCTAGCCTTGAGCTGAAGAGCTGAGGGATAGCACTCAGGCCCAGAGTTCAAGCCCCACGACCAACAAAATAAATGAAAAAGTATATAAATAAATAAAATATTACCTTAATAACATAATATACCATAACCAATATAAATTATATATAATATATGAATAAACTACTACATGCATTTATACTTATATTGTATAATAAACATACAATCTAAAATACATAAAATTTAAATAAATCATTTTTTCTTACAAGGTATATCATGATACAAATATTTTATCCATTTTATTCCAATAATTTATGATGATTTTATACTTCTGATATTCCAATGAGTTCACTATTAATTACAAAAATAAAAGCATACTTCTGTATAAACATAAATGGTCAGATCTATACCTCAATTAAAAAAAAAAGAAACAAAATAGAGTTATATATTATCACAAAGCTTAAAATGAATATTCTTTTTTTTTTGTGGGAGTGGGGATCTGGTCATGGGGCCTGAACTCTGGGCCTGGGCGCTGTCCCTCAGCTCTTCAGCTCAAGACTAGCGCTCTACCACTTGAGCCACAGCGCCACTTACGGCTTTTTTCTTTTTGCTTATGTGGTGCTGAGGAATTGAACCCAGGGTCTAATGCATGCAAGGCAAGCGCTCTACCACTGAGCCACCTTCCCAGCCCCAAAATGAATATTCTTATTTTTTCAGTTTTCTCAAAATGTTTATTTTTGTTTCTGTCCTACTATTGGGTGTTAAATTCAGTGTTTGGGTGTGTTCCCTTAGCTTTTTCATTCAAAGCCAATACTCTATCACTTTAGCCACAGATCTACCCCTTCAAATTTTTTAATAGATTTTCCAAACCAGTATCTGACCAAATTATACATCACATTTAACTGCTATTCTTTAAGTCCTTTCATGTAAACTCTGTTTTTTTATTTTTATGAAACCAGCTTATTAACCATTCAATTGTGCTGCTAAAAATTCCACCTTCTAACTTTTCTGATTAAGTTCTTATATGCTGTTTGGAGTACTGGATCTCACAGATTGATTACATTCAATTTAAACATATTTTTAAATTAGGAATGCTTCCTAAGTGACATTGTATCCATTGTATCAGATTATAATATGTCAAGGTGCATTTAATGTTTTACTGCACTATTGATGGTGTTTGGATACATCAGGGACTCTTCTTCCTTTTGTACCTTATCATAGAGAAGATTTAGAACATTATGACAATAATTAAATGTACATAATGTAGGGTTGCTTCTTAAATTCCAATGAATGAATTTCAGTTGCTTTCATATTTTCTATTGTAAATCACTTTTTAAAATGCTACTCACTTGGTTTTCATTTTAGAGAGTTCTTTGTGAAATTGATATAGGAGGACTTATTAAAACTGAGAGAATACTTTTAAAAGATACATGATATAATTTATAAATTGTGACATAAATAGCTAGATCTCATATAAGAGTACATCAGAAGTCATATACATTTGACAACAGCTTGCAAGTCAACAAATGATTACAGATTATGGTTTTTGTTTTAGGAACACAATTAAGGCTCATTAATAGAAAACTGGGTTTAGAGACCTTTAGAAAACTAACAAAGCCTTATCAGTTTTATAAGCTAATTAGTTAGTGCTCTTAAAATTGCCCCCACGCTGATCAAGCAGTTTTGCCTTTGATTCTTTTACTCAATTCAAATAGAAAACTTGAATTCCAAACAAATTAAGTAACCCTCATACTTATTTTCTTGTTTCAGCTCCATTAAACTAAAGTAATCAAATCACCTCATTCTTGAAGCCTGGAGAAGATAAGTTTAGAGGCCTTCAACTGTGAAAATACAGAAACAAAGCTCACTGAAGAGATGGAATCTGAATAGTCAAATAATTTTGAATAAAAATTAGTTAACTGGAGACATAAGTAAGCAATTCTTTAATCTCCCTGTAAATTCATTCTAAGCATGGTATATCAGAGCAAGAAGAGTAATTGCTCTCCGGTGACCTATCTGCATATTCAAAGGAAAAGCTAGGTACAAATGTTCACTTGTGTTTTGACTATAACTCAGTGACAATCAAGTCTCATTGTGATCTCAGTTCTCCAACTTCTTATTCAACCTTCTTTACATTCTGAAATGCAAAATAAAGAAAACCCAGAAACTGTTTATTGCTAGAATCTGTAAAGTGGAATTCAAATGCCATATTTCTTAAACCATTGTTGCATACCTATTATTGGTATTAATATTTTACAAACGAGGAAAGTGAAATTCAAAAGAGATGGGAAGATGCCCAACATGTCATTGCAGCCAGTGATGGAGCAAGGCCTAGAGCACAGCTCTGAAACTGACTCGTCTTCCATGGACTCATTAAGTAACTTAAGTGTGAGAGGCAGAGTGACTGAGAGGCAGAGTGACCCAACCTCTTCTCCACATATAAGCTGACACAATGCAAATGGAAAAGTTGCATTCCAAACAAATGAAGTAATATGCTATTTTCAACAACTGTATATAGCTACTCTTCCAGGATGGATGAATAAGTGCATTATTTGATTGGATGCAAACAATTTTAATGGTAAAATGCAAATTTTGAATCTCAATCTTTCTTCTAATTATATATCCTTTATAATAAAAAAAACTCAAGGTAAACTTTAATAAACATTAGAAAATGGTAAAAAATGAATATGTTAGGTTTCTGTATTACATCTGGAATTTCTTGTATTGACCATTAGTCCTTTATAATGTTTTGCAATCCTTAATATACCACCATCCTGTATTACTGAAAAAAATTAAAATTATAAATCCAAAATTTCAAAATAGTCAACAGAAATCTTATTTAAACTACACACATAACCAGGTACTCGTGGCTAATGCTTGTATTCCTACCTACTGCAGATCCTGAGAGCTGAGGACTGCAGTTCAAAGCCAGACTAAGCAGGAAAGTCCACGAGACTTAATTCCAATTAACCATCAAAAAAACAAAAGTAGAGCTGTGGCTCAATGCTGTAGAGTTCTAGACTTGCGCAGAAAAGCTTAGGGTTGGTACTCAGGCCTGGTTTTCAAGCCCCACGACGGATAACAAAACAAGGCAGAAAACATGACACTCATATAACAGTATATTTGTATCCCCAAAATATATACAACTAAAAAGAAGTTTTATAAAGGCAGAAACAAAAATAACCCCTTAAAGAGAACTTTTTATTTTTAGACTATCACTTTAGAAGAAAGTGAAAATTAGATAGTGTCACCTCAAGAATGAGCACACATGGCTCCTTCACACTTTAATTAGAAAAATAAAAGCACTTAACCAAGGAATTCAAAAGAACAAATTGTCAGCTTCAGAAGTATTTGTAATTCAGACTGCTTCTGTTAGAAACATTGTCTAACTGCTCATTTGTGTTTATATTAGGAGCTCACTACAGTGCTTTGTGCACTGACATCTCATTTGCCCAACTTAGTAAAAGTTTTAGGGAAGAACCTGATATTAGAGGAAGCATAGTCTCCTGGTCACTAGATGAATGAGGTTGGGTATGTCAGGTAATTTTCCCAAGAGTCAGTAACCTCATATGTAAAATATAAATGAAAACATTACCACTTGGTAATTTTTTCAGATCGAATAAATTTAATTAGCTCATATATAAAAAGAGGTTATAAAACATTTTAACCCCAAGTATAAACAAAAAAAATTTGATGTACATGCAAGCATGAATTTGCTATAGGAAAATATCTAATGGTTATACTTTAGAAGGTCCTTCTAGAAAGACAACAGTGTTTATTTTGTATATCTTGCCCATATATACAAACATACTGTTATATATACAAATATATAATATATAATATTAAATCATAAGTTGTAATTGGCTTACAAATAAAGAGTGTGCATCGACATAGGTTTTCAATTTATAATTTCTGTTTTCTCAATGTATATATATATATATATATATATATACATGTAAAACTGAGTTATTTTGTTATCTGAATAAATTTAGTACTGATTTCAATAACATTTAGTATATATGTATATACTTAACATATTTCCTATTCTCTCTATGTGTAGATGTATATATGTATATATGAGTTCCTTATCATCTGAATAATTTCAGTATAGTGATTTAAATAGCATTGTTCAATAATTAAGCTACAGTAAGCTAGTGATATTTTCAAATGCAGTTATTCTAAGACTATCAATAATTTCCTCACCTTAAGATCATGAAAATAGTATTTCCTTGAATGACATAATTATTTTAACCAAAGAGTGGGATAGAAGGTGAACCATTTCAGCAGTGATACTCACTAGACACTATGTTAGAAATGAACTATACAACTTAGAGGAGAGGGGAGTCAGGAGAGGAAAAAGTGGGAGAGACTGAGGAAGGAGATGACACTGTTCAAGAGGAAATATGTGCATCACCCAAGGTATATAATTGTAACATCTCTGTATATCACCTTTACAATGAAATTTAACTGGAAAAAATGACTTACCATAATCAGTAACAGTTTTAATCCTCAGTTATTTTACTAACAGATAATTATCCAATCTGTGCTACATACTATGACAGCATATTTCATTTCTGAGTTTTACTTCAAATAGTTCATCAGGTAAATGTTATCATCCTCCTATACAGATAGTAGCAAAATTATAAGCTTCAGTTCACACCAGTACTGCACAGGAGTAGTACATGTCACAGGTTTGGCTTCTGTAAGTTATGGGCACCAACATAACCTCAGTTTAAAACTCCTTGCCTATTGCAGTGAAACTTACTCATTAACTAAAACCACATATTGTCTAAACAACCTTGTAGTCTTCTAACTTGTCACATTACTGAAGCCCATTTCCAAGTTTCTACCTCACAAAATTGCTTAACCTACCAGACCATCTCAATGAAGTCCTTGACTACTTCTCAACATTACCAATAATTGGCAGAGTAGCTAATCTTTGAATTCCTGATAATTAAATGGATGGAAGAATAGAATTCCATTGTGTATATATCCCACATATTTTGATCCATTGTAACAGTAACCCCTCTGTATATCACCTTTACAATATTTTTCTCTTAAAAAAGAAAGAAAATGAAACTGTTTCATTCTCTTTGATATAGTTGTTTCTCTTACATTTTTTCCTATTTTTTCTTCTGATTTGATTTTAATAGTTTTGATTTGATGATTTAAAAATCACATAAATAACATTATGCTCAATACAAATAAATGTGTTGGCTCTAGTTCAGAAAGAAAGAAAGAAAGAGAAGGAAAGGAGGGAAGGAAAGAAAGGCCATGGTTTGTTTTATACTATTCTAAGATAGTCTCTGGAATGTCTGTTTCCGATGTGCATTTGCCTTACTTATTTTTCTTTGCTATGGATAGAATCTAAATATGTAGGTATGACAGATCTCTGGTTGGGGGACACTATGTTTTACAATCATGGTTCTAGTAGATTTTACAAAACTCAATCTTTTCAGACTATGAAGCTAATGTCAAGATAAACCTACAGTCTATCAGACAAGTATATCATGCCATATGTAATGTTTGTGTCAAAATGTTGACAATGTCCCATTTAAACATTATTGTTTATTGGGTTTCACACTGTTGGCTATGGAATTAAACCTTGGTTCCATTGACAGTTTAGAGAAGTAAAGATCAAGTTGTGTACTGAGTGACATATTTTTTCTCAAAAGTAGGTTTTATATACTTTTAAAGGAAGACCATGAAGGTATATATCATTTTTAATCAGTTTATAACAAACACACAGACCCTAAACATGAGTTTTGATCATTGATGACATCTTTGATCACCTGGAGAAGTTAGTGTCTATTATGGTTTATTTTTTTCACGATAAATCTCTTTTTTGTTCTATTTTCCACATAGTACTCCTGTGGAAGTAGTATTTGCATAGATGTAAGAGTATAAAGAAGAAAAGAAGAAAAAATACAGAATATAGATTTTAAAAAACTTAATTTTTTTTGCTAAAATCACTTCAGGAAGGTAAATAATACAACTCATAAAATTAGGAAACATATTTCCAAATTACCATTCTAAAAAGACACACAGACACATAAACAGAGAGAGAGAGAGAGAGAGATTATATATGAATAAAAATGGCAACCAATTAGAATACAAAATCAAATCCACTATGATTTGCTATCACATCTATCTGAAAGCTGAAATTCAAAAGACAGATACAAGCTGGGTAAGGTGGCATGGTGCAGTCTCCGGACCCTGGAGGCATAGAATACAATGTGAGTTCAAGGCAAGGCTTAGGTACGCACTAAGATCATTTTTCAAGAAAAAAAGTATACAAGAATAAAAAGGAGAAAATAAATTCTGGCAGATACAGGTTGAGTTTATTTTGTATGAAATGATCTGAAAAGGACTATGCAGACACATCTGCATTTATATTAGACCTGTCACATCAAATCAGATGTACCATTTTTCCACTTGTGGTGTCATGTCTGCAATAAGAAAGTTTTGGATTTTGGAACACTTTGAACTTTGGATTCTCACATTAGGGATGCCCATTCTGTACTTAAAAGTATTGTTTTAGGATAACAGTAATTATGGGTAATTGGTATCAGCGTTTGTCACTGGCTGAAAAAATATGCATTATAGTTTCAAAGTTCCTAAAAAAATTAAAGACAAAAGTAACATGTGACTCTCCTCTGCACCTAACCAGTGAAACAAAAACATTTTCGTGCAAATAATTGTAAATTGATGCTGCTAACAGTACTTTTCATAATGGTTAGAGTGTGGGAAGAATCCAAATGTCCATCAACTAAGGAAAGGATAGAGAGTTGTGTCAATGTGTTTTATCCTACTTGAGAAATTAATGAGATACTGATGAGTGCTACTGTGTCGCATTGGAAGAATATTATTTTCTTTGAACAAAAGACAATTGCAAATACCATATATTCTTTTTATTATTTTTATTGTCAATATGATATACAGAAGGGTTACAGTTACATAAGCAAGGTGATAAGTACATTTCTTGTTAAGTTCATTTCTACACATAACATTCAAATTTGTCAGAAAAGATGAGTCAGTTAGTTGTTACTTGGAGGAGATAAGAGAGAAAACTGATAATCAGTGATAGAAGGTTTTGTGTGTGGTGGGGGAGGTGATAATTGTAAAATTAAATCATTGTGATAACTGCCAGATTTTGTGAATGTGTTAAAGTTATTTATGCAGTTTATTAGCACATATTAAATTGTACAAATTTGGGAGTTTTATTCTGAAGTTTTCACACATACCTATAATGTACTTTTGATTTTATTCACCTTAAATCAGTAGTTTTTTTTGTTTTGTTTTGTTTTTGTTTTTCTGGTCATGGGGCCTGAACTCTGAGTCTGGGTGCTGTCCCTCAGCTCTTCAGGTCAAGGCTAGCACTCTACCACTGGAGCCACAGTGCCACTTCTGGCTTTTTCTGTTTATGTGGTGCTGAGGAATCCAACCCAGGGCCCCATGCTTGCAAGGCATGCACTCTACCGCTGAGCTACCTTCCCAGGCCAAAATCAGTAGTTTTTATAACATGTGAATTATGTTGGAATATTTTTGTTTTTAAATGGGGAGAAATATATGAAAGAGGAGAAGGAAGATGTTAAGGAGAAAAGGTCTCATATTATTTGTCAGATAGCATTCTGGGCTTTTCTATATGACTTTTACAATAGTCATGGCAAACAAAAGGTAGGTTATGCTACATATTAAGTCAGGAAATTGAGTCCTAGGAACTTAAATTCTAAAGGTACCTGTTAGTTTCTCCTAAAATTGTGATTCACATAAAATATAGTTGACATCAAAACCTGTGATCTTTCAACCACACAGCTCCAACAACCTTGTCACCAAGATGTACAGAGAATGTGTTTTACTGTAAAATTGTTAGAATTAAATTTTCATTTACTGCAAATAGTACAAATTTGATGGACATAAAAGAATTAGTCAATATGATGAAATTTTGTGTAGATGAAGAATTAGTAGATGAGGGTAAATATATGCACTTCAGCAAGACTTTTATAGACACATGCATAATGTCTGTTTTGTCTGGTTTATTCTAAATAAAAAATAACCAAATGATTTCTCGGATACTTTGAATTCCTGCCGATTTTTTGAATTGTAGTTATCAAGAAATATCTCTTTGAAATTCAGAAGCATTATGTGTTGTGTATATCTCCTACCTAAACCACAAAAGACTTAGGAAGTATTTAATTTTAATTTAAGAAGAATATTTGTAACCCAAATACTTTTGAGCTTCTTATACACATTTTTAAAGAAGAATATTGGTTATACCTTCTTATAAAAATTAGACAATGGAATTCTATGCCACCATCAGAAAGAATGACATTGTCTCATTTGTTAGGAAATGGAAAGACTTGGAAAAAATTATATTAAGTGAAGTAAGCCAGACCCAAAGAAACATAGGTCCCATGGTTTCCCTTATTTGCAATAACTAGTATATATCTGAGCCAAGCAGAAACAGTCAGATAAGTTGATGTTAGGCAAAGTGAACCTCAAGATAAGTATTCAAATGATTTTTTTTCTTGCTATTGTTTCTAACATATTTATTTATTTTTAATTTTTTTTTTGGGTCTGGTTGTGGGGCCTGAGCTCTGGGGCTGGGCGCTGTCCCTCAGCTCATCAGTTCAAGGCTAGCGCTCTACCACTTGAGCCATAACGCCACTTCCCGCTTTTTTCTTTTTGCTTATGTGGTACTGGGGAATCAAACCCATGGCCTCAGACATGCAAGGCAAGCGCTCTACCACTGAGCCACCATCCCAGCCCCATCTAACATATTTATAAGAGGATTTCTTTGTTGCTTTGTATGTCCCTCCCCCACGGTATAACCCCTTTTTTCACTGTATTTGATGTTGGTATAATTTGTGGAGGGAAAGGGAAAAAAAAAACCAAATCGTTTAAATAGGGATACAAGTGGACCCATTACAACAATAAGATGTACAAGACTTTATGTCGAAAAACGAACTTTACAACTTTGGCGTGATGGGGGGTGAGGGGGGATGGGAGGGAAGATTGGAAGGGAGGGTAAGGGGAAACAAAGGAGGAGGCAACAATGCTTGATAAGAAATGTACTCATTACCTTGCTCATGTGATTGTAATCCTTCTGTATGGTATTTTCACAATAAAAAAATTGAAATTAAAATAATATTTCCTAAGTCTTTTCTGATCAGATAAGGGTATTATCTACCTGCCATTATAGTCTTACAAATCTTTTGCTTCAAAGAAAAGGGTTTAACGCTGAGTGCTAGTGGCTTAGGCCTGAAATACAAGCTACTCATGAGGCTGGGATCTAAAGATCAGAGTTCAAAGCCAAATTTTGAAGGAAAGCCCTGAGACTCATTTCTCTTTACCCATCAAAAACCGAAAATGGGGGGAAGTTCCAGGAAGACGGTGGAGGAGAAGCTGGAGGCTAAACAATCTCTGCATAGAAAGCAGTTTTAAAGTTCCAGAGAACAGTCCTAAGCCAGAGAATCACACCAAGTGTGCCTTCACAGGACAGAGAGTTAGGCCAGAGAGAGAAAATACAGGCTCTATGTGGAGTCTTTTGAGGAAACTCCATACTACTTTCCAAAGTGGTTGAACAAGTTTATACTCCTACCAACAATGAAGAAAGGTTCCCTTCTGTCCACATGTCCTCCAGCACTTGTTGATATTAGAGTCCTTGATTTTTTCCATTCTAACTGGGGTGAGGTGGTATCCAACCCAGATGCCCCTCAGTAGATGAATGGATCAAGAAAATGTGGTATATATACACAATGGAATTCTATGCCTCCATCAGAAAGAATGACATTGCCCCATTTGTTAGGAAATGGAAAGACTTGGAAAAAATTATATTAAGTGAAGTAATCCAAGCCCAAAGAAACATAGGTCCCATGATTTCCCTTATTTGCAATATCTAGTATATGTATGAGTCAAGCAGAAAAGGTCAGATAAGGTGATGTTAGGAAAATGAACCCTAAGATATGTATTTTAAATGTTTTTTTCCTTTCATGCATTTGTTTCTAATGCAATTATAAGATTATTTCTTTGTTGCTTTGTATATCCCTCCCCCACAGTATAACCCCTGCTTTCACTGTATTTGATGTCGGTATAATTTGTGGAGGGGAACGGGAAAAACACGTCGTTTAAATAAGGATACAGGTGGACCTGTTGCAACAATGAGAAGTACAAGTTGTCATGTCAAATACGAACTTTACAACTTGGGGGGAGGAGATTGGAGGGGAAGGAGGATGGGAAGGGATGGGAAGGATAAACAAAGGAGGAGGCTACAATGCTTGATAAGAAATGTACTCACTATCTTGCCCATGTAATTGTAACCCCTCTGTACAGTATTTTCACGATTAAAAAAAAGAATAGAAAAGAAAAGAAAATACAGGCAAGGAGACAGCCCTGAGCACTTGACAACAGCCGCCGCGGTGGCGGCAGCGGTGGTAGCTGCAACTGACCTGAATCACAGAGAGTCCGGGAAGAAGGAGCCAGACACAGGAGGCTAGCGGATTCTACTCTAAACAAGCAGATATCTTCATCCTGCAGTTCACATACCAGAGACCACCCAGGAACCAAGACTCAGGCATGAGTAGAAGCCTGACGTCCTCACTCCTTCCCAGGGAGCAGAGGACAGAAGGCCACCCCTCCTCCCCCCAGTACCAGAGATCTCCATCTTGGATACCGACAAAGCTCGGCAGAGCTGCTAACTCCAACTCAGGCCTTGGAATAAAACTAGAGTCATTTAGCAGGTCACAAGAACCTAACCTGACCTGCCAGACTCAGCTCCCCCCAAGGAAAAGTCACCCAGCTCGGGCGCCAACCCCAGGAGTGGCTTTCTTCACCGGGTAATCAGAGCCATGATCTTGTACTTAAAGAATCCCATAGATTCCACTCCCAAATTACTCAAGCGGATTCAAAACTTTGGCAAAGTAGCAGGGTATAAAATTAACCCTCAAAAATCAATGGCTTTACTGTATGCCAACAATGAGAAAAGTGTGGCTGAAATTAGGAAAGCAACTCCATTTGTAATAGCCCCACAAAAAATAAAATACCTAGGAATTAACTTAACCAAAGACCTCTATGATGAAAATTTTAAAAACTTGAAAAAGGAAATCAAAACAGAACTTAGAAAATGGGAAAAACTCCCATGCTCCTGGATTGGAAAGATTAACATCGTGAAAATGGCAATACTTCCCAAGGCTATCTACAAATTTAATGCGATACCTATCAAAATTCCAACCTCATTCTTCAAGGAAATAGAAGAGGCAATCCAAAAATTCATATGGAACAATAAAAGACCCTGAATAGCAAAAACGCTCATCAACGGAAAGAACACTGCTGGAGGAATATCAATACCAAATTTCAAACTCTACTATAAAGCCATAGTAATCAAAACAACTTGGTACTGGCACAAGAACAGACCTCAGGAACAATGGAATTGAATTGAAAACCCAGAAATGAACCTACAGACCTATAGCCATCTAATTTTCGATAAGGGAGCTAAAAAAATAGAATGGAAGAAAGACAACCTCTTCAGTACATGGTGCTGGCAAAATTGGTTAACAACTTGTAGAAAATTAAGCTAGATCCTTATATATCACCCTGCACCAGAACCAACTCCAAATGGATCAAAGACCTCGGAGTCAAAACAGACATTCTGAAAACATTAAAGGATGGAATAGGAGAAACTTTAGGTCTCCTTGGTGCAGGCTGAAATTTTCTTAATAGGGACCCAGAAACACAACAAATCAAAGAAAGGTTGGACAAATGGGATTGCATGAAGTTGCAGAGCTTCTGCATGGCAAATGACATAGCTAGCAAGATCAATAGAAAGCCCATGTATTGGGAGAAGATCTTCACTAGCCATACAACGGACAAGGGTCTCATATCTAAAATATACTTGGAACTCAAAAAATTAAATCCCCCAACAACAAATCCTCAAAGAAACAACTGCCCAATAAATAAGTGGGCTAATGACTTAAAGAGAAACTTCTCTGAAGAAGAAAGAAGGATGGCCAATAGACACATGAAGAAATGCTCAACCTCCCTAGCCATAAAAGATATGCAAATCAAAACAACATTGAGATACCACCTCACCCCAGTTAGAATGACAAAAATCAAGAACTCTAATAACAACATATGCTGGAGCGGATGGGGGCAGAAGGGAACCTTACTTCATTGTTGGTGGGAGTGTAAACTTGTTTAACCACTTTGGAAAGTAGTATGGAGGTTCCTCAAAAGACTCCACATAGAGTTCCCCTATGACCCAGCAATCGCACTTTTGGGCATTTACCCAAATGTTTACAAAGAAGACCACACTAAAGCTACCAGCACAACTATGTTTATTGCAGCATTATTTATCATAGCTAAGATCTGGAACCAACCCAGATTCTCCTCAGTAGATGAATGGATCAAGAAAATGTGGTATATATACACAATGGAATTCTATGCCTCCATCAGAAAGAATGACATTGCCCCATTTGTTAGGAAATGGAAAGACTTGGAAAAAATTATATTAAGTGAAGTAAGCCAAGCCCAAAGAAACATAGGTCCCATGATTTCCCTTATTTGCAATATCTAGTATATGTATGAGTCAAGCAGAAAAGGTCAGATAAGGTGATGTTAGGAAAATAAACCCTAAGATATATATTTTAAATGTTTTTTTCATGCATTTGTTTCTAATGCAATTATAAAATTATTTTTTTCTTGCTTTGTATGTCCCTCCCCCACAGTATAACCCCTGCTTTCACTGTATTTGATGTCGGTATAATTTGTGGAGGAAAAGGGAAAAACTAAGTCGTTTAAATAAGGATACAGGTGGACCTGTTGCAACAATGAGAAGTACAAGTTGTCATGTTGAAAACAAACTTTACAACTTGCGCAGGGGGAGGGAGGATTTGGTGGGGAGGGAGGATGGGAAGGGAAGGGTAAACAAAGGAGGAGGCTACAATGCTTGATAAGAAATGTACTCACTATTTTGCCCATGTAATTGTAACCCCTCTGTACAGTATTTTCACAATAAAAAAAAAAACAAAAAAACAAAAATGGAGCTATGGCTCAAGGTTAGTATGCTTGCCTTAATTAAAACAGCTCAGAGACAGAGCCCAGGCCCTGAGTTCAAGCATGGCATCCAGCACAGACACACACACACACACACACACACACACACACACACACACACACACACACACACTTGGTACAGTGTACAGTATTTGTTATTTTTCAATGAAATCAAATAAATTAGAGAATATTATTTCTTGAGATGTTTTACTAACTTTAAATTATAAATGAACCAAAAATCGTATTACTATTAACAAAGCAGGGTAAAATGATGTGTAGAAAATTTCATTTCTTAGACAATAAAAGTATTGCAAGGGTGGGTTGATGGGAAGGGATGGGAAGGGGAAACAAAAGGAGGAGGCAACAATGCTTGATAAGAAATGTACTCATTATCTTGCCCTTGTAATTGTAACCCCTCTATATGGTATTTTCACAATAAAAAATATTTTAAGTATTACTTTATTGATTCTGTCTAAAAATCATTTTTCTTACTGTCTCCTTATTGCACTGTTTCCTCTACAACTCATTAAAGATAAAATTAGTAAGGAATTGCATAATTTAATTACGGATCATAATTCAAAACTTAACTATAGAATTTTTCTTTATTAATACCGACTTACAGAAATATAGGTGCTTTTGCTTGCCTGGATGAAGAAGGAGTTAATTTAAGAGAATATCTGCTTATTTGTAATTGCCCAGGGTGGAAAGAAAAAAAATGAATCCAGATGTTTAGATAATTTATCTCTGCATCTTTTACGAGTTAGAAATAAAAATAGCTTCACAGTGGATATAGTAAGCATTGATGTTTTGGCTCATAGGCAACAAAAATTGATGTGGGTTTTTCAAAATTTCTCAAATCAGGGCCTATACAAACCTAAATATACACTTATGAAAATATATACTCTTACTGCAATGCTGAAAATAATTTCAGTTTATTGTAGCACTATATGACAAAAACAAGTGGTAAGAAGAGTCCTAAGATGCTGTGGATGCAAGCTCTTCCCAGAATCCAGGCATGAACTTGGTATAAGATGGATGTCATTCTCATGATAGGTTGCATTATAGCATAGATGTGAAGATACATGGTAGGATGTTAGGCATAATAATTAATTCCTTCATGTGATGAATACTATCAAATGAAGTGTTCTTTTCTGGAGACATACTACATTCCTTTTCCGTGTAACACATTTCAAGAGCTTTCCAGAGATTGAAAGAATATGCATTTACTATGCTGTTTCCAGGGATATGTGTCAGAGAAGAGCTCACTTGTTTCTTCTTGCTCAGGGTCACACAATGTGAAATGCTAGACATAAATCTCCAATGCATGTGCATTAACACAATCACTGAATATACTGAAAGATCAAAGCTGCAGAGAAGCTATCCTACTGGCCTAAAATAAAACACCTGTCATGTATTAGATGTAGGGAAATGAATTCTGCTTCAACCATATTGACCAGAAGACACTGAACCTCAGGTGAAATCACACCCCTGGTTGAGTTTATGTTGCGGTAATATTACAAAAGCATGCTAATTTTTTTTAAAAAACTAAGAAAATATTTCATATTACTAAGGTAATTTATTTTATCTCAATATTAGCAAAACATTTATTACTACAACTTAAAATGTAACAACAACAAGTAAATCTTCTAAGTCTTGAGCATACTTGTTTCTGGGTAAAAGACATATTCTTGAATATAAAAGATGACAGGTTGAGTGAGAAAGAGGATTATTGTAGTATATTGAAAAATAAAAGAGATTTAGTAATAACCAATTGAATTTTAGCTTCCAATGCTAGGTATATTTTCCAAGTTGACTGGATTTGTGAGGCTGGGTGAAAAAATGGCTTAAAAATAACAAAAGGATCTTTTTATTTTCTCAGTGCACACAATTAGCGAGTAAGATATAGCAGGAAGCATAAAAGCTTATGTTCTTCTATAAGCCTTATTTAGTTTTGCAATAATTCCTGAAAAAAAACAGGAACTGATTTTTAGAGGAAAATAGAAAAAAATGAAAGACATGTTTACATTTGTATTTCTTTCTTGCCTCTGATTTGGAAATAAAAAAGAAAATTCACAAGAATTTCTCATGCTTATCATGAAAAGTATTACTTAATAAAAAATTTAAAACATATTTAATAAAATACAGGATGACATAAAAATAGGCATAAAAATAACACCATTCCATGATAAAAATCATAGTCTCAGAAATAGAAAATATTCAAAAGACCAATTATAGCAAAACTAAAATCAGAATATATCATCTGAGAGAAACTTAGGAACATCCCCAGTGGTAAAATAAAGGGCAAAACGGAGGCAATTTTGTCTTTACTTTTTCTATAATTGGAAAAGAAACAAAAGACTCATGTCATTGTGAATACATATTAAATATTATAAATAGTATTGGAATAGCTAAAAGGTGCAAAACTAACCAATGACTTAATTGTACTCATCCCTGAGAAAGTAATTAAAAGGATTAAAATCCCTGTAAAATCCGCCTTTTTCTATTTTATGGCATCAAACACCAGCCATGGCTTATCCATGAGCTGAATGAGTCAGAATAGTGCAGTCCTGGGAAATTATGAGTGGGAAATAGGAATATTTTTAGGTTGCATGGAATTATGACCTTTTCCGTTAGTTGACACAAGTTTGATCAATGAAACAACACCTATTTTTGTGGGTGTGGTACTCGAAACAAAATGAAAATGTGGCACCCTTTATTAACACATTATAAAGTGTATAATGATACTGAAAACAAGAATTTCATTACCCACAGGAATCAACTGATTACTAACTAACTGTAGTAACCAATACTGTCAACATTACTGGAGTGAATTTTTTCCACCTTCTTTTAGTTCCATAAAATTTAAGTGCAAATCTGTTGGTATAGATATAGCGCAGTTGTGCATACTCACCCACAATGACCATTTTCCTCTGAAAATCACAGAGGAATACTTTGATTAGTTTGCAGCAATATTTCTGATTTTTTTCTCTAATAGCTGCAAATTAGGGACTATATTTATTCATGTCTAATTCCTAGTTAACATAACCATAAGCACAAGCAGTGTCTTTTTTTTTTGTTGTTGAAAAGTCTGCTGCTTTTACCATCTTAATCCATTTTTTTTCTTTTGGAATTAACTTTTTAAGTTAGCTCCAAGATATTAATTATATTTTCTGTTAGAATTCTCTGTATTCTTTATGCCCTTCTGGGTCAATAGACAATAATAATCCCTTCCTCTGGTAGCTTAAATTCAGTTTGAAATCAGATAAATTATTTCCTTTTAACTTTTTTTCTTGAAGACATCTAAATTATCTAAGGTCTTTTAAATTGTCTTTTTCAACTTTATTTATTTTCTCAGTTTTCTCATCTACTTATATTTATGGCTTCTCAAAAAATGACTGTGTTTTTCCTTTTTATTTTTTCTTTAATAACATGTACTATACCTGTTTAGATAAATATTTGGTGTCTTTGGTGTAAAATTAATAGCTACAACTAATGTGACTCACTAAGTCAGTTCCTGGGCTCCTCAATTCTAAAGATGATAATCAAGCATTTCATTATGGTGCATTCTGTCTGGTCCTGCCAATTACCACCAAAGCGTATTTATCTACATGATTGTCAAATTATAGTCTATAATCTGACGAAACAAATGTATTGAAGGCAATCCTCCAAAATTAATTTACCTGTTAGTACATAAAATGCGTTCCTCTATTAGAGTTTCTGTGATTCCACCAAAGCTTCAGCTGTTGGGAGTTTGGTTCCCAATGTGTCAATGTTATATGATGGTGGAACTTTCAAAAAATTTCTGAATATCTGGCTATAAAAGAAATACAAATACAAAAACAGAAATACAAATCAAAACAACATTTAAATTCCACCGCACCCCAGTTAGAATGGCTGTAATCAAGAAACCTAATAACAAAAGATGCTGTCAAGGATGTGGTCAAAAGGGAATGCTACTACACTGTTGCTGGGAGTGTAAACTTGTTCAACCAACCTGGAAATCAGTGCCAAGGTTCCTCAAAAGACTAATTATTGAGCTCCTCTATGACTCAGCAATCCCACTTCTGGGCATTTACCCAAATGACCACAAACAATGTCATACTGAAGTTACCAACACAACCATGTTCATTACAGAATTATTTATAATAGTCAAGATATGGACCTAACTCAGATGCCCCTCAGTAGATGAATAAATGGATGGAGAAAATGTGAGACATATATATACATATATATATATATATATATATATATATATATATATATAGGAATTCTATGCTTTCATCAGAAAGAATGTCATTGCTCCATTCATAAGGAAATGGAAAAACTTGGAAAAAATCGTATCAAGTGAAATAAGTCAGACCCATGGGTTTCCATAGGCTCCACGGTTTCCATCGTTTTATTAATTAGTATATGTCTAGGATAGTCCTAGAAGAGGATCACAATAGCTCAGTAGCTATGTCCATATGACTATGTAAGATGATGGTAAGCGAAATGTACTCCAAATATGCAAACAAGAGGTTTTTCTTTGTTGTTGTTTCTGATGTATTATGTGAAGTTATTTCTTTTTCTTGCATTTGTTTTCTTTTATTGTTGCCTATGATTTATCCTTTGTGATCACTGTATTTTATTTTGGTACCCTTGTTATTGTACACATTTATCTGAATTAGGGAAGGGAAGAGGAACAACAAACTGATGAGACAAAGCACAAAGGGTGAAACAATGCAACAGTGATACAAGACAACATGTTGGAAATGTACTTTACATCTTGGCAAGGGGCACTCAAGGGGGAGGAAAAGTGGGAGAAAAACAAGGGAGGGGGAACAATATTTGACAAGAAATGTACCCAGTACTTTACATATGTAGCTGTAACCCCTCTGTACATCACCTTGACAATAAAATTAAAAATCCTCAAAAATAAAAAAATAATGTGGTGAAGAGATTTCTCTCTTTCATATTTGATCTCCCACCATAACAAGATTTACCATGATATGATAAATTTCAGGGGACCTCAGTACCCCCAGAACTGTAAAAAAATAAAAATAACCTCTTTATACACTTCTCAGTTACAGACATTAAACATGCAGAGAGCAGACTAATAGTTGGCCAAACAGACAATATAGTACAGCAGTTG
The DNA here is from genome assembly GCF_024711535.1 of Dipodomys merriami. Taxonomy (NCBI): domain Eukaryota; kingdom Metazoa; phylum Chordata; class Mammalia; order Rodentia; family Heteromyidae; genus Dipodomys; species Dipodomys merriami. Next base: position 32,268,082 of record NW_027206512.1, on the reverse strand, counting down.
AAAGTCTCTAGTAAGTCCCAGAATAGTCAAAGCATTATTTATTCAATGTTGCTTGCCTATGGATTGCAAAAGGTGTAAAAAAAATCACTCCTGTAATGTTGCAAGCATTGGTTACTACAGTTAATAATCAATTGGTTCCTGTGGGTAGTGCAATTCTTATTTTCACTATGTTTATACACTTTATAATGTGTTAATAAAGGGTGCCACATTTTCATTTTGTTTTGAGCACCACACCCACAAAAATGTGTTGTTTCATTGATCAGACTTGTGTCAACTAACTGAAAAGGTCATAATTCCATGCAACCTAAGAATATTCCTATTTCCCACTCATAATTTCCCAGGACTGCACTATTCTGACTCTGATGCCACAAAATAGAAACAGTTGGATTATACAGAGATTTTAATGATAGCTCTATTTTCACTATATGTTTAGATAGTGTTTCTCTGTGCTTGCTGTTTCCCCACCTATCTTCTGTGTTGTTCCATGAAGGAATAATTTGCCATGATTACCTGGCCAATATTGAATGAGATATGGGGAGATGGAGATGGGAAAACATTGTGTTCAGTAGTTAATCCAGTAACATTCTCCCTGATTGTTTGCCTCTGGTGTCTATGCCTATCAACTGAAAGTCAATGATCTCCTGAAGCTCTGTTTTCCATAAGACATTCTCCTTACAGTTTACAAAGCACTATTCTATGCTCTCTGCCTAAAAGTGCACACTTCCTTTTTTGTTATTTCCCTTTTATTTTGTATTTTCATGATTATATTTAGGTAGTTTGTACAAAGGATTTTCCATTTAACAAAACAGTTTATAAATACACTGTCTTGATCAACATCACCCCTTTCAACACTCTCACTCATCCTTCCAAACCCACCCTTTTTCTCACGCATTGTAATATTTTTGGGGGGATCTGGTCATGGGGCTTAAACTCTGGGCCTGGCCGCTGTCCCTCAGCTCTTCAGCTCAAGGCTAGCGCTCTACCACTTGTGCCACAGCGCCACTTCTGGCTTTTTTCTTTTTTCTTATGGGTGCTGAGGAATCAAACCCATGGCCTCATGCATGCAAGGCAAGCACTCTACTAATGAGCCACCTTCCCAGCCCCATAGTAATTTTGTAGTACATACATTGAATTGCCCGCATTTTCCTCATTTTCTCTTCATTTGTTTACTCATCTACTCTTTTCCCCTTGGCCTCACATTAATCCTTTTCAATATCTTCTTCCTGGTGTTTTACTTTTGCTTAACTTTGATTTTACCTTTCAAAGGGATTACATTCTTTGAGATCTCCCTTGAATATACTGCATTTGTATATACTTGCATACAACCCAACATATTTACTCATGAAACTCCTGTGTTCTCTTACACTCAAGCAAACTTTTCTAACCAGTTTTATTTAAAAAAAACCCAGAAGTGGTCTTCATTGAAATTAATGTGCTATTTCTTATGGATGCCTAGTCATATGTAAGATGTATGACCAAAAATTTAGAAATGACTGGGTGGGAGCTGAAACCAGGATACATGCCAGTTGTAAAGAATACAATCAAGGAAGTGGCGCTGTAGCTCAAGTGGTAGAGCGCTCGCCTTGAGTTGAAGAGCTTAGGGACCACCCCCAGGACCAGAGTTCAAGCCCCACGACCGACAAAAAAAAAAAAAAAGAATACAATCAAAGCTCTCCTCATGGATAGGCATTTAAAATATTTGAAGAGTGGATTTTTCCTCATTCATCTACATATCTGAAAATGAAAGGACTTCTATGGAGAGCTTTATGATTATGTACCAGGTGTAGTCTAATCAATATTCCTACTTAAACCTGCCAGTTACATCAAGTGATGTTCCCCAGAGTATTCAATGCTAAAATCTATTTTAGAGTCCCTGTACTATTCTAGTAAAGTTATTTAGAAAACAACTTGATTTAAAATGTGGGTGAAAATTAAGGTAAAATATTCTGAAATAATTAGACAATACATAAATGGCAGTCACACTTCTTTTTGAAAAATCTAGTTACATTTCTAAACTGATAATAATCTAACACTAGAAGCCTATTGCCATTTTCAAACTTCATTTTTTCCCATGGGCAAATAAAAAAACACACAGCAGGAAAATATCAAATATCAGTGTCTTAAAACGAACTAAAATAACTAAACGTATTTTTGATAGTTCTCTCTGAGAACACAAATTCTCCTGAGAAATTTTAGAGACAGGTTTGCATTTTTGAAGTAAACTAAAACAAGTAATACAGCACACAAAAGGCTTCACATAACTTTGATATGCATGCAAATCTATTTTTTTGCTCTCTTTAGGAAACTTCTGATAGTAACGACTGGAAATTCACATATTCCCTTAAGTCTCATCACCTCTAGATTATTATAAAATAATTTATCTTAACTATAAATACACAGCTTGTGTTGAACTCCTCTTCAGAATGGTCTACTATTTCAGAGTTCCAAGAGAACACAGAAGTAATAGCAGCCATGCATTTGTCCTTCAACGTGTGTGGCTTCAGGCAGGGGACCTTAACAATCAAGTTTCAGGAAATATCCTCCTAAAGAAACTCTGATCTGAGAGCTATTTCCCACTTTAATAACGTGCTTTGGTTCTCATGTTCCTCCTGTCTCCCTCAGTGGTACAACACACTTCAAATAACACTGAAACCTAGTATTAAAAATAACTATTGATTGGGGCTGGGAAGGTGGCTCAGTGGTAGAGCACTTGCCTTGCATGCATGAGGCCCTGGGTTCAATTCCTCAGCACTACATAAGAAAAAAGCTGGAAGTGGCGCTGTGGCTCAAGTGGTAGAGTGCTAGCCTTGAGCTGAAGAGCTGAGGGACAGCGCCCAGGCCCAGAGTTCAGGCCCCACGACCGGACCCAAAAAAAAAAAATAGCTATTGATAATTTTTTCTGTATTTACTAAAATTCATTAAACCAAAACACGTGTCTAACTACAAAGCAAGCAGAACAAAAGATAGAAAGTGATTATGCGCATATGAGTCAACAGTTTGAAATGGATTATTAATGAAGTAAATTTCAAACCATCTGCTTTTCCAATTTGATTAAACTAGATTGTAATCAGTATGAATGGATCAGCTGAGGAACATATAAAACTGTTACATATGAATGAATCATGTATAATAATTGTCTGCATATTTATAGTGAGAACTTGATGTGCTAGAGCACTACAAATATATAATCAGGTATCTTTCTCATTAGTTTGTCAATATAAATCTCATTAGAAATATTTCCTCATTTTACAATGACAAAAATCTGTTTTGTATTTTCTTTTTATGTTAAAGTACTTGTTAATAAAATATTAATTTCTACCCTTTACTTGGTGAGGCACAATAGTGAAAGAATGAGATAGGACTTACAGCTAAACAACTGGGTAAGAATGAATAAAAGACTGCATTTTTATATCTCCACATTTGAAAGACTTGCTACTTCTCCACTGCCAAAGTTTGCATCATGCTGAGATAAGTGTCAACCCAGAAACTTGATTGCTAACTGGACTCATTTGTGGACATTGATCTACTTGAATGAGAAATGTGAACAAGAAATAGCATTTCAGAAGGAAGCTGAGGGTGAAAACATAGGCAGCTTTCTAGGCTAAACTCTGATACCTGATTGCAACAACAACAAAAAGTGAACTATGATGGTAAAACAAAGCAATAAAAATCTCATATTGCATCAATAACTAAATCCAAGGTTTTTTTAAATGTTTGAAATGGTATACAAAGTTTCAAAAATCTAGTTTAAAAATTATTAATGAGCCAGATACTAGTGGGTTACAACTTGCATTTCTACCTACTCAGGAAGTTGATATGCTGAAAATAAAATAGCATTATTAGACATAAATAATCAATGAATCAAATGAAAAAAATTCAGGAGAATCCATTGCATTAGATTGAGCAGAATAAAGAATTATTAGTGGATTATTAGTGGATTAGTCGATTAAACCGTTCAAATAGCACATGGTGTTTGAAATGGTTCACAATAAATTATTACTTGTTTTGGGGCACTTAAATTTAAATGTGAAGCCATGCTTCAAGTAGGAGAAAATCCAATAAAGGTGCATTTAATTTTCTTCCCTGTCTCAGTGACCTACTTGGACATTTTGTTCCTTAAGGAACTATGTTCTTTTGAGTTCCTCTAAATGTTTTCTGGTGTTGTGAATTTTACAAACTTGGAAGTCATGATATATACACCAGAAAGTGATATAACTAATCATGAATATCTGGGTATGTAAAACTGCTTAAAAACCAGACTTTAAAAAATTATTAGTGGATAAACACAAACTCAAAGAGCTATTATGCTAATAGAGTAAGAAAGAAATAAGAAGGCATGACTACAACTTTTAATAACTCTAGGACATGATTGAGAGATCAAGCCTAAGAATCCACATGAAAGAGCTGAAATCCAAACTATAATCACAGAAAAAACTATTTCATTAAATTATAGATTTTGCAAATCCAGTGAAAGACAAGGACATTCAAGTAGAAGAAGCCATAAATATATAAGTAGATCTGAAAAAAAAGAACTTCCCATATCACATTACTTGCCAAACAAGTGGAGGAAGATAGCAGGCAGGAATAGCTATATTTGACTAAATTATTCTTCAAGCCAACATTAGTCACGAGAGACATATAAATGAAGAATAGATCCCAGAAAGATGTTAGGATGATCATATCCACAGATAGGCTAGCTGTCTTGGTGACAGTATTTCTCAGAGATTTTCCTTCAGTATCTACTTCTAACAAAAGGCTTGGCCCTCACATGATTTATTTTGGGCTTAGTTCATGTATTATCTTACAGTTATTGCTTAGATTGTGAGGCAATGAATGACATCAAATTTACCAATATAATTAAAAAGATTACAAATTGCTAAGGGTGTTATATAATAGCATTACCTATGTGTACTGAGTGGTATTTTCCAAAGCCTAATACTATGGTCTTGGAAACAATATTGGTTTTCATCAGTTGAAAGAAGGATACAAAAAAAAAAAAAGACTAGATTAAGATTTTGCCAGCATGGAGATTTCCGATTCCTGAATGCAATTACTGTTATGTTGATTGCTATCTCATTTTTTCCAGTGCTAATTAAAGTTCGTCTGAGATAATTCTGATGTAAGAACCACTGCTAGTAATTCTGGAAAAAAATAACTAAACTAACAATGACCACATTCCTCCAAACTAATTAAAATAAATTTCTTGAAATTGTTTTATTCATCATACAGACTCAGTTCTATATAGTTGCTTAACTTTGTAGATATTATTTTGAAAATTGAAGAAACATGATAACAATCAGAATAATTGGGCTGGGATGTAGGTCAGTTGTAAAACATTTGCCTAGCAAGTATTACATCCTTTCTTTGATTCCCCAGACTGAAAAAGGAAAGAAAAAATATCAAATTTATGGAGAATTATTCATATTATATTTGCATCACAACCACATAAATGCTTCCAGAGAGAAACTAGTTTGTGAAAAGGATCTTATCTTAACATGAGACATCTATGAACTGTATTTTTTTCCATTGCTCTAAGCACCTGAACAGAAATCCTGATACAAATTATAAAATTCCAGATTGAGAACAGCTAGCTGGCTGGAATTCTAGAGCTGGTAAATGTTTCTGGTAAGCACTGCTAAAATGTATTGATCAAGATGTTTAAAATTTTCTAGCAATCATAGTACACAGACCTCATAAATTGCAGCATTATTTTTTATTGTCAAGATGAAGTATAGAGGGGTTACAGTTACAAATAAGAAAGTAAAATACATTTTGTGTCAAACTTGTTACCCCTTCCCTCATTTTTCCCCTACTTTCCCTCTCCCTTAGACCCCCCCAACAGATCATTTCCAACATATTGCCTTGTGTATGTCGATGTTGCATTTGTTCCCCTTGTCCTTTGTCTCACCATTCTGTAGTTCAGTTTCTCTTCCCTAATTCAGACAAATGTATGCACAATACTAGGGTATATACAATGACAGCAAGGAATATAGCATAGTGGGGAGAACATACAAAAGAAACAAAAAAAACATGATACATTAAAAATAACATCATATGACTGTCTTTTTCTCCTACTTTCAGGATCATTTAAGGAAAGATGTATAAGATGCTAGAGTTCAAATATGCTCAAAATCTCTAGCTTGAAATTAGCTGGTTTATTGTGTTTTTGACTGAAATATATTCCTGTAGTAAACCAAAAGATAACTATATTTTAATGAAATATTTTATGAAAATTATCTAACTTTGTAAAGAGAATTTGGCGGGGCAGTGTATGAATTAGACACCAAGTTCTCAAATAGCTTAGAAACCTCTGGGAAAGAAAATAGTAGCATATGAAATGCGAATGAATACTACAGAACAATTCTAAAACATGCTACATACACTTAGCATTAATAAAAGCCCTGTGCAATTTACAGTTAAATGATCATTCATGCAGAAAATTTAATAAAGTAAATATGCATAGCTTCTATTTTTCTGTGAATACTTAAAACTAAGCATGTACAGCTCTAGACAAAAGTCTGAATTTCATCTTTTTTAAAAACTTAATATGAACACCTGGAAAATGTTAGGCAAATCATAGGTGCTCAATCAGTATTTATTAATAGACAAAATGAATAAATTTGAATTCTCCCTTGAACAGGGAAGACATTCTGTAATCCATCAAAGAAATGAAAATTCTCAGACATCTGGAGTTAAATTTTCTAGTTACCATGGTTGTTTACTGTTTGAGCTGCAGTATTGTTAACACTTTCAGCATTAGTAGTAACAGTGTATGTTTCACAGTCATTATGAATCTTTCTGTCAGAAGACTCCAACATCTCACAGGAAGAGGGAGCAGTGTGAAGCTTGGTCTGAAAGCCAACCACTTATGGAATAATGAGTTCTACAACACAGTTTGAGTTTGTGAGCCAAGATATTTTCCTAGCATTCCTGAGACATGGTCACCTATGCTGGTGCTTCTTCTCTGGACCTGTGTCTAATGCTGACTGGCAGTTTGAACCTTTTCCAGGCCCTGAAATCCTTCCTTGGGAAGCCTCTTTTGTCCCATGCTGAGCACCATGATTTGCATGAACCTATCTTATCCTGGTTTAGTCTGTGGTTCCTCAGTTTATAAGTTGAATTCAAAATGTTCCTCAGGCAGGTCCTTAGCAGTCTTAAACTCATGTAAAATCTTTATAATCTTGAAAGAAGTAAGTATAATAGGAACAAAAATGACCAGTGACCCCTAATTTATGATAGCTGAACATCAGTGACCACCACAGAGCAAAATGTTCCCCAAGATATGATACGTCACAAAACAAGTCAGGCCCAAGGCATTTTCTTTAATAAGCACAAGTGGTTAGCAGATATCAGACTGATTTCCTATGAGCATATTGAGACCAAAAAAGGGCAACACTTTTTTATTTCTTTTTACTATTATTTTTACCTACCTATAAGCAACCTATAAGTTTACCTACCTATAAGCAACCTATAAGTTTCTTATAAATACTTATAATCTACAATTATAGATAAAAACATATTCCCTATAATCATTAGTGTGTTAGTTTCCTTTGTTGTCATTGTGATAAATTACCTGATAGAAGCAAATCAAAAAGTTAGAAAGGTTTCTTTTGACTCATGGTTTCAGAGGGTTAAGTCTATACTTGGTCCATACATTTGGACAGAACGTCATGGAGGTTGTGGTGGCAGTGGTCAATGGGAGAGGAAGTTCTTTATCTCTTAGTGGACAGGAATCAGAGCAGTAACTGGAAGAGTATCAACAAGATAACCCCCAAGAATGCACCACCATTTACCTAGTTCTTTCAATCATTCTCAATCTCTCAAAAGTTTTCAAAAACTCACAAAATAGGGAGTATTTGGAGACTAATAAGTGAGTCCATAGAGGAAAATTCACATTGAACTCTCAACATCCCAGAGTAAAAATGCTCTATTTTTTTTATCGCTTGTTTTACTGGCTTGTTGTCATTTATTCTCATTAAGAATATCTTTCAGCCGGGTGACGGTGGCTCATGCCTTGTGTCCTCAAAGTAGACATGAGATTACTCTGGGAAAATAATAACCAGTCACTAACTCTGGTGGAACAGCATGACAATGAAAACTTGGCTCTTTTCTGTTGAGAACAAAAACAAACTTCTACTTCCTCTTCAGAGCCTCAAGAAAACATAGCATATGAGGTACAATCTACCTCTTTCTCAATGTGGATACTTGTATGTAATGGAAATTTGGGGATTTGGGAACTAGTAAAGTCATGACCTCCCACTTACGAAGCAGGCTTTCTTCCACATCAGATAATCCTCTAATCCTGTATATATATACATATATATATATATTTTTTTTTTGGATAGGATATGGCAGTCCAAAGTCTGGTTTTGTTTGCCAAAGTCTGACGTCTGATCATGATACTTCTCTATGTGGACTCCCACATAGCTAGCATCATAGAAAAAGCATCACTATATCTGTCTTATTTGTTATGATTGAGTCTAACTAATTTTGGTTGTGACTAATCACAATCATTGTCGTCCTGATACTTGTTCCAAATAGCTGAGGTTATAGGAGTGTGCAACTTTAATGGCACTCCTATGTTCTGACCATTTTTATTTTTCATTTTAACTTTGTTTTAATATATATTTTTATTGTAAAGATACTGTATGGAGGGGTAACAGTTACATGAGTAAGTTATTCTTACCTCCTCCTTTGTTTTTCTCTTACTATCTCTTCCTTCATCACCTCCCCAACTCCTCCCTCCCCCCACAAAGTTGTAAAGTTCATTTTCAACATAGTGTCTTATGCATCTCATTGTTACAGTATGTCAACCTGTATCCTTATTTAAGCATTTTGCTATTTCCCTTCCCCTCCCAAACTTAGAAAAATATACATACAAGATGTAGGGCATGTAGGGCACAGAATCAAATACAGTGAAAGCAGGGGATATACCATGGGGAAAGAACATGAAAAGAAACAAAAAAATCACACAGTACATTTTAAGTACATTAAAAACAAAAGCAAGAAAGATAAAACCTCTTGTACCCCTATATTGGGGTTCATTTCTCTTAGCATCAACTTATGTGGTGATACATACATAGCTTTTGACTGTTTCTGCTTGTCCTAGACATATACTTGTTATTTCAAATAAAGGAACAATGTGACCTATGTTTCTTTGGGCCTGGCTTACTTCACTTAATATAACTTTTTTACAATTCTTTTCATTTCCTAACAAAGTGGGCAATGTCATTCTTTCTGATAGAGGCATATAATCCCATTGTATAGAAGGAAAAGAGAAGAGAGATAAAGAAAAAATAAAAAATTAAAATTAAAAAATTAAAAATGAAACACTTAAAATTATATAAGTATAAAGACAGTGCAATTAAAGGAGTTAAGGCTGAGAGTTTGTGAACAGAGTAATCGACATCTGAATTAAGTATGCACAGTACAACAATTAAGTAAAGCCAAAAAACAAAAAGGACCAAAAGGGAAAAGAGTCAGAATAAAAATGATGAATAAAGCAGAAAACATTTTTTAAAAAAAATTTTAAAAATTGATAAAGTTCTTCATTTTTTATTACTTTTTTATTTTATTTTATTTTATTTTTTGCGGGAGGATCTTGTGTCTCCCCTGTGTTCTTAACCAGTCTCTTGGTGGAGTCTCTGGTTTGCTTGTGGCATTTGGTTTACCGGTGGCGTAGTTAGTTTCTTAAATCAGTTTGTTTGAGCAGGCAGAAGGAAGCTCTGCCTTACAAGGCACTTTATGACTCTTCTCAGACTAGTTCACTGGGATGGTGATTTTGTTTGAGTATCACAACAGAGACAGATGGCTGTGTCCTCTAGCTTGGCATTGCTATCACAGGGCTAGGTTGTTGGTAGGGTTGAGGTCTGTTAGCAATCAGTAGCTTTTCCCTGAGGGTAGCTCCTAGACACTCAGCCTGTAGCCATTCTCAAGATTTATGTGTACTGAGTTTCCAACTGTTTTACTTTTACCCTCCTGCAGCTGGGTCTGCTGCCTGTGCTGCAGTGAAGGTGGGGCAACCCCTGGCTCTGTTTACCTAGTGAAGAAAGTCACTCTTTTCTGGGTGGAGCTTTTCCTGCCTGGGAAGGGCAACTTTCCCTTGAGGTGGAGCTGAGCCCCACATGTCAGGTTCATTTGGCCTGTTGAATCACTCCTATTGTCTTTTTTCAAGGCCTGAGTTTTGGCCTGGTCTTTGTCATTATCAAAGTGTGTTTCTCTAGTGATGGGGAAGGGCCTGTCTTCCCACCGCTGATCTGTGAGAAGGAGTGAGGATATCTTGTGGGTTACTCACACCTTTCCCTTGGTTTCTGGGCCATCCACAGTTTGTTACTTTCTGTAGTGAGCAGGATGAAGATTTCCACTGCTTGTTAGTGCTTGCTGGTGGTGAGTAGAATCCACTCACACACCACCTCTGGTGCCTTTGTCCAGGGCTCTCTCTGTTGATATGTTGGTGGCAGCTGCTGTCATAGACTCAGGTGAGTGCTTGAATCTGTCTCCTTAACCAAGCTGCCTGAATTTTTCCTCTCTGGCCAAAGCCCCAGTACTCTGATGGCACACTTGGTGTGAATCTCTAGCCTTTGACTTTTCAATGGAACACTAAAACTGGTTTGTACATGAAAGCTTGTTTAGCCCCCAGCTTCTCCTCTGCCTTCTTCCTCTTACTCCTATTTGGACCAATTTATTGTAAAAACTAACAAGATGGAAGGCATTATCAGAAATGACTCTGTTACTACCATTTGTTTTAAGGTTATATTCATTTCCAACTCTCTTATATTTCTGTGTACCCTACATATCCATTTAGAATCTTTGCTGATGTTGATGAACTATCTGAAAGAGTGAATTGACTTTTATTCTTGTAAATTCTGATTTTTCCATGGGAAATAGTCCCAGGTCATCAGTGCCTTTATGCTTTTTATCATCTAGCTGAGGATAACAATGAACCAAGTTGAATATGAAAATTTCAAATATATTCTTCCTTATAAGAAGGAATAATTTCAAGAATAATGTCTGTACTATACAAAAGGAGACTTCACTTTCTCTGACAAAGATTATGTCAATTATTGTTGGCCAGAGAATATCCTCTTCCTCTCTACTGGACTTGTGGTATGAGAATCTAAATCTAAATCTAACATCAATTGGACACTAATCCATTCTTGCTTTGTGTAATTTGTTTCTGGACATATATGTCTCATTCTACATTAAAATTTCAGATCTGGAGCTTTAGATTGTAAATATAAATGGCCCAGAATATACAGTCCTGTAGAGGAGGTCCTATGTACTAAGTAGTACACCAACAATGAGGCCAACCATCAGTAGAATCCTCATGGTCCTTCTGCACCCTGATCTCGAGAACATGGAGGACACATACCAAAAATACAATACCAGGAAATTTGAAGTTTTAAATCGTATATAGTAGTAACTTGTGAATATACACACGTAGTTATAAATATGTGTATTTCTTCCCTCAGACTTCAGAATAGCATCCTAACTTTGCAGAGTAAAATCATAACCTGGAGGCCTTGGCTGCATTTTATTAAGGCAAACCGACAGTTCATCACACTGTAGGTCTGAAGATTCTGAATTCCAACTTCAAGCAGGCACTGACCTTGGCAGAAAAGTCTGGCCCAGGGTTGATATTACACTTTCTCTAGAGTTCTGTTATCATATAATCTTCTGTCTACAGGAGATAAGTATATCTTTATGTGCTGCCAAGGAATCACTTTGCCTTTTAGCCAGTGGAGCTAAAGTGGATTAAATTGATGATTAATTATCTTGCACCTTTATTTTCTTTCTTCAAAGTACCAATGGCACTCAACATACCTGTCTGATTTCCTTGAACTTACAATGAGTGCTTTAAAAAAATCTCTTGAAGGCCTAAGATATTGCAACCACCAGCATATTACATTAGATGTGTGTCCTGTGTCAAGTTCCTCCTAGTAAATATTTTAACAATTACTTGTCATAGGTACAGGAGTCACTGGGGCTTCATTTAACAATGGTGATGAGGTACTGTTGAAAAACCAATATCCAATAATATTCATCCAGTTTGATTCAACAAATACTACTTTTTAGGAAAAATATTCATTCAAAAATTTCAGGAAGCAGACTGAGGTGCAGTGGGTATGTTATTGGCATACTTTGTATAAAAGACTCCTTTTAGTGGTAGTGTTGTGAAGAAGTGAAGTGATATCAGGAAGAAAGAGGAGATGTATTGTGATATGGTTATTCGAAGGTTCTTGCCAACCTAGAAGGAGCCAAGAATTCCCTTTTAGATTTAACAACCTTCAGAGAGATTACTTATTTTGAACTTGTTCCTGGATGATTCCTAGCACTTGTCAGAGGATGTGGGTTCCTCTGGAGGAGGAGGAATGAAGTGGATGATGGTGGGCTCTTACTCTGAATAGGCTTCCTTCTGGAAACACTTAACTGTGAGCTGTCACCTGCCAAACATATGCGGATGGATGATATACTAATAATCCTACTTTAAACAATTCAAGACTTTATTTCCAACTTATTTTACCATGGCATTTGTCTAGTCTGCTGTTTCAGAGCTGTCCTTAGTATTATTCTCTTTCTCCCAAGTGATGTTCCAAATTGCCCACAGCAACAATCACCTAGCTAAGGTTATACATACAGTCAGCCCCTCTTCTCTTTCTCCTGAGAGTTACAGTTGCACCTGATGTAAAACTATGCAGACCTGCCCCAATACAAATTCGTACTGTGCAACTACAGTTACATTTTCACAATTATAAGCACAAACATATGAAATCACCTCAGGCAATGCTTTGACAGCTCCCTAGGGTACTGCTCAATTCTGAAGAGCACTATGAAATAGGTTTAAAAAATATGCTTGACTTCCCGGCTCTAGAATACACAGACAGAACTAAACCAGGCCTCAAGCAAAGAAAATTCCTTCTCCAACAACTTGACAATGTTATGAAATGTTAATGAAAGTTATGCATAACTAACAACTTAAAATTCATACCTACTGAAATATTTCCCAGTGTAAAAATAGTGTTAAATTCATTGTGTAAAACAACATGAACAAAGAAAAGTTGTACTTTATATCCTAGGCTTTCCTTAACCTAAGAAATATTTCTGAAGGATAGAGTACTAGAAGACAAAATTTTGGTCAGGAATCTGCTATAGGTCAAATACTGTTATAGGAGTTGAAAATATGACATTGCAATGTAATACCATTAAGAAAACTTTATAATCTTGCTAAGATACCAATCATTTTTCATGAGCTTAGTGTTTTCTTTCTCTTCTGTCTCCTTGGCTTTTCTGATTTATTCTAAGTGAACCTAGTATAGCTCAAAAGTAATCTTTTCTTATACTTCTTCATTCTTTATTAATTTTTAAATTTTTTCTGATTATTCTCATGTCTCTCACCACTTTAAGGTTTGCATTTTCTATGTTGCTCAATGAGAAATCTTATTCTTTCAATCAGAAGCACTTAACAAGGTATATTTTACATGTCTGTAAAATATATTTAAGCATTAAGTAGGAAATTATGATCTGATGAGTTAATAAATTCAGATATTCATTAGTTTGGGCTTGATAATTTATTACAAAGAAGCAGATTTAACCCATCTGTAATAAAATCAGTTTACATTTGATCTCATTTGCTACTTTTCAGAGGTTGACAATTATTTTCTGGGTTTCTAAATTTATATGAAGTCATAACTCTAGTGCCTGTGGATGTACCCAGCTCTGAGTATCTGAGAAGAAATGTCATTTCCTTTGGCTTTATATTTACTCTATAAGATTTTTAAAACATTCTCATAAAAGACAAGAACACATTTCTATGATAGCATTTTACTTTTGTGAATGGTAAAATAAACAATCTCCAAGAAGGGTCCCAAATAACTAAATAGTCCCAAATTTAGAATGCATTCAGTTAAACATTGGGAAACAATGCAAAATACTATCTATTCCTCAAAAAGCACTGAACTTTGGAGACATTGTCAGGATTCAGAATTAGGGTTTTTTTTTCACCTTTACAATTTTATGTAGTCAAAAATAAGTCAACATTTAATATGTGGCCTAGGGCTATAAACTTTAAACGGTATCATAAATAACTTAAAGGTACAGAAATTGTTTCTATTATTTTATATTCTGTTCTTTCTTTGATATATATGCATTTCTAGAAGCAATATTACATGCTCCTATTTTTTATTTTTTATTATTATTTTTATTTATTTTTATTTTTTTATTGTGAAAATACTGTACAGAGGGGTTACAATTACATGGCCAACATAATGAGTACATTTCTTATCAAGCATTGTAGCCTCCTCCTTTGTTTCCCCTTCCCATCCCTTCCCATCTGCCCCCCGCCCCCCCTCACCCAATGTTCCCCGCTTCCCCCCCCCACCAAAGTTGTAAAGTTCGTTTTCGACATAATGACTTGTACATTTCATTGTTGCAATGGGCATGCTCTTATTTTCTATTAAAGGAAAATTGAAGACTTTGTCAAGGTTAGTAAATGTGAAGGTCTATAATCGTGTGCTGATAACAGGCTAAAAAATTAATTTTGTACAGTTTTATGGATCTATTGGTGGCTCAGCTCTGTAATCTTAGGTACTCAGGAGGCTGGGATCTGTGAACTGCTGTTCAAAGCCACCCCCAACAGGAAAGACTGGGAGACTCTTATCTCTAATCTCTAGAAAACCAGAAGTGGAGCTGTGGCTCCAAGTGGTAGTATTATCCTGAGCAAAAAGAACTCAGAGACAACCCCCAGGTCTTGAGTTGAAGTTTCATGACCTACTGAAGAAGAAGAAGTAAGAGGAGGAGGAAAGACTAAGTCAATCACCAACAAAATATGTACCTGGAAGTGGGTACTTGGAAGAGAGAAGGGTGGGGCCAAAGGGCTAGGGGTAAAAGAATGAAGGAGAAAGAGGAGAGAATGCAGGCAAGAATTCATTGTATATACCTCAGAAATGAGAAATATAAAGGAAGGGATGAGTCAAAGGGTGGGTGTTTGTGTGAAGATTTTGAAGTGATAACACAGATAAATGCATTGTGTATATAAAATACTTCGTTAAAGGCAAAAATAATTAAATACATAACCTAAAATTAAGTAAAGGAAGGAGTGGGTTGGGAGAGGTGGGTGCGAATGTGGAAACGGGTGACATTAATGAAAATGTATTGTATTTATAAATGTTTTGAAAAGTGACGATTCATTTTAGAACTACTTAAAGATACTAAAACTATTCAAAAATAAATACATTTACTTAGATGTATCTGTCCACAGGTTATATATTACAAAAGAAATGAATTTTTTATACTTTTTTTTCCAGTCCTAGGGCTGGAACTCAGGGCCTGGGCACTGTCCCTGAGCTTCATTTCTTCAAGGGTAGCACTCTACCAAATAGAACCACAGTGCCACTTCCAGCTTTTTTGTTTTGCTTATGTGGTACTGAGGAATTGAACCCAGGCTTCATGTATGCTAGGCAAGCAGTCTACCACTAGGCCACATTCCCAGCCCCTTTTATACTATTTTTGTAGGATTGCTTTATTGATTAAATAGTCCCTTTGTTTGATAATCTCTAAATTCATGTACAAAACCAATACAGTAACCTTAAATCACATAGCAGATAGCACTCTAACAAAAAACCTATGGGAATCACAGCAAAACGCTTGACCATTTACTTAGGCTAGTAAAAATAAAACACAAAACAAGACTCCTTTGTTATAATGATAAAGTATTCTGTATAGTATTAGAAACAGATACAAAAACACTGAAAATAGAATTAGCTCTTGTTTTTTGTACATTCTCGCTGGTACAAAATAATATATTTTCTTACTTGGATTATTTTTCTGATCCTTATGCTGCAAATAGAAGAAGAATAAAAAAATAATGATTTGCTATGTAAACTCTGCAGCAAGTTATCCAATTGAGAATTTGATTCAGTCCCACCTGCAGACTATTTCACTTGGATAAGCTTCATAGTCTCATTTCTGCATTATTTTTATGTTACCAAAATAGCATGGCATCTCTAAAATGTATCTGTGCTATTCTTTGAAGTGTCTACTACAAGTCTTCAAGAATTACAAAAGGTTTTAATTTATTCACTTATTGCTTTGAGATAAATTCTTATTACGTACCCCACACAGGATTCTCCTGTTGAGCCTCTCTAGGGCAGGGACTGAAAAGCTGTGATACCCAGTCAGTATAATGTATTTTAAATGAAATTATAGGTACAGCAGGAAATACAATATTATAAATGCATAATAAAACCCAATCATTTCACTTAACATCAACTTATCTGACCATATCTGCGCACTCATTACCTTGTTCATGTAATTGTAACCCTTCTGTATGGTATTTTCACAATAAAAATAAAAATAAAAACCAATCAACTTACATTTCCAGAGTAACAATTACTTAAGAATACATAAACAATTAAATGAAAGCAAATTGTAATCTACTTTTGCCATTTTCATATTGACATGTTGTGTGTCTGAGTAGTATCAAAACTATAAGACAAGTTGTATAAATTTGCATTCATACATTTTCATTCATATTGCATTTGTTCTGAAAAAGCTGATCCAACTCAAAAGACCACCTGAGATGCTGCCAAGGGATTGTTGTATAGTATATCCTTCTATGTTTATATTAGTATATAATATTAAGCATTTAAATTGGAAATGGAATATGTAATGACAGTGTTATATTACCTTAATTTGCTTTTAACTGTTTTGCTATGCAGAGTTCCAAATAAATGCAAGTGTGTTGGTATTAATCTGCACCTTGCAGGGAGGTTACTTAATAGATACGGGAATACATATCTCAAAATGGTTAGATCTTATTTGAAGAATTGTGATAGCAGATCCATGCTCATTCATTGCTGGGAGGATGTTGAGAGTGAGGAAGAGAGGTTGATGGGAATCCAGTGGAGAAAATAGGAAACAGGAGAAGGGCTGGGTTTAAGGGAATACCCACAAGCTCCTTTTCTCCCTTGCTTTGAGCTGACACTCAATGATATCTGGGATGCAGCAGTAGATTCAGTTCAGAACAAAGTAATGAAATTGAGTGATCATAGATGAAATACTTTTTCTACATCTCTGAAGATAAAATAATGAAAACCAGTTAAAACAGTTTCTGTTCTTCAGCTCTTCAGCTCAAGGCAAATGCTCTACCATGTGAGCCACAGTGCCATTTCCATTTTCTGGTGATTTATTGGAGATAAGAGTCTCATAGACTTTCCTACCAAGCTGACTTTGAACCATGATCCTCAGATCTCAGCCTCCTTAGTAGCTAGGATTACAGGGGTGAGCCACCAACACCTGGATTAAAACACTTTAAAGAGAGTGGAGGTGAGTGATAGGAAATATTTGAACAGGGAACATTGTATGAATATATGGAAATGCCACAATAAAAGTTCTTCATATAACTAATATATACTTAAAAACATAAATAAATAAGTAAGGTTGCAGAGATGGAGAGTTAGGCAAAAAATGTTTTTAATATATATATTTTTATTGTAAAGGTACTGTACAGAGGGATTACAGTTACATGAGCAAGGTAATGAGTCAATTTCTATTGAGCATTGTTACACCCTCCTTTGTTTTCCCCCTACCATCCCTTAGTTGTAAAGTTAGTTTTCAGCATACTGTCTTGTACA
Organism: Dipodomys merriami; assembly: GCF_024711535.1. Lineage (NCBI taxonomy): Eukaryota > Metazoa > Chordata > Mammalia > Rodentia > Heteromyidae > Dipodomys > Dipodomys merriami. Next base: position 32,250,452 of record NW_027206512.1, on the reverse strand, counting down.
TCTCATTTTTACAATGGATCATCCTGAATCCTTATTTCAGCATTTTGTTATTTCCCTTCCCCTCCAAAAATTAGAAAAAAATATATACAAGATGCAGGACACCGGAATAAAATACAGTGACAACAGGGATTGTACCATGGTGGAAGAACATACAAAGAAACAAAAAAAATCACATTGTACATTATAAGTACATTAAAAAGAACAGCAACAAAAATAAAACGCTTGTGTCTCTATCTTGGGGTTCATGTCATTTAGTATCAGGTTATGTGGTCATATGTACAAAGCTTTTGAACTCTTCTGTTTGCCCTAGACATATACTAGTTATTGCAGACAAGGGAAACCATGGGACCTATGTTTCTTTGGGCCTGGCTTCCTTCACTTACTATATTTTTTTCCAAGTCTTTCCAATTCTTAACAAATGGGCTGGTGTCATTCTTTGTGATGGAGGCATAGAATTCCTTGTATATACATACCACATTTTCTTGTTCCATTCATCTACGCATCTGGGTTGGTTCCATATCTTAGCTATGGTGAATAATGCAGTAATAAACATAGTGTGCTGGTAGCTTTAGTATGGCCTTGTTTGTGATCATTTGGGTAAATGTCCAAAAGTGGGATTGCTGGGTCATAGGGGAGCTCTATTTGGAGTCTTTTGAGGAACCTCCATACTGCTTTTCAAAGTGGTTGTACAAGTTTACACTCCCACCAACAATACAGTAGGGTTCTTGTTTGGCCTCCAGCATCTGTTGTTATTAGATTTATCACAAAATTAAATCCCCCAACAACAAATCCTCGAAGAAACAACCGCCATATTAATAAGTGGGCTAAAGACTTAAAGACAAACTTCTCTGAAAAGGAAGTAAGAAGGACCAATAGACACATGAAGAAATGTCAACCTCCCTAGCCATCAAAGAAATGCAAATCAAAACAACATTGAGATACCACCTCACTCCAGTTAGAATGGCTATAATCAAGAACTCTAATAACAACAGATGTTGGAGGGGATATGGACAGAAGGGAACGCTACTGCATTGTTGGTGGTAGTGAAAACTTGTTCAACCACTTTGGAAAGCAGTATGCAGGATCCTCAAAAGATTCCCCTATGACATAGAGCTCCCCTATGACAATAGAGCTCCCCTATGACCCAGCAATCCCACTTTTGGGCATTTACCCAACTGCTCACAAACAAGATCATACTAAAGCTACCAGCATAACTATGTTTATTGCAGCATTATTCACCATAGCTAAGATATGGAACCAACCCAGATGCCTCTCAGTAGATGAATGGATCAAGAAAATGTGGTATATACACACAATGGAGTTCTATGCCTTTATCAGAAAGAATGACATTGCCCCATTTGTTAGGAAATGGAAAGATTTGAAAAAAATTATATTAAGTGAAGTAAGCCAGGCCCAAAGAAACATAAGTCCCATGGTTTCCCTTGTCTGCAATAACTAGTATATGTCTGAACCAAGCAGAAACAGTCAGATAAGTAGATGTTAGGTAAAGTAAACCTCAAGATAAGGACTCAAATGTTTTTTCTTTCTTGCTATTGTTTCCAACATGTTTATAAGATGATTTCTTTGTTGCTTTTTATGTTTCTCCCTGACTGTATAACCCCTGTTTTCACTGTATTTGATGTAGGTATATTTTGTGGAGGGAAAGGGAAAAACCAAATTGTTTAAATAGGGATACAGGTGGACCCATTGAAACAATGAGATGTACAAGATGTTATGTCAAAAAATGAACTTTACAACTTTGGCAGGGGGAAGAACAGGAAGGGATGGGAAGGGGAAACAAAGGAGGAGGCAACAATGCTTGATAAGAAATGTACTCATTATCTTGCCCATGTAATTGTTACCCCTCTGTACGGTATTTTCACAATAAAAAATAAAACAAAAAAATAAAGACTAATAGACACATGAAGAAATGGTCAACTTCTCTAGCCATAAAAGAAATACGAATCAAAACAACATTGAGATTCTACCTTACCCCAGTTACAATAACCATTGTAACTTACCCTTTAACCTTTTGCAAACAAAATAATTTTCAATAATTTTTATGTTATTGGGTTCATGCTAAGTGATTATAAAAAATAATTTTCAATAATTTTTATGTTATTGGGTTCATGCTAAGTGATTATATCTGCATAAGAAATGTAAGAAATGCATGAATTTTTGGCTCTAAACACTTTTCAATAGTGTCTGCCCATGTATAAACATAAATCTATCATTCTTCACCAGCTTTGTTGCTCTTGTGGGTATATGATGTGTATGTGAGTATGTTTAGTGTTATATAATGGAGAATTCGCTAATGAGATTTAAACTAAAGTTCATCTGGCTCCTGCTGCTAAAATTCATGGCATGTGCCTGGAACCCATCACATAAAGTATTTAGGAGTGTCTGCAACTTTTCTAAGCTTACAAACATTATTTTAGGAAGTCATTTTTTTCTGTTTTCTGGTGGGATTCGCTCAAGTATTTATTTTTTTAATGTGGTGGCTTTACCGAGTGGAGAGATGTAGAAGAGGAGACTAAGTATACTCAACTCTAGCATGTGAAGCACATTCCTTGCAAAATAGACTAAAATTGTAAGAAAAAACCCAAGTGACTCACTTCATTTGACAGAGGCTGAGTGTTAAGAAGCACAGTTGACTGACTAACTGACTGACTGACTGACTGACTGACTTAACTGCGTGGCAATACACCTTGCTGTACAGAGGATATCTTATGAAGTTCACAATTTTCCAGAAATTTGCTGCATCTTCTAATTCAGAAATGCTATGTTTCTGTGCTTTTATTCCCCCTGAAATTTAAATTGTAAGTGAGTCTCAGGGGGACAATCATCTTACCCAATTTCACATAGAATGTTATATGACAGAAATTATAACCCTGTAATTTTCAATGAGAAAACTATCCAGGATATCAAAATATTTGAACAATGACATCAATATATTCTCAATGAGGAGGAAAGTTTCACAGTCAAATATTAATCAAGATTTTAAAATGAAAATATAGTAACATATTAATAGGGTAAGCTAATCCAGAAAATAACCACCATATTCCGGTCCACAGAAAGCACACATTATTACTTTCAATACAAGGCCTTTTATTTTTGAAAATCCATGAATGAATACAAAGCAATGTCTGCTTGTTTTGATCATCATGGAATTTTGAAACTAATTTCTTTTGTATTGTTTCCCTATTTAAGGACAGTCTCAATAACATAATGGTTTTGTTTATTATAATTCTTTGAGGGATCAAATCCCAAACTATAGTTCCCCACAACTTGTTGTTCCAGGGATTTAGGAATTCCTTGGGGTAAGTTTTGTTAAAATCTTGTGTTATTCTCACTATTTGTTTAAAATAATTGCATGAATAATTAAATTTAATCATTTGAAATCCTAGAGATTATTTTATTGTGTGTGTTTTCACATCCTAAGGAGCCACAGCACTGCATGACACAGCTAGTGACAGCATGTTTCACAGGACTCAAGGAAAGAAGGAATTCCTGTTCTCTAACCTTGTCCAGGACTCAGTTATTTTAGGCTCAGTTTTAAATGTTCTATTTATTTTCTTTTTTCTTTCTTAGAGGTTTTAAAGACATTTTGATAAGATGTTGAAGAATGTATTAGTTAACATGAGATACTTTATCATTTAAAGACAAACAGTTGGAAAAAAATATATTGTAAATGTTTTTAGGAATACAGTATTTTGGTCAATGTCATTCCTTTCAATAGTTCTACCTATCTCTTTCCTACATACCCCTCCCCTCAGTCTTCTTAACTGTATTGTCCCCCTCTTTTCCTCTTCATTTGTCTACCTCTTTTTCCTTGATTCCCACCACACCCCTTTTAAATATCTACTTCCTGATATTTTACCTGGTTAAATATTTACTTTGTTTTACTAAGGAATTACACTGTTCCAGTTCTCCTTTGAATCTACTGTTTTTCAGTTCGTACATTTGTTTACACGTGCATTACGCCCAATTTATTTGTTTTTATGTTTACAAGCTATATCGCTTCATCTCTCTGGGCCTGACTTACTTCACTTAACATAATTTTTCTCAAGTCTTTCCATTTCTTTAAAGATGGTATACTATCATTCTTTCTACTGGATGAGTAAAATTCCATTGTGTATATAGAACATAGTTTCTTGATCCATTCATCTACTGAGGGGGCCCTGGGCTGATTCCATACTTTGGTTATGGTGAATAGTGTTTCTATATTATTCTTTTTTTACTTTTGAAAAATGAATCCTTTTACTTTTTAATATATTTTATTGTAAAGATACTGTACATAGGGGTTAGAGTGACATGAGTAAGATAATGAGTACATTTCTTATTGAGCATTGTTACCCCCTCCTTTGTTTTTCCCCTACCATCCCTTTCCTCCCCACCTCCCAAACTTCTCCCCCCACGAAGCTGTAAAGTTCAGTTTCAACATAGTGTCTTGTATATCTGTTATTTTCAATGCACTTATAATGTACTATGTGATTTTATTTGTTTCTTTTGTATGTTCTTCCCCCATGGTATAACCCCTGTTTTTCACTGTATTATATTCTTTTTTTAGAAAAAGAGAACAACAGTAGTGTTATTTAACAGCAATGATCTATAACTGACTTTAAATAAATTCTTGATTATTGCTATGACTAAATATGTATTTTTAGAAGTCACTTCAACAATGATCTGACCATGTTTGGAGCTACAAAATCATTTGTATCTCATCTTGATCCTTTCAGAATGTTGCAGAAAGCTCAGAATCTCATTGCCTTGTTCTTAGCCTTCGTACTGCCAAGAATGTTTTTAATGTTTTATGAAAGTGTAGGTTCTTCTGATTGTTAAGCCTGCATTAGAGTCTGAGACGGAATGCCCTGATGAGTCTCCTATGGGGCATGTCATAAATAATGGCAGACACAGTGATGTTCACAGTAATATGGTAGCTGCAAAAGGAAAGCAAATAATATACTTTAAAAATGCCCATTTTAACTGAAAAAGGGATCTGTAAATTCTAACAAGAAAATAACTCTGTCTCACCCTGAACTTTTGAAAAAAAAAAAAAACGTGAGTTGAGGCATAATGGATTCATTTGCCCTTGAAACTGATTCTGAATATGGCTGCTTTAGGAACAAAGATAATTTAGGACTACTTATTTTTGTTTGTTTTGGTTTTGGTCTTTAAGCTTTGATCACAGAGAAAACAACACATTTTTGAGAGGCAGTTTGCTTACAATCCAATTACCAATATAAATCCTGTGGGGAACTAACTTTTGAAAAGGAGTTTTCAAAGAACTCAGAAAGGCATCTCTTAGTAATCCTTTGCTGGACAGAATCTTAGCAAACTACAGGATGTTTGGAATGATCATGTCTCCTATAACAGAATATCATGACCTAGTGAATGGCACTGTCAACTGGGGCTTGTTCATTCTCATCACACAATATTTTAAAATCCTTAAAATCCTAAGTGACTCAGAAAAATATATAACCAGCTTCATATACAAAGCTCCTCTGTTGGTGAAAGCATTAATTATTCTAACTGAGTGTGTCAAATATTTTTGTATGTGCCTACCATTCAAATATTTTTATTTATTCTTTTTAGATTAAAAATTATTTTAAATTTTTAATATTTTTAATTTCTTTTAATATTATTACTAAGTCTAATTTGATTTTCTAATGGATCTGTGACATTCAAAAGTTAATAAATTGTGGAAAATTTTTCATGGCATATTTAAATATTACTCTCCCTGCTGCTGTCCAGATTTTATTAGTATTCTCCAGACAGAACTGACAGGAAAGAAGGAGAGGGAAAGAGAGAGAAAGAGAGAAAGAAGGATGATTTGTATAGAGAGATAGATAGACATAAAATACTCAGATACAGAGATAAAGGTATTTAAAGGGGAATTATTAGTTCGTGTTATTGTGTAGACTAACTTCCATAGCAGATTATGAGCAAGCTGGGGATCTTAGGATATTTGTAGGATGGCTTAGTTTATTTCCAAGAGCTTCAGAACAAGTGTAACTGAGCTTAAAGTCAAATACCAGAAAAATGGAGAATTATTATGATAAATACTCAAGGATACTATGTGTCTCTGTATGTGTTTTTGTATATGTGTGTGTGTGATGCCTGTTATGTAGTAGAATCTAATTATTTGAAGAAATGTAAGGTAAGATCTCTATCAATACTTACATTTTATGTTCTAAGTATTAAAAATAGAAAAGAGATTAATTATATTTCCAGACTCTCATTTTCCCTAAATATCAAGACTTAGTAAGGTATAAAATGATTCTTCAACTAAGCTATATCAGTTGCTCACTTGAAACTATCACTTTACACATTGACAGCATTCAGGAAAGCATTGCTGCATTAATAGTTAATTAAACTTCTATACTTCGACCTAAACTTGAGTTATTTCATTTATTACATAGTAAATATTTTTTCAAATTCACTGTCATGCAGTAGATCCTGCTGCTCATTTTCTTTTATCCTTTATTTTTGTTTACTGGCTACTAATTTTATTGTTCTGTTTATAAGGCATGGGGCTAAATTTACATTGCATTTCCTAAATGCTTCTATAGAAAATATGTGTATTAATATCTAAGTTCTAATTTATAGGCACATACTCATAACTACAGAGATTTTTATATTCCTATATTCACATCTGTAGATTCAACTAGTATTGGATCAAAAACACTGTAGAACAGCATTTTGAAAATTTGTGCTGAACATGTATCAGTTTCTTACATTCTAATCAACACAAGTTTACATTTTATTAGAAATCGTAATTAGTGCAAATATGAATTAAATTATAGAGAAGATGTGTAGATATGTATGTAAAGGAGATTTGTATAAGAAAATTGAGCATCCTCAGATTTTCATATCAATGAGACATTCTGGAACACATCTTCCATAGATTGTAAATGGTCTAGAAGAAAGTGTGTACTGTATGTGTACATGTAAGATAGCTTTAAAAATGTTAATATTGTTATTGTTTCTTCCCTTTAAACATAAGGACTTTTCTTCAGCTTTTTTTTTTCTTCTATTTTATTTTGGAAGGATTAGTGGGTACATGGATATATATATACATAAATTCAATTTGGCCATGACATAGACATTTGTTCCACTTGAAAATTGGTCAATTTCCATAGAAAACTGACATTTTGTATGTTAAATTCAACAAAAATCTCAGAATATCTGAGAACAAATCATCTATAACTTTAGAATGTGTTATAGCATAGAATTCTATTGTATGTGTATTCCACATTTTTTTGATCCATTCATCTACTGAGGGGTATCTGGATTGGTTCTCTATCTTAACTATGGTGAATAATGTTGTGATAAACATAATTGTGCTGGTAGCTTTAATATGGCCTTGTTTGTGATCATTTGGTAAATGCCCAGAAGTGGGATTGCTGGGTGGTAGTGGAGCTCTATGTGGAGTCTTTTGAGGAACCTCCATACTGTTTTCTAAAGTGGTTGAACAAGTTTACACTCCCACCCACAATGCAGTAGGGTGCCCTTTTGGCCACATCCAGCATGTGTTATTAGATTTCTTGATTATAGCCATTTTAACTGGGGTGAAGTGGAATCTCAATGTTGTTTTGATTTTCATTTATTTCTTTTATGGCCAGAGAAGTTCTTAATGTGTCTTTTGGCCATTCTTATTTCTTCCTCAGAGAAGTCTCTCTTTAAGTCTTTAGCCCACCTATTAATGGGGTGGTTGTATTTTAGATATGAGGCCCTTGTTATGCCTAGTGAAGATCTCCTAATCTGAAACACTAGGACTGGCACAGTTTGGTTGTTTCTTTGAGGATTTGTTTTTGGAATATTTAATTTTTTAATTCAAATTATATTTTAGATATGAGGTCCTTGTCTGTCCCATTTTTAGGAAATGGAAAGACTTGGATAAAAGCATATTAAGTGAAGAAAGCCAGACCCAAAGAAATATAGGTCCCAAGGTCTCCCTCATTTACAATAATTAGTATGCATATAGGACAATTTTATCAAATTAACAGAAAAGCTCAAAGATCTGGACACAAAAGGTCTTTCTTTGTTGCTGTTGTTTTTAATGTACTATGTGATTTTTTTGTTTCTTTTGTATGTGCTTCCACCTATGGTATACCCCGGTTGTCAGTGTATTTGATTTTGGTACCCTGCAACTTGCATATTCATTTATCTAATTTGGGGATGGGAAGGGGAATAACAAAACACTGAAACAAGGAAACAGGATGATCCATTGCAGCAATGATACTCACAAGACACTATATTGAAAGTGAACATTACAACTTCGGGGGGGGGGGGCGGAGAGGAGCTAGGGAGATAGGAGAGAGAAGGGATAGTGGGAGAACCTAGGGGTTAACAATGCTCAACAAAAAAGGGTCTCATTACCTTATTCATGTAACTGTAACTCTTCTTTATAGAATCTTTGCAATAAAATAAAAGTTAAAAAATGTGTCATAGTACTGGGTTATAAAGACAGTAGCTCAACTATTATGGAGGAATAAAACATAAATATTGAAAAAACATTGAAGCTGGCCTAGGCAAGAATATCACTGAGACTGTCATCTCCAATTATCCACTCAAAGGAAGCTAAAAGTAGAGCTGTAGCTCAAGTGAGTGTTGAGCCAAAAATCTCAGGGACAATACCTAGGCCCTGAATTCAAGCCCCAGGAATGGCATGCATGTGCATGCACAACCACACACACACACAACACACACACACACACACACACACACACACTTCTTTCTTCACCCTGTTTGTAGAGAAATCAGAGTTTCTCAAGACTGCACATGTGTAATTTTAATAATTGTTTCAGGTTTCCATGAACTTTGTCCATAAAATTTCTTGTTAATACAGTTGTCATTTAGCATTACATGTACATATGTCTCTACACTGTAAGCTACATACATGTGCATCTTGCTTTGTTTGTACAGTAACTAAAGTGGACAGAATACAATTTAGCTCTTCAATATACATTTTTAATAAATTCATGAAGTATCCTAGACATTGATATAAGTACAGTGTATGTGTTCCCCTCTCTTCTTCACTATTTTTCTGCTGCTATCATTTCAGATGTAGTAAACAAATTTTCTCCTACTTCATGCTTATAGTAATTCATTATCATCTTAAAATTATACATTGACCTTTTTCAATAGTTGACAATGTATAGAGAAATGAGAAAGAAACATTGAACATCTCTATGAGCCACTGTTGAATTTCCATTTGCTTAATATCCTTTGTATTTCCACAAATCATTGTGGAAATGATTTGGAGTAAATAATGAATTATAAAAAGAATATGATTTTTATAGAAATAACCCAATATAATGTAGTGGTAAATGTCACATTTGACTTTATATATTTTTGTCACAGCAATTTGGCTTTTGAAAAAGATGACAAAAATTTCTTTATCACCACAGATTTTCTTCAACAGCAAAGAGCAGATGGCTCCCTTGGGGGTGCTCTATACTGGATTTGCCAATTGCCTGTCTTCTCCATGATTAAAATAACTTTCCTAAAAGTATTGTTAGCCTTCCAAATGAGAAGGCTCAGAATGAATATTAGAATATTACGTTATCCACAATGAATCATTCTTAATTTGTTATGAAAATATTCCTTTATAAGTGTGTTCACTTAGGAAACAAGTAATCATTACCTACTGATGCTTCTCTTTTTTATTAATAAGATTTTTTTATTGTGAAAATACTGTACAGAGGGTTTTCAATTACATGAACAAGGTAAAGAGTACATTTCTTATCAAGCATTGTAGCTTCCTCCTTTGTTTCCCCTTACCATCCCTGCCCTCCCATCTCCACGCTCCCCCCTCCCCTTTCCCCCTCCCCCCATCCGACAAAGTTGTAAAGTTTATTTTTCAACATAATGTCTTGTACATCTCATTGTTGCAATGGGTCCACCTATTTAAATAATTTGGTTTTTCCCTTCCCCTCCACAAATTATACCAACATCAAATACAGTGAAAATGGGGGTTATACTGTGTGGGAGGGACAAACGAAGAAATTCTCTTATAAATATGTTAGAAACAATCACAAGAAAGAAAATCCATTTGAGTTCTTATCTTGGGATTCATTTCACTTAACATTAACTTATCTGACCATTTCTGCTTGTCTCATATACTAGTTATTGCAAATAAGGGAAACCATGAGACCTATGTTTCTTTGGGCCTGGCTTACTTCACTTAATATAATTTTTTCCAAGTTTTTCCATTTCCTAACAGATGGAATAGAATTGAAAACCCAGAAATGAACCCACACACCTATAGCCATCTAATCTTGGATAAAGGAACTAAAAATAGATTGGAAGAAATGCAGCTTCTTTAGTAAATGGTGCTGGCAAAATTCATTAATCACTTATATAAAAAACTAAAGCTAGATTCTTATATATCACCCTGAACTAATTTACTCCAAATGGATCAAAAACCTCGGATTCAAAGCAGACACCCTGAAAACATTACAGGAAGGCGTAGGAGAAACCCTAGGTCTCCTTGGCACTGGCCAAAATTTTCTTAATAGAGACTCAGAAACACAACAAATCAAAGAAAGGTTGGACAAATGGGATTTCATGAAGTTGCAGAGCTTCTGCATGGCAAAAGACATAGCCAGCAAGATCAATAGAAAGCCCACAGATTGGGAGAAGATCTTCACTAGCCATACAATGGATAAAGGTCTCATATCTTAAATATACTTGGATCTCAAAAAATTAAATCCTCCAACAACAAATACTCGAAGAAACAACTGCCCAATACATAAGTGGGCTAAAGACTTAAAGAGAAACTTCTTTGAAGAGGAAGTAAGAAGGACCAATAGACCAATGAAGAAATGCTCAACCTCCCTAGAATAAATGAAATGCAAATCGAAACAACACTGACATATCACCTAACCCCAGTTAGAATGGCTATAAACAACAACTAATAAGAACAGATGCTGGAGATGTGGACAGAAGGGAACCTTACTGCATTGTTGGTGGGAGTGTAAACTTGTTCAACCACTTTAGAAAGTAGTATGGAGGTTCCTCAAAAGACTCCACATAGAGCTCCCCTATGACCCAGCAATCCCACTTTTGGGCATTTACCCAAAAGATCACAAACAAGATCATACTAAAGCTACCAGCACAATTATGTTTATTGCAGCATTATTTACCATGGCTAAATATGGAACCAACCCAGATGTCCCTCAGTAGATGAATGGATCAAGAAAATGTGGTATATATACACAATGGAATTCTATGCCTCCATCAGAAAGAATGACATGCTTTTCTTATTATAGCTTCTTTGCTTAATAGACTAGATTTATATCATTTCTAAGAACCATACATAGTTTACTATAGACTTTCATTTTGGTCATTTATTATTTGCAATTTCATTTTGGTTATTAAGGCACATGGAAAACTAGCCAGTGTAGTTTTGGGGAAATTTTCTAATTGTTTGAATGCAGTCATGATGAATAATTTAACATAACCTTGTGGCAGACAGTAATATAAAAGTACTTTCTTTCAGAGGCTTCTTTCAGAAAACTAATTTTTTCCTTTTATTTTGAATGGATCTTTCAATTATATCAATATAAGGTAAGCAATTAATAAAAATACAAATAAAAATAAAAATATAAGGTAATAAAAAAATCTAAGGTAAATACAGTAGTCCCTTGCTTCAGGCTCCCTGTAATAACAAATCATGTACAAATGTTCAGACACTAGCAGTAGTGTTTACTCTTACAATAGAAAATGGTATTTTATGTTACTAATTTGATATAAAAATTGTATCAGATGTGAACTTTTTGTAGAGAAGCTCAGTTTTTACTATCACACTGCTCAATCTATTTCAGGTACTTGCATACTTACCTTGTAAGATTATATATTTTTTAAGATTAACAGGAATGTGTTCATTACAATAGTTGTATACTTAAATTGTTTATTTTTGCACAACTGTCAGAACATCTACGGCTTTATTAATTGTGGGATTAATCATTGTAATTGTTATTGAGTATTATTACTAATAATACTATAACTAGTTATTAATAATGATTAATGAGATTGTTATTTTGATTTAATTAGTTCTCTGTATTCATCAAAAGCATTGGAAATCTGTCAATGTCAATTTAGATTCTAAAGTTACCATGTAAACAATCAGGATCATTTTGTGCCCTTAGGAGGCTTCCTTTGCCACTAGGTATAGCTAAGACACATTTATCAACCTAGTATTTTCCTTATGCCATTCTGGATCCTTCATTGTTCACTTTGAGGATAGATTTTCTGTTTCATGTCCTATACATTTTATATCAAGCAGTCCCGTGTCAAAGAGCATAAGTGAGATAAATGTGAGAATAATTTAATGCTACCTTGTCTTCTTTCCTTTTATGCCTAATTTATATTTGGTCAAATATGCATTAGATAGCATTACTTTCCTTATGAAATTTTGATTATGTAGCTAATGATAAACCTGATACATTTGCTTGTTCTGTTTCTTGATTTGGTAACATGCCTTTTTTTTTTTCTTTTTTTTTTTTTTCTTTTGGTCCGGTTGTGGGGCCTGAACTCTGGGCCTGGGCGCTGTCCCTCAGCTCTTCAGCTCAAGGCTAGCGCTCTACCACTTGAGCCACAGCGCCACTTCCGGCTTTTTTCTTTTTGCTTATATGGTGCTGAGGAATCGAACCCAGGGCCTCAGGCTTGCAAGGCAAGCGCTCTACCACTGAGCCACCTTCCCAGCCCCCCCTTTTTTTTTTTTTCTTAAATTCTGTTTTATTCTTCATGTTTGAGACTCCAGGGTCAAGTTTCCTGGAGGATGGTCCATGTTTGGTGTAGGGTAATTAGTAACACTTTCTATATAGAGAAATGTTGAAGTAGTAAAGATATTTTAATATAAAAAGTAATATTATTATAAACTATAGGCTTTTGGTTGATCCTGGTATTTCAAATTGTGTTCAAACACATAAGCCTTGACCCAACGCTTATTTGCTTTAGCTTTTTATGAAGGGCCTCTTGATTTTTTCCCCCCTGGGACCAACGTAGACAATGATCCTCCTGTTTATACCTTTGACACAGCTGGGATTACAGACACACACCAAAGTGTCTGGTTTCTTTGTTAAGATGAAGGTTGCATGGAGGAGGGGTTTTTGATAGATTTTCTCAAAGCTGGCCTACAGACAGAATCTGCTGGATCCTCCACCTCTCCAATAGCTTGGATTATAGATGTGCATCACTACAGCTGGCCCTGTAAGTATCCCTATACTGTGTAAGTTAAAATATATCAGTTACTAATTTATTATTTTTGTCATATATCGGAATTTCTGAGTTCAACTCTGTGTTGAACTCCTCGGATCTGAATAGTGGTCGGTATAGATCCTGATAGACAATCCATACTGTTGGTCTATGGTATTGTAATATTCTTGCTGTGTACCACAACATTGTTGCTTTGATAGACAAAGGACAAGGAGGCTTGTATGGCCTGTAAAGGAGGCAAATTTTCATGTCTGAACTCATATATTTGTGGGAAATTCCTATCTTGGATATCCTCAGGTACTAGATTAAATTCAACCCTTTAAATGCAATCTTTATGTAATAGCCCTATTAGAAATGGTCTTGACACACCAAAGCAATGTTCTCTATACATATTCTCCAGCTTATTCAATATATAAATGTTTTTATACACTCTTGACAACATACTTATTGGCTCTGTCCTTTCATTTAGTATATTTTGTCCACGAGCATAAAGCTAGAAAGTCCACAAATAACTACTGAACACAAGTATTTGTTTTTAAAAATAGTAAGTGTGGTTTAGTCCAGATGATGACTGATATTCAGTATATTTTCATATACATGTTGTTTAGTTGTCTATCTTCTTTCCAGAAACTTGTATTCAGATCATGAACTATTTTTAAAAGGATTTTGGCTTTGTTGTTGAGTTCCAAAAATGTTATATTTTAGACATATATCTTTTTAAATGTAAATCCACAGACAACTTTTAGAAATTCTTTTTTTGAATTGTATCTCTTAGGAGGAGGCTTCTGTCTTTCTTCTATGTTCTGCTCTACAGAATTCAGGGCTTACCTGTAAGTCTCTTTGATGGGGCTTCAATACTTCCAGATTTTGGTATTTTGGGCATCCTTGTGATCTCAGATTTATAACAGGCTGGACAGGTTATGATTGTTAGGACCTTGTTACATTTTTTTATTGTTAGACTGGGGCTATCAGGCTGATGCACTCTCCTGATTTAGCATCCTTATCTAAATCTGGAAATAGCTTATTTTATCTTCTTAAATTATTTCTGGAGGTTGCTACAATTTTCCTTTGGTACAAGTTTTGTTTGATTGATTTGGTAACTATGATTGAGTGACATATGTAAATTTCACAAATTCCATTAAATTACAAATATGAAAGGGTCTTTTCAGAGAATTAATTTGCACATTGTCACATTAAAAATATCTTATATTTGCCCTCAATTTATATAATCAGGTATTAATTGATTTGTTTTAAATGATACTTTAAAAGTCAACTATAATCTTTGCTGTTGTTGTTTTAATGTACTATGTGATTTCTTGTTTCTTTTGTGTGTTCTTCCCTCTATGTTTTATCCCTTTTTGTCACTGTATTTGATTTTAGTGCTCTGGGTATTGTATATGTGTTTAAATGAATTAGGGAAAGGAAGGGGAACAACAAAATAGTGAGACAAAGTACAAGGGGAGATCCAATGCAACAATAATACTCACAAGACAGTATGTTGGAAATGATCTGTACAACTTTGGGGCTGTGGGGAAGGGGAGAGGGAAAGTAGGAGAAAAATGAGGGAGGGAGTAACAAGTTTGACAAGAAATGTACTTATTACCTTAATTATGTAAATGTAACCCCTTTGTACATCATCTTGACAATAAAAATAAATAGTAAAAAATTACAAAAGATAAAAAATGTGAATATGTAAGACTAAAAACATTTCAATCTCTAGTAGATTGAAAATATGTGCACATTCATTAAGTCAAGTATTTCACAAACTGTTATTTACCACCTAAGCACCAAGGAAATGGTAAATTTAGGGTGGTCAATAAAATAAACATTAGTTTGTATTTATGATATTCAGATATTTAAAATCTATCTCCACATGGTTATCTTTGTTTGAAAATTTAAGTATCTAAAAATAGCAACTGTTCTAACCTCTTCGAATCCATCATCCCAATGGATGATTTTCAGTACATGATTTTCATGGAGAGCTAGGCTAATGGAATAACAGGTGCTGGTTTCACAGGCATACAACTTCTTTTTTGGTGATGTGGATGGTTGTGGGTCTTGACCTCAGGCCTAAGCACTAGGATGAGCTATTTTGCTCAAGGCTAGCACTCTACCACTTTCAGTCACAGCGCCACTTCTGGTTTTTTGGCAGTTAATTGGAAATAAAACTCTCATGGATTTTCCTGCCTAGGCTAGCTTTAGTCTTTAGTCTTTAGTCTTCTGATCAGAGCCTCCTGAGTAGCTAGGATTATAGGCCTGAATCACCAAAACTAAGCACATACAACTTCTGTGTAAACAAACTTGTAGAAAGAAAGAAAGAGAACTGCTTTGAAAACAACCTGAGGATGATGAAAGAGGTGAGTGGCATCAATCAAAATACATTATAATCGTGAGCTGGAAGCTCCTTTGTGTCACTATTTAAAGATAATGAAAATATAAGGAAAATAAATCACACGCACACACAGAAGAAAAACAACCCACTGCTGATGATTGTAACCTGCTGGTGTTTGGTGAACTTGTTGGAAATGGCTTTAGGATAAAAAAAACTTTTCATATGCTTTTAGGGAATTTTTCCCCCAAATAGTTACTTAGGCATTTATTTACTTTCCTTGAGGGTGAAGCTGGTATTAACAAAGGCAATTGCAAGCTCAGCCTCCAGGGTTCCCTTCTTTGTCGTCACAATTTGCACCCTGCTGAATGAAATATCAAGCCATTGAACCAGGTCAAGGCAATGAGTGTAATGATGGGATCTCCGTGGTATAAATGAGGTTAATAACTGGTGTGCAGGCAGAGTGCGGTTCCTAGATCCTTCACATTTTCTTTTCCTTGCAGTGTAGCTCTTTAGAAATATTGCTTGTCCGTGGAGAGCTAATGGCTCTCGTCATAAAGCTAATATACTGTGCTTCAATAGTCTTGGAACTCATTTCTGAAGTCACACTAATCTGCCTTTCCTCCTCTGTTTTGTTTTCACTGCTGAATGCTTTCCTTATTCCCCAAGACTTCAAGCTGAGCATAAAAGCATTTCTTCTGTTTCTTATGCCACTTCTAATCAGGGGTGACACTGCTGTTTTCAGACACTTTTATTTTCCTCATTTCAATTTTTAATAAACAGAGTAGCATCATGTGAAGCAGCTAGAGTTTTTTTCAACTGTTACATCCAGCTTTAGTACTATTGCTTTGTGGTCAACAATGAGCCCTTCTTTGCTTCTCTCTCTCACCTTTGCCTGCTTCTAGGCATCTCAGAGGGAAAGATTCTGTCTGCCTCCTCCTCCCCCTCCTCCCCCTCCTCCTCCCCCTCCTCCTCCCCCTTCTCCTCCTCCTCCCCCCCCTTTTTCTTCTTCCAAGCTTCTTGGAGGATAGTGACTCTTGTAGTACAATCTGAGAATTATCTGTATTGATACCTGCTAGATTTTACTTATGTATCAACTCTCAACCCATCTAGCTATGTACTTACCTATCACATATGCATTCATGAATTGTCAAAGATTACCTAAGTATCCTTGTATTTACTAGATTATATCCTGCATATGAATGCTTCTTATAATTTATATGATTTATTCTGCTCATGCCAATTCTTTAAGAATCCCTTCCCACATCTACATACAGAAGATCTGTAAGTCTTTAGAGAAGGAAACCAAATAAGCAATCTTGATGGGAAATCAAATCACAAAAGAAAAGTATGTTTTTAAAAAACCCATTCCTAAATTTACCATGCCTAAAATAGAATAAGCCATGAGCAGAATCATATGAGTTTGTCTTTGATCGCATTTCCCTTTTGATGTGCTTCTATCTTTGCAGATTCTGTTACTTAAAATGTGTTTTTCAATGCCACGGTGGTAATTAGAGCTTGACTAATGTCTATGTGTCTGGCACAGCTTCCACATACATGGACTTCTGTGAGGCAGACTGTAAATGACCTTCTTTCATGAAAATAAAATGTGAACACATCACCTGCTGAAGCTACAGTGATTGGGACAGAGATGTAAAGGAGTTTGTTCAAGCTTGCACAGCTAGTGACAGAAATGTGATGTAAACCAAAGAATCCAACTCTAGAAATCATATTTCTACAGGGGACATCACTCAGTGGCAGAATACTTGCTATCATGCATAAAGCCTGTTTGCCAGCACCTACTGCCCACTCCCCTGGCTAATGTGTCCTCTTTCAAGAAGTCCTGTTCCCTTATCACTATACCATATCAATTAGGTTTCTATGTGCTTTAGTGGAAGTGATAATAGCAATGTATAGTAAGTAAGGCCTGGTTTGAAGAGCATTTTCTCATTATAAGATAATTCATGTTAGATAACAGGTTTGCTTCTTGAACCTTGAATTCTTTATTGGAAAAATGAACAAATACCTGAGTTCTAACTGGTATTTATTAGCGAATGAATATAAAATTTGTGAGAAACGCCCCAACTCCGCTTTGAGAACAATGCATGCTCAGAGACAGGAAGTTCCAGCAGAAGCAAGACTTTAGTGATGATCTGGGTGAGCAGGCAAGCGTTTTAGTCAACAAGTCGAGTGCACAGGTCTGTCCCCTAGTTCCTCATTAGCAAAGTATTATGGGTTGTCCAACTTTGGACCTAGCCTAAATTTTAAAATATAATCATCCTTTGGGTTCTATTTATACCCATTCACATTCAATACCAGATCTTACCTTCTTATTTTATGCAGTATTGTTTTCTTATAAGGACTCTTCTATCTCTCTGCCCTTCCCAGTTAAAGTTTTCCTTTATTTACTTTTTTGTTGTTGGTCTCCTGATAGTTACCTTCCCTGACACCTTGTTTGCTTGGAGACTTTCCAGGCACATGAAATTTATAGTGGCTTTATGTAAGCAGTATCTTAGTAATTTAAAACTCAGGGTATGGTCAGGTGGCTAGCTTTGAAAATAGGCCAATGATAATTATTACCATATATAAAATATACCCTTAAAAATTAAATACAGAATTGCAAAACATGTCTTATTTGAGGTATGTGTACTATTGGGAGGACAGGGTGAACAGAGAGGACAAAGGAGGGTGAGTGTCAACAACATAATTTATGCAAGAAGAAGAAGATTGAATGATGAAGAAATTAGATTGGTTTGGGGAAAAGTGAAATGGCCATGAGGGAGGTGATAGAAGAGAGAAATTTGATAAAAATTTGATACTCACATGAAAAAATAAAACAATCTTGAATAATCAATTGAGGGTGGTAAACAATATGGGAATACATAGATATTTATTGTAAGAAAAACAGTACATAGAGAGATTAAATTATATGCACAACAATTCATTATACCTTACATACAATATTGAATACAAATATATCATATTTGTATTCAAATAATGAACTTTACTTTCCATATCATCCATGACTTGATCCAATAAAAAGACCTTCTCCCTCTATTCTTATTGCATACTTTCTCCACAATTCTGTCCTTCCATAGAGATCCATACATTTATGTGAACCGCCATTCTTGGTAAGATTGCAACTTGCTTCTGTATTTCATGGTTACTGAATCATTTCATATTCCAAGCTCCTGGTTAAGAGTTAAATTTCTCATACCCACACAAGTCTATCATATATTTTAAACATAATACCAGGTGTGAGGTGACAACTCATTGCTACTGATATGTTTTCTGATGGTTAGTATTGATATACATATACATGTTTATATATATACATATCTATACCTCTCTCTCTCCCTCTCTCTCTCTCTCTCTTTCTCTCTCTTGAGTTAGTGGACATTCCCCAAATATCTTAAGTATTAACCACTAGTTAGAAATGGTTTGTAAATTGTTCTACCTGTACTTTAATTTCTTTTCACTGAGTGTATAGTTTCCTTTGCCATCTTTTGATATTTTAATGTAATATTATTCATCTATTATAACTTCTGTTGCTTACACTTTTGTTATCTAACATAGAAATCATTACAGCAATGTTATGAGGGCTTTCCTGAATTTTTCCTTTGGATCTCAAAACTCCTAATCTAGTTTTTAAGTTTACTAGGTACAGTGAGGTGAATTTTATATATTATGTAAGATGAAGTTGGGATTTCTTTTTGTCAAATGCTCCTCATTCCTATTTTCCAGCAATATTGATGAAAGACATTAACCCTTTCCTATTTTTTATTTATTGCATCTTGAATACATACTTATTTCTGGGTTCTCCTATAAGCCAGTAATCTGCCAACTTAATTTCAGTAGCTTTACAATGTATTTTAAAATTAAAAAGTGATGTTTTCAGACACCCTGAAGAGTATGTTTAATATTTGGGGATTTGTGGCTTTATGTGAATTCTAGAATTATTTATTTGTGTCTATAAGATAATCTCACTGGGATTTTGATGGTATAGAGAGATTTTTAAACAAAAGTAAAACTTCCACTAAATGAAAATTTTTCATTTAATTTTTTAAATTTGCATTTATTATTTTAGTATGAAATTTCTTTATCTCCTTTGTTTAGTTTTGTTTTAATATTTGAACTATTGAAAGTGATATTTCCTCCATTTGATTTTGGGATATTTCATTATCAGTTCACAGAAATAAAGTGAGTTTTATATGGTGAGCATGTATATTTTATCCTGTTTTTCTTCAAACTTCATTAATTTCATTAATCTATTTATGTATTTCATTTTGGTGATATTTTAAGGTTTGCAAAAATTACATAAGATAAGGTGATCTGGCAAAAGAATCTATTTTACTTCCCTTCTCTGATTTACATACCTTTCATTAAATTTTATTTCACAATTACTCTCAGAAGTATTTCCAGTTTAATGTTGAGTAGAAATAGCAGAAGTGAACCAACATGACTTGCTTTTCTCTTAAAAGAGACAAAAAGTCCAACCTTTCATTATATACTATGTGCTAAATATGGACTTGTAACATATGTGCTGTAAAACAAAGTAAATAATTCCAGCAACTTAAATTCCTTCTACTTTTTAGAAGTTTTATCTTGAAAGAACATTGATTTTTATCTTCCTGATAAACTTGAAAGTAGAGTAACCAGGCTAGCAAGCAAGCTCACTTCAAAATATACAGAAAAGTTAGTTGAAATTAAAATTTCATAGAGTATTCTGTACTCCTATCTTTATTTTTATTAACTTTGCTCACACTGCTAGGTTAAAAATTAATGACCTAAATATCTATAACTAGACAATTGTATAAGTAAAAGGTGGTATATAAATAGAATGAAACATTATTCAGCCTTGAAAAATATTCCATATGCTACAGGAGAGAACCTGAAATGCTTTATGGAAAATGAAATTAACCTATAACAGAAAGGGAATAGTACATGATACAGCTAATCAAATATCTAAAATCAAGTATCTAAAATAGTGAATGTGTTAGAAACCAAGCAACGTGGTAGATGTCAGAGACTGGAGAAGATGAGAGAGGGGGTCCTTGTTCATTGGCTATAAAATTTCAATTATGGAAGATATATAAATTCCTAACATCTGCTGTTCAGCAGTATGCCTACCGTTAATGGCAGTGCAATGCATGATTGAAACTTCTTCAGAGGGTATATTTCATGTTAAAGAGTCCTTACAAAAATAAAAGGAAAGAAAGAGAAATTAATGTAGTCATTTTCTTTCCAGAAACATAAACTTTTCCATGCATAATTTTCTCAAGCTAATGTAAGGCTTACAATTTTCAGTGCCAGAAAATACCAGATGATCTTTTAGATCATTACAGTGAAACTCAACATTCACAAAGTATGGTTAAATAAAACGAATAAAATTTAGATATCAGAGAAATTTCAAAAACAGAAATGTAAGTTCCCATAAGCATCACACAGCTAAGTGGATGCAAAGAAATCTCAGTCAGTCACATTGGATCCTTAGCTGTGATGTGCTGTTTCCCCATCCTTGATTTTGGTGACTTATGTGACTTTCCAAATCTAAAGGATTTTTTTTTTTTTTTTTAGGTAAGGGGTAGGTTTATTCATTGTTCCGGCTGGCATCAAGCTGTATTGGCCCTCCATGTGGCTGAGAAAGGCCTGGCAAAAATCTGGGAAAGAGGGTGTCTGGGGCTGGGCTAGGCCTTACCTAGGGTATGGGTGGAGAAAGGTGTGGCCACATCAAATTCAGATGCGACCTCAGGGGATGCAGATGTGACCTCTTCCAGGTGTGCCAGTTGCCTAGGTAACGCAGGTACTGGGTGGGAACTTTAAAAATGTCAATGTAATATACCTAATTTAAGTAAACAAAATTTAGATTTGTTGAAAGGTGGCATGTCATACCTTGAGGTAATGTTGCCTTTTGGGAAAAGTAGACCAAACATACTTAAAACAGTACTGGCTATTTCTGTACAAAATATGCTATGTAAGTCAGGTCCTATATTTACAAATGTAAAACTATTAATTTCAATAGAAGTAAGTCAGGTTCAAAAAGACAAAGGTAGTATGTTTTTTCTCATATGTGGAAGCTAGAAATAGACCAATGGATAGGTAGGTAGGTAGGTAGATAGATAGATAGATAGATAGATAGATAGATAGATAGATAGATAGATAGATAGATAGATGCTAGACAGATGATAGAAAGATAGATGGATTGATAGATATAGAATGACAAGACATAAAACTAGAAATAGATAACAGCAAAAAATATTCTCAATTTGGAGCCCAAAGATATACTTTGGAAAAACATGAAGAAGCTCTTCAAGGCAATGATACTCCTGGGCTTTAGTATAGCCTTGTTTGTGACTGTTTGGACAAATGCCCCAAAGTGGAATTCCTGGGTCATAGGGGAACTCTATTCTATGCCTCCATCAGAAAGATTGTCACCGACCCATTTTTTAGGAAATGGAATGACTTGGAAAGTATTATATTAAGTGAAGTAAGCCAGGACCAAAGAAACCTAGGTCCCATGATTTCCCTCATTTGCAATAACTAGTATATGTCTCGGGCAAGTAGAAAAAGTAAAAAACATGTTACATTTGATCATATAAGATGATGCTAAGCGAAATTAACCTGAAGATAGGAACATAGGTGGTTTAATCTTTCTTGCCACTGTTTTTAATGTATTTATAATGTACTATGTGATTTTTTGGTTTCTTTTGTATGTCCTTCCCTCATGGTATAAACCCCTGTTTTCAGTGTAGTTGATTCCGGTGCCCTGCATCTTGTATATACATTTTTGTAATTTGAGGAAGGGAAAGGAAATAACAAAATGCTGAAATAAGGGTAGAGGTCGACCCATTGTAATAATGAGATGTACTAAACACTATGTGAAAACAAACTTTACAGCTTGGGGAGTGTGAAAGAGAAAGGAGTTGGGGACTTGGGGAAGTAAGGGATGGTAGGGAGGAGATAAAAATTCTTGATAGGAAATGTACTCACTACCTTACTCATGTAACTGTAACCCCTCTGTACAATATTTTTGCAATAAAACATATACAAAAAAATCTTTTAAGGGCTGGGAAGGTGGCTCAGTGGTAGAGAGCTTGCCTTGCATGCCTGAGGCCCAGGGTTCGATTCCTCAGCACCACATAAGCAAAAAGAAAAAAGCCAGAGGTGGCACTGTGGCTCAAGTGGTAGAGTGCTAGCCTTGAGCTGAAGAGCTGAGGGACAGCTCCCAGGCCCAGAGTTCAGGCCCCACGACCGGACCCCCCCCCCAAAAAAAAATCTTTTAAGGTACGTCTTATGAAAATGAGAATCGAGTGAAAGATTAACATTTATGTTAACAAAGTAGATCAATAACTTTCATGTTATATACAATCAATTTGCTTTATTTTCAATCAAATAAAAGACTCCTGGGTAAACTGTTGGAAGGCTTAACATTTCACATTTTCTGTGAATAAAGAAAAAAAATGAGAAAAAATGAATGAAAAAAATCTTCAACATTCTCCCTACTTCCTTGATTAAGTTGGGACAAAGTGAAATGTAAGAAGAAATTGGAAAGATCTTCTAATTTACCCTTTGCTTTTTTTTGGAGTATGGATACTGGGTTTTTGTTAATAATTAACTATAAAGTATATTCCATCAGAATTATAAACTGAGAGAATTCTATGCTCTCTGCTAATACTCAAATATTTTTGGGGCCACACTTGTTGAATATCAGAAAAAATCTCTTTTATTATTTGGTTTTCTATTCGTAATGTTGAAAGTAGTCTTGTGCAACCTATTTCTTCTCAAAATTTAATAGTTATCTCATAATTATTATCCTACTATCAGTTACTATGGGCATATTGTTTAAAATCAAAGTCACAACATGCAATGTGAAGTTTTGAGTTACTTCTGATATACTTGAAGAAATAGAAGTAAAACTCATACATTATTTGATCAGTAGATGGCAGTGATTGTGAGCACAACTTCCTGTTACCCAATTTGAAGAGATGACATTGAAATAACAGTTTCTGCTATTCAGAATTCTGACAATATAAATGGGGAGAGCATTCATGATTTTACAACACAATGAAGCTGTGAAGCATTTCCTCCATAAGCCTTTGTCACTCATTTTCTTTGCAATCTTTCCTCCTTCATTTCTTTTTTCCTATTGTTCTTTTGTTCAATCTTTATTTCTTCTTCATGTTCTAATATTTTTGCTTTTCAGTGTATCTTTTCAATAATTTGTTCTCCTGTGCCATTTGAAAACATTTTTTGAAACATATTTTAAAGTTAAAAAATGATATATGTGAAAACATTTAATGATCAGTTTCACAAAAGAAAATTATTTGATACATCTGCATACTTACATAGAAAGAACTTTTATTCTGAGAACAATGCTTTGAAAAGCAGATTAATTGACAATTATTGTTTGCTGATTAAACAGTCTAAAATTTGGAAATTTTAGTTCGTGAATGAGTTTTGATTTTTTTTTTAAATTTGCACTGAAATTTCAACAGTTCTAATTGCAATGTACAGTTAAGGCACCCCAGGCTGAGTCCAAGCTCCACAAAATATAATTTAAAAACAAAACAAAACAGTATGAAAAAGGTTGGAGAAAAAAATGAAAAAAGAGTTGGCTCAAGTTCAAGTTTGCCTATATAGCAAGCACAAATTTCTGAATTTAAATGCCAATGCCACCAAAATTATAAAGGAAAATGTAGTTTAAATGAAATCTCAGTGTCATGTTTTGTTGAGATTTAAAATTCAATATACCATACTTTGTTGTTTCATGAGAAAGATATAGGATATTTGTGAAACACATATATTGGGTTCTTTAGTTGAGTAAATAATCAAAATTTTGTTGTTGTGTTGGTGGTGGTGGTGGTCGTAGGGCTTGAACTCTAAGCCTGGGCGCTGTCCCTCATCTCTTCAGCTCAAGGCTAGTGCTCTACCACTCTAGTTACAGCACCACTTCCAGGTTTCTGATGGTTAATACAAGATAAGAGTCTCACGGACTGTCCTGCTGGCTAGGGCTTTAGACTGTGATCCACAGATCTCAGCCTCCTGAGTAGCTAGTATTATAGGCAGGAACCAGTAGCACCTGGCTAAAACCTAGACATTTTAGATAATCAATTATTGGTTTATCTTTTGGAGAATAACTACATTGAAAGTTTTAAATACTCAAATAATGAAACAACCAATAGGCGCAAATGCTTTGAGAGAAGTGTAAATGGAGTTATTATAAAGTAGTATATGAGGGTACTGCAGAAATTTTGGGGAAGGGAGAGTTCAGAGAGGAACTCTCATGAAAAAAAGGCAATTTTACACCTGTCCGGAGGTGGTTATCCCGAGAATTGACAAAATACCATGGGCACTAAGACTATCTGAAGTTACATCTGGCATAATTGATTAGTGTCAAGAACAAAAGGAAATGGAACACATTCAAGCCACAGCAACTTCAAGTTTTTCTGTTTACTGACTTCCCCTTAAAAGGTCAGAAAACTCGATAGGTATAAATATATTGATGTGCAGCTGCTTTCAACATTTTGAAATTTTAATGTGATTTTTTTCCCCTAAGATAGATCTATAATGAACAAATCTACCTTGATTTAATCTGGAATGGGTAACATTTTCCTACCTAGAGGCACAAAGTCCAAATGCATGAAGGCAGACCTGAGGAATATGTCTGGGAACTTAATATATTTAAATCACAGTAGCCACAAGAGAATTTCTTTTTGTAAAATTATCATAAGTAGGATCAAATAAAAGAAAAGAAAAGGTGTACCATGGATCCAAATAATAATTTCAAGCATTAACAAAGATTATATGGCATTATTACAAGTGGTTAAAAGAAATACTTGAAGCAAAGTCTCCTTTCTATGTTCTATTACCTACACAGTCTTGATTCTCCTCTTCAAATTATTGGGTGCTTTTCGACAGACTTAGTGAACTATCTCAAGGAAATTACTCAAAGTAGGAAGTTTGATGAGGAATATTGATTAAGAGAATGAGTATGTTATTATACTAAATACGAATTTTCTTCCCAAAATTTATTGTTTTATCAGACAATCAATGTTACTTCTCAAACATACTTTTTGTAAATCCTTCAATTTTGCATATGAGCAAAGGGGGAATCCGTGCAGTTAGGATAAAAAGAATACTCTAAATTTTGAGAAATATGACATCAACAATGTGATATTACAAAAATATCTGGATATGCTGTGGACTTTAGAGTGGTTACAAAAGGGAGTAATAACATCATAGAAAACAAAATGTCTTTGAGCTATGGCTGTATTTCCTTTGATGTAATCAGTTCTTTAAATTATTTCATGTGTTTGGAAAATAAAAATGTCAATAAATTCTCAGCTGGTCATATTGGAAAATCTCTAGGTATTCATTATATTACAATGCTATAACATAATTAGTTTTGGAAATAAAAATGACATGAGGATAAGTTATATATATATATATATATAATATAGAAATGAAAACATCTGATGCACAGCTTGGTGATTGTTATGGAACTCCTTTGTTAGATAAATAATTTTTGGAATACTTTGTTAGATAAATAAGTGTTGAATATGTGCAGAGTAAAAATTTGATTCTAATTAATTTTCAAGGAATTATATATAAAGTACAAAGGTTCTATTTTCTCATTTAAAGTAAATGGGAGTGCTTTCTGGAAAAAATATGTTTGTACAATTTCAAGCTGCCATAAATAAGTTGCTAATTCTGAGATACTGCAGTGATATTCCCCTGTCATATGAACCATGATTTCTCAGTGAGTAATATTTTTATCCCATTTGCTCAATCACTTTCTTGTACACTACATATAGATGTCAAGAACTGTGAAGGTTTTGCAATTTTATTCTCCTCAAATATGAACCAGTTAGCTCGTCACAGTTACATAGATGCTGGCAGAAGTCAGGAGACTTTTGGGTCAGTAACAAAGACTTTATTACTCATGACATACCAGTCAGCCTCACCTGCCTCCTTACATTTGTTTCTCCTTTTCCCAATGATGGAAATGACAGGAAGGCAAAGTTCAAACTCATGGTTCCCATAGTGTAACCCAACAATTTCAACATTAGAAAAGCTTGTAACTTATGAAAGAACTACAAATAAACCATCCAGATTTTACTCGCAAGGATATTAAATTATCTTGATGATCAACAAATCTCTTTTCTAAGTGAGAAAAGATTCTGCTTCTTTTATCCATGTCTATTTGATATCCAAACACCCTTGGTAAGGTATCCTGGGATAAAATAATTCTCAACCCATAGAAATGCAAAGACCCATGGACAATTGTCTATGTTAAAAAGTATACCTTATTAAGTTTTCTTTTGCCATTCATTGAAATCATGTCAAACATAATGTTCAATTAAGTACTAATTATTTCAAAATATGTATTTTACCAAAACAGGGACATTCTCCTACATAGCTATAGAACAACTATGAAAATTTAGGCATTAACTGTTGGTATTCTTCATCAATATTCCTCTAGTTTTAGTGGGTCTGTCATGACTTCAAGTCTTTCCAAGATGGGGATATTTCCTCCAGTTTTATTTCACCCAATTTTCCCCAAGAATCAGGTCTTGACTAGTAGAGGCACTGTTAGATGCAATTCTGCCTTTCAATCTTTAAAATCCTCAAACTGGGGTTGGGAATGTGGCTTAGCCGTAGAGTGCTTGCCTTGCATGCGTGAAGCCCTGGTTTCGATTTGTTAGTATAACCACATCAACAGAAAAAGCCGGAAGTGGCACTGTGGCTCAAGAGGTTGAGCAAAAGAAGCTCAGGGACAATGCCCAGGCCCTGAATTCAAGACCCAGAACTGCCCCCCCCAAAAAAAAGTCTCAGACAAAGAACACCCATACCCCATGAGTGCTGGAAAATCTGCTCAAATTGTACAGTTGTCTTTATTATCTTCAGAATTTCTTTATTCAAAATTTATAAGTATTACATTACATAAGTATCACATAATTTGTGAATTAATTAATATCAGTGTAGAATGATAAATTACTATTTTATATACTGTGATAGTGATAATATTGACTGTTCAATTTAAATAGATTTATCAAGTAACCTACCCTTACCTGTGACAGTTGTCTCCTTTCAAAGCGTCTTTATACTTCTATAATTTCATTCAAAAATTATCTTACAGTCTATTTGATACTTGTGTCTGCTTCCCTTTGTGGAAACTTCTTAATTTGTCTGACTGACGTGGCATTTTTGTGTAAACAAAAATGGAAAGAACAGAGAAAATTATTTTAAATTACTATTGTTTACATAGAACTGTTTTCATTTTTAGGCAAAATGATTTTGTATTCAGACAAGCTACATGAACCATTTATATAGTATGCTCCAATAAAGAGAATTTGGAGGAGGACTTACATGGACTGCTTTGCCTAGAATTGTCTTGTTTTATGATTGTTTATGGATTTGAGTGTGATTGTTTGAAACTGTGGCTTGTACTTAATGATTTTTGCTCCTTAGTCTTGTTATGTTAGAGATGGCATTCTACTATATCAATGAAATGATCTTCAGGTTGGTGTCCCTGTGCTATGGATTTTCCGAGAAAAGTCAGAATCCAGTGACTTGCCAGAAAAAGTGTCTTTGAACTGTGGCAGGCCGTTTTATACCTTCAGGAGAAGTGGGATATTTGGGATCCAAGAGCTATAAAAAAAAAGCAGAGTAATTTAGATGCCATCAAAAAAAGGACATTTGGAAATGATGATATCTCTTCAGGATTACAGCATGAGTGTCTAAATATAGGAATGCACAATGTAAATTCTGTAACACAACTGAAATGAATGTCAATCTTTAATTATTTCATAGTCCACAGGAGAGAAAACATTAAAAATGGTAGACATTGACACTGGTTTTTTAAAAAAAAGTGTTACTAGGTGAGCTGCAGGTGTGGCTCAGTGGTAGAACTACCTGCTTAACATAAGGAAAGACCCTGAATTCAAACCCCACTACTACCAAGAAATAATGTTAACAGAGAATATATGTAAGAGCTAATAATTGCATGGTATTTTAAGAAATTGAAGAAATATGTTACTTAACATAAATATCCAAATAAAATTCACAGATCATAATGAAATTGGAAAAACTTGTAAGATGTTGGAACTTAACTTGTAAGATATGCAACTTAACTGGAATAGGTGTGATTAGTAAACAGAGCTGGAGTGTAGAACCAATGCAACCGAGATACTCACAAGACAGCATATTGGAAATGAGTTTTACAACTTGGGAGGTCATTTGGGGAAGGGACAGTGGAAGACAAACAAGGGAGGGATTAACAATTTCTAATAAGAAATGTACTCACTACCTACGTATGTAACTGTAACAACTTTGTACATCATTTTAACACTAAAATTAAATTTAAAATAAACAAACATATAGGTACACCAAATGTTCTTGAGTGAACAAATGGTTCAAAACATAGAGTGAACTTACAGAATAACGCTAATAAATACTAGGATTTTTAAAAATGACAGCTATTATTTCGTGATGTGAACATTGGAATTCTAATTTTGTGTTAAAATGTGTTCATTATCCTTATTATTTATTAGCCTAATCCATGTTAAAAGCACAGATCTGACCAGACAAAATATATATGATGTTTGTTTCAGTAGGAACCATATAGAAACCAAATTGAGCTATACAGTCTTGAATTTGATTTCTTGGCCATGAAAATATGTATATGTTGCTGCTGTGTGTAAAAAGATAGATATCTTAATAGACAGATAGGGGAGCTCTATGTGAAGTCTTTTCAGGAACCTCCATACTGCTTTCCAAAGTGGTTGAACAAGTTTACACTCCCACCAACAATGAAGTAAGGTTCCCTTCTGTCCACATCCCCTCCAGCATCTGTTGTTGTTAGAGTTCTTGATTATAGCCATTCTAACTGGGGTGAGGTTGTATCTCAATGTTGTTTTGATTTGCATTTCTTTATGGCTAGGGAGGTTGAGCATTTCGTCATGTGTCTATTGGTCTTCCTTCTTTCTTCTTCAGAGAAGTTTCTCTTTAAGTCTTTAGCCCACTTATTTATTGGGCAGTTGTTTCTTTGAGAATTTGTTGTTGGGGGAAATAATTTTTTGAGTTCCAAGTATATTTCAGATATGAGACCCTTGTCCGTTGTATGGCTAGTGAAGATCTTCTCCCAATCTGTGGGCTTTCTATTGATCTTGCTAGCTATGTCCTGTGCCATGCAGAAGCTCTGCAACTTCATGCAATCCCATTTGTCCAACCTTTCTTTGATTTCTTGTGTTTCCGGGTCTCTATTAAGAAAATTCCTGCCTGAGCCAAGGAGACCTAGGGTTTCTCCTATTCCATCCTGTAATGTTTTCAGAGTGTCTGCTTTGACTCCGAGGTCTTTGATCCATTTGGAGTTGATTCTGGTGCAGGGTGATATATAAGGATCTAGCTTTAGTTTTCTACAAGTAGTTAACCAATTTTGCCAGCACCATTTACTGAAGAGGCTGTCTTTCTTCCATTCTATTTTTTTAGCTCCCTTATCAAAGATTAGTTGGCGATAGGTCTGTGGGTTCATTTCTGGGGTTTTCAATTCTATTCTATTGGTCCTGAGGTCTGTTCTTATGCCAGTACCAAGCTGTTTTGATTACTATGGCCTTATAGTAGAGTTTGAAATTTGGTATTGATATTCCACCAGCAGTGTTCTTTCCGTTGAGAAGCGTTTTTGCTATTCGGGGTCTTTTATTGTTCCATATGAATTTTTGGATTGCCTCTTCCTTGAAGAATGAGGTTGCAATTTTGATAGGTATCGCATTGAATTTGGGAAGTATTGAGATTTTCAAGATGTTAATCTTTCCAATCCAGGAGCATGGGAGTTTTTGCCATTTTCTAAGTTCTGTTTTGATTTCATTTTTCAAGATTTTAAAGTTTTCATCATAGAGGTCCTTCACTTCTTTGGTTAAGTTAATTCCTAGGTATTTTATTTTTTGTGGGGCTATTACAAATGGAGTTGCTTTCCTAATTTCAGCCACACTTTTCTCATTGTTGACATACAGAAAAACCATTGATTTTGGGGGGTTAATTTTATACCCTGCTACTTTGTCAAAGTTTTGAATCAGCTTGAGTAATTTGGGAGTGGAGTCTATGGGATTCTTTAAATAGAAGATCATGTCATCTGCAAAAAGGGAGAGTTTTATTTCTTCTTTCCCTATTTGGATCCCCTTTATGTTTGCATCTTGTCTTATTGCTGTAGCTAGGAATTCTAGTACTTGATTGAAGAGAAGTGGAGAGAGTGGACATCCTTGTCTTGTTCGTGAGTTAAGAGGAAATGGCTTATTTTTTCACCACTAAGTATAATGCTGGCTGTAGGTTTGTCATATACAGCCTTTATTGTATTGAGGAATGTTCCATGGATTCCTAATTTTTCCAAAACCTTCATCATAAAGGGGTGCTGGATCTTGTCGAATGCCTTTTCTGCATCTATTGAGATAACCATGTGGTTCTTATCCTTGCTCCTGAGCAATCCCAATTTTGGGCATTTACCCAAATGTTTATAAAAAAGACCACACTAAAGCTACCAGCACAACTATGTTTATTGCAGTATTATTTACCATAGCTAAGATATGGAACCAACCCAGATGCCCACAGTAGATGAATGGATCAAGAAAATGTGATATATATGCACAATGGAATTCTATGTCTCCATCAGAAAGAATGACATTGCCCAATTTGTTAGGAAATGGAAAGGCTTGGAAAAAATTATATTAAGTAAATTAAGCCAAGCCCAAAGGAACATAGGTCCCATAGTTTCCCTTATTTGAAATATCCAGTAAATGTATGAGTCAAGCAGAAAAGGTCAGATAATGTGATGTTATGAAAATGAACCCTTAGATATGTATTTAAATGTTTTTTTCTTTCATGCATTTATTTCTAACTCATTTATAAGAAAATTTCTTTGTTGCTTTGTATGTCCCTCCCCCACAGTATAAACCTCGCTTTCACTATATTTGATGTTGGTAAAATTTGTGGAGGAGATGGGGAAAAACAAGTCGTTTAAGGATACAGGTGGACCCGTTGCAACTATGAGAAGTACACGTTGTCATGTCGAAAACGAACTTTACAACTTTTGTGCGGGAAGGGTGGGGGGATTGGGTGGGGGGGGGGTGGGGGGCGGTTGGGAAGGGATGTGAAGGGTAAACAAAGGAGGAGGCTGCAATGCTTGATAAGAAATGTACTCATTATCTTGCCCATGTAATTGTAACACCTCTGTACACTATGTTCACAAAAAATTAAAATTTAAATTTAAAACAAAGACAGATAGGCAGATAAACAGACACATACATACATGGAATTGGTAGAGATAGAAAGAAAAGGGAAAGACAACAGAGACAGAAAATCAGATGGATATATATAGAGTCAGAGAGACAGAAAGAGAGAAGAAGAGAAATAATGAGACAGAGACAGGGAGAGACTGAGAGACTTTGTATTCTCTTGACCATTTATTTGTTGCTATTGTTTTGTTTTTCCATCTGTCCTCCACATGTATGAATCTCAATCAGTGTGTGTGTGGGGATCTCAGTCCTCAGCACCTCAGGTTGCAAGATTCATCTAAGGTAGAGCAAACATCTGTAATTGATATAGTAAAATAATAAATCAAAGTAGATGAACATTTTCTTTTGTGAAGTACTAGAGGCTATTGTGTACATGATAATAAGCTTGTTCCCTTGTCCTTTTCTATTCTATAATAAATGTATGTGTAGATGAATGTTAAGGAATATAAAAGCAAAATAAATAAGCAAGCCATTAAATATTGGAAAGATTCCCACAGAAAATGTGTAACTCTACAATGGATTTCTTAACTACCATGCAGATATTTCACTGAACAGAAAGTCAGAAGTTGGCTGAAGAATCAATGGGATGCGTAGGGAGTTAGTTACATCCTCATATTCTATGATACTATAAAAATGCATCTGGTGAGGTTGGGCTAACATGCCAAAAATTCCTTCAGTCTTACAGCCACCAGCTGTGTAGAAGCTAGGGGAATTATTTCAGTCAAACTGACTTTGTGGTAAAATGTACTGGGCTGAAACAAAGTGTCTTGAATTTGATTTCTTGGGCACAAAGCTATAATCATTTTCTTCATCAGTATGACTGTAACTTTTTAGTACTTTCCTCTGGAAAACAGGATTTCTACTTTTATATTGCCTGGAAAGATTAGTAGACTATCTACACAGAATGTAGGATGAAACAGTATAATGGTGATTAGCTAGTAAATATGCTTCAATCTCCTAATCAATAGTTCTATTATTGTTACTAGACTTTAAAATTAAGTGATGGAGTTGAACAGTGTTTAGAAATTGCTTTTCCTTGATTAAGAATATAAATCATACAAAAATAAAGATTGGGATATGCTTGAAAATAAGTATATGCCTAAAATTCCAAAGCCACTTCTTGGGTTGTCTTTATCTAGTAGTCGAGGATTTCTATATAGTTACCACACAAGATGGTGTTCCCCAAAATAGTTTGGATCTTAATTCTCCTGTTAATATTTTCAAGCTCAATTAAATATAATTATATAATGATTATCATTCTTGTGTCTTATAATTTTGGCGCACTCATTTATCTCTAAATACTGAAAAGAACTAGTCGGTTGGTTTAGATTATTCTGAGCATTTAAAGCAAAATCCTCCACCCCACATGGGATAGTAGCTAAATGGTGGTGTGCTTGCTTGGCATACTTGAGATCCAAGGCTCAGTCCCCAGCATTGCCAAACAAAAACAACAACAACAAAAAACAACATTTTTGAAATTCTGTAGGTTAGGTTAATATCTTACATCTCTTACTAGACAGTGAATGCAAATGATTTAATTTACTTATACAAATAAAATAACAACTTTAATTGCAATTTTGTTCTTTAGTAAAATTTATAGGATTAAATGAGTAAAATCTGCTATATATTAAAATTAATAAAAAGAAAATGATAATACTTATAAAATTCACCACCATCTTAATCAACATACATTAATATCCTTCCCAAATATTCCTTAAGAGGATCATGGTATATTGCTGAAGAGAAAAAAAAGGTTATAATAGTCTTTCTGCTGGGATAAGTAAAATTCTGATGTTAGCTCGTTGTGTTAATCTAAATTCTTTCCATATTGTCAAATATGTATGTAATTGATCCTGACCTAAGTTGCTCTGGAGAAACCACATTCATCAATAAAAGCTATCATGCAAGGTAAGAATGCTGAGGAGAAGGTCTCAGAATATATTATATATTATGATTCTATCCATTGAGATAAATGTAATAAACAAAAATAAAACTGCAAAGCACCTTTTACTACCTGATAAGCAATAGAAAGTGAATGTATAAAAACTAATTTATTAACAGAGATGAAAACATGATTTTGTAAATCTTTAAGTATTTTTTATTGTAAAGATACTGTTCAGAGGGGTTACAGTTACATGAGTAAGTTAATGAGTGCATTTCCTATGGAGCACTGTTACCCCCTCCTTTGTTTTTCCCCTATTATCCCTTCTCTCCCCACCTCCCCAACTCCTCCCCCCCCCCGCAAAGTTGTAAAGTTCATTTTCAACATAGTCCCTTGTACATCTTATTGAAAAGATGAATTTTTGTTTTTTAATAAGTTTTTTATTGTGAAAAT
The DNA here is from genome assembly GCF_024711535.1 of Dipodomys merriami. Lineage (NCBI taxonomy): Eukaryota > Metazoa > Chordata > Mammalia > Rodentia > Heteromyidae > Dipodomys > Dipodomys merriami. The sequence goes on along the minus strand of NW_027206512.1, from coordinate 32,216,278 downwards.
ACTGTACAGAGGGGTTACAGTTACATGAGCAAGTAATGAGTACATTTCTTATCAAGCATTGTTGCCTCCTCCTTTGTTTTTCCCCTATCATCCGTTCCTTCCAACCTCCACAACTGCACTTCCCCTTCCCCCTCCCCCCCCCCCCCCCCCCCCGCCTAAATTGGAAAGTTCGTTTTTCAACAGAGTGTCTTATACATCTCATTTGTACAATGGGTCAAGCTCTATCGCTGTTTAAACATTTTGAATTTTCCTTTCAACTCCCCAAATTATGCTGACATCAAATACAGTGAAAACAGGGATTATACCCTGGGGAGAAACATACAAAGGAACAAAAAAAATCACATGGTACCATATAAAAATGTTAGAAACAGTATCAAGAAAGAAAGAAAAAACACTTGTGTCCCTATCTTGGAATTCATTTCATTTAACATCATCTTATCTGGTCATATGTATGTAGCTTTTGACTTTTTCTGCTTGTCCCAGACATATACTATCTATTGCAAATAAGGGTAACCATGGGACCTATGTTTCTTTGGGCCTAGCTTACAACAGTTAATATAATTTTTTCCAAGTCTTTCCATTTCCTAACAAATGGGATGATGTTATTCTTTCTGATGGAGGCATAGAATTCTATTGTGTATGTGTATGTGTGTGTGTGTGTGTGTGTATGTGTAGAGAGAGAGAGAGAGAGAGAGAGATCTCACATTTTCTGGAGGCATAGAATTCCATTGTGTGTGTGTATATATATATATATATATATATATATATATATACATGTATATATATGCATATATATGTATGTATATATCACATTTTCTTGATCTATTCATCTACTGAAGGCATCTGGCCAGCACAACTATGTGTATTGCAATATTATTTACCATAGCTAGGAGGTGGTAAAAATGAATTTTTAAGTGGATATTTTCTTTGGGCATATATTCATCTTCCAATTAGAACTGTTAAAGTCTATGTTCACTTGGAGATGGTGTATAGGCATTAATGAATGAGGTAAATACTTTTTAAAATTAATTGTATATTAAACATATGAGATTTTGGATATCTGCAAGATAGTTTGTAATTTACAAGCTGAAGGGGAATTATACCATAAAAATATCATTAGCATCTGTATTACACACAGCTCAATTAAGCAGCCCCAAAATCTTTGCCTTTTTTTATGTGTCTATGTATGTCTCTTTGATGTGTGGGTGGAATGGATGAGGAGGAAGAAACAAATGAGACTATAAGGGCTATAAGATATTACCAATAATTATGAGTGTATGTGTTATAAAAGGTCTTTTCTTTTGATATAGTTTTACAGAAATTGAATATAAAGGGATGACTAGCAATGAAATTGAAAAATTACAAGCCAGCGTTAGCTGATTTCATTTAATTTTTTTACTTAGAGAAAATGATAGAAATAGTATGAAAATCCATTCATTCATAGTTACAAAGTTGGTAATATTTTCTATTTAATAGATTCCTTGATGAGTCTACCTGCTGAGAATTTATTTATTGCCTTTACACCATTAACAACCCATCAGGAGAGTCAGAGTGAATGAAAACCAAATATATACATATAAAGTAAAAAGAGATAAAGGCTGTCAAATAATCCATAGGCCAGACATATCAAGGAGCAAATAGTGAAAGAAGTTAGGAAATATATATATATATATATATATATGTACATATATATATATTTCCTAAATATATATATATTTCCTAACTTCTTTTATTATATATAATATATATGTTATATATTATATACATAATCATTAAACTTTGTTCTTAAAAAATTAAGACTTCTTCATGAAAATAAAATGAGGGTACGGTGAAAATATTGTTGCAAGGGGATTAGTATGTTAGTTAAATGATATACCAGAAAGTTTGGGAAACTGTTGACCTGCATGGGAGAAAATATCAGTTTGATAAACAACTATCAAGCTCTGAAATTCAGTCAATTATATGCTTTATCTCTACAATTGTAATCAATATAAAAGAAGTTTTGGAGGAATTTGGAGGAATTTATGATAGTAAATAAATTAAGAAACAATTATGCATTTAATGAGAGAAGAAACAGTTTTGAAGATTATTCTGATGATTCTATCCACTGCCAAATGCTTCATGATCCCACCAATCCCCTAAGGAACAAATACTACAAAATTAGGTTCTGAAGGAGGTAAAATGTACCCATGTAATTAAAAAATTCACAGTATTAATCCTTATCATAATAGAGACAATTTGGATTTGAGAAATTAGGTGAATGGGTGTTGGGTCTTTGTCTGTACCGTGGAAGACAGACCGGTCCGAGGAAAGGTAAGTGTGCAGCTCCCCCATTCCCCAGCCTCCCGTAGCCTAAGAGACAATCAGATGTACCGGGGAGTCGAGTCAAACAGGAACTTGTTTATTACCACACAGCAAGCACCTTTTAAAGCAAAAAATCACTTGGCATGGAAGGGGAGGTAAAGGAACCAACCAATCACTGTAGAGGTCACCCTATCATGCACCTAAGCTTTCTATACTTTCCCTGATGTCCATGAGCTATTCACCCACTGACCACTAGTCACTTCGCCTGGTTGTGGTATCCAGTCAGATTTTAACATAAACAACTCAGGCTCTGCCTGCTCAACTCCCTCTCAGTGCCATCTTTGCTGCCCATGTGCCTTACAAATGGGAAACACTAAACTTAGTAAGTCTTGCCTCTAGTTTTGGTTTGAGTAAAACAAATGATTGCTAGTGTGGTGATTTTAAATTTTGTTTTTATTTATTTGATAATTTTGTGAGATTTGGAATATAGCAGGGATAGAAGAGTTGACACATAGATTAGGACCTGAGCTGTAATAACCTTATAATCTCATTCTCTGTACTCCCTTTTGCTCTGTGTTTTTTTTTTCTTCCATCACCTACCCTCATGTCTATATGTTTTTAAGATTACTGCCTCATTGATACTTAGTGGTCCAAGAAAGAAGGAGAAACTTCTGCTTCTCTCAAAGGAAAGAGTGTGTTAAGCTTACTCTTTTGGTCAAAGCAGTGATAGACATTCAACCTAAATCACATTTAAGGTCTGGATTATATTTCTTGGTTTCTTCACTCATCATTGAATTGGATACATTTATTGGTTAATAAATTCATTGAGGCCAGTAATCTGAGATTTTCAGTAGAAATATAGAGTCATTCAGCTTGGTTTAATTGAGCCGACTCCATTATCTTTTGGTGACAATTAACTGGGTTCCTAGGACCCAGTAAATGAAGCAGCAGCAGCAGCATATCAGAAGTCTTACATTGGTGGTGTTGATTTACTCACTCTGTGTTGGGAAGAATTACGGACTACACTAAAGCTTCTTTGAAGAATTTCCCACTATCAGCATCTGTGATAATTTAAAAATCACAAGGACTCCTGATTGTAATGATTATATTGCAGTAATTAGAAAATACTTACAAATCCCTAGACATAAGAATGGGTGGATAGTAAGAAAAAACCTGTAGAAAAGAGAAAAAAATATAGAGAAAATAAAAAAAATAGAAACCACTACTTTACAACTACTAACCTAAAAGTTGACTAAGAAAACATGATTAGTTAAATGTGACTATGGTTTCAACATTCATGTATCCCCAAATACCATCTCCTGAACCATCTGCTCATTTCAAAAGGGTAAAAATAATTTTAAAATGAAACTAATACCTCAGTTTAATCCAATGAGTGAACACATAAAGAACTCGAAAGAAGTTTCATACAATGCTGAAAGAAATAGCTGGGCAAACAGAAAATTAATTACTTCTCCAAGCCCATCAGACAGCCATGTTCGCAGAACAAACAACTAATCTGAAATCTTAAAGGAAGTAGGTGTCCTCGGAGAGAATCTGGACCTAAACCTAAGTAAGAAGACAATAATACTGTAGAAATTTTAGTAAATTCTTGAAAATTGTGTATCTGAGAATGACTATTTAGCAATTAAGATTCTAATATAATTTGTATTTACAGTGCATTAGTCTATCAAATAACCGCAGTGGTACTTGGAAAATTTATGCTTCTGCAATTGGCAAGGCTTGTGAATTTGTTATGGATACATGCTTACCTAAAGAAAGAGACACATATGGCTATTTTTGTGTCTGATATAACTTGCTCACAATATTACCTATAAATTTAACTGAAATTGAAAGGATTTTTAAACAAGCTTAAATCATAGTCATTATGGTGATTTACATGTATATAAATAGACATAAGGAAAAGAAGAAAAAAATGTGACAAAATTTTAATTTGGCAAGTGTAATTTAAGAACACATAAATTATCATTGTATTCTTTCATTTTGGAGTATTCAGATTTCCTTTTCAAATTAATCACATAAGAAATATATAATACAGTACTAATTTTCTGTCTATTCAGATATTAGGGAAGAGCTTAGTTTCCTTCACCCACTGAAGTGTATGTAGTTAATTTTAAGAATTAGTCAAATTAGTCAAATTTAGCTACATGGTTACAAATGTAAATGAAAGGTAGCATATTTCATGAAGAGGTAAAAACTACAGGTTTCAGTTAATAATTATATGAGGTTCATATATTTATAGAAATGACACAGTTAAATATAAAAATATTGTTACGTGTTTGTGTGTAAGAAGTGTGATATCAATTAATGAGACTTCAAATTATAAAATATTAGAAAATAATGATTCCAGGGCTATGGTGCCTAAATAGCCCTGTGTTGCCACCATTGGGCAGATTCTGTTTTCTGTCTGTTGGAGAGTGGATTATTTACTTAATGAGTATTTAGAAGACTGCAATTTATATTATTTGATAGTCACAGTATTTCATATTCTAGCTAGATGGTGTACAGTTTTTTAATGTATGACTGAAGGTACCACAGACATGTAGGTATGGGAGGGATTTATGTGTTAAATCAGATGTATGATCAAGAGTTTCTGCAACAATTTGATTTTGATTCATGAAGGTTATCAATGAGCATATAAATAAAAATTTGACTTGTTTTCAATAAAGATCTTGGTTAGTCAATCAATAGTTAAGTGTATTTCAGAGTACAATTCTGCAAACCCATGAGCACATTTTTTTTGCAATTTGAGTTGGAAGAATACTCCTCTGTCCAGATAGTATTTTGAAAACTATTCTATTTTCTGAATAAGTGCATAGAAGTGGAAGATGATTTTTCTTTTGAACTTCAAAAACCATTCTTGATTCCAAGTAACAGGAACAATGGTAACTTTTCCATGTTCATTGGTGTTCTGCAGATTTCTCTTTAATAAAATAATAAGTAAATGGAAATTGTTTGATTACATCTTACCTAACAAATATAAAAAATCCCACATACCCAATGACTATTACCAAAGACATTATTGTTTGTTTCACTCATTGATCTGCTTTCTGTATCAACTGTATCACAACACTGAGGTACACAGCACAAATTTTACTTCAGGGAAAGACATTTTGATCACTTTAAATGTTTTGTGAATTAAAAATTGTCATTGTCTGCAAGCACCGGTGGCTCATGCCTGTAACCCTAGTTATTCAGGAGGCTGAGATCTGAGGATCGCGGTTCAAAGCAAGAATGTCCGTGAGACTCTTATCTCCAATAAAACACCAGAAAACTGGAAGTGGCTCAAGTGGTAGAGAGCTTGCCTTGAGCTGAAGAGCTGAGGGACAGTGCCTAGGCCCAGAGTTGAACCCCCCCCACAACCGACAAAAAGAAAAAAAAAAGAAAAAAAAAGAAAAGAAAAATTCTAACAGATTACGACAAGAACATTTTTTTATTTTTTTGTCCGACATGGGGCTTGAACTCTAGGCGTGGGCGCTGTCCCTCAGTTCTTCAGCACAAAACAAATGCTCTAAAACTTGAGCCACAGTGACACTTCCGGTTTTCTGGTGGTTTATTGGAGATAAGACTTTCCTGTTGCAATGGGTCCACCTGTATCCCTATTTAAACGATTTGTTTTTCCCCTTCCCCTCCACAAATTATACCGACATCAAGTACAGTGAAAGCAGGGGTGATAGCGTGGGGGAGGGACACACAAAGCAACAAAGAAATCATCTTATAAATACGTTAGAAACAATTGCATGAAAGAAAAAAATAACATTTGAATACATATACTAGGGTTCATTTCCCTAACATAAACTTACCTGACCTTTTCTGCTTCACTCAGACATATACTAGATGTTGCAAATAAGGGAAACCATGGGACCTGAACTTTACAACTTTGGTGGGTGGGGGGAGGGAGGATTGGGTGGGGGGGCAGGGAAAGGATGGGAAGGGGAAACAAAGGAGGAGGCTACAATGCTTGATAAGAAATGTACTTATTATCTTGCCCATGTAATTGTAACTCCTCTGTTCAGTATTTTCACAATAAAAAAAAAAAAAAGAAATGTACTCATTATCTTGCCCATGTAATTGTAATCCCTCTGTACAGTATTTTCACAATAAAAAAAAAGACTTTCCTGCCCAGGCTGGCTTTGAACAGCGATCCACAGATCTCAGCCTCCTGAGTAGCTAGGATTACAGGCATGAGTCACCAGCACCCAGATAGAATAGTTCTTTACAATAAACCTACCATTTCCCCCCCCCCCGCAGTTCTGATTTTTATCCTTCATTTTATTTCAATATGATTCACATTTCCCGCTATCTCCTGAAAGGTATAACTCAAATCTTGAAACCCTTTAGACAGACATTTTTCTCAGTAAACTTTCCATTCTTTGACTATTTTAGAGATTTAATTTTTTTCTTGGTTTTCTCCATATTTCATTAGATTAATTACCTGTTTATTAACACAACATTCCATATTGAGTTAATATTATCATGATACTAACAGATTCATTAATGTTTTATGGCCCTTGAGCACAGTATACTTACAAGGACAAAGTCAGTTTTTTTTTCTGGTTGTCATAAACATTTAAATGTGACTGAAAAAGAGCACAGTTGATGTAGGACAAAGACTGTGAGGCCAAGGAAACAGAAGTAGATCAGACAGTGAAAAGGGATAACTGGACAGAAAATAGATCAGCCCGTCATCACAAGTTTCTGTTTTAAACTTCTAGGGTCACAATGCATGACCAAATACCAATCTTCACTTATACAATTTTTTTATGCAATCATTAATTTACTTTTTGAAATATTATATGCAGTTACATTAAGTTTCGCTAGGGAGGAAAAATGCAAAAAGGATGTATTTAATCATACCCCATTTTCTATTATATAATGTATACATATTTTGGATATATGATCTACATAAAAAGAAAATTATTCAAAGTAATTCACTTCAATAATTATGGAGGTTGAGAAAATTTTTCTGGGTGGTTTGCTTATGAGAGAACCATAAATTGATCTTCAATGTAAGTCTGAAGATCAGAGAACTATGACAATTACATGGGAACTATTACATGGTATTGTTGAAGTTAGAAGATTCTAAGGCTCCAGACCTGAGATGATTTATGCTTCACAGAACTTAAGAAAGAAACAAAAGTTTCACTTCCAAGACTGTTGAGCAAGAAGACTTCTGTATCTGAGAAACACTAGCTGGTGTCCTTAGTTGGTTTGCTAAATAATAATCTCAAGCCAAAACAATACTTCACAAAAACATTTCAAAAATGTTTGGCCAAAATACTGGGAAACTGTAATCAATATAATATTAGCTATCACTAACCCATTCCTTGTCAATTGGCACCCAGTAAATTTTCTTTAAACTATACCTAATCTCCACATTATATACGTGTTCACAGGCATATGCTATGTGAAGTCAAAAAGACACAAACTCCTTCCCCAGAGGGGATGGGGGAGATATATTCTGTCCTCCATTATTTCCTGTAACTTAAATATTATGATAAAATTTTATAATACCAAAAGCTGCAATATGAGGTCAATTACATAGGAGATAAATCATGAAAAGAACAAAACAAAGACCCCAATGTATATTCATAGCAAAATAGAAAGAAAATATCTACCAAAAAAATATAGAAACCATTTCTGTAACTCTGATACAACGGTGTCATTAGTATTTACAATCGTGCTCTTCCATTGACTTTTCTCTAATCCGTTTGCTTTCAGCAGTTACTTCAACAGGTGTGCTTCTCCATTTCCTCTAAACTCAGGAACAAGACAATGATGTCCACTCTCTCCACCGCTCTTCAATCTAGTATTAGAATGCCTAGCTACAGCAATAAGACAAGATGCAAACATAAAGGGAATCCAAATAGAGAAAGAAGAAGTAAAACTCTACCTCTTTGCAGATGATCTTGTATTTAAAGAATCCCATGGACTCCACTCCCAAATTACTCAAGGTGATTCAAAATTTTGGCAAAGTAGCAGGGTAAAAAATTAACCCTCAGGGCTGGGAAGTTGGCTCAGTGGTAGAGCACATGTCTTGCATGCTCGAGGGCCTGCGTTCGATTCCTCAGCACCACATAAGCAAAAAGAAAAAAGCCGGAAGTGGCGCTGTGACTCAAGTGGTAGAGTGCTAGCCTTGAGCTGAAGAGCTGAGGGACAGCGCCCAGGCCCTGAGTTCAGGCCCCACAACCGGACCCAAAAAATAAATAAATAAAATAAAGTAAAATTAACCTTCAAAAATCAATAGCTTTTCTGTATGCCAACAATGAGAAAAGTGTGGCTGAATTTAAGAAAGCAACTCCATTCGTAATAGCCCCACAAAAAATAAAATACCTAGGAATTAACTTAACCAAAGAAGTGAAGGACGTCTATGATGAAAACATTAAAGACTTGAAAAAGGAAATCAAAATAGAACTTAGAAAGTGGCAAAAAATCCCATGCTCCTGAATTGGAAAGATCAACATCGTGAAAATGGCCATACTTCCCAAGGCTATCTACAAATTCAGTGCGATAGCTATCAAAATTCCAACCTCATTCTTCAAGGAAATAGAAGAGGCAATCCAAAAAATTCATATGGAACAATAAAAGACCCCGGAGAGCAAAAACGATCCTTAACAGAAAGAACAGTGCTGGAGGAATATCAATACCAAATTTCAAACTCTACTATAAAGCCATAGTAATCAAAACAGCTTGGTACTTGCACAAGAACAGACCTCAGGAACAATGGAATAGAATTGAAAACCCAGAAATGAACCTAAAGACTTGTAGCCATCTAGTCTTCGATAAAGGAGCTAAAAAAATAGAATGGAAGAAAGATAGCCTCTTCAGTAAATGGTGCTGGCAAAATTGGTTAATCACTTGCAGAAAACTAAAGCTAAATCCTTATATATCACTCTGCACCAGAATCAACTCCAAATGTATCAAAGACCTCAAAACAGACACTCTGAACACATTACAGGAAGGAATAGGAGAAACCCTAGGTCTTGTTGGCACGGGCAAAAATTTTCTTAATAGCGACCCAGAAACACAAGAAATCAATGAAAGTTTGTACAAATGGGACTGCATGAAGTTACACAGCTTCTGCATGGCAAAAGACATAGCTGGCAAGATCAATAGAAAGCCCAGGAATTGGGAGATCTTCGCTAGCCATACAATGGATAAAGGTCTCATATCTTAAATATGACTGGAACTCAAAAAATTAAATTCCCCAACAACAAATCCTCGAAGAAACAACTGCCCAATACATAAGTGGGCTAAAGACTTAAAAAGAAACTTCTCTGAAGAGGAGAGAAGGAAGGCCAATAAACACGTGAAGAAATGTTCAACCTCTCTAGCCATAAAAAAAAATGCAAATCAAAACAACATTGAGGTACTACCTCACCCCAGTTAGAATGGCAAAAATCAAGAACTCTAATAACAACAGATGCTGGAGAGGATGTGGACAGAAGGAAACCTTACTGCATTGTTGGTGGGAATGTAAGCTTGTTCATCCACTTTGGAAAGCAGTATGGAGGTTCCTCAAAAGACTCCACATATAGCTCCACTATGACCCAGCAATCCCACTTTTGGGCATTTACCCAAATGATCACAAACAAGACCACACTAAAGCTACCAGCACAACTATGTTCATTGCAGCATTATTTACCATAGCTAAGATATGGAACCAATGCAGATGCCCCTCAGTAGATGAATGGATGAAGAAAATGTGGTATATATACACAGTGGAATTCTATGCCTCCATCAGAAAGAATGACAGTGCTCCATTTGTTAGGAAATGGAAAGACTTGGAAAAAATTATATTAAGTGAAGTAAGCCAGGCCCAAAGAAACATAGGTCCCATGGTTTCCCTTATTTGCAATAACTAGTATATGTCTGAGTCAAGCAGGAAAGGTCAAGTTGATGTTAGGGGAATTAACGCCAAGATAAATATTCAAATGTTTTTTTTTCTTTCATGCAATTGTTTCTAACATATTTATAAGATGATTTCTATATTGCTTTGTATGTTCCTCCCCCACGGTATAACCCCTGCTTTCACTGTATTTGATATTGTTATAATTTGTGGAGGGAAGGAAAAAAACAAGTCGTTTAAACAGGGATACAGGTGGACCCATTGCAACAATGAGATGTACAACATGTTATGTCGAAAAACGAACTTTACAACTTTGGGGGGGGGTCGGAGGATCAGGTGGGGGGAGATGTGAGGAGTATGGGAAGGGGAAGCAAAGAGGATGCAACAATGCTTGATAAGAAATGTACTCGTTATCTTGCCCATGTAATTGTAACTCCTTGGTACGGTATTTTCACTAAATAAATAAATAAATAATATTTTTAAAAGCAAAATAAACACAAAGAGAACAGGTGTGCTTCTTTCTTGGTGAGTGATGCCAACTCTCATATACTGTAACTATATCTCCCTAGATCAGACTGTAATTTCTCTTTAGTATTAATCACAGAATATAATAATACTAAGCTCTTGAATTCAGGCTTAATAGTTCTTACGACTCCATTTGGTAGTCAGAATCATTCATCTCAATTAGTTGAGTAATAACATTATTTGCTTTTCCTTCAAGGGATGCTGAAAATAAAATAGCTTTCCTATTGGGGGAAAATTGCTAGAGGGCCACTAGAAGCTGGGGGTGGATGCCATGCCTATTTCCTCTCCTTGATTACTGAACCCATTCATCCAGGCTATCAGATAAACAACACTGTCTGTTGGATCCTGATTTGGAGTATAGATAACCTTACTGCACTATTTATCATCAAAATCACATAGGCTTAATTTAAGCATTATTATATGAATTCATTTATATGAATTTATAATATGAATGCATTATATATGTACATGTATATAGATATATAAATAAATAAGTAATTTTTATTGTGAAAATACCATACAGAGAGGTTACAATTATATGGGCAAGGTAATGAGTACATTTCTTATCAAGCATTGTTGCCTCCTCCTTTGTTTCCCCGTCCATCCCTTTCCTTCCAATCTCACTCCCTCTCCTCCCCCACCAAAGTTGCAAAATTTATTTTTATACTATGATTTCCAATATGACCTTTCCACATGTTATTTCTCATTAAGTAATGAGTCACTGCATTTCTTAAATTTCAGTTTTAGAGAATAAATATGGAAAAGTAAAATTAGTTTGAAATAAGCTGATGTTTACAACATCACTTCTTTACTGCTACCTGTTCAATTTTTCCTAATGAATTTCTTTAAATAGTTTCTCTACGTTTTCAGGAGTCAGTTTTGAACAAGAAGATAAAATTGTGCTAATGATCATCTCCATGATATCCCATATATCAGGTACAATTTTGTTCATCAACAGTCTCTTCAATGATCCAGTAAATAAACTGATATCTGTCTGTTCAAGAACACAAACATTAAAATAGAGGGATGATCTCTATAGGGAAGTGGAATGTGCACCAGGAGAGTTAAGATGGTGGAACATATTAACTAGAGCATATAGAACGGCAATAACTAGCCAACGTTACAATGGAAAGTGTTGTTAATGGAAATTACCAGAAGATTATATGTCTCCCAAAGTTGGAAGTATATAAATAAAAGCCAATGAGAAACTGAACCAAGGAAATACCTAAAGTGAAAATAAGAATGTTAATACAGAGCATATTTCTTTTTTTCTACTTTATCAAAATAAATAAACTACAATTTTAAACTGTAATTGCTCTTAAGAAAAATATCACTACATATTTTAAATTATGAGGTAAGTATGGAATTGTAACCTCTTTTTACAACTATTTAATAATAAGTTTTCAAAGAGTGACAACCTGATATAGCCATGATAAGATCTTGAATAGATGTTTAGAAATATCCATTTAGATTCAACACACAGGGAAAAAAATACCATAAGCATCCAAAACAAAAATAAATCTTTCTGGGGAAGTGCTAATGTGACATTAAACATGACCTTTTAAGTAACTGATTGAAATGCAGGTTTGAAAAAAAAGAAAAATATGTCACCACAGATAGTGTATCAATTTATGTTATGTCCACCAAAAAATTTAAAGAACAGTATTGGTTAAAAGAATTATTTTTTCTTTCTTGCGATTGTTTCCAACATATTTATAAGATGATTTCTTTGTTGCTTTTTATGTACCTCCCCCAGGGTATAAGCCTTGCTTTCACTGTATTTAATGTTGATATAATTTGTGGAGGGGAAGGGAAAAAAACAGCCTGTTTGAATAGGGATACAGGTGGACCCATTTAAACAATGAGACATATAAGACGTTATGTCGAAAAAACGAACTTTACAACTTTGGCGGGATCTGGGGTGGGGAGGGTGGGGGTGGGGTTGGCGGTGGGGGGATGGAGAGCATAAGGGATGGGAAGGGTAAACAAAGGAGGAGGCAACAATGCTTGATAAGAATTGTTCTCATTACCTTGCCCATGTAATTGTAATCCCTCTGTACAATGTTTTAACAATAAAAGATTAATTAATTAATTAATTTAAAATAAATAAATAAATTTTGAGATTTATTTTCCTCAGTGTCTTAAAAAATTTTGTAATACCTATTTCTAAAGCAGATAATTTATGTTGTATAGATTCAAGCATGGGGGTAAAATGGTTTTAAAATCTGTTAAATTTGTTTAAATATTAAATAGTGTTTGTAGATTTTTGGCAACACATTTCTGCCTATGTATTTGTACCTGACCCTTTTAAAACAATGTCTGCAACATGTGTTATATGTATATATGAGTTACAAAACATACATACATTATACATTCACTTTTTATAAAATGATTTCAGTGATACATCAAGAAAAGTGATCGTATTTCAATGCAATTAAAATAAAACAGCTAAATCTAAGTAGAGCTTTTCTGACATACATATAAGTTATAAATATATAAATTCAATATTATTTTTATAAATTATCCTTTTATTTTTAAAGTATCAATAAATGTCCTTGGAGAAAGAGAATTGAATAATTCCAAAGGACATGATTTTGTTCACTAATTAGTTAAGAAATACTAATTAGTTAAGAAAATACATGTCCTTGAGACACATACAAGATACATATTTTATCTAATTCTAAAATAATATTTCTCAAAAATGCCCACAGATTTCATATCTAGATATGCAGTAACACGTTATATTCTTTGTGATAGTTGCATTTTGTACTAGAAAACCTACCAATATACAAGTTATTTTTATTTAGATTATAATTTAAGGATCATTAAATTTATATTACTTAGATAACACAGTTATGGAATTATCTAACCTATGTTTAAGGACTAAAGAGAGAATTATACTACATAATAGCATTTTTTAAAAATAGTTTTTATTTTTCAAATAAAACCTATTGCTGGTGGAAATGTAAGTTAATATATGGAGTTTTCTCAAATAATCAAATACTAGAACTACTTTGTAATCCTGTTTTGGCCTTTTGGCTGCATACTAAAAAAATGTAAGTCAACATAAATATGATATAACTGAAATCCTTGCTTATTACATCCTGTTGCAAAAATTCAGAATATAAGCTAAGTAGGTGGGTATCTGCAGATGAATGGGTAAAGAACATGGCGTATAGTTTTGCACCAGCAGTGTATCCCTAAAAGGATAACTACATAGGAGGTTGAAATCAGTTTGACTCTTAGTTTGAAACCAGCTCAGTCCTTGAAACCCTTATCTTCATTTAACCAACAAAAACGTGGTCGTGAAGGTGTGGCTCAAACCATAGTGTGCCAATGGGAGCGGGAAGTCCTGGCACAAGTCCCAGTACTGGTACACACACACACACACACACACACACACACACACACACACACACACACACACACACACACACACACACACACACACACACACACACACACAGAATAGATACGAATACTATTTAGCCTCAAAGATTAAATTATATTACTCTCAAGAATATGGATGGAGGGGCTGGGAAGGTGGCTCAGTGGTAGAGCGCTTGCCTTGCATGCATAAGGCCCTGGGTTCAATTCCTCAGCATCACACAAGCAAAAAGAAAAAAGCCAGACATGGCTCTGTGGCTCAAGTGGTAGAGTGCTAGTCTTGAGCTGAAGAGCTGAGAGACAGCGCCCAGGCCCTGAGTTCAGGCCCCACGACCGGACCCCCCCGCCCCCCCCAAAAAAAAAAGAAAAGAAAATAGATGGACCTAGATAACATTATGTTAAGCCAAACAAGCTAATGCAGAAAGACAAATATCACATGCTTTCTTTTATATAGAGAGTCCCAGTTAAAAAAAAAATAAAACAGCAAAAATGCATGAACATAAAATGAAAATATTTAAAACAATAAAAACAACTTTATATTTTGTTGTTGTTGTTGTTGTTTCCTTTGTATGTTCTTTCCCCTATGGCTTATCCCTTGTTGTCACTGGACTCGATTTTGGTACCCTGAATCTTCTATATACATATGTCTAATCGGGGGAGAGGAAGGGGAATAACAAAATGCTGAAACAAGGACACAGGATGACGCATTGCAACAAAGATACCCATAGGACAGTATATTGGAAATGAACTTTACCACTTTATGGAGGGTGGGTCATAGGAGTGTGGGAGGTGGGGAGGGAAGGGATAGTGGGACAACAACAAGGAAGGGAAGGGGTAACAATGATCGACAAATGACGTACTCATTGCCTTCCTCATGTACCTGTAATCCCTCTGTACAACAGCTTAACAATAGAAATTTTAAAAAATTACAAAAAATGAAAATATTATTAAAATCATTAGTCATGAGAAAATACAGATGAAAAACAATTATATGACCCTAACTTTACACTAAATAGAATATTTGTAGCATAAAATATCCAGATTTTGTCAAGGCAGCAAGAAATGAATAGATAAATGTTATGTTATATACAAACATGTGCACAAACTTCCATGTGGAAATTATTGGCAAAAGCAAATTATGAAAGTGACCAAAATGTGTGTCATCAGCTGAGTCTAATGTAAACCAGGCCAGATATGTTCACACAAGAAAATATGATGCATCCATAGAAAGAATCAAATACTGATAAATGCTGGTGTGTGTGTGTGTGTGTGTGTGTGTGTGTGTGTGTGTGTGTGTGTCTGTGTGTGTGTGTGTGTGTGTGTGTGTGTGTGTGTGTGTGTGTCCTAGGAGGCCTATGAAGGACAGGAGATTACAGACAAGTTTAAGATTATTTTTTCTGAATAATCTTGAAAAAATGTTGCACAATAAAAAATGCCAGACACTAAGGTCACATGCCGTATAATTCCTTCCATGTAAAATATCCATAACAGGCCAATCCGTAGTGTGATGATGTAACAGATTGTCTAGGGGTAGAAATTAATGAATTTGTTTTGAGATTTCCAAGTCTAAATATTGAAGTCATTTTACTAAATCTTTAAAAGTTTTTTGTGTTGAATTCCAAACAGATAATACTCAGAATATTCTTCCTTAGCCAATGATAACTATAGAAGCAATGGATATTTGCTTCTCATAATCTGTCATTTATAGAACAATTGGCCCTATGCTGCATAACAGAGTAAAAGTCACCACCAAATTGGCTTTCAGGATTTTTTATATTTATTGTGTGCATGCCTAGTACTGTTGCTTGAATTTAAGTGTCTCACAGTCTCACTTGGATTTTTTTTGCCCAAGGCTGTTGTTCTATCATTGAGCCATTGTGTAGTACATCATTTCACTGGCTAAATGAAATTGGAGTATTGTGAATTTATCTGTCCTAGATTTTCTTAGCCATAATCTTCCAGGTCTGTCCATTGAGAAGCTCAGTATACAAGTGTCCAGCTGGCTTTTATTATTTTTAATCCCTTCCTACTTTATTCCATTATTTTAATATATTTGTATTGTAAAGATACTGTACAGAGGGGTCACAGTTACATGAGCAAGGTAATGAGTATATTTCCTATCTAGCATTGTTACCCCCTCCTTTGATTTTCTCCTACTATCCCTTCCCATCCCACCTCCCCAACTCTCCTCCCCTAAAGTTGTAAATTTCATTTTCAACATGGTGTCTTGTAAGTCTCATTGTTACAATGGGTGAACCTCTATCTTTATTTCAGCAATTTGGTATTTCTCGTCCCCTCCCCAAATTAGAAAAATGTATATACAAGATGGAGGGTACCAGAATCAAATACACTGAAAACAGGGGTTATATTATGGGGGGAGAACATATAAGAGAAACAAAAAGGGTTGTGAAGCTGGCTTAGAGGTAGAGTGCTTGCCTTGCATGCATGAGGCCCTGGGTTCAATTCGTCAGCACCACATAAGCAGAAAAACCTGGAAGTAGTGCTGTGGCTCAAGTGGTAGAGCACTAGCCTTGAGCTGAAGAGCTGAGGGACAGCGCCCAGGCCCAGAGTTCAGACCCCACGACTGGCAAAAAAAAAAAAAAAAAAAAAAAAAAAAAGAGAGAAACAAAAACATCAGTTAGTACATTTTAAGTACATTAAAAAGAACAGTAACAAAAATAAATCCTCTTGTGTCCCTATGCTGGTGTTCATTTCAGTTAGCATCATCTTATATGGTCATATGTACATAGCTTTCGGGCCTTTTCTTCTTGTCCTAGACATATACTTGTTATTGCAGATAAGGGAGATCATGGTACCTGTGTTTCTTTGGGCCTGGCTTACTTCGCTTAATATAAGTCTTTCCATTTCCTAACAAATGGGGCAATGTCATTCTTTCTGATGGAGGCATAGAATCCATTATATATATGTATCACATATTCTTGATCCATTCATCTACTGAGGGAAATCTAGGCTGGTTCCATATCTTAGCTATGGTGAATAATGCTGCGTTTCTCCTGGTACTACATCCTTTCCATTTTTTCTTCTATTCTCATTTTTCCACCCTGTTTCACGCTTCTGAGTAATAAATAGATTTCCTGATCTTGGCTTATAGGCCCTATTTTAACTAGAAACAATAAAATATATTGATTTAATGATCTATTATACTGTGAAAAATGATTTAGATAGGTTATTCCCTAATTGTATAAATTATTACTCATTTTATAATACTATCACAAAATACATTGGCTTATGTACTTCTAAGGTTTGTACCTCAGGTCTTGAGGTTACCCACTAATGAAATGCCTTCTCAATGTTGTCTTGGTTATATGCATTCATACAGACAGGTTTCTGACATTACCAATGATCTCATTATTTGTCAGTAAGAATAAATCTAGAAAAGAGTTGTTATTTTGGTCTTTTTATATTTTTAAGAGAAAAGGTTGTGTTTTATAATTCATCTTTCATACCTTCATATTAAATTTTACTTAATATTCAAAATCCTTGAAGTTAAGCAAAACAAATAGAAAGAAAAATATAATTTTTTTTTCAGGTTTTCCTAAAATTGACAACACTTACTTTGTTTTATTTGCTTTTGTTTTCAAATAACCCCAGTAAAATTGTTGAAGTATAATATAAAATTTTACATAGAACATAACCCAAGGCATTTTGGCTGAAATCAATAGTTCTTCATTAGATGCCACTACAGAAATTAACATTTTACCTCTTTTCAGAAATAAAGGTTTCTATGCCTTACAAGTTTATATACATTCTACTCTGTCAATTAAATTTCTTTTACCTGAAGGGTGGTGAGTGTACAGAAGTAAGTTTTTATATAAGATGATTAAATTTTGCCCAAATAATGTTTATCTCTTCTATATTATATAAGAAACAAAACATTAAATACTTTACAAGTTTAAGTAATGTCAAGACATTTCAGCATTTTTCTATTTGTTATAATTATAATCTTCTAATCATTTTCTCCTATTTGTTTGGTTTTGGGAAATATTTCAAAATTTATACTTTCTGCTTTAAGAAAAGTAAAAATAGTAATAATTGTATTTATTGGGATACTGTGATTATTGATGTAGCAAATACAAATGATTTGATGTTTCTCTTCTACTCAAAGGTAATTACTAAAAATCCAGATTGTGAAATTTATTAATTATGATTATTGCTCTATCCACAGTAAAAAGCAGTATTTTCAAAAATGTATGCTTTTATAATTGTAAGGGAAAACATAAGAGAAGCGATTCTGGATCATAAATCTTTAGGGCTCGCCTAGAGAGAAAACTAGATCCAATATATTCTTCATTCCTATGTTACTGGAATTAGCTACACTTTCCAATCAGAGAACCTTGGTTAATTAACAACAGGAATTTCACTTCTCATTGTGCTGAGCCCAGCAAAACAGCAGACTGCAAAGAAGCCTTAATACATACTTTTTTTTTCTTGTAGCTACCCATTGAGATGGTAATAAATGTTTGAATCGCCCACCTTGAAAGATTTTCTTTGAGGAGAAAGTGCTAGGGTCATTTAAAAAGTCACTTGATACTATGTTAGTGATAGAATAGCTTGTCTCTTAGGTTGGCTATCAATAGATGAAATAGCTTTTTTCTCTCTCCTTACCTCATCCCCCACCCTCATCGCTCATGCCCTTTATAATGTTCGACAAAAGCATTGCTCAGCTGCATCTTGTCTGACAGTGAAGGTACATAAAATGCCCATTTTGTTTAAATGAATGGCAGTAACCTTTCTGCTACACTAACTACTGCTGCACCACAGGAAACAGCATGGGCCCTGCTTGTATCACTTCTCTTTCAACTCATGGTGTCTTACAAGGGGTATAAATCACAGTCACCTTTAATCTTATAATCATTCAACATTAGTTCCTTGCACTGTATTCAAGTAGGTCCTTTACTTGTTTGAGACATCTATTTTTAAAGCCCTATTTGTCTGAAATTTATATCCAACACTTTTTTAAAAGCAACAAATAGAAGGAAATAGTATTGTTCACATCTTGCAAAAATGTGCTTTTCAAAAGTATCATTGGCCATCTTACCTTTAACCTTAAGATATTCACTTGGAAAATGTTGATTAATTCTTATTAGTTCATGTAGTGGATTCTGTGTAAATAGATGGTGGATAAAAAAGTCAGTAATTCTAAAAATTTCTTATTAGAAAAGAATAGAAAGAAGATTCTGTAATTCAATAATTCAAGTAAAATGCAAATTTATATACTATATATGTATATATAATTAATATCTATTAAAAAGCTGTACGATTTCTTCTATTTGATAAAATGAAGGCTGTTAGAGCTATCTTCAGCTAAATATTACATTTAAATTGAGAAGTAGTAAAGTGTTAAAAACATTAAAAGGAACAGAAAATAACTTCTTCATCATGCATACTAATTTCCAGAAACCAACATATAAGGCAGTATCTTAGTTTTGCATAGTTTGGACAGTCTATGTATGCTTCTTTAGTTGAAGAATTGTGATAAAGATCTATTTTCAATTTATAAGAAATATAATTAATTGCGGGTGTATACAAAACATAGTTGTACCATTCTTTCTCTATGTCCTTCTAACATGCACAATAAATTTCTGTCTCCTTCCAAGTGTCTAAATCAATATTAAACTTTTCTAAAGATCCATATGCAGGAGGTATAGTATGTGAACTCCAATAACTTCTACTTGTTATCTGACATTTCTGCTTTCATATTTCATTAAATGATAAGCAAAACTATGGAACAATCAGCTATGGATCTGCAGTCACTCCTTATTTTTCCCTCATGTTCAGGGTGTATTGTAAGTCACTGCTGTCTACATAGCTGTGTCAGAATGAAGCCAAAGAGGCATTTTCCTCTAACATCCTTCTCCAGTTCTACATTTATAAAATTCTCCACTATGTTGACTATACCTCCTGCTTTTCTGATGAAGCTGACCAACACTATATGTTAATTTATTTCCACCCAAACAAGTTGGATGTCTTAAAAAGTATCACTGATAAAGAAGAGAATATGCAGGAGAATAAATGGGGTATTGGCCAATTTTCATTTTCTCACTTTATTTTTAGAATCACCAAATCATATCTCTATTATTACAGTTTAGGATACCTTTATAATGCTACTTAATTCCTTTATTTTTATGCACAAATATACTACTTCAGTAATTATTCAGAATGGCAATCCACCTTATAAAATTTTGCAGTACTTCAATCTTAAAACATAACTACCTAAGATGCATCTTGGGTAGACATTGAACAATGACAAGTGAACGTGAACTTCTCTTGGGCTCCCTTACTGGAGATCAGATCCCTCACCTTCATAGCTGAATTAGATCATTGATCATGATGGATCAAACTCATGGCTAATGCTGCAACATCAAATAGGAGAGATTAAATAAGGCTTACAAACCCCAAAACACTGTCGCAAGTATCACAGTTTTCCTAGTCTGTCAGAAATAGACTAACATTGAATGACTTTAATAAATATAAGGATATGCAGGAAACTGTTTATCACACTAGTAATGGTTTTACTGAAGACTCAGGAGTTAATTTCTTGGAATGAAAGCTGATCCTTTTAACTATTGTGTATCTTTCTTTTTTCTAAAACCCACAATTGTTTTTATTCAGAATTCAAGCAGTACACACACACACCCAAAAAAAATTCAAGAAAAAGGTGATAAATTAGATTATACCTTAAAACTCTTACAGAATTCTTGTTATAGACAGGAAAAAATGCTATGTGATACTGGAGCGCTCTGGAAAATCTGGTAGGCAAATGGCAATAAATAAAAGATCACTGTGTGAAAAGGTGATAGAGCCCAAAGAGTATGTGATTTCAAGATCATTCCCTCTTCTGCTTGCAATGCAGTGTATCCTTGGAGTAGGGGCTGGCTGGCCTCTCACAAGCTGAGAGGGAGGGAGCTTTGCCATCTCAAATCAGGTTGAATTTTTGTTGTTGGTGGTGGTGGTCTTTGTGGACTTGACCTCTGGGCCTGGACCCTGTCCCTCAGCTCTTCAACCCCAGGCTAGCGCTCTACCACTTGAGCCACAGCGCCACTTCTGGTTTTTTGAGTGGTTTATTGTAGAGAAGAGTCTCACAGACTTTTGTGCCCCGGCTGGCTTTGAACTGCGATCCTCAGATCTCAACATCCTGAGTAGCTAGTGTTACAGGTGTGAGCCAAAAGCTCCCGGCCAGGTTGAAATTTTATGGAAAATTACTGTCCAGACAACAGGCACTAAATCCCAGGGTAGGTTTTCATTCTACTGCACAAAAGATTTTCCTCTTTGCTCACTCATATCCATTATAAAAAGACAGAAACAATAATAAAAAGACATAAAATATGCCGAAAAATATAATAACAAGCAATCCCCCCAAGCCATAGCCACCTCCCCAAAGAAAACTAAAACATTTTTGAACACCAACAAAATATGAATACTTAGAAACAGATCAATGAGACAAAAATATAAGAATTCACAGATCCTATAGAACTATGAAAAAAGCATGACACTAAACAGTACATAATTTGGGACAATTTCCAAGCCTGCAAAATATAATAATACTACTACTAATAACAATAACAATAATAATAAATGCTTTTGTATGGTCTCTTTTTAAATAAATAATGATAAAAATTTACAGAAAGAATCATTCTTTGCTTTTGATTTTTTTTTCATTATCAAAGTGATGTACAGAGGGGTTACAGTTACTTAAGTAAGGGAAGAAGCTCATTTCTTGTCAAACTTGTTACCAATACCCTCATTTATCTCCTACTTTTCCTTTCCCTCAAACACCCAAGTTGTACAGATCATTTCCAACATATTGTCTTATGTATGTCACTGTTGAATATATATATATATATATATATATATATATATATATATATAATAGGGGAAAGAACATGAAAAAGAAACAAAAAAATCACATAGTACATTAAAAACAACAACAAGGAAAACCTCTTGTGTCCATAGATGATGCTCAGCTATTGTGTTCTAAAGTTGCCTGATTCATGCAGTATTCTGACATCATAGAGCCATTATTTCAGTAGCCTCTCAATCTGCTCTGACTGAAAATTATTGCAGAATGAAGCTTATAATTATAGATTAGTGTAACAGGCTACTTACTTTCACAAAAGGGATATGAGCACTTGTCTTTGCTGCCACACACAAAAAGAATAATTAATTATATGTTCCCCATGTTCCCTTTAAATGAGTTTCTTTTAATTTTTAGATAAAAATGTTAAATTTAATGTGTATGAATAGTTCTAAGATGAGCATGAATATGGTCAAATGACTTATTTTTAAAGCTTTCATACAAATGCACATAAAAATTTCACTTTTGTAAATATGCCAATAATTTATAATGTGATTACCAAAAGTACTTTATAAATATGCATTCTGACATATATCATGAAAACTTAGATGTTTAGATTTTAGAAAAGCATGCTTATGTACTCACTGTGGGTAGATTTTTTTCTTTTGATTGGTTTTTTTGAATGCATGAATATAACATCCAATTTTTAGATTCTGAGAAAATATCTTAGTTTATATTTCCTTAGTTAAAACACAGCTTCTATTTATTTCCAAATATAGAACTCATTCTTTTACTTTGTGAATTCAAACTTGTTTTTTATAAATGTATGTGATTAAAAATTTATTCTTTCCTAAGGTTACTAAAAATTCTTTACATGAGAACTCTTTTGACTCTGATGAAAAAAATAATAATCAAAGGAACAGCATAATTTCAATTGCCAAATGACACATTCTTATTATATACTTATAATTCTTCACATATGTCATTCCCTCTAAGAATCTTCTGGAGAAATCCTAATGGATAAAGGAGAAGTAAATGTCAAATAGAATATCTTGATCTCCTCTGGAGTTGAAGAACTTTAAAAATGCATTGGTGAATGTGTTGTTCACTCCCATTTGAGCTGTATGCCAGGTGCATATAACCTTTTACTTACATGTTTCCTCAGAGTGCCAGACAGCTCTTTTATAACAAAAATCCATATGCATTGTACTGGGAAGAACTTAAATGGATTACGAGATGGCAGATTTCATGCAACTCTGATTTCTCTGTTTATACATGTTGCTAAATCATGTGATACAGAAGAATATGTAGAAAGCATAAGAAGAAAACATAAAACAGAGCTAATCAGTTTGAAATAAGACTTTATTAAAACAATATACATTTATCAAAGATATACACTTGCCATCATTGTATCATCATAAGTAGTAATTTATCAGAATCTTTACAGCCAAGGTTTGAAAAGTTTAGGTATTCATTCATTTACTTGCTTACTTATTGATTTTGTTTTCTAGTTATTTTTTAGATAAGGTTTCATGGTTTTGCTCAGAGTGGGCCTCAGACTATGTGATTTTATCAACCTTGGCCTCTATCCTAGGATACATACCATCCCACTCAGCTTGTTAGTTGAAAAGGGGTGTTGTTAGCTTTTACCTCATAATCTCAAGTATGGGCATGAAATCCTTCAGCAATGACTGCAGAAGTGTACCAACACTTCAGCCTTGAAAAATTTGGAACCTCTGAATCCTTTCTTTCATGCCATGTTTTATGGTATTCTTTTTTTTAATTTTATTTTATTTTATTTGTGAACATACTGTACAGAGGAGTTACAATTACATGGGCAGGATAATGCGTACATTTCTTACCAAGCATTGCAGCCTCCTCCTTTGTTTACCCTTCACATCCCTTCCCAGCCTCCCCCCTCCCCCCCCCAATCCCAATCAAATAACTTGTCTTCTGAATTTGGAAAGCACAATGGTGAATATGACTTTTCTAGTAGAACTTACAGTATATTTATTATAGAAAAAATAAGTGATTATTATAATACAGTGTAGAAAAGCTGTCTAATTTTTTAGTTTCATACTAATAACTATCATTAAATCACTTGATGGATGGTTCAATATTACAAATTGAAGCTATCACAGTTCTTCACGGAGATGGTGTTAAACAGTTATTTGTAGGAAATTCTATTTTTTTTTTTGCTTCTCTGTTTATGCAGCTGTGTAAACAGTTGACCAGGATTTCTCTTGTGGCCATGTTCCCCACAGGAACGAGTGAAAAAATGCATCAAGAAAGATGAGAGGTAAGGTTCGCTAAGTTTCTAATGCTTTTCACTTACTTTTCCATAAGTTAATTTTGTCTTTCTATCAGGCTTATTTACCTGTTTTGGTTCAATAGCTACAAAGAATTCTTACTCTCAGACCCACATGGGTACTCCTCCAGCAGTGTCAATATACAATTACATTTCTTTCTTCCAGTAGTGCTTACACAGACATTTAAAAGGCAAACATTTGGCTTGATCTCACATTGAAGTCTCAGCAGGCAGGAATGAGTGAAATTGAATTGAAGGAATTAAAACATCTAGCAAAAGAGTGTAAGGTGATGGTGAACCACACTTTATTAGTGATTCCTCACTACTAATTCCTACACTCAGTATATCAAACTTCTCAACTTTATTTTTAGGATATTGAGCAGATAGCATTAGTAAGCAATCTATAATAGAACTAACAGTCTTCTACTTCTCCAAGGAATGTCTAAGGCTTTTTACTTCATCCTCTTACCCAAACAGAACCCTTTATTCTTCATTTCAGGATAAAACTTCTCCATGCTCACATTGGTCATCCTATAAGCAGAAACAAGGTCTAGCATGCTTACTGGATTAATTGTACCACCACATAGAAATCAAGCAGCATGAACTGACCACTCAGAGGTAAATGTGTAGCTTTGATGTTCATTTTATGATGGTTAACATGTTAGGAAAGTGACTCAACCAGTGATATAACCAGAAAAGCTTTTCATTGTTTCAGAATCGCAGTGAATACATTTTAAAATACTGATTTCTTAGCAGCTGTTTCTGACCTGCTCTCCAAGAATCTCTGATTTGGGGGAACCCAAGATTCTAAATTCTCAGCAAATTTTCTATGTGATATCAATGTATGCTCCTCTTTGAACTAGAAGGTTCAAGGAAAAGGGTTTTAACCTACAAGTAGATACATTTTAATCAGGGAACTTAAAAAATAAATTATTCTTAACTCTGAAAGGATTTAATTCAAGTAGTTTGAGATATGTGTTGATCTCATACATTTGAACATAATTAGTCTAAGAATAAGGTACATTTTTTAATAATCTATGTACTGTTAGATTACTTTGCATTCAGTATACATTACAGGTAATTCAATATGCATTACACTTAATAAAAAAACCTTATGGAACATTGTTATTGTTAAAATGAAGTAATAAACCTTGCAAATGTTGTCAGTGTTGAATATAATGCCCTCTCTGTTCATAGGATAACTTCCTAGTAAAATACTTTTGTTTTTGTATATTTTCAAAGATGTCTTTACAAATATCTTATTTGTTGAAAATAAATCTTCACGTGATTTTAAAAAAACAATTCTTAATTTTTTTTGTTTATTCCAAGATTTTAGGGCCATATTCTATTTAATTTAGGGTGCAAACTTTGTTTTCTTGTAGTTGCTTTTTCCTCAAAATTTTATTTTTGTGAATATTCCATATAGAATCATCATAGTTAAAGGATGTTTTAAGGTAAGCTTCTTGTGTAATGCTTGTTATCAGTTTGATGTATGTAAACTATTGTGCTACTGTTATCAGGGTGACCCAGTATTCCCAGGGCACAGGACAAGAGCTTGCCTGACTTCATTTGTTGCTTGTAACCTGTTCTAGAAAGAACAACTGAAAAGATGCATTTCCTTGTGCTAATGCCCAAAATAAGGGTTTAAAAGTTTAGAACAAGGACTCCTACAAGCTACATTAAAGCTAGGCCATATAGCTATTTAGTAAACTCTATTTTTTCCCTTTCTGTATTTATTTATTTATTTTTCCTCAAACATTGTCTATATTTAATCCAGGAGGAAGTCCAATAATGGCATTAAAAAATCCCTAGCATCCTCAAGAAGAAATTCTTCTCTAGGATAAGAGTATACTTATGAAGTCTAAAAGATGTTACTCATGTATGATTCATTTCCTCATTAAATGATTTCTTCTTATCCTCCAACCAGCACAGCATCTATCTCATTGTGTTTCTTTTCTGGGAGAAGACACTGAAAAACCATATAGCAACAATTTCTCATAGACTTAAAGTATTTTCTCCCTTATCCTCTAGTGTGTACTGCTGACAAACCATCAGCAGCTCTAGGGAAATTATCCCAGGTGGTAGTTCTGGCAAGGGAAAGGAACATTGCTCCTAAATAGTGGATTGATTCTGATTGCATGCCTTGTATTAGATGATCCTTGTCTCAGCAGGATTTTCAAAAGGGATTATTGACTTTCTGCCCCTGTGTCTCAGACCAACAA